>NW_026988473.1:74237612-75553265 GCF_030222135.1 Aotus nancymaae | reverse complement strand
TAAGAAAATAAATAGCACTTGGCCCAGGAGGGGCCTCTTTTAGGGAGAGGGGTAAAGAGTACAGGTTGTAGAGTCAGGATCCCATTCTGACATCTCCTGAATAATGTTACCTTGGGCGCATCATTTATCAGATCTATGCTTCAATTTCTTCACCTGTAAAGTAGAGATAATAATAGTATTTGCCTCATAGAGTTGTTGGAGGATAAATGAGGTAATACACGTAAAGCTCTCATCAATGTTAGTTATGTTATTTGTTATTAACAAATGCAAAAATGAAAGTTGCAAATAGCAAAGCTCTAAACAAATGCAAGTTACTGTTACTAATATTGTCAAGAATTCCCTTTTGATAGTCTACTTTCAATTCAATCCAACTGACCAGCAGGAAGTTTAGAAGTATTCTGTTGTTTTTTTCAGGATTCTTTATCCAGGTTCTTTTTTTCTCAAGATTCTCACATAAACTTTGTCATCCCTATGGTAAAAGTAAGCTGACAAACAGTCCTTCATAAATAACCACATGCATAGTATTTGTTTTTCTTATTACTATTATTATTCAAATAATTTAGGACAGTATAGTTCTGTGCAGGCTTCTCAAACTTGAACTGACAACAGTGACAATAATGATTTTTTTTTTTTTTTTGAGACGGAGATTCGCTCTCGTTACCCAGGCTGGAGTGCAATGGCGCGATCTCGGCTCACCGCAACCTCCGCCTCCTGGGTTCAGGCAATTCTCCTGCCTCAGCCTCCTGAGTAGCTGGGATTACAGGCACGCGCCACCGTGCCGAGCTAATTTTTTGTATTTTTAGTAGAGGCGGGGTTTCACCATGTTGACCAGGATGGTCTCAATCTCATGACCTCGTGATCCACCCGCCTCGGCCTCCCAAAGTGCTGGGATTACAGGCGTGAGCCACCGCGTCCGGCCTACAATAATGATTCTTAAAGTTCCTAGGTAAATGAAGATGAAATCTGGAGCATGAGTCCTTTCCCCATCTCTAACAGCCCCAGGCCACCCTAAGTAGGCATGCAATCTAAGCAAACAACAAACAAAAACCTGCTTGTTATGAAAAAAGAAATTTCAAGATATCCTCACTTCCTCTTCCAACCAGATTTCCCCCTCCGATTCACTATGTGGACATTCCAGAGGTGTCTCTGAGTACATACTGGGAGCAAATTTTGGGTGGTCAATTTTACTCAAAGATTTAGGGAAGCAAATTTAAGTGCTTTGATAACTAAGTTAATAGAAGTTTCACATTTAAACAAACACATTATGGAACAGACTGTACAATTAGCCTAATTTTTGAAGAAAATTACTCAGCCCTCAAAGAAATCCACCCAATGCTCATGGCCTATCTTTGGGCCCATACTCAAATTCTGAGAATATGAGGCCATCCTCCTTTCCTACTCACTCATGATGTTGTCATTATCAATAAGATCTTTAGATTCAAATCCCAACCCTGCCAATTAAGGCCTATGAGCTTGTTTCTACTCCTAAGCATATCTCTGTCACCTGTGAAATGATGGTATTAATAATCTACTTCATAGGACATGGGCGATGCCAGAACAAAAGTGCATATGCAAAGAGCACGATAAAGTAGATGCTCAATAAATCTTACCTATTTTCTTCTTTCCCTACCCCACGTTCCCCTTTTCCTACATGTTATTTAGGATCTCAGATAATAATACTTGGAACTCCACCAAATACCACCTATACTTTCTCTTCAAGATTCTAAATTATTCTATCATCCAAAATCTAAACTATCTCATTCATTCATTCATTGAACAAGTATTCACTGAGTATTTTCCTGGCAGGCACTGTCTTTGAGTGAAAGGGCTCAGAGGCAAGAAAGTGTATGTGAATATACCATTTCAGGTCACCATTCACAGACAACAGGTCTCCTGTGACACCAATGACTATGAAGCCTTCTCAGCTGGAAGAAGTACGGAAGCAACATCCAAACATGCTAGAATTCCAGGTAACTCCAGCACGGTATACCATTCTCACCAGTGTTCACTAGGCTACTGGGGTCTAAACTGAGTTCTCAGCAGGGATACTAATAATGATTAAAAGTTATCTGCAAGTCCAAGAAAAATATAGAAAAAGGCCCCAGACCCAAACAAAGGAGAGTCACCAAGTAGAAACCGTTCGAACTTCGTCACCAGCATGTCATCTACGCAGCCTGCCTGTTAACTGTCCAGTTGAATGGTGACATCGATCATACCATTTATACTCAGCACTCACAGACTGCTCCAGCCTGCCCGGAAATCTGCATGGAAGCAAAGGATCAAAATACCCTTTTATCTAAAGAACTGTGAATTAACTCTCTGCCTTTTTAATTACTCTCAATTACTTTCCCACTATTTATAAGGATTTTTTTATTTTGCATAACAAAATCCAACTCTAATCAATATATGCAGTATATCCCAGCTGATTAGTATAATTCTTGCTCCACAATGATACTGGAATTGTGCCAGCCTTACCTTGCACACAATTAAATGTCTGGTAATGCCTGCTGCTACCCAGCAGGCCTCATGAGTTAATAGGGAAAAAACGGAATTTACATGTGCCTCTATCAGCCCCTATGTGCCCTTGCTCCCCCTCATCTGCTTATAGACACGTACAAAGTGTACCTGAAGAAATAAAGGACTGAAACAAACACACAAAACTAAAAGGCATGGAAGTGTGCAAAAAGGATCTCCAAAATCTAACTTGTCATCTTCTCATTTCAGTAAATCTCTCCAGAAATAAGATATCCCTCTTCCCACCCACAATTCCACCACTGTACTGTGAGCAAGTTCTAAGTACAAGAAAGACTCAAGGATCTAGACTCCACTATTGTGAATTATGTGCAGTGTACTTTCAAGCCAATTTTTAATAAACACAAATTACTTAATAAGAAATTAAGAGCATTACACATTTCTCATGCTCCTGTGGATTTGGTGTTAATGAGATTTTGTTTGTTAAGCTTGCAGAATAACAAAGTGTCTAAAAGACAGACACAGCCTTTTCCAATATCCATTCATTCAAGAAATAGTTATTGAACACTTTTTTTGTAATAGGACATTCCCAAGACACATACCTGCTCACGTGTTGATTTTACCATCCTGCCCCTCAAATAATGCATCTAGTGCAGAGTAATTGGAAAAAGAAAAAAAAGACGGGGATTTAAATTTTATAAGACCTGCATTTTTATCTATTCTATCATAAACCGCCAGGTTAGTTCACACATTTGCTTGTACATAGACAAGCTTTGTTATGTACTAAAAACTATACCTCCAACCTTTAAAGAAAGATTTCCTTGCCCACAGTGGTCGTTACTGGGTGACCTGTACCTCTGTGAGCCTCCGGGCCTCAGAATACACTGGAATTCCTCAATCCCTTATGAGGGGTGTTAACTACAGTTACAGCATAGGTGTTTATGAATAATTTAAATCTTGTGACACAAAAATTTCAGCACTGAGATATGCTCCTACCTCTCAGTCTATTTTACCTTTGACTGTGAACATCAAACACCATGAGAAGGTACCATTAGGTATGTAACACCTTTATCACACATTCTTTGAAAACAAAGTGATGCTACTAAAAGGTGACTGGACACCTGGACGCATGCAACATGCCTTCTTGATGTGTTATTCACACTTGCTTAGAACATATAGGGAAGACCCAGAGCTTGAGCAGATCAGCCAATAAAGAGCAAAGGGCATGTGCATAGATGCCTAGAGGATCCTTTCTTCAACTATGAAATGTGGACCGCAGAAGTAATGTATCTTTGCAGTACTAGAATCATAACATAGTCTTAATACCTCAAAGATCTATTTTTCAATATTTGGTCATAGATGGTCAATTGTGGAACTCCATAATCACTAACCAAGTTGAACATAAATATAGTCATCATTCAATTTTAAATATGAAACACCAGCAAGATCTAGCAGTAAGAATGGGGACCTGTGCCCAGGGAATGATGGCCTATGGGAGAAAGAGGTAATTTCATTACAAGGCATGTAAACAGTGCTGCAATTACCACACAGTGTAAGGAGGACCTGAGTGCAGAGATATGAAGAAACAACATAAGCGGTCAGGTGTAAGCAATACCTAGAGGACAGCATGGGGTTTCTACCAGTGACTACAGGAGCTAGGGAGGGTGTGGAGAGATAAAGGAGCCAAGAAGTACCAAAGAGAGCAAAAGGCAAAGCGGCTGCAGAAGACAAGAGGCCCTGAGATTTTTTTTGGGAGAGAAATGGAGTCTTGCTCTGTCACCAGGCTGGAGTGCAGTGGCACGATCTTAGCTCACTGCAACCTCTGCCTCCTAGGTTGAAGCGATTCTCCTGCCTCAGCTTCCCAAGTAGCTGGGAATACAGGTGTGTGCCCCAACACCCAGCTAATTTTTCTATGTTTTAGTAGAGACAGGGTTTCACTATACGTTGGCCCGGCAGGTCTTGAACTTCTGACCTTAGGTGATCTGCCCTCCTCAGTCTCCCAAAGTGCGGGGATTACAGGCGTGAGCCACTGCGCTTGGCCGAGAAATTCTTAAACTTTAACATTTCCTAAACATTTCCATAAATGAGGTGAACATTTCTGTTTTCTCTAATTCCAGTTCCATCTTCCCACTTTAGTTTCCCCTCTGATGCTGCTTCTCGTGAAAGCAATACTGAGGGAGAAGGTCAAATTATTTCAGTTTATCATATATTTGAATAAAAATATATTTCCAATATGTATAAACTCTTGCCTCTTAAGAAATTTGAGATACAAAATGTAAACTTAACAGATAAACGTAAGAGAGACAAAATGTTCTTTACAAAAATAATTTGCCACATCTGTTTAAATGAAAAGTGTATTTTCCCTAACTGAATGCATATAAGATGGGATTTGTTTTGAAAAATGTGATTTACACTCAACATTTAAAAACATATGTATTGCAGAAGAGCAATCTATGTTTGTTCACTTTGATTATTACAATACCCACTGATGAGCTGTATGAAAGTGGTAAATCTCAAAATACCTGTATCGCCCTCTTTCTCTTTGGAGATGAGGTATGTTATTAATACTACCTATTTAACAAAAATATACAGAATGTAAACTGAACATAATGTGTGCACTGCTCAATATGACTTGGAAATAAAGTGATTAATACAAGTAATTATACATACAAAATGTATACTTCCAAATAAAGGAAGATTATCTAAATATTATATAATTCGACAAGATCCAGGGAATTAATCTGGCAATATAACAAGTTTTATCTTACATTTCCCATTTGATTATTTGCCTAGATTGCCCAATTTCCTCATCATAGTCGTTGTCTTCCAAATATAAATATAAATTCCACTGTTAATCCAGGAACTTCCAAGCAGATGATGTCACCTCAGTTCACCACCTTACTGACTTAGGGTCACACATACATTACGACTTATACTTACTTAGCTAAACATCACTCAGCTGAGGAAGATAACTTTTGAAGGGTCAGACACCACATTTAATATGTGCCATGCAAAAATTAATCCAAGATAATAGGAGTACTCTTAATACACTTTTCCTACAACCAAAAGAACCTGAAGAACACAGTTCATGCCATCAAAAAGACTGACAATGTAATGTGTACTTAGTTTAACCAGACTGTGAATGATCTGCTATGTCTACAGGAAAGATGGAATGCTAGATTACTTTAAATAGCTCCGAGTTAGAGAGAACATATCTATGAAGATGAGGAATTAAAAAATATTATAAAAGTAGCTGTTCACATTAAAACCAGTATAGAAGACAGCCAAAATCTAAATTCTAAATGGGTCATGAAAAATCCTCAGGGACTGGCTGAACCACGTTTCTCCATCTCTCACTCATCAACATTCCCAAGTTCTCTCTTTACAAACTGAGTAATTTCAGGCACTTATAATCATTAAATTCAGTTCAAAAAGAAATACGTCCTACAACAAGAATATTAAAAAAAGAATTTCAATCTCCTGTATGATTACAACTGTTTCATGCCAACAATCAGGAATAAAAAGGATTTGAACCACTAAGCCATTAACCGAAAAAAACTGAAAAGGATGCAGAGAAATGTGAATTTAAATGTAAATTCTGCCATCAGGTAAATATAATATAAAGCCAGTAGTTAAAAAGCGGAAGTTACTCTAATGAATTCTAAGGCGCGAGAGCAATCATTCCACAATAATAATTCTACCTTCCAATCCTTGTTTTTCAGAGGTACTGAGCTTCGCCTAAAGCTTTGGTGATGCTTCATAATGTTTACAAGACACCATGCATTTTCTCCATGGAAATAATCATCAATGGGAGAAGCAACAGCATCCTAATCAGTTGCACAGTCAAAAAAAAAAAAAAAAAAAACACATCACTGAAGTCAAGAAGCACAAAATGACAAATGGTCAAATTCCAACAGCTAAAAAGATCCAAGACATTATGAGCTTTTAATGAGTGAAACATGCCATGAGAAAGAGACCTTCTGTCAATAAATCCAAATCCTTGTTCACTAATTAAACCATCTTATACAGTGTCTGAATATGTAGACACCAGACTTCAACATTGCTTAATTATATTCAATTCCAGGCATATTTTTCCATTTAATTGACATTCTGAAATGCCTTTACAGTCCTATCAGATAGGTACCAAATTCTCAAGAGAGATTACCACACACTTCTGAATTCTGATTCATCTGATTGAAATTGTTATTAGCAAACTTTTTTTTTAACTGGAAAGTGTAGGAAAGATTCACACCCCACTCTCTCCATAACATAAGTGATGTAAAAGTCATCTGCATTTGGCCCACTTTCTTGTGTACATTTCTTTGCAGTGAAGTTCTTCACAGCCAGGCTAGTCTGAAGGAACTCTAATTGCAAAATCCACCCCGACACAGGACGCTACCATGTGAATCCTCTAACACAGTACTCACCCAATCACAACCACACCTGCCATCATTAAGCCACCGCTTAGATCCAACAGAGAATTTCAAACCACAATCAAAAATAGATTTCAGACATCCAAAATGTTGATCACATACTTACACTTAACAAAATCAACAAAATGTCATGTATGATAAATGCTCTAGGTTTCGAAAAAGACCAAGCTGATCCTCCTACCAAGATACAGCCTCATTCTGCTTTGAAAGAAAACACACACAGACATAGAATTTATCTGATGAAAACAAAACCCTGCTATTTATACTGTCATTAAGCACATTTGTCACTAAATTTAATCTGTGTCATCTGGCATATATGCTCAGATGTTTACAAGTATTAAATAGTGTTCACTAATATTTAGCAGTATTAATAATTTGGTGCTTGTTTCAAAATATGAAACATCAATAGCTACTCCAGAGTGCTCACTTTTTGACCTTCCACAGTACTGAAAAGGCTACAGTTTTTATCAGATTGTTTGGAATTTAATTTAGTTGAAGTCCTGAAGTTACAATTAAACTTCCAGTTAACCTTTCATATCTGTGCCTCATTCAACTGGGCTTATCTCCAACATCTCAAAAAAGAAAAGGAAGAATTAACTGAAATATTATTTGCAACTGCTCTGAAAAGTACAAGTAGGAGCAAGTCACAGAGAATGTCCAAGGTAAAAATTCTAGCCTTTTCACTCACATTCTGGAAGCTAATGTTACTTTGTATGCCATTTTTTAAAACTCTTTTTAAGGTTAAAAAGCAAGCAACAGATCTAAATGATGAATGACTAAAGGACAGAGTGTTCTATGACAAACTTAACCCTGAGATTCATAACTAAGGTCAAACATAGGAAAACAGAGAACTAAGAATATACCATGTGCACCTGCATGCAGGCTCCCAGACACATTAAAAACCCTAAAAGTTACCTCTGACATTGGGGAGTGAGAGACCACAAAGAGATAGTGGAGAAAGGACATGAATAAATTCTGGAGTCTTCTCAAAACATTAACTAACATTCCAACAGCTTGGTCTGTCCCATGAATATGTTTCTTCCAAAAAGGAGCTCCTGCCTGCCCTGACAAATGAAGGAATCAATTAATGTTGTAGTGCCTTGCAAACATTACGGCTTTAGTAAGAATTATTAAATGGAATTATATTCGCCTTAATAACTTACACTCCTCTTAAAAAACTTACTCCACCTCCTATTAGTCTCTCCCTCCTCCTTGAGGCTCCTGCTTATAGACATTCTTTGGTCAATTAATAAACATTTTTAGATGTGACTTCTAGTGTACACACCCGTATCTCTCATCTTTCCAATAAACAGTACGAAACAGAAGCAATGGATATATTTTACTATTCTTTGAATCTTGCCCACTGCCTTGTGAAAGCGGTAGATTCAGTAAACATTGCTGAAAAGAACTTGAAAATTTTTAAAAATAACTAACAGGACTGGGCATGGTGGTTCATGCCTATAATCCCAGCATTTGGGAAGCCGAGGTGGGCAGATCACTTGAGGCCAGGAGTTCGAGAACAGCCTGGCCAGTATGGTGAAACCCCCTGTCTACTAAAAATATAAAAATTAACAGAGCATGGTGGCATGCGCCTGTAATCCCAGTTACTTGGGAGGCTGACTCATGAGAATCACTTAAACCCAGGAGGCAAAGGTTACAGTGAGCCAAGCTCACACCACTACACTCCAGCCTGGGAAACAGAGTGAGACGCTGTCTCTAAATAAATAATAAAAATAAAATACGGAAAACAGAAAAGAAAGCAAGACTTTTTTTAAAGAAAGAAATAAAAAATAAATTATTTTAAATTCCATGTGACTTTACAGAATTTTAAAAAGGGTTATATTTCAGATGTACAAAGGCAGTAGTTAATGAAACAACTTTTCTTTATTAAAGAGTCTATAATTCACAGTCTTGGAACCCCGAAAGAGCAGAAAGCTGAAATACTAACATCTTCTCAGGGATTCCTCTCAGGGTCCCCAGTGTGACTTTTCCGTCCAGGAGAGGTAACACCCTCAATAAAGCACTGTTCAAGGAAGGACATCCTGTGGCCCTCCTCACACTTCCTCTAGGTTTTCCGTATTCACATGTATCTATTCAGTGATGGAAGTAACACTTTTGTTTATGTAAAGAGTGTGATTCATCAAGTTCTGAAATTTGCATTTTATTCTCTATCATCATGCCAGTAAATCTATTCTCAAATTTTCATCCCTTCCACTTCACGGGAAAAAAAAAAAAATGTTAAGTCCTAGAATATGCTAAAATTAAGACCTGAAAATGCCATTCCAATTCAGAACTGCTAGAATGGGTCATTTGTCACTATTACATGCAACGGATAGCCTATTTTGGTAGACCAGAAACTGGCTTGAAACCACTAGACAAGTGTCAAATATGTTCTCAATAAATTCAGTCTGTGTCATTAAGCTGAATTTCTTTTTCAAGGAAAGGCAAGCTTTCCTGAAAATTATTCTTAGAAATTTGAGGAAAGGGAGGCAATGTAAACAAAGCTTATTAAAGGAGTAGATACTCTGCAACTGACAGAAACTCAGTAAGTTTGAGAAGCCTGTAGAATTAAATTGACCAAAACACAGAAAAGATATTTAATCTCCGAGTCTTCCCAGAGGAAATTGTCACACTGTGGTGATCCTCAAGAGGTCAACAGAGGTCAGGATATATTACAAAACAAAGACCCAATCCTCACAATTTGGGTAGAAAGATGCTGACAATGATCTATTCAACAATTGGATATCAAAAAAGCATTGCAGAAAATTTCACCAATAAGTAAAACTACATACACAGAAGTTGTGCTTCCTTTAGTATTTTTAAGACCATGCATATCAGAGGCTCTGCTATCTGCAGAAAGGAATTGGGTAGAATACAAATCCTTCGCTCTAAGTCTGTCAGATACCTTTATTTTAAATTTCCATTCCAACTCTCATGTTTGCCACAATCAGCAAAGAAGTGGTTCATCAATAGCCCTTCTTCAGCAATCAAAGGAAATCAATTGAAATGGACAGGTCCACCTGCTCCCATCAAATGATCCTTACTCAAGGCTCCTGCAGAAGGAAAAAACCTGGGCGTGACCCCACAATGGAAAAAATCTAATATCCTCATTATTATCCTTTTCCTTCTTGCCCTAGAGGAAAAACCCAACCCACCAGGCAACTGGACAGATGTGGACTATGAAGGAATGCCATACCCAAACTCCACAACTAGTAAAATAAAGCCACAATGGTCCTTTTTGCTTTATGAGCTATTAACATAGCACAACAACTCACAGCCACCAGGAGCACTCCTCAGACCTGCTGGTAATGACTAAATACCCTCTCCTGCCTCGTAATTGCCTTCTTTCTATCTGACATAATTCATCAGCCAGATTAGCGCACGTCATTTAGGATCGTATGAAGAAAGCAGGGATGATAACATAACCTGACACATCAAAATGTTCTTCTATGAGCAGCCTGGAGAGCCAGAGCTTTACAGAAAGCTGCGGGCTAGCAAAATAACCATATAGCATACAGGTCAGTGGGCATCCACTGTTTATTGCTACTCATTTCATTTTTGAGTAGCTCAGCACAACAGTAATTACTAGTTAACAGACAGACTGGGTCCTATTAAAAAATCCCCAAAATGACTCTGCCAGGGACCAGAATAAATAAAATTTGAAAGAAAGATTTTTAGAAGGCTTCAGAGCCAGTCACTGGTCAACAAACACTGGCTGTGAAAATCCTGCAGTAACAAGAGATGGAGCCAGCCCAGCAGCTGACTGATTTCTGATCTCTGAGCCAGCTGCCTTTCATGTGGCGTTCTCTGTGTGATTCAGATATGAAGACATTATAACTGGACAGTTCTGGGAACTTTCTCATCCCAGTGCACTATGCACAGAAACTGGCCCCAGCATCACTCATTGTTCAAGTTCCAAAAAGGCAACAATTGAGATTCGTGACTGAATATCAACATTCGGTTTACTTCTAACAGACAACTTTTATCCTTGTAAAATGCTAAGAAAAAAAATAAACCTTTCCCCATTCCAACCCTATTAAATAAAATGCACATCAAAGTGCTAAAGTTAATATGCATTTTTTTTCTTTGTCTCTTGGAGTCTTGGTTTTCTTGTCTGTTCCTTATTCCCTCACTGTTCAACTGCTCCAATTTAGGAATAAGGACTTTAAAAAAGAAAAAGAAAAAGAAAAAAGAAAGCAGAAGCACTTGGCTATGTGCAATTTCTAGGATTCTGAAGAATCTCAATCTCTCAAATCTCTTCTCTCTCCTCCGTCCCCTCCTCCCTTCCTTTCCTTCTCAGATTCAAATCTCCACGTCACACCAGAACATCATTCAAGCGTTCAAAAAAACGTTAAGAGAAGTTCAGTGCCTGCTGGTGGAGAAGAAATCTGGGCTCTGTTTGATTGATACTGAAATGTGGGCACCTTGGTCCTCAATTCCTAGATGGCGGGCTTCCCCTTTCCACCACCTGAGTTTGCCGCCTGGATCCGGGCAAAGTCGGCTGCAGTCTTTCTGGCCGCTTCTCTGTCTCTCTCTGCTTTTATTTTAACTCAGCCTGGGCGCAATCAGAGAATCTAATCCTAGCAACAAAGCCAGGAGCCCAAATCCACCGTGATGAACTGGTCGGCCTGCTCCCCCGCCCCTTCCTCCCACTACCCCGGACTCGCCTTTGAAAAGACTAGCGTCGGGGCCAGAAAATTAATATGTCCGAGGCAAGGAGGAGAAAAGCGGCGGAATACAAGTAGCCAGGAGTGGTCTGGATCGTGTTGCTGTTTATGTGTACCTTTTAGAAAACCCCAACCGGTCAAGCCCGGGGTGGGCGCGTCGCACCTCCCCAGGCGCTGCCCAGACAGTTCGCCGCCTCCCCCCGGGCGCCCTCCCTCGTCTGGCTGGGGCCGGGGCGGTCGGGGGGAGGTTCTCGCGGGTTTGTCTGACACTTGTAAATGGAAGTGGGATCCAACTTGGAAAACAAACGCGCCGAAGTCTGGGGGCGGAGAGGAGCGGGAGGAGGGGAAAGGGGGAGAAACGACTTCAATCATTAGCGCGGTCTCAGCCTCCCTCCCTCCCGCCACTGCTGCAGCAGGTTCGCCCAGACCCTCAGCGGAGTCCCAGTGGGCTCGCGGCGGCGGTGCGATGTAGCTGGAGCTCCGGGCCGAGGCTCTAGGACTCGGTGCACCGGACTCCGCGGGCCACAGCCGCCGGCCGCCCACGTTCCGGGCCGCAGGAGTCACTCCCTCCCGGGAGCCTCTCCTAGTCCTTTTCCGAGACCTCGCAGGGTCTTTGCAGCTTCCCCGCCCCCGACGTCCATTTCGGGGACCCGTCTCCATCTCCTGATTTGAGCCCATTATTCCAGTGAGCTGCAGCCTCAGGATGTCACCGCCAGCACACCCACACTCCAGGAGCGTCCCCGTTCCTTTCCTCCCGGGCAAACCAAGCGGCTCTCTTAGCTCGCAGCCAAACTCCCGCCACCCCCTCATCCTTGCCCCAAGCACAGCCCCCGCCTCCTGCCCACAAGAGAACGGCTGAAAGTGAATAAAAGTTGGTTTCCGCAAAGCGTAATCGTGGTCAATGTTTAACCATCTCGGAAAGCACACGCGACAAAAGTCAACGAGCGAGGGGAGGAGAGAATTGAGACCACAGCACAGCTAAAAATACCCGGGCTCGCCAGCGCGCAAGCCGAGGGGCCAGATACACTTTAGCTCAGCGACTCCCACTGGCGGAATCCTCGCGCTCACCGCGCGCCGCGCCAAGATGGTCCAGGCCACCTCTACTGCCTCCCAGCCAGCGCCCCGCAGCCCCCTACCCTGGCCCTGCACACACACTGGCCTCGTCGAGGGGATTTACACCCGCACCGCCCGGAGTGGGGCCTCAGCACGGAGCGGGTGCCCCTGGTGTTCTCTCGCCCCCAACCCGGAGACAGCTCCTCCACACTCCCGGGACGGTCAGAGCCGCGCTGCTTTCTTTTCAAAGACAAGCAGCCTTCCCACACGCCCGCCAAAAATCATGCACTCTCGCAAAGCATTCCGGTTCCCTCTCCTTGTCAAGATAGCAGGGGTAGTCTCTGCCCCCAACCACTCCGTAAAGGATGTCGCCCCCAGTCGAAAAGCCGCCGCCGCCGCCGCCGCCGTCGTTCAGTACATCTCACGCTGCCCACAAGCCCCGCAAGCCCGAGTCAGGCGTGGGGAACGGACCCGCAGACTGGTAACATTTTCCCCCTCCTAGCGAAAGTGGAGCCTGGGCTCCCTGCTCTGCGCCGCGCCTCTCCTAGCGATAACGCAACTTGCACCTACGGGTGCTCTAAGTGCATCCATCAGCATCTGAACATCCCCCACTGCGCCCGAGAAGCACCGGCTGCCAAGCAGGCTCGCCCCCTGAACCTTCTCATCCACCTGCAGCGGGCGGCCGGGATCCGGGGATGCGTGCACCGATCCGCAAGCCCCCTCGCAACCCCTCCCCAAATCCTCAGCCCCAAACTTGGCCAACTCTCCGTGTAAACCTCCCGGCTCCCGCCGCAGGGCCGAGCCACCTTCCCCTCCTGCTAGCAGCGGTAGCAACTGCTGCTCCGGGGCTGCGCGGACGCTGGAACTTTACAAGGTGGAAAGTTTCCCCCACGCGCTCCGCCGGCTCTCGACTCCCGAGCCCACCTCGCAGCCCACTTGCACCCAGCAGCTGGGGCTGTACTCCCGCGGCGCGTTCCAGCCGGTGCACCAGGAAGCCAAATCATCACGCTAGAAATCCCCACGCGCCCTTGCCTCCGCCGGCGATCCACGGCTCTACAAGGCGCTTCCCCCGTGGTCTTCCTTACCCGGTGCTCGGCGCTCTTGCTCCGGACGAGCCGGCCCCCCGGCTGCCGCCACCGCAGCGCCCACCGCGCGCTAGGCGGGACTGAGGCCGCGAGCAGAAGCGCTCTGCGCTCGGGACGCCGCCGCCGCCGCCGCCGCCGGGGGTTCGCAGGCGGAGGAGGGGAGCCGGGGGTAGCAGAACAGCAGCGGGAGGAGAGGGACGGGGGCGCGAGATCCCAATCCGCAGCCCAGATCACAGCGCAGCCTGCCGGGAGGAGCGCCGGCTCCCGTGTCTGCTCCGAGCTGCAGCCGCCGCCGCTACTGCTCGCAGCCTGGCTGCTCCGGGCTCCCCATCAAGGCCGACGCCGACGCACGGCCAAGCCCCTCTCCCGTCTCCCCCTCGCGCTTTTCTCTCGCAGTCTCCTCCTCCCAAACCGCGAGCTAAAAGGGCGAGCTAGGGGGAGAGGAGCCTCGGCGTCGGGGATGACTAGCGATCTCAGAGCGTGGCGCACGGGGGAGGGGGCGCGCGGGAGGGGGCGGCGGGGGAGGCGCGGCCAGCTGAAGGGCATTCCCGGCGCCGGGCCTGGAAGCAGGACTAATTTTAGAGCTCCAGTCTTCCCTCAGCCCTCTGGGGCTCGAGATCACGCCAACGTGCTTTCCTGCCCCGGAGAGAGCGTGGTGCTGGTTTGGGAGAGTGCTTGCACTCGGCGTTCAGTCTCACCCGCACCACAGCCCCTTGCAGAGAGCAAACGCGTTACTCTCCTGGGACAGAGAGGAAACTGAGGCACATCGAGGTTAACATGGTTTATTTAACGTGCCAAGGCTAGTTTGTAGTGTGAAGATTAAACCATCAAATGCTGTGCCTCTGGACTAAAAATGTGCCTCCCAGTGAGGGCTCCTAAGACTTTACGAAACATTCAGATCCTGGGGTCATCCGAGTACCTTGTGGAGGAGGGAATTAGACTAAGGAGCTAACGTTGTGCAATCTCTTCACTCCTTCTCTGCCCCCAATATGTTTAAAACATTTTTTGTCTTCATGGAGCAGAGGGACTCTGAAGGGGTGGATGATTGATTTGTGGCTTGTAATTGCAACTCCACCCTGTCAGCCTTCCTGGTCACTTCTGCACCACCCACCCAAGTCCCAGGACCCCCTGACTGCACTCCCTCCTTTCCCACACTGCTGCGGTATAGAAGGGACTCCACTCATTCCCTGGTCTGTGTATCCTAACACGTTTGCCTTTCTTTTCCTCCCAGCAGAGAATCAGCCTTAACCCTCCCCACTCGGCACCTACACACACACACACACACACACACACACATATACACACACAGCAACTCACATCTGTCTCTAAGGCAAGCACAGCTGGTGTATTTCCCCAAATGCTCTCTACCAGGCACTTTCTTCCCATCTCTACCATTGGCACCTAAAGAGAGGCACCCCAGGACTGCAGATCTCTTCCCCAGAGGAAACCGTTCCTTTTTTTGAAACACGAAATTCTCTTTGGAGAGTGAAGTAGGGCTGCTTCTAGAGGGCTATGTGCTCAATCACTAGAGCAAGCGCTTTAAAAAGCCGATTGAGTTTACCTTTCTGGCCTTCCGGCTCCCAGCCTGGGACCTCTGCCCTATTCACAGCTACACAAAGGCCCCGCCACGCCCCACGGGTGGAAAGTTCCCCTTGAAAGCCTCCAGCAGCCTCGCTGCCTTGACTGCCACATAAAGCACCCGGCATGCTCTGGTCATTCCGCCCTGAGAGTTTAATGTGAGTACTAAGGAACAGTGACAGCTCCTCATACATCAGCTAATTTGGGGGTACTAAGCATGATGTTACCAAGGGCTTCATTGTCACGGAAGACCAGAAGATAGGTCTGGAGTGAAGGAAACAACAGGGCTAGGAAAACTTACTGCTCTCCAAAATGTTAGTATCTGATTAATTTTATTCGGATTTTAGTTTTATTCGGCAGCTTTCTAAGGCACTAAAAGTTTATTGTCATATAAATATGTCCCTGGCATGGCATGTTCCTTGTGACAGACAGAATGCAGCTAACTTTGCATCAGAGGTTTTAATGAATCAATGTATTTCCCACCTGAGTGCTTAAACGAGTTGGCTCCTGCAACCAGGCACTTTGGGTAGAGACTGCTGGTGGCTGTTTGGCCACTGGGATGCTCAAGGAAGAAGTGCTGGCAGGGAGGCCAGGCATCTTCTACCTTCTGCCTGGGAAGACTGCCAGGTGAGTGGAGGAGTGGCCACTCCCGCTACTGATGTTGCTCCTCGATTTCAGCTTCTCCAAATGTTCTTTTATGCCTCAGAGGTGCCTTACAGATAAGTACAGAAATCTGTCTAAATTTCACCCTCCCCATCCCTAGGCAGTACATACATAATAAGTAAACAGTCTCTACTCCCAGGGCTGACATAAGCCATTACAGCCTGTGGGTAAGAGACTTCCTGCAAAAATGGTGGAGTAGTTGATCTAATAGGACGCTGCTCTGGTCATTTTAGGTTTGCATAGCATTTACTATTCATTGTGCTAATAATTCTGATTGTATAAGAAGACTATATATATATATATTTAAAGTGCTGGCCAGACACAGTGGCTCGTACCTGGAATCCTAGCACTTTGGGAAACCAAGTCTGGATGACCACGTGAGGCCAGGACTTCAAGACCAGCCTAGGCAAGATAGAAAGACTCCATCTCTACAAATAAATTAAAATTAGGCAGGTGTAGTGGCTCATGCCTATAGTGTCAGCTTGGGAGGCTGAAGCAGAAAGATCACTTGAGCCCAGGAGTTTCAGGTTACAGTGAGATATGATTGTCCCATTACACTCCAGCCTGGCTGATGGAGTAAGACTCTTTCTTTAAAAAAAAAAAGGCGGGGTGGGGAGGGAGAGAGGAAGTGGTGGTACTGTGTGCTAAGTGGAAGGCACAGAGTTGATAAAGGTTTATGAGAGCTTTATGAGAGTCAAGAATCTGTCTGTCATATTTACATTTCTGTCCCTGCACAAACCCTGGCACTCTCAATAAATATTAGTAGATATTCAGTAAATATTCCGAGAATTAACAAATGGTGAAAACTTGAGAATCTTCTATCAGACCCAATGATTATGATATGTAGGACATTGAAGTCCTCATAGGAAAGGAACATATAAAATAAAAAATTGCAAATCTGTAATAAAATCATATAACTTGTCATATATCACCACCTCCATACATCACTTCAAATCATCTGGGCCTTACCTGTTACTTTTAGCCACTGCAGGAGCAACCAGTTCTAAGTGGGCTCCAACCAGCTTCACACAGGTACATTCTGAAAGTGCTTTGCTCTAGGTTCCCCTTGCTTCTCACCCCCACCCAGGGCTTTTTGGTCGAAGTTATAATGTGAACTAAAAGCTAGAAGCGTGAGAGATTAAACAGCCTATGGTGAGAGCCCATGGATAAATAGTCCTCTCCCCATCTTCAAGGAAAGGATTCAGAAATGTGTTCCGTGGTGCTTCTCAGGTGGTCTTTGCTAAACAAAGCAGCCATTCTCCCGAAGCAATGTCCAGCTCGATAACACATCCTAGTACTGGCTCTCCATCCTTCCCTGGTTCTCTCCATCTGTTCCTCACATGCTTCCTGGGATCACACTTCCCAATAAAATATTTTCAGCAAGTCCTGGTATCATGCTCTATTTTCTGGCAATCGCAGGCTAAAACACCTACCACCAGTCCTAAATACTTACGTCAGGAAACAAACAAATGATTTTTCAAACTGCCCTATGAGGATGTTACTTTTAAACAAACGTGTAGCAAAGGCCACCTGTGTTGGGGACCCATTGTACAACTAGAAGTTTTCTGAATTAATTCCAACTTAGACTGCAAGGTTTATTAAAGAGTAAGTAATTAAAATATGCTAATTTGGAATTTACATATATGTAATTAAAACAGTAACTACAGGAATTTTTTAGAACTTAGACCAAAAATGATCTTGTTACAGAGGAATATTTTATCACTGACATTTTTTAGAATTGAAGCTATAAAGTAATACTAAAAAAACAGACTGATTTTCTTTTTAAATTCTCTACAGATAGTGCTGCCACCCACCCCTTTGGCTGCTTGCTGTGCAGACCTCTCCTACTGGCCCACCCTTGGTACACCACTAATTGTACTTGCAGGTGGCCTTCTTTGCCACTCAACTGTCCTAAGGCTGATCAATCCCAATCCCTCTTGTTTTGGAACAGCGACCGAACCAAACTTGGTCACACTGCACTACTCCATTTTCAGCTAGCGAATTGTCCTATTAACTGTCTTTATCCTTTGTGAGACTCCTTCTATGCCCCTGTTTGGGCGACTCTTCTTTCTTCTCTTTGGCCACAGAGAGAATAATCCATGTAATGTCAGAGACTCATTTTGAACACATCTATAATTCTGTTTTATAGGTCACTCTTTTTCTCTTTCTTATTCCCTTGTTAATTCACTCATCCATTGGTTTATACAAAAATTATTTTTGGGCAGCTGTGTACTTGGCTGTCCGCTAACTGCTGGGGATGCAATGGTTAGCAAAAACTGATGAGATATCTACCCTCCTGGATCTTTGGGCCAATGAAGAAATCATTTATCAAATGATCAAACAAAGAAAAGCAAACGTGAGAAGAGCTACAAATGAGTAATTCAAGTGGTTTAGTTAGCACCACTGCCACTCTAGTGAGAGGGACTTTTTATTTCTCTATTTACAAGCTAAAGTTCCACACTAACCATGCCTAATGAACATAAACGATACTCAGTGCTACACCTGTTATATGTTTTGACATAATGTTATAAATAAGGGCAAATGTTATCAGGTACCAAAGTATGAATAGTACCAGGATCCCACTTCATCATCTTTAGCAAAATTTTCATCCTCCTCCTTCGCCTATAACTAAGCCTGCTTTTCCTCAAGTGTCTTGAGGATGGAATATTAGAGTTTTTCATTCAAAACCTCTGTTTTACATGTAATTTATGAGCTCTTATTGTGTGTCCCTATATTTTAGGACAATAGATAAGTTATATTATGAATGAAATATGCTTATGTGGACTAGTGTACTTTGATTACCATTTATAACCTATATCTGGGGAAAAGCATTCCAAGTTTAAAACCACTGGCTTACAGACGTTTGAAACATGACTTGTTCACAAATGAAGATGTTTCTTTACCAATCAAAGGGAAAGTTGTCATTTAAAAGTGAGGTAATAATATCATAGCTGTATTAGGCCATTTTCACACTGCTATAGGGAACTGACTGAGACTGGGTAATGTAGAAAGGAAAGAGGCTTAATTGACTCACAGTTCCACATGGCTGAGGAGGCCTCAGGAAACTTATAATCATGGCAGAAGGCAAGGGGAAGGAAGGCAAGTTCTTCATAAGGCAGCAGGAGAGAGAATGAATGAAGAAGGAACTATCAGACACTTATAAAACCATCAGATCACCTGAGAACTCACACAGTATCATGAGAACAGCATAGGGGAAACCACCCCATGATCCAGTTACCTCCATTTCATCTCTCCCTTGACATGTGGGGATTATAATTCAGATGACATTTGGGTGGGGACACAAAACCTGACTGTATAAATAGGTATCGTAAAAATCTTAGAAAAGAAGATAAAGCCTTTTTATCTATTTCACTGCCTTTTGATTTGCCTACATCATAGCTGCTATTTCTTTTCTCTAGTTACTTCTCTAGTCCACCTCTAAAAATAATCTAGGCATAGAAGACTTTTGTCTACTTGCTAAAAGGAAAAAATATACAATCTTCTACTTTACTCATTGACAAAAAGAGAAAAGAAAATTAGAAATAAATACATCTAAATTAGGGACCCCCAAAACCAAAGAGAAGGAAAACAGCCTTACCAAAATGTTGGTGAGCAAATTATAGCAATTTGTTTTTTATCTGATCTAAATTAAAGCAGCAAAGTACTATTAAGAATAAATATTGGCATATTGCCTCAAATTAAAGGAACATTGACATCGTTTTCATTTGGAATTCATGAAAAGGACTATTTACTCTTATTTTTGAATATTTGGGCTAAACAAGTTAATACTCATTTCATTTCACCAGAGCAAACGTTAGCCGTGAATGTCAATGTAATTTTTCAAAAGTGAATTGCATCAAACTATTTGCATAACAGAAAATCACTGTGAACAAGTACCTTGCTGCCTGCAGTTGTGTTGTCAAAAAGAAATTGCAAGAACCTCGTCTACTTTTCTTTTTTGGGAGATGGAGCCTCACTCTGTTCTTCAGGCTGGAGTGCACTGGCACAATCACAGCTCACTGCAACCTCCGCCTCTCAGGTTCAAGCAAATCTGCTGCCTCAGCCTCCCGAGTAGCAGGGATTGTAGACATGCGCCACCAGGCTAGACTCATTTTTGTATTTTTAGTAGAGATGGGGTTTTGCCATGTTGGATAAACTGGTCTGTAACTCCTGACCTAGGTGATCTGCATGCCTCGACCTCCTAAAGTGCTGAAATTACAGGGGTAAGTCACTGCACCTGGCCCTCATTGTATACTTTCAAATACGATAACTTCGTTCACCTGTAAATAATTAGTTACCAAATATGGTTATTTTCAGTAAAGTGAAACAACTACTGATTATGAGGAAGTAGCACGTTCATGGAGTTGATAATAGGATTTAGTTTTCTTCCCTTCAAAATTTGCTCTTCTAAATTTGAACCAGATTTGTGGTGATTAATAGCTCCTTTCCTCTGGCACCGTTTTAGGAGTCAATTTGAAGCAAACTACTTCTCTTAGTACATTTTCCACTGGGGGAGTCATTATACAGTATTAACGGAGCACTGATGTCATTTATACACTGAAAACCCACTATGTGCCAAATGGTCAGTCTTGGACAGCTTTGTAATATAAATGGTTCTTGACATCAAGGAGCTTACCCATGAATAGAGTACTGCACTTGGGTTTAGTAACACTGACTGTAAGGGATGTCAACAGTCCCTTCAACCATGCTACCTTTATTTTCAGTTCTTTGCTACCCCACCAGGCCTAGGATGTTTTCTGATGAACGCTAGTCTGGGTCTAGTTTCTGTATTCCCACTGGCGATTGGTCTTTACCGCTGATATCACTTCTCACACTGCCTTATCCTCATCTTCATCTGTTTTTGTGTCTCCAGTGACTGGGAGCCTCTTTAGGATAAAGGCTGATCTTTTACCTCTGTATTACCAGGGTAAGCATCACATGGTGAGTGCTCAACAAAATGTTTGCTTGTTGAATGAATATAGGCCAACCTTCTATCTTTGGGTTTTTCAAGAGATCAGAGAGAATGAAATTATCATAAGTCTACACTGTCTTCAATTTCTCTAGAGGGAAGCCTAAATCAGGGATTCTCAAAATGTAGTGCCTTGACCAGCAACATCTGCAGCAATTTAGAACTTGTTAGAAATGCAAATTCCCAGGCCCCACACAGTGATGCAGACAATTCTGGGGGTGCAGCCCAGCAGTTTGCATTTCAACAAGCTCTCCTGGTGATGCTGATACTTGCTAAAATTTGAGAACCACTGACCTAGATCTTCCCATTCCTAACATACAGGCACCACTCACAGCTCAGTGTAAATCCAGGTGAATCAAGGTGAATCAAATCCAGGTGAATCAAATCCAGGTGAATCAAGATCCTGCGTCTGCAAAGATGGAAGTGCCATACTTCTTCAACACAACCTTTCAATCTATGCAAAGAAAGTAGTTAGCGTACCTAGCTAATCTGGCAAAAACTCCAAATTACCCTCATTGTTCCCCAATGGAGAGGTGTTTGGGCTTGAATTGCCACATAATTTCTTCAATTAGCCAATTTATTTTGCTTAGGTAGGCACAGCTGGAGGTAATAACATCCACTGTATCCTAAAGGTGTTCCAGACTCTTCCCCTCAGGTTGAAGCCAGCTACAGACCTGTTGAGGAGGGGAAATTAACCACTTAGCCAGAGAACAGAGTCAGAATCTGCACATATTTGGCCACATTAACAGGTTTCTTTCTTCTACACCCTAGTTCTTTTGATTTTATGCTACTAAGGCCTGGCCTGTGAGTCATAGATGGAAGCGCTTTCCCATACAGTCAAGCACACTTTGGGAGCATCTCCCCATAGTAGGAATCATAATAGAAGAAGGGAAGTAACTGAAGCAAGTGCCCCTGTTTATTGTCTCAGCTGTTTTGATTTTCTTGTTAAGTGGCATTTTGCATGGATGTGAACTGGAAGTAAAGTTTGTGCACCTTTTGAATGTTATTGCCATCATAGTCACAGGACACACTTTATTTCTGAAACCCTGGGATGAGAATTTTGAGGCAAGTAATTACAAGCAATTCTTGTTGGTATTAAGAAATAAACAGATTATTTACAAGGTTTATGCACCTTGCAAAATAAAAGAATGCTTCAGGAGCTAGTGACATAGAAAGTTTTCATTTTCTTTAAGTTGCACCTAAAATCAGTAACTTTTTTCTTCCCATGCTTCAAGTATTACTTTCCATTAAATATTTGAAACCTGGTGCCAATGACTTTTTATTTGCCTTTAAGACAAAACTGACTCACTTGATACAGCCTTTATCTTTCAGAGTTGGAAGGCTTAGATTAAGAAACGTCTGAAGAAAATTTCATTTCTCAGCACCTATTTCTGAGCCTGTTTGAGAGTGACAGTAATGGCATTACAAGGTATTGGAGCGGTGTTCCTGGAAGCTAGTGGAGAGGCCAGAGCAGTGGGAAAATCTCCAGCAAATCTGTCAGGTATCCTGCAGCTCCAGAACATAGAACAGTGTCTTCATTAGTGCTCAGAGTCAACGAAGGTGGTCCAGTCCTGATGTTGATATTTAGAGAGCATATCATAGTTTATGTTCAGTGTTTCTTTGCTGGAACACGTGTCTATTGGAACATTCTGAGTGGACATGTATATTTTAGCCCATTATGGTTAGGATATTTGGAAGCTATAGAAAATTCAGGAAACATTAGGTTTTAATCACTGTAAATTTAGCTGTTATTTATAGGAGAGGCGTTTTACAAATTGTAATGTTCTAATAACCCGGGACTAATCCACTCAATAACAGCCAAGATAGAAAACAAACACAGTACTTTTATTCATTTCTTAGCCCGTGCATCACATAAACACTCCTATCTACTTATTATGTTCCGGAAGCAGAGAGCCTAGAGGTCCACATGACAGCTCCTGCCTCAAGGAGCTTTCATTCTTCTCTGCTTGCTTCTAATTACCTCCACTGTACCCTGGAAGACAAGTCAATAGCAATTGTCATTTAGTTTAATACATATACTTGCTTCCTTTCCGGGGTGGCTGTCCCATTCAGAATATCTCTAAGTCCCCAACCTGCATTATTGTACTGAGAGAAGGAAACAAGTTTTTTTAAGTGAACAACTATTTGAAGAATATTTCCAGAGCAGCTTCTAGGAGCTCAAATCTTTGTCTCTGCTCCACATGGTGTAGAGGCCCCAGTCTGGTTCCTCAATAGTTCCCAAGGGATTTTGTTCCAAATAGTAGGGTTTTTTTTTTTGGAACAACTGAATTCTTTTGAGAATAGGAACAGCTGCTGGTGGGAGACTGGTCAGTATAAATCATTCTCTTACCCTAAAAGGATTAGAAACAGCCCTTTTGAGAATGGACTTAGGCAGCTTTGTATTTATTGTGCTGGTATGTGCCAGTGCAGGAAGGAGTCAGCTTCTCTCCTACCTCCACTCTAACATGGCACACGTTTTGGGAAATGAGCGTTTCCCTTAAAACCAATTAACTTGGAAGGAACAGTAGTGTTTAGTATGAATGATACTTTCATGCTAAGAAGTGTATCATGGTGGGTATTTTTTTTGCATTAACAAGGGTTAATAAAAAATAATCTTTCCTAATTATTTCTTTTCACAGTGCCAGTCTCTAATTGACTGGACATTTTGGGTAGAACTTGTTAATGTCCCCGTTGAAGTCACTGAGAATCTCCATCAGCAGCTTGCAGTAAAATCTGCCACTCAAAATTCCATGGCTCTTGAATAGAGCCAGTTTGAAATCTTGGCCAGGATCTTTGAACTCCAGCCCAGCCAGGCTGATGTGACTCTGGATTTATCTGTCAGCAGGATGTCTCCCAGAATTGGCAGTCTCTGTCATGCAGCAGAGACACACAGAGATCCTGCCAACAGCAAAGTGCAAAGAGCAAAGAAAGGGGAAAAGTAGGGGACATTTTACAGTATCAGGATATCAGTATTTGCACTCTATTTTGCTCTAAACCGATAACTTCATACACACAGACATATACACACAGACACACATTTAACATACGCCATCTAGCTAGCCTAACCTAAAATGCTTAACTACATTAATTATTCAACCAATAATTCTTATATGTTAAATGTAGTGTTTGTCTTTTACGGAATTGGTTCTGGCCATGATTACTGCTCTCAGTGTGCTCACACTCTAGTTGTGGAGATGAGTTTTATACTCCTAACAAAGACCAGTAATTGTGAGAAATATTGTCTAATGGCCTAGAGAATGAGGCACATGATGAGAGATTTGAAATTCTGGGGAAATGAGAGATTATTACATGCTGGGATAGAAAAACATCATTGAAGAGTGCAACTTGGGCTGAATTCTAAAGAAAAGGAGGGATTCAGGTGGATGGGCAGAATCAATTAATCATTTCAAATGACATATGTAAAGGGAGAGAGAGAGAGGGAAGAAGTGCACAAGACCTACTCAAGGAAGAACAAGAATATTCGACTCGAGCTTTAGTGCAAACTAGTGATGTAAAGACCGTGTTTTATAAGGCCTGGAATGCTAGGCAAGGGAGTTTGAATGTTGTCTTAGGGCAGCTGAGAGATCTCAAGGATTTTCAGGTGGAAAACAAGAGAAAGATAGTGTTTTAGGGACTAATAGTGACGACGTGATCTTTGAAAAGGGAGAAACCTAGAGGTGGGGGAACTGGTAAGAGTAACTAGCACAGAGGCTGAGGGCGGGACTTAGCGTTACGTGGATCTGGATTCCAGACTCAGCCCCTCCATTTCTTAGGTAAGCCACATAATCCTTCTGAATTTCAATTTGGTTGATAATAATATTTATCCTCTTCTACTGAGAACCTACTCTGCTAGGCACTGTTTTAGGCACTGGGGGTATGGAGGTGTGCAAAACAAACAAAGCTCCTTCCCTAAGCTCCATTACCTTATAGATATAGGAGAATTGGAAGCTAATTAAATGAGCTGATTAGATATGTGCCTAGCACATAGTAGATGCTCAATAAATGGTAACTAGAGAGACTACCATAGCAATAGGTAATGAAATAGAAAAATTGCCGTATGCTTTTCCAAACCCCTTAGTTGCCAGAGAACAAGCACAGGTTTACATCTCAGGATGTGGATTCCATCCCACTGGCTCTTTCTCAGTGGAGCTGCTGTCCTTTTGTTCCAGTTTGCTTGGGCTTCAATAACTGGAACACTTGAACGCCCGCATGCACTTAACATTCTTGATGTAAACCCACCGAGTTAGACTTTGGTGATCCAGAACTGTTTCCCCTTTCCCAGATGCCTGGGCCATGGAAGTCTGTACAGGCCTTTTCTCTGGCAGAAGCAAAAAGCCTTTTCTTCCCTCAGTCAATGCCACGATGTCCTCCTTTTCACCTGACAAGATAATGATAACTTGAATTATCTCTTGAACATCTTGGTTCGCAGTGCTCAGGCCCACTCTGCTAAAACAAAACCTATCTTTAAAGGATTTGTTCATGATCTGTGCACCTAAATTTTGTGTCACCAGATGGTTGACTAAAAGAACCAATAATGTCTGCTATCTTTAATATTCTCCCAAGCGATGCCAAGCAAAGCGCTGAAACACATTTTGTCTTTATTATACATTAGCAACTATATAATCTGCCTTACAATCTTCTACTTCTTAGTTATTCGACAGTGTTTATTCATGGTCCATTAATGCAGAAAGTTGCTCTGGGTGTTAGGGTCGAAGGTCTGAAACTCGCAACTGTGCTTCTCAATGTCGCACCTCAAATGAAAAACTGCTAGCCTAGAAGACAGAAAACAAGGCTTCTTCTAGCCCCACCTTGACATGGGATCCTGAACAATGCATTAAACTCACTGTGAAATTGGAACAATATAACAATCAGCTAATATTTATTAAGTTGCTTTATGCTTGGCAGCGTACTAAGTACTTCACATGTGCTATCTTATTTTAGTCTCTCAGCAGTCCAGTGAGGTTCATATTATCATTATTACTTTTTGTTTAATACATAAGTGAGACTTTCAATTCTCTCCCTTGTCCTACCACAAGTACAAAAACCAAAGTTGAAACGACACCTCTGTTAATCCAGAGCCTGGGGCCTCAACTTCCATTCCCCAGGGTTAGTATAAACATCTAACTAGTTAATATATATAAAAATGCACTTTCAGCTTGTAACAAATACAGAGTGCTCCTCTTTTAACTGTAAAAGACATAAAGGGTTGTATCTGATTCTTGTTTACTTCTTATTCATGCTTGCACGAGTAAGTGGGTGACTGAGCCGTGTGTGTTAGACATTACATTCGTATACTCGTGCTTCCTTATCTCCAGCCTCACTGCCATATCTAATTAATCTCCATGCCTACTGAACTGCCTAAGACATTGCTATTTACAGAATGGGAATTTGATATTATTTATATGTTTACATAAAGTCTTCTTACCTCTAAAATTCTGTCCGAAAGGACTTCGCGATTTGGAGCACATACATAGATACAAAAGGCTAAACAGTTGTACTTAGCGATTTCTACTCTGTTAAGTGGAGAACCCACCCCATGATACTGTCATGGTGACCGCAGTGGGAAGACAGTACAAAATGCCATGGGCGCCCTAGACAAACAGTGCTCATTCGGGGGGAATGATAAAGACAGACATCTCAGAGCAGTTGTTATTAGGAGGATTTCGAAGGAAAGGAATGGCAGGTGCCTGTGACTGTCCTACTAGGATAAGATGCACCAACTCTGCTCTCCTGTAAAAGAGAGCAGATTTTTACGATTTCTGAAGAATATTTAAACTTTTACATGTTTCTGAAGAATATTTAATAAAAATAATCTGGGTCAGTGCCCATAATATTAAAGATGAATTAAAAGCGAGTCATCTATTCTCTGTGATCTACTTTTATGTAAAACGTGTATTTATCTGTATGTGAGAGTGACAGGAAAAAAAACCACTACAATGTTTACTGTGGTTATCTCTGCGTGGTGGTGTTATGGGTCGTTTTGTATTTCTCTTTATGCCTTTCTGTAATTTTCCCAATCATCTATGATCATGTTCTACTTTTAAAACTTTTACAGTTTTCTTCTCTCTTATCTCTCCTGATGGCTTCACACTGTCACACTGTCAGAATAACAATAAAATATTTCTTTTAGACAACATTTATGGTTTTTGTCTCATTTTTAAAAAATAGCCATAAAGTTGTAGACTCAGAGTAGAGAAGGCATTGAATCAGACACGTTTTTTGCAGCATATCAGATCTGCCTATTTCTTTACCAGCTGCTGCTGTGCACCAGCTCCCATGACTTCACGCAGCCCCAGCCTGACAGGGCTTTGCCTCAGGCCAATGGCAAAACACTCCACCTGGTGTTCATGCATGTGCAACCCAGAAGTGCAGGAACACTGGCACTCTGTGGAGTGAATCTTCATCCAACAGCAGATGGTTGCATGGGGATAGTCTCCTTCCGTCTTCCTATGGATGATTATTGAATCTGATTATAGAGCTTCCCAGGCAGTCCCGTGACAACCTGCTGGAAAAAATGCTTTATTATATTGGCTCTCCTTCCTTCCAGCCCCTCTCCCCTCATCCCCTGTCCCTATTTCCTTCAACCGTGTTTCCAATCAATTAATAGCACACATACCCTCTCTCGCAGACACTTTCTAGAGGACCCAGGGTATGACAAACGTTGAAGACGGAAGGTCAACATCTTAGCAACAACTATCCTTAAAATGAGGTCCTTATCTTCGACTCATGGATGAATGCAAGAGTGGAAACGTATCAGTGTATTTACTTGACTACCCTAAATGCATGAAAATCATGTTTCTGAAGAATATTTAATGAAAACAATCTGGGTTAGTGCCCGTAATATTAAAGATGAACAAAAAGTGGGTCATCTATTTTCTGTGATCTACTTTTATGTAAAACATGTATTTATCTGTATGCAAGAGTGACAGGAAAGAAAAACACTAAAATGTTAACTGTGGTTATCTCTGCGTGGTGGTGTTATGGGTCATGTTTGTATTTCTCTTTATGCCTTTCTGTAATTTTCCCAATCATTTATGAACATGTTCTACTTTTAAAATTAGAGAGAAAAAGAATAGCTATTAGTAGCAAGCCTAAAGAGTCATTTATTCCTCCTTTTAAGTTTTTTTTCCTTATAAAATGTGTGTTTCTGGCTGATGAAGCACAGTGCTGTTCCGATCCTCGTCTTTTTCACACATCAGGCGTTGGTATGGTTCCTGCTGCAATTCAATTGCCAACTGAAGCCCAGAGATGGGTTCACACTTCAGGTCTGTGGGAGCTGCCATCGCTGTGAGGTGGAGTGCACATTTACTGGTGGGAGGATGGTATTAATGGTAATGATGAAGGGGAAGAGCACTGGGTGAGTGCTGACCTTTATGACAGCATGAAGGTGTTGTCAGAGCACAGAGTCGGACACGGTCTTGGGGTCTAGATTTAATCCACATTTCTAGGAGGCATTCTGACAGCCCCTGGCATCACCGTCATTTGGTGATGACTGATAAGGAGAAACAGGCAGAGAGAGCGTTCTGGTAACTCTTAGCACCACAGTGCAGAGCCCTTTCTCCGCATTGATGCAATAGTCCCTCTATATACTAAATTCATTGTATTATAGCTCAAATAACTTTGAGCTCCTTGTGGGTAGAAACTTTTTGTTTTTTCACTAGCAAAATGTTTGGCATGTGATAATGTGATTTATTTATAATGTTCATTTGAATAAATGGTTCCTCACAATAGTTCCCAGGCTACCTTTTCTGTTTTAACTCCGTGTTGTGAGTTGCACTGTCTGTCTTTCAAAAAAAGATGTGTGGAAACCCTATCCTTTGGAACTTCGGAATACAAACATATTTGGAAGTAAGATCTTTATAGCCATCATCAAATTAAAATGAAGTCGTCAGGGTGGACTCTAATAGGACTTGTGTCCTTACAAAGAGGTGAAATTTGGACAGAGAGACATACATACACATAAGGAAGACAAAGCGAAGACACTGGCGAAGACGGCCACGTGGCTGTAGTGTTGCACCCACAAGCCACAAAATGCTAAGGTTGCTTCTGGCAACCACTAGAAGCCAGAAAGAGGCAAGAAAGGATTCTTTCCTAGAGCTGCCAGGGAGAGTATGACCTTGTCAGCCTTGATTCTGGAGGCCTCCAGAACTGTGAGGTAATAACTTTCTGTTGTTTGAAGCCACCCAGTTTTTGGTACTTTATTATGGCAGCCACAAGAAACTAATACACTTCACAACTCTTCTTATTACCTGAGTCAAATCAAGCCACTCCCATGGCCACTTAATCCTACAGGCCCTTATACATACAATCTGCCTTTTCTGGAATTCTTTTTTCTTTTTTCTTTAGCTGTGTAACTCTCTGTTCAATTTCTAAAACACCACAGAAAGCTTATCTCCTCTGAGAAGCCTGATCCAAATATCACAGGCAGAGTTACTTTCTCCCTCTGTGTTTTTCCTCTGTGCTTCAGTAGGTAAGCTGAGTATTTGTCACATGTACTATAGACAATATTTATGACATTTACTACAGTTAACTCCTTGGATGTCTTTTTTCCCTGCAAGACTATAAACTCCTAGAGGGCAAGAACTGTGCATTATTTATTTCTACTTATGTCCTTTCCACTATCTGGCTGATTTAGGCATTTGAGAAATACTTGCTGACTGACCGCAGAGGTCTGAAGGATGAGGCATTGCTTTGGAAATAAAGACCTGAGATGCGGACAGGAGACAGCTTGTTGGTGGCCAGAGGGCACTGGTGTGTGTAAGGAGAAGGTATTCCTTGGCGATGGGAGAGGTGACCTGAAAGGAGAGTTTGCATAGCTACTTAAGCTTGTTCTCAAGGGAGAGCCCAATTCTCTCCACAGCAAAGAGGCAAGTTAAGGGCACTTCTGGTTCTAGTCCACATCCTGAAAATCTGCTCATCATCTTTGAAAGCTCATAAACTTAAAGAAAAAGAATGAACAGAGCTGGAAGCATCCTCTAACCACTCCACTTACAGCCCTCATTTTGGAGAGTAAAGATCTTTTTGAGGAATATGTAAACGAGCAGGGCCTTTGAAGCCAGGAAGACTTGGATTGGAATTTTGCTTGTTCCACGTGCTTACTATGTGACCTTTGCAAAGTTCTTTTACCTCTCTGAGACTTTGTTTCCTCATTTATAAAAATGGAAATGATGCTTTCTGCTTTATAAGGCTGTTATAAAGATCAGATGATACACTAGATCTGAAAAAGATTGGTGCACAGTAGGTGTTCTGAAACGCCAACTTTTCTGCTTTTGGCCTAATCAATTAATAATTCAGCCCAGAATGGGAACCTTGCCTGTTTTGCAACACAGGCAAGTGATTAAGGGATTCAGATCTTCAGATCAAACTGTTTTTTCCTGTGGTAATCACAGTGAAATATGTGAAAGTGATTAAAGGAGAGAAATATTGATGCAAACCCTACAACTCTGAAGAATTTATGTCAGCTTCAACCCTTTATAAAGTTTTACAGATGAAAAAACTTAAAGACACCAGGGTTCAAATGAAAGTGGACTTACTCTACACTCAAGCGATCAAAGAGGTCCCTTTTTGGTAATGATACAAGTACAATAACTGTTGGTTAAATTTTATCTGGGTTCACAGCTTTTTAACTTTTGGACAAAAATCAAAGTAGGATACCTGGATTCAGGAAAGAATATAAATAATGTATTTATAAATGCCAACAATTTTGTGGTCTCATTTCAGACCTGTCACCTCATTTTAGGAAATACGTCATTCTGTGGTTATTGAAACACATCAACCTTCCTTTCGTCTTGAAAACTGCTTCGATTTCCATTATTAAAGCCTGTTCAGAGGCAAATTATTGTTTCTGAAAATTGCAGTTCATGAAAACCATCTTCAAACTGAGCAAAATTGTTTCCATAGTATCTGGTTCCTTCATGTATACATTTATTTTTATGTATTAGAAGAGACTTTTTGGCAGCCAAGTATACATTCAGCAACAGGTTGGCAGGTATGCCAGGCATTTGACATGCCTCTCCTTACAGTCTTGGGTCAACCTTTATTCAAAAGTGCCAACCCCACGGGCACCTCCTGTATGGAGGTTCTTCTCAGGTTCAATGAGGGAATAGAAACAGATAGAGCTTTGCCTTATGGTGAATACAAATATATTTAAAATGTATTTCTCCTTGGAGATTTGAGTTTTACTGTGTGTAACAAAGAGAATGGGAGTTTTAGTGCCTTCTCTAACCAAGTTCTCCCATTAAATTGTTTAAATTGCATATGAGAAAAATAAAGTTAAGAAAAAGCAATATAAATAACTGAATTGTACAGCATGTCTAATAAACACCTCTAAATCAGAAGGGCTCATAAAAAGAATATTTTGAATCTTTTGCTAATAATATCAATACAAAAACACTTAAAAATTAATACACACAGTGCTGCCCTTTTTCCCCTCCAGGAAGCTAACAGTGCTTCACTGACATTCTTAGCCAACTTTTAACACATGCTGTGGGTTATGAAAAGCACAGAACTGATTTCTCCTGATTTGTGTATGAGGAGAACAGATTATAAAGAGGTTGAGTAAGTCTCTCCTGACTGTGAAATCCCACATCTCATTTTATCATGGCCCAAAGATCTGGCTTTAGCCTCCTTACATCACCTTCTTCCATCCAGAGCCAAGTGGATAAGTCCAGCATTCATGCCTCCCTTCCAATTAGGAAGCTCTTTGACTCCCCTCCCCAAATCTGCCCTTAGGCAAAAGCCTCTCCGATTTTGGAGGTTTTATGCAATGTTCTTCCCACCACAAACTCCTGTCTAACAATCAGAGATCCTCAAGGTATTAACTTAGTACAAAACTAGCTGAAAAACAAAAACAAAAACAAAAACAAAAACAAAAGTAAGAGTCAGAACTGACTACTTAAAGTTGTTAACAAAATCTCAACAAATTTAGCTGAAAAATCAAATTGGGTTTTATTAGTGAAAAATCAGGCAGCTTCTCATCTAAAATTAGAGGGAGCTCCATTTGGCACACAGAACAGTTGGTTGTTTACAGCTTGAGCAGTAACAAGAAAACAGAATAAAAAAAAGGGATTAATATCCGGTTACTTTTTTTGTAAGGACTGAAGCACAGAGGACTGTGCTTTTATATTGTGCTGGCTCAAGATGACTGGACCTTTCTCAATGGGTGGCTTTGAATCTCCTGTTTTTAGGAAAAACTCATCTGTTTGAAGATTTTTCTTCTTCCTTCTAGTTTTAGTTTCATTACACAGTACTTAGCACCAGGGTTGTATTAGCCCGTTTTCATGCTGCTGATAAAGACATACCAGACACTGTGTAATTTATAAAGAAAAAGGGGTTTAATGGACTCACACTTCCACATGGCTGGGGAGGCCTCACAATCATGGCGGAAGGCAAAAGGCATGTCTTACATGGCAGCAGACAATAGAGAATGAAAGCCAAGCGAAAAGAGAAACCCTTTGTAAAACCATCAGATCTCATGAGATTAATTCACTACCACAAGAACAGTATGGGGGAAATTACCCCCATGATTCAATTATCTCCCACTGGATCCCTCCCATAACACATGGGATTTATGGGAGCTACAATTCAAGATTGGGTTGGGATGTAGCCAAACCATATCAAGGGGTTTGGTCTGTTGAGTTCTAGTGCAGTTCAGTCCAAAACAATGGCTTCCCATAAATTTTATTTAACAAAGCCTCAAGACAATCTTGTAAGATAGGCATTATTATTTTCATGCATAAAATTGTCTATATCTGCATTGATTCATCAGGCGTTTGTGGGTAACCTGTGCCCATTACTGCACAGAAAGGTAAGAGACCTTATATTAAGGCAATGTTGTAAATTGTGGGCTTAAGTACCACCCCATCACACCAGATAAAAAAAACTATGATAAATTTTAAAAGAGATTTTCATGCTTCAAAACAATCCAACTGGCTGGGCATGGTGGCTCATGCCTGTAATCCCAGAACTTTGAGAGGCTGAAGTAGGCAGATCACCTGAGGTCAGGAGTTCAAGACCAGTCTGGCCAACATGGTGAAACCCCATCTCTACTAAAAATACAAAAATTAGCCAGGTGTGGTGGTGCATGCCTGTAATCCCAGATACGTGGGAGGCCGAGGCAAGAGAATCACTTGAACCCAGGAGGCAGAGGTTACTGTGAGCCAAGATTGTGCCATTGTACTCCAGCCTGGGTGACAGAGTGAGACTCCATAAGAAAATATATAAATAAGAAAACAAATTATCTCCTTGGTTCATAGATAAACTAGAAATGCAAAATGGAAAGCAAGCCTGAGAGGGTGTCCTGCTGTTTTCCTGGCCCCTGTTCAGGAACAGGCAAAGTCAACCAAGAGCTGAATTTATGCAGGATAACTGGACTGAAAGTGTTTCTCAAGTGAGATGTGGACCTGAGCCAGGCTCACTTCTTGAAACTAGTGCCAGGGTTGCAATTCCCACTGGTGAATGATGTGTAAAAAAGGTATTTTCAAGTGCCTTCTAGATTAGAGCTGATATGTAGCTACAGAGCTATGAAAGCTGGATGGCATAGTCCCAGCCTCAGGACCAAGAACTGAACCATGCTGGCTTCTAGTTCTGCAAAAGGATGAGTGAAAGCAAATTCAAAGGCTTGCAGTGGAGGGGTGGAAAATTAGGAGGGAAAGGAAAAATGACAGGGACCACAAGAAGGAAATAAATAAGAAAGAAAGAGAGAAATGGAGAAAACTTTCTAACAAGGTAAATATGCAACCCCCAATCCAAAGTACACTTAAAAGGAACCAATAATAAGGAAGTCCAAAATGTTCATAAACCATGGATGATGTACCACACAATAAAGGAAATAGGAGAATTTAAGTAAAGATAAATATGGTGGTTGTTTCTAGAGAAACAAATAAATGCTTCCATTAAATAGGAAAGATCAGGAAATATTTTGAAAACAAAGTAGAAATAAAACAAAAATAAGTAGATATGAGAAATATTTATAGCAAATATAATACTTTATGGTAAAATATTAAGGACATTAAAAATATAGACTAGGAAAGATATTTCACTATAATAAATTATCTTCAACATTATATTGAAGATTGCAGCCACCAAAATAAGATTTGGAGAAAAAGTATTAGAATTAAAAACGTATCTTCTGAATCGAAACACAGCATTTAAAAGTGAAAAGACAAACTATGTATTGAGAGAACATTTGCAATAAGCCCACGAAGGTCTAAAATTGAGAATATTTTAAAAGAAACTCTTACAAATCAATAATTACTGTTCAAATCAATCAAAAATCTCCAATAGAAACATGGGCAATAGTCATTGAACAGGCATTTCACGAAATAAGCAACCTATGAAGAATATGCATATGAAAAGCTGTCAACCTCACTTGTAATCAGAGAAGTGCTAAATATATGATTTCACACCCACCATATTAACAAAAGTTTAAAAATGTTCTTAGAATACCCAGTGTGGATGAGGATATCAATCACTGGAATTCTTATATACTACTGATATGAGTATTGCAATTCGAAGACAGCTAAATCTAAATCTATCTCTATCTCTATAACTACATCCATTTATCTTAGAGAAACCCTTTTATGTGTCCACCAGCATACTTTTACAATATTTTAGCAACATTATTCATTGCTTGAAATAGCATATTAATCCAAATGTACATTAATGGGAAAATGGATAAACTGTGACTTTTTTCTTAATTTTTTAATTTTTGAGATAGGATCTTGCTCTGTCACCCAGGCTGGAGTGTAGTGGCATCAACTCCTGTGCTCAGGTGATCCTCCCACCTCAGCCTCCTGAATAGCTGGGACTACAGGCGAGCACCACCACACCTGGATAATTTTATTTATTTTTTGTAGCGACAACGTCTCACTGTGTTCCCCAGGCTGGTCTCAGACTCCTGGGCTCAAGCGATCCTCCTGTCTTGGCCTCCCAAAGTGTTGGCATTGCAGTGTGAGTCACTGGGCCTGGCCCCAAATTGCGATTTATTTAAATAATGAAATATTGTACAGCAGTAGGAATAAATGAACTAAAGATGCTCTCAGTGATGCGGATAATTGTCACAAATAATTATGTTAAGTGAAAAAACAAAATACAGAAGAATACATAGGGCATACCATTTACATACATTTAAAAATTTACAAAGTCAAACTGTTTTAGGGATATATAAATCTTTAGTAAAACTATTATGAAAAACAAGGCAGTTATATGCACAGAATTCAGAATACTAGTTAATTCTTATGAGTGAGTGGGCAAAAAGTGGGAAAAGCTATAGCAGAAGTTTTGAGGTTTATGTGTAATTTCTTGAGCAGATTATTTGACACATGTGTATCAATAATTATAATTTATAAGTGGTAATATTCTTTTGTATGTATGATATTAATTATAGCAATAAATTAATAAAAGAAAGCAGATAGGGAATATAGAAGATGGACTGGGGCTGGGCGTGGTGGCTCACGCCTGCAATCCCAGCACTTTGGGAGGCCAAGGTGGGAGGATCATGAGGTCGAGAGATCGAGACTATCCTGGCCATGCTGAAACCCCATCTCTACTAAAAATGCAGAAATTAGCCGGGCGTAGTGGCACGCGCCTGTGGTCACAGCTACTTGGGAGGTTGAGGCAGAAGAATTGCTTGAACCCAGGAGGTGGAGGTTGCAGTGAGCCGAGATTGCTCCACTGCACTCTAGCCTGGCAAGAGCATGACTCCGTCTCAAAAAAAAAAAAAAAAAGATAGACTGGGAGGCTCCAAAATATGTTTCATAAAAATTTCAGAAAAAGGAAGTAGAGAGTGGAGAAAAACAAGTCTGTGTTCTGAAACTGACATTGTGTAATGTGAATGGAGCCAGAGGGGAAATGAAACCTCTGTGCTATGTATGCCTTTACAACCAGTACTTGAGGAGATGATGCGAAATTTTCAACAACAGGAAAATTATAGGGGCGCGCACATTTGAAGTATAGTTTGAATGATGACAAAGACGAAAAAAAAATACATACCTAGGCACAAGTCTAAGGATGAAGGGAATATCTTTAAAACTCTCAGTGAGAGAAGATTCTATATGAGGAAGAATAACCAAATCAAAATAGGACTATTTAGCAGCTAACTTATTTTTCCAAAGTCTAATGGAAAAATAACTTAAAGTTCTGAAGGAAAATCACTGTCTAGCCTGATTTATACATGCAAATAAACTATCATGTAAGAATAACAGTAAAAAAAATGAGATGTTCAGATGTAAAAAGACTGAGTTTAGCACCCTCACACTCATCAAAAAGACTTTCCAGAAAATAGAACAGTGAAACTAGAGGGAAGGACCAAAACACTGGTGGACACAGAAACTGACAAAACATTGGGAAATTTGTTTAGTTCTTGGTAAATGAACTTTTTTTTAGACTAAAATGAAAACTCTAGCTAACTCTAATAAGATTAGTGGGGAGAAGTTGAGAGAAGGCCTTTAATGGTCAATGAGTAGTTAAAAGGTAAACCATACTAACAGCCTCAAGTTGTTTGGGAATGAAATAGAAATACTAAATAAGCCTTTCTTTTTTTTTGAGACAGATTCTTGCTCTGTCACGCAGCCTGGGTTCAAGCAATTCTCCTGTCTTGACCTCCAAGTAGCCGAGATTACGGGAGCCTGCCACCATGCCTGGCTAATTTTTGTATTTTAAATAGAGATGAGTTTTCACCATATTGGCCAGGCTGGTCTTGAACTTCTGACCTCAGGTGGTCCGCCACCATGGCCTCCCAAAGTGCTGGGATTACAGGTGTGAGCCACTGCACTTGGCCTTAAATAAGACATTCTTTTAAGTATTTATAAATATATGCTAAAAATTTAAACAGTAAAGAACAAAATTCTAACCTACAACTTCCAAGCCATCAAAAAAATTTAAAAAGGAATATAGCAAAATATATTACTTCATACATAAGGGAAACAAAACAACAATAAAAATAGATGGCAAATGAAAATTACAAAAGCTAGAGGATGGTAGGAATAAATTCAATTATATCAGGATTCATGACGAGTATAAATGAATACATTTCCAAGTGCCTTTTTAAATTAGAAATTTAACTTATCTAAAACGGAATTCCTGATCTTCAGCCCCTAATCCTACCCAAAATCTGTATCTAAGGTATTCCTTAGTTTATTTGTGTCAACTTTTTCGTTCCAGTTGCTCAGGCCAAACCTTGAAATCTTTGACTCCATGTATCTCACATTTCATGTCAAATCCGTCAGCAAATGCCGTGGACTCTACCTCGAAAACATTCCCAGTACCTGATTATTTCTCACCTATTTCTCACCTTCTTCACTGCCATAGTCCTGGGCCAAGCCGTCATCATTTCTTCTGTGGATGATAGCATAGTCTCCTAAGTGGTCTCCTGCTTCTTTCACTCCCATAGCCCCTCACAGGCTGCCCCTGATACTCCGTCCCCCACCCCATGATGCAGGCCTTCTCCAGATAGCAGGAGTAAGAATCATTTAAAAAATTCAGCTGGCTGCAGTGGCTCACACCTGTAATCTCAATGCTTTGGGCGGCTGAGGCAGGAGGATCACTTGAGGCCAGGAGTTTGAGACCAGACTGGGCAACATAGTGAGACCCTGACTCTACAAAAATATATAAAAATAAAAATTAACCAGATGTGGTAGTGCACATCTGTGGCCTTAGGTACTTAGAAGGCTGAGGCAGGCGGATTGCTCAAGCCCGGGAGGTCCAGGCTGCAATGAGCTATGATTATACCTCTCCAGCCTGGGTGACAGAGTGAGAACTTGTCTCTTAGAAAACAAAAGCAAAATGTAATTCGGATCAATTCCCTTTTGTGCTTAAAGCTCTCCAGTGGTTACAATCCCACTTGAAGTAAAATCCACAGTCTTTAGACTGGCCCAATGGCCCTGCATGATCTGACTCCGGTTGTTTGGCCTTACCCCCTCCTGCTCCTCTTCTTCCTCACTGTATTAGTTTTTTCTTGCTGCTATAACAAATTACCACGAACTTAGTGGCTTAAACAATACAAAGCTTATTATCTTACAGGTTTAGAGGTGAGAAGTCTTACTGGGCTAAATGCAATGTGTTGGTGGGGCTGCATTCCTACTGACTTACCTCGGGAAGAATCCATTCTTTGTCTTTTCCAGCTTCTAGGAGCTTCCCACAGTTCTTGTCTCATGCTCTTCCAGCAGTCACATGGCTCTGACCTCTGCTTTCGTCTTCACATCTTGGTCCTTTCCCTTATAAGGACTCTTGTGATTACATTTGGTCAGCCAGCTAATCCAGGATAATCTCCCCATCTCAAGGTGCTTAATTTAATCATATCTGCAAAGTCCCTTCTGCCATGTAAGGTCACATATTTACAAATTCATGGAATTAGGATGCAAACATCTTTGGGGAACCATTGCTCTGCCTGTCACATGCACCACACTGTACCAATGCTGCCTCCCGGCTATTCCTCCTGGTCGTGCTCCTGCCTCAACTCCTTTGAGTCTTTGTTCAAATGTTTCCTATTTAGCAAGGCCTTCTCTGACCACCATATTGAAAATTTTACCCGCACAATACTCTCAACCCTCAATTCCCTGTTTTTTCCCCTGTAGAATTTATCACCTTCTAACATATTACAAAATTTAACATACTTGTGTATTACATTTATTTTCTGTCTCTCCCCAGTGGATCTCCTAAAGACTAGTCTATTTTATTCATTGCTGTATCTTTGGTGCCTAGAGCAGTGACTTGTACCTGCTTGGTGCTGAATGAATATTTATTGAGTAAACAAATGGATATACATGATTACATTTACCTACTGATACACACACCACACACATACATATACACACCACACACACACACACACACACACACACACCCCTCAGATGAGGAAGAACAAAATTGCTGAGAAGAGTATGGGCTCAGATGTCCTAGTCCTGCCGTTGAAATGCAGCTCTATCACTTGCTAACTGTGTGACCTTGGCCACATTAATAAACTTCTCTTTGCCTCAGAGTCATCTACAAATTGAGGATAATGACAATATCCACCTCATAGGTTTCATATGAAGATTAAGTAATGAAGGGAAAATGCTTAAGCAGTATTTGGCTATTTATTGTCACTATTATTAAAAGAAAGAGCCTTTCTGATTGAATTAAAGAGAGAAAATGAAGAAGACATAATCCTTGCCCTCCATGAACCTGACCAGAGCAGTCCTCTAGAGTGGGTGCAGGTACCCTTAGGTTGAGCAAGGTCATCAAATAAGATCAGGAATCTCATTTATTTTTGTTTTTTTAAATCTTTATAAAGAAAATTATCAGGATATCATAATAGTTGCTGCGTGGGCCTCTGTGGGCTCTCTGTCCCTTAGGGAGGGTGAATATGATTTGGGAGAGCAGGAGCTCTGCTACCCACAAGGGGGCAGGAAGGTTTCTTTCTTTCCATATTCCCTGCCCTTTGCTGTGTTTGCTGGGTTCTATGGGTGCCTGTTAAATGAATTTGTAAATATCTAACTCTGACAACGTGGAGAAATGGCTTAAAAAGATCCCTTCCAAGGAATGATGAATTGAAGATAACACTAGTAACACAAACACAGGCAAACAGTATAGAATGGTAGACACTTTTTCTTATCAGCCACATTATGAGGTAAAAAACAATGTTACTCTAATCAGATCTGTAGAGAAGTCAGATAAAAATATATATCAAGATGACTACTTGAAATATTATCATCACCCTCTTAGTAAACTTTCCCGTAAGTATAAATTTTATCCTACACTATTAACAGTAATGAAAGTCTGAAGTTATTATAATTATTAAGGCATTAAGAGTATCATTTTTAAAAACTTTATTACATTAAAATTTTTGTATCATTCTATATGATTTATAATAAACATCATCTTTCATAAATATAGTACTGTAAATGATCTGTAAATAACTATACATTTATTAGTTTCACATACCCAAACACAGTTTCCTGATAACATGCTGGTACCATATAAATATGGAGCCCATGCAAGACAGCAGATGCTACAGTGCATTCTGAGGACGCACTTAACAGAGGTGACCACAGGGGCATATGGGAGCTTATCTGTGAGGAGGATAACCCACCTACAGGAAGCACATTGGTGCTGAAGGCTGAAGGGCAGATAGTCCTTAGCCAGGCTGTGTAGGTGGGGGTATTCCAGACAGAAGGAGCAAAGTCAACAAGGGCATGGCTGACTTGGGGACCTGTAGGTCCTGCAGAAGGAGAGAATGGTTATTGAGAAGGTGAGTGAGACCCAAGTCCACATATGAATAGCTGGACAGAGGTGTTAAGTCGGACCTCCTGATGTCAAATTTCTAGTCTTTCCCTGGGGAAGCAATAAGCTGTACAGTTTAAACAAACAAAGAACTCACAGGCTTTGGAATCAGGCAGTCTGAGGTTCGAGTCTAAGCAATGCCACTTGCTCTGTGACCTAGATTAAATTGCTTTTCTCTTTCTTTCTCTCTTTTTTTTTTTTTTCTTTTTGAGACAGAGTCTTGCTCTGGCATCTAGGCTGGAGTGTAGTGGAGCCATCTTGGCTCACTGCAACCTCCACTTCCTAGGTTCAAGAAATCCTCATGCTTCAGTTTTCCAAGTAGCTGAGACCACAGGTGTGCACCAGCAGCCCAGATAATTTTTGTATTTTTAGTAGAGATTGGGTTTTGCCATGTCGGATAGGCTGGTCTCGAACTCCTGGCTTCAAGTGATTAGCCCGACCTGGCCTCCCAAAGTAATGGAATTACAGATGTGAACCACTGCTCCTTGCGAAAGGTGCTTCTTTTTTTAATTGTCAGTTCCTCAACTGCAGATTCCAAAACTGCAATCAGATGACTTTGACGATCTCCCGAGATGGTATACTTAGCGTTACTACTGAACCAGTGGTGGACTTATAGAAAGTACCTGATTACAGTTTAGTAGATGGGAAGGATTTTTAGGAAAAATTAGCACAGGGAGCACTGGTCCAGAGTGCCCTTGGGCAACATGTGTATCACCCTGAGAGCTAGGACACATTTTGCTTGCATATTCTACACTGAATCTCTTATGAGAACAGAAGACGGTCTCAATACTATAAAGTAGCAGATTAAGAAAATGAGAGGCTGGGAAATGACCTTTATGATCATGTTGAAATGGAATGAAATATTGAAGGATATTTAAGATAGAGCTCTGAGAAACTCCTTTGCAAAGTGTCTTTCCAAAGGAGCTTTCTGGGCAGGGGAAACAGAATGATCCTTCTCTTTGGAAGGGAAAATCTGGTGTAAACTGCTGCCTTGCTGCACACTGGCTACAAGGTCAGGGCTAGTCTGGTGCTGCAGAAGGGACAGGACGAATGTCTCCATTGGTTTATGCCACTCGCATGTCCTTACCAGTGCTCTGCAGAAGGCAGGGAAGCGCAGTAAGTGGAGTTATAGACAAGGCAATGTCAAGAAGAATTTGTGTCATGAAGAGAATAAAGGAGAATAAAGACAGGAGAAACAGGGTTATTATTGTGTGTGTATATTTAGATGGAAGGATGTTTTTTATTTTTATTTTGAAGAAATGATTGGAAGAGGATTCAGTGATTTTATGTTAAGGGCATATGAACAACCTGTGTCCCTTGAGCACTCCTATGGTGGCAAAGGCAGAGAGATAAAAACATCACCACCAAAAGGTGTCCATTACTCAAATATCAATGGTGGAGAGATGAGAGATTCACAATGGAAGTTTTGGAATGCTACATATAACTTTCGATGAGAGCTTCTACCTAATCTTTAAGAATCTTCCTATTCCTTTAGTTCCATAATTGTAAAAGATTAGTCATCTATTCTAAAGAGATACCAAGTAGAAACAATATTATATGCTCAGTGTTAAGAAGAATGAATAAATAAACAAAATAACAATTCTCTAGGTGACCATGAGACAAGATCCTGAGAAGCAATCACAGTCCATCTATTGGGCTTTATAAAACTCTAACTACACAAAGTCCTAGGAGATCTGCTACCTGGACGCCTCTCATGAGATTAATTATCTGTCTCAGATTTCTATGAGGTGGCCAGAGAACCTTGGTGCAGTCTGGATGAAACTACAAGAAAGAAATCAGAGAAGTGAATATTGCTGAGGAAGATGGCCTGACAGTTATGAGACAGACGGTAAAAATGTACCATGGGACTACACCAAGCAGGCACAGAACTGATATCAAATTTTCATAGCCAACATGCATAATAATATAATATAATCATAGCAACACAGCTATAGTGTGCATTTACATTTAATCCTCACAAGAATCCTATGAGATGCGGATGTGGTATTGATCTCATTTTGACACCAATTAGAGATAACAAAAATAATGAGGGGGTAAAAGCCCACCTATTAAAATAAATAACATATTCCTTGGTGAATTGCAATCCTCTTTTACCTATAGGAATGTCGATTTGACCCTATCTTCATCTAGCACAGCAATTATCTTTAAATATTATTGATTTATTTTATGTAAAATTTCATATGAGAAATCAAATCATGGTAGAAGAGATTTTCCAGATTATCAGCGGCAGCCTTAGGACTCCATATCATCTACTGGTGTTTCTGAAAGTGTTGCTTGTCACTTCTGGCTTTGTAAAATGAACAACTTTGCAACTCTGTTGCTATAGAGTGCAAAGCGTTTGATTTATAAGATTGCCAAGTTAGGAAATAAAACACTTTTTATAGTTAACACTCTCATTAGAATGTATTTCTTATTTTTCCAAGTTAATGGCAGAGATGACACTTAGGAAAATTAATGAAGAATTGTTCAGAGACAGATAATAGACATTTCACAACATCAGATTTGATAAAGGATGTCAGCTGACCACCAAAGAAACAATATATTTAAGTATAGTTTAGCTTTACGTCTAGCATTTCTATAATGTAGAGTGTTCTTTATCCCATCTATCACTCTTTTAAGAAACTATGTTGTCAAGCTACTGTCTTGCTTACTCCTCATTGCTACCTGGTGTACCAGGTTGCTATTTTACCCCTTAGAGATGAAAAGCAGAATCAATGAAGCCAAACTATTGAACCAGAGTTAGTTATAAATTGAAGGATAGACTGCAGATCTTCTGAATTTGTGTAGTTCTTAATTAATTGAACTGAACTGCTCTTTACAACCATCTATTTATTAGGTTTTAAATTTTCCAAAATAATAAAAATCATTTAACATAAAGGTAAAGAGAATTGCTCATAAACACACCACTGTAACTATTTTTCATGGTGCTTATCGCTCCCTGGTTCTTGTTTACATGCATGTATGTTTCACATGTGTGTAATATAGGTACACTCAACAGTCACAGGCTTCAGGATTACCCTCACTTTCTGTTCCACAGTAGGAATAGCTCTAGTCTTCACCCTGCTCTGCTGCAGGAAGGGCAGCCTGTTAGTAGGCCCTCTTTCCCAAGAGTTTCTGTGTATCCCAAAGAAAGCTAAGTGTTTCACAAATTTCATTCTACTACAGAAATAGCCTAGACTCAGGGATGTGCTCATTCAACAACTGGTTCTCTAGAAAGAAATGTGTAGGTTTAAATGAGAGTAGGTGTGTCTATCATTAATTTTACTGAGATAAAACATACACAACACAATTTACAATAATAAAATATACAATATTTTCATTATAAATTTCATATAGCAAGTTGATTTTCACAGGCTGCTTTCATTGATGTTTGACAAACTTACTGTTCATAGACAACACCTGTTTGCAATTGACAAACAAATATGGTTCTGCCAAAAAGGCTGCCTGATACTTGGTTTACATTATACAATACAGTAACAGTGAAACAATGAAAGCATATGTCACAACCTCATTCATTCATCAAGGGTAAGAGCAACTTTTCATTGAATTGAGTAATAGTTTTTGAAGACTAGAAGGGTATTCTTGTATTATGCGTTATTTATAATGTAACAGACATGACACATTTTAAGCTTTAATCTGCATTATTAACATATTCTCGTCACTTTCTTAAATCTAGAAAATCAACAAAACAATAAATAGAGCCCTCTGTGGTAACAGTTGCTTATTTCAGTGATGTAAATACAACCACCATGGCTGACTTCAAGCTATCACCATAACATCAAACATGGAGCTGGGAAGAGCTGCGCAGCAACATACCCTTATACAATATTTCTGGCCAGGCCCAGTGGCTCATGCCTGTAATCCCAGCACTTTGGGGGAGCTGAGGTGGGTGGATCACCTGAGGTCAAGAGTTAGAGACCAGCCTGGTCAACATGAAGAAACCTCATCTCTACTAAAAACACAAAAATTAGCTGAGTGTGGTGGCAGGGGCATGTAATCCCAGCTACTTGGGAGGCTGAGGCAGGAGAATAGCTTGAACCCAGGAGGTGAAAGTTGCAGTAAGTTGAGATCGCACCACTGCACTCCAGCCTGGCAACAGTGCGAGACTCGGTCTCAAAAAAAAAAGAAAATTTCACCATACAGATGTACAATACATAAGTAACTTTCAGAACATAGATGATAGCAAAATATAAAATAATTAGGAAGTGATGAATCTTGCATAATTGTTTCCTTTATTTTTCATAAAATTTATTTAAGTATATTTTAAATATTTTAATTTCAAATAATGTTTGCCTTTAACAATCATCTAACAGAATTTCTGAAAATTTAAAGACTATGTCTTAAGAGTTTCCATGAGCTGTCTTCAGCACGTGACTTCCTGCCTGTGCATTTCCTACTCAGAGTTCAAGTCCAAGCTTCTTGAAAGACCCTCTCTACCACTGCTATCCAGAGCAGGTAAAGGGAGAAGAGGCACAGGCCATTTTTCAAAAAGGAAACAAAATCTACAGAGATGCAACTCTACTTACATTAAAGACAAACTCACTGTTATTCAGAACAGTTGAATGCCACGTATCTTTACATTGCAGAGAGGGTTTTTGCTTCACCTAGTGTAACCAAAGGGGCACCAGAACATTCCCTCCAGACACAGGGATTGTCGTCCTAAGACAAACTCTTACAAGACAGACCCTGCTTATAACTTAAAATAGATCTCTTTAAAAAAACAGAACTGCCTTCTTAAAAATATATGTGTGCTCTATGTTATAATAGGCTCAATCATACTGTCAATGTTATGGTAATCATATTGTCAATGCTATGTATATTATATTTTACATTTCCTATTTTGTTTTACTCATATAATATATTATAAGCATTTTCCTATTATGTTTGTAATTTCCATTTTACTGTCTGCTTATAACATAAAATATTTTCTACTTATTATAGTAACTTTTACTCAAGTTCATTTATTCATTTAACAAAATTTATGGAGAACCTACATGCCAGGTGTTTTGCTACAGGCAATTGGTGAATAATGCATAAAACTATCATGGGCCCACTTCATGGAACTCACAGTCCAATAACGGAGAGAAACATTACACCAAACACATAAATACTTACAAATTGGGATAAAAGCTGGGGTCAGGGTGAAGGTCAGCATACGATTGGAGGAATTAGCAGAAGCAGATTGTAAAGGATTTTTTAGGCCATTTTAAGATTAGATTTTATTCCGAGTGTAATAGGAAGCCTTTGAAGGTTTTTAATAGAGAGGTAACTAAATGCAGTTTACATTTTTAAAAGCTCTCTGTGACTGTTACCTGGAGAATGGGTTGGGGCGGGAGCAAGATCAAGAGTAGGGGAATCACTTCTGAGGCTGAGAAGACGCTAGTGGTTTGTACCAGGGCAGTTTCTGCGATGGAATCGGTGAGTGGAGCCATTGGAGACATCTGTTGTTAGAACTTACAGGATGTGGAGCTGACTTGATGGAGGGGGTTGAGCACGTAGGTGGATGGAGACATTTCTTGATCAAATAGGAAAGTGGAGGAGGAACAGGTTTCAAGGATTGGTGGGTGCTTTGCAATAGAAGGTCAAGGGTTCAGGGTAGTTTTTGATTTTGTTGTTTTTTAATTTAAACATCTTTAGTACTTCAAAGTATGGTAAGATGAAATTTATCTCTCTACTTATTTTCTTTTCTGATGACTAACATAAAAAGTAAATTTAAAGTCTCAAGAGCAAATTAAAGAATACATGATAAGCAACAAGATATACAAAAAACAAAAGAACCCCAGAAACTACTATAGGGAAGAGAGAGAAGGAACATCAAAGGAGTCTCCGTCAAATCACAAAGAGTCATTGGAAACATACCACGTTATGAAATTCTGCAAGGACAGCCTAGTTACTGGCAAAAAAAGATTGGAAGCTTATAACTTTCATGTATGTGATTTTCATCCTACTTATTAAAATGGCTTTTTCTCAAACCAGAAAAGATGCTAGGGGTTAAATAGTTTCATATGTGGAGAAAAAAATCTGGTTGTAAGTGACTTAGCTTATATTGAAGTTATATCTTAGAAGATCTGAATTATGAGGTCTCTGAATAAGTTACAAAAACATTTTTAGTTTCATTTCTACAAAAATGAGTTTTCTGCACGTGATACCACACATATGAAGAGACCTGATTTAGTTACTCTGGTTATGGGTGCTTTGTCCCTGACCTGGGCACTGTGGGCTCCAGAACCTTGGTTATGGTTGCCATTTGGGTCCTACAGATTGAAAGTATTTTCTTTAACAATGCTTTAAAGTGTTCTTCACAGGGGACTTAGAGGACATCTAATATTTCTGTTCAACTATACAGGTATTCAGCAAGCTACACGTAATGTCATTGAGTATGACCTTGGAAAAGATGTTTAGCCTCTTGTAGCCTTTGCTTCCTTATGTGAATTGCAGCGACAATAATACTTAAATAATAGAGTTGCTTGAGGATTAAGAGATCCTGTTTACAAAATGTCTCAAACTGTCTTTGCAGTAGAATAAACACTTAATAGCTGGTAACTATTATTATTTTATTCACTAAGGTAAGTTTTAACATTCTGTTGTTTATCTCAAGTCTTTCCTGATAGGGATTTGTTGAAATCCTTATTTCCTGTATCTTATTAGATTTTTATCTTTTTGTCAGTTTATTCCATGGTGTCTGCTTATCTTACACGGTATTAAAGATTTTTGCCCACACACACCGCTGCTGAACTATCATTTATTGAGTCTCCACTAAGGGTTACAGGATCTTCACAAAGACTATCCCTGCCTGGGTTCTGGCAGAGGCACCAACTCAGCAGGTGAAGTGCTCTCACACAATGCAGGTGAGGTTCCAGGCCACTTAGACAGGATTTGCAAAAGAAGCTTCAAACTCCAGCTTGAATCAACCTTGAATATACTCTTGAATCAGCACTCACCTATAAAAAATTTGAGAGGTGGCAATTAGAGAATGAACACAGAAAAGTTGTTGATGTGTTGAGGCATTTTCATTCATATCATCTCCCACTCTGTCCACATTCCTCCTAAGCCGAGTGAGAGGAGTTTCAGTGAAACCACTGGGAAAGATCAAGCTGTGTTCTGTAGGCCTCGGCCAAACCTACGAAGGTTAGGTTTGGGGACTATGGCTGGTTAGTCATTTGCAGCAGAGCGACAAGGGGTGACAGTGCGGGAAGCCTGAAACCCTGAGAGTTTGGCTGAGCAAAGGATAGGTTACCAGAGTAGCAAGTGTAGACAAATCAAGAGACAGAATCTGCCAGAGCTGTTTTAAAATGACTGTCTCCAGGGAAGAGGCATTCCTTTCCAAGATGATGAAACAAGATGAACAGAAATCTAAAAATGAGGAGGGAGTGACCAGCAATATGGAAACCAGGGTAAATAATCTGAAATTTATTCTTTAAGAGTTGGAACTAAGAAATAATATGCCCAGTTTATAACTCAAAAACTAAAACAGCGAATACTTACAAACGTATCTACAGATGATTACAAAGGAAGTAGGGCAGTTTGATGTTGGTGGGGTGTCGAGCAAGATGAGATAGGGAGTCATTGTTGTTTTACAAGACGATTTTTTTTTTGCTCTGTGTGTTTTATCATTATTATATGCTTACGTGATGTGGTTACATCATCTTGGTACTTAATAAAAAAGTTACACACAGCCAGGCGCAGTGGCTCATTCCTGTAATCCCAGCACTTTGGGAGGCCTAGGCGGGTGAATTGCCTGAGCTCAGGAATTTGAGACCAGCCAACACAACATGGTGAAACCCCATCTCTACTAACATACAAAAGAAATTAGCCAGGCATGGCAGCATGCGCCTCCCAGATACTCGGGAGGCTGAGGCAGGAGAATCACTTGAACCTGGGAGGCGGAGGTTGCAGTGAGCTGAAATCGCGTCCCTGCACTCCAGCCTGGCAACAGAGCAAGACTCCATCTCTAAAAAAAAAAAAAAGGGACATACACACACACAAATTAACATAGTAAGAGACATGATATTGTGAAGTATTCCAAGAAACAAGAAAATATAAAATGTACTAATAGAATATAAAAGGAAAGATCATTTCAAACTAAGAGAGTTAGAGAAAACTTTAGGAATGAAGTGATTTATAAAATAAAGCAGATTTTGACAAGAAAATGTGAAGAACAAGTCATGTAGTCGTGTATGTGCAAGTGCGTGTGTGTACATGTGTGTTTACTGAGTGAGAGGCATAAATTAGTCTAATACAAGCTATCAGCTTGAAAGCTATTTTCCTTTGTTCGCAGATAGCTATAAAAATTAAACTATAGTGAGATAATTATGAAAAATCATTTTTGTACCTCTAACACCTAGCAGGTTAAGTGGTACATAGTAGGCACTTGGGAAATGCAGGTGAGCTAATTAGTGTAAATGAGTAAATGAATCCCAAGTGATTAAGAAGATGCTTAAGGAGAGTATCCACATTTGCAAAGGGAAAATCATAGCCACATGTATAAAATATATTAATATACAATATGATAAATGGGTCATAGGGTGGAAAATGCTCCCGCCCAGAGTACCAAAGCTATAGGGCAAGGCCATTGTTAGCGTTGTGTTCCATAAACCATTCAGCAGACATGGAAGCCAGTAAAAGCAGGGGTACATGATGAGTTGCTTGTCTCTGGTTGTACTCGCATCATTTCAAATACTAATTGGAGCGAGGTTTAAGGTAAGGTAACAAGCAACCAGACTGAGGAAGTCTAGATTTATTATCCAAAACACAAAAACAGAACAGAACAAAACTGAATTCTTGGTATAAGCAGTCAGTTAGAATCTGATCATGGTGACCTGAGGGTTTCCAGAGCATAATTAAAATAACTCAGGACATCTTGCTCTGTGCATTTCTATTTTTCTAAGTATAGATTCTACGGATTGGAGAAAAGAATGTTTAGTTTTATAACTTCAAGCAAGTCTTTGCCAGGCTGGATACACAACGACCTTCTCCATTGTCATATCCCCATGCCTATATTGTCTTTGGCCTAGAATAGGTGTCTTATTAATATTGTTTTGGATGAAGAAAACAATTCCTGACACTCTGACTTCATTACGTCACTTCAAAATTAACTTCGATATTCTTTGCTTCAGTATCTTTAATGGTGGTGAATTCATACTGCCTTGAAAAAGCTTATTCCATTTGCAGAGAGTAGTACATGGTTCATATCCTTCTTATATCTGGCCCAGATGCAAATGAATTATTGCCTCATATATGGTATCAGTAATAAAGAATAACAGGGGCTTGAACCCAGGAGGCAGAAGGCAGAGGTTGCAGTGAGCCCAGATTGTGCCATTGCACTCCAGCCTGGGTGACAGAGCAAGACTCCACCTCAATTAAAAAAAAAAAAGAATAGGGATTATTCCCTCCTTTATTTTGAATTTTTTTTTTTTTTTTTGTGTGTGTGTGTGTGTGTGTGTGTGTATTTTTATATATATATATGTAAATATATATATAAAGATGGAATTGGCTTTTTGGTCAACTATGCCAAATTGTTTATCTGTATTTAATTTATAATTATTTCTTATACTTTTTCTACATGGTTGCATACTGAACTATGTGTGTATTTTGTGAACCAAATAAAACATTATGTAGTTATTTCTATTAGATTTGGGGACAAGGATTTTTTCATGCAAAAAAATCTAGGTAAAATTCGCATACATGAAAATTTGTTCTTTATAATATATACTTCTGCGAATTTTCACAAATTTATTCTATCATGTAATGTCTACAGTTCCATCTTATTGTAATTTTAAGTTGCATTTCTGTAGTCACTATTGATATTGAGCATCTTTTCAGGTGTCTATTCTTCATCTTTCTATCTTCTTTGATACAGTGTGTGTTCAAATATCTTCTTCATTTTGAGACAGAGTCTCAAATGGAGGCTGGAGTGCAGTGGCACAATCTTGGCTCACTGCAACTTCTGCCTCCCAGGCCCAGACAATTCTTCTGCCTCAGCCTCCCGAGTAGCTGGGATTACTGGCATCCACCACCATGCCCAGTTAACTTTTCTATTTTTAGTAGAGATGGGGTTTCACCATGTTGGCCAGGCTGGTCGAACTTCTAACCTCAGGTGATCTGCCGGCCTTGGCCTCCCAAAGTGCTGGGATTATAGGTGTGACATCTTTATTTCTAACAGGTTTATTATTGCATTTGAGAACTCTTCATATAATCTGGATATAATTTCTTTTTTGGCTATATGATTTGCAAATATTTTCTCCTTTTCTGTGGTTTGTCTTTTCATTCTACCAACATCGTTTTCTGGAGAGGAGATATTCTTAGTTTCGTTGAAGACTAATTCATCAAAAATTTTAATGGATTGCATTTGTGGCATCATATCTAAAAAATTACATTTAACTCAAGAACGCAAAGTTTTTTTCTCTTATATTTTCTCCTTGCAATTTTATAGTTTTGGGTTTTACAGTTAGGTCAATGATCCAGTCTAAGATAATATCGGTATAGAGTAAGAGAGGTGAACTGAAGGTCATACATTTTTTTTTCCATTGTTAAACAATTGTCCCAGAACCATTTGTTGAAAAGACTTTCTTTTCTCCATTTGCCTTTCTCCATTGCCTTTCTAGAATTAATTTCTTAATCTCTTAAAAAAAAAAAATTGAGATTTTGACTGGGGTTATGAGAAATCTATAAATCAGTGTGAGAACACTGATATCTTAATAATATCATATCTTCTAATCTAATCCATGAATTGGTTTAAATTTCCATTTATTCATGCTGTCTTTGATTTCTTTCATTAGGGTTTTATAGTTTTTAGCATACAGATCTTCTGCTTACACGATTTTACATAAATGTTTCATTTGTTGGTGCTATAAAAATAATACTTAAACAATTAAATTTCTGATTATTAACTGCTAGTATATAGAAATATGATTAAATTTTATATAGTGACCTTGTATTCTTAAACTTGTATGCATTTATGCATAGCTGTAATAGTCTTTTGGTAGATTCTTTGAGATTTTCTATATAGACAATAATGTCATTTGCAAATAGAGCCAGTTTTTGTCTTCCTTTTTCAATTTGTATGCCTATCATTTCATTTTTGTACATCTCTATTGTATTTTTCTTTTTTTATTTAGCCCATTGTTCTAGCTTGTCAAGAACTTTGGACCATAAAACTGTCACTTAGCTTTCTAATTGTTTATCAAAAAGTTCACCAATTTCCTACTTCTGTTTTTCATTTACAAGTACTGAGCCAATATACACCTACTGTGTACTCACAAAAATTAAAATTAAAAAAATTAGAAAAAAGTATACCAGATAGTTTTTACAAAACAAACACACCCACTCCTTGTTATAAAAAATTGAAAACATATATAAATTTGGAAAAACAGTGTAATAAACACTTTGAACCGATCACACAGCTTCAAAAATTATCAACACACGCCCCCTTTTCGTTCATCTGTGTCTCCACCAACTACTTCTTTGTGCCCCCATCACTAGGCTACTTTAAATTAAATCCAAGCAACATATTATTTTCAGAGAGCAATCTGACATTGAACTTGACTGCCATGCTATTCAAAGTTAGAAATGGTGACATATTTATAATTTTATATCCACTACATAGCTTGACATTTTATACATAAAATATATAATCAATGAATTTTTATTGAACGAAATTTTTTGAAATAGCTCACATTAGTGCAGTTCTAGAAGCCACTTCTCCCTTTACTTTTTGAAAATCAGTCTAGTTTGTTGTGAGGTCCTTGTCTATATTTAGTTGTTTATTCAATTTTCTTTTTGAAATTATTGTATTAAATATGTATTAAAAATATCTGAGTAACACATATATGAGTTAAAGCATAGTAATGCAATATATGCCCAACATCCAAGTCAAAGACCAGAATTACAATAATTCTCTAAAACCGCTGTGCTCCTTTTAAATCCTCCAGTCTCATCTGTCTTGCAGAAGTAATCTTGGCTGTGAATCTAATCATTCAGATTTCAAATAGTTACATACACACACATTTTTAAGTGAGATATTGTTCCATTTTGCTCATTTTTGAGGCTTATAAAACTGCTATTATACTGTAGTTGAGTTTCATGAATTATCACTTTAAAAATTAGGGTGTTCAGACAATTTATACTTAAAGTATTTTAGTTATGGTTGAATAGAAACATGCCATCTTATTTCTAATTTGTATGATTTGTTCTTCGTTTCTTTTTTTCTGCTTGCCCTTATTTCTTTTGGATTAACTGAACATTTTTTATGATTCTCTATCACCCCCACTTGGCTCTATTGCTAACTCTTTTTAATTTCTTTGGTGCTTGCTCTAAGGTTTACAATGTATGTGTTAACTCATCGTAGTCTATCTTCATATAATATTATACCGCTTCATATGTAAAGTTGGAATGTTATAATAGGATACTTCCATTTCCTCCCTCTCACCTTGTGTACTATTGTTGTCACTCAATTTTTTTCTCATATATTATAGAACCTGCTTTAAACATCTAATTTTCTTTTACATTTATTTAAAATTCTAAACTATTTAATTATTTACACTCATTTTTACCATCTCCATTGCTCTCCGTTTCTCCATGCAATATAAATTTTCATCTGATTTCATCCTCATTCTCCTTGCAGTCCAGGTCTGCTGGCTGTAAATTGCTTCAGCTTTTGATTCTCTGGGAAGGTCTTCATTTTACCTTTCTTTTTGGTGAATAATCTTGGTGAGTACAGAACTCTGGACTGGGAATTTTTCTTTCAGCACTTTAACGGTGAGGCGCCATTGGCTTTCAGCTCACATAATGTCTGTTGAGAAGTCTGTCCTCCTCATTTTGGAGCTCCAATTGCATGTATGTTACATGACTTGATGATGTTACTGTAGGTCTGGGACACTGGTTTTGTTTTCTCCACTCTCCATATCGCTTAATCTTCTCCTTTTTGTCTTTAAGACTGGTTAATTTCTACTGCCCTATCCCCAAGTTCACTGATTCTTCCTTCATGTATGTGCAGTTTACTGTTAAGCTTGTTGAAATAATTATTTATCTGATATCCAGTTTTTATTTTTAGCTTTGCTATTTTATGTTTTTATAGCTTCAGTCTCTTTGTGAAATTTCTCATCTGTTTATGTATGTGGTCAAAATTTTTTTCATAAAATCTTTAGCATATTAATCATAATTATTCTAAAGTCTCTACCTGATAGTCTTAAAACCTGAATTGTCTCCGAGTCTGATTCTGTTTATTGCTTTATCTCCCGACAACGGTTCTTTTTCCTAGTCTTTTTGCTAGTCTCACAATTTTAGATTCAATATGGGATATCATCTGCAGAAGGACAGTAGAGACTGAAGTGAACAGCATTTATATCTGGAAATGGGCATGCCTCCTTTTTCAGTCTGTCAGCATGTAAAGTCGAATCCATCTAGTCAGTAGTTCAACTAGGTTTTGATTTTGTTGTTATTAAAGTTACTCTCAGTGTATCCAGGCTACAAGTTACTCCAGCTGTGAACAGTGGTTACCTTGATCTTACTGTGGGGCCTGGAGTACTGGGGTTTTGTCTGTGCTTTTGCTCTACCTGCAGCTTTCAGAAGTCCCTGTATGCCTGTGTCACAAGGTTCTCTCTCCATATGATTGCCCCTTCCCCAGACGTAGACTGCTATTGCTTAGTACTTACTGCTAGGTTTGTTGTGGGAAACAAGGGATAACTTGGTTCTCCTGGGCCAGCCTCCTTCTTAGCCAGGACCTATGCACCTTGGTCTTGGGAAGAGGGCTGTCTCAGTCTTCCTGCCATTTCCACTTAGGACAGCCAAACCGCCCTGTATCTGTGACAGGTCTTCAGTGGAATGATTTTCTTCCTTCCCCTAGGGTGGCAGACCTCTACTTTATATTGGTGCAGAATAGTGGGACAGAAAGATTTTTTTCTTCTTTGAGAAAATAGCTTTGTTTCTATCTTTCAAGATTCTGATGGTAGGAAATGGGAGTACCGTACCTTGTCTCCAGAGGCAGACACATTTTGCTTCTGTTCCTTCTCCGGGGACCTGGTGGGCAAGAGGATATGCTGTCCCTCCCCAAGTGGCTTAAGGCTTTTGCTTTTTTATGAGAGGTGAGCCTAGGGAAGTGGGTGGTATTTGGGGCCTGAATCCAAGCAGCTGTTCACCTTTTTTATGCCTGCACCAGTAAAGGGTAATCCCTCTGGTTTTCAATCCTAACTCTAGTTTCTTTTTAGGGTGAGCACCTTTTGGAGGCCCATGCAGAAGAGCTTGCGTGTAAGTATGAACTACTCTTGTATCTGGGTGACTAGTTATCCTAAATGTATATGCTAGCCCATATTTGGCCTTTATGAATTTTTTAAAATTTTAGCTGATTTCTTGTTACCTTCGTCTGGTGTGACCTTTCTGTTTCTATTGTGCCTTGACAAGGGTAAACAATTCCTAGGTCTTGTCTCTCCTTGAAGGGACTTATCTGTTTCTGGAATTCATTTCTCATGGTTTCCTTATGACCTTAGCTCCCTGAGAGGTTCAATAAAAGTTCTGATTTTATATATTTTCTGACATGTGCTGTTGTTATTAGGATGGGAACAACAGTCTCTTGTAGATTTCCATAGCTCAAGTGGAAGCAGGTTTACACGATTTTCTTTCCTGCTCCAGCATTGTATTTTTAAGATTCACTCATGTTGTTGCATGTAGTTGTAGATTATTCGCCCTGATATATAATACTCTATTATGTACATATACCAGAATTTACTTATGTCCTATAAATAGGTATTTGGGCAGTTTCTAGTTATGTATTTTTATGAACAACATTGCTTTGAACACTATTCATAGCTGTTGGTGTGCCTTTGTAAGTTTCTCTAGCTTCTATACCTAGGGGGTATTGCTAGATTGTAAATACGCTGCTGTTCAACATTATAAAGTAATTCCTTTGCTTTGAATTTTAATGCATGCCTCCACACTTTTTGATTAATACAGAAAAGCACACATAGCATGTATGTTTATCTTCTTTGCTTTCAGTTATCTTTCCATTTATATGATCTCTTATGTCCAAATTGCTCCTGGATTTTTGTTTGGATCTTGGCTTCCTATGTGGCTTATGATCCAACTCTTGCGCTCTGGTCTTTGTGTTATTACTTTATTTGCCTGATTTTTTACTCTCGGTGCTCTACCGTAGCAAGGCCAAGACAATGTAGTTTAGAAATTGTATTGCTTTGATCTCTATAGAATGTAATTCCACTCATTTTATGCTTCCCCTCAGTTTCCAATCTCAAGCTTGTGCCAATTGAGCCAGCGTAATGACTGGGTATTTTTCCTTGGCCTACCGTGTGTGTATGCATACGTGTGCATGTGTGTGGGTGTTAGTATCTGAACACTTGAAGTCAAAGTCACTCCATTAACCGTGTGTGTGTGTGTGTGTTTGAGACAGAGTCTCGCTCTGTTACTCAGACTGTTATTCAGACTCTGTTACTTAGACAATCATAATTCACTGCAAACTTGAACTCCTGGGCTCAAGAGATCCTCTTGCCTTGGGCCTCACAGAGCGTTGGGATTGCAGGCATGAGCTACCTTGCCTGGCCACTCATTATTCTTAGATAGATTTAATTTCACTGTAGAAATTGATCTGATTATATAATTAGTTACTACTACAACCGACATGTTTTTTGCTTTCAAGGGTATAAATAAAGATAAAGTCAAGATTTAAATTCACAGTTCAGGAAAACTGATCTGTTTCTTTTGTTTCCCTCCAACGATAGGAGTCTTAGACAGCCGACTTCACAAAGCACAAATTAAAATTTTTCATTCTGCTTTGGTCTCCTTGCAATGAATCTATGAACCAAGATTAGAGTGCCCATGGGAAAGCATTAATGGTGGGACCGTAATACATATGAAGTCAAATTTGGTGAAAGATTCAATGTTTATGCCCTTAATGTCAATTGTCTGGGAGTGTATTTTATGACAGCATAAGTACAGGAAAAGCACAAGATAGGAGTTATGAGAAGAACTAAATAAAGGAACTCTTAGTTTCTACATGCTACTAGTTTCATTTTCCCTAGGGAAATACTGTTTTAAAAGCAGCTGTGAGGTGCATAAAATCCTCTTCCCTTTATAGTGCTAGTTATAAAATTAGGAAAATAAAACCATGGTCTATGCTTTCAAAGAGATTAGAACCCAGCAAAGATTAGTATGCCAATGAATACCAATGAATGCATAATAAATACGTGGTAGAAAACACATATAAATACATACAGATATTCAGAAGGATGTGACTGAGTGTTAAGAAGCAGCTGGATCAGAGTAGGTTAGGCAAGGACACTTCAAGAATGAGCAGCCTCATCAAAACGATAGGGTAGTATGAATACAAACATTTTCTTATCCAGAGATATATTTTAAAAATCTGTACTTTCCTCCTCTGCCAGCTGGTCACAGCATTGTCCTGGGTGCTGCTGATGCCCTGCTGTGACACTCTTTACTGGTCCTGACTCTAACTGTTGTGAGTGCTGGTTGCAAAGGGCTCACAGCTGTCCCCTCCTCTGGAGAACAGTCTGAGCTAAGTGGTTTCAAAGAGTGGTTCCCAAATAAGCAGCATTAACAACATCTAGAAACTTGCAGAAATATAAATTCTTGGGCTCCTTCCCAGAACTACTGAATCACACACTGTAGAGTTGGGCCCAGAAAACTGTGTTTTAATGAGCCCTCCATGTGATACTGATTCAGAGTGAGGATTAAAAAGCACTGTCCCGGCTGATGCGAACCACTTGTGAGAGTTTAGACACCACCTTCACCCCACCGCCACAGCTGATGACTGATACAGGGTACAAAAGGCCAAATTCCCTTCCTCTGGGGGAAGGGGAAGGTGGCAGCTCTGGGGTGTGATTTATACTCTCGGGAAAGAGTCAACAAACTGTGGCCCATCGGCCAACTCCAGCACGCTGCCTGCTTTTGTAAGTAAAATTTTATTGGAACAAGGCTGGACTCATTTATTTTATTATTTATGGCTGGTTTCATGCTAAAATGGCAGAATTGAGTAGGTGCAAGACACACTATCCTGCTCTTTACATGAAAACCGTGCCAAATCTTGTTCTAGAGCTTCACCTATCTGAAAGCATCAAGCCAACGCTAGACATCACTGAATACATCCGTGCTTGATTCTCTCCCCTCTCTATTCTGCTTCTTTCCCTCCTTCACAGATTGATTACTTAATCTCCATCAGGCTCCGCTTCCAGGCATCCTGAAAGCATGTTCACATGCTAATTGTTTTTTCCCCTCTGTTAGCCTTGGCTTTAAGGGAGCCCTGAAGCCTCCTGTACAGATGCTCCATGGCCAGTTCCCACCTAGCTGATCTTTTGGGTCAGAGCTGCTCTTCTCAGGAAGGGATGACACTTCTCATCTCCGCCACCCCCACTTTTTCTTTTGGCTACTTCTCTAGTAGTGTTTCTGTGACTGCCTGGAACCGTCTTTGTTACCTTGGTTCCAAGGGTCACGTGCTATTACCATCTCATTTGTATTTATAATTTACAGGGCACCAGAAGCCTATGTGACGTTTCTCATTATACGCTTTTGTCAATGTCCAAGAATCTTTGGTAATGCAAATCAAAGGAAGATAAAAGCATGCACCCCGGCCAGGCTTGGTGGCTCACGCCTATAATCTCAGCACTTTGGGAGGCTGAGCAAATGGCCTATGCCTGGGTCGAGGCTGCAGTGAGTTGCGATCGTGCCACTGAACTCTAGCCTGGGCCACACAGTGAGAGCAGGTCTCAAAAAACAAAAACAAAAACAAGCAAACAAAAAAAGAAAATCAATTGATCATAGATATTGAGGCTTATTTCTGGGCTCTCAAAACAAATGTACCCCACCGGCAATGATAATGTCTAGACAAGGGTTAGGTGAGGGTATTATTGCAATTCATTAAGTTAAAAATAAGATAGAGAAACGATTTTGTCCGTAGTTTGCTAAATGTCTGCTGAAGGAATTAAGCTTTATTTAAACAGCACCAAGTTCTGCAGTCTACTTCCTGAGTTGTTTATCTTTTTGATAATGAAGCAGCACTGAAATTTTTCCATTACAGCGATGTTTTCATTGTGCGACACTTGCTGTTGGGGCTCAGAAGAATATTTGTCCTTTCTAATGCAGAATGTTTTTTTAAATATATTTTACTGACAAGTTAAAGGAAGTAGGACTAACACACAAAATAAAAAATATAATTAGTGTCAAGAGCTGAAGGAGTAAAACTCATTTTCTTTGGAAGGATAAAGAGCTGGAATGAGAAGAGAGTGAAACTTATTAATGAAAGAGGATCAGGTATGCTGAGGTTGCACTTTAATATTGGCTAAGGATTTGGGCTAAGATCAAGAGTGGAGAGACTGTTCTCGTCTGTTTTCAGAGACAGTCGATCATTTCATAAAGTCTGAGGCTGTTTCTCAAGCTGTGGGAAAAAAATAGTTTGTCCCTCTTTATTTGACATACTCACAAATAGAAAATACCTGTTTGCAGGTCCGAGAACCACTGTAAGATTTTCAAATGGACGGCTTCAGATGGCTTGCCGGAAGATACTACAGGAATTTTATGAGCTGAAGTTTACTTTAGACTGTCATTTGTTAGTGAACTTCTGTAAACAATTTTACGTCCTAGAGACTTTTACCAAAACTCTTCTTGGCATACCACTCGGTTAAAAATCATTCTTGAGTACTAATAGATTAAGGAGGTTAGCCCTCAAGATTTAGAATTACATACTCATATACAGTCCTTAGATTTTGATATAATGATTCAAGACTTAACAGTGATCAATATGAGAGTAACAGATAATAAAATATAGTTGTATAGCATTTTAAAATTCTTTCAGAGCCAGGCGTGGTGGCTCACACCTGTAATCCCAGCACTTTGGGAGGCTGAGATGGGTGAATCACCTGAGGTCAGGAGTTCAAAACCAGCCTGGTCATCATGGTGAAATGCTGGCTCTACTGAAAATGCAAAAATTAGCCCAGTGTGGTGGCAGGTGCCAGTAATCCCAGTTACTCGGGAGGTTGGAACATGAGAATCACTTGAACCCAGGAGGCAGAGGTTGCAGTGAGCCGAGATCATGCCACTGCACTCCAGCCAGGGTGACAGAGCGAGATTCCATCTAAAATAAAATAAAATAAAATAATAAAATTCTTGCAGAGTGCTTTCATGTATTTAGTAATATTTTACCCTCATAACAATACAGCAAAGGGGACTGGGTATTTAATTAATTAATTAACTTTATAACCTAGCCCCAAATTAGCTTATGATAATAATGAATAATGCACGTTTAATATATACGTAGTGGAGCATAAATAGGAAGATGAGTTTTGGACAAAATCAGAAAAAACTGGGTTCAAATATCAGCTGACTCTTCCTAGCACTGTAATGTTGATTGTGTTATTTGATATAGCTGAAGCTCATCTTTAAATTAGGAAAGGGTGTGGCTGACAATACCTAAGGTTATGTATTTAAACTACCTATCCCAGAGTGATGTTCAGCAAGTTTTATGTCCTCTCCGCCTTACCCTCAGCTTTATGCCTCCAAAATCTGACAAATACAGAAAGTAGCTCCCAAGTCAAACATGTAAAATGGGTATTTGATAATTGAAATAGAAGAAAGACCACCTTTAAAAAGCATGAAAAATAAAGTACCATAATTCAAGGTGAGTGAATTTCTAAGGTGTGTATGAATTTAGGTCTGTGTTTTCTGACAGCTATGCAAAACGGGAAGCTCATTAGTTGCTTACACACCCAAGAAAGCGTACACACTTACAGACAGAAACAACCTTTTCTTGAAATTGTTAAAGATTAATTTCTGTGCTCCCTTTTAAAATTATTTGCAGGCATAGTGGACTCCACCTGGCAACAGCTTTCCAGAAACAATAGAAATACTGATAAGCCAGTTTTCATATCTACCGTCAGTGAAGGCTCAGGGCAAAACCCTGTGTCACCAGTCAGTGAAGGCATTTACATGGAGAACTGAGATAATTTCACCCAGGTATGTTGCTTTCTGATGATCTAACTTAAAATGTTAGAAGCTAGGAGGAAGGATACTTAGCATACGTATTGGACTGTCATTTTCAAATATCAGATGTCTCAAGCTAGTCCTTGGCAGCTGCAGGCTCATAGACAATTCATGTCTCTCTTACAACTACCCATGGATCAGTTATTCTTTGATGTTAGCCGATTTGAAAACCATGTGCTTTAGACTCCAGTCATGAGGGAGGTAGAGTTATCATTATGTTATAAACATTAAGAGCTTTACTCATATTCTTGCCAAGTCGGAGGGCCAAAAACTGTTTCAGTAGAGGCTTGGGGAACAGGAGCATCTGTAGTTAGGGTTGTGATTTACCTTACGAACGAGCTCTGACTTTTCTCAAGCATTTGCGAGAAATCCTTGGTTGCACTCCTTATGTTCTGAGCCTTATAATACATAAAGGACAAGTATCTTTATGTTACAGAGGTGAAGGGTCTTTCCTAAGGCGCAGTTAGTAGCACAGACATTACTAGAACTCTTATATCTGATTTCCTGGACCAGAGTGGCTTACAGTAGGACGTGTTGCCTAAGCTGGTAAAACAAGCTAATCATGATTCTAATTTAGCATATTACTACTTCCATTCCTTTTGTTGGTTCAATCCATTATAGCATCAATGGTAAATATTTTCATTTCATGTTACAAAAACCTGTGTGTTTCTATAGGTGAGATTTTTCACACTCAGCTAGTTGCCCTGATGTCAATGTACATATTTAAGTACTTTGGCCTGGTCATGCTTATAGAGTGGACCTGATTTTAAAAATCGATTTCGGCCAGGCGCGGTGGCTCACGCCTGTAATCCCAGCACTTTGGGAGGCCGAGGCGGGTGGATCACGAGGTCAAGAGATCGAGACCATCCTGGTCAACATGGTGAAACCCCGTCTCTACTAAAAATACAAAAAATTAGCTGGGCATGGTGGCACATGCCTGTAGTCCCAGCTACTCAGGAGGCTGAGGCAGGAGAATTGCCTGAACCCAGGAGGCAGAGTTTGCGCTGAGCCGAGATCGCGCCATTGCACTCCAGCCTGGGTAACAAGAGCGAAACTCCGTCTCAAAAAAAAAAAAAAAATCGATTTCACATTATTGATGTTGCTCTTACAAATATTTCCATGCCTTTTTATGGTCTTTCTTGTAAGAGACCATAACTCCAAGATTTGGAGAACAGAATGTGCTTTGGAAGTTTAAAGTCAGTCACCCATTCCCATATTTGACTCATAAGCGAGGGTATGTCAGGGCTGGTAGCATTTGTTTGAGAGATTAAAGTGGTGTTTGCTCAATTATCTGCTCACTTATATTTATGATTCTTTTGCTGATAATGTTGCAGCTTTCCTTTGCTACACCTCTGATACCAACAGCAAAGAGGGATTAGGGAAATAACACCAGAACTTAATTTTAAATCCAATGTTGCACCTGGACTCTCAATTTGGTGTTTCTTCATAATTGTCTATCTCTTGTAAGAGAAAACTTTTCATAAATGGGAAATATGTATTCTTCTGGGTTTCATTATAAACTTAAAATTCAGTGGTTATAGTCTAAGTTCAGAAATATTTAAAGCAAATAATGGAACTTGCCGTTACCCCAATACCACTCCCTCAGGAGTAACCAAAGTAAACACTTTGATATGCATCCCGTTTGAAAAATTTTGATTAATATTTAGTCTCAACAATTTAAGGGCCTGTCACAAAAAATATATTCATAAATATATTGCATCAATAGGATAAATTAAAAAGATTTTGTACTGGGAATAATGACAGCTGTTTAGTGAAGCATTTTACAAGGTGCATATCTGATTTTTAAGCTGTGGTTAAAAACATTAAAAAATTAAATAAAAAATATTAAAATGTTCTTATGGAAATACCCAAAGTGTCTAACAACTCTGCATTCCAGAACCAATCAGTAAAATTACTGATGAGTGAAGCTAAGATTTGTATGCCTCAGAATTTTAGAGAAAGAAGTTGTGGTCTCTTTGAAGACAATCTCTGTTAGTAGATTTGCATGAATTAAGCATTTGCATATTTTCATCTACTGGTAACCACTTCAACTGAGACTGGTATTCATTTAGCAAGGCTACATCATACGTATGAGTCAGAAACATCTAGCCCTGTTCTGTACCTAAGCCAGTTTTCATACCGATCCTCAGTAAAGCTCCTCAGTGAAGCCTCAGGGCAAAATCTTTCCAAGGCTTTTCCTTTGCAGTATTCGTTTGTTGAACTTCTGTGAAGAATTTTACATCTTAGGGACTTTTACCAAAACCCTTCTTGGCACTACTTGGTTAAAAATCATTCTTGAGTTCTACTAGAGTAAGCATTGAAGCCATCGAGATTTAGAATTACATCCTTACAGAGCATCTGCAAGGCATATTCATTTATCTCAGGAGAAGATCTCCAGGACCTCTGCAGTACATAGTGAATGCACAGAAGGTATGCAGTGAAAGTCTGAGTTAACCAAGGGCAAACACAAGGTAGGATCCCTAACCCCTTCTCTTATTCTTTCAAGACTGAATGTAGAAATTCCCTTGACTGAGAAGTTTTCCGTTTTCCCAGGCCTGGGCTAATTGGCCCTCCAATGTTCCCATAGCCTCCTGTGCACTTCTGTTATAATTGTGGATTACTTGATCTTCTAAATAGTAGGCCTTTGAGGGTAGGGATTATATCTCATTCATGGTTGTCCTACTATTTCCAACCACATTTCCTGACTCACAGTGATCTCTCCATAAAGATCAAATAAATAAATACATAAATATGTGCATACATGAATTCGCCGTTCTCATCAATGGCTTTTAAGCTCTATCCAAGTTGCTTTAGAGTTTTTGTTAACCGTCAGCACTAGTTGGTTAACATGCTTAAGAAGGCTAGCTTGCTCTTTTCTGAGACACAGTCTGGTTGTCCCCATTTTCATAATTCCTAGAGATGAGAACTATTGTCCGAGCTATGTGCCAAATTGAACCAGGGCCTGAGAATTCTGACAGTCTTCTAGACAAGCACATTTGGAAACTTAAGGGTGTGCCTCTCATTTGAGTCACCTGAAATTGTATCCCAAGAATTAAACACCCCTTAACAGGCAATCTGTTTAAGACAGCGCTGACATGTTGCTTATTTTGCTTTGTGGTTGAAGAACTAAAATATATCCGCTGAACACTGCCAAGACACTGATGGATACTCCCCATATTGACAGAGCTGTGGCACAGCATTGGAGTGGTGGGGATGCCAACTCTCAGGACGTCTCCTGCACTTCAGCTCTGTGTGCTTGGAATCCCAGCTCAAAAAATAACTCTCTAGTAAGAATTAGAATATTTTTCACACCTGAACTGTATTCGTCTCGTTTCTCGTCTTATTTCTTCATAAGTCTATAAACCTCTTGGAGGCACTATTAGATCCTATTCATTACATTTCAGCTCCTTATGCATTATTGTAATGCAAGAAGAAATGCCAAAATAATTCCTTCTCCCAAGTGGGGGAGGATTTTTTTAAGGTAATATTAAAGTTAGAAATTGTATCAAAAGATCAAGAATCCAAGATGTGTTTATTATCCCTCTTCCTTTCATAACTAAGTAAGAGAGAAAATTAAAGTGAACAATTTCACCATGTTTATATTGGAGAGGAAACACTTAGTTCTTGAAAGATAAGGAAGGGTCACTTTATTGCTTTGTTAAGGAACTCAAGCCTGTAGTGTAAGTAATGCCAGTCATTAAAGGGGCATAAACCAAGGAAACATTTAGATTTTAGATAAATCATGATGGTGACTGATAGGAGGATGAATTTAAGAGAGAAAATACTGAATTTAAGGAGTTGCATGAGTGGCCCAGAAAACAATAATAAGGATTTAAAACCAGGAAATAGTAGTAATATAATGAAATGATACTTTCTGAAAAGCATTTAGAAGGTCAAGTTGAAATAACTTTATATATGTAATACGTGTAACATAATTTAATACATAAATATAAATTCATATGATATATTTCATATATTAAATATGCATTGTAACTGTTATAATTAATATATGCATCATTTTTGTTTTCATACATATACATAATTATAAATTTTGTTTATATTTATATAAAATGATTTTATTAAATACATTATGTATTAAATACATATACATATGAAAACATACTAACATATACTTACATATAAATATATATTTTATGTGTGTGTGTATGTATATATATTTAAGCTGCTTTGCTGATGGTATATATTTCAGAAAGTAATTGCTCTATATTCTAAACAACAGTGATGCAATCTTGTTATTGACACTTATGCCTTACCTCCAATATTTTGTGGACGAGAGTGAATGGTTGGGTTTAGTGACTCTGAGCCTAGTGATTATTAACTCTTTCTCTAGTACATAAAATCTTAGATTTTCAGAACCAAGAGGTTGTCTGTGAAATTCAAGGCCATACAATTTTTTACTTTGTGAATACAATAAAGAAATACATTGCTTGAAAATTAGAATTATAACCATTCCAGAGTAACCAAATGAATCCTTTTTTAATTTACTATTCTGTACTAAGAATTGCCCCAAGGAATCAATAATTTTAACAGACGTTTTAGCTCTATAAAATAAATAAGATTTAACATCCACACAATCCTATTTTAACAGTATTAACCAAGGAGTATGCGAATCAGCAGCATTCTGGTCTATGCTGACATTTCGTTAACACTTCATTAAGAAGACTCTGCTCTTGGTACTTGAGATTGTGCCAGAGATAGAATAATTCTTTTCCTTTACATCTATATATTTTTCCCCAAAGCTCCAGAGTTTCTTGTAATAACTATCAATATTCATATATATATTTTCAGCTGTAATTTAAAAAATACTTACGGCTTCTGCTAACATTCCTAAATCTCACTGAGGGTCAGAAGTTCTCAGACTGTCCCTCTAAGGATTAACTTCAGATCTGAAGCGAACATGGCTCTACTTGAGGATGGCTGTCCTGGCAAAAGATCTTTGTGGTGGTGGGGTTATGAAATAATCTTGGATAGGATTGGTTTGTTTAATTCATCCATGTATTTATGCATCTAATAAGCACTTAATCAAATTTAAGTATTTAATAAGTACTTCATATGTTCCAATTACCCTGTGAGGATAAAAGGTAAATAGGTTTTAGTCCCTATCCTTGAGGATTTTATTGATTAACCTCGAAACTTATATATAAATAGATGTGTTACAATTTATTTTAAATTTCAGAATAGCATTATGACCACCATCCTGTGGGAATCCTGCTCCTATGACATGGACATAGGACAATGGATTTTTGGTCTGTGCATTGAAGGGTAGTTAAGGATTTTCCATGAAGAAGTGTGTGTGTGTGTGTGTGTGTGTGTGTGTGTGTGTGTGTGTAGTGGTGGGGAGAGGATGGGGTTTGGTAAAGTCCAACATGTCCAACATGTTTAAAGGTCCTGAAGCATATGAGAATGGGATATTGAGAAGGTAAGTGTTACTGGGGCACAAAACATTTAACCATAGCAATAGGCCTGCCCTTGGTAATTCCAACTGGACAGTTGAACCTCAACCAATTTTAACTCCTACAGCCCTATTGGAAGGTCTAGGGAAAATTTCAACTCATAAAGCTATAACTTACTGAGCAATACATGAATCTGTAATAGACCTCTGACTGTGAAGGATCTGGGAGCTGAGGGTACTGAAGCCCCACATAGACCTCCAGTGGAGACCCCTCACTTTTTACTTAAGTACCTTCACGTACTTAAGTACTGGTAGATATCAGTTGCTCATGACTTGTAAGCTTATATTCAACTACAGTAACCCAGACTTCTTTGTTTCTCTTTCTTTATGGAACTATAATGCCACTCTGAAAGTACAGGCAAAATAAACGTTAGCATCTACATCTTTAGCATGCTGAGAGATGTATCTTTACACTTTCAGTAAGGTACCTGTGTGCCCATTGTAGCCAATGCGCTCAGACAAAGTGTCACTTTGATGAGAAAAGATGGGAAAATGTAGGCCATATTTAAATAGGGACATTTCTGGAATACTGAGTCAGTTTCATGAGGGACTGATTGTTCTTCATTATTACTGATTAACCACTGCTGAGCTCCCACTGTGGGAGTAACACTGGATGAGGTGCTTTTTCCTTATAGAAGACATTTGTGTTCACAAAATCTTATAGTCCTTTTAAGAACCTGCAGACAGATTATTAGTTTCTTGAGGGCAGTGGCTGTCTCTGTCTGGTGTGCCACTAGGTCACTTCAAAAGTATTTGTTTTGTATTGAGTGAATAAATGTTTGCTGTGTAGTGTTATATACAACTTTTTCTTAGACATTTTTAAGGTTCTGTTTTTAGGTATTTAAACATGGAGGCTGAGAAAAAGCAATGTAGGTATCAGTCTGTATTTTGGGAATTTTCCTATAATTTATTATTATGATCTTCCATGGAAACAAAGAAAACCAGAAGTCATAAAGACCATATTTAGGGTTTAGCTAATGAGTCTGCCTTGGCTTGAAATAAATAGAAAAAGAAACAGATTTTTTTTCATATTGGTCAGCAAGACCCAGTCAGAAGACTGTCTTACCTGACTATATTTCTTTAGGTAAGTAAGAAATAGCTGTTGAGCCAATACTAGTAAGATCCTAACCCTCTGCCCTAGGTTTCAAAGGAGACAACATTCAAGGGGAAGCACTCATGTCTGAGGCAATGGCCTGGGACAGAGGGACCAGCTCAGTGAGGAGGTGGGGACTGAGCCTTTTATGAAGGTCTGAGCCCTTTGTCATGGTCTGGGACAGAGAGCTGCAGTTGTCACTACATCCACTAGAATGATCTCTTGAGACCCAACATTACATCTCTATTCTCCCTAGGACAGGAAAAGCCAGACACCAAAGCTGAACCATAGTTCAGAAAGAGTCATCACAACTGCATTTGCTTTAAGCTATATTCACTCTGAGGGCCCACATGCCTAAGGAAGAGTCTCACAGGGCTTCCATATGGCAAGCTTGTAGGCAGGGCCATTCTCATTGCTGATCATTGGAGAGTTCCAGGAGTTGGGCTGTCAACAGCGTGATCAGGGGATAGCCCTGATTTTCAATGCTGGCCACAGGACTAGGGTCATGGGGCTGTGGAGTTGGTGCAACTCCCCTCTTTGTTAACAACTTCAAATAATGAGACTCCTTTCCTTTTTAAAAGAAATATCTTTGATACATTGCTTACATTGTTTGAAATATTCAGATAAATTAGAGACAACAGATTGTCTCTTAATAACTCAATCTGGTACATTGGGCTTTCTGTGTGATTCTTCTAGAAATAATCACTCCTAGGGCAAGAAGAAATGCCTATCTCACATCAGCTAAATGCCAATCAGAGGAGGGGCTCACTGACTTTTTCATCTTTGTTTTAATTTATTGAGCGCTGTCTGTAAGGCATACACTGTGTTAGATGCTTCCATGCGTTATCTATTGCTAGAGGAAAGTGTTCACCATTACTGGCTATGCAAGAGATACTCAGATCAAAGCTTGCTTGCTTTCTTTTCTTCTCTCTTTATTTCAAAGTTCTGTGCTTAAAGAAAATATGAGCTGACATTTATAAAGAGGAAAAATAGCCCAGTAGTTCTGCTTGTAGCATTGTGGGCTTCAGTAGGAGTAAACAACTGATGAATGTCCTAGGTTGAAATTGTACCTCATGCATTACTGACTGGCCAGGGAAACAACCATATGATGGCTGTACTGTGGGGATTTATTGGCAAGAAGGTTGGTTTCATGACTAAAATGCTCTCTTGTTCTTAGTAAAACAAGGTTTCTGTCACACATGAATTTAGATATCACAATCATTAGAACAAGAGCTAGCATTTCCAAGAAAGTTTCTGGCAATTGCTTGGAAAAATTAGTTAAGATTGGGTACAAGGTTAATATATGTTTTCTTTGATGAAATTGCAAAGAAAATGAAGTTATAGACTCATGGAACTCCCTTTGAGCTATTTTTATTTAAATGATTCTGTAATTGGATTTTGTGTGTGTATTTTTATGTCATAGTATTTTAGAATATTGATATGTAATAAAACTTTGTGAATTCTGATTTCTGTTCAGTGAAACATTTTATAAGGTGCAGATTACTTATTTACTTGAGGTCTTTGTTTCACAGTTAGTAAAAGTCAGAATATAACTAATTCACCTCACGCAGCGGTTGAGGACCAGCTTATAGATATGGTGATGGTAAGGAGGACTGTGAATATTTTAGTGGCACAGAAATGCCTATTATCAATAATAATAGTAATAAGCAGTGAGGAATTCAGTTGAAGAAGTCTAAGGCAAGACATTGTCACATTGTTTCCTTACGATTAAAAAAAACTTTGGTTTTCTTATGCATGTGACACTTTCAATTGTGTCGGAGAGAATAAGAGCTCTAAATGTGGCACTTGCTTGTCTAAAAACTTCTTGATGGATACAGACTTCAGGTGAAATCTAAATTGTGTCACTCACTGTCTGAGCTTTAGCATTAAGATCTTTAATGCTAAAGAAGATAATTTGTTTATTCTTGATGTAACCCCAGGCTGAATTCTCTTAGATCATTGTAGAAATGTTACCTGAAAGTAGAATATATTCAAGAGATTGCTTCAGACTTAAGCATAATTTTTCTTGTCAATCTTGAAGATTATTACTATTTGCACATATACCCCTTTTCTTTCAAGTCCCCGGAAACTAAAAGGTGGCTTGATTAGAAGAGGGAGAAAAAGAGATTATTTTTACACTGAAAACATACTAAAAAGGGTCAACAGTATTTTTCAAGACTGACTACACTGATAATGTCTATGTGCCTACTTGGTATAGCCCTGAGTTTCTGCAAAGAAAGATCTTAAGCTTTTAGCTATATGAACAGGATACAAAAAAAATTGCTCCTGTTTAAATCTTTGTACGATTTTCTTCTGAAATCTCAATTTATTCTGAGGAATAGATACTTTAAAAATATATATACAATTATTGCAAAGAGCAAATTAAAAAATTTCAGTTACATGGTATGCTTTTGTGTGTGTATTTTCCATGTAGAAATTAAAAGGGCAAGATTCATAGTAAATTCACTTGATTGAGCAATATTCTTTCACTCACGAAAAGCAGCCTTGGTGCAGACGAGTACATACTTTGGATAATTAGCAAGAAAGAGGCAAGACAGTGAAGACTGGTGAGCTGCAGGGAGGGCTTGTGACTCTAAAGCCCAACCTTTACCTCCTAAACACAGGAAAAGGGTAGGTTTGCATTCTGTAAGTTCAGTGTGGGATTTACAAATGCTCTGATGAGTGCTAGAGTGTAAGACATTTCATGATGAAGATCAGAAATCAAGTTACCCTGGAGGAATTTTGTTTTTGTTTTTAAGCAGATGTTCACAGGGCTGCAGCACCAGGGAAATGTTATAGACAAGAATGCTTCCTGTCCATCACAGTTTAGATTGGTTTGGCAAAGGATTAGTAATGATTTGGAAAATTCGAGAACTAGTTTGATTTAAGAATTTTAGGAACACTTTATGCTGAGGCCAGAAAGGTGACTTTGAACCTCTGAGGGCAGTCAATTACCCAACCCCTCCGCGCCCCCAACTATAGGTTTTATTGAAGTCACTGTCCTAAGCCTTTGGAGAAATGCATACACAATTATAAGAGTCTATGCTCCAAAAGATCTTGTAATTTAGTTGGGGAAAGAATACAGAGATGTATGAAAAATAAATGGAACAAGGCAAGCAAAGCACCCAATATAAGGTAGGAAGATTAAAGGTAAAAGGGAAGATTGTGTATGAGTTAGGGTTCTTTAACTCAAATCAACAGAAAATGCTCTTGAAAACTTGAGAAAAAGATAATTTATTCAAAGCCTTTTAGGAACTGCCAGGAATTCTTGAGTCTTGCTTGGAGACCTGGGGACACCAAACTTGGAGGATCTAGAAAGCAGGTTTGCAGGAGCCGTCTGGAAGATGGAGGTGCTATCAGTCCTGGGATTTGAATAAATATTAAGTGTTAGATCACTGAAAGTTGTGGGAGATTAGGTGATTTTTAAAAACTCCATCATAGATGTAGACATGATGTTTACAGCATGCTTGGGAACAATGCACAGATTATTTTGCTTGGAACGAAGGCTATAAGCATGAGTAAAGAGATCAAGTTGGAAAAAATAAGTGAGAACTCATTTATGGAAGGCCTTGCTGACACTGTGACTCTATCTTGCTGGCAGTGAGAACTAGCTGGGATGTTTAGCAAGAGTGTAACATGGTAAAAATGACATTATAACCCTGTTCTCTACAATGATAAGAGTTCAGAGAAAATGGCCACTCCTTTATTTCTAAGTGTTTTGAATTCAGTGTGTAGATGGCCTGTTCCTGAACTAGTTAGCTTCCTTGCAGTAGTCTTTATTTCCCTAGGGCAATGTTTCTTAAAAGGGCTTGCAAAGGCTACCTGCATCAGAAGTGACTGGGGACACTTGCTGATATGCACCTCCTTCCCAGGGCACTACTAAATCAGAATCCTTTTTTTTCTTTCTTTTTGGAGAAAAATTTGTATTATTTTAGTTATTTTTATGTACAGAAAACTCAACAGTTTACATTTAACCAAGTTTAGTAGCAAGTTCTTTAGCCTTTGCCTTTTCTAACCCGGCAGTGTGAGCCACAGATTTGGGACCCAGGACATTGCCTCCAGTGCGGATGGATCTCATCATATCTGTCACTGTAATTGGTCCTGATGGCTTCTACCAGTGTAGCCAAAGCTCCTTTGTCTTCTGAATTTACTTCTGAAGGCAACAGTGGTTCAGGTCTTCCTGAGGACTAGTAGACATCCCATTCTTGCCTTCCCCTTCGTAATGCAGTAAGGGACCCCTATCTTACAACACAGGGCAGTCAGGAAGACAATCAGGTCAATGGGATCCACTTGGTGTGCAGTCACCACCAGCTGAAACTTCTTGTTGTCCAGCAAGGTGGTGATAATGCTAACCCTTGCTCGAAGGACAGGTGGTTTCTTAGTGGGAATAGCCCGTTTGTTGGAAGCTTTCTTTTCAGCCTGGCCAACAGTCTCTGCTTCTTCTCTTATTTGTCTCTGGTTTGTACTCATGGGCCAGCTTAAGCAGTCAGTAGTTGTTTGGTGCTTCAGGGCCTCCGTGGACAGGTTAATTGCAGGAGGCACTTTCAGCTGCTTGTGGAGGATAGCACTTTGCCAGCTCTAATCTGATATAGTGGGGCCATCGGACAAAGCAGGTGAGGTCCCTTTTGTGCTGGATGGTCTGTCCAATGCCAAAATTCTTCACCTTTTCTCAAATAGGGATTCACCCCTTTCTTGGCTTCCTGCTTCTTCATGACAGCAGGGGCTGAGACCACCTTCTTCCCCTTGGCCATCTTTCCTTTTGGCATTTTGGGCAGTGAGAGGAGAGAGTGAGTCAGAATCTTTGGGAGTGGCGGGGGAGGAATCTGCATTTTCAACAAGTCCCCTAATGATCCTTCTATGCACTGATGTTCAAAACCCACCACCTTAAGGGATGCTTAAATGGACCAGACAGGTACAAAGCAAGAGTAAGATCCCTTTTCTCTATTCTTTCTCTTTTCCTCCTTTCATTCTTCATATTTTGCTCTTTGTCTTCTGCCTTCTCTCTCCCACCTAATAAATACACTACTCACTGGGCACCCATTATGTGAAAAATACTGCTAAATGCTTTATGGACACTGGAGGCTTAAAAACATACCTGAAGAGCTTTAAATATATGTGTATGCAAAATATGCATTGGCAGAAAATCAGTGCTATTTTAGGGGAAGCCTTTTACGGACTAGGTGTTTAGCATTTGCTTTAAGTGAAGCTCACTTTGATTTGCAAGCTTGGTAGTATCTGAATTAAAAAGATCTGGGGATTTTAAGCTGGTGGTTAAAGCATAGCTTCTGGTGAAAAAACGAATGTCAAGGAGCAGAGTAATAGAAGTTCCTTCAGATAAACTCAGAATGTCAGTATGAGGGTGTAGGGCCACTGATGAGTGGTTAGTAATGTTTGGATTGACTCTCTCCCATTGTCCACTGCTCTTGTTTAAAATGTCATAAAAAGAAACAGTATTTATCTTCCCATACACTATGCACTGGCATTGCACTGAAACTGTCTTTGCAAAATTATGACAGTAAGAGATCTGACATGGCTAACTCCAACTTGCTGGCCTCATGGGTTGGCTACCTTGCTCTTTCCTGGGTGTGGGGCAAGCTAACTTTCGGAGAATTTATTCTACAGTTTAAACAATAACAGCCTTTCCCAAAAACTGGACTGTTCTTGTAAAACTAATGAAAGGCCACCAAGTTACGAGGATGAGAGGAGTTTGAATTCTAAGTAATTACCAGCCGTTATTCCGGAAGTCTTTTGCAACTTCCCCAGTTACTCCAGCAGATAACATCACTACTGTAGAATGGAAGATCGGCCTTTTGAGATGTCTTTTCAGGTTTTTGTATTTCTGACAACTGCACAGCCCCACCCAGACCTGCCAGCCTGTCCTTTGGCCTGCACTCAGAAATGAACTCAGCACAAGAGGGCATTTGGATTCCTGTTGATCTCATCTTTGACCCAGGTAATCAGCATGCCCCTTGCCCTAGCCCCTGACTACCAAACTATCTTAGAGATAAAAATCTCCTAACCTCTGAGCCTTTGGGAAAATTGATTTGAGTGACAACTCTGTTTCTCCCATGGCATGGCCTCTTGTCAAATCTACTTTTTTTTTTTTCTTTCTAAGACAGAGTCCTACTTGATTGCTCAGGCTGGAGTGCAACGGCGTGATCTCAGCTCACTGCAACCTCCACCTCCTGGGTTCAAGTGATTGTCATGCCTCAGCCTCCCAAGTAGCTGGGATTACAGGTGTGTGCCACCACGCCTGGCTAAGTTTTATATTTTTAGTAGAGATAGGGTTTTTTTATGATGGCTAGGCTGGTCTCAAACTCCTGGCCTCAAGTGATCATCCCACTTTGACCTCCCAAAGTGCTAGGATTATAGTTGTGAGCCACAAGGCCCGGCCTAATTCAACTCCTTCTTTACTACAATGCCATGATCTTGGTAAGTTAATTTTTATATGTGCAGCGGGCAGAAAAAAACCTGTCAGGCAGTTAGCATACCAAGTGCTTTGTAGATAGCATCTCATTTAGTATTTATAGGAATCCAATTACTAGAACAATATCTAACACATAGTAGGCTTTGAAGGAATATAATTGTTGATTTATTATTTACTCACTCATTCACAAATTCAGTAACTGCTAGGCAATGTTCTAGGCGCTGGAGACATGGCAGTTACAATAAGAAGGTGCCCCTGCTGTTATGCAATTGATATTCTAGTGTGGCATGTTATTTTACATCAGCCCTATTAAATTGGAAAGGTAACTTGCCTGAGGTTAGACAGCTAGGAATTTGTAGTCTTGCAGTAGGTATGAGACCCTCAGATCTGTTTGGTTTCAAAACTATTGTATTTTCTACAACATCGTGACAGCTTCAGATAGATTTTCAAATAAAGAGCTATCTTCCTTCCTCTGGATATGTTGGTCACTCTCTGGAATTAAAGTGAATTTCTTTGTGCAATAAGACAAAGACAAAGAAGGCTGAGAAGCCCCCAAGCCATCCATTGCCCTAGCCTCTGGCTCTGTCAAAGTACTGGAAACTGACTCTAGAACTGTCAATTTACATGCTGTGTGGAAATGTCTTGTCACGTGTGCAACTATAATCCTCTCTCTAATGTTTCTGCCCATCCCTTTCAGGAAGAGCAATGTCCTTTTGCCAGTGAAGCAGCTGGTCAACAGTCCCGCACGTTGGGAAAGTATCCAAAGCGTGTCCTCGGTGCATCTCACCATGTGCTGCTTTCTGCTTCCTTTCTGTCTACTGCTCCTTTTCTCTGAAGGCCCAGTATTCTGACATTAGAAGGTCAGCCAGCCACAGCTGACAATGATCTTAAAAAGTTACTGTGTAAGAACTGCAATGCCTTCTTCTTCTGGGATGAAGTGTTTGTATTTTAGAAGAGGGCTGCTTAACCCAAAGCAATGACACCCCCTCAAAGTTTGCCTAGAAAGAGTACTGTCTGTGAGGCTCACTCAGATGCCCAACCTGTTTGTAGCTAGCCCTCTCCTCCCAAGTACAATTAATGACTTTTTCCTTTGAGTTCATAACATTTTGCTAATCCTTTTTTATAAGGCCTATCACAGTCTAATCTCTTCGATAATTAGTTGTGATTGCGGCCTCGTTGTAAGACGGTACTGGACCTGCATCCTGATAACATTTGTATGCTTGCGGTACCTAGAAGAGTCTTTGCATCCTTCAGGAGCTCCATAATGGCTTTGTGCATTGAATGGAATTGAAGGAGTTTTCTAAGAGAAGGCAGTCTAAAGGGGAACCATGTGAGCTTTTTCTTTGAGTACATTCACAAAAATAAATGGAGGTAGGGAAATGGCTTGGGCATTTAGGTCATTCTCTAAAGAGATCAACTAAATACCGTTTGTTTGGTACCAACCATATACTCAGACACTGCAAATCTGGATACTGCCACTTGTGGTGTGACAACCTTGGACAAATCACTTTCTCTTTCAGTGACTCAGTTTCTACACTTGTAAAATAATACATTTACTGTGAGGACATAATGAGATAATACATGTAAAGCACTGGGCACATTCTCTGGCACATAATAACTCCTCACTTAATGTTCTTTCTTTATTTTTTTAAATTATTCTCACAGCAGTTTGAGATCAATGGATGTTCCCATTTTAGAGATAAAATAGTGGCAAAAACTATCATTTCTTGTGTGCAGTCTTGTATTCCATTTTTCAGCAAGCTTCTGGGAGATACCATTATCATCTCCACTTTTACAAGGAGGAAGCAGCTGTGTTCAGGGTCACCCAGCTGGATAAGTAATGGAATTGGGATTCAAGCTTAGCTCTGATGCACTCACAAGGTTTCATTATTTCGACAGTGACAAGCTCCTTGTAACAAATGATTGCCACTTCAAAATTGCACTCAGCCTTCTTAAAATACTTCTGTTCTTCAAACGAAATACCTCACATCAGTTCTAAATCTGTAATACTTGGGGAATTAGAGCCTCACCCCATGTAATCCTGCAGTGCTACTGAAATCTCTGGCACAAGGCTTTCCCCACCTAAGACATTCTGCCTTTTACTGGTGGGCAGTTGATCTTTAGATCATCTACAAGGCGCTTCGGGAGGCTTCCGGATAAAGATGCTTATGTATGTAAGTCAGTGTTTCTGCCCAAGAAATATCCGTTGCAACTAGTGAATATATTAACTCATTATTCCTATTCCTCTCCCAAATAATTAGAAAGTATGTTCAGCAAGCATTATAAAATGCATACATTTCCAACCCTGAGCTGGCATTTTACAAGCTTTCAGTTATTAACATGTGAATTCTAACTATTGTTCCCTACCAATGATAACTGATGGTAGAATAAAAATTGTTGAATGTAACTTTTATAGGAAATTTGAATGAGAATGGATAGGGCCAAAGAAAAACCTTCTGATTGGATATTGGACCCTTGTCAGCTTTTGACTTCTGAGAGAAAGATCTGAAATCTGGGGAAAAAATAGCCAAGTTACGATTTTTTTTTCGCTTTTGCTTTGTTTCTTGAAATGTATAATAGCATTCCCATGTGGTCCTTAGTTATGTTGGATCATATCAAAGCTGACTTAGATACATCTTCTTAGACATACAACATATTTTGCTAACTCACCTGAAGAGGTCATTTACACTTTAGTGTGAATAAAACCCAGAACTTTTAGGGGATGTTCAAACTTTGTTTCTCTTTCCAAGATCTCTACCAGTCCTTGAAAAAGGTTTCACAAATCTGTGGCAAAATGAGTAAAATGAAGTGCAATGTGGTATATTTTCCATGAAGCTTAATTGATTCAATTGTAAGTGCTAATCCTCTGTTTTGAGACTTGGTATTTACAAAGTCTTCTGGGTTGAAATGTCCATTTTGTTATGAAATGGTGGTGGTAGAAGACTGAAGCTTTTACTTTTTTATATTCCTGGCAAAAGCCAAAGCTGTTAGCTCTACTTCTGTTTGCCAGTTTTTTGGTTTGCTTTTAATTGATTGGCCTGTAGAATGTCTGAGAACCACTGGTGTGATAGAAAGAGCACATGCTCTGGAATCAAAAGCCCTGGGGTTTTCATCCTTGCTGGGTCTGTAATAAGCCAGATGAGCTGAGTCCTTATTTATCCTCATAGAATCTGTTTCTCCATTTGTAATGTGAAGGCAATAGAGTTTTTGAGAGAATTCAATGAGATCACATACACAAAATGTCTAGCTCATAGTTATGCTTAATTGACAATAGTTTGTCCTCTCTATTTTTTTTTTATTCAAGAAGCAGGTTTTGCAAATAGAAGATGGAGGATATGATTATTGGTTAAGATTTGGGAGAAGAGGAAGTAAGATAAACAAGTCACATGATAATCTGCCTGATCTTCAAAGGCAGATTATGTGTGATGAAAAATTTTCTTTCTGTACTTGATAATGTGTTCTGATATTGAGGAAGGCCACAGAGGTCACGGGGTGTCTTGTTGTTTCTGGTCTCCAGTATCTGGCACAGGGGAAGCTCAGAGAAGCGCTACTACATGTGGTGTGACTCAGGAAGCAGATTCTGATTTGGACAGCTTCCTGCAGAATGTTTACTGGGGTATGCTTTCCAGTAATGTGTATGGGGAAAGGGAAGGAAGAAGGGCCAGACAGATGTCTGTGTCAACTTATAGGAAATTTTGGAGCTGAGATGTCCCTGCAGAATTATCCTGAATCATGGTAGAGTGTTCAGGCCTTGATATTACCTTCAGTGTTCAATTTTAGGATGCGGGTTAACACAGGGAAAAGGAATGACTTGGGAGAGGTGGCTCTCTTCAGCTGAGGGCAATCTTGCAAGGGTTTTATCTGTAATCTCTCAGTTACCATTATGCGCTAAATTGTGTTCCCTAAAAATATATTGAAATCCTAAGTCCTGAAACCTGTGAATGTGACTTTATTTGGAAATAAGGCTTTTGCAGATGATCAAATAAAGATGATGTCATTAGGATGTCCCCTAATCCAATACAAGAGGTGAGCATGGACACAGAGACACACACGTGTAGAGGGATGATGTGAAGGCAAGGGAGAATGCCACCTACAAGCCAAGGAATGCTGAGGCTACAGAAACTAGGAGCAAAGTATGTAACAGATTTTTTGGCTCTCTCCTCCCTCAGAAGGAGCCAACCCTGCCAACACCCTGATTTTGAACTTCTGTCCTCCAGAGCTGAGAGTCGACACTTTTCTGTTGTTTAAGCCACTCAACCAGTGGTACTTCATTAGGGCTCTCCTAGGAAACAATGCAGTTGCCAACAAGTTGAACAGCTTGCCATGGGGGTGCCTCAGTCCTGAAGTGGGGCCATCTGGTGGCACACCACAGTAGTTACCAAAGGAGCTCCATGATGCTTGAGGGATAGAGAAGTCTTAGGTCCCAGCTTGGACCAATGAAGGGTCATATTTGTCTACTACCTAGGAAATCGACATATTCTTTCTCCTACTGATGTCCACACACCTCCTTGCAATGAAACACGCAGCCATATATGGTTATTTGAGGCTGTCTTTAGAAACTGACCAAGGGAAAAGATCTGCACATGCTCAGTAAACATACTCTGAAGTGTCCTAGAAAAGGGAAATATTTATGGAATAGGATTTCAAGGCAGGCTAGGACTGTTCTAGGGCTTATTACCACTCTTCTATTGTCAGATGAACAGCTTGTTGAAGAAAATGAGATTTTGAACAAATCAGTGGTCCTGGCTATGAAGAAGGAAGGAGGTACCAAAAAACGCATAAAAAGTCTTTAAGTTGGAAGCAATGACATGTGCCTATACCTCCAGCTACTCAGCAGGCTGAGGAAGTAGCACTGCTTGAGCCCAGGAGTTTGAGACCAGCCTAAGCAACATGGCAAGACCCTGTCTCTAAAGAAAAAAAAAAGAAATCTTGGTGTCACAGTATTGTTCAGAGTAACGTTTTTTTTGAAACAGGGTCACATTCTGTCACCCGGGCTAGAGTGCCATGGCAGAACCTTGGCTCATTGCAACCTCTGCCTCCTGGATTCAAGCGTTTTTTCTGCCTCAGCTTCCTGAGTGGCTGGGACTACAGGTGTAAGTCACCATGCCCAGCTAATTTTTGTATTTTTAGGAGAGACGGTGTTTCACCATGTTGGCCAGGCTGGACTCGAGCTCCAAACCTCAAAGTGATCTGCCCACCTCAGCCTCTCAAAGTGCTAGGATTATAGGCATGAGCCCCTGTGCCCATCCCAATTCAGTCTTCCATACTAAGTACTCAACTGAAATTTTTAATGAACAATTCCTTCAGGATAGAAGGGAAATGGGAATACATTCAAATCATTTTAGGTTGATGTTTGCTAGGACTACACGCATCTTCTGGATTATCTTTGGATTTTGCATAGCTTTACAAAAGCAGGTAATGTCTCTGTGTCTTATCTCTGTAGTCTCAGGACTGACAGGATGAACTACACTGGATATTGAAATTTTATTTTGTTTTTGTTGTCACCCACATAACTTAAAGCTGGGGGTTATGAAATCAGACTATGTAATACTTTTGGCTTTTTCCTGTAAATTGAGTATTAGCTATATTCCTCTTCCATTAATAGAACAGTGGGAGAGGAGGAATCCATTATCTCACTCATGCCAACTCTAAATTGTCACCAGAGTTTAAACTGAAACATTTTTATTTCTGGTCAGAGGCAGGAAGAAAGGAGGAAAACCACTTGTTTTTTAAACTGAGCTTCAGGTAAGTACTCAGGGTTTGAGTGTGAAATAGCTTATTATTAAATGGATATTGAAGGCATGATTAAAGACCTTCAATATTTGCAAATTTTCATCTTTGGATTGTATATTCATTCATGCCCTTTTAAGGGAACCATACAGCTTAGCACAGAAAGGCCCAAATTCCATCCCTTGCTGCAAACCACAGAATACAGCAGCACAGAAAAAGCACATAGTAGGTGCTCAGTAAAGATCTTTTGAAGGAAAAGGTGTGCTGCAGAATAAAAATAGGTGTCCTGAAAGAAAGATGCCAAGTCTCTACTAAAATTTCTTTCAGGAAAGTAGATCAATCTCTTAGATGGTGCTCGTCTCAGATCCCCCATGTTTCCTTTTGCTGTGCTTCATTTCTCATGTCCTCTCAGAAGTCCGGAAGTACTTGGAATTTGTTTCCTAAGTCGGGAGGAGGCAGGACTGTGAGTATCCAGCTTTTGGTGTTTAAGGTAAGGAGAACTCTGGGAGTAACTTTACTGCAGGGTTCCCTTAAGGCTTCATGCTGGAGCTACTCTTAGCAGGACTTTGCCAGGGATCTCACCTTTGCTAAGCTTCCTCTTGCCCCATTATATTCCCCAATTCCATGACTAGTATTCCTGGAAACTCTTCCTTCATACACTACTTGTATATTTATTCTCATGTCAGAAAAACTTAACGTAAAAGCATTCTCTCTTGATTTCTGGTTTATCTCAAAGAACTGCTCCATTTTTCTGCTGCCTTTCACATTGGTTTTACAGTCTTCCTACATCTAATTCTTCTGTCCTTCCTTCCTTATACCATTCAATTCAGTCTTCTGTACTAAGCACTCACCTGAAACCACTCTTCTTGAGATCACCAGTGACTCTATCTGGCCTAGTTCAATGACTCCTTCTTGTTCTCATTGTACAGGACTTCTGAGCAGGCTCTAGATAATCTGACCATTTCATATGGAAATGCTCTCTTTTCTTGTTTTTCTTGATACTACCCTCTCACAGTTTTCTTGTTACCTCATTTGTCATTCCTCTTCACTTTTGAGCTGGTTCCTTCCCTGTTTGGCCTATTAGACATAGGAATACATAATGGCTTAGATCTTGGTCTCTTCCTTTCTCTTTCTATGCCATGTTTCCCGGATATGCTGGAGACTGCCCAATTTGTGCCTCTTCCCCAATTCTTCCATTAAAATTTGACTTGTAGGTCCAACTATCTACCAGACTTCCTCACTTGTGTATTTAATATGCATCTGCAACTAAAAAGTCCAAGAGAGAGCTGCTGTTTCCATATGGCAATACCACTTAGCACACAATAAAAAATTCTTTTGTACTCACTTTTTCAGATCTCCATAAATACATTACTTTCCAATGTGCTGCCCAAATGGAAACAGAAGGCATTTCTCCTTTCTCTATTCTGCCCTCCCACCACATCAAATTGATCGGAGAGTCCCATCAACCATGTCACTACAATATGTTCCAAATCTGAATCTCTTCTCTTCATCTCCGCCACTACTACCCAGCTCTAGTCATCATCTTTTATTACCCAGATGGCCGAATTCGTCTACCAGCCGGTCTCTCACTCCCTCTTCTCCTCACCGCCCTAAATCATCCTTGTAACACATAGTAAGATTACACCAATTCCTTTGCTTAACACCCTCCATGGCTTCTTTTCACCCTGAAAATAAAATCTAAGATCCTTGCCCAATATACAACCCTTGCTTCCCTTCTAATTCTTACCCCTAGATTTAGCCAATCTGAGGTTCGTTCTCTCTGGCGTGTGACAGTCCTTAAAGCCTGGTGCTTGTAGTTCTTCTGCATACAATATTCTAGACTTAGTTCTTTTCAAGACTGATCCTACTATACGTGGGAAGCCTTTGCCATAGGAAAACTCCTCCAATTTGAAGTAAAACTGAGTAACACATGAATTTCACATCCAAGGAGTTTACATCAATTGTCTAAAGAGTTTAGGATCATTCCAGCCAAGCTAGAATGAATTTGAACTTCTAATTTGGATCTTCAAACCCAGAGATGGGTTTGTATTATATAGACTTCTCCAGATTCTTAGCCCTGCCGTATCAACCTGTGATTAGACTACTTGCTGTCAAAAAAATCTGTCCTTTATTGTGAGGTTCTGAAGAGCAGAGTCTGTACCACTCATTTGGAAAACTGACAGAGCACATGACACCTGTTCAGAAGATCCTCAACAAGGGTTTAGTCTATGATGTAATGACCAGGGAAGACTAGATTCGGCTATTAGCTTTGAAATTTATGTAACTTTCAAAGTTACTCTGAGCCTAACTTTCTTCCTATGCACTTTGTACAAATGTGGTAAAGATTGAATGTGAGAGTAGCTTCAAAGCTCTAACTCCATGGCTGATACCCAGTAGACATTATAGGAATCTTCATTTCTCCCTTTCTCCCTCCATATCTTTCCTTCTTAATCACTCCTTCCTACTGTAAATTTACCTATCATTGCAACCTCAGTGCTAAGTGTAGGACTTACATTCCTTTCTTTCTTCATTCCTTTCAATGCTTCCTTCCTTCTAAGCTTTCTCCTTTTTAGCCTTTTTCTTTACCATCTCTTCCTCTTTTCTGTTCTTCTCTTCTATCCAATATTGAACTAACCTATACTTTTCTCTTCTTTCTCCTTTGACTTTCTTTTCTTTTCTTTTTTTTTGAGACAGAGTCTTGCTCTGTCGCCAGGTACCAGACTGGAGTGCAGTGGTGCAATCTTGGCTCACTGCAACCTCCACCTCCCAGGTTCAAGCAATTCTCCTGCCTCAGCCTCCCAGGTAGCTAGAACTACATGCTCATGCCACCACGCCCAGCTAACTTTTTTTGTATTTTTACAAAAAATACATCCTGACCTTGGCCAGGATGGTCTCGATCTCTTGACCTCCTGATCCGCCCGCCTAGGTTTCCCAAAGCGCTGGGATTACAGGCTTGAGCCACCCGTGCCCGGACTCCTTTGACTTTCTTAAAGTTTAACATGAACAGTTATGCCCTCTAACCTACCAAAAAAAGAGGTAGTGGAGACTGTGCCCTTTAGTCAGATCCAAGCACCAGTTCTCCAACTGTCTGTGACTGGAGACTCTGCTCTTTAGTCAGATCCTAAGTACCAGTTCTCTGTCTGTCTCTGAGAAAAAAATCTGTGCATAGGAGCTTGTCTTCTACTCCCTACTGAGACAAAAGCACGTCCCGAGCTCATGCAACCCAAGTGCTAAAATATTAATAGAAAAAAACCCAAAGAAACAGCCAAGGCAAGGGCCACAGCAGTTTGGGTATGAGACCAGCAGGTCTTCTGGAGCCTCTTCTGTGTGGAGCCAATGGGAGGACTGACATTTAGCATGCCTCCACACAGAGATGCAGGTGGCTTCTAAGCCTATTTCAGTGAACACACGAGGAAGCAAGTGAGGGAGACTGGAAACACACAGCCACAATTCCTATCCATGGCATCAAAATACAAAGATCTGAAGACAATTAAAAATGGATAACTTAAGGGAAAGCACACAGGGAGACAGTTTGAGTCTCATTAAAATGCATTGAAACTTTTTTTGTTTTTGAGAAAAAGAAGGAAAACTTATTTTGATCTTTTTTTAAGTTAAAAAAAAAAAAAAAGAAAGAAATATCCCTCAACATTGGCCTCTTCTAAATAGGGTTAGTAGGTAAAAATAAATGCAATCAAATTTCTGACAGTATTTTCCTTTAAAAAGATGCAAATAAATTTGTAATACTGCCAAGCTCCAAAATAACAGATTGAAATACTCAAGATTATAAATTCAAATTTTTTTCCATTGAAATGGCATTTTAATTTCCTTCCCTGGAATACCTTGATGGGGTGGGGGTGGGGGTCACTATCTTTAAATGCTTTCTGGTTTTCTTTTTCTTTTTCTTTGAGTGGTAGACTCTAGCTGAAATAGTTACAAATAGTTAAGTAGATTTGATTAGAGATCACTTGGTATTTCTCAGTAAAACCTCAAAATGGGGACAGTATCCATGTATGAAGATGAAAAACCTATAAGCTAGAGGTAATTTATTATTTTCTGGTAAGCATTTGCATTTATAAAAGTATGTTGTTCTTTTACTGTTGGTTCTGACTTTGCCATTATGCATCTTACCAGCCCATCTTTGTAGTATAGTGTTTAAAACCTTAAGATCAAGACCTGGATTTTATTTTGGGTCAGATCCCACCCATCACTTACTAGTTGAGTGACTTTGGTCAAATTACTTTCTTGCTTTCATCCTCAACATATTCATCCATAGGATGTGGATATTAATATCTGCTCCCTAAGGTCTTTGTGAAAATGACATGGGATTCAGCATAGAAGGCATTGAGGATGTCAGAAGGATGGCAGAATAAGAATTTTGAACCCTTTTATCCTCACGGAAATACTGATTTTGACAACCATCCATGGAGGAGAGCCCAGGATTTAAGCAGAGAGGTCCCTGCACTCTGCTGGGACAAGAAAATCTGAGAGTAGGCACACTGAAGAGCACAAGAACAGTTTCACTCTACCCATCTCACCCTCCCCACAGTAGCACTGTTCATTGCCAGTACAGATCCCCTCACCTTATGAATTTATCCATGGGGGAAAGTGAGAGCACACTTGAGTGCCTGCTTCTCTAGCCATGCAGGTTCCTGCCCACAGGCCCACTTCTTTCTCTCTGCACTCAGAATACTGAGGGGAGCAGCATGGCTGAATAGTCTGGGGGCAGGTAGAAGCAGGGAAATGGGGTGGGGCCTCATAGCAACTGGGCATGGAATACAACAAAGGGCATGGTTTCTACTAACTGCCTTGTGACTTCACCAAGAGGTCTACCCATTTATCTAGTATGATACATCAAATGCATATTAACCACCCAATACAACATGCATGTCCCACTACTCTTTGTGCCCTCCCCTTCTACCGTGTGTGTGTGAATAAGCCCCTGCAGACCATGCAGGTGCACACGCAGACAACTACCTCTACTCTGCTGGATTGGAAAAAGATGCTTAACCTTGACCACTTCAAGATACTACCTTAGGGAAATTAAATGGTAAACTCTCCACACCCAGTCTAGTTTTATGGAATTGAGAAAAAGCATACAGTCCTAAGACTTCCCTCTCCCAAAAGTAACATAAGGAGTGGCGAGGGTACATCCATAGAAAAATTCTGAGAGACCATAAAAATACCTAGGCAGTTTGACTGATGAAACTCTTTTTCTCCAGTCAAACAAAAACAAAAAACTAGAAGAGGTGACTGCTTCCTCAGCTGTGAAGACTGTAGCATGAGGCTTCAAGGAGCATGAAAAATCGAGGAAATGTGATGCCATCAAAAGGATACAATAATTGTTCAGTAACTTACCTCCAAAATTAGAGATCTATAAATTGCCTGAGAAAATTTGAAATAATTATTTTAAGGAAGTTCAGTGAGTTATAAGAGAACAAGGCAGCTCAATGAAATCAGTAAAACAACACACGAGCAAAACAGGAGGTTGAACAAATAGATAAAAATCATAAAAAGAACCATAACCATTCTGGAGCTGTTTGAAATGAAAACTTTAATGGAGAACTTCAACAGCAGAGTTGATCAAACAGAAGAAAACATTTGAGAATTCAGAAGCAGGTCATTTGAAATTATCCAATCAGAGGAGAATACAGAAAAGAAATAAAAAGGTGAAGAAAGTCTCTAGGATTTATAGAATACCATAAAAAAATCACTGTATGCATTACAGGATTCTAGAAAAAAAAGGGAAAAATTGTTTGTTTATTTAAATAAACAACTGCTGAATGCCTCTTATATCTTAGGAGAGATGTGGACATCCAGGTTCATTTATCTCAAAAGTCCCTAAACTGGATCAATCCCCAAAAGATTACACTGAGAAAAAATGGTAATCAAAGTATCAAAAGTCAAAAGCAAAGAGTGAATTTTGAAAACAGCAAGAAAAAAGCTTCTCATGACATACAAAGGAACCTCCATAAAGCTATGAATTTCTAAACAGAAACCTTGCAGACCAGGAGAGTAGTGTAATATACTCAAAGTTCTGAAGGGAAAAACCCTGCCAATCAAGAATACTAAACCTGGCAAAGCTTTCTTTCAGAAATGAAGGCAAGATAAAGACTTTCCCCAGACAAACAAAAGCTGAGGAAATTCTCCATCTCTTGATCTGCCTTACAAGACACTAAAGGGAGTTCTTTGAGTTCAAATGAAAGGACAATAATTCGGACATGAAAACATGTGAAGATATAAAATTCACTGGTAAAAGGATATAGTCAAATTCAGAACACTCGTACTGTAATGGTGACATATAAATCACTTTTAACTCTAGCATAAAATTAAAACTCAAAAGCATTAAAATAATTGTCGTATAGTGATATGTTAATGACTACACAATGTAAAATATGTAAATTGTGTCATCAATAACATAAAGTGTAGGGACATTATGCAATTAAAAATAAACTATCAGCTTAAAATCAACCATTATAAGATGTTTTATGTAAACATTGTGGTAATACAAAGAAAAAACCCTATAGCGGATATGTAAATGATAAAGAAAAAGGAATAAAAGTGTACTACTATCAACATCATCAAATCACAAAGGAAGACAGAAAGAGAGAAAGGAACAGCGATGTACAAAATAGAAAACAATTAACAAAATGGCAATCGCAAGCCCTTAGGTATCAATAACCTCTTTAAATAGAAATGAAATTACATTCTCCAATCCAAAGATACAGAGTGGCTGAATGGATTAAAAAATAAAAACACAATCCAGCTATATGGTGTGTCCAGAAAACTCACTTTAGCTTTAAAGATATGCATAGGCTGAAAGTGAAGGCATGGTAAAGGATATTTCATGCAAATGGTAACCAAAAGAGAGCATGGGTGGCTGTATTTACATCAGACAGTATAGACTTTAAGTAAAAAAACTGTCACAAGAGACAAAGAAGGCAGTAATAATGATAAAGGTGTCAATTCATCAAGAGGATATAACAATTGTAAACACATATGCACTCAACGATGGGGCAACTAAATATATAAAGCAAATATTAACAGAACCAAATGGAGAAATAGTCAGCAATACAATAATAATAGAGGACTCAACTTCAACAATGCATACATCATCCAGGTAGGAAATAAGGAGACTGTACACTAGAGAACACCATACAGATTGTCTTTGAGTTATGCAGGTTATTTCCCATAAACCCATCATAAAGTTAAAAAGTTGTAAGCAAGCAGAATCACTCTGTCAAGGATCATCTGTAGACCAAACAGACCTAACAGACATACAGAACATTCAATCTAACAGCAGAAGAATACACATTCTCAAGCACGTGCACACACTATACAGGAGAGATCATATGTTAGGCCACAAAACAATTTTAAACAAACTTATAAGGATTGACATCATATCAAGTATATTTTCCAACCACAATAATATAAATCTAGAAATCAATATTAAGGAGAAGAGGAAAACTCACATATATGTGGAAAGTAAGGAATACACTTTTAAAAAACCAATGAGTCAAAGAAAACTCAAAGGGAAATAAAAAAAATCTTTAGAAAATGGAAATACAACGTATCAGAACTCAGGGGATGCAGCAAAAGGACACGTAAGGGGGCAATTTATATCTTGCAAGTGTAATTGCCTATATTACAAAAAAAGAATAATCTCAAATTTAAAAATCTAACTCCACACCTCAAGGAACTAAAAAAAACAAAAACAGAAGAACAAACTAAGTCCAAAACTAGCAGAAGGAGGAAACAATAAAACTATGTGGAGAAATGGATGAGAAAAACAATAGAAAAGGGCAACAAAATAAAGAGCTGATAGTTTTCAAAACATAAACAAAATCAACAAGACCAACACTTTATGATCACTTACATGTAAAATCTAAAGAAGTCAAGCTCATAAAAGCAGAGTAAGGAATAGAATGGTATTTTCTAAAACAGAGTAGAATGGTGGTTGCCAGGTGGTGGGAGGTAAGGGAAATGGCGAGATGATGATCAAAGGGTACAAAGTTTCAGTCTTGCAAGATGAATAAATTCTGGAGATCTCATGCACTGCATGGTGACTAATAATATTATGCTGCATAGCTTTAATTTGCTATGATCTAGAATGTTCTCACCTCTGCCAAAGGTAACCATGTGAGATGATGAAGATGCTAATAAGCTCAATTGTGGTAATCATTTCACAATGTTTACATCTATCAAAACGTTATGTTATATACCTTATGTCTGTACAATTTGTCAATTATATATTAAAACATCTGGAAAAAATCCCATGCAGTGCACTGTGTATAGGATATGTGCAAAGAGTCAATATTATATTCATTAGTATTATTTCTGTTGACTGAAGAGTTTTATTACGCCAACATAATAACTTCTGATATTTCCATAGCACTTTGCAAATTTCAAAGTATTTCCACTTATATTTTGTCATGTATCCTGTGGGATTGGTACGGCAAAAATAATCTGGTCCCTCTTGACATGTTATATTTAGACACTTAACCAAACTTATGCTGTTGGAAGCATTAGGTCAGAGTTTGAACACTGGTGCTTTTTAGCTCTATTTCCAAAATTATTATCTTAGTATATTGCTAAAATGTTTTGAGTGTAGTATCTATGAAAGGTTAAGAGATTTAAAATTCAGGGAATCCATGCAATATACCAGGCACTGTTCTAAGTGATTTACATGAATGATTTTAAATTCTCACAATATTATGTAAGTAATATGTAGATACTATTATTCCCCTGGTTTACAGATTAAAAATCTTAACATGTTTAAACATGTTAAGTACTTTATTCAAAGGCTCACAGTTCTTACATGGGAAACATAGGATTTGACTTAGTTTAATGTAATGTCAGCATCTTGCTTCTTGGGATAGTAGCTATCTTTTGGGTAAAAACACTCAGGGCCATCTAAGAATGCTTGAATTTTCAGCTGTGTAATCTTGGGTAAAATCACTGAATTTCTCTGCTTTCTTGTTTTCTTATCTGTAAATTGGGAATAGTAATAATAATTGAAGCCCATTTCCCAGATTAGTAAGCGTGAAAGAAAATATTTGCATACCTTTTGGAAAAACTAATACCATATTAATTATTATTAATATAATAAGTCAGTTATGTTCATGCATGTAGCTGAAATCATCATCAGTGGTCTGGTTATAATGCTTAAGTTTTTAAAATGATGAGTTGGCAATATGTAGATTAACGTAGGAAAGGAGCTCCTAGGCAAATGCCAGCCTAGATCACCATAGCCGTTAACAACTGTGGTTTCTTTAAGAAATGGCTGCATTGGCAGCACCTCAGCAGCTCACATGAGCTGACTTCGTAAACTCAAATTACCCACAGCCAGGTCTGTGTCAGTGCTGGTGCTTCCAGTGGTAGCTTCTGGACCAGCAGCTGATGAAGTCCAGACACCACTCTTTATTGGATTAGAAGTAATTCTAAATTCATGGAAGGTGTTTTAATATTTGTGCAGATAACAACCCATATGGACTCTGCTACTGCAATTGATTTTGGCCGCTCTTCGACTTGCAGTTCACTTGATGCAACTGTTTGAAGAAAGGTGTCTGAGTAAACACCTGTGTGGACAGACCCATGGGCCCCTTCACCAGTGCTGCTTACCTTAGTATTAAAATAAAAAAATCAAATAGTGGTGAAAGACAAGACAAAACACTGCACTGTTTCTTTAAAGCTGGTTTCCAGGCTTACGGGATGTGGTGTCTTACTAAATGTGGTAATATTGGTAAAGGCAACAGCAGAAAGCCTACATATAGGAGCACCCAGTAAATGATACTTCTCTTCCCTTTCCTACATCTATATTCACCTTAGTGACTAGCGCAGCGGGTTACCTATGGGTGTGACTGAAGACTGTGATGTTAGGTGCCCACTCTACAGGAGCAGAGGAGGAGGGTGACGAGCGGTGCATCCTGGCATCTTTGTTGGAATCCTTACTCCAGCACGTATAACGCTGCAGGCTTGAAGAAGGTTTTTTATGCTCCTGACCCTCTTCCCCCATCTGTAACATGGGGCTAATAGTAGACGCAGTTTTGGACTGAGGATGATGAAAAGTACGTAGATAAAATTGCATAGGCTGCATAAAAATGATACAGTTGTTAATTTTCTGTAGGATTGCTACCATTTACCTTCTTATCTCCAAATATGAAGCCCTAAATCAAAGGCCCTCTGGAAAGGAGTCACAGATGGTGGGACAGGACAAGCAGTATTTTGTGTTTCTCAATATGAGGTGCTTTACATTCATTATTTTTTGTATTTACACAGTTCATTGAAGTAGGATCTATTAACTCCACCCTCCAGATAAGAAAATAAGCTCATAGGGATTGTCAGATGTCCAAAATGTCCCATCTAGTAGGTGAAAGATCCAGAATTTTGAATCCAGTATTCTTTATTGAACAAAATACTGCGTCTGGAACTTGGTGACCTTTATCCAAATAACAACAATAAAGCTAATATTAATGAGCCCTCATTATGTACCATTCCTGTGCTAAGCCATTCCAAGCACTCAGTTGTGTCTACAATAACATTATCCCCATTGTATATGGGAGTAAACTGTGAGGTTACCTGGCTTGCTGCAGGTTATACATCCAATAAACGGTAGTCCGTACTTGGCCCCAGGCAATCTGGTTGCAGAATCTTTGCTCTTAGTTCTGTACAATATTATCTAGGGCTAGGTTCACCTCTGCCATTCTCAAGCATGACATTTCTCTGCTCTGGGTCTCAACTTATTAATTGGTAAAACGAGGAAGTCATTTAGATTAACCATAAAATCCCTTCCATGAGTCTATCCAATAGACCAAATCAATGTTGTCCTAATAAAAATCACAGAAGGGCACGTCCTGCAGGTCAGACCCATGCTCACCGATGAATATGACTCAGTGGAGCTGCTCGTGAGTAACAAGGACTGAGTGCCTTTTCCTCTTTCTGTGAACTGTTGATGCAGAGCTGGGGCTTATTCGATTTAAGAGAAATGTATTAAATATACATATGAATTTTCTGTTCTCTGCGACAATTCTTGTTTATAATTTAATCCCAAATTTGAACTTTCTCTCACTGCAGTAAGAGTCAAAGTGTATGTGGCAAGAGAATGGGTTATAGCAGAGATTTGGGGCAGTCACCAGGAATGGCTTCATTTCAAATTTAGAACAAATGAAATGACCTCAGTCACTTTGGTCTTTTCTGCATTAGAACACTAGGCCTGCAAAATTTCAGTCTACAACTTGTAAGCCATATGGCAAAATTTCAGGTGGAGTCTTTATTCTCTGACATTTTAATTTCAATCTTCTCATAATAATTCAATCAACACACGTTCAAAACAGTGCAAGGAAGCCCAGCCATGATGTGTGGAAAGTGAGGGGAGTTTCCAATGAAGAATTTTTGTTTCTCTAAGAAAGATCCCCGCTGTCACTGTGCCCTCAATATCTGCTTATTGCACAGAAATTTTTGTGGATATGAAGAAAACTATGGGTTAGTTTTCTACCAAAATGCACACTTCTCCCTCCCTCACTTTTATTGAGACGGGGTCTTACTCTGTTGCCAGGCTGGAGTGCAATGGCTCAATCACAGCTCACTGCAGCCTTAACATCCTGAGCTCAAGCGATCCTCCCACCTCAGCTTCCTAAGCAGCTAGGACCATGGGTGCATGCCACCTCATCCAGCCAATGTTTCTATTTTTTTTTTTTTTTTTTTGTATAGGCAAGGTCTCACTACGTTGCCCAGGCTGGTTTGGAACTCGTGAGCTCAAATGATCTGCCCACTTTGGCTTCCCAAATTGTTGAGATTACAGGCGTAAGTCACCATTCCTGGCCCATGCTCCCTTTATACACAGTTTAGCATAACACTTCAGGGGTTTATAACCACCCCCAACCTTGTCCATGGCTAATGACTTTAGCTAAATACGCTGTTCTTCAGGGCTTTAATTTTGTTTTTCCCTTCTCGTTTTTTCTTATTTCCCCACTCATTTTCCTAATTTCTCTTCCTGTCCATTGAAGTGTAGTAATAGCATCTTGGACATAGAAGATACCTGAAGCCCACTGAACCTGCTTCTTGCCCATTCCATATGACTAGCCAGGGCTTGCTGCACCTTTCTAGTGACGAGGAACCCATCCCACACCAGCAGCTGTTCATTTGACCATAAAACGTGTTATTTTATTTATTAATCATTAATGATGACTTATTAATAATCAATGAGTTAATTCTATTAGATGCTTTTAAATTTTGTTGTACAGAATCCTACTTTCTTCTATAGTGGGTACTGCTGGTGCCCAGTCCAGATTCCCTTTCTCTGCTGAATATCATCCCCAAGTTACTATGAGTGCCGGTGATTACAATTTACAGCTATTTTCTCTCTAAGGAATTACACATGGGTAAATGGGAGCAGAAATTGCTATGTGCTTCCCTCCTTACCTACTGCATACTTCAGACGGTGACAGATGAGCAAAAAAGCCCAGTCTAGTTGCCGGAAGGTAGGACTGACTGTGTGGTGCCCAAAGTCAGATTCTTGCTTAGCATTTGTCCTGTCCCTGTCACTCATTCCCTTGCTCTCCCTCTCTTGAGAGCACTCCATTTCCCCTCACAGGCTCCGCTTGCGGACAAAGGGCAGTTGGTACCACAAACAGTGCTGAGATGGTATTCTGACATCAGATCCCTCACTGGCTGGACGGCAATGGGGACCCCGTCACTGTGGTAAGTGGAGTCTTGAGAGTCTCTGGCGTGCAATGTAATTGCCAAGATGTTGTCCTGAGGTCAAATGGGATAGATCCATGTGGAAGGGATGCTCTATCCAATGCAACGTGATCGGTGTCTGAGATGTATCAGGAAATAACAACTCTAAGGACTATGGTGTTAGGTGGCTGACCTAAGCAACATTGATTCAGGTAAGAGAGATAATGACAGTCTCAGATCTAGCTAACAACAATTTAAATCAAAGTGAGTGGCAGAAAACTTCCTTGGAAGCTTTTAAAAAGAGCCCTCATGTCCTGCAGAGAGAAAGTACAACTGAGAGTCAAAACAGGACTTAATTAGAAGACAAGAGATCTTCAGAGAAGCCTGAGCGCCCAGCCCAGCTGTCTTCTATGCCAAAACTGTCTTCATGGGGAAGGAGTGGGACTCTGAGACTTGGGATGGGATTAGTTGGTACGTGTCCTTGAGAACCTTGAATCCCCAAATTCCCCTGAACTCTGTGGTCCTGCAGAAACAGCTTTCTTCACTTTGTTGGAGATAGAGTACTGCTACCCTGCCTCCTGACTTAAAAACTATGGGATGCCTTAAGTGACCCCCTGCCTGCCTTTCAAGATGCCTCAGGATCTGTCCTACCTCCTCTGTTCCCCAAGGACATAACTGAAGTTAAATTATAACATAAACCAACCCTCTTACTAAGGCAGGAGATAGACTATATGCCAAAATAGCTTTAGTACTATGCTAAAATGTATAGGCCGGGAATCAAAGACTGTTTCTGTGAGTGGGTCCTAAAGATGTTAGATCAAGGGCATAGAATATAAAGCTTGTTGGTACAGGGGGTGTGTGTGGCACTTTCCTGTGACACAGTATTTACTACCTTGGTAATAACCCTGAGTGTGGGGATGGCTCAAAAAATCTTGGAAGTAACCAGTGGTTCATGTCAGACATAATGCCAGAACTGCTACTGCTCTCTATGGAAAGAGGAATATAAAAATGCCCAGAGAAGTGGATATGCTAGAGTAGAGCTGCTACCCTACTGGAATAGCTGACTATGTTCTTCATGAAAGCACAGCACTTGAGAGTCCCCTTTGAAGTTCAGAGGTAGCCTATTCCACACATGGGAACGCTGTTACACTTCTAGCTGTGGTCGGGGCCAGAGTTGAGAAAGTTATGTAGAGAACTGTATCATTCTAAAACCTCTCCTGACAAGATTTTAGGACCTGATTGAAACTGCTTATCTGACTATGATTTATCAAGGGATCATGTGCACAGGTGGTAGGGAAGGTGCTGGTGAGGGAGGCACCAGCATCCCTGATAGTCTCCTAGTGGCTGCTCTACACAGACAGGAACAAAGAGTGGATGATCCTGTGAAAAAATTGAGCTCTGTGCTAGCAATAGAGATGATAGGATCATGGTATAACACCAGGCAGGTGACCCAACCTGCAATCAGAAGCAAGGTAGATGTAATTGCTGTCATGGAGAACAAGGTTGGACAGGTGGATAGGAGGCCTAACCCAAAGGTATCTGTGGAGAGAGTGCGTAAAATATGGTATTTTCAAAGGCATAAAAGAAGGAGAGCCAATACATATACTGCTTAGTAGATAAAATTAAAAGATTATAAATTGGTGAGCAAAAGATTGACGTCAGCTGCCACAGCAGAAGTTATAATCTCTTACCAAGTTTTGACACCTGAGATCTCACACTCCGAGACAATCAGTTGATGAATAGTTAGGTCCCCATGATAAGGAATCTGAAACATCATGGCAAGTGTATACAGTAATAACTCCTGCAGTTCTTCCTCAATGGCTATTCACTTGAGTATACACAACACAGTGGAAGAAAGGGAATGTCTAGATCTTTCTAGAGCTTTTGGGTCGAGACTCTGAGTTGACATTGATATTTGCTGTCATGGTCCCTCTGATAGAATGGAAATGTGGTAGATGTAAGAAAACAAATAGATTCACTGAGGTCCGCAGACTCACCTGATCATGTCTCTATTCCCCAAATACATAATTGGAAGAGGCATTTAGGAGTTGATGGAATCCTTATGCTGGTTCTGCATTCTGTACAACTAAGACTATTCAAAGAAAGGTCAAGCTGAAGCTCCCAAAATTGACCCCTCAAGTAAATAAAAATGGTACCAGATCCTGGAATAACAGCATTTAGTGCCACCCTTATGATTGGTAGTCCCTATCATATCCATTTTTATTTCATCATTCTGGACCCTACAAAAACCAATAGATCATGATGGGTAACAGTGAATCATCTTTAAACAAAAAGCAGTCCCAAATGCAATTGTTACTTTAAGTGTGGTAGATTTATTAGAGAAGATTAACACAGACTTTGATGCATGGGGTAAAGCTATTGATCTGGTGGATGTATTCTTTTCCATACTAATCAAGAACTATTCATTAAACATATACATTTACAACGTAGTTCCAGGGCTTTAAATTCTCATGTTTTCTGTCATAATTTATTCCAATGGGGTCTGGACAGTCTGGACAATTCAAAACATCACATTAGTCTACAAAACAGTAAGTGGCAAGTAATTTGGATGCCTTGGAATGAAACATGCACCCAGGAAGATGGGTGCTAAATCTTACACAGATTGAGGATCTGCCACATTGGGAGAAGACTATAGGACCCCAGTGGTCTGAGCATGCCAGCACATCTCTTTCAAAGTAAAGGACAAATTATTTCACCTTGTTCCTTCTCCACTAAGAAAGAAGCACAGCACTTGAGAGTCTTGAATTTTGGAGATAGCATATTCCACACATGGGAGTACTGTTAAACTTCTAGCTTTGCTTGGGGCCAGAGTTGAGAAAGTTATGTAGAGAACTGTATCATTCTAAAACCTCTCCTGACAAGATCTTGAGACCTGATTGGAACTAATTATCTGACTATGATTTATCAAAAGGTCATGTGACTGGAGCTATAGATCAAGAGATGTGTTCTGTCCAATGTGAGATGCTGACATGAAAAAGCCCAGACACGATTCATAGTTAAATGGAAGTGGTGCCTCCAGGATCAGGCTTGAGAAGACCCAAAGGGCACAAATAAACTACACAACAGGAGACCCAGACCCCAATGTCACATCTTGTACTGCTTCAGTTTCCTTGGCTCACACGTGACATGCTGGGGGCTCCCCATGACCAGCTGATGGAGGAGGAAAAAGCTGAATTCGGTTCATTGATGGGCTGGCATGGCATGTGGATGTGAATAATACATGAGCTGCTGCTGCATGACGGCCTCACTCAGAAAAGCCCCTAAAATGCAGTGAAGAGTGGAAACCCATTTACTATCTTTGAATAAAACTAGAGACAGCAGGGGAGAGAAAATGGCAGAGAGAGACACACACACACAGAGAGAGAGGGAGAGAGAGAATACAAGCAGACCCTAAAATGCCACTGAAAAAGTCAGACAAACCTCCCATTGCTTTATATTGCCTACACATGCAACAACAGCCCCACAGTTCCACAGGGACAATGGGAAGAGCTCAGGTAATGGAAAAGTGGTTTGGACTAAGGGTATACATAGACTTATGGGCAATGGTAAATGGTTCAGTTAGTTGGTCAGAGTTGAAACTCAGAAAGGAGCAAGTTTAGCTACCTGGGGACAAGGAAGATTGATAAAGAGCCACGCGAATCAAACTATGGAAGTGTGAAAAATGTGTAAGGATTTTGTATTACCTGTCAACATCCACAAGACAGCATCCATGGCAGAAGAGGCATTATGCATCCAAATGAACAGGCTAACATAGCTGGGAGATGTAAGCCAACATTTGTCATTGGCTACCCCAGTAAAAGCTTAGCCAAGGTGGCAGAGATTGAGGCTATTCATTGGCTCACCAAGGCACATCTAGCACCTGCCATTGGCATCCTGCCAGCAGCATAGATAAGTGATGAGCCTCTAATATAACCTTAAAAGAGACCAATGAGTTTCAAGTTGATAGAGCGAATCTCTTTGATCTTGGAAAGGGCAGTAATTCATCCTGACTGGGACTGCCATGTAGTCTAGACATGGGTTCACCTTTGCCTGCCCACAGTGCCCTGGCCAGCACCAATATCCAGAACCACATGGAATAACTGATCTAGTAACATGGAATCCCATATAACGTTGCCCACTTAACAGGAAAGAAGATGTGGCTGTGAGCACATTGCTATGGCATCCACGGGTCCTAGCTCACATCCTAATCCTGAAACTTATGACATTGTAGAGCAATGAAATAACCTGTTGCTGCCACAGCTGAAGCATTAGCTTTGAGAAGATACCATGAAGAGATAAAGAGCTGTCAGTGTACACTTTAAACCATTAAGCATTATGGTAATAACCAAAAAGTAGAATATGTGAGTCTCAGAAACACGGCGTGAGAGTAGAAGTGGCACCGTTGATATTCACTCCCACTATTTAAAAAATTATGATGTTTTTGCATCTCACTTTGGCAAATGTTTGTTCTTTGAGTTTAGAGGTCTTAGGCCCAAAAGGGGGATGCTTCTGCCAGAGGACACAGTAAGTGTATTCCTGATGTAGAGCTGCGGCTGCCACCTTGTGCTGGCCACCTTCAAGCTAGCAGACCATCAGCCAAAGGAAAGAGTTGCTATAGTGGTGGAGGTTTTTAACCCTGATTATCATGAGGTTGTAGAGTTGCTCCTATATAATGAAGGCAAGGAGAAATATGTTTAGCACGGAGGTAATTCACTTGGGCATCTCTTGGTACTCTCATGACTATTTGTAAGTGCAAATTAGAAAATAGAATAATCATGACCTAAGGAGAGCATAGTAACCAGGGTTTCAGACACCCTAGGGTTAAACATTTGGGAAAATCCATCACACAAGTCACCTGGACTGGTAGAGGTGCTGGCCCAAGGGAAAGGAAATTTAAAATGGTTTTAGAAATTAGGGATAACGAGTATCAGTTACGCTTTAACAGCAGCAGCAGGGATTGTAGTTTATTTAACTATGCTCTTGCAAACAATCCCAAAGAAACTGGGATCATTCCAAATTCTGAAGAAGCTATACCTCAGTAGAGTGAACTTAATGGAAGAAACAAATGGATCTGAGTGGTGCAAGGGGTTGATTGATGTGGTCTGTTGCCTTGCTTAGATTTTATTTTCTTCAACTTTTAAGTTCAGGGTTACATGTACAGGATGTGCATGTTTGTTACATAGGTAAACAAGTGCCATGATGGTTTGCTGCACAGATCATCACATCACCTAGGAATTAAATTCAGCATGCATTAGCTGTTTTTCCTAATGCTCCCCCTCCCTCCCCCCACTACCCAGCAGGCCCCAGTGTGTGTTGTTCTCCATCATGTGTGCATGAGTTCTCATCATTCAGCTTCCACTTGTAAGTAAGAACATGCAGTGTTTGGTTTTCTGTTCCTGTGTTAGTTTGCTGAGGATAATGGCTTCCAACTCCATCCATGTCTCTGCAAAGGACATAGTCTCATTTCTTTGTATGGCTGCATAGTATTCCATGGTGTATATGTACCACGTTTTCTTTATCCACTCTATCATTGATGGGCGTTGAGGTTGATTCCATGTCTTTGCTATTGTGAATAGTGCTGTAATGAACATATGCATGTGTGTGTCTTTATAGTAGAATGATTTATATTCCTTTAAGTATATGCCCAATAATGGGATTGCTGGGTCAAATGGTATTTCTGCCTTGAGATCTGTGAGGAATCACCACACCGTGTTTCACCACAGTTGAACTAATTTACACTCCCACCAACAGTGTGAAAGCATTCTTTTACTCCACAACCTTGAGGTTGCTCAGGTCTCCATAACCCACCTGCTGGGAATGTTGGCTGAGAATAATTTACAGCTGTCTCCTTCTTTGGAGACTTGTATTAGACTAAAAAAGAGTCACTTCATTTTGTAGGCTATCCCTCCTCACTCCTTTAGGGACAACATTCAGCTAAAGACTCACTGGCATAGTGACATAAAAGGCCAGCCCACTCATTTCAAGGTGGGACTAAGTCTGTGGTGTAATTTGTTTTTCAGAGCTTCTCTGTGACACCAGAATGAAGGTAATCTCTAGTTGAGACCATTTGGCTTTCCACTCTTTGCTTTATCCCACTTCACTCCCTTCCTTCTCCTGCATACACCTCCCAAATAAACCAGTTGAATGAATGTTCAGGGAGTCCCACATAACACACCCTGTCGTAGCTTCCACGCCTTAGGTCTTTTGTAGCCATGGTTCTTTCTACAACAAGAGAATGGCTAAGAGGTACGCAAAGAGAAGTGAAATGAATAAGGTAGCTTGATACAGGAATAAGTCCTCTAGTTCCTGTCTTTTAATTTTTATAAACTCCAAAATTGAGATCTCTTGACATTCACCTCTAAGCTCGTTTTCTTACTTGCTGTTGAGAATAATTTGGTTTAATGGCAGAATGGTTTAAGGAGAGCTAAGAACATGCTAAGGCATGACACCATATTTTATATTTTGAAGGATACCTATCTTCCAGTAGGCATTGTTTTGCTCTGACGCTATGTTCCACTTCAAATTATTGTCTTATTACCTCTCTTGAGTTGCTGCTTGGCTAGCTGGCCTGGCACTGAGGTTTCCTCAGGACTTAGACTTTTTATTGTTTAGATGAGCCCTGCTGGGATTTATAGTCCTGTCCCTACGTCCTATTTTAGCAATTGTGTCTTGCTTCATGTTGCCAGGGCTCACTGATGTAACTGCCTCTTTGCCTATCTGTATCTTCCATTTTACTGCCTCTGAAACTGACCCTTGTACCTCTCTCTGGATTACACTTTTCTGGATCCTATGTCCTGTCTGCCTGCCTAGACTTTCTCCAGGGAGCGGTTCATCCCAGACAGTCTAGGTGACTAATCTGGCTCTGTCTAGATTTCAGATACCTTTTGCTTCCTCTTGACTTTCCCATTCAGCTCCTGAGAGACCTTGTGGAAGGAAGTTGCTTCCCATCTCTGTTCACAGTTTCTTCATCAACAAATGAGGCTAATAATTAGTCACCAGAAGTAGGTAAGAAAATACTCATAAGGCATTCAGAAGACTGCCTGGCAAAGAGTATCACTCAATAATATGATCTACTTATGTGAGTTAGTCGTTGTGATCTTCCATGAAGATCTGATAGGAAAACTGAAGCCACTTAGGATTTTCAGAAAGGAAGGAATTTAACAGAGAGAGAGACTTATACAACTTGGAACAGCCTGGAACAGGACAATGTTGGACTTCAGAATATACAGATGTCCAGGAATCACAGAGAAGCCTCTGCCTGTGGTCTTGACTGCAGGATCATAGAAGTGATTATCAAATATATGTCAGAAAGCTTCTGGAAAAACACTCTACCTGTTAATGCTCATTTGCCTGCACATAGCTGAAAATAATGCCTTCCTTTTTCTTTTATGTTTTACAAATCTCCTGCAAGTGTCCAGCTGGTCAATCACAAATGTTGAAGGAGGCAAATATGGAAAATACAGGTTCTGGGTCTTCAGCCCTTGCAGAAGAGTAGAGAGCTTAGAAGTCCAGGTAAGGCGCGTTGAGTATCAATGGACATATGTGCCGCTGTTGTTATTGTTACTAGTATTGTGATTTTCACCCCAGCTTTTTTTCTGTTAAGAGTTGTGTAAAGGGAAATCTACTGAGAGAGAAGTCAGAGAGTATGATAATTGGAGGTGGGCATCATGGTCTTCCTGGAAAGTTTTGAGTTGGATGCTCAGTTGGATGATCTGCATGGAGGAAGGGGCAAGCTACAAAATAGAGTCCAAACAATTGACTTTAATGAAGAGATTCTGAGAGCTTAGTCACAGATAATGTTGGGCAACTTATTGCTAAGCCTCTGAAAGCAGTTAAAAAAAAAATAAGAGTCAGAAACAAAGATGTACCTGGTGGAGGAGAGTATAACCCCCGAGGGGTTATAGTCTCACACAACCCCATTAGTGGTTAACTAGTAACATTGGGTAATCACTTCATTCCTCTAGGCCGTATTCTTTATCTGTAAAATAGAGGAGTAGGATTAAATCACTCCTATGATCAGCCTCTTACTGCTGACACTGCATTCCATTTCATCTCATCACACTTGGCTCCAGCAGTGAGGCTTCTCTCTGCTGAAATTTGGAATGACCTCTCAGTCCTAGCATTGCCTACACAGAGATCCAGATGCAAGGCACTATCAATCACAACAGTAATGTTGTGAAGCAAGGGTAGGTAAGGCTCATTGCGAGTAGCTCCTGTATTCCCAGTGGCTTGCACCATGCCTGTCACATGGAAGATGCAACAATACAATTTGTTAAATGAATGAAAAAATATTTAATCCAACTGCTACCCTTCAGTGACAAGGGAGGTAACGCATTTCACTGAGGGTTCTGATTACCCAGAGGAAAACTCCAAATGGCAATCAAAGGTTTTGTGGATTGTGAACAGGAAGTTGGGGAGCTCAGGCTGGGAACTCCATGGAGCCCCCTTTGCAGCTCTCAGGCACTATCTATCTTACCTGAGAAAACACAATGAGTTCAAGGTCACTGCACACATGTTGAACAAATAAATGATTGTGGAGCTGTCTAAGCCCTAAGGCAGGAGAAAATGTTCTTTGGGATTGCAGATAGACTATGTTAAATGCTCATGATACTCCACAGGAGAGAGAGCTAAACCCAAATGATCACTGGAATACTTTTACGCCTGGTTTGTCAGTGCAGGGGATGAGCAAACAAATCTCTTCATGCTTCCTAGGGTCACACAATTTCAGAGGCAGAAGGAATCTTGGTTACTATCTAGTTATACTGTTATCTGGTACCTGAATTTCCTTTTAATGATTTTCAAAAAAGTTATTGTCCAGCTGCTATTTGAAACTTTCCATGGGCAGTGAGCACACAGCCCTTCTATCCATTTCATTTTCCTTTAAAAATATGTGTGAATCTGGCATTTCTCCCATAATCATCATTGTTCTAGTTTATTGTTCGGTGGTGCCCCTGATCTACTCACCTCTATTTCTCTCCCTCCTTATGTCTTAGCTGGAGAAGACATGTTTGTCCAGTCAGTCTACTTTTCCCCTCCGTTTTCAGGGAGCAGTATTATAGTATTGGGCACATACGCACATATGTGTATTCATGCAAATGCCGTTGCATCCTTTGCATCAAAGTCAGGTGCTCCTTGTTAAATTTTGGTCCCTAGAAAGATCCTTCACAGGAACCTTATGGAGCAGGGGTAGTTCTTTAAAGAACTTTCCAACTTCAAAAGGGCTGCTTGTGTAGCACTTCGCCTTCCTGGTAGACTCACTCACTAGACTGCTGGAGCCAGAAGGGGCCTTAGTGAGAGTTTAATAAAATGTTCTTGTTTTATTGAAAGAGTATGTAACCACTGAAGTGTGAGGTAGTGGTTTACATTCTTTCAGCTAAGTAGCTGAAGAGTCAAATTCAATCTCAGGGCTCCAAAATCTTGCTTGTGTAAGTAGCAATGCCTGGCATCGTCCTGTCAGTGAGACATATTGAAAGATTCATACATGTTGAAAGATTGGGTCAGGTGCAGTGGCTCATACCTATAATTTCAGCACTTTGGGAGGCCGAGGCAGGTAGTTAGAGGTCAGGAGTTCGAGACCTGGCCAATATGGTAAAACCCCATCTCTACTAAAAATACAAAGATTAGCTGGGTGTGGTGGTTCATGCCTGTAGTCCCAGCTATTTGGGAGGCTGAGACAGAAGAATCTCTTGAACCCAGGAGGCAGGTTGCAGTGAGCCAAGATCATGCCACTGCACTCCAGCCTGGGTGACAGAGTGAGACTCTGTCTCAAACAAACAGACAACAACAAAACAAAAACAAATATTGATTGCTTTATATACATATATATATATATATATATTTTTTTTTTTTTTTTTACAAATCTAGAGGTTTCTAAAGAAGGTTTTTCAACCTTCTTTTGAAACCTAGACTAATATGTCACTATAATTTTCTGTAGTTATTTTGACTCAATAACTCACACCATTTTTGGTTGTCTATGTGTACACAAATTACTGCCAAACAAGAGAGCAGAAGTTCAGGAATAGACAGTGGGATCCCTGGTCGTAACTGAAGACAACCCAGGGAGACAACTTTCCTTCTTCCACCCCAGTCTCAGTAAGTCAGTAGACGGCAGTGGCGGAAGCCATGCAGATCTGTGTCCTAGCTCTAGCTCCAGAACTTTCTGCCTTAGTGCTCTTACCTGAGTTTCCTAGCCCTACTGGGCTTGCTTTCTTTAGCAGTAACAAGGGTTTTAAAAGAATAATTAGAGGCATATACCCAAAAGTACCTTGCCTTGGACATAGTAAGCACTCAACAGATAAAATACCCTGTTATTATTATTACAGCTTATTTTGTTACATTGCTTTTTTTCCCATCAAGTTGGTGTTTAATAGGTATCTATGGATTAATGTATAGCATTCACAGGATCTTGTTGTTACAACAAGAGAAGAAGGATGGTATCTTTCATTCTTAACTCTGACAATCAGAGGAAGTGGGCTTCTACGATCAGGAATAGCAAATACAGGCCTAGACAAGGAACTGGCAAACTATAGCCCACTGGCTAAATCTGGCCCACTGTCTGTTTTTGTAAATAAAGTTACTGAAACACAGGCACATTTCTTTGTTTATATATTGTCTATGGCAGCTTTTGTACTACAATAGCAGAGGTGAGTATTTGCCACAGATGGAGACTTGGGGTTATAGTCTCAACCTCACTAGTAATAAGCTGGTGACATTGGGTAATCACTTCATTCCTCTAGGCCTTATTCTTTATCTGTAAAATAAATGAGTTGGATGAAATCACTCATCTGATCATTTTATTGTTTATATTCTATGATTCTTTGGAAACTAAGTCTAAGGAAGAGAGGAGAGAAGATTTGGACTGGCATTCCTGTATATATTTGAACTCCATTATCTTTTAGGCTGTAGAAAAGGCTGAGAAGGAAACCTGGATTGATACAGAGATGGACTTGAATTCAGAGAGAATAATATACTTATAAATATACTTACATCCCCCTAAACTGAAAGTGCAGTATACACTTTATTAAAACATTTCAAATTCTAAGGGGAATAAAGAGGCTGCATTTTATAAAGCTATTTTTGGGTTTCATCAACTACAATAACCACATGGTTCAGATATAAGAGCCAAGCACTAAAAGCATTAGATGGAAGTCCTTTCCATACAGCATTGCTAACATGAGACTGCAGCAACACAGCACTTAGGTTGAAAAGTTTAAAAACCTTTTAGAAAGTTCTTAGGAGAAATAGATTTAATCTTTTAAAAAATTAAATATACACATATACATGTTGCTTTGAATATAGATATCAGCATATCCTTACCTGTTCCCTAGCCTGATACTTAGTAGTAGTTGAATAAATACTTTTGAATGAATGAATAAATTCATTTGAGCCTCTGCATTATACTACTCCTTCAATTCAACACATCTTTATTTTGTGGTTGTTATTTGAATTCTTAGGCCCTTTTCAGGAATTACTATGTTACATGGAACAATGAGTTCCTTTTAGCACTCTGGATGTTATAAATAATGCTCCGTGATGAGATCTAAAGAAGGAATCCCAGAATCACAGTTTTATCACTGACAGGCTCAACTACTTCCTTTGCTCTTAGATGTGTCCTTCTCAGTTTCTTACCCGAAGTCCTAGGGCTAAGTGAAGGCAAAGTTAGGACTAAAACTTATTCTTCAGATTCCTAATTCTGTGTTTCTTTCCTATGCACTATCTACATTATATCAACTTACATTTTAGAATATTATAATGACATTATAACATACAGCATCCTTGAACTTGGTAAGGTTTTGGATGATTTGGTCAGTGGCAATATGATTCATTCATTCATTCATTTATTCAAGTATGCATTAAGCACCAACTATATCTGTTACAGTATACTAGGCTCTCTCATGGATGAAAAACAATGAGACACAACTTTTTTCCGTAGCTTAGGGGTCCCCTGCAGGAAGATTTATCTCCACCAGAGCTGCCTACCACACTCACCCCCAGCACTGCACCTACTGTAGTGTACTGGAATGTCTTGTTACCAGTCTGTCTCTTTCATTAGTCTGTAAGAAGCTTTGGGTACAGAAACTGAGTCTCATTCATCACTGGGCATATTCTGCCCTTCCTCCCAAAATGTCAGATCTCATGATATATTTGGGAGAAAAAATGAAAATATATATCTTACTAGTTTAACACATATGTTATGCACTGGATGTTTGTATCCCCCCCCAAAAATTCACATGTTGAAGCCCTAACCCACAACTTGATGGTTTGGAGATGGGCCTTTGGGATGTAATTATTGTCAGATGAGGCCATGAAGGTGAGACCCTTGTCTAATGCTATTAATGCCCTTATTAGTAGGATACACCAGATTGCTTCTGGTATCCCCAGGTGTTCCATGGCTTGTGGCTGTATAACTCAAATCTCTACCTCGGGGTTCATAGCTAGCTTCTGTGTGTCTTCATATTATCTCTGCTTTTGGCATGTCTATCTCTGTGTTTCTTCTTTTTTTAAATTAAATTTAATTTTTTTATTGTTTATCTTTTCTATTTTTATTTTATATATATATATATTTTATTGCACTTTAGGTTCTGGAGTACATGTGCAGAACATGCAGGATTGTTGCATAGGTACCTCCATGGCAATGTGGTTTGCTGTCTCCATCCCCATCACCTATATGTGGCATTTCTCCCCATGTTATCCCTCCTCAACTCCCTACCCCTCACTGTCCCTCCTCTAGTCCTCCCCAACAGACCCCAGTGTGTGATGCTTCCCTCCCTGTGTCTATGTGTTCTCATTATTCAACACCTGCCTGTGAGTGAGAACATGTGGTGTTTGATTTTCTGTTCTTGTGTCAGTTTGCTGAGAATGATGTTTTCCAGACTCATCCATGTCCCTACAAAGGACACGAACTCATCATTTTTTATGGATGCATAGTATTTCATGGTATATATGTGCCACATTTTCCTTGTCAAGTCTATCATCGATGGGCATTTGGGTTGGTTCCAGGTCTTTGCTATTGTAAACAGTGCCACAATGAACATACATGTGCATGTGTCCTTATAATAGAATGATTTATAATCATTTGCATATATACCCAGTAATGGGATTGCTGCGTCAAATGGAATTTCTCTTTCTAGGTCCTTGAGGAATTGCCACACAGTCTTCCACAATGGTTGAGCTAATTTCCACTCCCACCAACAGTGTAAAAGTGTTCCTATTTCTCCACATCCTCTCCAGCATCTGTTGTCTCCAGATTTGTTAACGATCCCCATTCTAACTGGTGAGGTAGTATCTCAACATGGTTTTGATTTGCATTTCTCTAACGACCAGTGATGATAAGCATTTTTTTCAAATGTTTGTTGGTCTCATATATGTCTTCTTTTGAAAAGTGTCTGTTCATATCCTTCACCCACTTTTGAATGGGATTTTTTTTTTCTTGTAAATATGTTTTAGTTCTTTGTAGATTCTGCATATTAGCCCTTTGTCAGATGGGTAGATTGCAAAAATTTTTTCCCATTCTGTTGGTTACCAGTTCACTTTAATGATTGTTTCTTTTGCTGTGCAGAAGCTCTGGAGTTTAATTAGGTCCCATTTGTCTATTTTGGCTTTTGTTGCCAATGCTTTTGGTGTTTTAGTTGTGAAGTCCTTGCCTATGCCTATGTCCTGAATGGTTTTTCCTCAGTTTTCTTCTAGGGTTTTTATGGTGTTAGGTCTTATGTTTAAGTCTTTACTCTATCTGGAGTTAATTTTAGTGTAAGATGTCACGAAGGAGTCCAGTTTCTGCTTTCTGCACATGGCTAGCCAGTTTTCCCAACACCATTTATTAAACAGGGAATCCTTTCCCCATTGCTTCTTTTTCTCAGGTTTGTCAAAGGTTGGATGGTTGTAGATGTGTGGCATTGCCTCCTAGTCCTCTGTTCTGTTCCATTGGTCTTTATCTCTGTTTTGGTACCAGTACCACGCTGTTTTGATTACTGTAGCCTTGTAGTATAGTTTGAAATCAGGTAGTGCTATGCCTCCAGCTTTGTTCTTTTTGCTTAGAATTGACTTGGCTATGCAGGCTCTCTTTAGGTTACAGATGAAGTTTAAGGTGGTTTTTTCCAGTTCTGTGAAGAGTGTCAGAGGTAGCTTGATGGGGATAACATTGAATCTATAAATTACTTTGGGCAATATGGCCATTTTCACAATATTGATTCTTCCTAACCATGAGCATGGAATGTTTTTCCATCTTTTTGTGTCCCTTCTTATTTCCTTGAGCAGTGGTTTGTAGTTCTCCTTGAAGAGGTCCTTTACATCCTTTGTTAGTTGTATTCCTAGATATTTTATTCTCTTTGTAGCAATTATGAATGGCAGTTCATTCTTGATTTGGCTCTCTTTGTCTGTTATTGGTGTATAGAAATGCTTGTGATTTCTGCACATTGATTTTGTATCCTGAGACTTTGCTGAAGTTGCTTATCAGTTTCAGGAGATTTTGGGCTGAGACGATGGGGTCTTCTAGATATACAATCATATCATCTGCAAATAGAGACAATTGGACTTCCTCCTTTCCTATTTGAATACCCTTTATTTCTTTTTGTTGCCTGATTGCTCTGGCTAGAACTTCCAGTACTATATTGAATAGGAGTGGTGAGAGAGGGCATCCTTGTCTAGTGCCAGATTTCAAAGGGAATTCTTCCAGTTATGCCCATTCAGTATGATATTGGCTGTGGGTTTGTCATAAATAGCTTTTATTATTTTGAGATACGTTTTGTTGATACCTAGTTTATTGAGAGTTTTTAGAATAAAGGGCTGTTGAATTTTGTTGAAGGCCTTTGTAAAGTTTGTTCTCACCAAGTTTAAAAGGAAGAAACTGAGGCCAGCACAAGAAGATCCAATGTGAAGGGTTTATTCAGGTTCCCGGGTGAGATTCTGCCATCCGACAGGAGGGGCCGGAGAAGTCGCAGGGACTCCTCTCAGACATGGGGTTTTATAGGGAGTGAAATAGCTTGATTGTTTTGGGAAAGCAGGGTGTGGGCAAAACAGAACTACCATTGGGTATGGTTACAGGGCTTTGTTTGCATACAGGACTTGGCTGCTATTGGCTAGTAAGACTCAACTGCTATTGGTCAATAAGACTTAACTGCTATTGGTTAGCAATAGGCTAGGGTTACAAGACCTTGTTTGCATACTGGGCTCTTTACGGGAAGGCCAGGGTGTGTGAGCATGGGAGAAGGGAACATGCCCGAGCATGTCTGAGCTTGCCGAAGCTTGTCCGGGCTTGTCTGACCTTTCGGAAAAAAGGAGAGGGGTGTTGCATCTGAGCTCCCGGCAAAGCAACCAGCCTTACAGCCTTCTCTGCATCTATTGAGATAATCATGTGGTTTTGTCTTGGTTCTGTTTATATGGTGAATTATGTTTATAGACTTGCATAAATTGAAGGAGCCTTCCATCCCTGGGATGAAGCCTACTTGATCGTGATGGATAAGCTTTTTGATGTGCTGTTGCAATCGGTTTGCTAGTATTTTATTGAAGATTTTTGCATCTATGTTCATCATGGATATTGGCCTGAAGTTTCCTTTTCTTGTTGAGTCTCTGCCGGGTTTTGGTATCAGGATGATGTTGGTCTCATAAAATGATTTTTGAAGGATTCCCTCTTTTTGGATTGTTTGGAATAGTTTCAGAAGGAGTGGTACCAGCTCCTCTTTGTATGTCTGGTAGAATTCAGTTGTGAACCCATCTGGACCTGGGCTATTTTTGGTTGGTTGGCTATTAATCGCTGCCTCAACTTCAGCCTGTGTTATTTGTCTATTCAGGGTTTTGACTTCTTCCTGGTTTAGGCTTGGGAAGGTGCAAGTGTCCAGGAATTTATCTATTTCTTCTAGGTTTACTGGTTTGTGTGCATAGAGTTGTTTGTAATAATCTCTGATGGTAGTTTGCGTTTCTTTGGAATCTGTGGCGATATTCCCTTTATCATTTTTTATTGCATCTATTTGATTCTTCTTTCTTTTTTTAAATCTGGCTAGTAGTCTGTCTATTTTTTTGATCTTTTCAAAAAACCAGCTCCTGGATTTATTAATTTTTTGAAGGGTTTTTTGTGTCTCTATCTCCTTCAGTTCTTCTCTGATCTTAGTTATTTCTTGTCTTCTGCTAGCTTTTGAGTTTTTTGATCTTGCTCCTCTAGCTCATTCAATTTTGATGATAGGGTGTCGATTTTAGATATTTCCTTGCTTCTCATGTGGGCATTTATTGCTATAAATTTTCATCTAGACACTGCTTTAAATGTGTCCTGGTGATTTTGATACATTGTGTCTTTGTTCTCATCAGTTTCAAAGAACATCTTTATTTCTGCCTTTATTTCATTGTTTATCCAGTCAACATTCAAGAGCCAGTTGTTCGGTTTCCATGAAGTTGTGTAGTTCTGAGTTAGTTTCTTTTTTTTTTTTTTTTGAGATGGAGTTTCACTCTTGTTACCCAGGCTGGAGTGCAATGGCGTGATCTCGGCTCACCGCAACCTCCGCCTCCTGGGTTCAGGCAATTCTCCTGCCTCAGCCTCCTGAGTAGCTGGGATTACAGGCACACGCCACCATGCCCAGCTAATTTTTTGTATTTTTAGTAGAGACGGGGTTTCATCATGTTGACCGGTTAGTTTCTTAATCCTGAGTTCTAATTTCATTGCACTGTGGTCCGAGAGACTGTTTGTTATGATTTCCATTCTTTTGCATTTGCTGAGGAGTGATTTACTTCCAATTATGTGGTCAATTTTAGAATAGGTGTGATGTGGTGCTGAGAATGTGGTGCTAAAAAATATTCTGTGGATTTGGGGTGGAGAGTTCTGTAAATGTCTATTAGGTTTGCTTGGTCCAGGTCTGAGTTCAAGTCCTGGATATCCTTGTTTTCTGTCTCATTGATCTGTCTAATATTGACAGTGGAGTGTTAAAGTCTCCCACTGTTATTGTGTAGGAGTCTAAGTCTCTTTGTAGGTTGTTAAGAACTTTCTTTATGTATCTGGATGCTCCTGTATTGGGTGCATATATATTTAGGATCATTAGCTTTTCTTGTTGTATTGATTCTTTTACCATTATATAATTCCCTTTTTGTCTCTTTTGATCTTTGCTGGTTTAAAGTCTATTTTATCAGAGACTAGGATTGCAACTCCTTTTTGTTGCTCTCCATTTGCTTGGTAAATCTTTCTCCATCCCTTTATTTTGAGCCTATATGTATCCTTGCACATGAGATGGGTTTCCTGGATATGACACACCGATGGGTTTTGACTTTTTATCCAATTTGCCAATCTGTGTCTTTTGATTGGGGCATTTAGTTCATTTACATTTAATGTTAATATTATTATGTGTGAATTTGATCCTGCCATTTTGATGCTAGCTGATTGTTTTGCCCATTAGGTGGTGCAGTTTCTTCATTGTGTCAATGGTCTTCTATTTGGTACATTTTTGGAGTGGCTGGAACTGGTTGTTCCTTTCTATGTTTAGTGCTTCTTTCAAGAGCTCTTGTAAGGCAGGCCTAGTGGTGATGAACTGTCTGAGCAATTGCTTGTTTGTAAAGGATTTTATTTCTCCTTTGCTTATGAAGCTTAGTTTAGCTGGATATGAAATTCTAAGTTGAAAGTTCTTTTCTTTAAGGATGTTGAATATTGGCCCCCACTCTCTTCTGGCTTGTAGGGTTTCTGCCAAGAGATCCACTGTGAGTCTGATGGGCTTCCCTTTGTGGGTAACATGACCATTCTCTCTGGCTGCCTTAGCATTTTTTCCTTGATTTCAACCCTGGTGAATCTGACAATTATGTACCTTGGGATTGCTCTTCTTGAGGAATATCTTTGTGGTGTTCTCTGTATTTCCTGAATTTGAATGTTGGCCTGCCTTGCTAGGATGGGGAAGCTCTCCTGGATAATATCCTGAAGAGTGTTTTCCAGCTTGGATTCATTCTCTCTGTCACATTCAGGTATACCTATCAAACGTAGTTTAGGTCTTTTCACATAATCCCATATTTCTTGGAGGCTTTGTTTATTTATTTTCACTCTTTCTTCTCTAATCTTGCCTTCTCATTTTATTTCATTGAGTTGATCTTTAATCTCCGATATTCTTTCTTCTGCTTGGTTGATTTGGCTATTGAAACTTATGTATGCTTTGTGAAGTTCTTGTGTTGTGTTTTTCAACTCCATCAGGACATTTATATTCTTCTCTAAGCTGTTTATTCTCGTTAGCATTTGGTCAAACCTTTTTTTCAAAGTTCTTAGTTTCTTTGCATTGGGTTAGAACATGTTCTTTCAGCTCAGAGAAGTTTGTTATCACCTACTTTCTGAAGCCTGTGTCTGTCAATTCATCAGACTCTTTCTCCATCCAGCCCTGTTCCCTTGTTGGTGTGGAGTTGTGATCCCCTGGACAATGAGAGGCATTCTAGTTTTAAGTGTTTTCATCCTTTTTGTGCTGGTTTCCTCCCATCTCTGTGGATTTATCTACCTGTGGTCTTTGTAGTTGGTAACTTTTGGATGGGGTCTCTGAGTGGACATTCTTTTAGTTGATGATGAAGTTATTTTTGTTTTTTAGTTTTCCTTCTAACAGTCAGGCCCCTCTGCAGTAGGACTGCTGGAGGTCCACTCCAGACCTTGCTTTCTTGGGGATCACCTGTGGTGGCTGCAGGACAGTAAGGGTTACTGCCAGTTTCTTCTTCTGTTACCTTTGTCCCAGAAGGATACCCCCTAGATGTCATCCTGAGCTCTCCTTTATGATGTGTCTCTTTGGATATACGGTGGCTGAAGAGCTGCTTGAGGAGACAGTCTGTCCCTTATAGGAGCTCAAGTGCTGAGCTGTGAGCTCTGTTGTTCCATTCAGAACTGCTGGGCAGGTACATTTAAGTCTGCTGCAGTGGAACTCATAACCACCTTTTTTTCCTAGGTGCTCTGTCCTGGGAAGATGGGGCTTTATTTATAAGTTCCTGATGTGTTGCTGTCTTTTTTCAGAGATGCCCTGCCCAGCTTGGAGGTAGCTTAGTCACAGTTTGCCAGCAGACGTGTTGCTGAGCTGCTGTGGGCTCTGCCCAGCTGCTGTGTGAAATTCCTTGTGATTTTGCTTATAGAGGTATAGTTAGAACTGCCTCGGTAATGGCAGTCTGCCTCAGTAATGGCGGTTTGTCTCTGTAATGGTGGACTGCCTTGTTAATGGCAGATTACCTCAGTAATGGTGGACTGCCTCGGTATTGGTGGACTGCCTCAGTAATGGCGGACTGCCGCAGTAGTGACAGACTGCCTTGGTAATGGGGGATGCCCTTCTCCCCACAGAGCTGGACTGTCCCGGGTCCAGCTGTGCTTGCTGTGAAACTGTCAATTCAGAGTGTTTCAGGTTGCTGGTCTTTGTGGGAGTGGGAGCCACTGAGCCAGATCACCTGGCTCCCTGTTTCAGCCCCCTTTTTTTCAGTTGAATGGGCGAATCTGTCTCCCAGGCATTCCAGGTACCAGTTGAAATGGCTGCCCAGATTTGTGTGAGTTTTTATGTGGAGACTTGCTGCCTCAGATGAAACAGCAGTGCTGGAGACTTGTGGTGCTTTTCCATCCAGAAATCTCCTGGTCTGTGGGCAGTAAAAACTCATTTAGAAATGCAGTGATCACTCACCCTCTGCATTCTCACTGGGAGCTGCACTCCAGAGCAGTTCCTATTTGGCTATCTTAGATTCAGGTGCTGCTTCTTTTTTTTTTTAATAAGAGTATAAGTTATATAAGAAAATTGGATTAAGGCCCACACTGAAGATTTCATGTTAACTTGATTACAGCTGCAAAGACTCTGCTTTCAAATAAGGTAACATTTGCAGATAATAGGAGTTAGGAGTTCAACATATCTTTTGAGGGAGCATACAATTAACCTATAAGAATGACCTAGACCAAAATTCTATTTTTTATTTTTTTAACTATGGTAGTATCAACTTATACCATTTGGGACCATGCATTATATGCCAGTCACAGTGTGCAGCATTCAATTATTTAAACTTTTCAACGAGCCCTGAGAGGTGGGAAGTGTTAGACTTGTTAACAGCTATGCAATGGAGACTCACGGAGCTTAGGTACCTTACACCAGGTTGTATTCTAAATGGTGGAGCCAGAATTTCATTGAGATCTCACTAATTTTGAAAGTCCACATTCTTAATCACAATGCAAACATTTCTGTCTTGCTTGCTCTCTCTCTCTTTTTTTACATTCATGAGACTATTAGGGTTTGTTTTATGTCTTACAACTTTAGAAACTCTTTTACTAATGTCTGCACTGAACATTATTCTGTCATACATTTAGCTTCAACTAGAGGCTGTACATATAGATCTGTTTAGGTTCTCTAAGACTCTGCCTCATACCCTCTTTACCTCTTTAAGTTAGCTAATGTGTCACTGCATCTTTGCATTTTTCCCTTTGTCCTGGTAAGCCATATTATCCTTGAAGCCATTTCTAGATGCTAAGTCAGGTTCCAAAGAAAAACTCAATAATTCTTGTATAGGATCTGTTATTCCAATCTTAGCCTGCAGTCAGTTTCTGTATCGAGAGTCTCCAACCCTCTTACTGCTGTGTTCAGTCATGGCATCTTCCAAATTGACCTCAGACAGTGGATTTAGTCAATTTGCCTTGGATTTGGAACTCCATCGTGCACTCTGATGACTTCTTCATCCTTTTTCCCTGCCTCCAAACCTCAGTCAGAGCACATTCATGTACCAGCCCCATTTACTTCTGGATGGTTTTTTCCAAGGCATTTGGAAAAGTTGTCAAATTATTTACAATTGTATTTCTGCAGTTTGGAGCCATTTGAAGAATTCAGGATTGATTTTCAGCTGAGCAGTGCAGCCTCAACCCTAATAAGGTTCAAGCACTGAAAAAGTACAGGGAGGAACCATTGATTAAGTTGACACTGCAATCCATTTTCCTTGCCCTGGTAGGCTGAACTGGCTGCTTGTACCTACATTTGTTAAATGTTTCAGGCTTTTGTCTTTGTGAATAATCTTATCTGAAACCAGAGCTGGTCCTGTGCTCAGTTACTCTGCCTGGGTATCTGTCAGTGCCTCATTCTATGGGTGTGAAAATGAAAGCTGAGGAAATTAAAGGAAGTGTATAGGGAATTCGCCAATCTAAAAGCCTAGTGTGGTGGCCTGCTACTGTGCAGTTTCAGGGCTGAGAAGGAAGACTGTGGTTGGAAAACAAACATGTCCATGGGGAAATAACATAGCAAGAATGCACACTACAGTGTCAAGTTTGGGGCAGGAATGACCTTTCCACATTAGGGAAGGCTCCCTAGACGGTGGCAGCTCTGTTGCAAACATAAATCATTAGAATATACAACACCAGATCCTCTTCGTTTTATCTTAATTCACCCAATTTTCCTACTGCTTTGAAATGATGTGTTTTATGTTGAATCAGAGTTTCTAAATTTATCTGCTTTGTGATGCTTATCTTCCCTCAGTTTCAATATCTTTCCTCAGCTGTCAAATGTGTATGTTACTGGGTATTGCCCTCACAGGGTATTGCCAATGATCAAATAAACTAATGGGCATAATGGACCCAGCATACAGTAAGCATTCAATAAATTAACAGAAAAAGACTTCTTTGAAAACCAACTGTTTTCAACAAAAACTGTTTCATTGTGGTTGTATTTAAATGGGTGGATAAGAAGAAATGGTATGGCTCATTCTCACAGTGGGAATGGATGGGAAAGAGCAGCTTGACAATTGGAGAGACCCTCTGATAGAGTAAACAACCAGGCCCATAATGTCACAGCGATGGGCTCTATACCCACAGTATCGGGATGAAAACAATATCCCTGGGGAAAAGGCATATTGCTCCCAAGCTGCCACCCAGGATGCTCCACCTCAGCAAGGGCACCGTCCCTGCTGTTCTTCCTTCAAAGTGATTTCTAGTTGCACAACAGTTGTTCTAGCATGGTAAACATCAGATCTTTCAAATCTAACGTAGAGGAATTTTAACCATACACAGAGTAAATATAGACATATGTCTATAGACATATATTATCTTCCATGAATATTTATAGGAAACATATCAATGATTCACACTCACTCCCTCACATCCTAGGAGTAGAATGGAGCAATAAGCTATTTTTGGACCTGACCCCTCAACTTTATCAAATTGCAAATAATCTTGCCCTCGACACGTAATTGCTCAAATAACACAGGTCCTAGAGAAAGCTGATTCACATGTGGGTCACGGTCGCATCTAAGACACTTTCTTCAGTCTGCTCCTTCACCAGTAGCCTCCCAGACATTTCATACAAGCTCTGTGCCTGCCTCCAGATTATTCTGAAAAATGTAGCAGCCATGTTTGTGCATTTAAAAGCATAGATGTGTGGTAAGAGAAGCTTGAATCAGACTCCTGATAACGTCTTTGCATTAAGAGCTGGAGAAAAGAAAGTGGTTTCAGCAGCACTATACAAGAAAAATTTGTGAGAAGAGGGCAATGTTCCTATCTGTGCATCCAGTACAGTAGCCCCTAGCCACATGAGGCTATTGAGCACTTAAAATGTGGTTAGTATGAATGAGGAATCACATTTTTAATATAATTTAATGTTAGCTAATTTAAATATAAGCAAACATTTAGGTCTAGAGACTACCGTACTGGAAAGCACAGCTTTAAAAAATAGGCAGTCCAATCTGCTTTTAAGGATGAGCAGGATGTAGATGTAGAAGATAGATAGGATGAATTGGGGTGGAAAAGACAGAGGAAAAGCTGAAAACAGGTGAAATCCTATTTTCTCTTCTGACTGAAAGAATCTCTTGATGGCATACAGATAAACTGAAGATTTAAAGATTACTTAGGAATTTCTCAGTAATTTACTGAGAAACTTCATGTGTCATTGTGTATGTTTATGCAAGGAACTGGGCATGAAGAAATTTTTAAAAACCCACAAAGATGTAGCATTTGCTCATAAAGTATGTATATTCATAATCAGATAGGAAGATATCAGAACAACCTTAAAAAGGTTATTTAAAAAGGCAATGAAAAATAACCAAAGCATTATAACATTTTCAAAAGACATAAAAATTCAAATCATAATGTTTGTAAAGAATTATAAATATGACTCCATGAAGTTAATGTACTTTTTATTTAATGATAATCAAGAATTGGCCATCGTTACTATTTTCTAACTCTTTGATCATTCCTCTAATAAGTGCCTGTGTTGCCCTGACTCTCTGGCCGGGATAAGATAGAATAGAAAGCGTTTGCTTTGTGATGGAGACTTGGCCTCAGAGTCCTAGGATGTTTGAGGGTGAGATAAGTAACCCAGGAGTGGTTTCTCTGCATAGCTCTGGACTGTGAACACACCACATTGCAATTATTTATAGAACAAACAAATATCCATGAGTGAATACAGCTGTGCATATAGTTTGCTTTCTTCAAGATAAATCAGAACTCTAAATATTTGCAAATATGTTGCCCTTCAACAACTGCGTCCTGGCGACGACAGTCCTACCACTACCACTTATTATATGAATATATTATTCTGTTTTCCTGGCTGATTATTTTTTTCTAAGTCAAAGAGGCCCCTTCGCCCGCTTCTTTTCTTTCCTCCAGCCTTTATTTTATCCCTTAGTAGCTACTAAATATTCCGTGTTTGCCATGTATACTGTAAATTTCTGGACATGCAAAAATGAATACAACTAAGCCTCAGTTACTTCATTTACAGAAGAGGCAGTGGAGCCTAATGATTGAGATAATAGACTTTGAGGCAGGTGGAATCCTCAACTTCCTGTGTGATCCTGGGAAAGCTAATTCATTTCCTTATGCTTTGGCTTCCTCTACCAGGAAGTAACGGTAGAAAAGTGCCTGACTTAAATGGTTTCTATGATAATAAAGAGGCTAATGCATGTAAAGCCCTCAGCACTTTACCATGGTAAGTGCCCAATAAATGTTAGTCTGTATGATTGTGATTATTATTATAATTAACTTCCCAGGGCTTTTTTAGCGGGGAAGGGTATCACGTTGAATTAGGTAATGCATATGAAAGCTTATGTATGCTCCAAACTTTTGCTTCAATTCACCATATTTTTCATAATCTATTACAGCATTTAAGAGACTACTGGTTTCCTGTTATTATTTACATATCTGAATCTCCAAATAGACAATGTGCTATGTGAGGGAGACAGCTTAACATATTTCTCTCTGCATAAAACAACATCTGGCCTTTGTTCATTGATCAAGAAGTGTTCATTGAATGATTCTTTTTTTAGATGCGAGGAACTAACAGTGAATAGAGAAAGGCAGAAGTTCATAACTTACCTTAATGAGACTGGGCATCCAGAGCCCACACTCTTCCTCTCTCCTTCTTGGATGTGAGATGTCTAGAGGAAACATACATTCTTCTCTGATCCTCCAGTTAGGGTGTGAATCTGATGCTTTGAGGAAAGACATGCTCCCATTCAGTGTACCAATGCCAGTGTGGGTAAACTGGAACAGCTCAGAAGTTCAGCACACCTTCACCAAGCAGGTAGGTTATCTCACTTGCCTGAGGTGAACTGAAAGCAGCTGGGAGAGATGCCAGGATTGACACGTTAATGGAGTCACTTTCACTTAGACATGGAAAGAAATTTCAACATTATAGAAGCCTGTTTATTACCAACAGGAATGATTTTAATATCAATTTTATGAATAATAAATGTTAAAGAGTTTAAGACCTTGCCTAAGCTGGTAAATAGCAGATCTATAATGTGAATTTGTGAATTTAGGACTGAAAGAATCCAGATCTGAGCTACTACAGGGAGACGCTGTACTATATTCATCTTTGCATTAGTAATTCCTTCATTCATAAGTTACATGTTTATTAAAATTACTAATATGTGCTAGATGCTTGCCTAATATACAGGAAAATCTTTCAGAACAAAAAATAATCTCTAGAGTTCTGTCTCAGGTCCTCCTTCTTACAACTAAAAAACTCTGGCTATAACACAACACGTATAATGTAACAAGCCTAGGAAGATTCCGAAAGATGGAAAGAACATAGGCTGCCCTAAGGATATTAGATCTTGAGGTGATAAGTGTATTGCCTTCTGACAGGAGCTACAGAAACAGCCAGCCCAGAACTACTAACAGACACAGGCACAGACAAAAATCTCCAAGAAAGGAGACTTTTCCCCTTAGACAAAGGACTAGGGGAAAAGTGATCTAACAACAGGAAAACTTTTTGACAACATTCACCCTACTCAAGCCAAACACCAAAAGAAAAATAAAACCATACCACCCCTATCCCACAATTGCAGGTCGCCAGTGAAAAGTTAATCATTCATCCCACTTCCCAACCCCTTGGCATGTAGAAGCAAATATAATTCTCCACTTCTCCATTGAGTGATGTCAGCTAGGCCAAGAAGGGAGCTACTCTTTCACTCTTTGCCTGCAAGAAGCAGATGGCAGCAACCCAATTACCACCAATAGTATTGGAAGGCTGAGTGGGCATCTATCTTCTATTCTCCACCCAGCAGAACTAGGCAATGCTTTGATTCTCTTACCAAGTTAGTGGCACTGGGGTCCACTGACAAGCTAAGCCTCCACCCCTACTTTGCATCATTGAGACTGAGCAAGATGGAGAAAGTTAGGGCAAGTAAGCACTTCATTTTACCAACTCCATGTTTGTGAAGCCCATTGAAGAGCTGAGCCTCCACCCCCACAGCAGCAAAGTTTTGTGAATCAGCCCTGTGCTCACATGCCACTTGTGGCAGCAAGACACAGAGTGGGAATCATTTTTTACTTCCACTTGGAGACAGTAAGACAGTATGATGGCTGGTGCTCCATTTGTCAAGGGAAGAAATAAGCAGAGTTAAGAGGGGGGCTGAACTTCAACTCCATACATTTGTAATGAGGCAGTTTAAGTTAGTGTCCTTTTACCAGAAGGTGCTGGTGGTTATTGGTGTTCAGCACCCAGCAGGATGCTGAGCACATGCACCCATCTGGCCCTTATGCTACCCCTAAACAGAGAGTGACTGCTAAGAACAAGAAGAGTAAATAGGATTCAGAGCGTCATAATATAATATCCAGTATAACCAGGATACAATAGAAAATCACTTGTCATATTAGTGCCCAGGAAACTCACAATATGAATGAGAAAAAGACTGTACACAGGTACTGACATCAAGATGAATCAGTTAGAATCATCTGACAAGAATTTTAAAGTATTCACCAGAAATATATTTCAACAGTTACCTTGAAACAAATTAAAAGATAGAAAGTATCAACAAGGAAGTAAATCTTTTAAAAAGAGAACCGAATGGAAGTTAGAGAACTAAAAAAATACAATGAACAAAATTAAAAACCATATTAAATGTGCTCAAATGTAGAATGGAATTGACAAAAAAATTAAATCAGTGAACTTGAAGACAGATTAGTAGAATATACCCTATCTGGATATAAGATAAAAAATAGACTGAAAAAGAAAATGAACAGAGTATTAGAGACCTGTGGGATATTAAGGAAATCACTGGTATTTGTATCATTGAACTTACAGAAGGAGTGGAAAGAGTGGTACTAAAGAAGTGTTTAAGAAGGAATGGCTGAACACTTTTCAAGTTTGGCAAAAGAGGAAACTTACAGATTCAAGAAGGTGAGAAAGCCCCAAATAAGATACACTCCAAAAAAATCAATGCAAGGGTGCATGGTATTTAAACTTCTGAAACAAGAAAAACCAAGACTTGAAAGTAGCCAAAGAGAAACATTGTATCACTTATCTGTGAACACCAATTAGAATGACAGCAGATTTTTCATCTGGAATCATGGAGGTCAGAAGAAAGTGGTGCAACAGTTTTCAATCACTGAAAGAAAAGAGCTATTAAGCATAATTCCATATTCAGTGAAAATATCTTTTAAGAATGAAGAGAAAAAAATACATTTAAAGATGAAGGAAAACAAAAAGAATTTGTTGCTGGAAAACATCTCTTTGAAGAATGGATAAAGGAAGTTCTCTAAACAGAAAGGAAATCAGCAGAAGAAGGCTTAAAACTTCAGAAAAGAAAGAACAGTGAAAAGGATAAAAATATGCAAAAATATAATAGATTATCCTACCCCTCATGATAATTTCTTAATATTTGGTGATTGAAATAAAAATTATAAACATCTTTGTTATGGTACTCAATGTATGTAAAGGAAATTATATATAGATAGATACATAAAATAGAGGAAAGATAAAGAGATGTATATGAAAATAAATTTCTAGACTTCATTTGAAGGAATAAAATATAGTTATCAGTAGACCATGATAAGTTATGTATGCATATTGTAATATTTAGAAAAAACGCAGACCATTGTAAAGTGAAATACTAAAAAAATACTATAAACAAATCAAGGAGAAATTCTAAATAAGTTCACATAACTATAGAAAAGGAAAACAGAGGAACAAGGAACATAGGAAACAAAGAGAAAACAAATAATACAGTGGCAGACTTAAACCTTACTATTATCAATAATGACACAAGGTGGTCTAAACACACCAATTAGAAGACAAAAATTGTAGTGTGTGTTTGTGTGTGTGTAATATTTATTCATTCATTTATTTCCATAACTTTTGGAATACAAGTGGTTTTTAGTTACATGGATGAATTATATAGGGGTAAAGTGTGAGATTTTAGTGCACAATAACTTGAATAGTGTACATTGTACTAATTTGTATTTTTCTATCCCTCACCCCCTCACCCTCCCCCATTCTGAGTCTCCAAAGTTCATTATACTACTATATTAGTTTGCATACTCATAGCTCAGCTACGAATAATGGCCTCCAGCTCCATCCACGTTGCTGCAAAATACATTATTTTGTTCTTTTTTATGGCTGAGTAGTATTCCATGGTGTGTGGGTATATGTGTATATATGTATATATGTGTGTACATATATAGTGTGCATATATATGTGTATATATATAAAATTTTCTTCATCTATTTATTGATTGATGGGCACTTAGGTTAGTTCCATATCTTTGCAATTGTGAATTGTGCTGCGATAAACATATATGTGCATATGTCTTTTTGATATAATGACTTCTTTTCCTTTGAGTAGATACTCAGTAGTGGAATTACTAGATTGAATGGTAGATTACTTTTAGTTCTTTAAGAAATCTACATACTATTTTCCATACAAGTTGTACTAATTTACATTCCCACCAACAACAACATGTAAGTGTTCCCTTTTCATCACATCTGCACCTACATCTATCGTTCTTTGACTTTTTGATAATGGTCATCTGGCTGTGGTAAGGTAGTGTATCATTGTGGTTTTAATTTGCATTTTCCCCGATGATTAGTGATGCTGAGCATTTCTTCATGTTTGTTTGCCATCTGTATTTCTTCTTTTGAGAAACATCTGCTTGTCTGTGATGTCGTTTGCCCACTTTTTGATGGAATTATTTGTTTTATTCCTGCTGATTTGTTTGATTTCTTTGTAGATTCTGGATACTAATCTTTCCAGATGCATAGTTTGTAAACATTTATTTTTATTCTGTGGATTGTTTACGTAGGTGATTATTTCTTTTGCTGTGCAGAAGCTTTTTAGTGTAATGAGGTCCAATTTATTTATTTATGGTGCTGTTGCATTTGCTTTTGGAGTCTTAGTCATAAATTCTTTGCATAGGCCAATGTCCAGAAAAGTTTTTCCTAGATTTTCTTCTAGCATTTTTATGGCTTTATGTCTAAGATTTAAGTGTTTGATCCATCTTGAGTTGATTTTTGTACATAGTGAAAGATAAGGTTCCAATTTTGTTCTTCTATATGTGGCCATCCATTTTTCCCAGCACCATTTATTGAATAGGATGTCCTTTCCACAATTTATGTTTTGTGTGCTTTGTTGAGAAGATAGTTTTGTTCTAAGTATTTGGCATTACTTCTGGGTTCTCTATTCTGTTACATTGGCCTGTGTATCTACTTTTATACCAGTATCATGCTGTTTTGGTAACTACAGCCTTGTAGTATAATTTGAACTCCAGTAGTTATGACCCAGATTATTATTTTTTTCCTTAAAATTGCTTTGGCTGTTTGGGCTTTTTAAGTTCTATATAAATGTTGGGATTTTTTTGCCCTCATTTCTGTGAAAATTGATGTTGGTATTTTGATATAAATCACATTGAATCTTTAGCTTCTTTGGACGGTGTGGTCATTTTCATGATATTGATTCTTCTAATTCATGAGCATGTACATATTTCTGATTCTTGTGTCATCTGTGATTTCTTTCAGCAGTACTTTGTAGTTCTCCTTGTAGAGAACTTTTACCTCCTTAAGTATAATCCTACACATTTTATTTTATTTTTGAAGATATCATAAAAGGGATTGAGTTACTGATTTGATTCTCATCTTGTTCGCTGTTGGTGTTTAGTGGTATAACTAATTTGTGTATATTGATTTTGTAACATGAGTCTTTTCTGAATTTATTTATCAAATCTTGGAATGTTTTGGAGGAGTCATTAGGGTTTTCTAGGTATATGATTGTCAGCAAACAGATAGTTTGACTTCTTCTTTTCTATTTTGGGTTCTTTATTTCTTCCTCTTGCTTAATTGCTCTGGCTAGGTCTTCCAGTATTACACTGAATAGAAGTGGTAAAAGTGGACATCCTTGTCTTGTTCCAGTTTTTAGGGCAGATGCTTTCAGCATTTCCTCAGTCAGTATAACGTTGGCTATGGAGTTGTCATATACAGCTTCAATTATTTTGAGATATGTTCCTTCTAGGCCAAGTTTGTTGAGGACTTTTATCATGAAGCGATGGTGGATTTTATCAAATGCTTTTCTCTGTACCTATTAAGATGATATGGTTTTTGTTCTTAATTTTTTAATGGACTATATCACATTTATTGACTTGTTTATGTTAAACCATCCCTGCATCCCTGGATGAAACCAACTTGATCATGATGCAATATATTTTTGATGTGCTGCTTGATTGGTTTATAAGTATTTTGTTGAACATCTTCATCAAGGGCGTCGGTCTGTAGTTTGTTTTGTTATTCCCTTTCATGGTTTTGGTATCAGGGTGATACTGGCTTCATAGACTGAGTTTGTCTTTTGGAACAGTTTCAGTATCAATTGGCATCAGTTCTTTGAATTTCTGGTATAATTTGGCTGTAACTCCTTCTGTTTCTGCTTTTTGTTGTTGTTCTTGCTAATTTTTTTATTATAGATTCAGTTTCACTGCTTTTTATTGGTCTGTTCAAGATTTCTGGTTCTTCCTAATTCAATCCAGAAGTGTTGTATGCTTCCAGTAATTTATTCATTTGCTCTAGATTATCTGGTTTGTGTGAGTAGAGGTGTTCATATTTGTCTCAAATGATCTTTTGTATTTCTGTGGTGGTGGCTGAAATATATCCATTTTTATTTTTAATTGAACTTATTTGCATCTTCTCTCTTGGTTAATCTAGCTGATGTTTTATTAATTTTCTTTATTTTTTCAAATAACCACTTTTTGTTTCTTTGATCTTCGTATTTTTTTTTGTTTCAATTTCATTTACCTCTTCTCTTGTTATTTCTTTTCTTCTGCTAGCTTTGTGTTTGTTTTGTTCTTGTTTCTTTATTTCCTTGAGGTGTGATGTTAGAACATCGATTTTTGATCCTTCAGAATTTTTGATGTAGGTCTTGAGCACTATAAACATTCCTTGTAGTACTGCTTTCACTGTATCCCAGACAGTTTGATAACTTGCATCACTATTATCATTCATTTTGAAAAAAAATTAAATTTCCATCTTAATTTTATTGTTAATCTAGAAATCATTCAGGAGCAGGTTAATTTCCCTGTTTTTGAGGATTCCTTTTGGAGTTGTTTTCTAGTTTTAATCCACTATAGCCTGAGAAGATACTTGATATAATTTTGATATTTAAATAATTATTGAGACTTTTTCATGGCCTATCATATGAACTGTCTTGAAGAATGTTTCATGTGCTGATGGGAAGTATGTATATTCTGCAATTCTTAGGTAGAATGTTCGGGAAATATGTGTTAGGTCCACTTGTTTTAGAGTGTAGTTCAGGGCTGGCATTTCTTTGTTGACCTTCTGCCCAATGATCTGTATAACGATGTCAGTGGAGTGTTGAAATCCCCCATTATTAATGTGTTGCTGTATATCTCTTTTCTTAGGTCTAGTAGTAATTGTTTTATCAATCAGAAAGCTCCAAAGTTATGTGTATATATATTTAGAATTGTGATATCTTCTTGTTGGATTGATACTTTCATCACTGAATAATAGCCTTTTGTTTTTTAACTGTTGCTGCCTTAAAGTTTGTTTCATCTTAAATAAGAATACTTACTCCTGCTCACGTTCGGTTTTTATTTGCATGTAATATCTTTTTTTAATCCTTTGTCTTGAGTCTATAAGAATCCTTACATGTTAGATGAATCCCTTGAAGATAGCAATATTTGTATTATGATTTTTAAAATCCATTCTGCCAATCTGTATCCTTTAAGTGGAGCATTTAGACCTTTTACATGTCATATGAACAGTAAGGTATGAGGTACTGTTCCAGTGATCATGTTGATTGCTAGCTAGATGCTTTGTATTCTTCATTGTGTTATTGTTTTATAGACCTTGTAGGTTTTATGCTTTCAAGAGGTTTTATTCTGTTGCATTTGGACCTGTGGTTTCAAGATTTATAACTTCGTTTAACATTTCTTTTAGGGTTAGTCTGGTAGTGACAAATTCCCTCAGCATTTGCTTGTCTTAAAAAGAATTTATTTCCTCTTCATTTATGGAACTTATTTTTGCTAGATATAAAATTATTGGCTAACGTTTATTCTATTTAAAGAGGCTCTTTCTTTTAGACTTTGTTCATTTCTTTAATTATTTTTTCTTTATTTTTATCTAATTAGGTCATTTTGAAAGCCTCAGCTTTGAGCTTTTCTTTTTCTTTTTCTTTATTGCATTTTAGGTTTTGGGGTACATGTGAAGAACATGCAAGATTGTGGCATAGGTGCATATGTGGCAGTGTGATTTGCTGCCTTCCTCCCCTTCCCCTATATCTGGCATTTCTCGCCATGCTATCTCTCCTCAACTCCCCACCCCCTGCTGCCCCTCCCCTATTTCCCCCCAACAGACCCCAGTGTGTAGTGCTCCCCTCCCTGTGTCCATGTGTTCTCATTGTTCAACACCTGTCTATGAGTGAGAACATGCGGTGTTTGATTTTCTGTTCTTGTGTCAGTTTACTGAGAATGATGGTTTCCAGATTCATCCATTTCCCTACAAAGGATGTGAATGCATCGTTTTTGATGGCTGCATAATATTCCATGGTGTATATGTGCCACATTTTCCCTGTCCAGTCTCTCATCGATGGGCATTTGGGTTGGTTCCAGGTCTTTGCTATTGTAAACTGTGCTGCAATGAACATTTGTGTGCATGTGTCCTTATAGTAGAACGATTCATAATTATTTGGATATATACCCAGTAATGGGATTGCTGGGTCAAATGGAATTTCTATTTCTAGGTCCTTGAGGAATCGTCACACTGTCTTCCACAATGGTTGAACTAATTTACACTCCCACCAGCAGTGTAAAAGTCTTCCTATTTCTCCACATCCTCTACAGCATCTGTTGTCTCCACATTTTTTAGTGATCGCCATTCTATGTGGCATGAGTTGGTATCTCAATGTAGTTTTGATTTGCATTTCTCTAATGACCAGTGATGATGAGCATTTTTTCATATGTTTGTTGGCCTCATGTATGTCTTCTTTTGTAAAGTGTCTGTTCATATCTTTCGCCCACTTTTGAATGGGCTTGTTTTTTTCTTGTAAATCTGTTTTAGTTCGTTGTAAATTCTGGATATCAGTCCTTTGTCAGATGGGTAAGCTGCAAAAATTTTTTCCCATTCTGTTGGTTGCCGATTCACTCTAATGACTGTTTCTTTTTCTGTGAAGAAGCTGTGGAGTTTGATTAGGTCCCATTTGTCTATTTTTGCTTTTGTTGCCAATGCTTTTGATGTTTTGGTCATGAAGTCCTTGCCTACGCCTATGTCCTGAATGGTTTTGCCTAGATTTTCTTCTAGGGTTTTTATGGTGTTAGGTCTCATGTTTAAGTCTTTAATCCATCTGGAGTTAATTTTAGTGTAAGGTGTCAGGAAGGGCTCCAGTTTCTGCTTTCTGCATATGGCTAGCCAGTTTTCCCAACACCACTTATTAAACAGGGAATCCTTTCCCCATTGCTTGTTTTTGTCAGGTTTCTCAAAGATTGGATGGTTGTAGATACGTTGTGTTGCCTCCGAGGCCTCTGTTCTGTTCCTTTGGTCTATATCTCTGTTTTGGTACCAATACCATGCTGTTTTGATTACTGTAGCCTTGTAGTAGAGTTTGATGTCCGGTAGTGTGATGCCTCCTGCTTTGTTCTTTTTGCTTAGAATTGACTTGGCTATGTGGGCTCTCTTTTGGTTCCATATGAAGTTTAAGGTGGTTTTTTCCAGTTCTGTGAAGAAGGTCATTGGTAGCTTGATGGGGATAGTGTTGAATCTGTAAATTACTTTGGGCAGTATGGCCATTTTCATGATATTGATTCTTCCTAACCATGAACATGGAATGTTTCTCCATCTGTTTGTGTCCTCTCTTGTTTAGTTGAGCAGTGGTTTGTAGTTCTCCTTGAAGAGGTCCTTTATGTTCCTTGTTAGTTCTATTACTAAGTATTTTATTCTCTTTGTAGCAATTGTGAATGGCAGTTCGTTCTTGATTTGGCTCTCTTTAAGTCTGTTATTGGTGTATAGGAATGCTTGTGATTTTTGCACATTGATTTTGTATCCTGAGACTTTGCTGAAGTTGCTTATCAGTTTCAGGAGATTTTGGGCTGAGATGATGGGGTCTTCTAGATATACAATCATGTCATCTGCAAATAGAGACAATTTGACTTCCTCCTTTCCTATTTGAATACCCTTTATTTTTTTTTCTTGCCTGATTGCTCTGGCTAGAACTTCCAGCGCTATATTGAATAGGCATGGTGAGAGAGGGCATCCTTGTCTAGTGCCAGATTTCAAAGGGAATGCTTCCAGTTTTTGCCCATTCAGTATGATATTGGCTGTTGGTTTGTTGTAAATAGCTTTCATTATTTTGAGATATGTTCCATCGATACCTAGTTTATTGAGAGTTTTTAGCATAAAGGGCTGTTGAATTTTGTCAAACGCCTTCTCTGCATCAATTGAGATAATCATGTGGTTTTTGTCTTTGGTTCTCTTTATGTGGTGAATTATGTTTATAGACTTGCATATATTGAACCAGCCTTGCATCCCCAGGATGAATCCTACTTGATCATGGTGGATAAGCTTTTTGATGTGCTGTTGCAATAGGCTTGCCAGTATTTTATTGAAGATTTTTGCATCTATGTTCATCATAGATATTGGCCTGTAGTTTTCTTTTCTTGTTGAGTCTCTGCTGGGTTTTGGTATCAGGATGATGTTGGTCTCATAAAATGATTTGGGAAGGATTCCCTCTTTTTGGATTATTTGGAATAGTTTCAGAAGGAATGGTATCAGCTCCTCTTTGTATGTCTGGTAAAATTCGGCTGTGAACCCATCTGGACCTGGGCTTTTTTTGGGTGGTAGGCTCTTAATTGCTGCCTCGACTTCAGACCTTGTTATTGGTCTATTCAGGGTTTCGACTTCTTCCTGGTTTAGGCTTGGGAGGAGGCAACTGTCCAGGAATTTATCCATTTCTTCCAGGTTTCCTAGTTTATGTGCATAGAGTTGTTTGCAATAATCTCTGATGATGTTTTGAATTTTGGGGAATCTGTGGTGATATCCCCTCTATCGTTTTTTATTGCATCTATTTAGTTATTCTCTCTTTTCTTTTTTATTAATCTGGGTAGCGGTCTGTCTATTTTGTTGATCTTTTCAAAAATCAGCTCCTGGATTTATTGATTTTTTGAAGGGTTTTTCATGTCTCTATCTCCTTCAGTTCTGCTCTGATCTTAGTTATTTCTTGTCTTCTGCTAGGTTTTCAGTTTTTTTGATCTTGCTCCTCTGGGTCTTTCAATTTTGAGGATAGGGTGTCAATTTTAGATCTCTCCTTGCTTCTCATGTGGGCATTTATTGCTATATATTTTCCTCTAGAGACTGCTTTAAATGTGTCCCAGAGATTCTGGTATGTTGTGTCTTCTTTCTCATTGGTTTCAAAGACCATCTCTATTTCTGCCTTCATTTCATTGTTTATCCAGTCAACATTCAAGAGCCAGTTGTTCAGTTTCCATGAAGCTGTGAGGTTCTGGGTTGGTTTCTGAATTCTGAGTTCTAACTTGATTGCACTGTGGTCTGAGAGACTGTTTGTTATGATTTCCATTCTTTTGCATTTGCTGAGGAGTGATTTACTTCCAATTATGTGGTCAATTTTAGAGTAGGTGTGATGTGGTGCTGAGAAGAATGTATATTCTGTGGATTTGGGGTGGAGAGTTCTGTAAATGTCTATTACGTTTGCTTGTTCCAGGTCTGAGTTCAAGTCCTGGATATCCTTGTTAATTTTCTGTCTCGTTGATCTGTCTAATATTGTCAATGGGGTGTTAAAGTCTCCCACTATTATTGTGTGGGAGTCTAAGTCTGTTTGTAAGTCATTAAGAACTTGCCTTATCTATCTGGGTGCTCCTGTATTGGGTGCATATATATTTAGGATCGTTAGCCCTTCTTGTTGCATTGATCCTTTTACCATTATGTAATGTCCTTCTTTGTCTCTTTTGATCTTTGTTGCTTTAAAGTCTATTTTATCAGAGACGAGAATTGCCATTCCTGCTTTTTTTTTTTGCTCTCCATTTTCTTGGTAAATCTTTCTCCATCCCTTTATTTTGAGCCTTTTTGTATCCTTGCATGTGAGATGGGTTTCCTGGATACAGCACACCGATGGATTTTGGCTTTTTATCCAATTTGCTGGTCTGTGTCTTTTTATTGGGGCATTTAGTCCATTTGCACTTAGGGTTAATGTTGTTATGTGTGAATTTGATACTGCCATTTTGATGCTAGCTGGCTGTTTTTCCCATTAGTTGATGCAGATTCTTCATTGTGTTGATGCTCTTTACCATTGGGTATGTTTTTGGAGTGACTGGTACTGGTTGTTCTTTTCTATGTGTAGTATCTCTTTCAGGAGCTCTTGTAAAGCAGGTCTGGTGGTGATGAAATCTCTGAGTACTTGCTTGTTTGCAAAGGATTTTATTTTTCCTTCACTTATGAAGCTTAGTTTTGCTGGATATGAAATTTAGGTCGAAAGTTCTTTTCTTTAAGGATGTTGAATATTGGCCCCCACTTTCTTCTGGCTTGTAGGGTTTCTGCTGAGAGATCTGCTGTGAGTCTGATGGGCTTCCCTTTGTGGGTAACCCGACCTTTCTCTCGGGCTGCCCTTAGCATTTTCTCCTTCATTTCAACCCTGGTTATTCTGACGATTATGTGCCTTTGGGTTGCTCTTCTTGAGGAATATCTTTGTGGTGTTCTCTGTATTTCCTGGACTTGAATATTGGCCTGCCTTGCTAGGTTGGGGATGTTTTCCTGGATAATATCCTGAAGAGTACTTTCCAGCTTGGATTCATTCTCTTCGTCACATTCAGGTACACCTATCAGACATAGATTAGGTCTTTTCACATATTCCCATATTTCTTGTTGACTTTGTTCATTCCTTTTTACCCTGTGTTCTCTAATCTTGCCTTCTTGTTTTCTTTCATTGAGTTGATCTTCAACCTCTGATATCCTTTCTTCTGCTTGGTCAATTCAGCTGTTGAAAGTTCTGCATGCTTTGCAAAGTTCTCATGTTGTGTTTTTCAGCTCCATCAATTCACTCATATTCCTCTCTAAGTTGTCCATTCTCATTAGCATTTCATCACATCTTTTTTCAAGGTTCTTAGTTTCTTTGCATTGGGTTAGAACATGTTCTTTTAGCTCATGGAAGTTTCTTATTACTCACCTTCTGAAGCCTGATTCTGTCATTTCATCACATTCATTCTCCATCCAGTCTTGTTCCCTTGCTGGTGAGGAGTAGTGATCCCTTGTAGGAGGAGAGGTGTTCTGGTTTCGGGTGTTTTCATCCTTTTTGTGCTGGTTTCTTCCCATCTTTGTGGATTTATCCACCTGTCATCTTTGTAGTTGGTGACTTTCTGATTGGGTCTCTGAGTGGATGTACTGTTTGTTGATGATGAAGTTATTTCTGTTTCTTAGTTTTCCTTCTAACAGTCTGGCCCCTCTGCTGTAGGACTGCTGAGGTCCACTGCAGGCCCTGCTTGCCTGGGGATCACCTGCAGCAGCTGCAGAACAGTAAGGGTTACTGCCAGTTTCTTCTTCTGCTTTGTCCCAGAAGGGTACCTGCCAAATGTCAGTTTGAGCTCTCCTTTATGAGGTGACTCTTTGGATATATGGGGGTCAGGGAACTGCTTGAGGAGACAGTCTGTACTTTATAGTAGCTCAAGTGCTGAGCTGTGAGCTCCGTTGTTTATTCAGAGCTGCTGGGCAGGTATGTTTAAGTCTGCTGCAGCAGAAATCATAAACCCCTTTTTTTCCCCCAGGTGTTCTGTCCCGGGGAGTTAGGGCTTTATTTATGAGTTTCCACTGTGCTTCTGCCTTTTTTTTTTTCAGGTATGCCCTGCCTTGCCCTGCAAGGAGGCAGCTTAGTCACTGTCTGCCTGCAGATGCTTCACTGAGCTGCTGTGGGTTCTGCCCAGCTGCCCCGTGAACTTCCCTGCAGTCCTGTTTATATGGGTGTAGTTAGAACTGCCTAGGCAATGGTGGCCCACCTCTGTAATGACAGACTCTCTCTGTAATGGCGGGTTGCCTCAGCAACAGCGGGTTGCCTTGGCAAAGGCAGGCTGCCTCCGTAGTGGTGGAGTGCCTCGGTAATGGTGGACGCCCCTTCCCCACAGAGCTGGACTGTCCCAGGTTCAGCTGTGCTTGCTGTGAAACTCTCAACCCAGAGCATTTCCAATTGCTGTTTTTTTTTTTTTTTTTTTGTGGGGGTGGGACCAGCCGAGCCTGATCACCTGGCTTCCTGCCTCAGAGCCTTCTTTTTTTTTTTAGTTGAACGGTCGACTCTCTCCCAGGTGTTATAGTCACCTGTTCAAAAGGCACCGGGATCTGTATGATTTCCCATGCACTGACCCACTGTGCCAGCTGAAACAGTGGCGTTGAGATTCATGGTGCTTTTTTGCCCGGGAATCTCCTGGCCTGGCTCCGTGTTTCAGTCCCCTTTTTTCAATCAGATGAATGAGTGACTCTGCCTTTCTGGAGCTTCCCAGAGCACCCCTTGCTGGCTAACGGGGGGGCCCAGTCCCGTTTACTCTGCACCGGGAACCGCTGCACTAGGGCACCGGCAAAACAGCCGCACCAGCCAAACAGCCGCACTGGCGACCCGTGGGGCTCCTCCGCCTGGGAATCTCCTGGTTTGTGGGCAATATAAATCCATCTGGAAATGTGGCATCCACTCACCCTCTGTGCTTTCAGTGGGAGCTACAATCCTGAGCTGCTCCTAACCGGCCATCTTGGATCTCCTCGAGCTTTGAGCTCTTAAATTCTTTCTTCTACTTTGTTTGGCCTACTGTTAGAACTTTCCACTCTGTTTTGTAATTCCCTAAATGTGTCTTTTGTTTCCGGAAGTTCTGATTAGTTTTCTTTAAAATATCTAATTTAGAGAATTTTTCATTCATATCCTGAATTATATTTTAAATTTATCTTGTTTTTCACCATTCTCTTGTATCTCCTTCAATAGCTTAATAATCAACCTTTTGAACTCTTTATCTGATATTTCAGCAATTTCATCTTGGTTTGGATCCATTGCTGGAGAACTAGTTTGATCTTTTGGGACCATTATGGAATCTCATTTTGTCATATTGCCTGAAATATTTTTCTGGTTTCTTCTCATTTGAGTAGACTATTTCTTCTAATTATTCTTGAATTTATTTTTGTTATGACTTCAAAAATTGTTTTTTCCTCCTTGAGTATGTGAATTTAGTGTTTGATGTGATTTGGCTGTGTCACCACCCAAATCTTATCATGAATTGTCACTCCCACCATTCCCACATGTCATGGGAGGATTCTACTTGGGATAATTTAATCATGGGGGCAGGTCTTCCCCAGGCTGTTCACATGATAGTGAAAAAATCTCACAAGATGTGATAGTTTTAAAAATGGGAATTTCCCTACACAAGCTCTCCCCTTGCCTGCTGCCATCCATATAAGATGTGACTTGTTCCTCCTTGCCTTCAGCCATGACGTGAGGCCTCCCCAGCCACATGGAACTATAAATCCATTAAACCTCTTTCTTTTGCAAATTGCCCAGTCTCTGATATGTTTTTATCATCAGCATAAAAACAGACTAATACAGTGTTTATAATTTATTATACCCTCATTTGGTTTTTGGTGCTTTCAGGGGTGAAAGCTCTTCATGAGTTCCCTGGGTATAGAGTCTTTGTATGATGTTTTTCTCGGTTGATGGTTGTAGTAGCAATGTGCTTGGTTTTTGAGAAGGTTCACTGTCTCCTGTGGGGTTGGAATGGCAGAAGTCTCTTGAAGCTTATGTTGTTCCCCAGTGTTGTACACTTAAAAAAATTTATATTTTTCTACTAGTTTATTTACGGGGTTGAACATTTCAGGCTTTAGGCCAACAGGAGATGGCCATGGGAAAAAAACAGCTATGGCTAAAGCAGGTGGGTAAGTACAACCCTAATGGTGAACAAAGGTCCCAGCCTTGACAGTGGTGGCTAGAGAATTTCTCAGTGAAACACACTGAGGTTTTCTCAGTGGGGAAGGGAGGGAGCCACTTCAGCTCCCCTGCCTGGCCAGCAGAAAGGTAATCCACCTCCCAGTCACACTCTTGATCCATTATTTCAGATATTCAGATTAGGCAGGCCCCTCTTTTACCTGAAAGAATACTAAAGTTCCATGTAAAGAGATTGCCACTCTACCCCTCATGCAAAGCTGCACCTAGAGGTTGCTCCTCTTGTGGGGATGCAATCATCCTAAAGAACTCTAGAAAGGGTGATTACAGGTGCACTCATCATAAGCTTCCATGGGCAAAGCTCCAGCTGTGTCTACAGTTGTGGATGAAGGGAAAAAAGCCACCTCTCCAATACTCTTCACAAGCGACAAGGCTTCCTGATTATTAGAGTAGAACACAGAATTTCCCTGTTGAGCCCAGCATTGGACCTGTGCCTCTGTTGAAAGAAACATCATACAAACACAAAGTTCTAGGACTCAAGACCTGCCATCTGGATTCTTTTGTACCACAGGGGCTTCATTGATGTGGTACACTCCCTTTTCCCTAGGAGTAGGAGTCCCTGAGAGCCAGACTACTGTGAATGCTTCTTCTCCTCTGGATCTAGCTGCCCAGTGGGGCTGCCATACTCCAGGCTGGTACTGGGAGATGTCTGCAAAGGGTCTAGTGATGTGACCTGTCCTCAGGTCTCCCAGCAGCAGGTACCAGCACTAGCTCTGATGGGGTGGCAGAGGAGTGATGAAAACTCTATGAGACTCCTTGGTTATAAATAGCCTTAATATTTTGGCTTTCTAAAATGCCAGTTAGAGTAGTAATGATGTGGTCACATGGACAGACTCAGGATCTCTTGTTTAGCCAGAGTGATGTTGGCAATTGTGATAGTAGAGGTCACACACAAGATTTTTTTCTTCCCGAATGCTGTGTTTTGAAGAAGCTGTAATGGGCTATGGTCAGTTGACCTCCAGCCAGGAGGTGGTGCTTGGAAAAGAACACCAGTGGTGATGGTGGTGGAATCTGTACTTGCTTTATGTTACCTGGAGAGGTACTCTGTTGTCTCAGGCAGTGGTCTGAGACAAAAGTTTCTATCCTTTGTGTTAATCTGCCAGGGTGGGTGGAGGGGTAAAACCAAGTGGGGTCAGGCAAGTTCGTGCTCTGACTCTCCATGTGTAGGACAAGCAACAGTCCCAGTGGAGATTGGAAGGCAGTTCTCTGGTTGCTGGGGTAATGTTTCAGGGAGGAATGCAGCTGCCTCTGCCGTACAGAGGGGTCCACATGGGGAGTGTAGAGTAGCAGGTGACAGTAAGCCCCATCCAAGCAAGACAGGTCTTAACACTCGCAGTGTTTCTCTAGCAGCAGCTAGCTAGGTTCCAGGCAATCTGTGCTTAGAACTCAAAACCGCCCCAGGCCATGAGCATTCCTTGGGGAGACAGCAACCTCGGCTTTGAGGCCACACTCCTCCTGGTCTGCCCATGAAGCAGGAGTGACCAGTTCTTGCACTCTGGTTGCAGCACCCTTCCCACTTGCCCCTTGCTTCTGGCCAGGGGAGTGCATCTCGACTTGAGATTGTATTGTGCATCTCAGCTGGGAGCTTCTTGCCACTTGACTAAGCAGGCTGACTTCCAGGGGTCCCCTGTGAGGTAGGATCAGGAATGGCTTCCCTCCATCCTGCTGGAGACTAGGAGTGTATGTAAAGTATGTTCTGATGCTACTCCTTCTCATATACTTGCCACTGCTCACTAAATCAGCTCCAGCGATGGGTAAGGTAAATGCCTTCCCTTGTGGCTTGGATTGCTAGATTCCCCAGGAGAAGTGTATATCCCAGAAGCAGTTTATCCCTGTCTCAGCCTCTGGGGACTTGCAGTTTTCTATCTGGCTCATGATGCAGGCTACAGCCTGCTGCTGCTTTCAAAGGGTCTGTAGTTTCTTTAAGTTTTCCTGTTAAGTTGCTGCATTGCTTCTTGGAAAAAACTGACAGTGTGAATATCTACACAGTATTTTGTGTTTCAAAGTGGGAGATGCATGCTAACAATGCCTCCAATCCACCATATTGGAAAAAAGAATACCCACACCCACAGTGGATTTAGAACCATGATCCAATCATGTGCTGTCTACAATAAACTTAGTTCAAATACAATAAAATAAGTTATTCAAGTGAGAGAATAAAAAAATAATTACACCATGCAAACATTACTTAAAAATAAAGCAGGAGTGATTATAGTAACATCATTTAAGGTAGACTTCAGAGCAAAGAAACAGTCTCTGTTCTAAGAAAGCTTAACAATTTACATGTTATTTGAATGTTACATTTTTCAGAAATTATAGCGACTGTCACCAAAGACAGATCAAGGGTTTGGGGATACAAGTAACAGTAATTTTAAATTAATATCTTGTCAAGTATAATCAGCCTGCATTGTTTATTTTTTATTTGTATTGATCATCGTTCTATGTGCTCTTGGGACATGAAGCTGATGGGGAAATTCCATGTAAAACATGGTACAATGGGATTTTTGTGTGGTTTCTGAGACACAGGGGAGGAATCTTTTGCATGCCAAACATTCATAGGTGATTTATTGAGGCATAGCAGAATAATAAAGAGATGGTCTCTGACCTGATGGATGAGGTTGAAGGTGAGGTTGATTAGCCAGTGATAAACTTGGATTTGGAAAATACAATAATAGTGGAACCAGATTAAGGGATTTAGAAAAAGGAACAGTGAAGGATTACCCATTGCCTTGATTTTGTCTGTTATCAAGTTTATAGTGAAAATTAATCACATTTAATGATGAAATCTTCTTCTAGGTAACTGCTCAATTTGGACAGCAGTAATTCTTCAGAAACACGTTAAAAATTTATCCTATAATATTAAGTAAAATAAAATGGAACCTCCCCTCCACCCCAACACTGTAGTTACAACCATGTAAAAAATGTTCACACATAGTAACAGGAACTGGAAGGGAAATCAGACCTATGAAATTAGCCAGTCTTCTTGGTTGCAGGATTGAGAATGACTTGTGATTCCTTCGAAATAAATTTTGATACAATTTAATCTTTGAATAAGTAGAAATTGGCAGGAAATGCATATGCTGAATTCAGAGGAGGAGCAAAAGGTTCCTGAGTTCTGTTCATGTTTGTGGGTGAGATCTGGAGGCAGGAGGGATGGCAGTGGGCTTTTCCACAGCGTGAATCTGGATGCCTGGCCAATGCTGATTTGGGAATGTAGCTCTAACTGGTAGAGCTTGTTGTTGGCTGAGGGTCACGCTTTAGGATTTGCTTTCTGATTGCTGCCTCTGGATTGGTTTTTCTTCCACTCTTTTTATTAAAATAACAGATCTAATTTAAAGATAATTTATTTTGCATTTTTTCTAAGCATCTTTGTGTTAATTTTTACAAGAATGTAGTGAGATAGGCTTGAGAAGAATTATGTCTACATTTTAAAGGAAATGATACTGAGAAATACAAAGACTTCACCACCTGGTACCTGTGCAAAAAACCCTTCAGTGCCAGTTTTCCTATCTATAAAGTAATGATGATAATCTACTTCAATTATAAAGATTTTTAAATAAATTAAATTAATTCATGTATATTACTTTGAACGTAGCCTAGCACATAGTAAGGGCTCAACAAATGTTAGGTATTATTATTTAATATTAAACCCTATTGTTGTTTAATTTAATTATTTAGTAACTATCTGTATTTTCCTTATATTATATTATATTATATTATATTACACTTACTTCTCAGTGTTTCTTTAATCCACTGTTGTCTTCAGGGCTACAACGCTGTTTCCCAGCTTCCTTAGGTCCTATACTCCTTGAGAAAGCAATATGGTGTAGAAGGAAAAACAGAGTGGGCTTTGTAGCTGAAAAAAATTCTTATTTCAAATCCCAGCACTTTGGGAGGCCGAGGTGGGTGGATCACGAGGTCAAGAGATCGAGATCATCCCCGTCAACATGGTGAAACCCCATCTCTACTAAAAATACAAAAAATTAGCTGGGCATGGTGGCGCATGCCTGTAATCCCAACTACTCAGGAGGCTGAGGCAGGAGAATTGCCTGAACCCAGGAGGCGGAGGTTGCGGTGAGCCGAGATTGCGCCATTGTGCTCCACCCTGGGTAACAAGAGTGAAACTCTGTCTCAAAAAAAAAAAAAAATTCTTATTTCAAATTCGATGTGTTATCATACAGCTATGAGGCTTTGTAGAAGTCACTTAACTTATCTGAATCTTAGGTTCCTCATATTTAAAATGAAGACAGCGATACTAATATCCATAATCTCAGACTTGGCCTAGCTTCTCTAAAACAGGGAGTCTCTGTAAAGAATTAAGTGTGGGTGCTCTTTTGGGAGTGGCCATCTCACAGCATTAAAAGTGACAAAGGAAGTGTAACAGGTAAGAAAGAAACATGATGTAATGGGACGTAGAACCATGCCAGCCACTGTGGCATGCTGAGCCACACAGAGAAATAGTTGGTCACTTGGTAGGTATACCAGCTTGGCCTTGCAGCGTGTCTCCAGATAAACAATACATTGCCTCCAGACTGACCGTCATTGGGAACAAGCAGAGGACACTGATCTGCTGGCTCCCTTCTGTATCCTGTCTGCAACTGATCACGATTTGTCCCACAGGAAAAGTAACTTTGACAGCTGCTCAGAAAGTCAGATCCCATATCCTATTGCATGGCAGTTCACTGAAATCTGGAAGTGGGAGTGGTGAAAGGAGTTGGAGACTATCGGAATGAAACTAGTCAGCTCAAGAAGACAGACCTGCCCAGCTCTGCACAGTGTGTCTGTGCTATGGCGTGGCCAAGTAAGGGCCAAGTGGCCAGAGGTGTAGGAATTTGAATAGGCCCACAGGAGGCGCCTGTTATATCCTTATAGTGTACAATCAGATATAGGGCTGTACTAATATTAGTTATTAAATTTTGTCCACTATATTGGATAGTGGTAGAAACAAGGAGATGGGCTTGTTAGAGAGGAACTCTAGAAGACACTTCTTTTTAAATTCTTTTTCATACCTGCCCAGACAATAGAAGACACTTTTAAAACCACAGCAGAGCATATGTATCAGATATTTTCAAAGTAGCATCATCCCCTGGTGTGTACCTTGAATGCAAGGCTACCATAAATGTGTATGTGCAACACTTTATTTCTTAAGCAGGGCCACCTAAAGGTAGATACAAAAAGAATAATAGCTATCAGTAAGAGTGTAGAGAAACTTTTATTATTTCAAAAAATGCTTATAAATTTAGAAATGTCAGTCCCCTATTGTGCAGGTTGTATTTTCTCAAGATGGCCACAGCAATGCATATCTTGTCCCAGATGTTGTTACAATGTGACATTGGTACTATATAGGAGATGCATTAGATGCCCCCAACCAATAGCATGCAGGCATTAGAAGAGATGCTACATGTTTTCCAGGATTGAATCGTAAAGAGCAAAATTGCTTCCCACTAGCTCTCTCTCTTAGTAAATTCACCTTGAGAGCTTGTGCTAACATATAAGAAGTCCAGATCCCCAGAAGCTGTCTGCTAAAGAGATTATGTGGAGAGACTACAAAGAGACAGAGAGAGATTTCTGAGGAGCTGCAACTGTTTCAGCCCCAGCTGTTGAAGCCTTCCAGCCCAGGCATCAGACAGCTGAGTGAAGAGACCTTTGAGATCACCTCATCCCAGCCACCATCTGACTGTAGTCTCATGAGACCTAAAGCCCATTTGTAATGCACCAAATTTCCAGCCCATAGAAGCCATGAGCAAAGATAAATGATTATTGTGGTTTTCAGCCGATACTTTTGGAGGTAAGTTGTTTGTAGCCATAAAAACTGTGAACATCTGTGCAGTCACAGGTGCTTCGATTAAAAGGCTGGCACCACAATTGTTTAAAAAGTATTCTCCCTTCATTTGGTTTAAAATCATTTCGTCAATAAGTGGTTTTACTATCAAAAGTGCTTTTTTAAATTTTATGATCAAGAAATGCTCTTTAAAATTTTACCAAATTTTAAAACAAAATCCTAATCATTTTGCTAATAAGTAAAATATTGATTAAGTGCTTACTCTTTACCCAAACTGATCTAGTAAGCAAGGAACACAAAATGAGAAATAGCAGTCTCTGACTTCGTGAATCATCATCGCTCAGTTTGGAGGTGAACCCTAAATGTATACGAAGAACAAGTGGAGACTAAGATGTAAGCTAACACATGATACAAAGGTGCCATATGGTTTTGAAAAGCTTTTCTTCTTCTCCCTTTGGAACAAAACAAAACAAAACAAAAGTATTTTGCACTAGATAGAGACTTGTTTACCTGAAAACTAATGAAGCTTAAGCTTCAGTGTCCTTTACCTATAAAATAAATCTTTTTCAATGTCCTGGCTGTGGTCACCTAGTGATACACATGCACACAGGCACACAAACACACACATGCATATATATATATACTATTACTATACTATAAAGTATCCTTAATCCTATACAAAAACATTTTTAAACTATACTATAAGATATTTTACTTTGTAAATTATACAATATGTAATATATAGATGTGCAGTGAGATATACTGTATATTGATATATACAATGTTTATGCCACAAATTATATATAGTACATATATACACAAATTATGTATACTTGTATAGTATACTTTATATGTATATTAAATAATTTATATATATACATATATATAATATTATAGCAGAGAGAGACAATTTTACATGCCTGATATTCAGAAGAATCTTCCATAGACCAGTTTCTGGTTTCTGTGTAGCAAACCTTGTCTCTCTTCCACTACCCATGTCCTTCCAGCAGGTGCTGGGCATGTGGGGTTCTCTTATTACAAGAAAACTTCTGGTCCTAAATTTATTTTGTGATACCAGTTGACTCAGCACAGTGCTGCTGTAACAATAATATATTATATATATTTGTATGTGTATATATATATATAGTATATGTATACAAAAATATATAATATATATTTTATATATACAAATTATATATTTTTGTACATATATTGTGTATATATACACAATTACATATATTTATACGTAGTGTATATATGTAGAAATTACACTATATATATTTTGTAAAGTAAGATCTTTTAATTAAAATTTGCAACTGATTTTCTCTTTCCACTTTGGCTACCCCTCCATCCCTCTTCCCCTCCTATTGGGTGGTTTCCGAGTAACCATGGGCATTGAGGAGGTTAAGTTGAGGATATTTTTGGTTTAAGTTTAGAGTGTCATATTTATGTGACTCACCGTTAATTCTTTGTAAAATTAAGTTATTGCTAGTAATCCTGATGTAGCAAGTGTCCAAGAGTACCCCTGCTGCCCTCTGGGCTAACTCAACTGGTGTCATGAAGTAAAGTTTAGGACCAGAGTTTTCTTGTAATAAGAGAACACTCCCTATGCCCAGCACCTGCTGAAAGGACATGGGTAGGGGAAGAGAGGCAGGGTTTGCTATGTAGGAGCCAGAAGGTGGTATACGGAAAATTCTTCTGAACGTCAGACATGTAAAATTGTATCTCTGCTACCTGGTCAAAAGAGAAGTTCTCCCCTGTCAGGAAGATTCTCAGTGATGCATTGTATACAATTTAAAAAGCTGATGACCAGCTCAAGCATTACAAAATCCAGAAAATTAACATGACTTTTCATTATTTAAGTATCAAATCAAGAAGAATTAAAAATCTTTTGACAGTGTGGTCATATGAGTCACTCTTTTTGTTAATTGGGTCATCAAATAAACCAGAAGTCTGTTTGTAACTGCTATTCAAAATCTGCCTCTTCCTCTTAATAATACTATTTTTTACAATTTCCCTTTCCATGTCAAAATCATTTCACTGACTCCAGTGCTTATCTTTTTAGCTTTCCTTTCATATTTCATTAACTTTTAATTAGATTTTTCCCTATTCTTTAACAAGGAAATATAAGAAGAAGATATGCATTCATGTTGTTCAAATTTTACATATGCAATTTCTCACTTGCTTTAAATTTGTTCCGATGGTGACTTTTTTATTATTGTAAATAAAAATCTACTTCCATGCCTGAGTTTTAATGCTTTTTATTTAAAAATGACTTCCAAGTTGTAGAAGCTTCAGACTTCAGACATCTTGATTCACTCTTGACTGTGGACAATGGGGAGAATGAAGAGATCTGTTAAAGCATGGCTTCCTTCTGGAATTCTGCCCTGATACCCCATGCCTATGTTAAGCACCTGCTCAGTTTCCACCTGTACTCATCTATAGCACTCACCACTTTGAATCAGTACATCAGTTTTATTCCACATCTTACAAAAACTCTGTAAGGCAGTGTGATGGTCAATTTTATGCGTCAACTTGTTTAGGGTCTGGTACCCAGTTGTTTGGTTCGATACTAGTCTGTATGTCTCTGTGAAGGTATTTTGTAGATGTGGCTAATATCTACAATTGTTCAGCTTTAAGTGAAAGAGATTATCTTGGATAGTGTGAGTGGACCTCATCCAATTAGTTGATGCCTTATGAGCCAAAACTGAGGTTTCCTGTAGAGGAAGGAATTCTGTTTCAAGAATGCAGTACATAAATCCTGCCTGAGTTTCTAGCTCGTTGGCCTATCCTGTGGATTTCAGACTTGTGAGTCATAATCCTAGGAGCCAATCTATTGACATCTCTCATTCTCTCTCTTGTTTCTCTAAAGAACCTGGCTGAAAAAATAGTAATTATTATTATCAGAGTTTCATAGAAAATAAAACTGAATGATACTGACGAGTTGGTACTTTATCTCCCCCAACCTCTCCTTTCTCATGTATAAAATGTGGTAATAATGTCTCTTGCCCTATGTACATTACAGGACTGCTTTGAGGTTCAAAGGGAAGTGTAGGTGAAAGCATAATAATTATACAAATAGAATTCATTGTTAATTAAGAAATTAACTTTATGATTCCCCTACTTCGCCAATGTCTGGCTTTCTCCTTCCCGACCATGAATTTCTTCTTCCTTTTGCCACCGCTTTCTCCTACCTGATAGCCCCTTCTTTTTCAGTGGTAATTATATTGCAATGTTTGTGCTTTCATATATGATATTTTGTTTAGTCATTGGAACAGATTCTAGTTGGATAAACGTTATACCCATTTCACAGATGAGTTGACACACAGAAGTGCTCAAAGTAATATGGCCAGATAATAATTGAACTGAAACATTCTTGTACTATCTCAAAGTGACATAAAAAAATACTATAAATTTTTAATCAATTTGAACCTTGGGACCATTGCCATAAAAAAGAATCCCTTACTTTGCAGAAAAATGTCTTTAATTCAGGTCCCCTTCCTGCCCTAAAGGGAGCAAATTATAATTTCAGTGATTAAGCTTTTAGAGTCAGTATTTCCATTGGAAGACTCTTGTGTCTGATTCACCTGCCAGTACAAAACTGAAGCTATCAAACATTTGGTGCCCAGCTGGCTGAAGAAGATTAAACTCTAGAAAGGTATTTAAATAAAATTTAAATAATTTATAATGTGCCTTCCTCTGAATAGCAAGTCTGCTCTTGTGCAAGTGGAAGAGGTAGCAGTGAAGCCTTCAACAGAAGACTGCATTCTAGAGGGAAAGAATACCCAGAATTTGCTTCTTTATGTAGATTACGGCAGACAAGAAAGGTTATCTTTTTAAAAACTAAACCTCCAAAATATTCTTAAAAACTATTTTAATTAAAAACTGAAATGCACAGAGGATGCAGGGTTTATATTGAGACTAGAAACTGAGACTAGAATTTTGTTGCCATATTTTCAGGGGGATATTGAGAAACCAGGGGCAAACCTTAGGATTGTGATGACACTGTTTGTTGTAAGAGAAAGAGCTGAGGGGCCGGAGACGCTTAGCCTAATAAAGGCTTAGAGGAAATAAGAAAACTGTTTTTCAGTAATGGGAGGATAGATGTTTATCTCCAGAGGGGGCCCATGGATGGAATATAAAGGGAAGCTGATCAAAATCCTTTTTAACAGAGAGCCCCGTCTAAACATCAATCAGGATGGTTTTTGAAGTGGGGATCAGTGGTGCTGAAAGGTGGTGGTCAGTGTGGTGACCTGCTGATGTCTGAATTCTTATTTTAGAATGTGGTGTGTTGGATGTCATAAAACCTAAGGACTTATCCATTGCTAATATTCAAATATAATATGTTGATGTGAACTGTCTTTCCATTAAAATCATGTGCTGGCCTAGGTCTGATTAGGCAGAAAATTATGCTTTGCTCATTCAGTTTGTCTTAACGATAATTGGTATGCATGAAAAACCTTTTACTCATCACTACCTATCTTATTTCTGTCTTATATTCTTTATATGTAGAATGGAATAAATATAGTGCCTACTTTATGAGGCTATTGTGAAGGTCAGTTGGAGATAATGCACAGAAATTGTTGAATGCCTGACATATATTAATTTCCTGATAAACGTTAACCATTGTGATTGTTGTTATTTTTGTTGTCATTGTTAACTGTAAATTTATCTGCCTTATAACCTCGTGAGGTTATGCTGTTCTCCCCACTTTAGAAATAGGGCACCAGAACCCTAGGTCAAGTAAATTGTTTTTGAGTTTCCACAGTTGGCGAGACGCAGAAATGGAAGTTAAATCAGCGTCCTGCTCACATCTCAGCCACAACGGTTTCTGTGGTACTTTATGCAGCTATGAACCCTCTGGTGTTTCTCAGACATTTGCCATAAAAATGACCCTTTGTATCGTTTTAATGTTTTAACGTTAGAGTTCCAACAGAAGCAAAACTGTGGCTTTGTGTTACATACATACACCCACACAGGCTAACGCACACAGCCTCAGTGACTAGAGTAGAAAATGTAAGCATCAACGCGACTCTATTATTTGAAACATTATTTACTGACGGCTCCAGCAAAGCTTTTGATCATGCCAAGCTGCGTAGTTCAATGAAATCCATGTATAGAATCCTATCTAGCTGGAGAAAGATTGCATCAGAGAAGGCTGAATGGTTCAATTGCTGTTATTCTAAAGCCAGCATTCTGGGGAGAGCATTAGTATTCACAAACATCAAAAGAGTCGCTAGAATGGAAATTGACCCTGTCTTGTAATATAAACAGGTCAGCTGTTTGAGAGTTTTCAAAGACAGTTATGATGTAATAGCCTATATACAGTACTCACAGGCTAATCTGTTTTAAGCTTCTCCTCTGGCATTTCTCTTTCCTAGGAATGAAATAAAAGGAAAAGTGAATACAGATAAAGAAGAAAGCTCATCCCTTTTGCCATTTAAGAAATGGCCTATTGTCCAGCCTCCATAGGGATATGGCATTGGTGGTAAATTCAATATTTATATCACTGGGGATGTTTTCTTGAAGACTTTCTTTTCATGTAAGATGCTATCATCTTGTGATTTATGATCTATGCATCTCTGAGGACATTTTTTTTCTAAAGTTTTTATTGTTCATAGATGTACATAACACCAGGCAAATAGCTAATAGTGATCGAGTTGGCTGCAGGTGCAGCAGACATTTTAAATAAGAACACAATTAAATGGAAATCTGAATTCCAGCCAGCAGGATTTTAACAGTAATACAGTACACTGGGGTGCCCTGCAATATTGATCCTGTGGTGTCTCTATAAGTAGCAACTCACAGTGCATTTGCCACAGAAAGATGTACGTGTTTCAGGGGAGCCATTTCCCACTCAGAGTGGTAGGTTGTAGGAAGACTTTGGCTGAGGCAATTCGTTCAGATGTAAAGTGTAAGTCAAGGGTGAGATCATGCCTTTTTAAGTCTAGATTACCCTTTCTCCTTAAACTTGCTGATTTCACTAGATTCTTGACACTCCCCCTGCCATTCGTCCTACGATAATTATTAATGAGTATAAAAATTAAGAGTGAAGAATTAATTTACACTGAAAAATACAAAATCACAGCTTTTCCCAAAGTGACTTTTCTTAAAATTGAAGGTGAAAAGCTGCCAAGAAGTTGCAATTGGCAAAAATGCAGACATGATTTAACTCATTTCTATAAAAAAGGCACTAACGTTGAACAGGTAGCTATAGCATCATGTGTGTTTTACCTGGGTCCGTCTTTTGGGGAGGCACATTTTATCTGTAAGACTCAGACAAAATGTTACATATTCTGAAACAGGTTAAAAGATACATGATTCCAAGTCAGGTCCAAGGCCGGTGAAAAATTGATGTGGTTAGAGGGTTGTAATTTCTGTCTTCACAATCTATACTATAGATCTCTGTAGTCTTTCCCTGTAAATATTTGATAATAGATGGTATACAAACATGTAAAATATTTTAAAAAAATCTCTCAATATATGGTTTTTAATATAAAGTTACATGCAAAGCTTTTGATCATGCCAAGCTGCGTGGTTCAATGAAATCCATGTATAGAATCCTATCTAGCTGGAGAAAGATTGCATCAGAGAAGGCTAAATGCAAAGAAAACAGTACCTTACTCTATGTATTTTTCCAGTTTCTATTTTTTAACTTATTATGTACATAAGAAATGACATTTGTCAGCAAGCAGCTTCTTCCAAATTAACCATCCATCAGCTATCCTATATAGTAAGTTGGCTTAGATATTTTATGGCCGATGAGTTCTGTATCCATCTCCTCTTCTCTTGGAAGCATTTCAGTACCCCTAATTGTCTAAAAGAAGTTCACTGTCATTCATTGTAGCCTTTGATATAGCCTTACCTGCATTCCCTGTATTTCTACATTCCCAAGTTATGCATCTCTCTCATAATTCCATTCTCTTTGAGAGGAGGCAGCCTAATAAAACAAAAAAAGATAAGTTGGTAAAACCAAATCCAGCATCTCAGTTCTGCTGTTTCCTGTTTCTCTTTGTTCAATAACTTACCTTCTTTGAGTGTTGGGTTTCTCGTCTGAAAATGAAGAAATACTTGTCGGATGTGTGGCTCATGCCTGTAATCTCAGCACTTTGGGAGGTCAAGGCAGGTGGATCACCTGAGGTCAAGAGTTTGAGACTAGCCTGCCCAACATGCAAAACCTTAGTGGGCACCTGTAATCCCAGCTACCCAGGAGGCTGAGACAGGAGAATTGCTTTAACCAGGGAGGCAGAGGTTGCAGTGAGCCGAGATTGTGCCACTGCACTCCAGCCTGGGCGAGAAGAGTGAAACTCTGTTTCAAAAAACAAAACAAAACAAAATAAACAAACAAAAAAACAACTTCATAGAGTTGTGAATATTCATTGAGATAATGTATGTAAAGTGCTTTGTACAATTCCGGGTATGTCGACATTGCTCAATAGATGTTGACTTGCTTTTCTGCGCAAAAAAGATAAAAGAGATGTGATGAATCACATAATGTTTTGCTTTTCATGATGTATATTCTTTGCATTGTAAAAGAGATCTCTTCTTGACCCAAAGAAATAAAATATTGATGGTGGAATTTTAGAGAATGGGGCAGGCTGGTGTGAGAGTTATTTTTAAGAAAGGAGATGTTTTAAGACCACCAAATCTCCCAATAGTGAGGACACTTAATCTACTTATGTCTCTGTTAACCCAGAAATAAGGATATCATAAAATTGCATTAAATGATGCTTCTCATATGTTCAATGATCCTGATTTTAGGAAATTAAAGATCATTATTATTTGATTTAATTTAATTAACAGAACCCATCACCTTACACCTTAGAGCCCCTGGGCTTCCATACAGACAATATGAATGCAATGATTAAATTAATTCACAGCCAATAAAAATTCTCATCAGAATGAAAATGGAAGAAATTATCTGATTGAGAACCCTGAGTCAATTATATGCCTTGGGTATTTCATGAAAATTCATTGAAATTTACCTGTGCTGAAATAGAGAAGAGATCACTTAGCAAATGTTATTCATTTATTCATCCATCCATTAATTCCTCTCATATTTACTAAGACATTTCTCTGTGGTAGCCAATATGCTAGATGTCCTATGATAAATACCAAGTTGAATCAGATGCCTTCCTGGCCACCCCCATAAACTTTGAGCAAGACATATTCCTAAATGAATATAATCCATAGAACTTGAAATACAGAAAAATATATCAATTTTGATTTGCAAAGATCATGAAAACATTCTTTGAATAGATTCTGTATCTAGGCCTTGAAATTGAGATGGTTTAATAAAATTAGTTCAACCATTTTTCACTGAATACTTACCATATGTCAGAAACTATCTTAGTGCTAGAGATAACAATTTCAGAAGGAATGGGATTGTGTGCCAGCTCTACTATTTTCTAACTGTGAGCTGTAATAAAATTGAATCTCTCGAACACTCAGTTTCCTCCATGCAGATAAAATAAGCTTTGACCTCCTAGTCATAGTGAAATAATACATGTAAAGGTACTTATGTGCTTAGTAAAAGTTGCTATAATTATTAAAATATTCCATTGATCTTGTTTTTTCCATTCTTTAAATTCTTCCATATTTGGCTAACAGTTTCAACCTCATTAAGCAAAACTTTCATCAACAAAATCTAAAAAATCAGCAAAAACTTTGGTACCTCTTCAGCAGCTTCTGAGAAATCTGTAAGTTTCCTTGGTATTCAAGGCATTTCATGATCTGCTTCAAACCCTCCTATCAAATGAACTATTTAATTTCTGGATAAACCCGACTTCAGGGTGCTGTTAAAATGTGTGCTGGGCTCTGCTGCCTTTGTATCTTTACTTATCTTTGAGAGAAAGTCTTTGCCTCTCCTAGGATTAGTGTCCTTATTTTTTGGAATTGTATCCATGACCCAGCTGAAATGTGACCTCCTCATTTAAGCTCTCCCTGGCTTTCCCATCTCATTATCTTTCTTTGAATAGAGTGTTGATTATGTTAACACATTGCTCAAGAACACTGTTGGTTTCTCATTCCTTGATAGGTCTAAGTATCTCAACATGACTTTTTTTTTTTTTTTTTTTTTTTTTTGAGACGGAGTTTCACTCTTGTTGCCCAGGCTGGAGTGCAATGGCGCGATCTCGGCTCATCGCAACCTCCGCCTCCTGGGTTCAGGCAATTCTCCTGCCTCAGCCTCCTGAGTAGCTGGGATTACAGGCACGCGCCACCATGCCCAACTAATTTTTTTGTATTTTTAGTAGAGACAGGGTTTCACCGTGTTGACCAGGATGGTCTCGATCTCTTGACCTCGTGATCCACCCGCCTCGGCCTCCCTAAGTGCTGGGATTATCTCAGCATGACTTTTAAAAATTCATCAAAATGTGGCAGTAACTAAGTTTACTAATATCATCTGGTTTAATCTAATAGCATCTTTTCTTCAATGAAAAGGCATGCCTTTTATAGTCGTTATCTACATAATTTCCCCAACTATTTTATTCCTTTCTTATGTTCTCTACATGGAATGTCTTTCTACACTACTTTGAAATCTTAGGCTTCTTTTAAGGTCAAGCTCTGGGAAATCTTTCTGGATTGCTGCAGTAGGAATTAATCTCTCTGTCCTTCAAGTTGTGTTATTACCCTATTTACATGCCGTTACAGCACTCTGCAACACCTCAACTCACAGAGCTAGCTCTATGTTCTTACCTTGCTTAAAAGAATATGAATTCCTTAAGACAGAATAATTTTATTTATAATTAAATGCCTCATTTGTATCCCAGTGCCTGATCCATGGTAGAACTCAATAATATGTTTACTGAATTGTTTATAGAACATAGGCTGCTCCAGGGACAGAACCGTGACTTACAGAGTGGCGCTGTATTTGCTGCATTCAAGGAGTGGGCTCATTGAGAATTTTAGGAGGTTCTGTGCTTCATTTGGTGCTATAAGCATGTAGAAGGAATTCCTCTTGGTTTTCTCCATCTCAGAATTTGGACTTTTGCTGGCACTCTTACATAAGTTGCTCTGCTTGCAATGGGCTTAAAATGAGCGACCTCAGGGAAAGGGATGGCTGACACCGGTTGGTCTGACTGGTCCTGTGGGGACAATGAACACTGGGGAATGCTTCAGTACCTGAACAATGAGCACTGGGGAATGCTTTCATACCTGAACCTCTTTTTGGTGATAGGCTCAATCCCTGGCTTCTATTCCACCTCCCAGGTTAGTTGTTGCCTTTGTCAGGACTCAATAGTTATGTTTCTGGCACTGGGCCTGGCATAGTGTAGTTTTCCATTAAAAATTAGAGTGATTTCTTTTTCCTTTTCCTTTTTCAATCAGTTTAGCATGATTTAATATAAATATAAAATATAAATATATAAATATGCTTCATTTCCCACCCCCAATCCAAATGAAATCTTGAAACACAATAAATACTGTGTATTGGTGCCATAGCTCAGGGTTGCCTCTGTATGCTCATGCGTGCTCTTTCTTATTTCTACTTAAGGCTTTCTTATAGAGGGTAATGAATAGAGTGCATTAGGACTTCTGAATATGGCACTTAAGTCATGCAATCACCACATGGTGCCTTCTCTTTTTTGGATAAGTTTTATGTAGAAGCAAACTCCCTGCTTGGTTTTCTTAGAAATCTATAGTGCTCTTTAATGTTTGCTAATCAGCCACCTTGGTTTATTGTTTGGGCACTTCAATTCAGGACTTGAAGTCAGCAGAGACCCTAACAACATTTGTGTCTTTTCTACTCACGAGGAGACATGGTTCAAAGGCAAAAACTGAACCTGGAAAGTGGAACTAAATGAAGCCAGGGATTGAGTCTATCCCCCAAAATCTGTCAGGTATGAAAGCACTCTTCAGTGCTACAGGACCTGTCAGACCAATTGTGTCAGCTCCCCTGGTTCCCTCGAGGTCTCCCATTTTGTGTCCATTAGAAGCAGAGCAACTACGTTAGAGTCCCGACGAAAGTACAGGTTCTGAGGTGGAGAGGCCCACAGGCTTTACTGAGCAGGAGGATGGGAATAACGAGGGAAAGGGCGAGTGGGGAAAAATAACAGTAGAAATATTGACAACATAGTTGGTAAGTGATAAAAATGCAGTTGAATTCTAGAACAAATTAAGTTCTGCATTTTTACTGCGCTACTCTTGAAACAAGGAATGAAGTTCAAGACCTTTTGTCCACGTAGTCAGCTTTCCATTAGTGATGTATGCAAATGAGGGCTAGATAATTACTTTTGGAGGAGAAACTCAAACTTCATGTTTTTTATTTGCTTACCTGTGAGATTTTGTGTTTTCATAAAAAGAAGAGTTTTTACATCTCCAGCCATCACTGAGCCCACTGTTGTGGTAAAGGCTACAGAACTTCTGATGGTATAAAGAAGCTGCCCAAGGGTCTTCAAAACCCATTGCCTGTGATGCTGACCCATAGTCATTATTTGGCTATGGAAGCCAATTCGAATCTCAGAATCTACTCATCTCCTCTATGTTAGTATTTCTTTTTCCTGATAAATGGGTAAAATGACTGAGAATTCTGAGCCCAGAAAACTATGTTGGGAAAAAGAAAAAAGCCTGTTTCTACTTACTGTCCTCTCTGGTAGATTTTGGCTGAAAAGAGTGTGAGAAGAAGGATGAAGAGAGGGCTGTGGTTGGTGAGAAAGAGTGAATGTTGGGAGGATCTTAATGTGTTTTAAAATGTAATCCTTAAAGTTCTTGCCATTGATGTAATTAATGGAAAACAGGATGGAAACATTGAAGGGTTAGAAGTAGTTTGAAATTGAGAGTACAGGGGCCTTTTCAAAATAGGACTTTTCTGATAACACTAAAGAGATTGGAGCATTGAAACACAATAAAACAGGTACTCTCACTTGTACTCATGAGGTTTAAAAAATTGCTAGCAAAAAGCTAAAGACTTTTGGTTACATAACATATCTTCAGTTTAGGTGGGAGCAAAACCTCTTATTAGTTTTCAGCTCCATCTGATCTGATCCTGTGACATCCCCAGTTCAGTTCATATGGATAATATCACCAAAGATGTGGATTTTGAGGACAGGCAGAGGAACGGCCAGTTCTGTGAACAGTAGTGGGAGAGGTCTCTGAGGGCTTGTAATCCTAAGGCAGCAGTCAAATCAACTTTAGAAACAGTGCATTTTAGTCATGAAATCTCCAAGTGAATTTGGAATCACTCAGCTTCTCATTTAAAGATAAACAATAATACTTTTAAGATACAGTACTAAGAATGATGTGAATAATGAAATTAGTTAATACCATCACTAAAGAAAGTCAAATAAATAATATCTTTTTTTAAAAAAAGGAACAGCTTTACTAAGATAGGTTAAAATAAAAACTTTAGACAAAATAAATTTAACAGCGTTTATTTGAGTAAAGAGTGGTTTATGAGTTAGGCAGCACTCAAAACTGGAAGAGAGGTTCTAAGAGCTCCATTGCAGGAGTGTGGGCAGTGAGCTCTTATAGGTTGACCATGGAACTAAGACAAAGAAAATATTTAATTGGTTAGAGTGAAAAGACCCTAGTTAGAGGATGGTTGATGATTAATGGTTAGTAAGGTCTCAGTTTGCTCTTACTATTTTCTTTGGTCTTTGGTTTATGTAGAAATTTAAAGCACTGCAGCCTTCCCAGCCTAATGGCCTCTCAATTAAACATTTTTTAATAGATATAATTTATATACTATAAAATTTACCCCCTTAAAGTATACAATTCAGTGGTTTTGGTATATTGGCAATGTTTTGCAACAAACACAATTATATAATTTTAGAACATTTTTATCACCATTCCCAGGCACAAAGAAACAGTAAATCCATTAGTAGTCACTCCTCATTTCCTATCCCAAGTCCCAGCAACCAGGAATCTATTTCTGTCTTTATGAATTTGCCTATCCTGGCAATGTTATATAAATAAAATCATCCAATATGTCACCCTTTGCATCTGGCTTCTTTCAATTATTGTGGTGTTTTCAAGGTTCATTCATGCTGTAGCATGTTTCGTATCTTTTCCCATTTTGTGGCTGAATAATATTCCATTGTGTGGATATATTACATTTTTCTTGTCCGTTCATTGGTTGACAGGCATTTGGGTTTTCTTCCACTTTCTGGCTATTATTCACAGGGCTGCTATGAATATTTATGTACAAGTTTTTGTGTGGACGTATGTTTTTAATTCTCTTGGATATATATCCAGGAGTGATATTACTAGATCATATGGTAACTCTATGTTTAAACTTTTAAGGAAATGACAAACTGCTTTCCAAAATAGTCGTACCATTCTGTGTAAATAATGTCTTCCCTCCAGCTTTTTGAGGTGTAATAGACAAACAAAAATTGTATATATTTAAGGCATACAACATGGGTATCTCCGCTCCCACGTTCATGGAGCATTATTCACAAGAGTGACAATACAGAAATAACCTAAGTGTCAGGCAATGGATGAATAACCAAATAAAATGTGGTAAATATATGTAATAGAATATTACTGAGCCTTAAAAAAGAAGGAAATTGTGCCATCTGCAACAACATGGGTAAACTTGGATGACAATCTGTTAAGTGAAATAAGCAGTCACAGAAAGACAAATATTGCATGATCTTCATATGTGGGATCTAAAAATGTTGAATTCATAGACGGAAAGAGTAGAAGGTGGTTACCAGTAGTTGAAAGGTGGTGGGGGGGTGGGAGATAAACGATGTCTTTTTAATCTCCAGAGATGAAGAAGTTTATTCGTCCCTGGAGAACGCGTTGTCTCTATAGCTGTATTTTTTTTTTTTAATGTATCATATTTTGAGGATTTTGAAAGGGCATAGTTTCCTACCATCCTGGCTCTATATCTTCCGTTTTGGCAAAGTCCTCTTCAAGAACATTTAAAGGCAGATTATAAAGAGAAAAGACCTATATCAAAGAATGAAACAAGTCCTTGGCAGACTGCAATATACTCTGCCTTGATACTATTTCTCGTTTCCTTTCTCCACTGAGAAGTCACTGCTTCCATTTGTTACATTTAAACTACCTAATGTCAACAGCAGTAAGAACATGTAATAGCTGAGCATCTACCTCGTGCCATGCACTATGCTTATTCCTGGGGAAAAGAAGAATAAATTGGACATAAAACCATTAGGTATTACAGTTTCCTATAGGCATTAGTAAGTGTGTCAATAGAGATGCAAAAAAATAAATTTTCGAAGGCCCAATGATGTAAAGCATGGTGTCTCAATTTTGGCACTATAAATATTTTGGGCCTGATAATTCTTTGTTGTGAGCAGTTGCTCTATGCATTGTGGGTGTTTAACAGCATCTCTGGCCATTACATACTAGTTGCCAGGAGTACCAACCCAGTTGTGACAACCGAAAGTATCTCCGCATATTGTCATTGTGGAAGTCAGGTCTTAGGACTGTGGGGAGGTAACCTAATCTTTTTGTTCCCCATCTTCAAAAACAAGAATAATAATGGCTACTTTATAGGATTGTTGTAAGGATTACAGAGGATAATACATATAGAACCACCTAACAAAGTGCCTGCACATGTAAGAGCTTGTTTACCATTTATTCAATACCATATATTGCGTACGTCCCAGATCCTAGGCATTCTGTGGGATGTTGGTAAACAATGGTGAATAAAGCCAGCATAATCCAGGCCCTTGTGAAGCACGTTGTCATCTGCATCTGAAAGCTGCTGTGACTGCTGTGGTCACATTGTCTTGCAAATAGAATCTGCTTACGTTTTGTGCTCTTCCTTAGACTCTGAGTTGCTTTAAGGCAGAAACGAGCTAATTTTGTCTTTATATTTTTATCACAGATTATCTAGCAAGTGTCAAGCACATAGTAGGTACTTGAAAATTGTTTGTCGAATAAAATAACAAAGAAAATGAATGCTAGGCAGTTGTGTAGATATACGTAGATGCTTTCCTGATGAATGCTCCTTGGACTCCAGCAAACGCCACTTGTTGGGCCATGGGTGAATTGTTGGCCCTGTCTCCACACTGGCTTTTCTCCCACAGTGTGATATGGCAGTTCAGCGAGGCCTGGACTCAGTTTGAACATATTGGAGAGGGTGGCCATGATTCTGTTTTTATTCCCCTCTAATGTTTCCACTCTCATTAAACTTGAATGTTAACAATGGTAAACTGAGAGAAGACAAAAGAAATGAACAAGTGGAATATTATCGTGTGTCCTTCTGTGAATGAATGGCTGGAATGTTGGATGATTATGTAACCAGACACCTGTTATTCCAATTGTTCAATCACCATTAGTTTTTCATTTGTAACATTTACTGAACATCTACTGTGTAGTCTGGATCCCTTTCTGCCTCTCTGCTCTTTGATTACTTGGGTCAGCGCCTTGCTGTCCCACGCTCCCTCCCGTCTCCAGGCTTTTCCATATTCTCTTTCCTCTGCTTGGGCCATAATTCTAATTAATTCTTATTTATTGTTGAGCTCTTAGTTCAAATTTAACTCAGCTGGTATCCCCACGTCTACTCCATCCAAGATTAGAACAGAACCCACAGCCTGGAGCACTCAAAGCCCTGGAACTACTGTATTAGATTAGTACTTGTTGGTTCCACTAAACCTGAAATCCTACAGGGGCAACAGTTGTGTCAATTTTTCTCGCCACTATTTCCTCACTTCTCAGCACAGCGCCAAGCGTGTAACAAGTCCTTGTTAATGTTTTCAGACTGATTGCTAATTGACTGCATGAATGAACAAATGCTAGGCATTGCTCAAGTTTTAGCTGGCTTTTCTTTCTTTCTTTCTTTCTTTCTTTTTTTTTTGAGACAGAGTCTGGCTCCTGGAGTGCAGTGGCATGACCTCGGCTCGCTGCAACCTTCGCCTCCCAGGTTCAAGCAGTTCTCCTGCCTCAGCCTGCCGAGTAGCTGGGACTACAGGTGCACCACCATGCCCAGCTAATTTTTGCATTTTTTAGTAGAGACGGGGTTTCACCATGTTGGCCAGGATGATCTCAATCTCTTAACCTCATGATTCGCTCGCCTCGGCTTCCCAAAGTGCTGGGATTACAGGCATGAGCCACCGCGCCCGGCCCCTCTGGCTCTTCTTAGGTGTTTAAAAAATGCTGGACCGACAGTGATTCCGACCTGTTAGAAGAGTGATAAGCACTTGCTGGGCAGGCTGTCTGTGGTTGACCGGTGAGTATTCCTCTCAGTACATAAGCGAGAGTGAGATAAAACAGGGAGAGGATGGACGGTAGGGCCTAGCTTTCTGCTAAAATGGGACCTGAAATCATCATCTTAGAGTAGCTGCCTGCCATCTTTGCCATGAAGTGTTTGACGGTGTCAGCTACAGAATCAAAACTGTTGCTGTGCTCCCCACTCGACATGTGCACTATTTTTTCCTCTCACCATTTGAAGCTAATATTTTTCTTCACTGCCTTTGGGCTTTTTGCCCTAGGAAACGGTGGTCTTTAGTTCTTGAACTTATTTTTCTATCCAGAGCAACTTTCCCTGGTTGGATTAGGAGCTGGCTAGCCTCTGTGCTTGTCTGGTTTCTTAGTAAAAGGCATGATGAGGGACATAATGGGGAAAGTGATGGACAGATACGTTTTAACATACATAAAATGTATTCTCTAAGCCTATAAAAGTCAAATTCAAAATATGTGTATTTGTTAAACAGTCCTTGGGCTGAGATGACTGGCATTTAAAAAAAAATAAATGAATGCAAACAACCTTTATCTGGGCTTGCAGTGTGCACAATGAAATATTAACCACTCATCTCCTGTGAATACTTCCCTTGCTCTGCACGGACTGGATGTTCTGCTGATTTGTGGCAGGGACGCTTTTGGGTTTGCCAAGGAGAGATGTCTTGCTTGTTTCTCTGGTGACTGTGAAGCCTTGTTCACATCGTTGCTGCTGCCCACCAACTCTGAAAATACATCTTGCTGCACCAGACTGGAGGCCAATGGTGCAACATGATGCAGCACATTGCAAAGCTAAAATCTGAAACTCTAGCATGAATATTTATTTGTCATTTTGGAAAGCTACTCCGTTTTCCTGAGGCTGAGTCTGGAAAGAAAGACTGATGACCAGCCTCGAGTGGGCGGAGTGAGGAGGGAGAGGAAAGATGGAGAGGGGGCGATGCTGGGATGTATGCTTCCATTCATTTCCTGATGGCTGATGCAATTTGGATAAAGGGCAATATTTTCCACCCCTTTTGTGGAGGTCTGTAAAGCAGCTAAGGTGGTGGTTACTATAAGTTAATCTCCATTAACCAAATTAATTGTGAAATCTGAAAAGGCCACTTTTAGCATTAGATCCTAGAGGTATCATCTGTGGATGGGATTTTTCATTTCCCTGTTTACAGCAACCTGGAATTAGACTTGTTTTGTTATTAAGAAAACTTGTTTGTACAGTGGTTTCAATAATTAAACCAAAATGTCACTACATCCATATGCCTTTTCATATCCTATTTCCTGGTGGAAAGGTTTATCCCATAGGAAGTAACCCCGTTTCAGTCAAGTTCAGCTATTACCTTGGGGAAAAAAAAAAAGAAAGAAAAAAATAATCAACTTGTCTTTTCAAATGTTTTACTTAAACTAAGGACAATTAAAATTATTTATACACAACCATGCCACAGAAGTAATGAGATGATTAAAATATTCTTAATGAGTTTGCATTTTCCAATTGTTTGACTTGATGTTCCAATACATATTTATGATTTAATTATTGTTTTGGACTCAGAAAATGTCTGTTTTTAAAAGATCAGCAAGGTTAATGAGAGAGTTGATATATTGACTTGTTGATTCTCTCCTTAGACTCTTGGCAATTAGAATAATATTCTGGGGTGGGGAAATAACAAGTTTGTTTAAATATCTTATGGCTTTATTAACACTTAAACTGGAAAGTCTCTTTGTTTTTTGAAGTCATCTTTAAGTCCAAAGGGTCTGGTGAATATAACCTAATACATGTAGCATTTAGAGGCAATTAATTTGTATGATAGAGAAGAGTTTTATCTATCTCCACCTCTTTATTTACCTTGTTTCCATCTCAGGAGAAGAGGGTGGGACTGAGAGGGGGAGGCTAATCCCACCACATGTACTCTGATCCCTCTTTTCTCTAAGATATCTCATGTCATCACTTATTACTCTATCCTGTTTCTTCAACTTCTGCCACTCCTTTCTCTTAGACTAAAAAAACTCCAATATCCCTCCAAGAGGATAAAATAATATAATTAAAAAAATCCTCCTTTGACCTTGCATCACCAACTCCCCTATTCCTTGCTTTTTCTCTTTCTCTTCACTTCTAAGGCATCTTCTTTCTTGCTTATTTATTCTTCAACCTGCAGCAATCTGCCTTTTATGCCATCTCTCCATGAGAAGAGCTTATCCCACCTACTGGTGGTATCTGTTTTACTCCATCCTGTGGACAGGCATTAATTCTTACGTTACTGCTCTCTGCGGCAAATCCCTGTTGAAATACTGAACTCTTAATGTTCTGTGGAACCACGTCTTCCTGCGTTCTCTTTCTTTTCTTGGATTTTCTTTTCTCGATGCAGCCTTAAATATTGGTGTTCCCCAGGATTTCAGTTTCTGCCTTCTTTTCTTTTTGCTCCCTCTATATTTGTTCCTTGGGTTGATTTCATTGGGTCAGGAGTTACTCTTGGTCATGATGACATGACTGAGAGCTAGAGCATGTGGGAGAAAGACTGTAACATTTGAAGTCAAATTCATCTGTGTTTGAATTCTGGTTCTGCCACTTACTAGCCTAGTAGCAGATTTAAGGCAATAAATCTTACTCTACTGTAACGACTCCCAGCATCTTTAGTCCATATTGTTCTGAAGTGTAGTCCTGCATAGCTCTCACTGGAAATCCCTTGCGTGATGATTCATCCGTATGCAAGCTCCTCGTGTTTGAACTAATACCTTATTCCTGATCCATCTCCATCTGCGCCCTTCTGTTTTTTTTTTTTTTTTTTTTTTTTTGAGACGAAGTTTCGCTCTTGTTACCCAGGCTGGAGTGCAATGGCGCGATCTCGGCTCACTGCAACCTCCGCCTCCTGGGTTCAGGCAATTCTCCTGACTCAGCTTCCCGAGTAGCTGGGATTACAGGCACGCGCCACCGTGCCCAGCTAATTTTTTGTATTTTTAGTAGAAACGGGGTTTCACCATGTTGACCAGGATGGTCTCGATCTCTTGATCTCGTGATCCACCCGCCTCGGCCTCCCAAAGTGCTGGGATTACAAATTTTGTATTTTTTACTAGAGACGGGGTTTCTCCTTGTTGGCCAGGCGGGTCTTGAACTCCCGACCTCAGGTGATTCACCCTTCTCGGCCTACCAAAGTGCTGGGATTACAGGCGTGAGCCACCGTGCCTGGTCCTGCGCCCTTCTCTTTAACCTGTTTCCCCTCTTTTAATGAAAGAAACTGTCAGATATTCAGCAACTGTGTTGGTCATTTACTTTCTCTCTCTCCTCCTTTGTTAATTCTACAGTATTCATCAATATCATCCATGAGTCTATCACTCTACATTTTCGTTTCCACTCTATGTCAAGCCTCATCAACCAACTCTGGATTATTAAATCAGGTGTTCAAAAAGGTCTACCAGTCCACCACCTGGGTGTTTTTGGTTTATTTGGAATAAAGTTCACAAAATAGTTTTTCTGAACTACACACTCTTTGAAGTATCATATTACTTTGAGGAAAAAACTTAAACAATTACTAAGCACGCAACACCATTCATGAATGCATCTTGCATTTTTCTATGGCCACTTCACAACTGTTGACTGGTGGTCACCACCTATATATATTAAACTCTATCCCCCTGCCCCCAAGAATTTCTCATACTTCATTTTATTTCTGTGGATTACACTAAAATCTACTTGTTACAAGGAAGGTGCATCTGCTCATTCTTCACCTGGATAAATCCTGTGTGCATGTCAAAACTTGATGCCCTGTGAGAATGTAAAAAGTTGCAGCTTCTATGGAAAATACTTTGATGATTCCTCAAAAAGTTAAACACAGAATTACCATATGATCCAGCAATTCTACTTCTAGGCATTTCCCTGGTGGTCTAATGGTTAGGATTCAGTACTTGCTTCCTGCTAGGTATATAACCAAAGAAGATTGAAAATAGGGGCTCAAAGAAACATTTTTACTTGAATGTTCATAGCAGCATTATTCACAATAGCCAGAAAATGGAAACAACCCAAGTGTCCATCAACAGATGAATAGACAACCTAAATATAGCATATTCATACAGCGAAATATTATTCAGCCATAAAATGAATAAAGTTCTGTTATATGTTACAACATGGATGAAGCTTGAAAACATTATGCTAAGTGAAGTAAGTGCCACAGAGGATAAGTATTGGATGATTCCTTTTGTATTAAATATCTAGAACAGAAATATTCATGGAGATGGAAAGTAGATGAGAAGTTATGAGAGGCTGGGAAAGGGGAAATGGAAAGTTATTGCTTAATGGGTACAGAGGTTTTGTTTGGATTGATGAAAATTATTTTGGAAATAATGGTGATGGTTGCACAACTTTGTGGATGTAATGAGTTGTACTAAAAATCATTTCCTAGAAACTCTAATTTATTGCTGGTGGGAACACAAAATGGTACAGCTACTTTGGCAGATAGTTTGACAGTTTCTTACAAAACTAAACATATTCCTACCATATAAATCATAAACTGTGCTCTTTTGCATTTACTCAAATGAGGCAAAAACTTAGGTCCACACAAAAACTAGCAAATAAATGTTCATGGCAGCTTTGTTCATCTATGCCAAAACTTAGATACAATGAAAACGTCTGCAGCAGGTGAATGGATAAACAAACTGTGGAATATCTGGAAAATAGAATATTATTCAATACTGAAACAAAATAAGCTATTGAGCCATGAAGAGACAAGGAGGAAGCATATGTATATTACCGAATGAAAGAACTGATATCAAAAGGCCACATACTGTATGATTCCAACTAAATGACATTCTGATAAACTATGGAGACAATGAAAGGATCAGTGGCTGCCAGGCTACTAGGCAAGACAAGAGAGAGGGATGAATAGGCAAAGCACAGGGGATTTTTGTGGAAGTAAAACTACTCTTTATGATACTACAGTGGTGCATATATGTCATCATGCATTTGTCAAAACCTGTGAAGTTTACACCACCAAGAATAAACGCTAATGTAAACTATGAGGTTTGGGTGATGATGACGTGCCCATGTAGATCCATCACATCTATCAAATATACTACTCTGATGTCAGATTTTGATAGTGCGGGAGGGTATGCTTTTGTAAGTGTCGGTGGGTTTAAGAAAAATCCATGTACCTGTCTTAATCCATTTGTGTTGCTGTAAAGGAATACTTGAGGCTGGGTAATTTATTTATTTTATTTATTTTTTATTTATTTATTTTTTTGAGACAGAGTCTTGCTCTGTCGCCAGACTGGAGTGCAGTGGCGCAATCTTGGCTCACTGAAACCTCCGCCTCCTGGGTTCAAGCTATTCTTCTGCTTCAGCCTCCAGAGTAGCTGGGACCACAGGCACGTGCCACCACACCCAGCTAATTTTTGTATTTTTAGTAGAGACGGTGTTTCACCATGTTGGCCAGGATGGTCTTGATCTCTTGACCTCGTGTTCTGCCCACCTCGGCCTCCCAAAGTGCTGAGATTACAAGCATGAGCCACTGAGCCTGGTCAATTTGTTTATTTTTAATAGGTTTATCTGGCTGGCTGTTCTGCAGGCTGTATAAGATGCATGGTGCCAACATCTGTTTCTGGTGAGGACTTTAGGCTGCTTCCATTCCTAGAAGAATGAGAGTTGGAGCCAGCATGTGCAGACATCACATGTTGAGAGGAAGTGAGAGGTGAGAGAGAGAGAGAGAGAGAGAGAGAGAGAGAGAGAGAGAGAGAGAGATGGAGAGATGTCAGGCTCTTTCTAACAATCAGCCTTCTAGCCCTCATGGAAATTAACAAAATGAGAAGTCACTCATTACTGCAAGGACAGTACCAAGCTATTCATGAGGAATTTTGACCCTATGACTGAAATAGTTTTACATAAGTAAAACTCCTCTTTATGATACTACAGTGGTGGATATATGTCATCATGCCTTTGTCAAAACCCATAAAATGTACAACACCAAGAATAAACCCTAATGTAAACTATGAAGTTTGGTGATGATGATGTGCTCATGTAGATCCCATGAGGCTCTCTCTCTCTCTCACTTCCTCTCAGCATGTGAGGAGCCTCCCACTAGCCCCCACTTTCCAACACTGGGGACCAAATTTCAGTATGTTGTTTGGAGGGTCAAGTATTCAAACTATACCAGTACCTTCTGCTCAGTATTGCTGTTAATTCAAAACTAGTCTAAAAAAATGAAGTCTATCTAAAAAAGCATTTTCTCTTTTCAACCTGCACCCTGTGCCTCTGTACTGGTTCTTTCCCTTCATCTAGAATCTATTCAGTTTTCTTCCAGCCCAGTAAAACAAACAAGTGAAATCCCTCTCTGTGTCTTTGTTCCCTGATGCTACTATCCTACCTCTAAAGCGTTATCTCGTTCCCCTCTTTCTTACGCAAGTATCTCAGCAGTGTGAGTCTTCTCTGCTTGTTGGTTTTACTTCTTTGACCTTTCAGTCCCCAGTCATCAACAACATGGCTCCCATCCGTGTTAAAACTGACAATGCGGTGAGTAATGACTTCATGTTGCCAAATAGGATAGGCACATTTTGTTTCTCATCTGACTAACTTCCTGCCAGCATTGGCTCCTTGTAGTAATCACCTTCTTAGGACTTATTTGCCTTGGTGTTTGGGGGGTAGCCTTTCTCCACCTAACTCAGACTCTTTTTTGGCAGTGTCCTTCAAAAACACTTCCTGCCTTCCTCTGTTGTTACCCCATCCCCTAAAAGCTCTGTTTGTAACCTGCCCTTTTTCATATTCTACATATTTTGCCTGAATTAGTAATTTCTTGAGTATAGTTTTTAAGAAATTTCTATATGCAAATCATTCCCAGATCTACATTTTTTTATCCCTAACTTCTCCTCTCTACTCCAGAATCCAGTTTCCTGCTGCTCCTGAACTCTCCATCTGGAGGTTCCATATTTACCTCCAGTTCAACATGTTTAAAACTGATTTCAATGCCTGCTCCTCCCACTCCAGCCTGTTAACCTTCCTGTATTCATTATCTTTTAACATTGCAGCATCCACAGGAAGTTGATGAGGGATAAAAGAGCCAATGTATGAAACAGTTTAGCACAGAGTCTGGCAAATATTTAGATCTCAATAAATTTTTGCTATTCTTGCTGTTGTTCTACTTATCTCAGCCAGTGATATCACTGAACCACGTACGCAAGCCAGAATATCAAAGATAATCCCAAATCTCACTATCTCCAAGCCCGTTTCTCCCTCATGACCAAAAACTATGAGATTAGGGCTTTGCTTTTATATCCAGCCTTCACTTCTGCTGCTACCTGTATCTCAAGTTTTGTTCTAGCAGACTCATAACTTGAGCATTTTTATGCTTTTGTTGTCATTCTCCTCTCTTCTTTTCCTTTCTTGTACACTGCCCTATGCCTGGAATGCTCTTCTTTTCTCTATTTACCCTCAGAATTTTCTTTTTTAAAAATTGATACGTAATAGATGTATGTATTTTTAGGGTAAATTTGGGGTACATGTGACAAGTTAATGCATTCACATCAATTGTAAAGATGAAATCTGTGTGATTAGGATATCCATCACCTTAAATATGTGTCTTTTCTTCATTCTAGAAACATTCAAATTGTTCTCTTCTATTTATTTTGAAATATACAATAGATTATTGTAAACTATAGTTACCTTACTGATATTTCAAGCACTAGGTCTTATTTCTTCTAGTAAACTGTGTATTTGTACCCATTAATCAATTTCTTTCCATTCCTCCTTTCCCACTCCCAGACTATGGTAACCACCAGCCTAACTCTCTATCATCATGAGATCCACCTTTTTAGCTCACATATGTGAGTGAAACATGCAATATTTGTCTTTCTGTGCTTGGCTCATTTCACTTAATGACCTCTTGTTCCTTCTATGTTGTTGCAAATGACAGCTTTTCATTCCTTTTTATGGTTGAATAATATTCCATTGTGTGTGTGTATATATATACATATATATATGTATATATATATGTGTGTGTGTGTGTATATATATATATGACATTTTCTTTATTTATCTGTTGATGGGCACTTAGGTTGATTCCATATTTTGACTATTGTGAATAGTGCTGCAGTAAACTTGGGAGTGCAGACATCTCTTAATTATGGTAATTTCCTATCATTTGGAGGAATATCCAGAGGTGCAATTGCTGGATCATATGGTAGTTCTACTTTTAGTGTCTGGAGAAACTTTCATACAGTTTTTCTATAGTGGCTCCATTAATTTACATACCCACCAATAATGTACACAGGTTCCTCTTTCTTTCTATCCTTATCAGCATCCATCACCCCCTGTCTTTTAGAAGGAAGTCATTTTAACGGGTATGAAATAGCTCATTGTGATTTTGATTTGCATTTCTTTGATGATTAGTGATGTTGAGCATTTTTTCATATACATCTTGTCCATGTGTGTTTTCCTTTGGAATATGTCTATTCAGATATTTTGCCCACTTATTAAGCAGATTATTAGTTTTTTATTTTTGCTATTGAGTTGTTTGAGCTCCTTATATATTGTGGTTACTAATCCCTTGTCATATTGATAGTTTGCAAATATCGTCTCCCAATTTCTGGGGTTGTCTCTTCACTTTGTTGATTATTTTCTTTTTGGTAAAGGGAGTTTTTAGCTTGATGTAATCCCATTTGTCTATTTTTGGTTTCATTACCTGTGCTTTTAAGGTCTTTTGCCAAAAAACTTTTTGACCATACCAGTGTCCTGTAGCATTTCTCTTATGTTTTCCTCTAGTAGTTTTATAGTTTCCGGAGTTAGATTTAAATTTGTAATTCATTTGATCTGATTTTTGTATATGGTGAAAAATTGGGGTCTAATTTCATTTTTCTGTGTATGGTTATTCATTTTTCTTAGCATCATTCATTGAAGACACTGTTCTTTTCCCATTGTATGTTCTTGGCAACTTTGTCAAAAATGAATTTGCTATAAATGCACAGATTGATATCTGGGTTCTTTATTCTGTTCCATTGATCTCTGTTTTTATGCCAGTACCATGCTGATTTGGCTACCATAATTTTGTAGTATATTTTGAAGTTAGGCAGTATGATGCCTCCAGTCTTGTTCTTTTTTTCTCAGGATTTTTTTTTGGCTATTTTAGGTCTTCTGTTGTTCCATATATATTTTAGGATTTCTTTTTCTATTTATATGAAGAATGTCTAGTATTTTGAAAGGAATTGTATTGAATCTGTAAATTTTTTTGGATAGCATTGTCATTTTAACAAAGATTCTTCCAATTCATGAGCATAGAATATCTTTCCATTTTTTTCTGTTCTTTTCAATTTCTTTCATAAGCATTTTATAGTTTTTCTTGTATAGATATTTTACTTCTTTGTTTAAATTGATTCCAGGGTTTTTATATTTTTTCTGTAGCTACATATAGGATTACTTTCTGGATTTTTTTTCTTTGAATAAAAGTGGTTAAAGTGGGGCATCTTTGTCTTATTTGAGTTCTTAGAGAGGAAAGGCTTTCAACTTTTCACTGTTCAGTACCATGTTAACTGGGTTTGTCATATATGGTCTTTATTATTTTGAGATATGCTCCTTCTATACCCAGTTTGTTGAGGGTTTTTATCTTAAAGGGATGCTGAATTATATTAAATACTTTTTCAGCATGTACTGAAATGATCATATGGCTTTTGTTTTTATTAATGTGATGTATCATATTTATTGATTTGCATATGTTAAACTGTTTTTGTATCCCTGGGATGAATCCCACTTGAACATAGCGAATGATCTTTTTTGTGTGTGTTGTTCAATTTGGTTTGCTAGTATTTTGTTGAGAATTTTTACTTCTATCTTCATCAGAGATGCTGGCTTGTAGTTTTCCTTTTGTGTTGTGTCCTTAAGTGGTTTTGATATCAGGGTAATGTTGGCCTAGTAGAACAAGTTTGAAAGATTTTCTCCTCTTCAATTTTTTTGAAGAGTTTCTGTAGAATTGGTATTAATTCTTCTTTAAAGGTTTGATAGAATTCAGCAATGAATCTATCAGGTCCTGGGCTTTTCTTTTTTGGGGACTTTTTTATGGCTTTGATCTCATCTATTATCATAAGTTTGTTGAAATTTTCTATTTCTCTTTGGTTCATTCTTGGTTGGTTGTATGTGTTCACAAATTTCTCCATTTCTTTTTGGGTTTCAAATTTGTTGATATACAGCTTTTCGTCATAGTCTCTGATGATTCTTTGTGTTTCTGTGGTCCCAATTTTTCTATTTTTTAATTTCTGATTTTATTTGGGTCTTCTATTTTTTTTTCTCACTCTAACTAAAAGTTTGTCATCTTGTTTATTTTTTTCAAAAAACAACTTTTGTTTTCTTGATCTTGTGCATTGTTTTTAAGGTCTTGATTGCAATTATATCTTTTCTGATCTTTATTATTTCTTTTTTTCCCTGCAGATTTTGGGTTTGACTTATTTTTGCTTTTGGAGTTCCTTGCGGTGCATCCTTAGGTTGCTTTTTTGAAATCTTTCTCCCTTTTTAGATGTAAGCATTTATTGCTATGAACTTCCTTCTTAGTATTGCTTTTGTCATACCTCATAGATTTTGGTATGTTGGGGTTTCATATTCATTTGTTTCAAGAAATTTTTAATTTCCTTCTTAATTTCCTCTTTGACCCATTGGTCATTCATAATCCTGTTGTTTAATTTCCATGTGGTTGTGTATTTTCTAAAGTTTCTCTTGTTATTGGTTTCTAGTTTTATTCTCTGTGGTCAGAAAAGATATTTGATATAATCTATAGTTTTTTGAGTTTGCTGAGACTTGTTTTGTGGCCTAATGTATGATTAATTCTGGATAATGTTCCATATGCTGATAAAAAGAATGTATATTATTTAGCAGTTTGGTGAAATGGTCAGTAAATTACAAATAGGCTTGTTTGGTCTAGTGTGTAGTTTAACTCTGATGTTTCTTTGTTTACCTTTGTGTCTCAATGATCTTTCCTTTACTAAGAGTGAGGTGTTGAAGCCCCCTGCTATCATTGTAGTCAATCTGTCTCCCCATCTAGATCTACTAATGTTTGCTTTATTTACTTGGGAGCTCCAATAATTATATCATCTTGATGAATTGACCCTTTTGCCATTAAATAGTGGCTATCTTTGTTTCTTTTGACAGTCTTTAATTTGTAGTCTATTTTATCTGATGTAGGTATAGCTACTCTGCTCTTTTTTGGTTTCCAGTTGCATGGAATAATTTTTCCCACTCTTGTTCAGTCCCTGGATTTATAGGTGAAATGAATGTCTTGTAGGCAGTGTATAGTAGGCTCTTGTCTCTATCCATTCAGCCACTTTATGCCTTTTAATTGGAAAACTGAGTCAATTTATGTTCAGTGTTATTATTAATAATTCAGAAGTTACTATAATAATAATTTTGTTGCTTGTTTCTGGTTATTTGGTAATTCCTCTCTTTTTTTGTTCCTTTCTCACCGTCTTCCTTTGTGGGGTTAAGTGATTTTCTTTAGTAGTATGTTTTAATATATTGATTTTTTTACTTTTGGTGACTCTATTATAGGTTTTTGCATTATGGTTACCATGAGGCTTAACAAAACCATCTTATAGATATAATAAATTATTTTAAAGAAATGAAAACTTATCTTACATTACAAAGAAATATGCTTCATCTTCACATTCTGATTTTGTTGACTCAATTTATATATCTTATGTTGCCTATCTCTTAGCAAGTTGCTGTAGCAATTATTGATTTTGATAGCTTTGTCTTTTGAGGTGCATACAAGTGTTATTAGTGAATTGCACATCGCAATTACAGTATTAGAGTATTCCGGGTTTTTCTGTGTACTTTATTTTACTAGCTGGTTTTATAGCTTCAAATGTTTTCTTTCTTCATGTTAATATTTTTTTTTCTTTTTTTTTTCAGATTGAACAACTTACTTCAGCATTTCTTTTAAGATAGGCTGGTAGTGGTGAATTCTCCCAGCTTTTGTTTGTCTGGGAAAGGCTTATCTCTTATTCAGATTTGAGGATGGTTTTGTTGGATATATTGTTTTTGAAAAACATTTTTTTCTTTCAGCACTTTGGAAATATTCCATTACCTCCTAGCTTATATTGTTTCTGTTGAGAAGTCTGTTGTCAAATGAACTGGAACACTTTTATATTCTATTTGCTTCTTTTCTTTTCCTGCGTTTAAGATTCTCTCTTTGTTCTTGGCTTTTGAGAGTTTGCATATTATATGTCTTGGTATAGTCTTATTTGAGTTAAATCAGCTTGGTGTTCTCTAATGTTTCTGTACCTGGATATTTATATCTTCCTCAACTTTTGGAAAGTTTTCTCTTATTATCTCTTTGAATCAACTTACTAGCCCTTGCTTTTGCTCAACTCCTTCTTCAATACTAGTAATTCATAGATGTGGTCTTTTGAGATAATTTTCTTTATCTTGTGCGCAGTCCTTTTCCTTTTACTCTTGTGTCCTTTTTCTCCACTGACTGTATATTTTCAAAAAGCCTGTTTCACACTCACTGCTTCTTTCCTCTGCTTGATCCTTTCTGCTATTGAGAACCTCTAATTAATCTTAGTTCAGCAAGTATATTTCCCAGTTCCAAGGCTTCTGTTTATTTAAAACATATTCCAATCTCATTAAATTTATCTACTAAATTTTTAAATTGATTTTCTTTGTTATCTTGGAAATCATTGAGTTCCCTTAAAATTGCAATTTTGAATTGTTTTTTGTCAGAGAATTCATGTATCACTGTCTCATTAGTCAGTCACTGGTTCATTGCTTTGTATATTTGAGGAGGTCATGATTCCCTGTTTGCTGTTGTTTCCTGTAGATATATGTCTGTGGCTTTCCATTGATGGATTAGTGATTTATTCTAGTCTTGTATGTCTGGATTGTTTTATGGTTTCGTTTTTTGTTTGTTTTTAAGAGATGGGGTCTTGCTCTATTACCCAGGCTAGTGTGTAGTGGCATGATCATAATAGCTCACTGCAGCCTCAACCACATGTGCTCTAGGGTTCTGCTTGCCTCAGCTTCCCAAGTAACTGAGACTACAGGTGCATGCCACCATGTCTGGATAATTAAAAAAAAGTTTTAGCAAGAGGGATCTCACTATGTTGCCCAGGCAAGTCTCAAGCTTTTAGCTTCAAACAATCCTTCCACTTTAGACTCCTGAGTAGCTGCAGGTACAAGTTTTGTTTTATATTGGATATTTGTGCTTAGAAATTCTTTTTAATTGAAGTGTTTATTTTCTTTGTTTTTTCCCCCACCAGGTTGCTGCCTCCTTTTTGGCACTAGATGGTGTGGTAAGTCCATGTTTACCTTAGTTTTAGTAAACAGTCTGGGACAAGGAGTGACATCTGTCTCAAATGGAGGAAGTTCCAAAGGGAATATCCAGGTAGGTTAGCAAAGCTGACTACAAGCTTATGCCTACTGGACTTGTAGAATGAACTCCCCATGGAATGGTGAAATTGAACAGGTACTCTGATTTGCTGTCTCCTTTGGCTGAGTTACAGAGCAGAGTCCAGGGCTGGGATTGGAAGTTCCACCTCCCCACTTTTTCTCCGGCTGTGCTCAGTGGTATTTTTCCTTCAGGTACTTCTTATGTTTCCTATGGGTTGAAGCAGGGACAACCCGTGGTATTTCACTTGAGTTCCCTGCCAGCTAACTCAAGATGGTAGGGAAGCTGGCTTTTCACCTGAGTCCTACTTTTTCCAGTGTAGAAACTGCTTTGAATTTGGAGGAAACTTTCCACATGCTTGGTGCTGGGTAGGCCGTGAAGAGGGGTGTTGCTGATATGGAATTCTACTTCTCTTACTGTCTATTTGGAGTTTTTCCACTTCTCTGTGGCCCTGAGAAGTGTTTCACCTTCTTATTTGAGTTCTGGGATGTTGCTGGTGATAATCTTCGTGCTGCATATTTGTGTTTGGTTTTCTGTGTGTGGGAGTAAAGCAAACTTGTTTCTATGCTGCCATTTGGGGACCAGAAGTACCTACCTGCTACATTTTCTCATAATTCTTCTACACTGAGTTCATCATCACCTCCTTTAGAGAATATTTCTTTCCTTTCAACTCTTGGTAAGATTATATGCCTAATTCTTGAATTTAACATAATGTTCTATGCTTTTCTGCATCACACAAGCTTACCACAGTGGAGAGTGAATTTCAAGAACCATTTGTTTTTCACTTTTATTTTTCTGTCACCCAGCACAGTGTCTAGCATATATTATATGTTTAATAAATACTTGTCAGATTAAGCTAAATAGTTGACTGAGCTTAGATACTGAATGATGACAACCTCAAAGCCTATGCTATATCTCTTCATATGTTTCAGAACTCAACTCTATAAATAAATCCCCATTAAATTTTCCTTATGATGGATTCCAGCTGTATTTTGAAAATTAAGTAGGAAGATTTCAGATCCTGATTTCCCATTTTTTAACTTGCTGATCAAGGTATCAAAGTCTTAAGCAGATATTTAGCCATATTTAAAACTTGACAAGTTCAAGGTTAGAATCCCCAGAAACCATATGTTCATTTAATCAGTATTAATAGGCATGGTCTCTTTATAAAGTATTTTTATTTTTACTTAAAAAAAGTAGATTGCAATTTTCTACTAATTATAACTGTAGTAGAAATCAATATAGTAATATCAGAAAGCATGGAAATATACAGAGAAAGAAAACAAAACAGCCATAATTCTGCCACCAAATATAACAACTGTTAAAATTTGGTGCATGATCTGCCAGAATTTTCCATGGTATTTCTTTACAACAATACTTCAATTTGCTGTCTCAAGGTCTGTTTCAATTTTTTTTTCTTAGCAATATGAGAACATCATTTTTCCAGGCAATAAAGATTAGCCTCTAATACTACTTTTAATTTCAGCTTGGTATTTTATCGTGTGAATACAACCCTTTATTATTAATCGTTCAAGTTTCCAAAAACTATCATGAAATTTTTGTGCACATATTCTTGCTATATTATCTATTTAGATAGTGTGTGTAATGGGATATTTATTTACATATATTAGTGTAGGGTTTAAGCATACAATTGCATTTTAGAATCGTGTTTATGTGGATGGATGTCACCCTTGAAACGCTGACAAATAAAGGGCCACAATTGATTCATGTCTTCCAACTCTGTAGCTAAGATGAAAATAATATTTATTTGTAGATTTGTGGTGGTGATTTTGCAAGTGATTCATTTATGTGGGGTTGGTAAGTCATGTAACTTTGTGCTTTTTAATGCTTTGCCAGTAAAATGGAACTTATAATACTTGCCTCCATCCTCCATGGTGAAGATAGGAGAGTATATCTAAGCACTGAGACAAGTAAAATCACATATAGGTTATTATTTTCTTGTTTTTCTCGTTGTTCTCCTTTATTGTGATTTTGTTTAGCATTAGGCCTTCTGCTCACCCATCTTATCATAAATGAGTGATGACTGTTAGGGACAATTTCCTTTTTGTTTGTGTGTATTACATGGGTTTCTTTTTTTATAAGGCAATATTTAGTGCTACACAGGAACACATAATAAATATATTTTTAAATTACATTTCAAAGTGAGCTATTGTTTCAAAGTGAACCTTAAAATATTGGAAGCCTCTGAAGTGGAGGAAAAGATGAAACAAATGGATTAAATAAGATGTGGCCACCACAGGGAATATTCTACTTCATAGAAGTTCTAGAAATCTCAATGAAATTACTACATAATTTACGCATGTTCATAAATAATCCATCTCAAACTTTTTCTTTAAGAAGTCAGTTTTCAAGTGCATAAACTAAGCAATCCTGGTGACCCACCTCCAACATGAGATGGGGAAATATATTTCAAGCTTAAAAAATGACTTATTGGCTTGTGGTTAATGGAATATTTGCCAGTTTCTTTATCGAGGCCAAAGGGACATTAGAAAATGCACACTCTTTGATCATTTATTAATGCACCATGCTCTGTGACTGTTAAAATAATTTTAGCATTCAGGAATTGGCCTAGGAGAGTGGAAGAAGCCTGAGAGGATGGCTGAACTATATTTTGAAAAGTGCTTTTACCATCCTGGCTGAACTGTGCTATATAATTCTTATCCTTGATATAATTAGACACAGGTATCAGTATATACAACACTATTTTTATTCGTGGGAAGAAAAGGAGCAGGGGAGATAAAGAGGTGGTGTTTTATTTCTCAAATGACTCAGAGTCTGCATAAAAAGCAAGAGCACTATGTTCTGATCCAGAATTCTCACCACCCTATCATCCTGCATTCCAAGGCTCATAAGTAACTTAAAGTATAGAGAACATAGATTTCCTTTCATTGATGGATGAGGGTCTTGCCTTAGCCATGATGGGAGCCTCACATGCACGTAAAAACTGGACATGAACCCTGTGGTGACCAGACGTGATCATTCCTATCTTCCTGGAGAGATATTCCATGGGTGAAGAGATCATCTATCATCAGGAAAGACAAAATTCCCTTCAGCCTTCTAATACACAGGATTGGTCTCCCACATGTGCACATCTGGAAATCCTATCTAGGTTTGTATAATGGCCAGTGTTTAAGCATGAACTCTGTTTAAGTGAATTCAGCTGAGAAGCAAACCCTGAAGCCTTGGCACTACAGAACTCCCTTCTATTAAGTTTTACTGTCTGCACAAGAAAATTAACGGGAGGTAGAGGAGAGGCTCTAAACTGATAACTTTACAAAGAATATGTCCATGTTTCCTGCCACCAAATTGTGTTTGCTGTACAGTACCACTGTATAGTTTAGCAGCTCTCAATTCTGTGTGTCAGCTACTGTGCTCCTTTGGACAAAGCTGTCTTCTGATTTTAGGAATGTGTGTCCATGAGGAAGAGTGGGCATAGAAGAGGGCACTGAATTTATGTTCTTTGTTTATTATTGGCAATGAATGTTCCAGCTGTCTTGTGTAGATTATCTGTACTAATCTCTAAAAGTCTTCAGAGGAGCATTATTGTCCACATGTATAGATGAGAAAACTGAGGTACAAAGGGTGATTTGACGTGGCTAGAAGTGATGTAACAGAGATTGAAATCCATCTATGTAACTTCATGAGTTTTCTTAGAATTTCTTCCATAAACATTTTCAAGATTCCATCATTAGGCGTTTGTTGACTTTTTACTTCTGTTAAATTGCTGGAGAAAATGATTGGAAAGCCATTTCTGCTGATGGAGAAAATTCGTGTATATGGAAGGACCACATAGACTCCACGGGGATAGCTGCTGGCTTAACTAACATTGATGATGTTATTGAAAATCCAAAATAAAGAAATCACACGTTTTTCTGCCTTCTCTTGGTTTTCAGTGGGCTTCCATATGGACGACTATTGGCGGGCTTATCATTGATGGGGCAATGCATGCCTTATTGTAAGTCTCTTTCAAACCAAGCTGCTTATAATTTTATCTGTAGTTTTGCAGAGGTTCTGAGACTTATGGAAAGCTCAGAGTTCTTTAGTAAAATCAGGTGAAAATAGAAAGAAATACCATTTCTAAGAGGGAGTTCTGATACTTCTTTTTGTCTTTGTACCTTTCAGAAAACTGAGAATATTTTAGTTTTATCAAGATTTTATTCAGTATATTGCATTAGGTAAGAGTTGGTCTCTTCATTTAGGCAGATCTAAGTTTAAATTGTGGCTCTGCCACTTCTAAGCTCTCTGACCATACCAGCAACTTGAACAACTTTACCTGAACTGGTTTCGTTATCTGTAAAACAGAGACATTCATGATTCCTTATCTTGTAGGGTTGTTCTGAAACTTAAATAAAATAGTTATGGTAAATCACTTAGCACAGGGGTGGGCAATGCTGATGTTGATTATTATGTTTATTTTTACATACTGATTCAAACAATTCTAGAAAATGTCTATGACAATATTAAGCAGAAGTAGTAGAAGGTGATGTCCACAATTGTTGTAACTGTATAAAACTACAAATGATTACAAACGGAGGCAGAAGAGCTTAGCTTTACACCTCGGCCTTTGGAGTCTAATAGGCCTGAGTTCAAATTTTGGTCCAAAAATATCTCTGTGTGATTCTGGAATTTTTTTTTTTATTAACCATCCTAAGGCTCAGTTTTCCCATATGTGAAATAAAGTTAATTATAGTTCATATGTCATCAGGGTGCTCTAAGGATTAAATGTGATTGTCCTATAAAGTTCTTAGAACAGTGCCTGACGTGTAGCAAGAGATCAGTAAATGTTAAATATTGCAAGGCAGTAAACATGTATTTATTTCAGTCTGATGATATTGTCAGCATTTTAACTTAAATAAAATTTATCTAAGACTATTTTTACATTGTTATCTTAGTATTAAAGTTCGAACCCTTCCACAGAATCAGTGTCATCCAAGTCTTCCTTTGGCATTAGAATTTAAAATGGTATTTGTGATTTCAGTATTTATGTCCCTTGACTCTTGTGATCATTTTTAGTAGAAATTCCCTGAAAACATCCAAGGAAGCCCAGCTTGTGACAACCCAGACTAAGGATGACAAATCGAAGGAAGCAAACATAGGACCTGGATAGTTCTTTGCTACATATGAAAACAGGATTGTTGTTTGGGAATATACTTTCCAGATGAGGAAGTTGAAATATAATGAGAACCTCATTTTCAGTTCCCTATGGGAACAAGGATGACAGGGCCATCCTTGTGAGTGGAAAAGCAAAGGAAGCAGGGTGATGATCCCAGTAATGTCATCACTATCAACTGGGCCCACCGAGATCCCCTGAGATGCATGCCCTTCTTCTATTTTCCAAGTCTGTCACATGGAACCCGTGTGTCAGAGCCAGGAGTGACCTCAGCAAACACCTTGTCAAACCTTCTCATTTGTAGAATGGTGAAGTGAGTTGGTACTTATGCAGCTGATAAGTGGAGTAACCACTGCTTAAACGTTCTCTCACAGATCCTAGTCCAGTGCTTTTTCCACTCTGCAGAGACCTCTCTGCTGTAGCCAAATTTGAAGAAATTACCTTACAGATAAAGGCACATTCAATAAAGAAATTAAACCATTTGGGGACCAAGAAATTTCTCTAACTTTTCTGAATTTCAATGGCCTTAACTGCACTGAGTTGGAATAACTAAATTAGATAATATCTTCATAACATCAGCTAAACAATAAAAATTAACAAATATTGAGCACTTACCATGAGCCAAATGCTATTCTAACTGTTGTCTTATATAAATACCTCAATCTTCAGAATAATTCACATTGCGGAGTAGTTGCTATCATTATCTCCCTGTGATAATGTGGACAAAATGAATTGCCCAGAGTCAGAGAGTAGGTGGTGGAGTGAGATTTTATTAATCGTCTGACTTCAAAACCCACATTCCCCATTATCATGAAATTCTGCCTCCTTAGTGGGTGTTCCATACATAGGAGCTGCTACTATTATGACCAACCTCACTGAAAGGTACACTGACAACCTGAGTGACAATGGCATATGCTTTCTGGTAGGGGTTTTGTAGTATCTGTGACACAGTAAAGGCAAAATAGGTGATGTTGCTAATAGCTAATCAGAAAAGTTGCCCTGATTGTTCGGATTGCTATCTTAGTTCTTAATGACCAGGTAATTGCAAAAATGGCTCTAAGTGAATGGAAGATAGGAGGGCCCCCAAATTAAGGAGTGTGCCAGCAAGTTTTGCTTCCCTCCTTTCAAAGGGAGGAAAAAGGAAGACACCAATGTTTGTGAAGCCCTGCTATAGACTGAGAACTTTACCATTTGATTTGCACAGTTCACTCTCTCTCTCCCTCTTTTTTTTTTTTGAGATAGAGTCTTGTGTTGCCCAGGCAGGAGTGCAGTGGAACGATCTCAGATCTCGACTCACTGCAACCTCTGCCTCCTGGGTTCAATCAATTCTCCTGTCCCAGCCTCTGGTAGCTGGGATTATAGGCACCCGCCACCATGCCCAAGTAGTTTTTTGTATTTTTAGTAGAGACAGGTTTTACCATGTCGGCCAGTCTCCTCTCCAACTCCTGACCTCAAATGATCTGCCTGCCTCAGCCTCCAAAAGTGCTGGGATTACAAACATGAGCCAATGTGCCCAGCTGTGTAGTTCTCTCAATTAAATTTTGTTATAACCCACAAATGTCCTCTCAATTGTTTTGATTCATGAATGCATTCACTTAAACTCAGAGAAAGAAAGTAACTTTTTCATGGTCTATGACAAATCAAGTGTCAGAGACAAAGTTCGAACCTAAATCTGTGGGTCATCAAAGTGCATGAACTTTCTTTATCACACTACCTTCTGGACACTTTGATTTTATCTTACTTTGACTTCCCTTGACCACAGTGAGATAAACACACACTACCCCAATGCATACAGGCAACCTTCCCCACACGTACAAACCCTGCCTATTACAGCCCTCTTCCTTCCCTCCCTGTTCTCCTTCATGTGAGGTGGGTCCTTTGAGGAATCCTCCTCTTGGTCACTGTGATAATTAGATTGATTCCTAGGAATTGATGAAAATGGACAAACATGTGCTAATGGAGGTTCTGAATCACTGCACTAATGCATTACATCATTTATTCATCTATGCAGACCTATATGAATAGAAAGAAAACTATGCCTCCTTATAATGAATCCCAGATGAGCTTGCAAAGCGTATTTGAGTCCACTGGGCATTTGAATTCTGAGGCATGCATCAAGGCTGCTCTTTGAACAGGTGCTAGAGCTGAGCCATGGGGAAATTACATGAAATACTGAATTCACCCAGAAGACAGCGAGTGTCCCAGTGGAGATAAATAGGAGCTTCTGCATCAGAATCAAGGGCTTACTCCTGGGCCCACCTTCTGGCTTCAGATCATGTGAGTAAGAAAGACCTGGCTTGTAATTTGCATGGAGGCCGATAGTTTTTTTCTGTGTGCATTTCTGTCTTTCACTTATTCATGTAGTCACTTACTCATTCTTTCAACAAATGTTGAGACTCTATTGCGTGGAGACATTGCTAGGTGCTGAGCTTACTGTGACACTAGACATGACACCAGTGATGTATACAGACCTAAGAACTGAGATGCAATGTTTTGCCACCATATTATCTGTTGCGATTCATGTAATGAACAATATAATGTGCACCTGTAATTGCCACTGATCCTCTCTCGTATGTAATCAGTTACTCTAGTGTGTTACAACACTCTGGGCAAGGAGAGATAACAAAGTAGCAAACACGGTCCTTCTGCCATCAGCTACCCTCTGACATATACCTAGCAGTACCAGGGTCCCATATTTTTTTGGGCCACTTGAGCCACTTTGCTGTCTTTTCTCTGTATCCAATCTGGTCAACCTATGATGTCTTGTCTCTGAAGCAGGAGTCAGAGCTTCTCTTCTTGGAAGCCCAAACACTGTGGAGGTATGACTTGAAGCTGTGTAGTGCAACGGGAGGAACTATGTTCTGAAATCAGATACATGCGAGGTATGTCCTGGGCCTGCCATAGATGAGCAGGTGATGAGGAACAGCTCCTAGGCACAGAGCCTCCATTACTCCTCTATGGTAGGAGGGCAACAATGTCTTGCCTGTCAGGTCTCCTGGATTGAATAAGATAAAGCATACAGAACTCTTGGAATTTAACAAATGTGAGTTCTCCATACCTCATGCATTTACTCAGTTTCACGTCAGTTCTTTTGCTACCCAGGAAAGCATGTTTGGAAATATGTGAATCACAGTATAAAATCCTCCTGAACTGGGTCCAGTTTATTTTCCAGCCTCATTCATAGAGTGTGAGTGGTTGAGGTTATCCCTATCCCAATGTATCGAAAGGGGCTTTGTCCACCAGACTAGGAATTCTTGAGTGCTGGGGTCACGGCCAATGTGTTCTTTTATCTTTCAAGTTTAACTGAGTTCTGGACTGCCATGTTGTGGGCACTTAATAAAATGCTTGTTAAATTAGAGGATATCTCAATAGCAGATTACTACTGCTGTATGTCAAACATCTCAATGACTTTATAATGACATTTGAATCTCTTTACCGGCCGATTAGATCTTAACTCCTAAGTCTCTTTTATTTCCAGAGCTGTTAGCTGAAAAAAATAATAATTTAGAAAGACTTTGCATTAAGAATGCCATTTAAAACTGCTTGGCTGTCTTGGGTTGTAGCCATTTGATTATGAGGCTAAAAGTGATACTGTGACATTTTGCAGCTTGCTGGGAAGACCCATAAGGTTAATACTTGATGATAAAATCAAGTTTGCCACAATTGCAATGGAGCCTGTGTCAGCAGCGTTTCTTTAATGAGAAGGTAATTTTAACGGAAATGTCTGCATTATTTTGTTTACTCATGGTCTAAGTGTGTATATATTTTCATGCTTCATTCAGTCACGTTAAACATTAACTGTAAGGCATCTTATTTGAACATAGCATTTTTACTTTTGTAAATTCCAAGTACCCGCAAATAATCATTATTTTATTGTTTGTATTTTAGGGGTTAAAAACTGAGTTTGAGATTAAAATGAGTACATATCAAAGAAAAGTCCACAAGGTAAAATAACACTATTTGGGATTAACTAGAGGAAAAAATCAATGTAAATTAGTAAACAGTTTAAACATGTATTATAAAATATGACATTATTTCCAATGATATCACTCATTCAAAAGTAGTTTTTTGATATGGCCTAGATTAGAAACTGTTTTATGATTAATTATTTCATTGAAAGAGAGATGTAAAATTAATTTGTTTTTATGCAACATCTATCCTATAAGTGGAACAGTCACAAAAGTACCAAAAAATATAGATATGCAAAACTGCTGAAGTGTTTTCTTATATTACAGAAATTAGAAATGGGGGAAAATAATTGATTAATAAAAATAACAGATATTGAAATGACAATGACAGGGTATTATGGTCTTCTTAGGCCAGGCACAGTGTTCAGCCTTGGTCCAGCTTTGCTGCTTTCATGTGAAGTCTCTGGGGATGGTCCATGCATAAAACAGTCATAGCAGCTCATGGTAACTCTTTATTACTTGGGACTTTGGTCCAGTAATTTGAGCTGGACCACAGACAGGGATTTTTTTTTTTTTTTTTCCTGGGCTACTTAGGATTAAATAACCCAGAAATAAAATAATTCAAGACCATTTCTTCCTTCTTTCCCCAAGCCCAAACCAGAGCTTATTGTCTTTCATGTTAGTTGGAAGAAAGGTCATCCCAAATTAGCTGGGTACAGGAAATGGTGCTAGAGACAGATTAAGAGAGAAGGCTTCACCAATGCCTAGAGCTGACTGGCCTAGCCTTTCCCCCTCCCCTTGCCAGACTGTGACCCTCTGGCATTTTTAAAACGTGTGTTTTTAAAGTTGCTTGCAAGCATTTAGTTCCCTAAAGAAGTATAAGAATTCTTCCTTGTTGTCTTGTGAGCCTAATTATCTCCCCTGCATGATTCAAACATACCAGTTTAAAGATGAATAATTATACTATCAAAATAAGTAAAGAATCAGTTAATTTTTGCTTTTTCTGTAAGTACAAACTGCCAAACAATTACCTGCAAACAAAATATATGATTCCCGGTTGAAATGCACCATTGTACCCTATGACTTATTCAGGAGACCAGGTCGATTTAAAGCAAATCCTCAGATTGAAGCCTCAGTGCAATATTTAGGCAAGTGGTCAGGGAGTGTCTACTTACTTTGAACCCTTTCAGAAGGAGTTGGTTCATTTTTGAAATTGCTGGCTTCTTTGTAGTGTTTAAATTATGACTGATTTGTAGAGATTCAGTTGAACCACTCAAAAACATTTATGGCTTCATTGAGGCTTACCTAGATAATTCAACCCAGGAGTCTAAACATATATTCTGTATGTTAAACACTATACCACCCTCTCCCATCCCCCTCGTATAGGGCAATACTCCATTTTTCCTCCACCTACCACATAAGCCCAACAAATTATCTCATATTGTCTGTGCCTCATTCTCTTTGAGCAAATTAACAAGATATCTTGGTCCTAAGAAAAACCGATTTTAACTGAAGTATTCTCTCTTCATTTACCATACTTCTCTTGTTGAAAATACCTATTTTATCTTCACTTTTTTTGTGTCTTCTGCTCCACAAGACACTTTCATTTTCACAGCTAAACTCTGAAGAAACAGAAAAATTAACACATTTTATTTGGATGCAACCGGTAACAGCACCAACAGAATTTGGCCCAAGGTGCTAATCTGCGCTTCACTGCTTTTTATAATCAGCATCGTCATTTGTCTGTGTCACCCAAGGTGGGAGCGCCACCTTTGAGAACACATTTAGTCTGTAGGCTTGATAAGAGAACTTTATAACTTGCAATCCTGATTCCCATATTTTATTCATGATTTTGATACTCCTAGTCATTATTTCAGTAACCGTCCATTCAAGGCAGCGGATCAATGTAGATGATAAATTTGTCTGCTAATGGCTCCAACGATTGACTGTCATGGCTGGAGGCAGTCTCTGGCAGATAGTTTTAGGCTATTCTTGGTTGGTGATGCAACTGTGTGGATTCTATGTATGTACCAACCAATTCAAAGGGACTTAAGCTATTTGGGAGAAGGTGCTCAGCCAAATTACATTTCTAAAATGTGAATTGTAAGGATTGGAATCAAGCTCACATTAAACATTGTAGTTCATAACCTTTTACTTTTGTAGCATTTTAGATGAATGGATAGGAATTCATTTTATTGAGATAACTGGAGCATTCTTACATATAAAATATTGAACTGTAATCACTGGACTGGAAGGCCTACATTACATTCAGATGTGCCAGCAATTATCTGTGTGACCCTAATTAATTTAATTAACTTCTTTGGGTCTCAGTTTCCAGATGATGGTTTGCATACTTTAATAGATGCTCAAGAAGTACTGTTGAGTGAATGTGTTATTAGAATTTAAAATCTCCCTTGCTGCCAAAATTCTATTTGGCAATGATCCAGACATACAGAATCTTTCTTATCTGTTTTCTTTCCTCCTAGTCTCATTCTCTTAGTTCAGACCATCATTTCTCTCCAAGATTATGTCAACTGTTGTCTGTTTTCCTGCTTCTGCTCTTCACCCTTTGTTACTGTCTTCACAATGCAACGAAAGTGATCTTTCTGAAACACACATTTGATTGTTCACTTTCATGCCTAAGGTTTCTCTATTACCTTTACTATAAAGCACAGATTCTTTGCCATGGCTTAGACCTGGCTCTAGTTTACTTCTTCAGCTTCATTTTCTCACTCCTCCTTTCCTTTTTGAACACTTTGACTTCTGGTGTTTTTGTAAGAAGATGTTTTTTACCTTCAGGTCTTTGTACCAGATATTCTTTCCATTTAAAACACTGGTCTCCCCTCTCTGACAAGCTGGTTCTTCCTAGTCATCCTTTAGATTGTAACTTGCAAATTACTTTCTCTAAGGGGCCTTTGCTGACATCCTGAATTTGGTGCTAGGTCCCCTCCTTGATGTTCTTATCTTGTGGGTGTTTCTCACCCATTTCAGAAAGCCTTACATGTAGTGTAGTGACTGTGTCTTTGTCTGTAACTGTCTCTGGACAGTGAGCTGTACTGAAGGATGAAAACCTTATTTACCTTGACACCTGCTGAGTTACTAGTCTCTAGCAAAATGCCTGGCACATTATACATGTTCAATAAGTGTTTGTTAAATGGATTAATAAGTGCAATAAACAACAGAACATTCTTTATGTTGTTTCACTTTTTTTAATAGAACATGGACTTGAGATTATTACTATGCACTGTTTTCAATTTTGCACCTCTATCTGATATAAAATGTATTTTGTACGTACAGAAAAAAGACAGGGATATGTGTTTATTTTTGAATATAAATATGCACTTTGTTAAGAGAAAGAAAGAGAGAAAAGAGTAATGTGTAAGTATTAAGATATGGAAACAAATGACTGATTTCTTTATTACTAACTTCCATGCAGGCATACTAGGCTAAAAACGGTGTGCCCTTGGTTATCCTCACATACCTAAAATGGTATTAATAGGTTTTCTGGATTGCCAAATGAATAGTATTATGCTCTTCTGAGGGAAAATCACTTTCTAATAATGAACTAACTGTGAAACATTAGCATCTGTGGAGAAAGATATTTGAAAATAATAATAGAGGCATTAACTCAAAACTTAATTTTCTTTGTTTACTGTGTTCAGAGAAGAAACTTAGAAAAAATCATTTCAGATGGCAAATGTGAATTATATAAGGATTCACCCATGGTATGGAAATCTATGTGAGGCATGACATGAGGTGATGCTTAAATTATATTTCAGTAAACTGTGTTTTCTTCCCATGTATATTTCTGGAATGCTTGGCTCTCTGAATTAATATTTTGAAGCTAGAGCCAAAAGGATTAACTGAATAATTGAATCTGGTAGTCAGAGAAAGAAATCAGTTGAGGATGCCTGTAAGTTCTGGCCTGAAAAACTGGACAGATGGTATTGCTATCAACAGGGAGAAAGAAGATTGAAGGTAAAACATGTTTTGGGGAGAAGATCAGAATTCAGTTGCAGACATGTTAAATTGTTTGACATTTTTATTAGATATATGCCAAAGGAGATGTTGAATGGGTAGGAGATAGATAAGTCTATCCTTTGGGGAGAGAAGTCAATGCTGGACATCTGGTTGTGAAACTCACTGACACACAAATGGTACTTAAAGCTCTGAGACTAGGTAAGATCACCAGATGAGTGAATGTGAATGCAGAAGGAAAGAAGAGCTCCACTGAGAAGTGGAGCACCCTAATTTTAAAGGCTGGAGAAGAATCAAATAGATGCAATAAAAAACAATAAAGGGGATATCACCACTGATTCCACAGAAATAAAAACTACCACCAGAGATTACTACAAATAACACTATGCACATAAACCAGTAAACCTAGAAGAAAAGGATAAATTCCTGGACACTTGCACCCTCCCACGCCTAAACCAGGAAAAAGTCGAAACCCTGAATAGACCAATAACAACAGCTCAAGTTGAGGCAGCAATTAATAGGCTATCAACCAAAAAAGCTCAGGTACAGACGGGTTCACAGCTGAATTCTACCAGACGTACAAAGAGGAGCCTGTAACACTCCTTCTGAAACTATTGCAAACAATCCAAAAAGAGGGAATCTTTCCCAAATCATTTTATGAGACCAACATCATCCTGATACCAACAACTAGCAGAGACTCAACAAGAAAAGAAAACTTCAGGCCAATATCCATGATGAACATAGATGCAAAAATCTTCAATAAAATACTGGCAAACCGATTGCAACAGCACATCAAAAAGCTTATGCATCACGATCACGTAGGCTTCATCCCGGGGATGCAAGGCTGGTTCAACATATGCAAGTCTATAAATGTAATTCACCACATAAACAGAACCAAAGACAAAAACCACATGATTATCTCAATAGATGCAGAGAAGACCTTCGACAAAATTCAACAGCACTTTATGGTGAAAACTCTGAATAAACTAGGTATCAACGGAACATATCTCAAAACAATAAAAGCTATTTATGACAAACCCACAGCCAATATCATAATGAATGGGCAAAAACTGGAAGCATTCCCTTTGAAATGTGGCACTAGAAAAGGATGCCCTCTCTCACTACTCCTATTCAATATAGTATTGGAAGTTCTAGCCAGAGCAATCAGGCAAGAAAAAGAAATAAAGGGTATTCAACTAGGAAAGGAGGAAGTCAAATTGTGTATATTTGCAGATGACATGATTGCATATTTAGAAGACCCCGTTGTCTCAGCCCAAAATCTCCTGAAACTGATAAGGAACTTTAGCAAAGTCTCAGGATACAAAATCAATGTGCAGAAATCACAGGCATTCCTATACACCAATAGCAGACAAAGAGCCAAATCAAGAATGAAATGCCATTCACAATTGCTAGAAAGAGAGTAACATACCTAGGAATACAACTAACAAAGGATGTAAAGGACCTTTTCAAGGAGAACTACAAACCACTGCTCAAGGAAATAAGAGAGGCCACAAACAGATGGAAAAACAATTCATGCTCATGGTTAGGAAGACTCAATATTGAATATTGTGAAAGTGTACATACTGCCCAAAGTAATTTATAGATTTAATGTTATCCCCATCAAACTACCTATGACCCTCTTCACAGAACTGAAAAAAAAACACCTTAAACTTCATATGGAACCAAAAGAGAGCCTGCATAGGCAAGTCAATTCTAAGCAAAAAGAACAAAGCTGGAAACATCACACTACCTGATTTCAAACTATATTACAAGGATACAGTAATCAAAACAGCGTGGTACTGGTACCAAAACAGAGATATAGACCAATGAAACAGAATAGAGGCCTTGGAGGCAATGCCACATGTCTACAACCATCTGACCTTTGACAAACCTGAGAAAAACAAGCAATGGGAAAAGGATTCCCTGTTTAATAAATGGTGTTGGGAAAACTGGCTAGCAGTGTGCAGAAAGCAGAAACAGGACCCCTTCCTGACACCTTACACTAAAATTAACTCCAGATGGATTAAAGACTTAAACATAAGACCTAACACCATAAAAACCCTAGAAGAAAACCTAGGCAAAACCATTAAGGACATAGGCATAGGCAAGGACTTCATGACTAAAACACCAAAAGCATTGGCAACAAAAGCCAAAATAGACAAATGGGATCTAATTAAACTCCAGAGCTTCTGCACAGCAAAAGAAACAATCATTAGAGTGAACCAGCAAGCAACAGAATGGGAAAAAATGTGCAATCTACCCATCTGACAAAGGCTAATATCCAGAATCTACGAAGAACTAAAACTGATTTACAAGAAACAAACAAACTCATTCAAAAGTGGGTGAATGATATGAACAGATACTTTTCAAAAGAAGACATATATGAGGCCAACAAACATATAAAAAAATGCTCATCATCACTGGTCATTAGAGAAATGCAAATCAAAACTACATTGAGATACCATTTTATGCTAGTTAGAACGGCGATCATTAAAAAATCTGGAGACAACAGATGCTGGAGAGGATGTGGAGAAATAGGAACACTTTTACACTGTTGGTGGGAGTGTAAATTAGTTCAATCATTGTGGAAGACAGTGTGGTGCTTCCTCAAGGACCTAGAAATAGAAATTCCATTTGGCCCAGCAATCCTATTACTGGGTGTATATCCAAAGGATTATAAATAGTTCTATTATAAAGACACATGCACAAGTATGTTCATTGTGGCACTGTTTACAATAGCGAACACCTGGAACTAACCCAAATGCCCATCGATGATAGACTGGATAAGAAAAATGTGTCCCATGTACACCATGGAATACTATGCAGCCATAAAAAACGATAAGTTTGTGTCCTTTGTAGGGACATGGATGAACCTGGAAACCATCATTCTCAGCAAACTGACACAAGAACAGAAAATCAAACACTGCATGTTCTCACTCATAGGCGGATGTTGAACAATGAGAACACATGGACACAGGGAAGCGAGCATCACACACTGGGGTCTCTTGAGGGGGACAAGGGGAGGGAGAGCAGGGGGTAGGGAGTTGGAGAAGGATAACATGAGGAGAAATCCCAGATATAGGTGACAGGGGAATGGAGGCAGCAAACCACATTGCCATGTATGTACCTATGCAACAACCCTGCATTTTCTGCACATGAACCTCAGAACCTAAAGTGCAATAAAATACATTTTAAAAAATATAATAATAAAAACATAAAGGCTGGAGAAGAGGAGGACCCAGCAAAGACAAATGAAAGACTGGTGAGGGAGAAGATGCACAAGGAAAAGGTGGTGTCCAGGAAGTGAAGTGAAGAAAGGGGATCAGCTGTGCCAAATACTGTTGATAGAACCATAAGATAGGACTGAAATTGACCCTGAGCTTTAGCAATGTGGTTGTTGTTGGTGTCTTAGAGAAGAATGGGAGAGGAGGGAGCAAGATCCTGAGTGGAGTGGGTTTAAGAGAGACTGGGTGGAAAATAATTCTAGACTGTGAGCATAGACAATTTTCTATAATCCGTATTTTGCATCTTTTTGGGAATTTTTGACCCAGTTCTGAATGATCCTTTCTGGGTTTTCACATATTACAAATTCCTTGGAAGCAGAGTCACTTTCCTTCAATTATAAAAAGTTCTGGTAACCAAAAACAATGTAGATGAGCATCAGTGGGAAAGCATATGGACTTTATGGATTGCTAAGAACACTGCAACCCACCTACAAGCTTGCTGGTTACAGGGATTTTATTTTAAATGGGATTCTCCATGGGCATATCCGCAGAAAAAAAAAAATGCCAAGTGTCCTCATGAAGATTATAGACCTCTCACTTTCCCTAGTCTATTTCCATCTAAATATAGGAACTATCTTCTTTATTCTGTGTCAGTTTGCTTCCTTTTAATGCTTTATACGATAAAGTAAAGGTTTCTCTTTGTTTATTTGGCCTAGAGAAGACGATGTAAACTGTTACAGAATGAAAAAAGTGCTGTGAGTTTTCATTAGCTGTTGTAGCAGTTCTGAAGTAGGGACATATTTTTGCTAGCAAATCTTGTGTGCATATGAAGTTGAAAGATTATTCTTAAGATATTGTCAAAGGTACCAGTCCCTACCTATTTAAGTTCTAATTAGCTGTCCAGATTGAATGGTCTGAAATCAGTCTGCAATCCTCATTTCCACTGCTCGGGGTCCCTGGAAGTAAACCAGACCTGTGAATGCCCCTAAGAGTGTTATTGTGGTCTGTCCACCATGTGTGTCCAGACTGTTTAATGGCCTTTCCTGTTACTCGCTCCCATTCCATGCTAGAATGGGAGCTTGGTTTACTCATTCTCAAGAAGAGGATTTCTGCCAAGTAGTAGAAATATTAAGTCCTGTTCTTTCCTGCAGACCACTCATAATCTAATTAGAGGCAGGACAAGTTAAAGATACCTCTGTTGAAGACCTTATAATAGGAATTGATTTGTCTTTTTGTCAAGGTCTCTTTTGTCATGGAATTCATAATAGAAAGAGCACATGGATACATACAATAAGTCAGAATAGTATATGCTAAGGGCTATGATGGAGTTTGTATGTGAAAATACTATGGGACAATAGGGGAGTTACTCATCTGCTGTTAGACATCTGAACTAGATCTTAAAGCAAGTCTAGGAGTTTTCCAGGGGGACAAGAGGCACAGGGACACACCGGGCAATAGGACCAGCAGCCAGCATGAATACATTCTTGGAGGTGAAAATGAGTGCATGTGCTTGAGCAATGTAAAATATCCAGTGTGTCTGGGCTGCTGGGGTGTAGGATGAATGTGTGCAGCAGTGAGACTTATGGTCTTAATTGTTAGATTAACATAGCAAGACTCATCTGATTGAGACTTGAATTTTACACCATAAATTTTTGTCTTTTTTCCTCAATTAACTATTAGTCATTTGCTTAGTAAAAGAGGACTTTTTGGGTGTCATTCAGTAAAGGAGATAGAATTCATAAGCACCATGGGTCAGCAAGAGGAGAGTACACCATGCCTGAGACTTGAAAGGTGAGACCCTACTTGGCATATTCCATGAGGGTGGCATACCCTTGGCCGCAGTGGCAGCTGGCATCTGTTGCTCTATGTTTCTATGAAGCTTCCGCCTCTCGATACTGCTCCATGCCTCTGTAAGCACTAATATATATTTATACTACAAATAGACGCTCTTAGCTTAGTTCCAATGGGAGAAACTCCAGAGAGCAGAACAGCGGTGTGTCTCTGAGCTACCATGCCTTCCCACAGATCGTCTAACTGTAGCTCTCTCAGGGTAGATTTCCTCATGGCAGAGCTGAATGTTTTTCTAACCTGTCTGTGTCCCTCACACTCACATAGAACGTCTTCTCTCTTCTCCTTTGTAGTCAGAGAGCAGGTGGGAATGTAGTTCCAAGGCTGTGGAACTTTCTATTCGACTTCCATCTTATCTCCTAGGGCAGAATTACAAAACCTTTTACCCATCTCTTACGTGAATTTTGGATCCTCTATACTAAAACTTTTGAGTTATTATTAAATTGTATTTTAGATGAGTTTGATAAAAACAAGTAAAAATTGCCTATATTTCCAGGGAATGTCTTATTTTTAAAATATTTGTTAGCTTTCTCAGACATCAGTCTGTCAGTGTGATTGACTTGAAATGTAACTTCTATCTCTGGTTTAAAATTCATAATATAATTAGGTCATGGTTTCCTATGTTGATGTTTGCTCCACGGTAATTCTGGTAGCTGATAGTTTAATTGAATTTTCATGTGTCTGAAACAGATGCTATAAGCGATCTCCCCCATCAATGTGGAAATGTTAGTGGTGCAAATGTAGAAGAGAGCATTCACTTACTGTTCATTCCTACATTTCAGGGCTATAGCTCATTTAACCACAAACATTGACATTAATCATAGGACCTGCGTGTTTAATTGTAAGTGGCCACCAAAAGAGACATTTCAAAAAAGCTCCCAGCCAAGAGTGTGATGTAAACTGCTTTTTAAGCTTGTTTTCCATAAGCAAAGGATAGAGAATAAAAGTGACTATGCTTTTCATTATCCTATGCTCTTTTAAAAAAATTTCAGTATGCCAGAAATTATTTTCCTCTTTCTCTTGATTAATGTCAGAGCATACTGTGTGTATTTTTGGTTCAGTGACTGAAATTTGGGGGGAAACAGATGCACTCATCATGAGGATCTAAAATAACATTACCATGAATTCTATTATAACATACAAAACACTTAGAAATTTACAGTAATTACATACAAACTTATAAATAATGGAAGAGACTTAATCACGTTGACCTTGCTCAATCATAAATAACAAGGCTGTTTTAAACTGGTTTAATTGCCCCCTCATTATACGGAAACTTTTCTAATCCTTTCCAGTCATGGGAATCTGTGTAACGAGCTTTGCTCCTCTGGGTTGTTGGATTTCTTTCGGAGAAGTTTTCCTTCGATTCTGCCTTTCTCCTTGGGCTCCCCTCTGCCCTTTGCCTATTTATCTCCCATTGCAATCTATACTTGATTAATGCAAGTGATTTTCCAAGTGTTCCTCACAGGAGCTCTGCAGGTCTTAGGAGGGTCTACTCACACAGAGATTTAGACAACACTCTCCTCCTTTAAACAATGGCACACACAGAAATGCAAAATTTTAGAATGGAAATTGCCACTATATGTAGGCAATTATGTGAACGATTTTTCTTTCAAGGTTGTTGAATAATGCCTTTTCAGAAACAGAATCTTTAACAGATATGAGGACGTTATCTACTCTAAAAGTAAAACTGCATGGATTTGGGAGACATGTGTAATATTAAAGACATAATAAAATTCTATTGCATTATATATACAGTAAGAAGAATAAAATGTATGAAGAAAGAGTGAAATTTCTTAAAAATATGGGTAGAATAAGTACATTCTTCAGGTTTCTAGTCAACACTTGAAATATATGACCAAACCATCAAGAAGATATGACCAGAAGATGCAGATAAATTTTTTTCTTAAGATTGTGTGCACAGTGTGAATACAACTACACACACACAGACACACACATCCACGTATACATAACTGACTCTTGAACAACGTGGGTTTGAACTGCACAGGTCCACTTATACATGGATTTCCTTCTGCCTCTGCCACCACTGAGATAGCAAGATTAACCTCCCTACTTCCTCTTCTTCCTCGGCTTACTCAGTGTGAAGATGAGAAGAATGAAGGCTTTTATGATGATCCACTTCCACTTAATGAATGGTTAATATATTTTCTCTTATGATTTTCTTAACATTTTCTTTTCTCTAGCTTACTTTATTATAAGAATACAGTGTATGATACACAGGACACACATAATACATGTGAATTGACTGTTTATATTACCAGTAAGGCTTCCAGGCAACAGTAGGCTATCAGTGGTTAAGTTTTTTGAAAATCAAAAGTTACACATGAATTTCAACTGTGTGCCCCAACCTCCACATTGTTCAAGACTCAACTGTATACATAAATGTGTGCATGAACCAAACCCTAGATATTAAAAAAAAGCAGTTAAAATACATGAAAATATTAACAGTGAGTATGTTTTGGTGGGATGTGAAACAATGCGTATTCTAATACTTTTTCTATTTTAAATATTTTCTTAATATTTTATTACTTTAGAATGGTACACAACTTTTAAAACCTGGCATATTAACCTTGGAAACATTCATAAAAGTTTGTATATGGAGCACATTTGTATAGGTAGACTAGTTTGAACTGAATTACACTGTGTGTATATTTCCTTCTGACTATATAGGCCTGAGAAGTCAGAAAACATTTGCTCCTACACTTATGCTTTGGAGGAGAAGTCACCAATCACTTGTTACCAAACTCCCATTTGTTTGTTGCATGTAGCACACTGTGAGGGTGAGTGGGAAAGAAAGCAATGGCACAATTATCATAAAAGATTGCTGTTCTGGTGTTAATAGTTAGCATTTTTCATTCATGTGACTTGTGCATGAATAAATAATAGACACAGATGTATTGTCTTCCGCTCTCCGTGGCTTTGTTTTTAGCTTGCCATTCTTATCAATGGAATGAATTGATAAGTGCCTCGAACAGAAGCTGCAGAATGAACAATGAGAGCTGGATCCCCATCAGTTTTACCTGGTATCCTTGCTGGCGCATAAGATTTGCCCTGTAAAGATTCCCTAGTCTTATTACTAACCACTGAACAAATACTCTGGTTTACAGCAAAATTCATCAATAAGCAAATGGAAAACAAATCAGCTTAGCAATAAAGTTGAAAAATACTCACAGGCTCATAGAGGAAACCTGCAAGGTGACTTTACAGTAAGAGCGATAGCAAAATTGCTGGGATGTGACTCGAATTTACACTGCAAATGACTGTCATGGGGCCGTACCACAGAATGCCAAATGACAGTGGTATGATTGCTGAGCAAAAACATATTTGCGCTTTCCAGATATAGACAAGAATACCAAAAGCCTTCTGAAAGTAGAACCTCAGAGTACTCTGTCATGTGCTATTTCAGGGCAGCAGGAGGGTTCTTGTGCTTTGTGGACTCACATTGTATAGAAAGAGACCAAACGTACTCTTATTCCCAAGGGCTTCCTGAGAATTTGGTGAAGATAATGAAAAAAATAGGTAAATTTTTGGACATCATCTATGTGCCAGGCATTGTGTTGGTGCTTTTAATATGTTACCTTGTTTACCGACCACAAATCCACGTGAGTTCTTTGGTACTCACCCAGTTGTCTCACTGTCTAGGGATGGACTTTCTGTTATTAACACATGATTGAATCTCATTGATTGATAGGCCTGACCTTCTGAATCTCCTTTTTGGTTCTTACGTTTCACATGATTTTCCTGTCTTCTAATTAATACTCTCAAGCTGTATATAATAATAATGATAGGAAAGACTATTCAAACACTATGTGTCAGGCACTATTCTATGCATGTATATCTATATATATGTATCTATCTATCTTTCTATCAGTCATCAATATCCTTCAGCCAAAGACCACGGGAACACCAGAAGTTGAGCAAGTTGAATTAATTACTACTTGCTTTGAGGGAGAACATACGTTATGGGAAACTGTGGGAGTGTTTCAGTAACTGTGTTAGAAAGAAGGCAATAGAAATATTGGGTTCAATTGAGGAATCTGGGGAAAGGTATAAGGAAGTAGGAATTTATGTTGAATGCTGAAGAAAAGCAGGAGCAGTTGTATGACCAAATATCTCGTTAAATCTTATCTATGGGAAGGGAGATGAGCGTGTAGATAAAGCTGTCATTGGTAAAGAGGAAGCAATCACTCACTTCAGTCAGGAGAGAGGAGTGTTTGGTATTTTACAGCTGCTCAGTGGCCTTGGTTTTGTCTGCTCTTAGACAAAATTATGAAGTGGCTTTGCTTTGTCTTACTTATCATGGTCTCACACTAACCTTGTCTGATGTTGGTATACTGTGTATCTTTTTATGCCCAAGAGGAGAATAACATGATGTGGGTATGAGTGCCAGGCTAGCTTCCAAAGGTCGAGGGCTGCTCTTTGCATTATCAATCAGTCAATCAATCAATCATCCATCCATCCATTCATCCATCCATCCTAGTTCAATAATCACAGCACCTCTGATAAGCAATACATACTTCCATCACAGATAGCATGGACTTTTAATTATCTTCTGTTATTACAATTTTACTTCAGTGAACCACTTAGGAGGAAAGCCTGGTATCATGAGAGCCTGCTGAATGCTGAGTAGTGATTTTTATGAAAGAGAGGTTTAAAGGAATCTAAATTGCATCCTGAAGATAGCCGCCTAATTCACCCATGCTTAGACCTGAATGGGCTAAACGATTTAGGTAGCGTAATCAGTGGAACTCGAGAGAAGGAGCTGCACCAGCCTGCGCTTCTACCTTTCCGGGAAGCGGAGAACGTCTGGGAAGAGTAAGAAAGATGCAGTCACTCTGGCCATGAGGGAGAAAGTGGAAGAAAGTCAAGACGGCATGAAAAGTGGAGTAAGGGAGGGGAGGGGAGGGGCATGTAATAAGAAAGGAGGAAGCTGTCTCTGGCAGTTTCCTGATTCCCGTGGGGTTTATAAGAGTGGAGAGTCCCTAGAGGGCAGAAGCAGGAAAGCATCATGGCCAGGACATTCCTCTTATTCTGTTATTGCTTTGGCCCATGGAGGTATTTGCCCAATAGAGGCTGATTGTCGTGCTCCTGTACAGGACTCTTCTTCCTAGAAACATGGGCATGTCTACATCCTTGGGGCAGAGAGAGGGAACAATGTAGATGGAAGATTAGCGAAAAGCCCCAAGTCCTGCTGGAGACTAGCAGGGAGAAGGACAACACCACATTCATGATGTCTTGTGTTGTTTTTTAGATTAAGGCTGAATTAAGGCTGAATGCCTTAATCTAAAAGACAACACGAAGTAAATTCTCTCTTTTTAAACTTCCAGTCTATCAAATTAGATAACACAGAAAGTCAAAACCGGAAGAAACAACCAGAATTTTAATTAAATTGAAATAAGTGACCCAGAGCACATGGTGATAATAACTTTGGGTTTATTTTATTTTCTATCTGTCATTTCTTCATTCATCACCTATTTATTGAGAGGCTACTGTGTTTCAGGCATGGAGCCAGGTATGACACGATGATTAATGAGCCAGTCAGGATCTCTGCTGGCTGCAAAGTGGGCCCCAGGCACTAGGTTATACCACTGATTCAAAGATAAGAAGCCTCAGAAATCTTAAATGTATTCTGAGAGCATACATAAATTTGAGTTTTAATGTGTTAGAGTTCCACAAATCAGGCTGCTGTCTGGTAGCTAGTTTATCTACTTGGAAGAAAAGTAATTTAAATTTTGAGTTGCTGTATTTCCACACTGGGTCATTTATGCCTCTTGCTTCTTCAGGAAGCAGACAAAAGCCTGGCCCTCTATGGCTTACCTAAGATTCCTGCATGATTAGATAGACTGGATTTGCATGTTCTCATCTTTCCCTGCCTTTGCTCGCTCAGCCTTTTTCCTTCTTTCTTTCTTTCTTTTTTCTTTCTTTCTTTCTTTCTTTCTTTCTTTCTTTCTTTCTTTCTTTCTTTGTTTCTTTCTATCTATCTTTCTTTCTTTCCATTTAGGAGCAGGAATCTCAGTTGGGTCAATGCTTGGTCAGGTGCCTACTGAAGTGCACTTGCTCAATAACTGAAAATAGGATATTGTTTAAGTAAAGTAACCTCTGTCTCCAGGTGAATAGCACTTCCTACATGCTGTATATAGGTATTCACTCTCTTCTTCCTTTTGAACTCTCCCCAAGGGAGGATGGATTAGCTGACAGGTCCCAACCTTTCCCACCTGAATTGAGTCTTCTAAATGGCCACATAAAGAAATTCCTGCAAGCCTCCAGAAATGGTCAATAAGTCCAGATACAAAAGAGTATTCAGGGATTTTGTTTCCCAATCTAAAGAAAGTAGAGAGAAAAAAAAATCTCTCTGATACTATCGTTCTTTTAGGTTTAATTTCTCATTAGAAAGATATTTCAAAAAGTCTGAAGAAAGCTTTCAATAGCCTGACATGTTGTGAATACAAGCTATTGTACTGCTAAAATGTCCATTCGTGTCAGAAAACACGAGATGTAGGTATGTTTGTCCTGTTGATCCACTTTAGATATCTCTTTGTCGTCTCCAAGAAATCTTTCATCACAGACATTTTACCTCCCCCTTTTCAGGTGAGTTGCAGAGCAGTTAGGCTTAAAGTGTAGCCCATTTTCTGATAAAAATGAGTTATCTGGCTCAGTTTTAATTTGTTGTCTTTTCTCAATGGACAGTTTACCTTTTGGTTTGTTATATGGGAAATGGTGAAGGACGTCACCTCCTGGTGTTGGACTGTCAGGCTTCTGAGAAAAAATCTACACCACCTGTAAAACAAAACAGAACAAAACAAAAATGAAATGCTTACCTCCACAAAAAAGAAACAGAGGAATAAGAACAAAAAAAATCTCAATTCAAAAATATTTAAAATCTGCATAAAAAGGAATTTTTACCCTCTATCTCAGGCAAAAATCTTCATGAAACCTTATGCAGGTACATTGTCAATTTCCATCTGCCTTAAGCTGTGGATATGCAAAGGTGTACAGAGTGGTGTAACGGACATCGGAAACTCAGAGGGGAGGAAGGTGGGAGGCAGGTGAGGAGTGAAAAACTACCTATTGGGTACAATGTATACTGCTCGGGTGATAGGTGCCCTAAAATCCTAGACTTCACTACTATATAATTCACCCATGTAACAAAAAAAACCACTTGTAGCCCTAAAGCTACTGAAATAAAAACAATAAAAAAAAATACAGGATCAAGGTACCTTCTTATAATGTCTCAGATGGCAACTAAAATGTGTGTTAATAAAGTCATGGCTGAAAACGTCTGCAAAGTCAGCAATTTATCAGTCATGCACACAAGTAAATTCAGTGGCTCAGTGTATAATTAACAAAGGAAGGGACGTTTTCCTATATTTGTTTTATTGAATTTTTAATGGGCAGTCATCTTCTAATGAGAGGAAGAAAGAGATAAAAATGAGATACAATTGAATTGAATTGCCATTGGATACCACAGGGGACAGTGTGGTGGTGTTCCTCTTGCCAGTTCTTATACTATCTGGTGTCCCACCTAATCATAATTCCAAATACTTGGCTTCCTATCTGTTATATGTTATAAATGACCTAAGCAGAAGGTGGACTGATCTCATGAGAAGAATTCTATGAGATATGGGTCCAAGATTTTCTGACCAAGCATTTACATGCTCCCAAAGAATTAAATTAGTCAGCTACTATTCTCAATTATTTCCTTAAAAATATTTAATGAGTCACTTATATTATCTCTGTCTTCCATATTAGATATTAAGTTCTCTGATTAATATCTAATTAATAAATCTATCAATTAGATTTTAATCAAGCTAGTTAGCACATCCATCACCTCACATAGTTTTTTTCTTTGGTGTGGTGAGATCATTTAAGATGCAGTATGAGGGCTAATTTCAACTATACTATACAGTATTATTAATGATAGGTGCCATGCTTTTCATTAGGTCTTTATATTTCTGACCTTACATCAAATATAAACTAACTCAAAATGGATCTTAAACATAAGACCTAAAACAACAAAACTCTTGTAAAAAAAAAAACAAAAAAAACAAAAAAAAACAGGGAAAAGCCTTGTGTCATTGGATTTGGCAATGACTTCTTTTTGATATGATATTAAAAGTGGAGGTAACCAAATAAAAAATAGATAAATTGTATTCAATCAAAATTTCTATTTGTGTCTGAAGGATTCTCTTTCATATGTAAGGGTTTGTGCCTTGGAAGGATAAATGGCTTTACTCACAGATATTTTCCTATGTTAATAGAACAATAGAAAAATAAATCTGAACAATACTTGTCCTTACAAGCCTTATAATTGACAGAGATAATGCCCTTTGAGCACTACAGGTTAGGTTCGCGTTGCATACTATGTTTGCTTTTGGTTGTAAACAACAGAAACCCATTCTGCCTAATTTAAGCAAAGAAGTGATTTAGTGGAAGTGTATAAGTTGGCTCACAAAACCAAAGGAGCATTTTCAGAATCAGTTATTAGAGTCTGGAAAAAGGGGAGCTCTTGGGAAATCCAGGTTGGAGGAAGAGTTCATCACAGTCTTATCAGATAAAACTACAGGACGAGTCAGCTGTAACCATCTTTTCACTTCCTTTGTCTTTGAACTCAGTGTCTTATTGGCCAAGCCTGAATCATAATGCCCTCAGCCTTCCCCTCAAGAAAGAAATAATAACTTTATTTATGGTCTGTCAAGACTGCATGAAGTTGAAGAGCCAGTTCCATCAAAGGAAATAAGAAGTGCTGTTTCCAGAGAAAGGAAGCATGCTACGCAGCAAACGAACAAACAAAACTCAAGTACAAGTACTGTGAATTTGCAATTAGCACCTTTTCAACAAGGGGTTTCTGAGATCCAAGAATTAGACTCAGAAGGAAGTGAAAGGGTGATAAACTACTGAAGTCATCATTTCTCTACCCTAATTATATTCCTATGTTAATCTCCTTGAGCCATACTCTCCAACACTTAGGGCTATTTGAGTCAAAAAAACCAAAACACAAAACAAAACAAACCCAAAACTTGGTTCTTGTTACAGAACAGTACTTAGTGTTTAATTATTTCTGAGTTACCTGTTACTTGTTTATGACTGTGTTTGCTAAACAGAGGTGATGACTTCAAAGTGTAGATTAGGAATGTGAAACTCTGGAACATAGTCTGATGATATGAGATCTTTCCCTTTCTCTTTCTCTCTGTCTGTCTGTCTGTCTCTCTCTCTCTCCTTGAGCGAAATTCCTAACTATAACTTCCTATAGGAAAATGAATATGGTTTCCCAAAGATTTTTTTTTATTGCATTTTAGGTTTTGGGGTACATGTGAAGAACATGCAAGATTGTTGCATAGGTGCATACGTGGCAGTGTGATTTGCTGCCTTCCTCCCCTTCACCTATATGTGACGTTTCTCCCCATGCTATCTCTCCCCAACTCCCCACTCCCCACTGTCCCTCCCCTATTTCCCCTCAACAGACCCCAGTGTATAGTGCTCCCCTCCCTGTGTCCATGTGATCTCACTGTTCAGCACCTTGTTCAGCTTAGAATTGACTTGGCTATGCGGGCTCTCTTTTGGTTCCATATGAAGTTTAAGGTGGTTTTTTCCAGTTCTGTGAAGAAGGTCATTGGTAGCTTGATGGGGATAGCGTTGAATCTGTAAATTACTTTGGGCACTATGGCCATTTTCACAATATTAATTCTTCCTAACCATGAACATGGAATGTTTCTCCATCTGTTTGTGTCCTCTCTTATTTCGTTGAGCAGTGGTTTGTAGTTCTCCTTGAAGAGGTCCTTTACGTTCCTTGTTAGTTGTATTCCTAGGTATTTTATTCTCTTTGTAGCAATTGTGAATGGCAGTTCGTTCTTGATTTGATTCTCTTTAAGTCTGTTATTGGTGTATAGGAATGCTTGTGATTTTTGCACATTGATTTTGTATCCTGAGACTTTGCTGAAGTTGCTTATCAGTTTCAGGAGATTTTGGGCTGAGACGATGGGGTCTTCTAGATATACAATCATGTCGTCTGCAAATAGAGACAATTTGACTTCCTCCTTTCCTAATTGAATACCCTTTATTTCTTTTTCTTGCCTGATTGCTCTGGCTAGAACTTCCAGTACTATATTGAATAGGAGTGGTGAGAGAGGGCATCCTTGTCTAGTGCCAGATTTCAAAGGGAATACTTCCAGTTTTTGCCCATTCAGTATGATATTGGGTGTTGGTTTGTCATAAATAGCTCTTATTATTTTGAGATATGTTCCGTCAGTACCTAGTTTATTGAGAGTTTTTAGCGTAAAGGGCTGTTGAATTTTGTCGAAGGCCTTCTCTGCATCAATTGAGATAATCATGTGGTTTTTGTCTTTGGTTCTGTTTATGTGGTGAATTACGTTTATAGACTTGTGTATGTTGAACCAGCCTTGCATCCTCGGGATGAATCCTACTTGATCGTGGTGGATAAGCTTTTTGATGTGCTGTTGCAATAGGCTTGCCAGTAGTTTATTGAAGATTTTTGCATCTATGTTCATCATGGATATTGGCCTGTAGTTTTCTTTTCTTGTTGATTCTCTGCCAGGTTTTGATATCAGGATGATGTTGGTCACATAAAATGATTTGGGAAGGATTTCCTCTTTTTGGATTATTTGGAATAGTTTCAGAAGGAATGGTACCAGCTCCTCTTTGTATGTCTGGTAGAATTCGGCTGTGAACCCATCTGGACCTGGGCTTTTTTGGGTGGTAGGCTCTTAATTGCTGCCTTGACCTCAGACCTTGTTATTGGTCTATTCAGGGTTTCGACTTCTTCCTGGTTTAGGCTTAGGAGGAGGCAAGTGTCCAGGAATTTATCCATTTCTTCCAGGTTTTCTAGTTTATGTGCATAAAGTTGTTTGTAATAATATCTGATGATGGTTTGAATTTTTGTGGAATCTGTGGTGATATCCCCATTATCGTTTTTTATTGCATCTATTTGGTTATTCTCTCTTTTCTTTTTTATTAATCTGGCTAGTAGTCTGTCTATTTTGTTGATCTTTTCAAAAAACCAGCTCCTGGATTTATTGATTTTTTGAAGGGTTTTTTGTGTCTCTATCTCCTTCAGTTCTGCTCTGATCTTAGTTATTTCTTGTCTTCTGCTAGGTTTTGAGTTTTTTTGATCTTGCTCCTCTAGGTCTTTCAATTTTGACAATAGGGTGTCAATTTTAGATCTCTCCTTGCTTCTCATGTAGGCACTTATTGCTATATATTTTCCTCTAGACACTGCTTTAAATGTATCTCAGAGATTCTGGTATGTAGTGTCTTCATTCTCATTGATTTTGAAGAACATCTTTATTTCTGCCTTCATTTCATTGTTTATCCAGTCAACATTCAAGAGAAAGTTGTTCAGTTTCCATGAAGCTGTGAGGTTCTGGGTTGGTTTCTGAATTCTGAGTTCTAACTTGATTGCACTGTGGTCTGAAAGACTGTTTGTTATGGTTTCCATTCTTTTGCATTTGCTGAGGAGTGATTTACTTCCAATTATCTGGTCAATTTTAGAGTAGGTGTGATGTAGTGCTGAGAAGAATGTATATTCTGTGGATTTGGGGTGGAAAGTTCTGTAAATGTCTATTACGTTTGCTTGTTCCAGGTCTGAGTTCAAGTCCTGGATATCCTTGTTAATTTTCTGTCTCATTGATCTGTCTAATATTGACAATGGTGTGTTAAAGTCTCCCACTATTATTGTGTGGGAGTCTAAGTCTCTTTGTAAGTCATTAAGAACTTGCCTTATGTATCTAGGTGCTCCTGTATTAGGTGTATATATATTTAGGATCGTTAGCTCTTCTTGTTGCATTGATCCTTTTACCATTATGTAATGTCCTTCTTTGTCTCTTTTGATCTTTGTTGCTTTAATGTCTATTTTATCAGAGATGAGAATTACAACTCCTGCTTTATTTTGCTCTCCATTTGCTTGGTAGATCTTCCTCCATCCCTTTATTTTGAGCCTTTGTGTGTCCCTGCATGTGAGATGGGTTTCCTGGATACAGCACACTGATGGGTTTTGGCTTTTTATCCAATTTGCCGGTCTGCGTCTTTTGATTGGCGCATTTAGTCCATTAACATTTAGGGTTAATGTTGTTATGTGTGAATTTGATTCTGCCATTTTGATGCTAGCTGGCTGTTTCTCCTGTTAGTTGATGCAGATTCTTCATTGTGTTGATGCTCTTTACCATTTGGTATGTTTTTGGAGTGGCTGGTACTGGTTGTTCTTTTCTATGTGTAGTGCCTCTTTCAGGAGCTCTTATAAAGCAGGCCTGGTGGTGATGAAATCTCTGAGTACTTGCTTGTTTGCAAAGGATTTTATTTTTCCTTCACTTATGAAGCTTAGTTTGGCTGGATATGAAATTCTGGGTTGAAAGTTCTTTTCTTTAAGGATGTTGAATGTTGGCCCCCACTTTCTTCTGGCTTTTAGGGTTTCTGCTGAGAGATCTGCTGTGAGTCTGATGGGCTTCCCTTTGTGGGTAACCAGACTTTTCTCTCAGGCTCCCCTTAGCATTTTCTCCTTCATTTCAACCCTGGTGAATTTTCCAATTATGTACCTTTGGGTTGCTCTTCTTGAGGAATATCTTTGTGGTGTTCTCTGTATTTCCTGGACTTGAATATTGGCCTGCCTTGCTAGGTTGGGGAAGTTTTCCTGGATAATATCCTGAAGAGTATTTTCCAGCTTGGATTCATTCTCTTCATCACATTCAGGTACACCTATCAAACATAGATTAGGTCTTTTCACATAGTCCCATATTTCTTGTTGACTTTGTTCATTCCTTTTTACCCTGTTTTCTCTAATCTTGCCTTCTCGTTTTATTTCACTGAGTTGATCTTCAACCTCTGATATCCTTTCTTCTGCTTGGTCAATTTGGCTGTTGAAATGTGTGCATGCTTTGTGAAGTTCTCGTGTTATGTTTTTCAGCTCCATCAATTCACTTATATTACTTTCTAAGTTGTCCATTCTTGTTAGCATTTCGTCAAATCTTTTTTCAAGGTTCTTAGTTTCTTTGCATTGGGTTAGAACATGTTCTTTTAGCTCATGGAAGTTTCTTATTACCTACCTTCTGAAGCCTGATTCTGTCATTTCATCACACTCATTCTCCATCCAGTCTTGTTCCCTTGCTGGTGAGGAGTTGTGATCCCTTGTAGGAGGAGAGGTGTTCTGGTTTTGGGTGTTTTCATCCTTTTTGCGCTGGTTTCTTCCCATCTTTGTGGATTTATCCACCTGTCGTCTTTGTAGTTGCTGACTTTCTAATTGGGTCTCTGAGTGGACATCCTGTTTGTTGGTAATGAAGTTATTTCTGTTTCTTAGTTTTCCTTCTAACAGTCTGGCCCCTCAGCTATAGGACTGCTGAGGTCCACTCCAGTCCTTGCTTGCCTGGGGGTCACTTGCAGCAGCTACTGAACAGTAAAGGTTGCTACCAGTTTCTTCTGCTTTGTCCCAGAAGGATACCTGCCAAATATCAGTCTGAGCTCTCCTTTATGAGGTGACTCTTTGGATATACAGGGGTCAGAGAGCTGCTTGAGGAGACAGTCTGTACTTTATAGTAGCTCAAGTGCTGAGCTGTGAGCTCCATTGTTCATTCAGAGCTGCTGGGCAGGTATGTTTAAGTCTGCTGCAGCTGAACTCATAAACCCCCTTTTTTCCCCAGGTGTTCTGTCCCAGGGAGTTAGGGCTTTATTTATGAGTTTCTGCTGTGCTGCTGCCTTTTTTTTTTCTTCAGTACTTCCCTGCCCGGCAAGGAGGCAGCCTAGTCACTGTCTACCTGCAGACACTTCGCTCAGCTGCTGTGGGCTCCACCCAGCTGCCATGTGAACTTCCCTGCAGTCCTGTTTATATAGGTGTAGTTAGAACTGCCTCGGCAATGGTGGCCCACCTCTGTAATGATGGACTCTCTCTGTAATGGCGGGTTGCCTCAGCAATGGCAGGCTGCCTCAGCAAAGGCGGACTGCCTCCGTAGTGGTGGAGTGCCTCAGTAATGGCGGACGCCCCTCCCCCACAGAGCTGGACCGTCCTGGGTTCAGCTGTGCTTGCTGTGAATCTCTCAACCCAGAGCGTTTCCAATTGCTGTTTTTTTGTTTTTGTGGGGGTGGGACCAGCCAGGCCTGATCACCTGGCTCCCTGCCTCAGAGCCTTTTTTTTTTTAGTTGAACAGTCGGCTCTCTCCCAGGTGTTCTGGTCGCCTGTTGAAAAGGTGCTGGGATCTGTGTGATTTCCTGTGCGGCGACCCACTGTGCCGGCTGAAACCATGGCTCTCAGATTCGTGGTGCTTTTTTGCCCAGGAATTTCCTGGCCTGGCTCCCTGTTTCAGTCCCCCTCCTTTTTTTTTAATCAGATCAATGAGCGACTCTGCCTTCCCGGAGATTCCCGGAGCTCCCCTTGCTGGATAAGTGGGGACCCAGTCCTGTTTATTCTGCACTGGGAACCGCTGCACTGGGGCACCGGCAAAATAGCTGCGCTGGCCAAAACAGCTGCGCTGGTGACCCGTGGGGCTCCTCCGCCTGGGAATCTCCTGGTCTGTGGGCTATAAAAATCCATCTGGAAATGTGGCATCCACTCTCCCTGTGCGCTTTCATAGGGAGCTGCAATCCTGAGCTGCTTCTAACCGTCCATCTTGGATCCCCAAAGATTCTTTATCGTGATCATTGCTGTACTGCTCTCTGACTTGTGCTTCAAATAGGTAACAGCACAGCTTTTCAGGCTCTCCATACCCCGCTGAATTATTATCTTATCAATAATTATGAATATTTATTTTATCAATATTTTTATCAACCCCACTATTTTTATTAAAATCACAGCAATCACTAACATATTAATGATATATTTTTATTTAAATCACATCAATCACTAACATATTAATGATATATTTTCACAGATGCTTTCTCAATTAATGATCATCAACAACCTGGATAGATGGGTATTTATCATTCCCATTTTGAAGATTAAAAAAACAAGACTCCAATTGGTCACATCATTAATCAAAATCACAGAATAAGTCATATAAATAATAAGTCCAGGTCTTCTGCATCCAAATTCTAATGAGAAGTACTTGTTGTGGTCAGAATCATCTTCTCTACTGCTTTATTTTTACTTTTATTGTTATCATTATTATTATACTTTTTAGAGTCATGGTCACTCCATCACCCAGACTGGAGTGCTATGGTATCATCATAGTTCACTGCAGCTTTGAACTCCTGGGCTCAACTGATCCTACTGCCTTAGATTCTCAAGTAGTTAGGACTACAGGTGTGCACCACCATTTCTGGAAAATTAGTATTTTTTTTTTGTAGAGGCGGGGTCTCACTATGTTGCCTAGGCTTGTTTTGAACCCCTGGACTCCAGCATCCTCCCACCTCAGACTCCCAGAGCACTGAGATTACAGGTATGGGTCACCATGCCTGGCCTTATTTGTTCATTATTATTTAGTACAATATTGGATATAAAGATGTTTAATAAATTCAGAATGCAGAAATCTATTCAATATACAAATTTCCTTCTTTTTGGATCTGTATACAACAATGGAATTGCTGGATCATGTGATATTTCTGTTTTTAGTTTTTTTCAAGAAATTTCCATACTGATTTCCATAATGGCTGTACTAATTTACATTCTCACCCACAGTGTAACAGAGTTCCCTCTTCTGTGCTTCCTTGCCAGCATTTATATTTAATGCAGCAGTCTTCAAAATAGCCAAAATAAAGAATTAACTGAAAAGTCCATCAATGGATTAATGGATAAAGCAAATGTGGTATACGTACACCACAGAATACTATTCTATCATAAAGAGAATGAAATCCTGTCATTTATATGAACATGGACGGAACTGGAGGTTGTTATATTAAATGAAAAAAGCCAGGCACAGAAAGACAAACATAATAAGTTCTCACTTACACGTGGGAGCTGCAAAAGTGGATCTTATGGAGATAGAGAGTAGAATAATGGTTACCAGGTCTGTGAAGGGTAGAGGGGAAAGGCTGGACGAAGAGAAGGAAGAGCATGGATGAGGAGAAGCTAGTCAATGAGTATAATAGCATGATTAGATAGAAGGAATAAGGATTTTTTTTTAATTTATAAAGAAAAAATGTTTAATTAGCTTAATTTGCTCCCTTTTCTGCAGGCTCTACCAGCATGGCACCAACATCTGCTTGGCTTCTGGTAGGGCCTCAGGAAGCTTACAGTCATGGCAGAAGGTGAAGCAGGAGCAGGAGCATCCCATGGAAAGAGTGGGAGCAAGACTGCAAGGAGGGAGATCTTAGACTCTTAAACTACCAGACCTTGTGTGAAGTGAGCAAGAACTCACTTATCACCAAGGATACGGTGCTAACTCATTTGCCAGAGATCCACCCCTATGAGCCAATCATCTCCCATCAGGCCCCACTTCCAACACTGGGGATTACATTTCAACATGAGATTTGGAGGACACAAACATCCAAACCATATCAGTTTATTAACCAAAAATATGTTCAGTCAAGTAACTGCAGGTTGCTTCACACCTAAACATCATAAAACTGGGGAAAAGAACTAGATTCATTCTGGTAGAAAAGAGATAAGCAAGAGTAATTTAATATAATTTTAGTATATTCTTAATGCTTACTTAGAGACTGATAACCTAAGATCAAAACAATTTCATGGTATTCAGTTTCAGATAAATATTGATTTAAAAAATGTTTTTAAAATAATGTATAATTTTTGTGAATATCTTAAAAATTTTTTTATTATTATGCTTTACGTTCTGGGATACATGTGCAGAATGTGCAGGTTCGTTGCATAGGTATACATGTGCCATGGTGGTTTGCTGCACCCGTCAACTCATCATCTAAGTTTTAAGTCCTACATGCATTTGTCCTAATGCTTTCCCTCCTTTTGCCCCCCACCCCCCAACAGGCCCCAGTGTGTGATGATCTCCTCCCTGTGTCCATGTGTTCTCATTATTCAGCTCCCACTTATGAGTGAAAACATGCAGTATTTGGTTTTCTGTTCCTGTTAGTTTGCTGAGAATGATGGTTTCCAGCTTCCTCCATGTCCCTGCAAAGAACATGGACTCATTCTTTTTTATGTCTGCATAGTATGGAAGAAATAAGTTTTAGTGTTCAATAAAACAGTAGGGTGACTATAGTTAACAATAATTAATTTATTGTATATTTCAAAAAAGCTAGAAGACAGGATTTGTAATACTCCCAACACAAAGAAATGATAAATGGTTGAGGAGATGGATATCCCCATTACCCAGATTCGATCGTTATACATTGTATGCATGTATTATATCACATGTACCTCCGAAATATGTATGATTATTATATATCAATAAAAACCTCCAAATTTATGCTGCAGGACAGGTTTTCTCTTCTTCCAGTGCTTGTTTTCCCACTCTTAGTTGTTTTCTTTTGTCATCATTCATCTTATCTCTTGCTTGCTTTTAGTTGATTTTTTATTCCTAGCTTATTTTCACATGTACTCACACACTTTAAGTACTGGAGGACATAATCACATCCATATCTGTGTATCACCTTGTTATTTATAAAGAACATCTGCATATATCATCTCATCTGTTTTTATCTAATTCTCTTAATAATCCTGTGAAGTATTTGTGATTATTTTTAGATTCCAGATGAGAACATGGAGACTCAGAGAACTTAAGTTTCTACTTTTAAACTTCATAGAGCTAGTGAGGCGTGAGACAAGATGTGGAACAAAGATTTGAATCCAGGTGCTGTTTAGACTCTACACTCGATTCTCTTTTGATTGCTCACTTTGTCTCTCATCAGCCCATTGAAATGCAAGACACGATGGGCCAGAGACTGCAGGCTTTGCAGGCTAGTTCACCTATACCCCAGGTGTCTGTGAGCCAGGCTGTTTTTTCATTAGAAAATTATTAAACTGTGTATCAGTAATAATGAATAGAAGAAAAAGAATTTTTCCATGCCCAGAAAACAATAATACCATTGCCTAGATGTTTCCTAAAATATAATATTTTTTAGTCTAATTTTATTTTGGAACAGTGTTTTATACCATAAAAATGTACAGTCTAACATTTTATAGCACTTCATTTGATTCAGATTTGGTTTACTGAGGACTTTCTGAAAATGGAATGCCTGTCTGAGAGTAAATGAGTTTTCCAACACTTGGAATTGTCAAACAACAGATGGATATCCACTTAGTGATGTGATAGAAAGGAGTCACATTTCCTGTATGAAGTTAGGTTTGATTAGACCAAAAATTCCTTCAAACTATAAGATTTATTGGTTTTTGTCTTTGACCAGTTACATGCAGATTAGAAAAAAATGATAAAGAGAATAAATATACTGTAGGTAATGAAAAAGATATTTTAAAAAACAATTTAATTTGATTACGAGTAAACTATATGGAACTGATATATCAACATAAATAACAAGAGTTTTGGCATGAAATGGACATTGCTCTAGTTATTTTGATAGCTCTGTAGCCTTGGGAAATCACTTAACCTGATTGAGCCTCAGTTTCTCATCTGTAAGTTAGAAATAATAATAATATGCCTTTCAGAGTTGTGTGAGTTAATGATAGTTCCTGCAAAGATCTGATACCTGACAAATATTAGATGCTTGGTATGTGACCACCATAATTGTAAATGATAAATCACAGGAACCATACTGTTTATGTACCGGGTTTTCTTAAGCATTTGCTCTTTCAGAAAATACGTTTTCTTAATGTTTTTCTGGAAACAGAGCTAGACAAGGTGGCCTCATGAGTATGCAACCTGTGCAACTATATTGCATGCTATGCTCAGAAGAGCCCAATACTTGGTTTGATACTCTGCTGTTGCCATCCTAAAATGTCTTAATAATTTTATTTTTGGTCTTATGTTTTATAAGTGAAGTGCAATGGGACAGCAGAACACGGACATGAACAGAGGCGCTATACACCATATGCATATCCACTATTTCTGCCCCATTCGTGCGCAGTGTTTGCAATGTCCAATCAGCTCAGAATTCAGTGCACCCATGATGCATGGAAGTTCAGTGAGACTCAAAGAGGGAACAAGGTATATGATGAAAGAAGTAGGGGCACTGATAGCCCTGCGGAGCCACTTTTTCCTTCCAACCTGAAATTGCTTTGAAAGCAGAAGGCAATGGTAGTCTTCTAAAAACACAAAACACCAAGAAACCCTACCACATGCCTTCTTACTCCTGTTATTTCTTATATTAGCCAGCCTCTTTCACTGAAAATGATGACACAGAAAGAAAGGGAAAGATAGGGTAACTCACAGTGCCTTTTTCTTTCAATTCTTCCTGACTCATCAGTAAGCTAAAGGTAGAGAGTACTGGCAAAATGTGCATGTATCAAGAAGTGAAATAAAAATAGTTGAGTTTGTTTTGTGCAGTGTTTCCACTGTTCTGGTAAGAACAAAATATGCATACATATAAAAGCTACAAAAGCAAATTTTGTCATTTTAGTCTTTCACATATGAATTAAATACTCATATTTATATTTAAAGCTGTCATTGCACAAAGATGAATGGCAAAATTCATGCTGATAATTTAAAATTTTAATTTTTTACTTAGAATGACATCAAATTTAAAAAAAGCACTATGTCAAAAGAAAGTGAGAACACAGAAGAAAGGAAAAAAGCTTTATATTTTAGCATATTTAAGAACAGGACATATTTTTCCTCCTTTTTGAACAAGAGTCCCACATATATTCACTTTGAACTGGGTTCTACTAATTATGTAATCAGGCATTGCAACTGGAATACAATTCTCAACTTAGGGCTTATGGCTAGGTGTGGCTATGTGACAGACTTCCAGGTGATAGAATGTGAGAGGAAGTGATGTGTTTCACTTCCAGATTCATAAAATTATTGCATACTTGGAAATTTCCTTACCACTAATGGCATATCAACATCTAGGGTGACCTAAGGAAGCACATTTTAAAGATGATAAAGCCTCTATGTACCTGGATTCCTTAATGTCTGTGTTGTAAGGAGTCTTCCAGCCAATCTGGAAACCCTTTGGACTATATATATAATACAAATGAATAATAAATACATTTATTTGTATTTTAGCCCATGTACAATTCTGAGTCCATGCGTTGGCTTATAGTAGTCACCTGGTGTATAATGTTCTTGGCTTTCTTTACGCTGTCACACTATTTTTTGCCCCTACCATAAAGTTGGTAAGTATGACATAAGATCTTCTATTGTTATTTGATTTTTCTATTTCTCTGCTCCTCAGTTAAAGTACTTTTGGACTAGAGACTGTCTCTAGTGCCCTGATTGCATTCCTTTGGCACTCGCCATTCATGCTTGCTCCAACCCACCATCATGCTAGTCTGCTAGAGTGATGACATCAGGTTAATCTGACATGGTGAGTAGGAAGTGATAAGCAGTGTGAATTCCTAGTTAAACCACCACAGTGTGGAAGATAAACCTTACAACATTTCAGAAACCTGCTCATTGGAAAACTGGTCTAGGGCAGGTCGGCACATCCTCTTCAAGAATAAGGATACATTTTTTGCTCCTGTAACTTCAATAATTAAGAATGAGGTATAGAAGCTTATAGCACTTTTGGATTTTAAAAATAGCATATACCACACTTGAAACTACTGTTGCAACCTATTCATAAAGTGACTCAGAAGGCTGACAGCTTTGAATCAGACCCAGAGCAAGAGGTGGCTTTACAACAGAGTAAGGCTGTGATAAAAGCGGCTCTGCTTTTGGACCATAAGGCCTAGTGGATTCAGTGGTGCTAAAAATGTCTGCCTAGGATAAGAAAGCTGTGTAGAACCTCTGGCAAGCCCTGGGTAGAAAGTCATAGCACAGACTGAGTTCTAGAGCGAGGACATACCTTCTGCAATAAAGACTGGTCACTGTTGAAAGGGCGGTTCCTGCTGTGCTGTTGGTACGTACTTAGAGACCATGGGGCATTAAGTGGCTATGTAACTGCAGTTGCCCATCAAGAATGTTGCCAGACTCATCAAGTCATACATGGTAATCCATTATATGATGAAAATGGCGTATCAGGGATCATATCTGAGCAGGTCTGGAGACCATGGTAGTTTATATGAGTTGGTATCCCAGAGTCACATGTTGCTTATATCTGTTGCTCTGACGTGCTTCCCTCAGTTCAGGCTTGTGTCCTGGTAGCAGATTCCCTATGGTCTGAGGAAAAGTCAAAATCCTGGGCCTTCCATATTATTCCCATGGGATTTGGGAGCAAGGGAAACTAATGCAATGAATTGATGCTCTTGCCGCTTGCTGTGCCTTGAATGATAAAGTTCTTAGTCTTTCATCCAGGAGTTTCATGTCTTCTGCCTGTATCCACAAAACCAAAGCAGCAGCATCAGATCAAGTGTCAGACTCAACATACATATATGACCATGTATCAAGTATGCATATATGTGTCATAAATATTTATATGTTTATATATGTAAATAAGCAGATATTATTATCTCTGAGTGACAGTGCCATAAGTGATAATTTCCTTTGTTTTGGGCTTATTTTCTACATATCTGCAGTTAAAATATATTATTTGCAATGAGAGATAAAACAATATATGTTCTTTTAAAACTAAAATGAAAATAAAAACCCAACCAAATTATTGGTTCTGGTTCATCCATAGGTTAATTTAATATCTTAGTGTGAGCTGAAAATACAATGTTCTGTCTGACAACCCCACTTAGGGCTGAAGGACAATGGTGAAAGGGAATCCTAGTGAGCAAAACTTTGAAGAGCTACCTAGTCATCAACTTTCAGTAGAGAGTCGTCAGAGGTAAGGGTAATTATATACTGATTTCTGAGCAGTGGCAAATGGCTTGGCTGGGTGCTCAAGAGCCTGAGAGAGCAACAGTGTAAGATAAGATTCAAGGAAGTCTAGGGAAGAGGCATTTGAATGGACCTATAGAAGTGGGCATAAAATGTGTGATTCTTTGTGTCTCACAACAATGCCCATCAGAGAGATCTTTGCATCAGACTCTAACAGGGCCCTCAATAATCCATGTCTCCTGTCATGCATGATCCCTCTACTTTGATTACAGGCTGACCTAGCTACTCTGTCTAGCTAATATATTGTGACAAAAGAATGCGATGTCATTTCCAGACTATGTTACATGAGATAGTTACTTTTGTCTTGTTTCTCTCTTTCTTGCTGGCTTCGATGAAGCAAACCACCGTAGTGGGGAGGCCCATATGTCAAGGTCCAGTAAGGAGCCAGCATCCAGCCAGAAACTGAGATGCTCAGTCTAACAATCTGCAAGTAACTGGGTCCTGCCAACAAATACCTGAGCTTAGAAGCAGGTGATTCCCCAGTTGAGCCTTCAGATGTGAGTCCAACCCTGGCAGACACTTTGTTGCATCTTTGTGAGATACTTGAAGCAGAAGACCCAGATTGGAGTGCTCGGATACCTAACCTACAGAAACAATGGGATAATAAATGTGTACTCTGTTTAAATTGCTAAGTTTTGGGATAAGTTGTTATATAGCAATAGACAGCTAATAACAGAGGGCATATATCACAAAAGAAGCATTAAAAAGCCTGATGGATAGGATGACTCATCCCGGTAATGGCAGCCAGTTTCTGTCCTCAGCTACTCCAGAATTGCACAATGGGTCAATGACAAAGTAGTCATGGTGGCATGGATAGAGAATATCCACAAACTCAACAGTATGAGATCTCTCTCACCAAAGCTGACCTAATTTCTGCTGGTGCTGAATATCTAATCTGTCATAGCAGAGGCAATGCTGAGCCTTCAATATGGTATCTTCCCTAAAGCAGACCAAATAGCTGCTTGAGCCATCCGAGCTAGGAGTGCTAAATTACATACCCATGCCTGTATCCAGAACTTCTAAGTGAAAGTCTATGAGCAATTTCTATAAAATTTAGCTAATAGCAAGACTAATTATTAAGTATTTTCCCACTGATTATAGTCATCCTTTGTTCCCTGTAACTTTGCTATTAAAATGTTTTGTCCTCTTAACTTTTACTGACAGATTGGCTGTATAATTGGAATTACTTTCCTAAAGGCATCAAGAATTGATATTCTGCTAATTTAATTAAGTAACTATGAAAACCCAGCAGCTCTAATTAAAGAGGAATAGAAATACAACTATTTTGAAGGAAAGAACCTAGGAGAACGGATGGAATGTGTCTTTGTTAAATTTGCACAGAACTCTCTGAAATGCTAGGCTATTGATTTATTCTGCTCAGTATAGAGCAATACTTTGTTCTTTTGTGGCCATTACCTTAAGCAAAACCCTTTGAAACCAGCTAGATGTGCAGGTATTATTTCTAATTCCGAGGCTGAAGGATTTTACTTTCAAAGCCCCATGTTAGAGGCCAAAGGCTATCTTTGCAATTCTACAGCTGAAAATAGATGATAGGAGTCTCATTCCTCTCTGTATCCATCAGTCACATTGCTTTCATCCTCAATTTATTCACCACGAATTCCCATTGACCTAGGCACTGTACAAAACATACATCAAAATGGGACCCTGCTCTCAAGGACCCACTTGGCAGCATGTAGAATCTATATCAAATGAATTGCAAGGGTGATTTTCCATATTATCTGGGTCCTTGGGCTGTGTTTCTCTTTTTTATTTCGTCGTGCTTTATAACAAGGAAAATAGCAGCCTCAAATACTTTTAGAAACAGAATATTAAAAATTATTTTTTAAAAGACAACAATAATTAGCCTGGAACAAAGTCAGTTCATTTGTTCTTTTAATAATAATTAATTCCTATTATTCACAAATCACTATGTGAATAGTGTTCTTTTAATAATAATTAATTCCTATTATTTACAAATCACTATGTTAGAGATAAATAAAACATGAAATCCTCTCTCAGGAAAAATTTCAACAAGTCAACAACTTAATACAATAGGAGAAAAGATGAAGTGAACTTTGCAACATAGTTTCTATCTAGAAGTTCTGGAAAGACAGATAAATAAAAAAGAGATAAACTACAGAGAAGCATAGAGCATGAAAACCGAAATGGAGCCTCTCACCTAGTCATGCCCATATTTTCACTGACAGTGAGGTGTTTCATTACAATATTATTTGCCCAGGCTCATGTTTAGAAAAAAATTTGCATACTAAACAAAATAATTTATATATAATTAATGAATGCAGTATCATTGTTTGTCTGGCAATCAGAAGTATGTTTGGGCTGAGCCTGTTTTTAGGATGGGAAAATGTTTGGAGGCCAGGGAGAAAAGGTGAACATAGAACATGGTGAAGTCATGAGAGAAAAATTAAGAGAAAGGATAATTAAGGAGTCAGGCCCCACAGCAAACGAGAGAGACTTTTAACAATGGTAGAGGTAGGGTTGGGTAGTAAAGAACCCTGATAGTTTTTCTTTGGTTAAAAATAAGATGGTGGAGAGAGGAAAACATGTTGTCAGGGTGAAGTGGGGAGATTGGAGGGGATGCAACAAAGGGAGGATGTTCCTGCAGGTCAGGGAGAGGGAAGCTGAGGACTCAAACAGAATGAACAAGGCTTAGGATTGGTTTATAGAACAGTACAAGGACATTTAAAGAAAAGAAAAGGGACTAGTTGGGATCATTAAAAGTCCAGCAGACATGGGATATTATTCTGAAGCCAGTCAACTGAATGGCTTGATTTTTGCCAGCAGCCTTGAGCATTCTGCGAGCAGGACTAGAAGATAAACCAAATAAGGACTGGGAAAGCTGTGGTTCCTGAATGCTAAGGGCATAAGAAAACTTGTGGTGAAGCTGAAGGTATGATGGAAATATACAGTCTTGGGATCCAGACGAGATCTGGAGAGGCAGTGTGAGAAGAGAGCAATAGACTGGGATGGCAAGAAATTGAAGAACAGGAACTCACCATGGTGGCAAAGGTTGGGTTCAGAGAGTAGGAGCAGTAGGAGAACGAGATGGTGGGGATACATAGAGCAGGCATTTTCTTTCTGGTAGGGCCATGAGTGGGTGCAGCATGAGGAGGAGGATGAGGTCTCTGAAATTCAGCAACTTCATGAATTGCAAGACTAGAATGCATCAGGAGGATCACTTACAAAGATTTGAGGTAGCTCAGAGGGCTGGCAAATAAAGAAACAGATGTCTTTCTACAACATAGTGATCTGGTAGGAATACTCTTAAGCCAGGGTCAGACAAATTTAGTGTTGGTCCTGATTCTGATCAGGGTCTCCTCCCTCCCCATTTTTTAAAGAAAACATTTCATTTTAGAATAGTTTTAAATTTTCGGAAAAATTGGAAAAGATAGTATAGAGTTCCCATCAACCCCACATCAAATTTTCCCCATTATTAACATCTAACATTAGTTATAGTATATTTGTTACAATAAATGAACAAACCAGTTTCAGTACATTATTATTAAGTAAAGTTCATATTTTATCCATATTCCCTTAGTTTGTACATTATGTCATTTTTCTGTCCTAGTACCACATCAGGATCCCACATTACATTTGCCCATCATGTCTCCTTAAGCTCCTCTTGGCTGTGACAGTTTCTCTGACTTTTCTTGTTTTTGATGACCCTGATGATTTTAAAGACTACTTGTCAGATGTCCCTCTATTGCAATGTATCTGATTTTTTTCATTATTAAACTATGTATTTGGGTTTTGTGAGGAAGATCACAGAAATAAAGTAGTATTCTCATCACATCATATGAAGGGTGCCTATTATCAATATGATTTATATCTGTCAATGTTGACCTTAATCACCTGGCTGAGGTGGTGTTTGTGAGGTTTTGCTCTGTGAAGTGCTTCTTCTTTTCCTGCTTTTCATGCTGAACTCTTTAGGAGGAACTTACTATGTGCAGTCCAAACGTAAAGACTGGAGAGTTATGACCCATCTCCTTGAGGATAAAATAACAACATAAATTATTGTGCATAGGGAGATTTGTTTATTCTCTCCAATTTGTGTATTTATTTATCAAATCATTTATTTACGTCAGCATGGACTCATGGATATTTGTTTTTTTTTTCATGGGGGATTTTTTTTATTGTACTTTAGGTTCTGGGGTAAATGAGCAGATCATGCAGGATTGTTGCATATGTACACACATGGCAATGTGGTTTGATGCCTCCATCCCCTTGTCACGTACATCTGGCATTTCTCCCCATGTTATCCCTCCCCAACCTCCCAATCTCCCGGCTGTCCCTCCCTTGGCATCCCCCAACAGACCCCGGTGTGTGATGCTCCCCTCCCTGTGTCCATGTTTTCTCATTGTTCAACACCCACCTATGAGTGAGAACATGTGGTGTTTGATTTTCTGTTCTTGTGTCAGTTTGCTGAGAATGATGGTTTCCAGATTCATACATGTCCCTACAACGAACACAAACTCATCAGTTTTTATGGCTGCATAGTATTTTATGGTGCATATGTGCCACATTTTCCTTGTCCAGTCTATCGTTGATGGGCATTTGGGTTGGTTCCAGGTCTTTGCAATTGTAAACAGTGCCATTATGAACATATGTGTGCATGTCTCTTTATAATACAATGATTTATAATCCTTTGGGTATATACTCAGTAATGGGATTGCTGGTCCAAATGGAATTTCTATTTCTAGGTCCTTGAGGAAGCACCACACTGTCTTCCACAATGTTTGAACTAGTTTATACTCCCACCAACAGTGTAAAAGTGTTCCTATTTCTCCACATCCTCTCCAGCATCTCTGTTCTCCAGATTTTTTAATGATCCCCATTCTAACTGGCATGAGGTGGTATCTCAATGTGGTTTTGATTTGCATTTCTCTAATAACCAGTGATGATGAGCATTTTTTCATATGTTTGCTGGCCTCATATATGTCTTCTTTTGAAAAGTGTCTGTTCATATCCTTCACCCACTTTTGAATGGGTTTTTTTTTTTTCTTGTAAATCTGTATTAGCTCTTTGTAGATTCTGGATATTAGCCCTTTGTCAGATGGGTAGCTTGCAAAAATTTTTTCCCATTCTGTTGGTTATCGGTTCACTCTAATGATTGTTTCTTTTGCTGTGCAGAAGCTCTGGAGTTTAATTAGATCTCATTTGTCTATTTTGGCTTTTGTTGCCAATCCTTTTGGTGTTTAGTTGTGAAGTCCTTGCCTATGCCTATGTCCTGAATGGTTTTGCCTAAGTTTTCTTCTAGGGTTTTTATGGTGTTAGGTCTTATGTTTAAGTCTTTACTCTTGCTGGATATGAAATTTAGGTTGAAAGTTCTTTTCTTTAAGGATGTTGAATATTGACCCCCACTCTCTTCTGGCTTGTAGGGTTTCTGCTGAGAGATCTGCTGTGAGTCTGATGGGTTTCCCTTCGTGGGTAACCCGACCTTTCTCTCTGGCTGCCCTTAGCATTTTCTCCTTCATTTCAACCCTGGTGAATCTGATGATTATGTGCCTCTTCTTGAGGACTATCTTTATGGCATTCTCTGTATTTCCTGGACTTGAATATTGGCCTGCCTTGCTAGGTTGGGGAAGTTCTCCTGAATAATATCCTGAAGACTGTTTTCCAGCTTGGATTCATTCTCTCCATCACATTCAGGTATACCTAGCAAATATAGATTAGGTCTTTTCACATAATCCCATATTTATTGGAGGCTTTGTTCATTTCTTTTCACTCTTTTTTCTCTATTCTTGCCTTCACATTTTATGGCATTGAGTTGATCTTCAATCTCTGATATCCTTTCTTCTGCTTGGTCGATTCAGCTATTGACACTTGTGCATGCTCCATGAAGTTCTTGTGTTGTGTTTTCATCTCTCTCAATTCATTTATATTCTTCTCTAAGCTGTTTATTCTCATTAGCATTTCATCAAACCTTTTTTCATGGTTCTTAATTTCTTTGCATTGGGTTAGAACATGTTCTTTTGTCTCAAAGAAGTTTGTTATTACCACTTTCTGAAGCCTGTTTCTGTCAATTCATCAGACTCATTCTCCATCCAGCCTTGTTCCTTTGCTGGTGAGGAGTTGTGATCCCTTGGAGGAGGAGAGGTGTTCTGGTTTTGGGTATTTTCATCCTTTTTGCACTGGTTTCTTCCCATCTTTGTGAATTTATCTACCTGTGGTCCTTGTAGTTGGTGACCTTTGAATGGGGTCTCTGAGTGGACATCCTTTTAGTTGATGTTATTTCTTTCTGTTTTATAGTTTTCCTTCTAACAGTCAGGCCTATCTGCTTCAGGACTGCTGAAGGTCCACTCCAGACCCTGCTTGCTTGGTGATCACCTGCAGTGGCTGCAGAACAGTAAGCATTGCTGCCAGTTTCTTCTTCTGTTATCTTTGCCCCAGAAGGATGCCCGCTAGATGTCAGCCTGAACTATCCTTTATGAGGTGTCTCTTTGGGTATAGGTCAGGGAGCTGCTTGAGGAGACAGTCTGTCCCTTATAGGAGCTTAAATGCTGAGCTGTGAGCTCCATCATTCCATTCAGAGCTGCTGGGCAGGTATGTTTAAGTCTGCTGCAGCGGAACTCTTAACTGCCTTTTTTTTTTTTTCCTGAGGTACTCTGTCCTGGGAAGGTGGGGCTTTATTTATAAGTTCCTGATGTGCTGCTGTCTTTTTTCAGAGATGCCCTGCGCAGCAAGGAGGTAGCCTAGTCACAGTCTGCTTGCAGAGGCATTGCTGAGCTACCATGGGCTCTGCCCAGCTGCTGTGTGAACTTCCTTGTGGTTTTGTTTAGAAGTATAATTAGAACTGCCTCAGTAATGGCAGACTATCTCTGTAATGGTGGGCTACCTCAGTAATGGCGGACTGCCTCGGTAATGGTGGACTGCCTCAGTAATGGCAGACTGCCTCAGTAGTGGTGGACTGCCTCAGTAATGGCAGATGCCCTTCCCCCCACAGAGATGGACCATCCCGGGTCCAGCTGTGCTTGCTGCGAAACTCTCAATCCAGAGCATTTCAGATTGCTGGTCTTTGTGGTGGTGGGACCCAACAAGCCAGATCACCTGGCTCCCTGTTTAAGTCCTGTTTTTTTCAGTTGAATGGGTAACACTCTCTCCCAGGCATTCCAGGCACTGGTTGAAATGGCCACCCAGATTTGTGTGAGTTTTTGTGCGGAGACCCACTGCATCGGCTGAAACAGCCTTGCCGGAATCTCACTATCTTCCAATTAGGGTGTATGGCACCATTCTTGCGTTGCTATAAAGAAATACGTGAGACTGGGTAGTTTATATGAAGAGAGGTTTAATTGACTCAGAGTTCTTCAGGCTGTTCAGGAAGGATAGTGGCATCTGCTTCTGGAGTGGTTTCAGAAGCTTCCAATCATGGCATAGGCAAAACGGGAGCAGGACATCACATGGCTAGAACAGGAGTAAGAGCCAGTGAGTCAGGGTGGTGGAGGGGTGGGGGAAGGGTGCTGTGTACACTTTTAAATGATCAGATCTCATGTGAACTCATAGCGAGAGTTCACTTATCATGAAGGAGATGGCCCAAGCCATTCATGAGGGATCCACCCACGTGATCCAAACACCTTCTACCAGGCTGCACCTCCAACTTGGGGGTTTACATTTCAATATTTAGACAGGGACAAATATCAAAACTATATCATAAGGGATACATTTTGAAGCATTAAAACAGTAAAATTAGAACAATGTGAGTAAGTACTAAATAGTTACATAATGTGCTTATGATATGTATAAGCTTGTGAGCAGATAGTCTAAAACAATGCTTCTAAAATTTCAACGTGCATTTGAATAACCTGGAAATCTCATTCAAATGTGTATTCTGATTTAGTTAAGTCCTAGTATGAAGCCCAAAAACCTGTATTGATAACAAGCTCCCAAAGATGTTGATGCTAATGCAGGTCCATAGACTACATTTTGATATAAAATACAAAAAAGCAATGGTTCATGCCTATAATGTCTGCACATTGGGAAGCCAAGGCAGGAGGATTCCTTGAGCCCAGGAGTTCCACACCAGCCTGGGCAACACAGTGATATGCTGCCTCTATAAACAATAAAAATAAAACAAAATACAATAAAGGAGATCTTCAAGGCACTTTTAGACAGATAGTAACTGATTAATAAGTCAATAAAGAAAACTGGTAATGGAGTATTTGGGGGTGTAAAAGGGGGTAAAATAATGTCTTACATATTTAGAGTACTGCTTGGAGGGTAGCCATGTCTTCCACAAAGTGTCCTGGATGTTGCTTGTAAAAGCCACATGGACCTAGGATGTCTTTGCAGTTCTTCCTGGGAGGTCTTTTCAATGTACTAGATAGAAACAATGAGCCCCATGTAACTGCAGAGTTACTTCCATCACAGCCAAGAATGTTCACCTTCTTTAGAATAAAGGGTCCCTTGGCTTTTTCCTTTGCCAAAACTTAAAGACTCACACTAGAGATGGGAATGAAAACATTTAGCAGTCAGCTCCCTTAAAGAATGTTGAAAATATACACCAGAAATCTTCTTCCAAAAGTAAATAATTTCTGTTTGGTGAGTGTTTGGAATACTGATTGGAACATACTTAAATCACATTAGCTCTCTTCCTCCCAACAACTGCCTGCCTATTTTAACTTGCAGGTGCTGTTATTGTCTGCTTGTTTGTTTCTATTTTAATCTGGTTGCACATTGAAGGTATCCAAAATAATAATTTTTTAAGAAATGTATGCTAACTTTCACACACTAAATATACTGTTGTTTCTACAAAATTAAAGACTCCAAATATTGAAGGGTACCTTAAAATTTAGCTACTAGCATTTCTGTACTGATATCCAGCTAGGTGGTCAACTACATTCTACTTGAACACCTCCAGTGTTGGTCAACTTACCACCACTCGGGGATCTCAGTATACTTTTAGACGACAGTGTTAGAAAATTCTAACTTATTTTATTGCAACCTGGCTTTATACCCTTTCATTTATTAGTCTTACTCTCACTCCATGAATTGAAAGAAAAATGTAACCCTTTCTCAAATAGTAGTTCTTCAAATGTTGAATACCACTAGTATGGTCCCCTAGGGTCCTCATTTGTTCCAGGTCAACAATTCTTTGTTCTTCTGACTGTTCCTCATATAAAATGAATTCAGATCTCTTCTCTGTTTAATTACTTGTTCTCTAAAATCACTTCAGTTTTCCTTTAAAACTGTGGTGTTCTTAATCAAAGATAAAACTCCACATGGGGCTCTGAGTAGCTGAGATAAAAATGTGCCTATCACGTCCCTTGTATCAGTTACTTTTCCACCTTAATGTATTCTGAGATTCTACTGGAGAGGTATAAAGAGAAAAAGAACATGGATCCAGAGAGAGAGAGAGAGATCTGAGACTGGTAATCCAGCCCCAACACTCACTACCATATGGGCAAGTTATGTAACCTCTGAGCTGAAAATTTCAATTTCCAAAATGAGAACATTACGTTTAAAAATTGAGGATGGACATGAGATTTACAGATAAATGTATACAAATTCTCCAACAATGCCTGACACATAGTAGACATTCAGCAAGCTATTATTATTTTCAGTATTTTGGCAATGCATATTACCGATTAATCTACACTGCAATTGCTGTCACCTAAACATCCCAAATCCATTATATAACACATTTTAGTAGCACAATTATTTTATTGTGAAATCAGTGATGTAAGTATACCTTTAATTATATGTGTTTACTTCTTTCATAAATTAATCGATTTTTTTCTGAGCTATTTGAGTTATTTGTGGATAAAGTTCTGGAACCAAATATATTAAATATCCTTCTCAATTTTGAACAAGTTAAAATTCTTATGAGCATGACACTTGCTTAAGTAAGAAACAGACACACTCCCAATACACACAAAGGTTTGAGGAAGCGTCCAATGTCTCTAGAAATATTGCCATTCAGATAAAAGTTGATCCCTCAAATCCAGTCCTTGGGCTTCCTGTGAATTAGTTTATCTATTATAAATCATCCTCATATTGTTCCACCTAGTCAAAAAGATGTCATAAGAGACTCTGTCTCACATTATGTGGAAATTCAAACATGTACTGTCTATACCTAGCCTATCAGAGAAGGAAATGACTACAGCATTGGTGATTCATGCTTGATGAACCCTTGAATTTTAATAATTATAATTGCTTCCTTTTCTAAATGCTTACAAAATATCTTCCTAATAATTCTTTTTGATTCTTGCCTAGAATTTCAAAAAGCAGGTATTAAGGTTAATACTAATGCCAACCTGATTGGATTGAAGGATGTAAAGCATTGATCCTGGATGTGTTTGTCAGGGTGTTGCCAAAGGAGGTTAACATATGAGTCAGTGAGCTAGGGAGGACAGACGTACCCTTAATCTGGTGGGCACTATCTAATCAGCTGCCAGTGACTATAAAGCAGGCAGAAAAAGGTGAAGGAGTAAGACTGGCCTAGCCTCCCAGCCTACCTCTTTCTCCCGTGCTGGATGCTTCCTGCCCTGGAGCATAGGACTACAGGTTCTTCAGTTTGGACACTCAAACTGGCTCTCCTTGCTCCTCAGTTTGCCCACAGCCTATTGTGGGACCTTATGATTATGAGTCGAGGAGTGCTCCACCAATTTTCTGGGACAGAGACTAACAAAGTCTGGCCCTATGCTTACACACTTTTCTCAAACGAGATTACACTTATTCAGCCCAAAGAAGCATATTGACCTTACCCAAAGGAACAATCAGGAAGATGTGGTCATTCATTTAATTCTGTGTGTAGTATTGGTGCTGTGTCCAAATTAGAAGCTCACTGAGGTAGCTTGCAGCATCTTTTCTAGTTGAAATGGTGAACTGATAGGAGCACTAATGAGTAGAAAGAGTTCACAAAGAAGCCCTCCTCTGTCTTTCAAAAGAAAGATCACCTACATATGTTTAAGGTGTCTCTGCACATGTCTCCAGCCCTTCACAAGAAAGCAAGTACAATGTGGATTTCAAATGATGGGTAATTTCTGCTCCAGCTGATTTTTGACAGCTGTGTTGTTGCTGTTATATCCTTTTTAACATGTAATGGTGACAGTCTCTGGTTCCCCCCCATCCCCACAAATGCTGTTGAAACATAGCACCAGGAAGCCTGAGAACACTAAGGGCTCTAACCCAGGCATTCTCCCAGGTTTTCTGGTATGTGCCTTCCTGGTGACAGTGAAATTGAAGCTGCTTACTCTCAGTGGTTGTTTCTCTGGTCTTGAGTGACTGTGTCCACAGTTCATTTTTTTCTGATAGGAATAACTCCCTTTCTGTATCCATACTCCATAGAGAACCCAGACTAATACAACAGGACTCTCTATTACTATGTAAAAATAAGGGATAATGAGAAAATGGTTTCATATGTCCCATTAACTGAATTTCTAATAAAGTAAGGAAGTATTTTTCAAACCATATTATAAAGAAAACTATCCCAGGACAATGCACATTTTTAAAAATTTTTTATGTTTTTCAAATAAATATGAGAATGGCTTGAAACATGAGAATGTCTTGAAGATTTTAGAGTTTTGCAGTTTTGCTTGTAAAGATCTTTCATCTACTTGGTTAGGTATATTTCTACTTTTTGTTTGTTTTGCAGCTGTTGTGAAGGAGTTGAGTTCTTGATTTGATTATCAGCTTGGTCACTGTTGGTGTATGGCAGTGCTACTGAGTTTTGAACACTGAGTTTGTATCCTGAAATTTACTGAATTTATCAAATCTAAGGGCTTTTAAAATGAGTCTTCAGGGTTTTCTGTGTATATGATCATATCATCAAAGAAGTAACCGTTTGACTTCCTCTCTACAGATGCACTTTATTTCTTTTTCTTGTCTGATTGCTCTGGCTAAGACTTCCGGTACTATGATGAATAGAAGTGGTAAAAGTGGGCATCCTTGTCTTGTTTCAGTTCTCAGGGGAATGTTTTCATTTTTCCCCATTCCCTATATTTGGCTGTGCATTTGTCATGGATGGCTTTTATTACCTTAAGGTATGTTCCTTCTATGCGGATGTTCCTGAGGCTTTTAATCATAAAGGGATACTGGATTTTGCCAAATGTTTTTTCTGTGACTATTGAGATGATCATGTGATGTTTGTTTTTAATTCTATTTGTGTGGTGTATCACATTTATTGACTTGGTATATGTTGAACCAACCCTGCATCTCTGAGATGAAATCCATTTGATCATGGTGTATGATTCTTTTTTTGATATGCTGTTGGATTTGGTTAGCTAGTATTTTGTTGAGGATTTCTGCACCCATGTTCATCAGGGATATTGGTCTATAGTTTTCTTTTTTTGTATGTCCTTTCCTGGTTTCAGTATTAGGTTAATACTGGCTATGTGGAATGATTTAGGGGGGATTCCCTCTTTATCTTTTGCAATTGTTTTAGTAGGATTGGTAGCAATTCTTCTTTGAATGTCTGATAGAATTCAGCTCTGAATTCATCTGGTCCTATACTTCTAATTGTTGGCAAGTTTTTTATTACTGTTTTAATCTTGCTACTTGTTATTGGTCTATTTACAGTTTTTATTTCTTCCTGGTTTAGTCTAAGAGGGTTGTATATTTCCAGGAATTCTTCCATCTCCTCTAGATTTTCTAGTTTGTATGCATAAAGGTGTTTATAGTAGCCTTGAATGATGGTTTGTATTTCTGTGATATTGGTTGTAATATCTTCCATTTCATTTCTAATTGAGCTTATTTGCAACTTCTTTCTCTTCTTAGTTAATCTAGCTAATGGTCTATAGATTTTGTTAATCTTTTCAAAGAACCAGCTTTTTGTTTCATTTATTATCTTTTGTAGTTTTTGTTGGTTTCAATTTCATTTAGTTCTGCTATAATCTTTGTTATTTTTTTCTTCTGCTGGGTTTGGTTTCAGTTTGCTCTTTTTTTTATTAATGCTTATTTTTCTGGGATGGAGTCTCACTCTGTTTGCCCAGACTGGAGTGCAGTGGCATGACCTTAGATTGTCTGTTTGTGCTATTTCAGACTTTTTGATGTAGGCATTTAATGCTATGAACTTTCCTCTTAGTACTGCTTTTACTGTATCCCAGCAGTTTTGATAGGTTGTATCACTATTATCATTCATTTCAAATAATTTTTAGTTTCAATCTTGATTCCATTGTTGACCCAAAGATCATTCATGAGCAGATTATTTAGTTTCCATGTATTTGTATAGTTTTAGGGATTCCTCTTAGAGTTACTTTCCAATTGTCTTCCACTGTATTCTGAGAGTGCACTTGATAAAATTTTGACTTTCTTAAATTTATTGAGAATTATTTTGTGGCCTATCATATAGTTTATTTTGGAGAATGTTCCATGTGCTGATGAAAATTATGTATATTTTGCAGTTTTGGGATATAATGTTCTGTAAATATCTGTTAAGTACATTAGTTCAAGTGTACAGTTTAAGTCTAGGGTATAGTTTAAGTCTATTGTTTCTTTGTTGACTTTCTGTCTTGATGACCTGTCTAGTGCTGTCAGTAGAGTATTGTAGTCCCCTACTATTATCATGTTGCCATCTATCTTATTTCTTAGGTCTAGTAGCAATTGTTTTATAAATTTGGGAGCTCCAGTGATAGGTGCATATATGTTTAGGATTGTGATATTGTCCTGTTGACCTAATCCTTTTATCATTATGTAATGTCCCTCTTTTTCTTTTTTAACTTTTGTTGCTTTAAAATTTGTTTTGTTTGATATAAGAAAGATACTTCTGTGCACTTTGGGTTTCCATATGCATGGAATATCTTTTTTTAAATTCCTTTACCTAAGTTTACAAGAGTCCTTATGTCTTAGATGAGTCTCTTGAAAACAGCAAATATCTAGTTGTTGGATTTTTTTCCATTCTACTTTCTGTATCTTTTAAGTGGAGCATTTAGGCCATTTACATTCAACATTAGTACTGATAGGTGAGGTACTGTTCTAGTTATCATGATAGTTGTTGCCTGAATATCTTGGCTTTTATTTCATTATGTTATTGTTTTATAGGTCCTATGTGTTTATGCTTGAAGGTGGCTCAATTTGGTGTATTTTGAGGTTTTGTTTCAAGATTTAGGATGCCTATTAGCATTCTTCGTAATACTGGCTTGGTAATGTTGAATTTTCTCAACATTTGTCTGAAAAAGACTTTATCTCTTCTTCACTTATAAAGCTTAGTTTTGCTGAATACAGAATTCTTGGCTGATAATTATTTTGTTTAAAGAGGCTAAACTTTGGGCCCTGATACCTTCTGGCTTGCAGGGTTTCTGCTGAGAAATCTGCTGTCAATCTGATAGAATTTTCTTTAAGGTTACCTAATCCTTTTTCCTCACAGCTCTTAAGATTCTTGTCTTCACCTTGACTTTAGATAACTTGACAACTATGTGCCTAGGTAATTATCTTTCTACAATGAATTTTTCAAGTGTTCTTTGAGTTTCTTGTATTTGGATGTCTGGATACTTAGCAAGACCAGGGAGTCTTCCTTGGTTATTCCCTCAAATAAATTTTTCAAACTTTTAGATTTCTCATCTTCTTCAGGAACACCAATTATTTTTAGGTTTGATCATTTAATATAATCCCAAATTTCTTGAAGGCTTTGTTCCTTAATTTTTTTCTTTGTCTTTGTCAAATTGGGTTAATTCAAAAGCCTGTCTTCTAGCTCTGGATGTCTTTCTTCTATTCATTTGATTCTATTGTTGAAGTTTTCCAGTGTATTTTGCATTTCTCTAAATTTGTCTTTCATTTCCAGGAGTTGTGATTGTCTTTTCTTTATGATATGTATTTCTCTGGAGACATTTTCATCCATATCCTGTATTTTAAAAAAATTTTTTTAAGTTGCGAATTAAGCCCTCTTTGAGTAGCTTAATAGTCCACCTTCTGAATTCTTTATCTGGCAATTCATAGATTTCTTCCTGGGTTGGATCCATTGCTGTAGTGCTAGGGTGATCTTTTCTGGTTGTTATAGAACCTAGTTTTGTCATATTACCAGAATTACTTTTCTTGTTCCTTCTCATTTGTGTAGACTGTTTCAGTGGAAAAATCCAGAACTCAAGAGCTGCTGTTCAGATTCTTTTATGCTGTGGGGTGATCCCTTGATGTGGTGCTCTCCCCTTCCCACTAGTATGTGGCTTCCTGAGAGCCACACTGCAGGGATGGTTATTGTCTTTCTGGGTCTAGTCATCCAGCAGGGCTACTGAGTTCCAAGCTGGTGCTGGGGAGTGTCTGCAAAGAGTCCTGTGATGTAATCCATCTTCAGGTCTCCCAGGCCTAGACACAAGAACCTGCTCTGATGAAGGTGGCCGGGGAGTGAATTGGACTCTGGGACTCTTTGGTTGCAGTCTTGTTTAGTGCACTGGTTCTCTCAAATTCTATTTATGCTAGCAGTGAAGTTGTCATGTGAACAGACTCAGGACATTTGGTTAGCCAGGTGTTGCAAACATTGGGATTAGCTGTTGTTTTCTCTTTCTTTGGATCAGGGTTATTCTTTTATGAGTTGCTGTAATGGCTTGAGTTGGTTGGCCTCCAGCCATGAGGTGGTCCTTTCAAGAGATCAACAGCTGCAGTAGTTGAAGGGGAATATAAACTCACCCTGCATTGGCCAGTATCAGTACTCAGGTTTCTCAGGTAATGGACATGGTCATAGAGCTCACAAGAGTTTATGTCTTTTGTCTTTGGCTACCAAGGAGGGTGGAGACAAACCATTGGGCGGGGGCAGGGTTAAGCATGTCTGAGCTCATACTTTCCTATGCAGGGATTGCTGTGGCCACTATGGAGGATGGGAAGGTAGTTCTCAGGCCAATGGAGTTATGTTTCCAGGGGGATTATGGCTGCCTTTGCTGTCTCATACAAGTCATCAGGAAAGTGGGAAAAGCTGGAAGTGACAAGCCTCACCAGGCTCCCAGGTAGCCAGCAAGGCAAGGTTCACTCCCTCTGTGCCCCACAAACAGCACCAAATTTGTATCTAGGCAGACAGAAACCAGGGCTGGGATCTCGTCCCAGGCCATAAGCTTCCCTAGATAAGAAAGCAAGCAGGGCTCTCAGACCTTACCCCTCCCTACCTTCCAGCATTGTCAGCTGTGCTGTCTTTGCTAGTATCTGCACTTCTGATTCACCCCTGCCCTTAACCCCAGATTCTGCTTAGGAAAATTCATGCTCAGTAGAAATTATTACAAAGTTCAGTGGGAAGCTTCCTTTACCCTGAAGCCCTTCCTCAATTCTGCTGGCTGCTTTTTCCAAGGACCTCTGTGTGATAAAGTCAGGGATGGCTTCCCTGGAACTTTAGTTGGGACTGGAAGTGCTGCTTCTACTTTTATATTTCACCCAGCTCCCTAAATCTGTTTCAGCTCTAGGTAAGGTTAAATCCTTCTCCATGATCTGGATTTTCAGGTTCCCCAATGGGGATGCATTAGTCTTCCTAAGAATGGGTAATTTATAAAGAAAAGAGGTTTAATTGACTCACAGTTTCACACAGCTGGAGAGGCCTCAGGATGCTTGCAATCAAGGTGGAAGGTGAGGAGGAAGCAAGGCATGTGTTACATGGCAGCAGGACAGAGAGAGAGAGAGAGCGATCACAAAGGAAACCACATCTTTTTAGACCATCAGATCTTATGAGCTCTCACTATCACCAGAACAGCATGGGGGAAATCATCCTCATGATCCAATCACCTCTCACCAGGTCCCTTCTTGACACAAGGAGATTACGATTCCCGAGGAGATTTGGATGCCACATAGAGCCAAACCATATCAGGACGTGTGTACAGAGGTGGGCTTTTCCTCTTCTCACACTTTGGGAACTCGCAATTTTTTGACTCTAGGGAGTTTGCAGGGGCAGCCCACTTCCTTCAAAGGGTCTGGGAATTCTTTTGATTGTCCCAGTATGTTCTTTCAGTGGTTCTGGGAGTAAAAACTCACAATGTGAGCCTCCACATGCTGTTCCGTCTGTCCAAATGGGTGCTTCATGTTAGTCCTGTCTCCTACCTGCTATTTTCCTCTTGTCTTAAGGATTTTTAATTAACAGTAGTATCCTAGAGATTCTAAGAATTCTTATTAAAATTTTTGAAGTTGTGGTATTCAGTATCTGGCCACAAAATCATGTTATTTAGGTTACCCATGGAAACACCATTAGATTTCTAATTTAATTTTGTTTGTCTAGATAGCACACTCTATAATGTTTTAAACCTTTTAAATTAACTGAGGCATTTTATGGACAAGCATATAATCTATCTTCATAACTATTCCTTACACAGTTGTAAAGATATATATTCTGCCTATATTGGGTGGAGTGCTGTATAAATGGCACTTAAGTTCAAGTCTTCTATATTCTTTCTAATTTTCTTTCTACTTTTTTGTTTGTCAGTTACCAAGAGGGACTTTAAAGACTACAAATACAATATAGCTTTAATCTATTTCTTTTTTCAGCTCTGTCAGTTTTTTCATTATGCATTTTGAAGCTGTTTTATTAAATGCATTGAAATTTGTTCTTCCTTCAGAATGATCTAGTCTTTTAATCATCAGGAAAAACTCCTCCTTATTATGAGTAAAAGTCTCTATTTTGGAAAATACTTGGTCTGGTACTAATATAAGTCACTCCTGCTTTCTTTTGATTCATGTTTGCTTTTTAATTCATTTACTTTAAAGTCATTTTAAAATTTACATTTCATTGAGTTTTATTGTACATAGCATATTTTTTAATCTGATAATCTTTGCTATCAGATAGTCTGATAATCTCTGCTTTTAAATGGAATGTTTAGACAATATATACTTAATGTAATTATCAAGATAATTGATTCAGACTATCATTTTATTTTCTATTTATCTCTTCTATTTTTAATTTTTTCTTTTCTTTTTTGTCTTCCTTCAGATTAAGTGAATTTTCTATGATTTAATTTTACTTCCATTATTGTTTTGATTGGTTTGTAAGCTACATTAATTTTTTAACATGAAATTTTAGGGTATACATACTCATCTTTAACTTATGAAATAATATTATACCACTTTACATATAATGTAAACATTTTCAGCATATCTTTTTATTTACTGCTCCTTTCATTGTATTACCAATTTAATATACTTTACTTCTCATGCTATAGCCTAATAATCTAATGTTATTATTTTTGCTGTAAGCAGGCAATCATCTTTTAAAGAAACAATAAAAGAAAATTCTCTAATATTTATTGTTTCTGCTGCTTTTTATTTTTTTCTGTAGATATACATTTACATCTGGTATTGTTTTCCTTCTGTCTGAAGAACTTCCTTTCATATATTATATAGTACAGGTCTGCCAGCAATGTATGCTCTCAGCTATTGTTGTCTAAAGAACTTTCATTTTTCATTCATTCATTTTTGAAATACAGCTTTGTTAGTTATAGGTTTCTAGGTTGAAAAAAATATTTTTTCTTCAATCACTTTTAAAATGTCTTTATTGTTTTCTGACTTCCTTTGTTTGGGATTTAAAGTATGAGGACATCCTTAGTCTCCCCACCCCCTTGTAAATTTTCTTTGGTTAGCGTTCTGGGATTTAAATGGAATGTTTGGAAAAATATATAGTTAATGTAATTATCAAGATGATTCATTTCAAAATATAATTTTGTTTTCTATTTACCTCTTTTATTTTTAATGTTTTCTTTTCTGACTTCCTTCAGAATAAGTGATTGTTAAAAATTTCAGCTCCATCTTTTCTAACATATTTTTCTATCCTCCTCTTTCTGGAGTTCAAATTACCTATTGGTAAAATTAGACTCCTTCATTGTTCACCAGGATGCCAAGGCTCTTTGAAATGTTTAAGGGAATGGTTTTCTCTCTGTGCTTCATTTGGATGTTTCTATTTCTATGATTTCCAGTTCAGCAATCTTTTATTCTTTAGCATCTAATCTTCTGTTAAGTGCCTGAAGTGATTTTGGCATTTCATACCATGGCAAGACCACCATGCTCTGCCTGCCCTCCACCTCTCATAAGTTGCTTCCAGGCCAAAGGCCAACACGATTGATCCTAGAGCACACATGTTGTCCCATTGCCCAGGGATCATAGCCCTACATGGCCTCTTTCTTGTACAATGTTATTTTATGCATTTTCCCCAAGGATCTAGTAGTTTACAGTAGAAAGGCAAGTGTCATATTGGTTTCTTCATAATCAGGAGCAGAACTCCTGTCCTGGGTAATTTGAAGAAAATGGTAAATTAAAGAAATAGTATAGATGTTTCAGATTTTTATATTTGAGTCATTCATTTCCAATAATTTATTGAGAGAATGATAATTAATTCATAAGAGTTTAAAAAATGAGAAGTCTTTAAGTTAAATTGGTATTTAGTAGCCAGGAGACAAATAGTATGCAAATCATTTGAGAAGGAAAAAGCTCAAATTAAGCAGAATATTTTAAATATAGTTGAATCAAGACACAATGAGTAATAATATATTGTGTTTAATTTATCAAAAATTCTTACTTGGCTATTAAAGAAGTGGTCCTTACCTAGTTCCTCAATTAAAACATTAAAATCAAGCATCAAAAAGATTATCCAATATTAGAACTGGAAGAAAAGTATATATTATCCTTTCCAAACCTCACATTTTATAGCTTCGGAAAGGAGAGTTGGAAAAGTCAAGTAATTATTTTCATTCACCCACAGAAGTAGAACTTGTTATTGGAAGAGCTGATGTTACCACATTTCTAATGCTGTGAGCCACACACTGTTCCCTTCTCCCTCAGAATTCAAAGTGTGCTGAAATCCATGGTGGTATAAAACTAATCAATATTAACAAATAGGATGGTATATTTCTAAAAATTAGAATTTTTTTCAGTTATCCTTATGTCATATTATTTTAAAATTGTTGATCAAACAAATATTAGATGAAATTTTGCTACATAGTGCATTCTTTGTGGTCAGTTAATACTTTTCCAAAAATCGAGCAGCCAAATTATTGAAGGAAGTGGGGAATATATATAACTTCCTGAAACCATTTGTTTTACCTGTCTACTCTTTAGCCCTGTGTAATATTATAGTGCGTTAATGTCTTAGAAAATAGTTATTATTTAAGCCCATGCAGATTTTGTAAAGAATTGTGTCCCTTATAAAAAAAAAATCCCAAGACCCCATATCATATCTGATCACCTCAAGAGTTCCCTCAAGGTTTTATTTTTACAATCTTACTTAGCAAGCATTTAAGCAAAAAACTCATCTAAGTTTTCTACAGAAATAATTTAGAATTAGCTTTTGTAAAAGAAGCATATAATTCCTTTCACTTACAACTAACACTGTTATGTACCTTCCCTGCTTTAAAAAAAAAAAAAAATGGGCCTTGAGTTCAAAGAGAGGAAGTACCATAATAAATGTAAGCTAAAAAGTGACCCAAATCTTCTGAACCCCAAACTGCTTCCCACTGGCTTTATCTATGCTCCATTTCAGTGTCTCCTTCTGGTACAGCATTAAGCAAATGACTTGTTAAAATGCACATTTGCAGCAAAATACATTAGTTCAAGTGGGTTATCAGTTGCAGAAAGTAGACTGTTGGCCCAGAAGAAAGGGTTTTGAAATATGCATTTATACATTTAAGCTATTGAGTACCTACTGCATGCTAGGCATTGTGCTGAGGGGTATAATTATGAACATGCCATAGGGAGCAGAGTAATCTCTATATATTGTCTGTTTGTCTATTTCATTGTTGGAGCTTCCCCCACCCATTATCACCAGCAAACACTGGAATTGAAACTCCATTAGGACCTTGTGTCTTGTTCATCATTGTAGCCCTACCTACTAGATTGATTCCTGCATATTGTAGAGACTTAATATTTTTAGATTGAGTGAATGATTGAATGAACGGTACTGCCCCTGCTCTTAAGAGAGCTTGATATTTAGGAGATGGTTTGGAGAGCTCATGGTATGAAACAGTTCAAATGAGGGAGTAGTTGGAAGATTTCAGAATGCTTATATTGATCTATCAGTACTGTAATTCTGAATTTTCTAGTTCTTTGGGTCAGCAGTAAAAATAGAAATATTTATTTATCTGCATTTATCAATTTATGTTTTAGTGATTTTCCTACATCTGTTCATTTTATTTCATTCTTACAGCAATGAATATCCCAGAAAGATATTATAATCTCAGGACCTAAGAATTAGAAGGGGAAAGAGGAAGAATCTAGTACAATCCGAATAGGACCAGGCCCCTGTGGCAGTCTCTGCTCGTACATTGAGCCCTCCTTGAGTTAAGATTTACCAGTGTTTTCTTCCTCCCAAAACAAACAAACAAATTCAAGAGAATTTGAGACGAACATAGAGTTGGTTATTTGGGGGGAAATCAAAAAAGAAAATTACATGACATGGCAAAACTTCATCACTGCTGCCATCACCCCTTAATATAATACCTCTTCCTTCGTGGAAAGTATTCCTTTATCTAAGATACTTATTGCCCTGACCCTGCACTTTCTCTTACCTTCTTCAGCCTGTAAAATGTTCTCCTTCTATTGTGCTGGGTCATTCATTCCTTACTCTCAATTTGCATGCCCACTAAAAAAAAAAAAAAAAAAAAAAAATCTGGTTACTTGAGCATCTTTTTGGAGAACATTCAAATCATCTTGCTGCAGGAGAATATACGGAGAGCACATTAGGGCAATGTACATACATTTGTTTTCATATTTCTTGCTCTTAACCTTTGCAAAACAATAACTATTAATATCTGTACTTTTGAGCTAAGGAAACTGATGATCAGAGACCATGGGTAACTTAGTCAAAATAGTACAACTGCAAATAATGGTGGGAATTCAAAACCACATGTGCCTGTCTCCAAATCCTGTGCTATTTACAGGTCCTGTCTGCCTCATAATATAATAGTAGCTACTATTTATTGAATACTTGCCTGTGCCAGGAATTATACTACACACTTCACAAATGTCATGTAATTTAACTCTCATCACAACTCAACTATGAGCACTGTTATTATTCCCACTTTATAAATGAAAAATATGAGGCTAAGCAAAGATAAATCACTTGCCCAAAATCACATAACAAGAAAGTAGTGGGGGGAGAATACAATCAGGTACACCTGGCTTATTTATCTGTTGTTTTCCACCGTATCACACTGTTGAAATGAAACATATTAATGTCCCAATTCCTTATTCCTCATCAATATAACAAGTCCCTTCACAGACATTAATAAAAGATGATTTTCTATTGTCTATTTAAACACATTCAGTGACAAAATGCTCATTACTCCATGGTTCAGCCCATTTCCCAAATGGATACTTTGGGAATATCCATTTCCCAAAGAATTGATAAGAAATTTGTTTTGAATGCAAAGCTGCCCTTCTTTAACCTTGTCTTATGGATTCTATTTTTCTGTCCTAAATAGCAACAAACCACTTTTTGGCTCTCATCTATAGGATAACTATTCAATTATTTCATTTATTTTTAACTATGATATATTTATCATATGGTATACAATGTGCTAGATTCTGGATATACAATTTATAAGAACAAAAAGACAGTCTCTCACAGCTTACTGGTTCAAATAGACACTAATAACATAATTATACAAATAGACATATAATCGCAAAATGTGATAAGTACCAAAGTGAAGAAAATGATACAGGATGGTGAAAGTGTACACCTTGGTTTAATTTAAGATGGATATTTTGGAAGGCTCCTCTGCAAAGAGAATATTTAAAGAATAAGTAGAAAATAACAAAGCAAAAATGGTTAAGGAGTAAAGGCAATGCCAATGAAAATTTAGTAAAGACAAGAGTATGTGCAAGTCTCTGAAGCTGGAGGGAGTATAGGGCCTTCCAGGAATGAAGGGAAGAACAGCGAGGTTGAAGCCCAAAGATAACAGAGATGATCAATTAAGATAAGCTGGAAAGGAATACAGGCTCTAGTTCATGCATCAAGGTCCATACATGCCATGGCATTCAGTAGAAACAAGAACACTTATCACACAGATCTTCGTCTCTAATACCATTTCCCATAAAAGGAACCAGGACTTCTTGGACAAAGGAGTAGGGTAAAAAATATATAAGGTAAACTTGTAGCATAACGTAGTTCCAGAAAGTAAAAAAGTATTAAAATGAAAACAATATTAAGGGTGTCTCATAGGAACACAGGATGAGCTAAATAAAAGAGCATCCAGTGGCCAAAGCTAGAACAATCTGAGCAAAATCAACAAAGTGTCATTGGCTTATAACTCGAAATACAAAGCAAATATCTGGAGGGAGGATCCGAGATGGCCGAATAGGAACAGCTCCGGAGTGCAGTTCCCAACCAGAACAACATAGAGGGTGAGTGCCCACAGCATTTCTAAACAAATTTTCACTGCCCACAGACCAGGAGATTCCTGGGCTGAAAAGCCCCATGAGTTTTCAGCATGGCGGTTTCAGCCGGTGCCGGGTTGGTGCACAGGAACTCACACAAAACTGGGCGGCTGTTTCAACTGGCGCCTAGAAGGCCTGGGAGACAGAGCTGCCCATTCAATTGAAAGGGAGGGGCAGAGACAGGGAGCCACGCCATCTGGCTTGAGGGTACCACCTGCACAAAACAAGCAATCTGAAATGCTCTGGATTGAGAGTTTTGCAGCAAGTGCAGCTGGACCCAGGATGGTCCAGCTCAGTGGGGGAAGGGTGACCACCACTACCGAGGCAGTTCACACAGCAGCTGCGTGGAGCCTGGCTCAGCAACACCTGTGCTAGACTACTCCAAGCAGGGCAGAGCATCCATGAAAAAAGACAGCAGCATGACAGGAACCTATAAATAATGCTGACCTTCCTAGGACAGACAACCTGGGAAAAGAGGCAGTTATGACTTCAGCTGCAGCAGACTTAAGGGTACATGCCCAGCAGCTCTGCATGGAACAGTGGAGCTCCCAGCACAGCACTTGAGCTCCAAAAGGGACAGAATGTCTTCTCAAGCAGCTCCCCAATCCCCGTATACCCAAAGAGACACCTCATAAAGGAGAGCTCAGGGCGACATCTGGCAGGTAGCCTTCTGGGATAAGATAACAGAAGAAGAAACCGGCAGCAGCCCTTACTGTTCTGCAGCCCCTGCAGGTGATCCCCAGGCAAGCAGGGTCTGGAGTGGAACTCCAGCAGTCCTAAAGCAGAGGAGCCTGACTGTTAGAAGGAAAACTAGAAACAGAAAGAAATAAATAACTTCATCATCAACAAAAAGGATGTCCACTCAGAGACCCCATCTAAAAGTCACCAACTACAAAGACCACAGGTAGATAAAGCCATTAAGATGGGAAGAAACCAGTGCAAAAGGGATGAAAATACGAAAAACCAGAATGCCTCTCCTCCTCCAAAGGATCACAACTCCCCACCAGCTAGGGATCAAAGATGGATGGAGAATGAATCTGATGAATTGACAAAAACAGGCTTCAGAAGGTGGGTAATAACAAACATCTCTGAGATAAAAGAGCATGTGCTAACCCAATGCAAAGAAGCTAAGAACCTAGAAAAAAGGTTAAATTAGATGCTAACTAGAATAAACAGCTTAGAGAAGAATATAAATGACTTGATGGAGCTGAAAAACAGAGCACGAGAATTTCACAAAGCATACACAAGTTTCAATAGCCAAATCGAACAAGCAGAAGAAAGGATATCAGATTGAAGATGAACTCAATGAAATAAAACAAAAAGGCGAAATTAGAGAAAAAAGAGTGAAAAGAAATGAACAAAGCCTCCAAGAAATATGGGATTATGTGAAAAGACTTAATCTACGTTTGATAGGTGTACCTGAAAGTGAAAGAGAGAATGAATCCAAGCTGGAAAACACTCTTCATGATATTATCCAGGAAAACTTCCTCAACCTAGAAAGACAGGCCACTATTCAAGAAATACAGAGAACACCACAAAGATATTCCTCAAGAAGAACTCCAAGGCACATAATCTTCAGATTCACCAGGGTTGAAATCAAGGAAAAAATGCTAAGGGCAGCCAGAGAGAAATGTCAGGTTACCCACAAAGAGAAGCCCATCAGATTCACAGTGGATCTCTTGGCAGAAACCCTACAAGCCAGAAGAGAGTGGGTGCCCATATTGAACACTCTTAAAGAAAAGAACTTTCAACCTAGAATTTCATATCCAGCCAAACTAAGCTTCATTAGTGAAGGAGAAATAAAATCCATTATGGACAAGCAATTGCTGAGAGATTTCATCACCACTAGGCCAGCCTTACAAGAGCTCCTGAAAGAAGCACTAAACAAGGAAAGGAACAACCAGTACCAGCCACTCCAAAAATGTACCAAATGGTAAAGACCATCGACACAATGAAAAAAACGCATCAACTAATGGGAAAAACATCCAGCTACATCAAAATGGCAGAATCAAATTCACACATAACAATATTAACCCTAAATGTAAATGAGCTAAATGCCCCAATCAAAAGACACAGACTGGCAAATTGGATAAAAGTCAAGACCCATCGGTGTGCTGTATCCAGGAACCCCATCTCATGTGCAAGGACACAAATAGGCTCAAAATAAAGGATGGAGGAAGATTTATCAAGCAAATAGAGAGCAAAAAAAAAAAAAAAAAAACAAAAAAAACACAGGAGTTGCAATCCTAGTCTCTGATAAAATGCACTTTAAACCAACAAAGATCAAAAGAGACAAAGAAAGGCATTACATAATGGTAAAAGGATCATGCATCAAGAAGAGCTAACGATCCTAAATATATATGCACCCAATACAGGAGCACCCAGATACACAAAGCAAGTTCTTAATGACCTACAAAGAGACTTAGACCCCCACACAATAGTAGTAGGAGACTTCAACACTCCACTGTCAGTATTAGACAGATCAATGAGACAGAAAATTATCAAGGATATCCAGGACGTGAACTCAGATCTGGACCAAGCAGACATAATAGACATCTACAGAACTCTCCACCCCAAACCCACAGAATATACATTCTTCTCAGCACCACATCACACCTACTCTAAAATGGACCACATAATTGAAAGTAAAGCACTCCTCAGCAAATGAAAAAGAGCAGAAATCATAACAAACAGTCTCTCAGACCACAGGGCAATCAAATTAGAACTCAGAATTAAGAAACTACCTCAGAACCGCACAGCTTCATGGAAACTGAACAACTGGTTCTTGAATGTTGACTGGATAAACAATGAAATGAAGGCAGAAGTAAGCATGTTCTTTGAAACCAACGAGAATGAAGACACAACATACCAGAATCTCAGGGACACATTTAAAGCAGTGTCTAGAGGGAAATTTATAGCAATAAATGCCCACATGAGAAGTGATATAAAATTGATGCCCTATCGTCAAAATTGAAAGAGCTAGAGGAGCAAGATAAAAAAAAAAAAACTCAAAAGCTAGCAGAAGACAAGAAACAACTAAGATCAGAGCAGAACTGAAGGAGACAGAGACACAAAAAATGCTTCAAAACATCAATATATCCAGGAGCTGGCTTTTTGAAAGGATCAACAAAACTGGCTAGCAGTGTGCGGAAAGCAGAAACTGGACCCCTTCCTGACACCTTACACTAAAATTAACTCCAGGTGGATTAAAGACTTAAACATAAGACCTAACACCTTAAAAACCCTAGAAGAAAACCTAGGCAAAACCATTCAGGACATAGGCATAGGCAAGGACTTCATGACTAAAACACCAAAAGCATTGACAACAAAAGCCAAAATAGACAAATGGGGTCTAATTAAACTCCAGAGTTTCTGCACAGCAAAAGAAACAATCATTGGAGTGAACCGGCAACCAACAGAATGAGAAAAATTTTTTGCAATCTACCCATCTGACAAAGGGCTAATATCCAGAATCTACAAAGAACTAAAACATATTTACAAGAAAAAAACAAATAAACCCATTCAAAAGTGGGTGAAGGATATGAACAGACACTTTTCAAAAGAAGACATATATGAGGCCAACAGACATTTGAAAAAAAATGCTCATCATCACTGATTATTAGAGAAATGCAAATCAAAACCACATTGAGATATCATCTCACACCAGTTAGAATGGTGATCATTAAACAAATCTGGAGACAACAGATGCTGGAGAGGATGTGGAGAAATAGGAACACTTTTACACTGTTGGTGGTAGTGTAAATAAGTTCAACCATTGTGGAAGACAGAGTGGTGATTCCTCAAGGACTTAGAAATAGAAATGCCTTTTGACCTAGCAATCCCATTACTGGGTGTGTATCCAAAGGATTACAAATAGTTCTATAAAGACACATGCAGAGGTATGTTCATTGCGGCACTGTTTACAATAGGAAAGACCTGGAACCAACATAAATGCCCATTGATGATAGACTGGACAGGGAAAATGTGGCACATATACACCATGGAATACTATACAGCCATAAAAAACGATGAGTTCATGTCCTTTGTAGGAACATGCATGAACCTGGAAACCATCATTCTCAGCAAACTGACACAAGAACAGAAAATCAAACACTGCATGTTCTCACTCATAGGCAGGTGTTGAACAATGAGAACACATGGACACGGAGAGGGGAATATCACACAATCTGAGGTCTGTTGGGGGGATCTAGGGGAGGGACAGTGTGGGGGTAGGGAGTTGGGGAGGGATAACATGGGGAGAAATGCCAGATATAGGTGATGGGGATGGAGGCAGCAAACCACATTGCCATGTATGTACCTATGCACCAATCCTGCATATTCTTCACATGTTCCCCAGAACCTAAAGTGCAATAATATATGTGTGTGTGTGTGTGTGTGTGTGTGTGTGTGTGTAAAAAAGGAAGATAGTGAGATTTCTGGAAGCATTGCCTAAACTGGAATCTTCAATTAATTATTTACTCTCAATCCTCATAAACTGACTGGCTACCAATAACAGAATGTTAAATTCTACTTCTTAACTCTTTCTGCTCTGCCACAGAAACCTAGATCAGGCCTTATCATCTCAGTCTGGACCATAAAAGCCTCTCTGCTTCTGGTTCTTTCTGCTCTCATCCATTTCCCAAACTTGAGAAAAGGAAACTTTTATTGAAAGCGTACTTGTCCAAAGAGAATGTCTTAACTTACTAGTTTGCATTCAAATTCTTCTCTAATCAATCTCAAACAATATTTTAGTTTTTTTCTATTGCTGTATTCCTACCAAACACCTAATTCTGACTGTAAGCTACTAATGGCCTTTCATGAATTTCATTTTCCTGAAAGCCCATCCCCGCACTTCCTCTTTCTCTTTATACAGATAAGCCTCAGGAAGAATGAACTGCTTTCTCCTCTGCTAAGGTAACATTATTTACTTGCTTCTGTCATCATGTTCCAATGCTATTAATTTTCTTGTCTCCATATACAGCTAGACTATCAATATCTGAAAGGCAAGAATACAGGAGTGTTTAGTGTTTAGTTTCAAAAAAAAAAAAAAAAACAACTGAAAAACTAAACATCGAACACTCCTGTATAGTGTTTAGTGTTTTTTAAAAAAATAGGTTCTGGGATAAAAAACTGTATCAAAATCCATTTTACTACTTGCTGTGGCATGACCTTAGGTGAGTTTCCTCTCCTCATCTCAGTTTCCTTATTTAGCATGGGGATAATTACACCTGTCTTGAATGAATTTTGTGAGGATTAAAATACAGTGTGAAAGTTTAGTTTACATGATGTTCAGTTCATAGTGACTCAATTGTGTTATTGAAACACATGACATATTAGGTGGTAGTGAGGCAGAGGCAGGGGCTTAATCATGAAAAATAATGTGAATCTCAATTTGAGGGTTAGAAGACAAGGGTGGGACTTTATCATAGGAAGAAGAAATAAACTCTAGAACCAAGATGTAAGATGAGAGTGTTCATGGTGATTTGCCTTAATTTCCAGAAAGGAGTTTCTGAGGGTAGATCCCAGGGGCCCCAGGGGTGGGCACAGGTGATACAGAGCTGGGGGACTAAAACAGTCCCTATAAAGTGACCTGTAGTCACCTGTATGAAATGTGGGGTCATGCTTTCCATTTTATGTTTTGCTGCTGTTGTTAATTTTAGTTTTTTTAGAGACTTGTCTTACTCTGTCACCTAGGCTAAAATGCAGTGGTGGGATGACAGTTCATTGCTGCCTTGGACTCCTGGGCTTAAGGAAGCACCCTATCTCAGCCTCCTGAGTCACTGGGACTATAGGCATGCAGCACCTTGCCTGGCTAATTTTTTAAATTTTTTTGTAGAGACAGGTTCTTGCATGTTGCCCAGGCTGGTCTCGAACTTCTGACCTCAAGCAATCCTCCTAACTCAGCCTCCCAAAATGGTGATATTACAAGAGTGAGCCACATGCCTGACCCTTTCCATTTCATTTCCAATATCTTTCCTGATGACATCCAGCATTTTGTGGGTCTTGGCATAGGAGAAGAACTTAATTTTTTCCTTTCTTCCCTCCTTTCTTCCATTTTTTCCTCCTTCTTCCTTCCCTCTGTCTCTCCCTTTCTCCCTCTCTCTGTTTTTCTTTTCATCTTTATTCCGCCTGCTGAGAATACCAGAAAGGTTGAGCAGAATTAGCTTAGTGACAATGAATATTTGTTCAACATACACTCAATTAAAACCAACAGACAGAGCACACACTGTTGGAGACAATTGCTTATCATTATCAGCACTGACAGATTTGAACTAATGTCTTAGAATGGGTAGAGTGGCCTGCCACTTTCTATGAGTTAAATGCAGTGATTCTGATTGAAGAAGACACTGTTTAATTGGAGATATAATCCATATAATCATCATCATAAACAATTCTTAAACCTTAATTCCTGAAAGATGTCCTTAAAAAACTTTGGAGTACTTATTTATCATACAACAGATTTGCCTTCACTTCAAAAGGAAGTAGCAAGTGAGGAAGGGGTGCGTTTCCTGGATTCCAGCCTGGGTGCCTAGGACTCAGACTTTAAGATTTCAAGGTGGAACAGCAGGGATACACAAGATTTCTCAGACTCTTGAGCTGTCTGGAGCCCAGTAGCAGGCTGAGCTTGCACTAAATTACCTAAATGCCAGGGTTTTGGTCATAGTCATGTATGCATATTTGTTTCTGCTACAACTGAATGTGTGTGTGTGTGTGTGTGTGTGTGTGTGTGTATTGTGTTAAGGATATGGATATTGTTTTAGGATATGGTATAGGGTTGGGTGCAATTTGCTGCAAGAAAGCAGAGGCACAGTTAGATACCAAGCTGGTACCAAAGGAAGAGTGGCAATGATTGCATCGGGTGGGACCTCAGCCTTGTGCATGTGGGATGAGCACAGTTAGAGCAGTAAACAGTTTTACTCACACAGAGACAGGATGCTGATGTGCAGATGACAGTGTGAATAAATAATGAGACAACTGCGGATGATTTTATGTGGTATTTTTATGCTCTTGTAGTGATTGGGTTGTAGTTTTTGCTTACATGTCTAACGTTGTTGAGTCTCTGTTTTTTTTTTCTTTTGTAAGTCTGTACCCATAATTCTAGAATTTAACTGTGTCTTAAAAAATGAGTTAGACATTGCCATTACTGTTTTTTGTTCTTTTCTTAAATTCATAAGAAGTATGTGAAAAACTTTAAATCTTATTGCATGGTTAGTATCTGTCAGGCTGTGCCAGGTATTCTGTCCTTGTTATTTATTAAATCCTTAAAGTTGTTAAGGTAGAGATAAGAAAACCAAAGTTTTGAGAGATTGAATAAGTTTTCCAAGGTCACAAAGCAAGCAAAGCTGACAATGAATTCAGATCCCTTGTCTTTACATTCTAGGCCTTTCTTTATTATTGTAAGTGCCTTCTTAATCTTGTCATCCCTTTAGATGGAAACAATAAATAACATTATCTGATTGAAATATATATTATATATATATACACACACACATATATATGTATATATATAAGATTTATTTCCGGCCCAGGGCAATGGCTCATGCCTGTAATAGGTTCTGTGGTAAAGAACTATATCACAATCCATCCTCCCAGTGCTCTGGGAGGCCAAGGTGGGCAGATCACCTGAGGTCAGTAGTTCAAGACCAGCCTGGCAAACATGGCGAAACCCCGTCTCTACTAAAAATACAAAAATTAGTTGAGCATGGTGGTGCACACCTGTAATCCCAGCTACTTGGGAGGCTGAGGCAGGAGAATCCCTTGAACCTGGGAGACAGAGGTTACAGTGAGTCAAGATCATACCCCCGCACTCCAGCCTGGGCAACAACAACAAAAAATTACTTCTATGACTTAGACGACAAGACCCACAATTTTTAGATACGGGCTTGGGCTCTCTTGTTGTCTTCAGTATGGACTGTGTTAAGTTAAGCAAATGCTCAACTCTTCAATATCTGAGTTTTCTAATCTGTAAAATTAGGAGATTTGGGCCATTCACTTTCTACAACCCATTCAAGCACCCAAGCACTAGACTTGGGTGTCCATATAAAGCTTATGAATAAGCACTTCTCCTTGAAATTTTATTTGGGTACCAATAAATAAAAGAGAGTAAATAGAGAGTTGAATTGCACCAATGGAAACCTTGAAGGGGACCAGAACTCATGGTTTAACAGGGTTTAGCTCAAGTGCTAAGTCTAGTTCCAGCCTCATGTATTTCATGATAGATGAGTGAGAACTGGGGAAGTTAAATTAGTAATGGCCCCTATTGAGACAATGTTGGATCATGGTAAATTAGAAAAATATGGTTTTCGGAATAACAGCAATTTTAATTTGAATTCTGGTTTGATCATTTACTAGTTACATAAACTGAGCATAACTCTGAGTCTCAATTTCTTGCCTTGTAAATTGGGAGTAATTGGGAGGCTTTTGTGAGAATCAGATGAGACAATGAGAACTAACCAGCCAGCACACGACATGGCACACAATAGATAATAAATGCTATTTCCTCCTACTCCTCCTCTCTCTGTATGTGTGACACTGGCTTACACTTTGTAAAATGAAGGTCTGAGCCATATCTGTAAAATCTTCCCCAGATGACATCTGTGGACCATAGAACAATTACACAAAGATTAGAGCTGCAGAGAAACAATCTAGACTAACTCCATTGCAACTTCCCCTTTCAGAAGAAACACACTTTCCTTTGCATCATCTTTCCATTACTGTGAAGTTCCTGAGTAATCCCTTTTGCTTTGCTCAGGAAAGTTTGATGTGTACAGACGTGGAGGCCTGGCCACACAGCATGGATGCTTGATTCTCCTTCTGTTACAATCTCTCATGAAGAAACCTTATTCAGAGTTGTTGCCAGGTGATGAGGTCTTTACGTTCCCTCTAGCAACTGCTATTTGTGTATGGTGTCTGGTGGTGTTTAAACACCTGGTGCAATATTTACCTGTGAGGGCTTCACTTTGCCCCCTGACCTTTCTTGCAAAATGGAGCTGTCCAGAAAATGATACCATGGGGAGTACTATTAAGTATCCCCAAAAGCAGAGCACTCTTTTCCAGAAACATTCTGCCAGGTAGCAAGTTCTGGGATGAGGGCCACTGTCATCTTTCCTTGAACCCTTGGAGCTGTGAGTACTAGGAACATGATGGATTAATTAAAAGAAGCACGTCCCAGTTTGTGGGGAACAGAAAAAAAACAAAAATGAAGTGTTTTGTTTCCTTTCACTATACCCTTTTATGGATTGAGAGAAAAAATAAAACATAACAAGGTCCTGGATTCTGTAACTCTTCTTTAGCTCCCGTACTCCATTGCAAAGTCACATTGGCATAGCAATTAGCAATAAATAGTGTTTTCAGATCCACCATTTCCCTCCAGCAACCAACCCAAACTGCTTGGTTCAGCCCCAATCAGCACGTGGCTGATGTTTTTATCCTTTATTTATTGATGAATAAATGGATGTCTAGGGGAGCTGTTTACCAGGCCAAGTCATTTCAGATCCTCTGTGGAATGAAGGGGACAGTCATTGGACAAAGAGAAACATGACTTTTACACAGAGCTCCCTATACCACCCCTTAATAACCAGATGTTATGGTGATACTGTTATCATCAACTCATTTTACAGATGAGAAAACACGGTTACTAATCATGACTTGATTTTCCCAGTTATATCAAATACTTTGAAGGATGATGGAGAAGATGCATTATCCATTGTTAAAACAAAATATTCTGTGGTAGGAAGTGTGTCATGGAATTTGAAAACAAGAACATGGATTCAGACAACCCTGACTTTGAATCCTTGCTTTATTATGGGCAAGTGAGTTAACTAATCTGGTTCTGATCCGAGTTGATAATCACTATGTGAGTTCCTGGTCAACCTGTGCCTCAGTTTCTGATTTTGTAAATGGAAATTAATAATTTTAAATGACCACTGCTGTAAGAACTGGAATTACCAGCGTGCCTGGTATGTGGTTAGAGACTCAGTGCTGCCTTAGCCACTGGGAAGTTTGCTGTCAGTGTTTACAATTCCAGAACGGTGCTCATAGCATTTCGGTTTGTCTGTATCCTTGGCTGGGCCTCTGGGAGTTGAGGAGAAAGACGAACTGGCTTGAAGCAAATCACCCCTGCACGTACATAGTCCTGGCTTGCTGGCCAGGCCTGAGTCCTGTGTAATTACAATGACATCTCAATGTGTTCTCATGTCTCAAGTGGTCTTGCTTGTATCACATTTGCATTTGAAAGTTATAGCTCCGGAACCATAAACGCTGAACAGCCTCCAGGTAACTTGATGCCATACAGAGCAAGAGCTCGCCTTCAAAACGCTGCCAGGAAGATTCACTTTTTATAGCACCTTTTATAGAAATTCCCGGGGAAGAGAATTCTCAGGAGAAGAATTTGGCCTCTTGGTTTGAAACACATCTGGTTCTTTGAGTTGTCAAAGAGTAAGTAGTCCATAACAATTGAGAGAATGAGGTAAATGTGAAATTGGAGCTAGACAAAGTCAGGAGAAATTCAAACTGCAGACAGCTTTGTTTATCTTCCAAAACATCCTGCTGGTTCATAAAATAGATTTAAATTCTTAAAATGAATCAAAAATGAAAAAGCAGTGGAGTCCCAATGAGGCTATGTTGATGTAATTAATTCTGATTTTTCAGAGGGTACTTGCTAATTTGTTGACTTCTCAGGGCCTTTGCTTTCCCTCTTAGATCCAGTTGTCAACCTTTGGGTCCATTCCCTGGTTAACTGTTTTTAGTAATGTGTGGGTAAAGAAGGAAAAGTAACCCAGTACGGTAACTATTATTGTAATCTAAGATCTTAGTCTCAGTATCTGGTAGTCATATATGAAGTATTTACCAGATGAAGAAAATCTGCTATTTGCTAGCAGATCTAGACTAACTGACTTCTGAAGTTGCCATGAGCCTTTTTAGCCCATTTTGTTCTCAATCTCTATGCAGGTAGCTGATCGGGCCTCAGAATTCATAATCAGAGGTTTTCCTATTGGCATTGGGGCTTCTTCACGTTTTCACGATAACCTGCGGGTTAGAGAAAATACTTAGATTTGGAATTCTGTGAAAATTCAGTTGTAACGAAGCCGGTAGAGAAGGAATTTCTGTCTCTTGATAACGCTTCGCTAACTGTGTTTATGCTCTCCCTTTGGGAATTATCACATACTGTTCTGGGTTCTGCTGCTTTGTACGAACCCGTCTTCTTCCCTGGGCTGCGGGGCAAACTGGAGGGCATCTGTCTACTCATCCTTGTCATCTCTAGAGCTACATTTATAATGTTAAATTTTCCAGCAGTCATATTAATAAAAATCAAAGACAGGAAGACAGATGAAATTAACTTTACTATAGTAATTTCCTCTAATCCATAGATTTGATTTCTGAGATTTCATTTATCTGCAATCGACTGCAGTCCAAAATGGGATGTGTGTGTGTGTGAGAGAGTGTGTGTGTCTGTGTGTGTGAGTGTGTGTGTGAGTGTGTATGTGTGTGAGTGTGTGTGTGAGTGTGTGTGTGTGAGAGAGAGAGCACATTTATGTAACTTTTATGAAAATATACTTTTAAAAATTGGCCTATTTTATTATTATCATTGTTAGTCTTTTTCTGTGCCTCATTATAAATTAAACTTTATCATAGGTATGTATGTGTAGGAAAACAGTATACACAGCATGTAGGACTTGGTAACTGTGATATCCATAGTTTCAAGCATTTACTAGGGGTTCTCTGGGATGAAGAGGGGACTACTGTAATATATTTACTTATTCATATCATTGGCATTTAAACATGTAAGTCATGTAATAATTTTTTTTTTGAGGCACAGTCTTGCTCTGTCACCTAAGCTGGAATGCAGTGGCACCATCTAGGCTCACTACAACCCCCGCCTCCTAGGTTCGAGCAATCCTCTTGCCTCAGCCTCCCAAGTACCTGGGTTACAGTCCCACCACCACACCCGGGTAATTGTATTTTTTTGGTGGAAACAAGGTTTCACCATGTTGGCCAGACTGGTCTCAAACTCCTGACCGCAAGTGACCCACCTTCCTCTGCCTTCCAAAGTGCTGGGATTACAGATATGAGCCACAGCCTCCGGCCCATATAAGAAATTATTAGAGATATTTTATAGTTTAAAAAATACTGAGCCTTCAACAACTGGTTTGTGATTTGTACTTAACAGTACATTTCAATTCAGACTAGCTGGATGTCAGGTGCGTCATAGTTGCATGTGACTAGTGTCTATCATATTAAACAGCCCAGTTTTACAATACTTCACTGTGGGAGGTAATAGAGTGTGCTGCTATCAAACTGCAGATTATATAGTTTCAAGTTCCAGCTCTGCTGATTCTCTAAGCCTTAACTTCATCTCTGACAGTCGTAGTATTTATGAGGAAAATACATGGCACTTGGTATGTATTCAAAAGGTATTTGTTAAATGAATCAATGTATTTTCCATAGAGGGTTGTTTGTTGAATGAGATTAACCCATAGCACAGTATATGGCACTTGGAGTCTGTTCAATAAAAGTCAGCTATTTTTACTATTCATATAGTATCTAGACTCTAGAACATATTCAATAAATATATACACCTATTTTCTGATAACCCAACATTTAGTCATTCTTTATGAACATCTCCAAGGGAATCTTTTCTATGAAGTTTTTATTCCCCCAACCAAGTTCATATACATTTTTACCTTTGTTCTCTTACAGAATTTGATTCTTCTCTTTTAAAATTCCCTATCACATTATCATTTTAGTATTTTTATTTCCCTGTATATTGTAAACCCCTGCATGCTGGGGCGTTGTCTTATTTATCTAGGTATCCCTCACTATGCACCATGCCTCAATTGGCACATAGTAAGTGCTCAGTAAGTTTTTAATATATAAGAAATGAATCAACGAATTTATTTGTAGCGTGAGAGGTTGAGATCTCTTCCAGAAGAGTTTGTCAGATTGCTCTTCTGGTCTCAACTGAATAGAAAAATATTCTCAGAAATAAATAAATATGATGCCAGCTTTGAATTTGCTCTCAAATATTTATTGAGCTGATGGAGATTTCCTGTGATATTGAAACTGATAATTGGCATTAATAGGACAATGGTGGGCTCTGAAGAGGGGATAAAGTGGCTATGATTGCTAGACAATGGAAATTTTGTAAAAAGCCACTGAAACTAATGTAACTCACACATCTAAACTGAAGATAATATGGTCCTTTCTTATTGTGGGTCACAGCTCTGTAGGGTACCAGAGATTCATGAAGGGTGTAACATTACCTAGGATTTAAACTTAGGTAAACTCTCAGTCTGTAGCTGCCAATCACAGGACACTCCCAGTGTTGGCCAGAACTGAACTGTCACAAGATGAAGTCTCCTTTTGCTTTTCAGGTTTGGCTGTTAGGGACACATAGGTGTTGATCCTAAGAAGCTCCTCCATTACTTTCTCTTCCTGAGGATGATGCTTATTTCTTAACTTCCATCAAAAAACGTGGAGATGAGACTGGGATCAGAATCGCTGGTGTTAGGCCAATCAATTCTGTGCGTGGTAACATTGTGTAGAAGGTGTTAAATTTTGTTTGTTCTTGCTGTTCATTATACCTGGACTTCACTGACATTATCGTCTTCTCATCCTTCTGGTACAGCTTAAGTAAACAGTTAAATCCATCCGCAAGTGTTTACTTATTACCGCTGGAGTTCAATTACAGGATTAGGTACTGGGGCACAATGGGAAGTATTGGGTACATGTTTGCTATTGTTACCATCCAAGAAGATGATTCTTTGACATGTGTTGGTTTCTACATTTTTTGTAATGGAACTGACTTTGACAGAATTTTACTTTGTATGTACACTCAAAGTCTTCAGGTGACAGATTGAAAATGCATCTCTCTCTCTATACATATATATATGTGTATAAATATATATATATATTTCTTCCAAATCAGGATTTTATAATTCAATTCGAAGCTGAACAGAAGAGAAACTTGTTCTGTCAGTATGAAGAAATATTATAAAGTCAAAACGATTTACAACGTATGATATTGATGCAAGAATAATTGAATAGATCAGTAAAATAGGATGAGTAATTCAGAGTCAACTTTAATTTATATAACAACTTCTTCATGTGTGATAAAGGAGGCATCATACATTAATAAAGAAAGAATGGAATATTCATTACATTGTATTGGAAAATTTGCTATATGGATGAGAAAATCAACATATGCTCTTTTTTTGAAAGCCTATAAAAATACGATCCCTGTGGATTAAGATTCGAATATCAAACATATATATATATAAGTACATACACAAGATAACACATATGATCAAATATCTAATCTTTGATTGGAGAGATGACTTCCCATTGCCTTTAAGCCAAAGTCTAACATTTTTATTATAGCTCAAGAGACTTTCTGGTCTCTTCCTATTTCTCATTCTCATCCAGGATCACTCTTCCACCGCCGCCACCATTTCCCCGTCTAGGCAGACCTCTCTCATCTCCCAGAATATGCTATGCTCTGTCCTCCTTGCTGGCTTGCCTCTGTTACTACTTTTGTCTGGAAGGCCTATTTCTCTTCTCCAACTCACCCCCATTCTCCAATCTCTAAACCCAATTTATTGAGTCAGCTTAATCATCATTTCTTAAACAGTGGTTCCCTCTTATTTGTGGTTTTGCTTTCCACACTTTCAGATACCCGTGTTGACCATGGTCCACAAATACTCCCTTAGAAAATTGCAGAAATAAGCAATTCATAAGTTTTAAATTGCATGCTCTTCTGAGTAGCAGGATGAAATCTTTCACTGTTCCGTTCTGACCCTCCTGGGATATGAATCTTCCCTTTGCCCTGCATGTCCACCACTTCCACTTGTTGTTCATTATACCTGGTACCCACCCGCTAGGCACATAGTAGCCATCTCAGTTATCAGCCAGACTGTTGTGGTCTCACAGTGCTTATGTTCAAGTAACCCTTATTTTACTTAATAAGGGCCCTGAAGTGAAAGAGTAGTGATGCTGGCATATTGTTATAATTGTTCTATTTTATATTAGTTATTGTTGCTAATCTCTTATTGTGCCTAATTTAAAAATTAAACTTTGCCATAGGTATGTATATATAGGAAAAAGCATAGTGTATTAGATTTGATACTCTGTAATTTTAGTCATTCACTGAGGTCTTGAAATGTATCTTCTGGGGATAAGAGAGGACTACTGTACTTTAAATGATATTAAATACCTTTTCAGTATGATTGCACAACATTCTGAACTTCTCCTTTTATCACAGTCCTCACACATAGAACTACAAGCTGGTGTCTGTCTCCTTACCACACTGTGACTTACATGAGAGTGGAGGCCATGTCTTTCTGGTTTCCTGCTGTTCCCCTAGTGTCTAAGCAGTGCTTGACACACATTGGCCACTCAGAAACTATTAGGCCAAATGAATTAAACAGCACAATAAGCCAAGACAGAGATCTGATTAGCTAAAAACAAACAAGCAAAAACCCTTTTGTGTCATTATAAATAACTGTAGAATATAAGCAATTTCATAATGATGGAGAAGACATCTTTCCACTCTTTTCTATACTCAAAAATCACTTTCAAAATAAAAAGAGCAAAAGTCAAAACACAAACACCTTCAGGGAAACTCTATGATACATGGAAGAACGGTAAGTAATTCTGTGGCACAGAGAAAATTAAAGTGTCTGCAGAATGTGACACCAATGGGAAACACTACCATTTACTCCACAGACACTTATACAGACATGGAATTGGAAGCTCTAAGCATTGAGGAAGCTATGGATAAAGTATGTATGTGTCTGTGTATGTAGCAGGGATTTGTTTTAAAGTTTATTTAAGACACAGTTAGATTCCTAGATACTCACTGCCTACCAAGAATAAGCTAGTAACTCTGGTGGAATGGAACCAGAGGAACTAGAAGGAATGGTAGGCACATAGAAATGGAATACTGAGGCCTGGGACAGAAAACAAGTAGACCAATAAGCAGTCTTCTGATTGAGCAGTGCCCAGTTCCAGAGCTTATCAGCCATGCTGCTACTTCTCAAGAAAGAGTTGAGAGAAGCCTTCCTTGGAAAGCTAGCACCACCAATAGGAAAGACTGGCAGGTACTGACTGTGAGTATCTCTGTTGGAAAAGGCAGCTGGCCATCAGGTCACGTGATATTGACACATGCCAGTCAATAGGCCTTGCTTCATTCCTAGACCTAGAAACTTCAGTCTGTATTTTAGTGTCTTGCTCAAGAAAATCTAATCTGGCAAGTGTCATTAGTATGTAAGGTAGCCTCTAACATGCAACAAGGAGATTAAAGTAGCCAATAAATAAATTAAAAATAAACAGGATAGAGATTTGAAGCAACGTAGGGAGATCTCTTCTCTACAAAAACTCAAAAAAAACAAATTATTCAGGCATGGTGGTGCACTCAAGAAGCTGAGGTGGGAAGATAGCTTGGGCTTGGGAAGTCAAGGCTGCAGTGAGCCATGATCATGTTACTGCACTAAAGCCTGGGTGACAGAGTGACACCTTGTCTCAAAGAAAACATAGGGAGAGAGAGAAAATGCAGAAAGAACAAAATGTTAAAAAAAGTAAAATCTACCATTAATATGTTTAAAGAAACGTAAAAATATATTGCATTCATGAAACAAGAACAAGATATTGTAAAAAATAAACAAAAAAAAATTTTTCAAGTATTTAGCAAAGAATGGCTTCCAAAAATTAAAATTTTAAGTTTTAAATTAACATTTTACATGAAAATCAAGAGATATTTACTTAACAAATATGCAAATATACATTGAATGCTTGCTATATGCCTACCCTCTGGCAGCTCATATTGCATCAGACAGAGATAGGTGATAGTCAAATGCATTTACTAGTACAACAGAGAGGCTATCAGTTGGGTGACAAGTTCTATGGAGAAGTAACGTGGGGTAAGAAAGAAAGAGCACCAGGAGCAGGGTTGCTTTTTTGTAAAGAAAGAGTGATCAGATAACACTGTAAAGATCTGAAGTAACTCAGATGGTGAGCCATGAGGATTTCTGAGCTGGGAGCATTCCCACCAGAAGAAAAAGTCAGTGCTAATGTCCTGAGGTAGGGCTGTACCTTTCTCCTAGGTAAGGAAGCTAGTAGAGGTGGAGGTGATGGGACATAGAGGTGACACAGTACGGATTTTTTAAAGTGCACCCATCAGACCCAGTGGCCCATATTATAGCAAGTATTTTGCAATGTTTCCTATATTATTTTGAAATGAAATCCATCAGTAATAGAGAACCTACTTATACACACACACAACTAAAAAAACCCCTAATGTTAGCCCCTAATAGTAATATATGTAAGAAATTCCTAAAAAGAGATATGTAAATCCTAGTGTGTGATTACTGTGGAAGATATAATGAAGTAGTCCAATGCTTTACCCTTAGTCAGAGTCATCCTGAATATGACATAAAAATATTGACTGATACAAGTGTGATATAGAGTGGTGACTCAAATATCATGAGTGGCATTTGTGAAAAGAACAATCCTTGATCAAATTTTTAATAATGAAGTGACATATGATGTCCACAGAGGACCCCAAAAAGTCATGTAGGAGACAAGAAGATTCTTCACCGTGTGCATCATCCACTCATTGTAGGATACCTAGCAGCCCTGCCCTGCTCACAAGATGAAGAGTGGCACTCATGGTGTGTCAGGCCATTTTTGTGATGTTATAAAGGAATACACAAGGCTGGGTAATTTATAAAGAAAAGAGATTTAATTGGGTCATGGTTCTGCAATGTGGACAGGAAGCACAGTGCTGGCATTGGCTCCTGGTGAGGGCCTCAGGAAGCTTACAGTCATGGTGGAAGGTGAAACTGGAGCAGATGTGTCACATGGCAAGAGAGGGAGCAAGAAAGATGGGGAGAGGTCCCATGCTCTTTTAAACAACCATGTCTCATGTAAACTACCAGAAAAATAACTCACTCATTATCGTGAGAGCAGTACCAAGCTATTCCTGAAGAGTCTGCCCTCTTGAATGAAATACCCCCACCAAGCCCCACATCCAACCCTGGGAATTACAGTTCAACATGACATGTAGAAGGGACAATTATCCAAACCATACCACATGGTGACAGCAACACCTCTGGAGAATTTTACAAAAGGCCTCCTTCATTGCATTACCACCTCAGTGAGAGACACTGATGGGAGGCCTTGAAAGCCGTTTTAGAGGTTTTTGGCATTTACTAGGAGTGATACGGAAGGCTACTGTAAGATGCTCATCAGAGGGATATGATCTTACTCATGTTTTAAAAGACCCCTCTAGTTATGTTAAAAATAGTCTGGGGGCAAGGGCAGGAACAGTTGCCTTGATAGGAGGCTCTGGAATCAGCCAGAGTGGCTGTAGCTCAGGGAGTTGGGGAGCAGTGGATGGATTGTAGGTATACGTCTTTATGCAGAGCTAGCAGGATTTGCTGATCAATTTCACATGAAAAATGATAAAAAGGGATGACCCAAGAATGGCAAGATTAGGTACTGGGCTTCTCTGAGGCAGTGTTCTACAGCACTGTCCATGATTCTTTTGTAATGGTTTCTTGGCAGGAAGGCCAATCCAAGGTTGTTGGTTTCTGTGCAGATACGTCTTTCACTTGTCACTAGTCTGGGATATTGTGTAAGACCTTCACTTTTGCCTTTCACTTGTCAGCCAGAAGCCTTTGTGGGAGACCAGAGATCTGACTATAACATCAGAATGGTTGGTCATCCTAAATTTCTTTAATAAAGACTTACTTGTGGTCTAATACTGCAAATCTCATTAACCTAACCAACATATCCATTCCACCTGATCATCTTACCATTGCACAGCTGGTAAACTGGAGAAAAAGGTGAAATGAGTTTTCTAGCCCTCAGAGAATAGGGTGAGAGCTGCACAAAACCTCTGTTTTTCATGGACAGAATCTTTCAATCATAGAGACTAATTGCTAAAAGTAGAAACTATAACAGCAATTTAAAGTGAACATTTTTACCTTACAGCCGAGAAGAATCAACTTATCCCAGTGGTTGGATGTAAGAATTAGGAATTTTGGCTAAAAATGACCTTCAGTATGTAATTAATTTATTTTATCCAAAAAACTTACTTAAATTTTACATTTTTCTCTATATTGTTTTATACTATCTTTAATAGAAAAGTAATATTTTAAATTATTTACTATTAAGTTGGTGCAAAAGTTATTGTGGTTTTTGGCATTAAAGGTAACTTCCAGTGGCTTTCCATCTCATTCCTAGTAAATGCCAAAAATCTCCAAAATGACTTTCAAGGCTTCCCATCAGTGTTTCTCAATGAGAATGGTAATGCAATGAAGGGGACCTTTTGTAAAATTCTCTGGAGGTGTTACTGTCACCATGTGATATGGTTTGGATAATTGTCCCCTTCACATCTTACGTTGAACTGTAATCCCCAGTTTTTGTCATTACTTTTAATGGCGAAACCTGCAGTTACCTTTGCACCAACCTAATATTAAGTGAAATGGATGAAATTGGGTACATATATTATGTGTGGTGGCCTCCTATACCCATACTGCCATGTATGCTGCAAGGATACCCAAAAAGGATTTGTATTAGATTGGGTATAAAAGATGGCACAGCCAAATAGAGTAATTGAGGAGGGTCTAATAAATACACCTATCTGTTTGGTTGTTTTTATAATTTCAATTTCTATTTCAGATTCAGGGAGTACACATGCAGGTTTGTTACCTGGGTATATTGTACGATGCTAAAGTTTAGAGAATGATTGATCGTGTCATCCAGGCATGGAGCATAGTACCCAATGGGTACTCAATAGGGAACCAAAGTTTTTAACCTTTGGTCCCCTCCTCCCTTCTTCCCTCTAGTAGTCTTCAGTGTCTGTTGTTTCCATCATTATGTCCATATTGATTCAATTTCTTTGCTCCCATTTATAAGTGAGAACATATAGTGTTTGCTTTTTTGTTCCTGCATTAATTCTCTTAGAATAGTGACCTTGAGCTCCATGATTTTGCTGTAAAGGACATAATTGTATTTTTTAAATGACTCCACAGTATGCTATGATGTATACATACCACATTTTCTTTATCCAATCTACCACTGATGGACACCTAGGTTGATTCCATGTCTTTGCTATTGTGAATAGTGCTGTGATGCACATAGAAGTACATGTGTCTTTTTCATAGAATGATTTATTTTCTCTTAGATGTATACCCAGTAATGGGATTGTGAGGTTGAACGTTTGTTCTGATTTGAGGTCTTTGAGAAATCTGCAAACTGCTTTCCACAGTGGCTGAATTAATTTACACTCCCACCAACAGTGAATAACTGCAGCCTTCTCTCTGCAGTTTTTCTGCAGCCGTGCTATCATCTGTTGTCTTTTGACTTTCTAGTAATAGCCATTCTGATTGTGTGAGATGGTATCTCATTGCAGTTTAGATTTGCATTTCTCTGATGATTAGTGATAATGAACATTTTTCAAATTTTTACTGGGTGCTTTTATGTCTTCTTTTAAAAAGTGACAGTTCATGTCTTTTGCCCATTTTTAAATAATGTTATTTGGTTTTTGTTTGTTGAATTTTTTAAGTTCCTTATAGATTCTGGTTATTTCTTACATTCCGTAGGTGGTCTGTTTATTCTGTTGATAGTTTCTTTTGCTGTGCAGAAGGTCTTTAGTTTAATTAGGTCTCATGTGTCAATATTTTTTTTTTGTTGCAATTGCTTTTGAGGACTTAGAAAAAATTATTTCCCAAGGCTGATGTCCAGAATGGTGTTTCCTAGGTTTTCTTCTAGCACTTTTATAGTTTGATGTCTTACCTTTAAATCTTTAATCCATCTTGAATCAATTTTTGTATATCATAAAAGGTAGGGGCCTAGTTTTATTCCTGTGCACATGGCTAGCCAGTTATTCCAGCACCATTTATTGACTAAAGAGTCCTTTCCCCACTGCTTTTTCTGTCAAGTTTGTTGAAGACCAGATGACTGTAGACATGTGATTTAATTTCTGGGTTCATTATTCTGTTCCATCGGTCTAGGTGTCTGTTTGTGTACCAGTACCATGCTATTTTGGTTACCATGGCCTTATAGGATTGTTTGAAGTCAGGTGTTGTGATTTCTCCAGCTTTGTTCTATTTGCTTAGGATTGCTTTGGCTATTCAGACTTTTTTTTGGTTCCATATGAATTTTAGAATAGTTTTTTCTCGTTCTGTGAAAAATGATGTTGGTAGCTTGATAGGAATAGCACTGAATCCATAGATTTCTTTGAGGTGTATGGCCATATTATTGACATTGGTTCTTGTAATCCATAAACATGGAATAGTTTTCCATTTGTTTGTGTTATTTATGCTTCATTTCATCAGTGTTTTGTAATTTTTCTTGTAGAGATCTTTCACCTCCTTGTATAAATGTACTCCTAGGTATTTTACTTTTGTGGCTATTGTAAGTGAGATTATATTCTAAATGGGAGTAGGCAGAGCTAAGGAAAACCATCATAGACTAGTAACATGCTATAATGGGTTGAATGGCAACTTTCTTCAAGATATGTCTGTGTCTTGATCTCTAGAACGGTGACTATTGCCTTAAATGAGAAAAGAGTGAATACCATATAAGTATGGTAACAGATGTAATTAAGAAATTTGAGATGAAGAGATAAGCTGAGATTAGTCAGATGAATCCTAAATGCATTCACAAGTTACCTTATAAGAAAGAAACAAAAGGAGATAACAGACAGGAGAGGAGCAGGCAATTTACAGATAAAGGTAGAGATTCGACTAAGGTGGCCTCCAACCATGGAATGCATACAGCCACTAGAAACTTGAAAAGGGAAGGGATGAACTTTCTCCTAAATCCTCTGGAAACCACCCAATTTCGTGGCAATATGGGGCAGCTACAAGAAACTAATATAGGCACCCTTGGGCTAGCAATTCTAAGAAGCCATTTGCTTTTTCAGGCCTGAAGTGTCAGAGGGAGGGAGTGGCTACCAGTGCTGTGGCTGCAGCCCTAGCTGAAGCCCTAGGAGAGGACCACTTGGCAAGGGCTACGGCCTTTGCTAGAGAAGGGATTAGGGTGGAATGCAGTGGGGAAAGCAGATACCTCAATCCTCTGATATTTTCTCCACAAACCACTGAAGCCAATCAGAATCCTGGCATCAGGGGAGCCTGGTTGATGCCATCCATAGAAATCAGCCTCTCTGGAGAGAGCAGAGTGGAGCAGAGTAGAGTGAAGATCAAGGAAGGTGAATAGCCTTCGTGCTTGCACTCCATTTTGATAACTTCTGGATGGGGAAAAGAGTTTTGCCTTATAAGTCAAGATACTTATATTCTAATCTTTCTGCCACTAACTACCCATGTGCTCAGGTATCTCTGTCCTTCATTTTATAATCTATTAAGAAAATGACATTTGTTTTAAAACTTGAGGAGTTGAAGAATTGAGGAAGTCTCAGGGGTGATTAGCCACTGAGCCTCAGAAGAGGAAAGAGACTTTTTATGCCACACTGCTCACCAGGTCAAAGCAGGGACATAATCTCACAAGTGTTAGTGCTAAGAATAGTTTTTCTAGGCTTTGGGAGGAGACCTGATGTTATGCACTTAGAAAAGTGGAAAGTGCTACCAAGAGTGAGGTGAGTAAAAGAAATGCTCTTGTTGGAGTGGGGGTCCTCATTCCTGGGAAATGCTGTGTTCCTTTGTTTCTGGTCCTTTCATTGTGCTGCTCCCTATGTCTCCTTTTCTGCTCCTCACCCCATCGTATGTGTCTTTCTCAGCATTGCCTTTCCTGACCAAAGTTGACTTAATCTTAATATTCTTTGGGCCAACTATGTGCTTTGCATATTTCTCTAATATTTCACTATCATACTGTATTGCAGTTATTACACTACATGCTATCCTTTGAAGGTAGGACACTGGAGACAAGAAAAGGGCAATATTTCTCTTAACCTTCAGATATAGTACAGTGCCTGGCACCTAGCAGATCCTCAGTATTATTACTGAATGAAAGAATGAAATGGCAGAAAAATGCCTGAAATTTTGGAAGGAAATGACTTTCTCACAATCTTAGATGTACCCAACTATGTTCTTCAAGGAGTATTCAAAGATAGGTCAGGTCAGGCAAAAGTTATTAATCCATGCTGGCTCCTTGTCTGTCCCAGTATTCTCCACCCACCAAAGTGTTCCCATAGCGTAGATCTATGAACATAGATCTAGAATATACCACAGTGCATGAAATTATCTCTTTCTGTATGTGTTCTCTGCTATACTGGGAGTCCCTGAAGATGGAACTGTGTCTTACATTTCTAGCACATATCACAACGTCCAGCACAGAGGTACCAACTGAGTTTTATTAACATTAACAGAATATCTACATAGTTGAGATAATTTTTATACATTGACAATTGTCATAAAACATAAAAAATAGCTGGCTGAATTTTTACAAATTTTTGACGATATGTGTGGAACCGTATGACACAAATTTTAAAAACTATGTAGCATAGGCAAGATTTATTTTTGGAGGGGTCCTAGAAAGGAACTCAATGAGTCATTCTTTGGAGTTGCTGAAACTGAAGATCAATGAAGAGCCCCTGTGACTTTGGATCCAGAGAGACATGGCATATGTATGAGAAAACATAGCATGCTTTCAAGTCGAACCCTAAAGTGAAAGTCAAGCCACTGGGGTAGGTGCTTTAAATAGTCAGTATTGATTTATGTCAAGGCTGCTTCTCAACTGGACATCTCTGTGTTGCCTGCTCCAGGGTGACTAGCAGCAGGGATTTTTAATTTAACTACAGGTAATGATTCTCACCAGCAACGGGACAGCCAGCCAGCTAATCTTTATGATGGCAAGGGCTTTATAAGGACTTTCTTAAATATTAGTTCTCCCAACAACCCTGTGAGGAAGTTATTTTATGTTCCATTTGTATAAGGCAGCTGAAACTTGGAAACTTAAGTGACTTACCCAAGTTCACAAGACTAACACGTAGTCAGCTGCGATGCACCTCACCCTTTTCTGTTGACATAGGTGAAGATTGTTTCATTAACTAATGCTGGCCTCACCAATAAAAGTTGTTAAAGAATGTCAGCCTTTCAATAGATTCAGTACTCCAATGAATTGGAGTCTTTTTTGTCTCTCTTGTTGATGGATACAAATGTTAGTAAGAAGGAAGCCTCAGTAACCCAGGGTTTAACCTCCAGCCTGACAACTCTGAGGTTTCAGATGTAGCCTTTCATCTCTTAGCAAGTTTTTAATTTAGTCTTACAATGGGGTCTAAAAGCACAGTTAGAAATTAAGGGATAACTTGCTGAGAGAAACCTCAAAGTTTTCTTGAATGCAGCTGAATCCTTCACACAACTTCCCTGACTGTACTCTGTGTTAGAAAGTGAACAGGAAGAGTGAGCCCATGCGAGACTCAGATGCTTAACGCGAGGTGATGGAAGTAATGAGGACCTATTGCACACTGCCAGGCAATGTGTCTTCTGCTCTCAGCTTCTTGCCAGAGTTGGGCATTAATCAATTGCTTCCTGGTTCTGAGCCTCTCTGACAAGGCTTCTGTCTGTCATTCAATCTCATTTACCACCGATTCCCTTCCCCGGCCCTCCCTCCTACCAAGTACGGTTGGAGTGACATTGAGTGATTCCAAGTGGTAATTTCCCATCGATCCATTTGGCAATGTGGTTGAACGAGGAATGAGGTGGCGGTCAAAGGTGATCAGCAAGTAGAGTCCGAGGAACATGCTGAATACTAGGAGAAAATCTGCTTCTGTTGGGATCCCTGCTAGTGAATAGCTGAAAATTTTTCCACCTCACTTAGCTGCCCTGGGATCTCAATCTCTGTTGTCTGGCTTAGCTCCTTTTAAAAGCAAAGTGGGATGACTTTTGACCCTATAGTGTGAATGTGATGGTAAAAATTCAGAGAAACAGTGGGCGTGACTGAGAAGAATAAAAAGGTGCCACACAGTGTCATGCCAATGGCCTGCGGAAGCTCTGCCTTCACAGCGTTGGCTGGTGGCTGTAAGATTGGGCTATAAAGACAGAGACCCAAATCCAAATCACTCCACCACTATTTTCTAGCTCTATAACCTTGGAAGAAATATTTATCTCTTTGTACCTCAGTTGCTTCGTGAGTAGAAAAATAGTATTTTCTGTGTAGTTGTGAGGATTAATGCTTTACAATGTGACAATGCTTAGTATCTACAAATGATCATTTAATACTAGTTTTTAACAGACTACAGTCTCAAGATTGGCTGTGCATTAGAATGACCTGAATAGGTTTAAAAAAACCCCAATGCTTAGGCCACACTCGACATCAATCACATCTGGACCTCTGGTGTTGGCGATGCAGATATCAGTGTTTTAAAACGTCTTCCCTGCTGATTCTAATATGTGAACAAGAACGAGAATGACTGTAAAATATATTATGAGCACATCAAATTCCACCTTGTGCAGATTCCATTTGTATATAAATGAATGATGGAATGAAGCTAAATTTGCTTTAAGAGCAATCGTAGGCCTGGTGCTCCTCATAATAGTCCCATTGTACAGAAAAGCAAACCAAGAGATTTGTGGGAGTTAAAGTAAGTATATAATGGAGCTAGTGTCTCGATGCAGGACCTCTAAGTTATAATCGGTTTTCACTACTTTTGGACCCCCTACTTTCTCGGCTAATCTTGTGGCCTGGTGCCGGGATTTAGTTTAGAATCCGTCCTTCTTGTTAAATTCTGAAGTCAGTCCAGCAGGAAGCAGACAGGTGAGCATCATAAAGCACTCATTGCTCCTTTCCTTTTATCACACGGCTAATAGGAGGTTACAGCAGACAGTGCGGTTATTTGACGAGCAGAGGCACAGATGTTGAACGCGAGTGCAGGATTCTGTTCCTACTATACCCAGATGTCCTTAGGCAAGTCACTTACCCTCTCTGAGCTTTCTACTCCTCATCTGCACAACAGTAAGAGACTTGAAAATTCTATGTATTTCTTACTCAGCTTTTAAAGGTGAAATTAGTAAAATGAGCTGAAACCTCATTTCAGCTGGAGATTCAGCATGGAGGAACTCATAATTTTTCTCACGTACTTCCCCACACAAAGTCAAGGTAATCCAGACACAAACAAACAAGAGCACTGAGAGGTGGAGTCTTTTCCAATCACTGTGGGCTGGATTAGGTCTCCAAGGCCGCAGAATGAAAAGTTTATTGAGGAGAAAGAAGCTCAGTGGCCAGTGTCAGGGGCTTGCAAATCATCCACCATGGAGCTTCCCCCCTGGTGACCCTGAATGGTTACACAGGTGGAAACACTTTTACTCCTTAGTTCTCAGGGCAGTGAGGAAGGGCAGAAGGTGGCCAGAACCACGGGCCATCTCCTTTGGCTTATGTAATCTAGATCATGTGTCATGATCAGTGTTTTGTAGGTCAAGAAGTGCAGAAGGTTGGGAGGTACTGTTTTCCTTGTCCCCTCCCTCACTTCCACTGAGGTCTGCCATGGTTGCCAGGCACTAGGAAGGTGCTGTGAAAAATACTCAGCATAGCATGTTGTTGTCTATTGTAGGCACAAGATCCTAGTAACCTGAAATGACTCAGCAGTGATCATGGAAGCCATAGAGGGTCCACTAATGCCTATCATGCTCTGTGTGACACCATTCTTGAAAGCTCAGTGCCAGGCAGTAACAGCCCTTCCAAGGAAGCTTAGCCCAGGCCCAAATCCAAAGAATGTGGTGGAACATGCTGACCTTTATAGTCATAGTAGGGGGTTGTGTGCCTTAGACTTTTTATTACAAAGCAAAGAGAATCAAATAACTATCCATTAGAGTTTCTGCCCTTACGGAGGAAAAACGTCAAATTTTTCAGAGGCTTAGTTATATTGAAGTGAATTTGCAGACCTTAAATCAATTGTACTAGAAGTTAGACTGAGAATGACCTATGAGATCTAGCAAATATAAAGACCATGAATAAAGAGCTTGAAAGTTATAGCTGTTTACTTTGTCCTAAACCTTATAAAAAGTATGGAAAAAAGATAATTTACATGTTCACAAGTTTGGCTGCTGACTGACAAAGACTCAGTCTTTAGAAGACTCAACAAAGCAAGTCCAACTTCAAGTATCTACATACAAAATGTCCTTCAAAGCCCATTAAAACAATGGAGAACAGCTTTGGCAGACAGTAAAATTCCAGTCTTCAGAGAAGCAGGTAGCTGCTTTCACAAGAACCTAAAAAAATGGAAAGGAAGAATGGCCTCAATTCTTAAAGAGAAAGAAAAACTTTAGAAAACCCTAAATTACCTATGGAGTTAGTTCTTTGTAATGAAGACAGTCAGATTAAGTTTTAGATGAACACTTACTAATAGTGAGTGATTGGGCTGCCTTTTACAGCATGGATCATGAGAAATTGGAGTTGGATATACTGAAGGCATCTAATGGAGACCTCTTACATAATGGATCCAGTGGAGTTTTGAATGTGGTGAAATTACTGACTTACAGCATCTCAAAATGAGAGGTCTGTCAACTGAGGAACCATGACAACTAAACAAAAGAAAATGTTCGAAGGTTGACTGAGGAGGAACATAAACGTTCTGTTAAATATTCTTCCATTCATGATGTGCTAAGTGGCACCTTTGGCAGAGGCACAATCGAGAATCTCCTGGATGACCAGATCCCTGAGAAAGGAGGATCATCAGGCTGTGATGTTGTGATGATGCAGGTGCAAATGGCCCAATGACCATTGTTGATCTGTTGTTAGCCCCTGGAGTGTCTCCAGTCTGACCAACTCCATCCTGAGCCAGTGGGTTTACCAAGACAGCAAGACAGAGCTCGTCTTGGTGCTTCTCATGCAAGCAGAAGCTCACTAGCTTCCTTTGAGTCAACGTTTCCACAAGATAGTGGGGCAGCCGGTCAAGGCTCCGGTCCTTTGCACTGTCCTCCAGTTAGAGGTCAGATATGGAGAGCGGTCCCAGGCAGGAGTTTCTTGAGAAGAAGATACCTGTGCCTCCCTCTGTTCTGGAAAGTGAGACAAAGCTCCCTCAGAGTCCTTCCAACCACGGGTTCTCCTAACCTACCACTGTACTCCATTGGCAATAAGGAATGGCTCAACACCAACAACTAGATTTGCTCCTTTGTCTATACAACCTGGAAACACAAGGGGATCACATTCAAGCTGATCTGTCTTCCACTGAGTCTACTTTGAAGGTCCAGAACAACAGCAATATTTTTTTTCAAATTTTTTTTTGGTGTCTTTCAGTATTCCAGTAAGTGACTCTGTGATGGCTCCATTAGAAACATGACAGGTTATAATTAAATGTCAGTATAATATGTTAGAGTTGTGAAATATGTAGCATGAATCTTATATGTTAATTAATCTCATTTTATTCAATTCACAGATATATAGCTAGAATATTTTTGTTGTCATTAATTGAAATAGACGCACAGTATATTTGTTCTTAATGTTTAACATGTTCTTGTAATATCAACTGTAGTAAGAGTTTTACATGGAGCATTTCACCATTTCTTGAGATGAATGGTTGTAATGATTTACTAGCAGTGTGAATGTACTTAATGACACTGAATTTTACACTTAAAATGATTAAATTAGTAATTTCTATGTGATATATATATTTAACCACGATAAAAATATTAAAACAAAAAGAAAAAGAATATCCTAATAAAATCTGCAGTTTGGTTAATTAAAAAAAACCCACTTTTTTGTATAGCAAGAATACATTACACTCTGGTTTAAAAATTAGTATTATTTACCCTTATAAAATTGGGTTAATAAAACAAGTCAAAAGCTTTATGAAAAAATTATGAGCCTACTTTTTTTTTTTTTTTAATTGCATTTTCGGTTTTGGGGTACATGTGAAAAACATGCAAAGTTGTTGCATAGGTGCATTCATGGCAGTGTGATTTGCTGCCTCCTTCCCCCTCACCCATATCTGGCATTTCTCCCCATGCTATCCCTCCCCAACTCCCCCCCGCTGTCCCCCCCACTCCCCCGCAACAGACCCCCATGTATAGTGCTCCCCTCCCTGTGTCCATGTGTTCTCCTTGTTCAACACCCTCCTATGAGTGAGAACATGTGGTGTTTGGTTTTGTGTTCTTGTATCAGTTTGCTGAGAATGATGGTTTCCAGGTTCATCCATGTCCCTACAAAGGACGCAAACTCCTCATTTTTAATGGCTGCATAATATTCCATGGTGTATATGTGCCACATTTTTCCTGTCCAGTCTATCATCGATGGGCATTTGGGTTGGTTCCAGGTATTTGCTATTGTAAACTGTGCTGCGATGAACATTCGTGTGCATGTGTCCTTATAGTAGAACGATTTATAATCCTTTGGATATATGCCCAGTAATGGGATTGCTGGGTCAAATGGAATTTCTATTTCTAGGTCCTTGAGGAATCGCCACACTGTTTTCCACAGTGGTTGAACTAATTTACACTCCCACCAACAGTGTAAAAGTGTTCCTATTTCTCCACATCCTCTCCAGCATCTATTTTCTCCAGATTTTTTAATGATGGCCATTCTAACTGGCGTGAGATGGTATCTCAATGTAGTTTTGATTTGCATTTCTCTAATGACCAGTGATGATGAGCATTTTTTCATATGTTTGTTGGCCTCTTGTATGTCTTCTTTTGTAAAGTATCTGTTCATATCCTTCGCCCATTTTTGAATGGGCTTGTTTGTTTTTTTCTTGTAAATCTTTTTTAGCTCGTTGTAAATTCTGGATATCAGCCCTTTGTCGGATGGGTAGGCTGCAAAAATTTTTTCCCATTCTGTTGGTTGCCGATTCACTCTATTGACTGTTTCTTTTGCCATGCAGAAGCTGTGGAGTTTGATTAGGTCCCATTTGTCTATTTTGGCTTTTGTTGCCAATGCTTTTGGTGTTTTGGTCATAAAGTCCTTGCCTACGCCTATGTCCTGAATGGTTTTGCCTAGGTTTCCTTCTAGTGTTTTTATGGTGTTAGGCCTTATGTTTAAGTCTTTAATCCATCTGGAGTCAATTTTAGTGTAAGGTGTCAGGAAGGGGTCGAGTTTCTGCTTTCTGCATATGGTTAGCCAGTTTTCCCAACACCACTTATTGAACAGGGAATCCTTTCCCTATTGCTTGTTTTTATCAGGTTTGTCAAAGATCGGGTGGTTGTAGATATGTTGTGTCGCCTCCGACGCCTCTGTTCTGTTCCATTGGTCTATATCTCTGTTTTGGTACCAGTACCATGCTGTTTTGATTACCGTAGCCTTGTAGTAGAGTTTGAAGTCCGGTAGTGTGATGCCTCCTGCTTTGTTCTTTTTGCTTAGAATTGACTTGGCTATGCGGGCTCTCTTTTGGTTCCATATGAAGTTTAAGGTGGTTTTTTCCAGTTCTGTGAAGAAGGTCATTGGTAGCTTGATGGGGATAGCGTTGAATCTGTAAATTACTTTGGGCAGTATGGCCATTTTCACGATATTCATTCTTCCTAACCATGAACATGGAATGTTTCTCCATCTGTTTGTGTCCTCTCTTATTTCGTTGAGCAGTGGTTTGTAGTTCTCCTTGAAGAGGTCCTTTATGTTCCTTGTTAGTTGTATTCCTAGGTATTTTATTCTCTTTGTAGCAATTGTGAATGGCAGTTCGTTCTTGATTTGGCTCTCTTTAAGTCTATTATTGGTGTATAGGAATGCTTGTGATTTTTGCACATTGATTTTGTATCCTGAGACTTTGCTGAAGTTGCTTATCAGTTTCAGGAGATTTTGGGCTGAGATGATAGGGTCTTCTAGATATACAATCATGTCGTCTGCAAATAGAGACAATTTGACTTCCTCCTTTCCTAATTGAATACCCTGTATTTCTTTTTCTTGTCTGATTGCTCTGGCTAGAACTTCCAGTACTATATTGAACAGGAGTGGTGAGAGAGGGCATCCTTGTCTAGTGCCCGATTTCAAAGGGAATGCTTCCAGTTTTTGCCCATTCAGTATGATATTGGCTGTTGGTTTGTCATAAATAGCTTTTATTATTTTGAGGTACGTTCCGTCGATACCTAGTTTATTGAGAGTTTTTAGCATAAAGGGCTGTTGAATTTTGTCAAACGCCTTCTCTGCATCAATTGAGATAATCATGTGGTTTTTGTCTTTGGTTCTGTTTATGTGGTGAATTACATTTATAGACTTGCGTATATTGAACCAGCCTTGCATCCCCGGGATGAATCCTACTTGATCATGGTGGATAAGCTTTTTGATGTGCTGTTTCAATCGGCTTGCCAGTATTTTATTGAAGATTTTTGCATCTATGTTCATCATGGATATTGGCCTGTAATTTTCTTTTCTTGTTGAGTCTCTGCCGGGTTTTGGTATTAGGATGATGTTGGTCTCATAAAATGATTTGGGAAGGATTCCTTCTTTTTGGATTATTTGAAATAGTTTCAGTAGGAATGGTACCAGTTCCTCTTTGTATGTCTGGTAGAATTCGGCTGTGAACCCATCTGGACCTGGGCTTTTTTGGGTGGTAGGCTCTTAATTGCTGCCTCAACTTCAGACGACCTTGTTATTGGTCTATTCAGGGTTTCGGCTTCTTCCTGGTTTAGGCTTGGGAGGAGGCAACTGTCCAGGAATTTATCCATTTCTTCCAGGTTTTCTAGTTTATGTGCATAGAGTTGTTTGTAATAATCTCTGATGATGGTTTGAATTTCTCTGGCATCTGTGATGATATCCCCTTTATCATTTTTTACTGCATCTATTTGGTTATTCTTTCTTTTCTTTTTTATTAGTCTGGCTAGTGGTCTGTCTATTTTGTTGATCTTTTCAAAAACCAGCTCCTGGATTTATTGATTTTTTGAAGGGTTTTTCGTGTCTCTATCTCCTTCAATTCTGCTTTGATCTTAGTTATTTCTTGTCTTCTGCTAGGTTTTGAGTTTTTTTAATCTTGCTCCTCTAGCTCTTTCAATTTTGACGATAGAGTGTCAATTTTAGATCTCTCCTTTCTTCTCATGTGGGCACCTATTGCTATATATTTTCCTCTAGAGACTGCTTTAAATGTGTCCCAGAGATTCTGGTATGTGGTGTCTTCGTTCTCGTTGGTTTCGAAGAACATCTTTATTTCTGCCTTCATTTCAGTGTTTATCCAGTCAACATTCAGGAGAAAGTTGTTCAATTTCCATGAGGCTGTGCGGTTCTGGGTTGGCTTCTGAATTCTGAGTTCTAACTTGATTGCACTGTGGTCTGAGAGACTGTTTGTTATGGTTTCCGTTCTTTTGCATTTGCTGAGGAGTGATTTACTTCCAATTATGTGGTCAATTTTAGAGTAGGTGTGATGTGGTGCTGAGAAGAATGTATATTCTGTGGATTTGGGGTAGAGAGTTCTGCAAATGTCTATTAGGTTTGCTTGGTCCAGGTCTGAGTTCAAGTCCTGGATATCCTTGTTAATTTTCTGTCTCGTTGATCTGTCTAATATTGACAATGGGGTGTTGAAGTCTCCCACTATTATTGTGTGGGAGTCTAGGTCTCTTTGTAAGTCTTTAAGAACTTGCCTTATGTATCTAGGTGCTCCTGTATTAGGTGCATATATATTTAGGATCGTTAGCTCTTCTTGTTGCATTGATCCTTTTACCATTATGTAATGTCCTTCTTTGTCTCTTTTGATCTTTGTTGCTTTAAAGTCTATTTTATCAGAGATGAGAATTGCAACTCCTGCTTTTTTTTGTTCTCCATTTGCTTGGTAAATCTTCCTCCATCCCTTTATTTTGAGCCTTTGTGTATCCTTGCTTGTGAGGTGGGTTTCCTGGATACAGCACACTGATGGGTTTTGGTTTTTTATCCAATTTGCGAATCTGTGTCTTTTGATTGGGGCATTTAGTCCATTTACATTTAGGGTTAATATTGTTATGTGTGAATTTGATCCTGTCATTTTGATGCTAGCTGGCTGTTTTTCCCATTGGTTGATGCAGATTCTTCATTGTGTTGATGCTCTTTACCATTTCGTGCATTTTTGGAGTGGCTGGTACTGGTTGTTTTTTTCTATGTGTAGTGCCTCCTTCAGGAGCTCTTGTAAAGCTGGTCTGGTGGTGATGAAATCTCTGAGTGCTTGCTTGTTCTCAAAGGATTTTATTTTTCCTTCACTTATGAAGCTTAGTTTGGCTGGATATGAAATTCTGGGTTGAAAGTTCTTTTCTTTAAGGTTGTTGAATATCGGCCCGCACTCTCTTCTGGCTTGTAGGGTTTCTGCTGAGAGGTCTGCTGTAAGTCTGATGGGCTTCCCTTTGTGGGTAACCCGACCTTTCTCTCTGGCTGCCCTTAGTATTTTCTCCTTCATTTCAACCCTGGCGAATCTGATGATTATGTGCCTTGGGGTTGCTCTTCTAGAGGAATATCTTTGTGGTGTTCTCTGTATTTCCTGGACTTGAATATTGGCCTGCCTTGCTAGGTTGGGGAAGTTTTCCTGGATAATATCCTGAAGAGTATTTTCCAGCTTGGATGCATTCTCTTCGTCACATTCAGGTACACCTATCACACGTAGATTAGGTCTTTTCACATAGTCCCATATTTCTTGTTGACTCTGTTCATTCCTTTTTACCCTGTTTTCTCTAATCTTGCCTTCTCGTTTTATTTCATTGAGTTGATCTTCGACCTCTGATATCCTTTCTTCTGCTTGGTCAATTCGGCTGTTGAAACTTGTGCATGCTTCGCGAAGTTCTCATGTTGTGTTTTTCAGCTCCATCAATTCACTCATATTCCTCTCTAAGTTGTCCATTCTCGTTAACATTTCGTCAAGTCTTTTTTCAAGGTTCTTAGTTTCTTTGCATTGGGTTAGAACATGTTCTTTTAGCTCACAGAAGTTTCTTATTATCCACTTTCTGAAAGCTGATTCTGTCATTTCATCACGCTCATTCTCCATCCAGTCTTGTTCCCTTGCTGGTGAGGAGTTGTGCTCCCTTGTAGGAGGAGAGGTGTTCTGGTTTTGGGTGTTTTCATCCTTTTTGCGCTGGTTTCTTCCCATCTTTGTGGATTTATCCACCTATCGACTTTGTAGTTGCTGTCTTTCTGATTTTGGTAATTTTAAGTCTGTAGTAGCTGAACTCATAAACCCCCTTTTCTTCCCCCTAGGTGGTCTGTCCCAGGGAATTAGGGCGTTATGATTTTCCGCTGTTGCAATGGTTTTCCCTGCCCACGAGGTGGCAGCCTAGTCACACTCAGCCTGCAGAGGCTTCGTTGAGCTGCTGTGGGCAAATTGTCCTGGGAACTGCAGGGTGTTTCCTGGTGGGTGACGCCCCTCCTCCACAGAGCTGGACCGTCCCGTGTTCAGCCGTGTTTCTGGAGGTGTCCTCTTTGCTGGGGAATCTCTTGGGTTGAGTCCCTGCCTCAGCTCCCCTTACTGGCCCAGAGGGGATCCGGTCTCGCTCACTCTGCACAAGGGGCCGCTGCTCCCTTCCTCGGGTGCAGGCAGAGCAGCCGCGACAGTCCAACCAACCGCGCTGGCAACCCGTGGATCTTCTCCACCTGTGAATCTCCTTGTCTGTGGGCAGTAAAAATCCACTGCCCTGTGAGCCGCTGCATCAGCCAAAGCAGCGGCTCTGAGATTCGTGGCGCACCCTTGCCCGGGAGTGTCCTGTCTTGAATCCCTGCTTCAGCTCCCCTTGCTGGCTCAGAGGTGATTCAGTCTCTCTCGCTCCGTACGTGGATCTGCCGCCCCCCACCTCAGGGCGTAGGCCGAGCGGCGCGCCGCTCCGCTCAAACCAGCGGCGCTGGTGACCCGTGCGGCTCCTGCTCCTGTTAATCCCCTGGTCTGTGGTCAGTAAAAATCTGTCTGGAAATGCGGCGTCCACTCACCCTCTGCGCCTTCTTTCGGAGCTGTGATCCCGACTTCCTCCTAATCGGCCATCTTGAAAACACACCAAGCATTTTTGAAGATACTTTTACTTCTCCTTGTTCATATATAAGAAAAATTATCCAGTTTTCCTGAGTTATTGTGGAATTCAGTAGATTGAAAATACATTGTAGAATGCCACACTATTGTTTGTTTTTATGATGATCTAGCTCCATTCTGCAGTACCGGTGATAATACCGCCCAGAGAAATGCTAAGTTTCCCAGCAGGGAATAGTCGGTTCATGTCAGGGTTAGGAAATATCCCAGTTTCCCGAATCCCAGTCATAATATATTTTCCCCCTTTAAGTGATGCTATTTTCCAGCCCCAAGACACCTACTAATCAGATAATGTCCGTGGTGGACATACATTTTTTTACAGTTGGAAGATTTTAGATCACTTACTATGTTTAGAGCATATGCAGAGTACCAGCTTGTCAGATCACGTGAATCATTCTATTATGCTCACAGAATATTGGAATCAACAGATCATTTGATTTATATGAGTATTACATAGTTAATATTTGGGTGGGTGGGAAGGAAATACTTAAGTCAATGTTTATTTGTATCCAGTATTAGAAGTTGGACTGAGACTTGAGACCTGAATTAGAAGGCTTGTAGAATATTTAATTTTGGGATTTGGGAACTTATAATAAAGTCATTTTATTTTTTCAGCTTAATGTGTCTGCAAGGTCAATGATTGTAACTGAGCACTGCAATTCCAATAATCCCTGTGGTTTGGCAGAGAATTCATTCCAGGGTGCATATGCATGCATACCTTTAGAAAAAAATAGCCTAGGGTGAATTTCTGTACGTGTGATGTGCTCCCAGGGACTTGAATTATTTCATTGTGTGTATAGAGGCTGAATTACTATTATACTTACCATTATACGAGGTTCATCAAACACATTGCACTGTATCAAAAAGGTTTTGTGCTAGGATGCAATGGGGGCTCTATCTGGAAAAGTCATATGAAGGAACCTGAAAAGGTCAGTAACAGGAGCAGGAACTGATAGAATGAGATTCAGTCTTGGCAGATGCAACGTGATACATATGGGAGAAAATAATGTGAAACACAGATATTAAATGGATTAGAAAGACCTGGAAAGCGCTGGTGGTGAAAAAGACATTGCAGTCTTGCTTAGAATGATAAATTGTATTTGGGTTTATAATGGGCAAGCAAAATGAGCTCATGCTATTTTTGGCTATGGAGGCCAAGTTAAGTACCACATTATTTGTGATATAAATCTAGTGTCTTTTTTTGAAAAAAAAAAAAAAAAAAAAAAAAAAAATACTATTATTCTTATTCTGCTGCTCCCTTTTCCCCAATCTATGCAGTCCCCTTCCCCTGGATTTTGCTGTAATATTGGAAAGAAAGGTTGCCAGTGTGGTGGGAGAGAGGCCTGCATACTGTGTTGTTTTGTTTTGGAGACATCTCATTATATAGCTACCTGCATCATTTATTGAGATAGAAATGACTTAATAGTTTAAAAAAATGAAAGAAAAGAAAGCAAAACCATCTTTTCAGGAATAAGTAATTCCCATTTACCTATTGCGTTACATGTGAAGAAATATTCTTATCCTGGGTAGAAAAGGATCATTTTCCATTGAAGACTCAACATGAGCCCATAAACATTGCATACACATTTGAATGCCAATTGGAAGTAGGAGGAGATTTAGGATTGTGTGTGGCAAAGACAAGAGCCTGGAAATAGTTGATTTTCTGCTCTTCTCTTCTTAGGAAATTAATCACTGCAGTTGAAAAATTGAGATCCCAAGTTCTGAATTGACTTAAAAAGATCAGGTAAATCATTTGCCAACTGTGCCTTGATATCCATAGACTATATCTAATAATGTATTACTTATAAATGATTTTTATTAGGTTCTTTCTGGTACATATGGGTGCTTTAATAAGGGTAAAAAAAATTTTCAAAGGCTGAAGGATTGACTGTATGTAAGCACAAGAATTATAATAAAAGTTGCTCAGTGACGGTAAAATATAACAAAGCAGTTATATACTGAATCTTTCCAAGGATTTCTATTTGTTCAAGAAAAGTGATCACAGAGAATGCAGTTTTAGATAATTAAAAAAATATATAAAGAGCACCGGAAAACTTTGTGGGTAAGAGAATCACTATTGCAGTAAAATAATTTTTCTTTCCCCTTCACTAATATATTTGATGGCATACTTAGAATTATATATTCTTCCTTATTCTTTCCATTTGTTGAGTGTCTTTCATGTAAACAGTGTTGCACTAGGCACGTGGTAAATACAGAGAAGTATAAAACCTTACTAAGGGGGCTGAAGTGGGAGGATCACTTGAGCCCAGAAGTTTGAAGGTATATTGAGTGATGATCACACTACTGCACTTCAGCCTGGGGGAGAACAAGACCCTGTCCTTAAAAAAACAAAAACAAACAAGCAAACAAAAAAAAATGCATAAAACTTTGTTCTTATACTCTGGCAAAAAGAGTGATAATAAAATGATATACAAACCAATGGAAATTGTTGGTGTTTATTAACTAGCTCATCACAGCAAATTATTTAACCTCTCCAATATTCCATTTTTTCATCTGTAAATGAATATAAATGTATGACAAATAAGATTTTTATTGAAATTAACTAAATGATGTGTCTATATGTCCATACAGTGCCTGATACCTAGTAAACTAAAATTCTCTGCTCTCTTTTAAGTGGAAGTATATATATAAGGTGGTAATTGATGAAGGTGCTCAGAAGAAGATTTGTATATAAACGAAATAGAAAAAGCTTTGCTGAAGATGTGGGGCTTTAAAAACATAAAGATGGGCTCAACATTGGTACGTTTTTTGAATATACCTTTGAAAGAAGAGAGGGCCCCAGTGACCAGACACTGACACTCTTTCCTAGTGAAGTCAATCCAGCTTTGCAGAGGTAAAGGCAGCTGTAGAAAGCATAGTATAGAGGCCAATGTCTTGTGCTTTAGAATCAGAAATAACTGGGTTCCTATCTGACTCCACCAGTTACATGCTGTGCGATCTTGGTTATCTCTGAGCATCAGCTGCCTTACCTGTAAAATTGGCAGACTGTGAGGAAAACAGTCTGTGAGGAGTCAATTAATTATGTGCCAGGTGCTCAGAACAGATCCTGGCATTAACTATATAAGCATTAGTGCATGTTAACATCTCTGAACTGAGGATACATTTTAAAATCAACAACATGTCCATCTATATTAGCTGGATTATCTTAGAAAACATAGCCTGAGGCCACGATTACATACTGATGCTCTACTGAGGGGTGGGGGTGTGAAGCGGAGATTACATTCCCAAAGAGTGACAGGAAAATGCAGTGGATCATGAAAGGAGAGATGCCAAAATCGGAGATGTATTTGCCAGGCTGGCCACAGCTTCATGAGGAAACTAGCCAGTTCTGAGCCAGAAAGGATATGTCTGGAAAAGCTATAAGGAACCACTGTGTCTCAGAACATTTTGTTGTCTGTGGGAAAATGGTGAACAATTTCCTTCCCATTGCCTGTCTCTCATTGGTCACAGTTTGGTTTAATTCGCCCACTTCTGGGTTGTGTAATCTGACTCCCTTCAGGCAGCCACTGGGGAAGAGTGAGCCTACAAGAATTTTGGAGGGTTGGAAGTTGTGGAACACCCCCCAACCCCCAACCATTCAGTGAATACAGTGGATGTTTGCACACTGGAAGGCCTAGGCCTAGGTGGCCCTGTCATTATAACCAGGGGACTGCTGGAGTGACTGGAGCTGGAAGGAGGACAAGCAGTCTAGACATGGGAGGCAGGTGAGACATATTAGATCTGGTGAAGAACATAGCTGGGCTCAGTATAGAGGTGTGTAAATTTATTGGTGGCATCCTAGATTCCGTTAAACAATGTAATTAATATGAGCACCAAGTTCCTAGAGCTGTCTTAAGGATTAAATGAGCTTAGCACAGAGGCTGGTACATAGCAAGTTCTCATTCAGTTTAAGCTCATGTTAGTAATACTGTGGCTCTTATTCTTAGAAACTTAAAGAGAAAAAAAGCTTTAAGCATGGCAATGGAATAAAATGAAGCTTTATGACTGATTGGAAAGCATAGGGGGCCCTGCTCAGTTTTTGAACTTGTGTTGTCCTTATATCCTGCTGTGCGAAAGAGTCCTTCAGGCATGTCAGGGTTTTCTGTTTCTTCTTTTATTTCCTCCTAAAACCAATGTTGGATTCATTTTAAATTTAGAAAGAAATGTAAATTTTATTCAGTTAATACATCTCTACTTAAAGTGTACGTATTTGAAAATCAGCAATTTACATAGACAGTTTCTATCAGCAACGCTGTATTTGCTCATTGTATAAGTTGTATGGACGATATGAAAAAGCAGGACAGGAGACCAGCAAATTCCCAAGAATGACCACATGCAAACTGATTTTAAGTGTATGCTACTCAGTTTGGGAGCATATTTCATTGAAACTTAGTGTAAACCTGAAGAACTTCTTGGAAGAGGATAGCCTTTGATGAAACACATATTTTGCAGCATTTAGAGGTGGAATTTCTTCTAATTTTTAGGTAGTTTCATGGTTGCGTTCCAGTTGCCAAGGCAGTCCTGAGTCTCAGACAGACTCTTTACTGTCTTTCATTGCTTTCTCTTTACAGCTGAATTGAATGTCCATAAATGAGATATTTTTACTTCTACCCGATGAGGTTATTTCTTTTCTCAATTTATTTACAGCCATAATCTTGGTATACCGGAGAGATCTGTGATCTATGAAGAATACATTGAGTACAGAAATGTCTAATGTTTAAATCCTCTGTGTGTATAGAGTTTTTCCAAAATCTTTTCAAGCAATTTTCTGGATAGTGTGATATTTCTCTAATTGGCAGAGCATACCATATATGTGAATGAGATGCTTCTTATATAGACTAAATTTGTATATTAAGAACTGGAAATAGGCACTTAAAGAGTTTGCTCTATATGCAAGTTCAAGTATTTGTCAAATGATCTTCAAAGGACATGTAATTCTTTATACACTCACATTTAAAAATGTTAGTCCATGATTACAAGGAAAAAATCCTTAATCTTGTGCCAAACCCATTTGGAAAAGTTAATCTCCAGTATCTGCCTTAGCACACAAGTGCCAGATAATTTAGAATGGTAGCTTTCCCTTTATCAACAGTTTTTAATTTTATTATGAAATGATATTTAATTCAAACTTAACACCCAAATACCACGCATCTACCAATTAAGGCAGGGCATAATAAAAAATAGAGAGAGAGAGTAGTCAAGGACTGAAAGTATGAAGGTACCCCTGATGGGTGCCACAGAGGGATCTTTGCTTCATACTCCAGCTGGGTGCAAATTTCCATGATTGCATTGCTGGCTAATCTTCTCTTTGGAATTATATTGAACAACACTTTAACAATGTAAATGTTATATCCTTGGTGGGAAGGAAAAAAAAAAAGGAATTGTTGGTCCTTGTCATTTTACTGAAATTATTCAACAATTCACTATTTTCCTTGAGATCAAAGGCAAACTCAGTAGGAAGGTGCTATGGACTGAATTGCAACCTCCCAAAATTCGTATGTTGCAGCCCTAAGCGCCAGTGTGACAGTTTTTTGGCGTTACAGTCTTTCAGAGGTAATTAAAGTTAAATATAGGCTAAGACTAAGGTCCTAATTCAATAAGATGTATATTCTTATAAGAAGAGGCACAAGAGCTGTCACTCTTCCACTGTCACCACGCTATGCGAGGCCACAGTGAGAAAGAGCCTACACGCAAGGCAGAAAAGAAGCCTATGAATGAAACTCACCTTGCTGGCACCTTCGTCTTGGACTTCTCAGCCTCCACAACTGTAGGAAATAATTGCTGTTTAAGCCTCTCAGTCTGTGGCATTTTGTTATGACAACCCTAACTAACGACTACAGATTTTGGTACCAAGAAATAGTGATGCTACTGGAACAAATTAACTGAAAAATGTAGAAATGGCTTTGGAACTGGAATGGGTAGAGGCTGGAAGAGTTTTAAGGTGCATGCTAGAAAAAGCACATATCGTCATGAGCTTAATGTTGATAAAAATATAATGTTTAAGATTATCCTGTTGAAGTCTCAGACAGGAATGAGGAAGAGGTTATGGGAAATTGGAGAAAGGGTGATCTGTATTATAAAGTAACAAAAAACATGGCTTATGTTTGTTCTGTTGTTTTCTGGAAGGTAAAACTGTGAGCGATGAAATTAGGTATTTAGTGGACAAGATTTATAAGCATAGTGTTAAAGAAGTAACTTAGTTCCTTTATTTCCTCCTGATTGCTAATAGTAAAATGTTAGAGGAGTGGGTTGTATTGAGAAAGAACTGTTAAGCATAAAGGAATCTGAACTTAAAGATTTTCAAAATTCTCAGCCAACCCATATTATGAAAAATGATGAAACTTATTCTAGAGAGAACACCAAAGGTGGAGCTGGACAATTACTGCATACAGAGATTACCTACAATGTCAATCAATCATCTCAGCAGAACTCAGGAACGCAGACGAAATTGGCCAGCAGGGTCACTGCCAGTTTGAACTACAGTGGACAGAGAAAGTCGGATAGAATAAAGGAAGGCTGCTGGACTTGGATTTAGTGGGAATGTACCACAGAGCTTTTGGCTGTGAATGTATGCTATCTTCAAGGAAAGGAAAAAATGACCCCCAAGAGAATTCAAAGATCATCAGAGCTGACAGTCCCCTCACAGGTACACAAAGCAAGGCTGTTTCCTGCCAAGTTTCAGAGAGTAGGGTCACTGTGGAGAACAGTGTGGGTGATACTGTAGCAGAAAGCAGCAGGGTGGAACCTGACCAAGCCGAAGGGACAAAGCTGCGGTCATAGAGCTGTGGGAGTGATGCTGCCACCCTAGTGGGCCTGGAAGGTGGGACATCAAGCCAAAGAAGATTATTCTACAGCCTTAAGATCTATTGAAATTTTTCTTGCTGGGTTTTGGAATGGGAATCTCTGTCCTATACTTGTCCCACCACTGTCATTTGGAAGCATGTAACTTGTCTGATTTCACAGCTTCACAGCTAGAGAAAAATTTTGCCTCAGGATGAATCTTACCTTGAGTTTCACCCGCACCTGATTTAGATGAGACTCTGGACTTTAGAGTTGATTCTAGAATTAGTCAAGACTTTGGGGGCTACTGAAGTGGAGTAACTGTATTTTGTGCATGAGAAGGTCATACATTTGGGGAACAGGGGTGGAATATTATGGTCTGAATTGTGTCCCTCCACCAAATTTATATGTTGGAGCCCCAGCCCCCAGTGTAAGGGTATTTAGAGACATGGTTTTTAGTAGTTAATTAAGGTCAAATGAGGTTGTAGGGGTGGCGTCCTAATGCGATAGGATTAGTGGCCTTAGAGAGGTCTTTCTGTCTTTCCATCTCCATGCACATGCACTGAGGAAAGGCCATGTGGGGACACAGTGAGGAGGCAGCCATCTGCAAGTTAGGGAGAGAGCCCTCATGAGAAACTGAATCAGCCAGCACTTTGATCTTCAACTTCTCAGCCTCCCAAACTGTGGGAAGATAAATGTCTGTTGTTTCAGCCACCTGGTCTATGGTATTTTGTTACGGCAGCCTGGACTGACTGATATAGCTTAGGAGAACTCAGAGGCTGGCCACTCCAGTGGTCTTTCAAAATTTTGCTGTCACTCTCCCCAGATCACCTCAAACCCCACTTCAAGGTAGCTGCAATTATATATTCTATTCCTTTACTGTTTAGCTCATCCTCTTCTATTAGGAAAGACATGCATAAAATGAATCGTGGTTTGCAAGCTTTCTCTCATCACTCCAGGCAGTTTCCCTGTCCTGCCTCTCCCATACGACTTTGTACCTAACTCAGATAATAGCCATTTTCACAGTTCTACAATTATCGATTCAAGTATTTCACACATTACACTGATCCTGAAGGCAAAACTCTCATTCTATTGATATTTAAATTATTTGGTCCCCTAGGGAGGCATGGTTCAGTGGTTAAGGTCTCGGAAATCAGAATCGCAGCCTAGGTCTATGACTTTTTGACTTGGGCAATTACTCAACCTTTCTTAGATTCTTTATCTGTAAATGGGGAAGATAAAAAAGTTAATTGTGACTGGAGGGCTTGTTAAAACACAGATGGCTGGACTCTACCAGGATTTCAGATTTAGTATGGCTGGGAGAGTTGGGGTTCGAGAGTTACATTTCTAATATATTCCCTGGCAATGCTGATGCTGCTGGTCAAGGGGTGCAGGGTGAGAATTACAGTGCTTTGAGAATCACAACTAAGTAGTTCATTCATTCATTCAACACGTATTTACCAAGGACCTTTAAGTGTCGGGCTCTAGGTAGGCATTAGGTATGATACAGTAGTGAATAGATCAAAGTTTATTTCCACAGAGACCTTAAAAATCTCCTGGAAACAGATGTAAAACAATAAACAGCAAAACCAAGAAAAATAACTTAGGATGGAGATCAGTATGAGGGTGATAAGACAGCTTCTTAGGGAACCTATGATTAGGTTGATGACAAAAGGCCTAAGAAGGTGACCTTTGATTATGAGACAGCACAAGGAAGAGACTCAGTCCCGGCAGACAAGTGACAGGGTAACCAAGGTCCTGATGGCCCTTACATGACCGGCATATTCTGCCACTACTTTTAACAACTGACCCAACTCATGTATCAGGAAGGAGGGGCCTCTACCTAACTTAGCTGACCAGGCTGCATTTTTGGCCACAAAAGGAAGAACGTAACTCTCTAGCTCTTTGGGTGATGCCTTCCAAGGTTACTAAAGCAAGACTTTGGCATTCTTGATAAGAACCTCACCAGACCCAGCCGCCTGAAGACAAGTCGGACTCCAGTGCTAACCTTTCACTGACATTTTCCTCGTTGTAATCTCGTTGTAATCCTACAATCTCAGCCCAAGGCGGGGCTCATCTGCCACTTTCCGGTCCTCTGATGCATGTTAGAGCATATTACACTGCGCAGGCGCAGGAAAGACCCTGCCTAAACATGCTTGGATGGCATTTCTTTTCCAGCCTCACTTTTCTTAAAATGACAAGAGCGGAGCCACCCAGGGAGGTAGTACCCGGATTTCTTTCCTGTTCGCTGCTCCCTTGTGTATTTGAGCCACAAATACCTGTGCAATGTTGCCTGAGAAAAATTCGGTTGGCTTGGTGCTCATTTCTACTTACGCCAAAGCCAAAGAACCCAGGGGCTGAACAGCAGTAACAATTTGAGACCTGAGTATAGAACGGAATCTGTGTTGACCACAGGGGCTTGACATTTTTAGGGAGAGAGGAAAGAAAGTGTGAAGTCCCAGAGGCAAGACAGAACTTGCACTGTTCCAGGAAAAGCAAGGAAGTCTTACTTTGTGCAAAGAAAGTAAGAAATAAAGTAAGGTAGGCAGAAGCCGGGCCACTCATTGCCTTACAGATTTTGGTAAATTGGATTTTATTCGGAATACACTACAGGTTGACACAGCAGAGGGAAATCATCCACTTTATTTTTAAAAGATGAGTAGCTGCTATGTGAAAATTGTAGGGGCTAAGAATACGTGCTGTCTTCAGGCTTTGCAAAGTTCAGGGAAGAAATAGATGTGGCTGACACTCACATAAAGGGACTGGATATGAAGAACAGTGGTCAAGATTTGATAGGGAGTGTGGAAGCAGAGCTTACGAAACTCGGAGAGGGGTTAGCGGTAGTGATTAGGAGAAAAATGTGTTCAATAGATATTTTTTAATAAGAGGAAGTGTAAATGCCAGAAATGCCTTTAGAAATGCCCATGAAGCCTGTGCTTGGCATTTAGTTTGTTAAAAATAGTAAGTCGTTTTGGATTGAAGATCTATTTTTTTTTCTGGATAGGAAACTGCTGACTTAAGCTGCCAGGACATTTCGGGCACTGTGTCTGAGGAAGTGGGCACAGTATCAGGAGCACGGATAAGCTCGTTAGAGAGCTTGTGACGGAATATGAATAAACACATTTCTACCCCAAATTCTTAGTTGTGCAGCAGACCAGAGGCTCAAGAGTAAGAATATTGAGTCATCTGGAGGAAAAAGAAGGTTGAGCAGTAGTAGGGGCTTTCTTCTACCCATATCTTTGTACCTTCTCTCTATAAGCTCTGATTGCTTGTCTTTTCAAAATCCTCTTTTAGGATTAAAAATAATAGTAGTTAAAAAAAAAGGAGGTAACAACCTAAATAATAGTAACAACAATAGGAAGTAGGGCAAACACATTGTGATACATATGTGCAATGGAATATTATTGAAACCAGATGCTGTTTCGACATTTGATCGAATGTATTTTCTCTTCTTGGTTGTTTTTGCCCCTGCAGCCCTTCCTCCATTACTGCCAGGCCTTCTGGTTGAGCTTAATGCCTCTGGAAAGAAAACAAATATAAGAAATAATTGTTTTCAGTTTCAAAATATTCTCTCTTAAAATTAGTAGCTAGAGTTTCAACTCCTGTAGGTAGCATTTACTATATTTTATACCAATGTCCAGAACCTGCATTCTAGAGAAAATGAAAGAGTGACCAAGAGGAGCCAAGGACAAGGTCTGCAGTCCCCAGCACTTGATCACAGCATGACTCTCAAAAGACCACGTGGTACTAGCTCAACCTAATACTAGATTCTGTTGAATTACAACCAGTGACCAGTTAGGCTAAGTCCTACTCCAGTGAATACTGCAAGGACCTGAAAATGTATCAACAGGCCCATTTTCCCCCATGTAATGCCATGAGACTGTTATCATTGGAGAATTTAAGGGCATTGAGAAGACACTCTGAGACAGAGAAATTACTCTGACTGAGTGTTTTAAACAGGAGGATGGAGATATTTTTAATTGGCAAAATTTAAAGCTTAATCCTCAGTGAATATGAAAGCTCAACAATACAAAGAGATTTGCAATAAGAAATTTTAAAAAGTCTTTTTGATGTTTATTGCTATATTTAATTTTTTTGTACATCCGTGTGAATGTTTAATCCAGCTATATTTATACTATGTAATCATTTTTAAAATACTGGAATGAAATGTTTTACACAAAACACTTTTACCACTGCTAATGTTTAAGATGAAAAGGCCACAAAATGCTATATAAGAAATTTATAGAAAGTGTGAGTATAAAAATAAACATACATCAAAATTTAAATCATGATTTGTGGGTGATGGAATTATGAGTAATTTTTCCTTTTCCTTTGGGATTCTTTCAGTTTCCCTTACATGTAAAAAGTGTTATCTTAAAAAATCAACTTTATTGAGATGCAATTTACATATGGCCAAATACAAAGATTTTAGTTGCATTGTTTAATCTGTTTTAACAAGTGTAAGAGGGGACCTCACAAAGTTCATGGAGAAATGGCTAAAAATAAACATTAAAAATAAAAAATACAAACTTTACTTTTTAACATAATTCTATTGAGTCCAAGACACTTTTTTTTTTTTTTTTTTTTTTTTTTTTGGGACGGAGCCTCACTCTGTCACCCAGGCAGGAGTGCAATGGTGTGATCTCAGCTGGCTGCAACCTCCGCCTCCCAGGTTCAAGCTATTCTCCTGCCTCAGCCTCCTGAGTAGCTGAGATTACAGGCACATGCCACTGTGCCTGGCTAACTTTTGTATTTTTAGTAGAGATGGGGTTTCAACATGTTGGTTAGGCTGGTCTCAAAGTCCTGACCTCATGATCCTCCTGCCTCAGCCTCCCAAAGTGCTGGGATTACAGGTGTGAGCCACTGCATTCAGCCTAAGTTCAAGGCACTTTTCTAAGCAATGACACCAGCCATTTTGTCCATCTGTAAATAACTGTCCTGAGAATATAACCATGTCAATGCAGTCCTTTTTTTTTTTTACATTATTAATTGAAGAAAAATGGGAATCCTTTAATTTATTTTTTTAAGATTAAAAAACAAAAATAGTCAGGAGAAGCCAGATCAGGACTGTAAAATGGAATCCTGGTCATTTCCAATTAACACTTGTAAAAAATCTCCTTTGTTTCATAAGAGGAATAAGCAGGAGCACTGTCATAGAGGAAAATGACTCTCTGGTGAAGCTTTCCTGGATATTTTCTGCTAACACTTTGGCTTTCTCAAAACACTCTCATCTAAGTAGATGCTGTTGTTCGGTGGTCCTCTAGAATGTCAACAAGCAAAATGCTTTGAGCATCCAAAAATACTTGCCATGACCTTCGTGGACCACTTTAGGTCTCGGTAGCCATGGCTTTGGTTATGCTTTTTCTTTAGGATGGTACTGGTAAAGCCGTGTTTTATCTCCTGATAAAATTCTTCAAAGAATGCTGCAGGATCTTGATACTACTTTTTAAAAAAATGTATTAAAAGCTCTACTCATTTCTGCAGCTGATCCAGATGCAACAGTTTTGGCACCCATTGAAGGTAAAGTTTGTTCAACTGTAATTTTTCAGTCAGAATTGTGTAAGTTGAAGCCATTCACATGTTTACGGTGCTCATTATTGTTTCTGCTGTTAATCACCAGTCCTCTCCAATTAGGGTATGAATCAGATTAATTTTTGTTCTTGCAAACTGATGTGGATGGTCTGCCACTGTGGGCTTTGTCTTTCACATCATTTTATCCCATCTTAAAATTAATTATCCATTTGTAAAGTGCTGATTTTGGGGTGGCTTTGTCCCCATAAACCCTTTGTAGAGTATCCACAATTTCACCAATTTTTCACCCAAGCTTCACCATATATTTTCTATTAATTCTTGCTTCAATTTTAGCAGAATTCATGTTGCTCTGTTAGGGGCTGTTTTCAAACCGGTGTCTTATTCTTCTTAGCGCCTCTAGCTAGATTTCATTCAGACATGTTATAATAAGTTATTTTAAGTTTATTTTGGTGGAAAAAAATTATTAAAATTCATGCATAACTTTTTATAATATGCATTTTCCATGAACTTTTTGAGGACTGCTCTATAAAACCATAAAAACATCACCCCTATAAATATTTTTGAATATTTTCTTTGTACCCCTGGAAGTTGAAATACTCCCTTCACCCCAAGAAAACACAGGTTTTATTTCTATCACCATAGACTTTCTAGAATTTGTGTTTACTTTCTTTGGATCAAAATAATGTCTGTGGATTATATCTATCTTGCTTTGTGTGTCAACAATTTACTTATTTTCAATTTCTAACTAGTATTCAATTATATAAATATATTATAGTGTAACCCAACTCAAGTTTGGCTGTTTGCCACTTGAGAACAAAGCTCCAGAGAGACAAGAGTTGTTGGGAGAAAAAGCAGGTTTATTTGGAGAGCCAGAAAACTGAAATGATGGTGGACTATCATCCTAAAGTACCATCTTAAGTCAATATAAATGTTAGGCTTTTTTCAGGCTAAGGGCAGGGGGAAGAAAAAGGGGTTGAGAGATCAAGTGCTAACCAATGACCTCAGACATCTGGGCATGATCAAGGGCCTGAGGAGACTGGGAATTTCTTAATCAGCTCACAATGTTCCTGTAAATCTTTAACAAAACAGTTGTTTACACACTTTCGCTTTAATCCCAGAGTTAGTTTTAAAAACTATGTGATTACTCTTTTTGTATACTATCTTGGTGCTCTAAATCATCCTAGCCTACATGTAGAAATGGGTAGAGGCCTCTTAACAATTTAGTTATGTTAGTTTCTTTGCTGTTTGTTGCATTTGCTTTTGGGTTCTTGGTCATGAACTCTTTGCCTAGGCCAATGTCTAGAAGAGTTTTTCCAATGTTATTGGGTCCTAGATTTAAGTTTTTGGTCCACCTTGAATTGAATTTTGGATAAGGTGACTGATAAGGATCCAATTTTATTCTTCTACATGTGGTTTGCCAATTATCCCAATACCATTTGTTGAATAGAGTATCCTTTCCCCATTTTGTGTTTTTGTTTGCTTTGTCAAAGATCAGTTCGTTGTATTTGGCTTTATTTCTGGGTTCTCAATTTTGTCCCATTGGTCAATGTTCCCATTTTCATAACAGTACCATGATGCTTTGGTAACTATAGCCTTGTAGAATAGTTTGAAGTCAGGAAATACGATGTCTTTGAATTTGTTCTTTCAACTCAGTCTTGCTTAGACTGTGCAGGTTCTTTTTTTATTTGTTTTTTATACATTTTATAGTTTTTTTTTCTAGTTCTGTAAGGAATAATGCTGATATTATGATGGAAAATGCATTGAATTTATGGATTGTTTTTGGCAGTATGGTCATAATAACAATATTGACTCTACCTATCCGTGAGCATGGGATGTTTTGCCATTTCTTTGTGTCATCTATGATTTATTTCAGTAGTGTTTGAAGTATTCCTTGCAGAGATCTTTTAACTCTTTGGTTAGGTATTTTTTTTTATTATTTTATTTTTATTTTTAAATTAAAAGAGATGGGTTTTGACCATGTTGGCCAGGATGATCTCGATCTCTTGACCTCATGATCAGCCTGCCTCAGCCTCCCAAAGTGCTGGGATTACAAGTGTAAGCCACTGCACCTGGCCGGTTAGGTATATTTCTAACTATTTTATTATTCTGCAGCTGTTGTATAAGGGGTTGAGTTCTTGATTTGATTCTCAGCTTGGTCACTGTTGCTGTATGACAGTGCTACTGATTTGTTAATGGTGTATCCTGAAACTTCACTGGATTTATTTATCAGATCTTGGAGCTTTTTGGAAGAGTCTTTAGGGTTTTCTAGGAATAAAATCATATCACTGGCAAACAATGACAGTTTAACTTCCTCATTACCAATTATTTATTTCTTTCTCTTGTCTGATTGCTCTGGCTAGAACTTTCAGTACTATGCTGAGGATTTTTGCATCTGTCTTCATCAGGGATAGGATATGAGTCTGTAGTTTTCTTTTTCTTTTCTTCTTTTTTAAATTATGTCTTTTCCTGGTTTTGGTATGAAGGTAATTAATACTGGCTACATAGAATGATTTAAGGAGGGTTCCCTCAGTCTCTATCTTTTAGAATTGTTTTAGTAAAATTTGTATCAATTTTTTGAATGTCTAATAGAATTTAGCTCTGAATTAATGTGGTCCTGGACTTTTATTTGTTGGCAATCTTTTTATTACTGTTTCAACCTTGGTACTTGTTATTGGTCTGTTCACAGTTTCCTTTTCTCCCTGGTTTGATCAAAGAGGGTTGTATATTTCCAGAAATTCACCCATCTTCTCTAGGTTTTCTAGAGATGTTTGTATGCATAAAGGTATTTATAGTATCCTTGAATGACCTTTTGTATTTCTGTGGTATCAGTTGTAATATCTTTCATTTTTTTCCTAACTGAGTTTATTTGCATCTTCTCTCTTTTCTTGGTTAATCTTGCTAATGATTTATTGATTTTGTTTATCTTCTCAGAGAACCAGCTTTTTGATTCATTTATCTTTTGTACTTTTTTGATTACTTATTTCAGTTTCATTTAATTCTACTGTGATACTTGTTATTTCTTTTATTTTGCTGGATTTAGGTAAGGTTTGTTCTTGTTTCTCTAGTTTCTTGAGGTGTGACCTTAGCTTGTCTATTTGTTCTCTTTCAAACTTTTGGATATAGGCATTTAATGCTATGAACTTTCCTCTTAGCACTGCTTTTGCTGTATCCCATAGGTTTGATGGGTTGTCACTATTATCATTCACTTCAAAGAATTTTTAGTTTCAATCTTGATTTCATTGTTGAACCAAAGATCATTCAGCAGCAGTTATTTAATGTCCATGTATTTGTACAGTTTTGAGGATTTCTTTTGAAATTAAGTTCCAATTTTATTCCACTGTGTTCTGAGAGAGTACTTGATATAATGTCAACTTTTTAAAATTTATTGAGATTGATTTTGTGGCCTATCATATGATCTGTCTTGGAGAATGTTTCATGTACTAATGGAAGGAATGTATATTCTGCAGTTGCAGGGTGCAATGGTATGTGAATACCTGTTAAGTCATTGTTCTATGGTATAGTTTAATTCTAGGGTATGGTTTATGCCCATGGTTTTTTTTGTTGACTTTCTGTATTAATGACTTGTCTAGTGCTGTCAGCAGAGTATTGAAGCCCCTACTATATTGTGTTGCTGTCTATCTCATTTCATAGGTCTAGCAGTAACTGTTTTATAAGTTTGGGAACTTCCAGTGTTAGGTACATGTATATTTAGGATTATAATATTTTCCTGTTCACCTAATCCTTTTATCATAATGTCATGTCCCTCTTTGTCTTTTTTTTAACTGCTGTTGCTTTAAAGTTTGTTTTGTTTGACATAAGAAAAGCTACTCCTGCTCACTTTTGGTTTCCATTTGTATGGAATATCATTTTGTTTCCCTTTACTTACTTTTATGTGACTCCTTATGTGTTAGATGAGTCTCTTGAAGACAGCAGATATTTGATTGGTGGCTATTTATCCATTCTATCCTTCTGTATCTTTTAAGTAGAGCATTTAGGCCATTTACATTCAATATTGCATTGACATGTGAGGTACTATTCTATTCTTTATGCTAGTTGTTGCCTGAGTACTTTGGTTTTTATTTCATTGTGTTATTCTTTTATAGGTCCTATAAGGTTTATGCTTTAAGGAGGTTCAGTTTGGTGTATTTTTAGATTTCTCTTCATCCTCAGGAATACCAGTTACTCTTTGATGTGGTCATTTAACATACTCTCAAATTTCTTGGAGGCTTTCTTCACTTAAAAAAAAATCATTTTCTCTTTTTCTTTGTCAGACTGAGTTAATTGAAAAGACTTGTCTTCAAACTCTGAAGTTCTTTATTCTACTGGTTCAATTCTATTGTTGAAACTTTCCAGTGTATTTTCAGTTTCTCTAAGTGTGTCTTTCATTTCCAGAAGCTGTGATTGTCATTTCTTTATGGTATCTATTCCTCTGGAGACTTTATTACCCATATTCTGAATTGTTTTTTAAGTGATTTTTAAGTTGATTTTCACCTTTCCCTGCTGCCTACTTAGTAGCTTAATAATCAACCTTCTGAATTCTTTAACTGACAATTCAGAGTTATGTTTTGTTTTGTTTTGTTTTGGTGGTGGTGGTGGGGGAGTAGTATTGAATCCATTGCTGGAGAGCTGATGTAATCTTTTGAGGCTGTTATAGAACCTTGTTTTTTCGTCTTACCAGAATTACTTTTCTGGTTCTTGTTATTTGAGTTGACTGTTTCAGTGGAAATATCTGGAACTTGAGGGCTGCTGTTCAGATTCTTTTGTCCCATGGGGTGCTCCCTTGATGTGGTGCTTTCTCTATTCCTTTATTGATAGGGCTCCCTGAGAGTCAAACTGCAGTGATTGGTATTGCCCCTTTGGGTCTAGCCACCCAGCAAGGCTACTGGGCTCCAGGCTGGTGCTATGGAGTATCTTCAAAGAATACTGTTATGTGATCCATCTTCAGATATCCCAACCATGGATACCAGCACCTACTCCAGTGACAGTAGCAGGGGAGTGAAGAAGGCTCTGTGGGAGTCCCTGGTTGTAGTTTTGTTTAGTGTGCTGTTTTTTTCAAATTCTGGTTATGCTAGCAGTGAAGCTGTCACTTGGACAGACTCAGAACCTCAGGTTAGTTAGGATGTTGATGGCAGGGTAATTAGCTCCTATTTTCTCCTTCTTTGGAGCAGAGTTGTTTTGCTATGAGTTGCTGTTTTGGCTTGAGTTGGTTGGCCTCCAGTCAGAAGGTGACACTTTTAAGAGAGTACCAGCTGCAGTAGTAGAAGGGTGATATAATATTGCATTAAGTTGGCCAGAATGAGTATTCAGGTTTCTTAGGCAATGAGTGGCATAACAGACCTCCAAAAAGATTATGTCTTTTGTCTTTGGCTACCAGGGAGGCTAGACACAAATCACCAGATAGGGTAGGGTTAGGTGAGTCTGACTTCAGACTATCCCTGTATGAGGATTGCTACAGCCAGTATGGGGGATGGGAAGGTGGTTCTCAGGCCAGTGGAGTTATTTTCCCAGTGGAATTATGGATGTCTCTGCTGTACCATACAGGGTGCCAGGAAAGTGGAAGAAAACCGGCCATGACAAGTCTCACCTAGCTTCCATACAGCCAGCAAGGCCATTCTCACTCCCTCTGTGCCTCCACAATGACACTGAGTTTTTATTCAGGCAGCCAGTGGGCAGGTTACCAGTCTCCCTGCTAAGCCAGCAGGGCTCTCAGGCCTTACCTCTTCACTTGTCTTCACCTTTGGCTGCTGTTTCTGTGCTCCTGTCTTCACTTCCTATTAATCTTCCACCCCACTGATTTTTCTCAGGAACGTTTGTGCTCAATTAAAGTTATTACAAAATCAGCTAGGAGCTTCCTTTACATTGTGGCCTCTCCCCAGTTCTGCTGGCTTCCTTCTTTTCCCCAAGGTCCTCTGTGGGATAAAGCCAGGGATGGCTTCCCTGGGGCTTGAGCTAAGAACTGGGAGTGCCTGCAGGGCTCTTCCCGCTGCTTCTTTTACTTTTATATTTTGCTTGACTCCCTAAATCCATTTCAGCTTTTAGTAAGTTTAAATCCTTCTCCTGTGATCTTGATTTTCAGGTTCCCCAGTAAGAATTTGTGTTTGGAGGCCGAATTTTTCTTCTTTCACACTTTGGGAACTCACAGTTTTGCAGTTGCCTCTTGGCATTTTCAGCAGCAAGCTGCTTCTTTCAAAGGGTCTGTGAATTCTTTCAGTTTTCCTCATATGTTCCTGTGTTGGTTCTTGCAGCAAAGGTTCACAGTGTGAGTCTCCAGATGCTGTCCTGTTTGTCTAAGCAGGAGCTACACCTTAGGCCCATCTCCTACTGCCATTTTTTACCCTCTCCAATAGCATTTCTGGCAGCACATTATCTCAGCTTTTATTTATTTGAAAATGTCTTTATTTTGTTACTTTTGTGGCTGTTGGAAACGGGTTTATAATGTTGGGAAAAATCCAATGAGACAATGGATTACTCAGCAAGGCTAATTTGCTTCCTGAGTGAAGGGTGCAACTTGCCAGCAGTATTGACACAAGAGAGCACCTGAACAAGGGAGACAGGGATATTTATAACTTTCATAATCTGATGCAATCACCCTACTGCTGTGTCCAGTTTCCATTGGCTGGAACAGGACCTCACATTCTATGCTGGACCCAATTGACTAAAAACTTGGAAATTTTCTGAATAGATAAGCAGAAAGATGATGAGGAAGAAAAGAAAGCCAGTCAGAAGAGGGTCAGGAGGGTTTCCAAATAAGAAATGGCTTGCCCAGTTCTGTTCAGACATGACTGAGTGAGTCAAGGTAGCTGATTTAAGACATAGCTGATTTACAGAATATTTATACATGGGCATATGTTTATGCTAATAGAAGATAATGGCCATAGAGCAAGAGATTGTAACTCCTTATAATGTAGTGTAAGATATAAACTTTGAAGAAGAACTTTCCCATCTCTCACAGTGGGATATTTTCACTGGGCTTATAATCCTTCGTGAACAATCCCTCTGTTGTGTCCTCCCTCCCTCACCATTTTGATTCTTTAAAGATACCATTTACTTGACTTACAAACTCCATTATTTGTAATGAGGAGTCAGTTGTCACTACTTGTTTGTATGTGATATTTTATTTTCTTCTGGGGCCTTTCAAAAATTTTCTCCTTATTTTTAATTTTTAAAGCAGTGTGACTGTGAGGTCATACACAGTATGATTGTGATGTGAATATGTTTTGCTTCCATTTTATTTATTTTGATGGAGCTTAAATAAATTTTTGAGGTCTGTGTGTTGATATTTTTAATCAAATATAGGAAAAATTTGGCAACTCCCTTAAATTGTTTTTCTTCCCTTTTTATTTCCTCTTATTATGGGACTCTAATTACATATACATTAAACATCTTGGTTGGGTGCAGTGGCTAATACTGGTAATTCCAGCACTTTGGGAGGCTGATGCTGGTAGATCACTTGAGGTCAGGAGTTTGAGACCAGCCTGGCCAACATGGCAAAACCCCATCTCTATTAAAAAGCACAAAAATTAGCTGGGCGTGCTGGCATGCACTTGTAATCCCAGTTACCCAGGAGACTGAGGCAGGAGAATCACTTAAACCTGTGAAACAGAGGTTATAGCAAGCCAAGTTCACACCACTACACTCCAGACTGGGTGATAGAGTGAGACTTTGTCTCAATAACAACAATAACGATAACAACTGAAAAACAACATTTTGATGTTTTCTTTAAGGTTTATCACTTTTTCTATCCTGTTTGTTTTTTTTTATCAGAAAGTTAATTTCTGTGGATCTATCTTAAAGTTTATTGGCCCTTTCTACTGCTATTTATAATATTTTATTAATGCCAAGCAGTGAGTGTTTGAAAATTTTTGACATTGTAATTGTCTTTTATGGTAAAAGACATTATGTCTTTTAGGCTGCTATAACAAAATGCCTTAGATTGGCGAATTTATAAACAACACAAATTTATTGCTCACAGTGTAGAAGCTAGGAAGTTCAAAATCAAAGTGCCAGCAGATTTGGTGTATGGTTAAGACCAATTCTTCATTGGTGGTGCTATCTAGCATGTTCTCACATGGTGAAAAGGGCAAACAGGCTCCCTCACAGTCTGTTTTATAAGGGCACTAATCCTATTCAAGAGCCCTCTGCTCTTTTAACCTAATCACTTCCCAAAGGCTCCATGTCTTAAAATCATTGTATTGTGGATTATGTATCAACATATCAATTTTGTGGGGACACAAACGTTCTTACCCTAGCAGTAATTTTCAGAGTAAGTATTTCTATTTCACTTTAAAGAAATAATTTCCAGTTTCTATTTCCTAGATATGATTACCCATCGGGTCATTTATTTAGACCATATTTTTGTTTAAATCATTTAGCCTGTGTCATAGCTACTTTAAAGTCATTATCTGCTAATTCTAATATCAGGGGGTATTTCATAATCTTAAATTTTTCTTTGGCATTTTTCTTAATTATGGATTGTAATTTCTTGATCCATGTATAGAATTTCTATCCTATGTATAGAATTAAAAAAATTAATGCTGGACATTATGAATAATACATCAAGGAAAGTTTGGATTATGTTTTCTTCCTTAGAAGAGCCTTAAGTTTTGTTCTGGCAGGCAATTGATTACTAGAAGTTTTCCTTCATCCTATTGAGGTTCTGGTTAGTATGTAAGGGCAGGCCTGGAGTGGCTTTATCCTAAGACATAGTTTTTATCGCTGAGATTTTGCCGTTCTGGTGTTTCAGCTGCATGTTCAGGGTATTAATATCTTTCCACTCTGATTGGACTAATATTTCAACATTTCCTAAAATATCTCCATACCTCCACCTTATGGCAATAACTCTGATAAGCCTTACAGAATTTCACTCTGCATATGTGCAGTCTAGACCTTGGCCAATGATCCGTAACATTTTATCCCTTTGTCCAACCATGGTATTCTGCTGCTTTCATTATATAAGTTTCTCCTCTCTAGTAATCTGTTTTGCAACTTCCAAGTATTAATACTTCACGCTGAGTTTTGATTTTTTAGTCAGTAGAACCCCTGGCTGTTTTAGGAGGTGGGGTAATATTTCTCTGTACTGTGGTTGGGAAACTATATGTATCCAGGCAACAAGCAGGGGATTATGGAGCATGCTCTTCTGTTTGTCTTCAGTGAGTGCAGTGCTGTGCTGTCCATTAACCAGAGCCTGAAGGCAGTAGCATTATACATTTTCTCCAGTTTCAGTTTGTTTATGGCAGGAAGGTAGGTCCAGTACCAGTTAATTCATTATCACAGGAAGAAAGAATCCTTCATGAAAATACTGTCTTTGATAACAGGAATATACACAAATGTTGTTGAAATGGTACTTCGTGTTCCATTTTCTTATATGTAAACCTTGAGTTACAGGGTGGATGATTCAATATTAGTTCAAACATGTGGGTACATAGTACATAGTTGATGCTTAAAGATATTTGTTACTAATTGGATTTTTTTGTAGTTGATATGATTTCTTTTTCCAAATTCATATTCTTTCTTTTGTTTATAGATTATACAGTCATCTTCACTCTATGACAGAGGAGATTTTTATATATACAATCAGGATCAAGCCGGGAAATGGCTAATACATGTCACCTATCACAGGAGAAATTATTTCATTTTGCTCATAGTCAAGGAAAGACTTTTTTACAAAAAGAGAAATGTTGTTTCGCATTTTGAAAACTGGCAGCCTATATGAACTACTTAATTTTTTTGCTTTCCCCTTTCTTTTGATCTGTATTTAAAAGAATCATTCAATACATACTGGTATAGAATTTGCTTTATGTCTCTTTTCATTATATACTCTATTCTACCTTTTCTACTAGGTCAAAGATATAACTAAAGAAATTTTAGAACGTCAAAATCAATTTCTAAATCAGCAGTAAAGTGATTTTCCTTCTGACAAGTTATTTGAAGGATGAATCTATTTTAAAATATGTTGTCTCTACAAAGGCCATGCCTGAATAAAAATGTTTATTTTAAAATATGAAATCAGGTTATACTTGATTATGCAGCTGATTTCCAAGGCATAGCACAGTATGTCTATTTCTTGGTGGTGGTGGTTGTGGTCTACTCCTTTTGTAAATTTAGAAAAAATTGTGCTCTTTTTGAACTTAGTATGTCTTTCTTTATATCATATTGTATATTTTCCCATAAGTGTTTGGACAAAAAAAAATTTAACAAACAAAAGTTACAAGTTACTAGTTTTCATTATTATGGCATATGAGTTTTTCCTCCAGTTTTCAATATAACTATTTTGCTTCTGGTTTCTTAGCATACCACCCAGACCGGTACTTTCCTCATCATTCCTAGAAGATAAATGACCCTGGAGTCTGTCAACTGACAAGGCAGTAAACCTTCCTGTCCTGAAATGCTCCTGGAAAAATCTATTCATGGTACACTGACTCAGTGCCGCACCAATGGTCATTCAGCTTTGCTAGTAAATTTTTCTCTCGCATACACATCTACACAGCTCCTGTTCTTGGCCGTACCAAATTTTAAATGGTGCTTGACATTTCTAATTCTATAAGACACAATGGAAACTTCAGTGAATGTGGAATCAGACAAATCTAGATTTGATTCTTAGCTTCATTGTTTGCAAGCTGTGTAACCTCTTTGAAATACAGATTTCTCACGTGTAAAATTCAGGTAATAAATATTCTTTGCTGTTAGAGAACTCAGAGGATTTATAAGCTAAAGTAGGAACCCTAAGCTAGTATCAGGTATTTATAATTCTTCACAAATTCTAGTCAGCTAACTGTCAGGAAGCCTGGAAGTAATGGGTCCTATTTTCACCAGAGTTGATTTATCAAACAATGTTTTAATGTTTATTTTGCAATTAATTCATCTGCTCTTAGAGAGAGAGGCCTCATTGCCCTTAGGCCCTCCCCTTCCTAGTAGTTGATCGAACCAGTGGACTTTCCCATATTTACTGAGTCATGTGCGAGGACAAGTTATTTGTAACTTACCTGGCAATAGATGTTTTTCAAAGAAAAGAAAAAAGTTTGTTTGCAAGTTTAAATTAGCTAACCCTTGCCGCAGTTCTCATTTGAAGTCTTACTAGGTTTTTGTTGGGACATTTTAAAATCAGACCATGGGCCTTTCAGCCAGAGGAAACTGAATAAAATCCCATCATTTCCACTTACAAGCTGCATGACATTGCCCAAGTTGCATATTCTTTATGAATCTCATTTTTCTTGCTCATTAAATGGAAATAACAGTATCTGCCTTTCAGGTATGTGTCATGATTAAATGGGATAACTTATGTAAAAATGTTCATTCTTGGCTTTTATCAAACATTAACTCCCTTTCCACTTTCCCATTCTGGCTTTGACATATGGCTGTTCAATAATGACTTATCAAATCTGCTGGATTTTTAGAACCCAACTTATTCAGTCTTTCCGCCAAAAAGTTTACCTTGTACTTTGGCATTGGTTAATAATTCATAGAATTTCTGAATGTCAGTTACATTTTAAAGTTTTGGCGTGAAAACATATGACCGAAATTGTACAGATAGAAGTGAACCATTTGGCATTTTTCTTAATGTTATTAAACAGTATATTTTCACTGGAAGAATCGTGGATTCCAACATGATTCCAACATTCAGTCTGGTCAGAAACAGGGTAACTCACGTTATCCTTGGATCTCTACCCATGTATCAAGATAACCCTGTGTATGCATGACATCAGAGGTTCAAAAGTTTTGAATCAATAATGAGGAGAGTATTTAAAAGACTTGATGGACACTGGCACAACACTACCCTTATCCCCCAGTGAGGCCTTATTATTTAAACGTGACAGCAAGTATCTCAGTAAATGTATAAATTTGAGATTACCACATGATCATCTTTGGGTTTCCAAAGGACCAAACTGTCCATTTTTAATCATTCTGGAAGGTGGTGAATTTTAACACAGGACTTGATGTCTTAGGGGGCAAGCTTTGTGATAAAATAAGGGAAAAGCTTTTTCCTTTCCTAGTGCTCAGAGACAATTTGGTCCAGGTACTGAGCCATAGAGATAACCTGAGCCTTTTGGGAAGTGAGAATGGGGAACTGCATTTGGCTACAGGGAGACAGCCCCTTATGGAACAGTAGGAGTTACCTGGGCATATGCAGTTTGCTACAAATCATTCTCTGTCTTGCTTGTTTCTCTTTCGTTGACTCTGAATCATCCATAAACCTTCATTAAAGTTGTAGGATGGTCTTTCCTATTTTGTGAGGGATTAAGGGGAAGGCTTGTTCTCTATTTGGAACAATTGGAAAAAAAGAAAAGGAAGAGTTCTGTCCTCTCTCCTGAGGTTAGAGTTGTTAGTCACAGCTACGGTAACCAGCAAGGGCAGCTGTCTACATCAAAGAAGTGAGCCTTAAGCGGTTACTGGCAGCAAAGGCAGTCAATGGTGGCCTGTTAAGAGGAGGAGAGGAGATGCATCAAAGAACACAGGGAAATAGTTTCGAAATGGTGGCCTGGAAATCACTCAGACAAACCTACGGGCATATTCAAGGGTCTAATTACTAGTACCAAAGGCAGTAAAAGTGCTTAGTTTCGAGACTCGAATTGCACACTGACTATATAAAATTCTTTCATAGGTGGCTTTGAATTAACAGTTTAACATCTGTAGAGAGAATTAAGGAGCACTCAATTCAGTTATAGATAGTTTTCTATTAATCTCAAAAATAAATGAAGTTCTTTAAGTCATAAAGATTTCTAATACCTTTCCACTTGGAAAAAGAAATTATTTTCCAGATTGGCGATTTCTTGAATTAAAGGTTATAATGGGGAGAACAGACTAAAGAAATAGAATGACAGACTTTTATTTCTGTGCTGGGAACGTGGGCACTTTTGGAAGAGGAGATTCAGAGAAGCTCTTTTGTGAAGGTCATAGAAGGCAGTTTGTAAAGGTATTTGAGATAAATAGAAGGTGCATGCTGGATGCACTTCAGCTGCATAATTAATGCCTCTTAAAGCAAAATTTGTGCATTCTTTCTTAAACAGTCTATTACCAGCCTCTGCGATGTGTTTTCTCCAGAACATATGTACTTCGTTGTTTGGCCAATATTGATTATTTCCCTCTTTTTCCAATGGACCTTAAAATAAACATTATTATTATTATTATTATTATTATTATTATTTTTTTGGTAGAACTCTTGTATGCACTAAAGTATCCAGACACCAGCCACATGTTTATTTCTGGGATTTATGTTAAACCAACAGAGAACGACAAAGACTGTTTAAAGTTGTGTATTGTTCCTTAAGAAAACATCTCACTAGGTTACATCTCTTCTTTGTGTTAAGTCTTTTCTGGGTGCAGAATCTCAAAGGCTGAAGATATATTCAGGGTAACATCAAATTTTAGCTTTGGAAATTATCTAAGGTATTATCTTGTATGATCCTCTTAGCCATTCTGTACTCTTTTCTGCATTATCTCATTTTGGTGTATTTTTGTTTGTTTGTTTTTGCAGCAGAGTCTTGCTCTCCCACCCAGGCTGAAGTGCAGTGATGCAGTCTTGGCTCACTGCAATCTCTGCCTCCTGGGTTTAAGTGATTCTCCTGCCTTAGCCTCTGGAGTAGTGAGGTCTACAGGCATGTGCCACCACACCCAGCTAATTTTTGTATTTTTAGTAGAGATGGGGTTTTGCCATGTTGGCCAAGCTGGTCTTGAACTTCTGACCTCAGGTGATTCACCCACCTCAGCCTCCCAAAGTGCTGGGATTACAGGCATGAACCACCGTGCCTGGCCTCTTTTCTGCATTATCACTAATCTTTCTTTTGATTAAATATTCTACTTCCTATTCTTTACAAGTAGTACACTCCATTTGGGGCAATTTTAGTAAAATTTGACATTCACGGGTACCTAAAAGTTATGAGTTTAGTGAAGTTGAAATGATTAATCCTCAAATTACTCATAGGGAAACGATAGCAAATTTTACCGCCAGCTTGGACCCTGTAGATTCACCAGTCACTCATGAACAGTTGTGAAGCCCCTGCTTATCCATGGGAGGCTGGGCCCAGTGATCTCTAAGACCTCTGCCAACCCAAAAGCTCTCTGGTTAATTGGAAGCCTGTAGTCTGTGAGCACAGTTAGATTTTTATGTAACCAGATCGCTCCTCTTACTATGTGAGAGGATTAATCAACTTTGGAAGATGCCTATGGATCATTGGGAGATCCAGAGCTTTTTCATTACTGTGGGATTACCTGCAACACTGCCGCAGCTGCGTCTCCATTGTTGTCATAATTAATATGAATGGAAAGAAACCAGCAACACAATATAGCTAGATACATGCTTTAACTGTAGTGCACGCTCAGAGATGCAGCTGAATGCATCTGAGACGCTGAATGTATCACAGATGCAGCTGGATGTATCTGAGATGCATGCTCTGAGCTTGCACCTCAGAGACTGCAAGCTCTAATGACTAATGGTGTACCTGGCACAACAGAGGTAAAATGAGGAAAATTATTACAGGACTTAGGCAGGAAGTTGAAGCCTACTCTCTGTTGAACCCATGGGAGGTTCCTCTTCTCCCATCTCTGCAGTATTTCTGCATCTCTGCTGCCGACTCCTACTTGGTGAGGTTGTTAGTCTACTCAGCACAATGTTATATTAAACCCTTTGATGATTTGTTGGAGATGACTTTCAGAGTTGTGCATCTGCAATGTGTTCAGCAATTATTCGCTGAATACCTATTACCTTCTAGCATGGTGCCAGAGCCTTTACATGCTTTATCTTCCTGTTTTCCTCTTCATGAACTATAAAGTAGATATTATTATCTCAAATTTACAGAAAAAGAAACCAAGGGACTGAAAAGATTAAGCAACATACTCAAATTAGCTAATGAGGGGTACTATTGTACTTTAAGCCCAAACTCCTGTACTAGTTTCTATCGCCTCCATAACAAATTACCACAAACTGACTTAAAAATAAAATTTATTAACTTATGGTTATGTAGGTTAGTAATGCAACATGGGCCCTGCTGGGCTATCATCAAGGTATCCACAGAGCATAATTCCTCTCTACAGGTTCTATAAGAGAATTAATTTGCTTGCCTTTTCCAGCTTCTAGAGGCCACCTGCATTACTTGACTTGTAGCTTCTTTTCAAACCTTCAAAGCTAGTAACACAGCATCTCTCTGGCCCTGCTTCTATCTGCACATTTATTCGACACCATAGTTTGGAAAGGTTCTTAGTTTTTTTGTTTTTCTTTTTGGGATGGAGCATTGCACTCTCACCCAGGCTGTAGTGCAATGGTGCGATCTCGGCTCACTGCAATCTCTGCCTCCTGGGTTCAAGCAATTCTCCTGCCTCAGCCTCCTGAGTAGCTGGGACTACAGGTGTACACCACCAGGGCCAGCTAATTTTTTTTTTTTTTGTATTTTTAGTAGAGATGGGATTTCACCATGTTGGCCAGGATGGTCTTGATCCCCCGACCTTGTGATGTGCCCACCTCGGCCTCCCAAAGTGCTGGGATTACAGGCGTGAGCTACCGTACCCAGCCCAGGTTCTTAGCTTTTAAGGACCCATATAAATAGATTGGATCCAGGGCAATCTCCACATTTCAAGGTTGCTAATCATATTTACAAAGTCCCTTTTGCTATGTAAAATAACATGTTCACTGGGACATTCCTATCCTCCCAAGTGCAAACAGCTCTCTGTGGCATCCAACTTCGGTGGCTAAAAATGTTTGCCACCTTCATTGGCAACAACGTGGCCTTCCAGGTGCTGTTCAGGGTGTATCTTAAAGCAGTTCGCAGCCATGTTCGTGCGCAAGGTCTTCCTGTACTGGTATGTGGGTGAGGGCATGGATGAGATGGAGTTGACTGAGGCTGCGAGCAACACGAACAACCTGGTTTCTGAGTCCCAACAATATCAGGATGCCTGGGAGGAGGGAGAGTCTGAGGAGTGGGCCGAAGAGGAGGTGGCCTGGAGCCTTCGGTTACTGAGTGAAGGATGGAAGTGGTGTGGATTTTTTATTCACTGATGATGTGTTTTATGATAGCCATGTCTCATTCCATGTGCACTTGCTGGGTGTTCGCCTGTATTCAATCATTTTAATTTTCATAGTAACACAAAACCAAAAGAATCCCAGGCCTGAAATTAGGACACAAACATGGATGAGCAGGGAACGTCATTCTTACTGTCACCCCTTCTTTTGATCCTCCTTATGTTAACCTGTTACTCTCAACACTTACTAGCTTTGCTCAGTCAGTTTTATGACAAGTCCAGGGTCCAATCAGTTCCAGACAAATGGTGAATGTTCAATAAATATTTTTGAAAAAATTAGTAAATATCTAAAATACCAGAATTTGGAGGTGTTGTTTTACCACCACACAAATGGACTAATCATGATTGATTCGAGAGGTAATTGTTTCTAATATCATTCTAGACTTTTAAATTGGGAGATAAAGGTTAATCAGTTTTCTCAGAGGAGCAGAGTTGCCTATTCTGTGTGCCGTTGAAGCAGCAACATGTGCTCTTGCTGTACAGCCCTGGCTAATTAGTTGACAGCATTACTAATGCATGTGCTTTGGGGAGTATTATGGATGCCACTGATCTCTGCTTTGAGGGTGATCCCTTTGGTCTGCAATCCTTCTGGGAAAAGCACATTCAGAAGCTCAAGTATGCTAAAAAACACAAACTGAAAACATTGATGAGGTTTTCTTTATGATAAGTTAATGTTTTTTGGCTTGATTCAAGTAGAAACTGGGTATAAACAATTAGGATGCCAGAAAGTAAGATTCTTATGCATGTGAATTAATTGGAGTCAGTGGGAATGCTGCAGGGATACTCTCTGAGTTCAATTGTTAATATTAGCTGGGAAAAGAAGGGAAAAATCAAAGCCTGAAAATTTGGTAGAAAAGAAAAATAATTGTTTCTTCTAGTGGGCCTACGTGGATTGAGGGTGGTAAAGAAACCTAGAGGGGGTGATTGGACAAAGAGGAGCTGCATGACAGACAGCTAAAACCAGCCCGAATGCTGAGAATTGACGATGGGGTTGGAGTCAGTAGTCTCCCTTGATATCGCTGCAAGCAAGTACAATCGGTACTAAACCAATTTTTAGACAAAGAGTGAAATTAGATCAAGGATCATTCAGGGTACATAACAAAATAATACCTTGACTAGGATTTGGCATTTTTATGTGATTAAGAGATCGCGTTGGAACAGGGAGGGAAATATGGTGCAGTGCTTTTGGCAGGATTTCAAAATGTCCAATGTTTCTCTTTGGCTTTCCCCAAGTCTTCCCAGTGACGGGTACCTATGGGCATTACATAAACCAAAAGAGGCAGCTGAGAAAGGCAGACGAACTACAAAGGGGAGATGTGTGCCTTTAACAAAAAACTGAAGGTATAAATTTGGGCTTCCCAAAACAGAGATAAATATATGCATTTCTCAGCGGTACTGAGAGATAACTGTGAACATAACAGCAATGTCACTTCGAATTACTTACTGCTTGCATTAGGGGAGGCAAATGTTTTATTAATAAACAAGCGGTTAACACACTATTTGTTCCCAACCATCAGTGTCTGGAAGGGCAGGGGAGGCCAGGCTGAAACATCTGACAAGAGAAATGATTTACCAATTTAGTGTGACTGACAGACCTGGTGATGAAAAGGGACTTTACTGTGTAGCACCAGGGAGCAGTTGAGGAGATGTGGTTCTGCTGGGTGAAGGTGGCAGAAGTTCTGGGAGCCCCACCTTTGCCAAGATAAAGAGCTTCCTCACAGGACTGAGAGCCAGACTGGACTGATTGGGTTGACTGGAAAGGCAAGAGTAAGGGGAAGAGAAGAGGAGAGAGGCAGAGGCAGAGAGGGACAGGAGAGAAAAGGAAGGAGAAATGAAGAGAGATAGGTAGAGAGGGAAAGAGAGAGAAAGAGTGTCACTGCTTCATTTGATGCAGCACATAATTTAGGAACTGCACACTCATCCATTACAAGCTGGCTAATAACTGATCAATGACTGCAAAGCACTTGGAAGGAAGGGATTTTTACACAAATGTTAAATAGCAAAAATGTTGGAATTTGGTTGATGATTGCAGCCAAATCTAGCCTGCCAGCAGAAAGCTGGGAAGGTTATTTGTTTGGAGAAGGGTCTGGGTGACTCTTGGACTCTCACTGCAAACCACATCTGGATTTCCCACGTGTATGGCTGGGTGGGAACAGGATGGGGTGGGGTTGGGTGGTGAGGTTTTCAGATGCAATTTAACTGTGCTGTAATTAGGGTATTATGCTCCAGGGGTGGCCCCTCCTGACTCTTCTGGATCCTTTGCCATTGCATTAAAACCGGCCTGCTACAGGCACAAGCTCACATGACTCATCGGTATGAATGAAACTTCCTGATTAGGGGTTGCACCGGTTGTAATTTATCAGTGTAGAGCTGTCATAGCAAAGTCATTATAAAGACATTCAGCACTTACCACCAACACAAATACTGCCTTCTGCAAAAGGCTTTGACTTTTCATAGCCACGTGCCCCTCCTGCCCCTAGAAATAAGACCTCAGTCTGGTGATTCTTCAGCCTATTACGGCTCTATGAAGATGAAACTCTAACACGTCTTCTGACCCCCCAAAACTCCTTTTGGTATTTTAGGATCTATGATAGTTCTCCACCTCTAGTTCTTACTATACTTGTTTTGTTTGTTTTTTAGGAAGAAAGAAATAGTTCCTCCCATTTAGGAAATTTAATTACTAGGGTATTAATCTGTCAATTTTAGGCTGCTCAATGAATTCTTATTGCAAAAACAGCTGTAGCCAACAATATTGCAATATTGTATTCTTAAGCAAACAGCAATGTCTCTGGAATGTGTGCACATAAATATTAATTAGGAAGAGAAACAAGACAGCAATGAAACAGTTTCTATTAATTATTTTGGCTCCTTTTCAAATTTGTTACAGTTTATCTGACTTTCTTTTTCAGAAGCTCTGAGAACAATCTGTCTTAGCCTATTTATGCAGTGAAGGTGTCTGAAAGTCAGTGACTAAATTTAATGGTAAGTCTTCCTGAGAAGGAAATTTTTTCTTCTTTGCTAATCTGGGCTCATGATGAAGGCAGAGAGGACTTACTTTGATCTTCCCTGTTGGGCCAGATGGTTTTTGTGGACAAGCTGTCAGGGGGATTCCCAGGACTTCTTGGCTCTAATTGAGGCCTGTTACCCAACAATTTTCTTAAGAGATCAGATAGTTCCCATTAGAAGGAAAAGATAAAGTATACGTACAGTTGCTTCTTAGTTATTCAGAGGAACTTACCTGGGGATATCTATTACCTGTAGCATAGTAAAGACAGAGAAGCAGGTCACAGTGTTCTCTTAGCAGCCTGAAGGTTGCCCAGAGTTAATTTTAGAGTTAATGTTACATTTTGTTTGGCAAGTTTGATTATCTTTCAATTTTGTCTAGTTTTCAATTTGTGTTTTTAGCTCATGGAACATTAGAAGGTAAATTCATTGCACCTACTAACTATATGTAAGTTTGGTTAGAAGTGATAGCTGATGTGAAGTTTAGAGAAGTACTAAAATGAGTAGACACAGCAAGTGTGAAAGCCAGGGCCAAACCACTGAGAATATGGGGAAAGAAACCTTTACATCCCTTTCACCTTCAAAAACCTACCATAAAATATTCTACATTCTTAACTGCAACCTTGTATCATTAAGAAGAGAATCAACTTAACTCACAGAATAAAAATTGCAAATGGCTGATAAACATATGAAAAATCTTTAGCCACAGGTTAGCAAAAAATGAAAATTAAACATGAAGGCAATATAGGCAATATTTCTTAATCTGTCAGATTTGCAGAGATTTAAAACAGATAATAGTTACTGTTGCCAAAGGGACAAGAAAGCAGGCATTCACAGCTATCTCAGCAGAGAAATAAATTGGTACGACCTTTCTGAAGGACAATTTGGCAGTGCATGACAAATGCTTTAAAAATTTATTTTTTTTTTTGAGACAACGTCTTACTCTGTCATCCAAGCTGGAGTGCAGTGGCACGATCTCCGCTCACTGCAACCTCTGCCTCCCAGGTTCAAGCAATTCTCCTGCCTTAGCCTCCTGAGTAGCTGGGACTACAGGCACATGCCACCACGCCTAGCTAATTTTTGCTTTAAAATTTTGTATGAGCTTTGACCCACCATTGCCAAATATAACAGTTTATTCCAAAAAATCATTAAATATGTTAATAAGCATATAACTTCAAAGATTGTCAGCAGAAATTTTTGTAATTTCCAGAGAGAAAAATATATTCCAATATTCTGAAAACAAATTATGATATATCCAAGTAAAAAAACAACAGGTAGTAACTAAATGATGTGACTATGTTGTAGAAACTATTTATTAATATGGAAAGATTAGATGTTCCTGATAAATAGAAAAAACAAGCAGATTACAAAAAAAATGAATAGTGTATGTCCACTTTATGCTTAAAAATACACAGACAAAAAGAAAAATACATATCAGAATACCACTGATAATCTGCCCATTTCCTGCACAAATTACAGGAAAGGGTGCAGTACATTTAAGAATTTTCTTATTTTTACGATTTACTTATTTACTAATTTGTTTGTTTCTCTAGCAATACATTCTGAGCACCTACTATGGACTAGGCATTGGGTGTATAGCAAGGCATAAAAAGCAAATGGTCTCTGCTGTAATGAAACTTATTTAGTGATATGGTTTGGATCTATGTCCCACCCAAATTTCACATTCAATTATAATCCTCAGTGTTGAAGGTGGGGCCTGGCGGGAGGTGAATGGATCACGGGGTGTTTTCTTATGAATGGTTTAGTACCATCTCCTTGGTCCTAAGTTCTTGTGAGATCTGGTTGTTTAAAAGTCTGTAGTTCCTCCCCCATTTCTCTCTTCCATCTGATGCAACTATGTAAGACATGCCTGTTTCTCCTTCTTTTTCCTTCATGATTGAGAGTTTCCTGAGGCCTCCCCAGGAGCTGAGCAATGCCTACATGCTTCCTGTACAGCCTGCAGAACGATGAGCCAATTAAACCTCTTTTCTTTATAAATTACCCAGTCTCAGGTATTTCTTTATAGCAGTGCAAGAATGGACTATTACACTTAGAGAGATGGCCAATCTTATAGTCCAACATACAAATTAAAAAGTGTAAGAGTGACAAGTGTAAACAGAGAGCTATAGAGCCCATCAGAGGGAGTTAGGATGAGGGAGGGAGGTGACAACACTGTAGAAAGCCCTTGCAGAGAGAGGGTGTAGGGAACATGATGGACTGAAAGAAGTCCTCTTTGGACAGTGCCCCAAGTAAAGGGCTCCTATAAAGAATGTGGGCCCAAGGCTAGGGGTATAGGATGAACCCTGCTGTCTAGAAGTCCATTTTTAGTTTCTCTTCATCCCAAGAGCAATGTGTAGCTTTAGACATATGTATGAATGATTTGCCTTTTGAAAAGGTAATTCTGACTTTCTCACGGAAGGCATATCAGAGAGAAGCCTGAATCGGGGCAGATATACAAACTAGAATGGTATAAAAATAAGAGAAGCTATGGGATATGAGAGGACGTTGAAACACAGGGTAATGGCGATGAAGATGGAGAGAGTGATGTCTATTTGAATGTGATTCAAAGGGTGAATTTGATGGAGTGGATATGGGGCTGAGGGAGAGGAAAATCAAAGCTGACAACTGCTGTTTTGTTTGTGCTGCTGACTGAATGGTGGTAAGATCCCTTGGGGTATACACAGCGACTGCCAGCCAAGCTGGGGGCAGGGTGGGACCTGTTAAAGATTTGAGTTTGGACATAATAGTTTGAGATATTATTGAGACACTGTCTCAGTCTTTTTTGTACTACCATGACAGAATTCTATAGTCTGGGTGATTTATAGAGTAGAAATGTATTTCTTATGGTTCTGGAGGTGGGATGTCTAATATCAAGGCACTGCCATCTGGTGAGGGCCTCCTTGCTGTGTGATGATGAAAGGTAGAAGGGCAAGAGGAATGAACACGGAATCCTTACATGGCAGCAGAGTGGAATAATAAGCTAGCCAAGTGCTGCACAAAGTATCTTTTAAAAAGGCCTTAATCTTATTAACAAAGGAGAAGCCCTCATGTCTAAAAGTTCAGATAGGTTCAAGGGCTAAGATCCAGAGTGGTCACTATCATGGAGGGTTATAGTGAGACTAAGTCAGAAGCCAAAAAGGAAGTGAGTGTGTTCTGATCATTTCATTTTGTGTTGTTATAATCTCCTTTAAGAGCAAGCAGTGTATTTACACACTTGCTTCATTTCTTGAACAATGTCAAACACTGCTGTTATTTCAGTATATATCTAGCAAAATCAATCAATGGATAACAGGATGAATAATTGTGGAAATTTAATTTATTTCAGCAGTATGCAGTGCTCAGGCAAGTATGGCACATGTTTGTTAGTCATTACTGGTATTTCAGAAGAAGAGATGATGGTGAAGAACTGGAATTAGTGGCTGGTTCAGCCATTGCCTTGCTTTGTTCTTGAGATAGAAGTATGGAAAACAGGTCTAGAAAATTCACACTGTATTGTTACTGAGAGTTTAGCATCTAGACCTTAGGTCACCTGGACCAGTAGCCTTCTCTTGTTCCATCAGCATGAAAACAGTTTGAAGGCATGCGCTGAATGCCCTTCTACAATTTTTCTCAACCTGTAGTGATAGAAAAGTACAAAAGAAGAGGGAGATTTTGAATCCACTTTCACGTAGTGGAAACAAGAACATAACTAACAGTAAGAACTTCGGTAGATAAAAAACTAAGTAACATGAACCATCAATTCACATACTCACACAATCTATGATTATACAGACATGCCCTAATTTAAATGTGTGATTAAACAGAACGTTATATTTTTTCTTATCAGATTTACCACAATTAAAAGAATTCATTGACATTTAGCATTGCCAATGGCATGGGGAATATGTTTCTCTACTGTTAATATAAATTCCTACCATTTTTTTGGAGGAGGAATGGTGGTCAATTTAGCAGCGTACATCAAAATGTTAAGTGCACATGCCCTTGGATCCAGACATTTATCTTTTTTTGTTGTTGTCTTTCTTTCTTTCTTTCTTTCTTTTTTTTTTCTTTCTTTCTTTCTGTCTGTCTTTCTCTCTATCTTTCTTTCTTTCTTTCTTTCTTTGTCTTTCTCTCTTTCTTTCTTTCTTTCTTTCTTTCTTTCTTTTTTTTATAAAGATGGGGTTTCACCATGATGGCCAGGCTGGTCTTGAACTCCTGACCTCAGGTGATCCACCCACCTCAGCCTCCCAAAGTGCTAGGATTACAGGTGTGAGCCACCACGCCTGGCCCTCTAGACATTTATCATACTCTCAGTAATAGCTAAGAGTTTTGAATTCTGACCATGTGGTTGTTAGCTTTATGATCTTTAGTGATACAAAGTTTTTTATTTTTCACAAAACTCTGAAATAGTTTCTATTATTGTTGATCTTGTACAGATGAAGAAATTGAGTCACAGTGAGGTTAAATTATATTCCAGAGCCACACAAATAATGAGCTATAGAAATCAGATTCAAAACTAGGTAGTTTGGCTCTGGAGCTTGTTATGTGAGTAGGGCCTGCCTTAATTAACTCCTTGTACAGATCGCCACCACATCATGGCTTTGGAGAGTTAAGGCTCTCTGAAGGCTGCCCCACCTTCTCTTCTGATCTACTTATGGACCCATCCCGAGAATAGCAATGGCACTCTGATGCCACTAGACTGACAAGTGGGATTCAGAAAGATGTTCTTTGCCTGAGCACAGATATATTGACACTTTTGCACCCTCCTCTCTGGTCTACCTGACACATGACACTGTTCTTCATGAATTAATAGGGTACCTGGAACTTCTCTATACATCTTTATTTATTTATTTATTTATTGAGACGGAGTTTCGCTCTTGTTACGCAGACTGGAGTGCAATGGCGTGATCTCGGCTCACCGCAACCTCCGCCTCCTGGGTTCAGGCAATTCTCCTGCCTCAGCCTCCTGAGTAGCTGGGATTACAGGCACGTGCCACCATGCCCAGCTAATTTTTTGTATTTTTAGTAGAGACGGGGTTTCACCATATTGACCAGGATGGTCTCGATCTCTTGACCTCGTGATCCACCCGCCTCGGCCTCCCAAAGTGCTGGGATTACAGGCATGAGCCACCGCGCCTGGCCCCTATACATCTTTATTAAATGCTCGTCCCAGGGGTGGGTATGCAAACAGAAAACTTCTGTTTTCCAGGTGAGAAGATAGAGTGACACTAGCTTTTACAGGTCATTAAACGACAGGGTAAGTTATTTTAATCTTTGTTTTGTAGTAATGATGATGATGATATAAATAACTACAATGATGAGAGCTATGAGTGAATAAATCCTTTAGGTAATTTTATATATAGTATCTTAATTCATCCTCACTAAAAGAAAAAGAAAACAGACACTCACAAAATAAACACAAAAACCCATGAGATACGCAATATATTATTTCCATTTTGCAGAAAAGACTGCACAGCAGAGTGACATTGTTTGACCTATGCTCTCAAAAGTTTATTTGGGAGCCCAAGTCTCATAGTCAAGAAAAGATGTAATGAAGGCCTGACCTTGTTTGTGAATGAAGGGGAGGGGAGCAGATGCAGGCGACATAGTGGGAGTAACAGCAGTAGGACTTAGTACCTAAACAAATATGAAAGGCAGGTGAGGAGAGTGCTGTCAATCATCTTCGGCATTTGAAACTAGGGTAGTGGAAAGATAACAATGATTTATTTTATGGATGGAGCTCTGTCAAATAGTCATTTTGATAGCAAACAGTCAAGTTGGTGGGGTTGGGGATGTATCATGTTACTCACCCCAGGAAGGGGATGATGTACCAGTTGTTTGATTGCTGAAAGGTTCAAAATGAACTTGTTCTTAGGCTAGAAGAAAATGAATTCAAAATTAGAGTTATTTTCAGAAGAAACTTACCACAGTAATTGTTTTCATATTGGGATCGGAAGGAAGGAATCTGATGCTTATTAAGACTCTATAGTGTTAGATAAATTTATCTACTTTGTAGTATTTATTTGTGTAGGAATTATTTTCCTGTTGTCATTTATGGACGAGAGAAGTAATTTGGCTGTGGTCACATGAGTAGTAAATGACAGTTGCTGTTTTCCTCTAATTTCAATGCATTTTAGATCACTAAAGAGCCCATCATTGCTCCTTTGTTAATTTCTATTTTCTATGCTTTAAAATATAAGATTTCATGAAGATCTGACTCTCTCCTCAGCCTCTTTAGCAGTCTTGTTCTTGTCCAGTGATCCTATTCTAACTTAGACCAAAAACTATAACTATTCTGGTCTGTGACTTACATCACTCTTATTGATGGGCTCTGGTACCATCCAATAGTAAGTGATTTCTGAGGAGTTTCAGCTTCTTATTTCACACCATCAGGACTTGTTCTGGGAAAGATGATAGAAAACAGTTTGCCTTTGGTGTCTTCATTTTTTTCCATGCCCCCTCTGCCCCTTTCATTGACCGTGCCCATTGTTTCTCAATGCCCTTCACATGCTCAGATGTCTGCACTGGGTGGGAACTTATTTTATTATTTATTTATAATATATTTATTATCCATAAACTTATTTATCTTATATATCATTTATATATCATTTTTTTTACAGAGCCTATGGAGCTGAATAACTAATTTGTCAATGAATTATACTGACTTCTTTTTCCTTTTCCTAACAAAACTTGCCCTTTGTAATAATCAGGGATCTCTAAAGAAATGGGAAAACTGGTGTATGTGTGTGTGTGTGTATGTGTGTGTGTGTGTGTGTGTGTGTATACATATATATATATGATTCATGATAAGGAATTGGTTCATACAACTTTAGAAATTAGAAAAGCCAACTCTGCAGTGTGTACTGTCAGAGTTGAGACCCAGGAGAGCTGATGGTGCAGTTCCAGTCCAAAGGCTGGCAGCCTGGAAACCCAGGAGATCTCATGGTGCAGTTCCAATCTGAAGACCAGCAGTTGAAGACCCAGGAGAGGCAATGGTACAGATGAAGTCCAAAGGCAGTCTGCTTCAGAATTCCCTTTTTGTTCTATTCAGGCCTTCAATTGAAGTGTTGGGGCCCACAGTGTTAGTCTGTTTTCACACTGCTATGAAGAACTACCTGAGACTGGGTAATTTATAAGGGAAGGTGTAATTGACTCACAGTTCTGGATAGCTGGGGAGGACTCAGAATCTTACAATCATGGCAGAAAGTGAAGAGGAAGCAAGGAACATCTTACATGGTGGCAAGAGAGAGAGTGAGGAAGAACTGCCAAACACTTTTAAACCATTAGATCTCGTGAGAAGTCACTCACTATCACATGCTCACTATCATAAGAACAGCACAGAGGAAACCATCCCCATGATCCAGTCACTTTCCATCAGGCACCTCCGTCAACATGTGGGGATTACAATTCGAGATGAGATTTGGGTGGGGACACAAAGCCAACCATATCACCCACCCACAACGTGGAAGGTAGGAAACTTATTCAAAGTTCACAAATTTAAACATTTATTTAATCTAAAAGCACCTTCTATTTTGACACAGAAAATTAACTATCAAACCCCTTTAATAGGATTCCTAGATAATGAATTTCGTATGGTGCAATATCTGATGCATTTGGCAGGTTTAAGAAAGGGATTTTGAGTAAAAGTTATTTCCACAACCTCCTCCCCACCATCAACAGTATAATTAACTGCTTTCGATTGCAGTTCATAAGAATGGGCTATTTTGAGGCATCTAGCTAAAACATCTGTCACCTAAGGTGCCATTTATTTTATTCCTAAAGAGAGTATGCATAGGCTCATGCAGGTTCAGATGACTCTTATTAGCTCAGCAAACACATGAGGTGCCTCGGTTGCCAGTCCTGAAGATAGAGCCTGGTTTTCCACTTGCTTTTTCATTTATTTCCTTAATTCTGATAGCTGGTTATAATTGTGAAGACCACAATCTAAGTTCATTCTATGTCTCTCTGAGTTGCCCCAGAACTTGGAAATTATTGCCTGCATCAAGTGTGCTGCTTTGGTATCTGGGGTGATAAACAATACATCACAGCAGCCCCTGGGTGCATCCACAGGGAAAACACATGAATAAATAAGGGGAAAACTCTCCAACTTGAAATTCTTATCCAGTTAAGTTCCCCCCTTTATTCTGTAGCATCAAATTAGACACCTGAATTTTCAGCAGCTTGACATTTCAGCAGCTGTGAATTCCTTCCTTTCTGTTCAGAAACGACTTGAATTTGTGCATCCACTTTTATATGGGAACAAACTGTTCTACCTGAAACATAAAATGCTCCTCTTTAGCTTTATAGATGTTGCTGCTGTTGTTGGAAGTTTTGGCATTTTTGCTAATTAAATAGAGCTACGAAGAAATAAGTGCCCAGTGTCACCATTTTTTTTCATATATTATGTGTATATTTTATATACAAGCCAATCATCTCAAAATTATGTATCTATTTATTTCAAAATTGTATTGATCATTTCTTCTGAACAGGTCATATATAAACAAGATTTAAAAAAATATATACTAAAGTGCGCCCATGCTGGGCACTCTTTGCTCCATGTGTTTTTGTGGCTGCCTCTGTTAGAAGAAACATAAGCCCTCCAATTGACCAAGACCTCCCTTCACTGTACAAATTGACTTACCATTCTGGGCTCCAGTAGATGAGTTTGAAATTCTGCCATGTAACATTCTCCTACTCATCAAGGTTTGTAACCCTATTAAAAATCCATTCAGGACCTCAAAACACTTGTGCTTTCTAATAATTTTTTAAAATCAGGGTTTATGTGTGATCTGTTTAGACAAAATAATAGACAGATTGATATAATTTTAAAATAAATGGAAGGAAACAAAATGTTATTGAGATTATTGGATTTTTTTCTCAAAGAAAGCTGTAATGATTCCTAGCTTACTCCATGCACCAAAATAAACTATAGAGTGCTAAATATTGTTAGGTTTTAAAATTCACAGGAGAACCAAAAATCATTATAAATGGAGATTTATATGACACAATAGAGAAGAATTTTCTGAGACTTATAATCAAAGCCAGATCCAGCAAGTGTGAAGAAAATGATGGGTAGATTTTACTAAAAAGAAACTAAAGCTTAGAAACGCTTCTCTGGCAAAAGGACACTATTCAGAAAGTTTTGAAATGATGGCAAACTGTTTTTAACACAAGGGAGAGACAAAAGATTAATGTCCTTATTACATGGCAAAGTATTTACAAATACTTGACATGAATAAAAATACATTTAGAATAATGAGCAAAAGACATAAATAAACAAGTCACAAAAATGCAAAAAATATTTAGGCTCACTAATAATAAAAGCAGCAAATCAAGATATAGACATTTGCCTCCAAATTTGGAAATACTTTGAAATGAATGTTGGGAGGCTGTGTTTATAGGAAATTAGAAATCACACATATTGCCAGTGGGAAATAAAACTTGGCAAAAAAATTCTAGAAGATACTTTGGTAAGATGTATCAGAAATTCTAAAAAGCTGCTTACCTTTTGACCCCAAAATTTTGCTTTTAAGAATCTATCCTAAGAGGGGTGTGTGTGTGTGTGTGTGTGTGTGTGTGTGTGTGTGTATGTGTGTGTATGTGTGTCTATGTCTGCAGTCTGCATCTGTGCTTATTTACTACGTATCTATGTGTGTATATATGTATATCTATCTATCTATCTATCTATCTATCATCTATCTATCTATCTATCATCTATCTATCTATCTATCTATCTATAATCTATCTATCTAATCTCCTTTTTCCCCACTAGAGTATAAGCTCCACAAGGTCAGGGACTCCATTCATTTGATTTACTATGTATTTACCTGAGCATAGAAAATTGCCTGTCCCAAAGAAAATGATCAACAAATGTTTACTCAATTATTATAATTGTTATTTTTTAATATTTACAAAATATCTTGGCATCTTATAGCATGTCTTGCAAAGAATGGCTAGGATGTTGAAGGGATTTGAAATTACATCATGAAGAAGCAAGAGAAAAGATGAACTGCTGGAGAAGTAGCAAGCAGAGGCTCAGATAGTGGGCTTCAAACATTGGAAGGGTTATTACATGGAAGAGTGGTTTGCTCATTCTCTACCACATTTAAGTGAAGAAGTAGATCAATGAAAGAACTTATAAAGGCAATTTGGGGCTCCACTTAAAACAGTACTTTCAAAGAATTAGAAATGTCCAAAATGGAATCCATTATCTTGAGAGGAAGTAGTTCACTATCCCTAAAATTATTCAAGCATAATTACTTACACAGAAAATTAACATACCAGAATAAGACTTTTATTAGATAACTACAGATTTCTTCTATTTAAAAGGCTCACCTCCTTTTCCATTCTAACATCATCTTCTATTCCTTCCCAAATGGTACCTCTCTCTGAAAACATCATCTTCTATTCCTTCCCAAATGGCACCTCTCTCTGAAACCTTTGCCCGAATACCCCAATATATCTTCTTTGTTTAGGTCTTTTACAGCCACCTCACATTGGGCCTGACTGTTCTGCACTAGATTATGAATTCCATGGAGGCAGGAATTTGTCCTTTTTTTCTATCTTATTCACCTTTTTATATCTGGTGTATAGTACTGTGCCTGGCACATAATAAAATAAAATTAATCTTAATGAGGTATGTATGCAGGTTGAAATAATTTTATATTTCATTTGTTTGAGAGTCAAGAGTCATTAAATTAAGAAGGCTTATCTATCTTTTTGCTTATTTTTATTAAGTTTCAATTCCTTGTGATTCTGTTCACCTTGCTAGTATACTGTCTCATTTATACACTTTAGGAGATCTGAAGGAAGGACTTATAATGCCTCCCTTCCTCCCTGCACCTTCATACCTCCAACTGTCCCAGGTGGATCTTCTTGGTTATCACATGCAGGTTTAGCTCCAGCTATTAGTCTAGATGTTTTATTAGGGAGATTATATAAAGCTTGGTAAATTTTTCCAGAGGTTCAGCATGCTCAGCTTTTATGCAAGGCTTTCTCAGATGTTAAACTCAAGCTCTGGAAGGTGAATCTTTTATTTTTACCAAATTGTAATTTATTTATTTTTATTATTATAAGTGTCAAATACAGTTATACAAATTTTGATAAAATAGAAAAACAGAAAAGATAAAGGAAAATAGAAAAATCACCCATAATATACCTGAAGATAAATTTCATTAATATTTTAGTATATATCTTTCTAGACTTTAGAAAAAGCATTTTATGACAAAATGCTATCACAATATAGAAGCTGTTTTACAACATACTTTTCCACTTGATATACTAAGAAATCCCTTTCAAGTCAATAAATATACATTTATGCCATTATTTTTTGATGTCTGTATGCAACTGCTGCTGTATTTGCACAGTTTGATGCTCTGTGAGTTATTAAGGTAATAAAGTTCTCTTTAACCTATGTGATAAGAAACAGAAAAAAATTGATATAGCCTTGAGACAAGATAGCAAATATGTACTGTCGTGACTGCTAGGTAAAGGCAAAATTTTTTCTAATTAAAAAAAATACTGATAGGAATGGGGGGAAAGCATTTGTTAGGTTAAAAATTGCATATCAAAATCCAAGGACTATATTGATTTATTCATTAAAAATTCCACATTCCAAAGTACACCTGTAATTGGCATTGTCTAATGATTAAAGCATCCAGCGTCCCCTTAGTTGAATGGACCCAGGTGCACGAACTGACTTGCTTAGATCTGGAGGTTATTTTAAAGTCTGTTGCCGGGGTCCATCCTGCAGATCCCAGCTGCACAATGGATGAATGAATGTGCTCAGACACAAACTTCCAGTGAACGAGTGGGCCAAGGTATTGTGAGCCACTCACAGAGAGAAATCACAGCTACACGACACTGACTAGTTTGCCCTTCTCCTTACTTCTTCAGTATAGATTCTTATTCAGTATATAACAGTGTCTTTTAAGTCAACACACTTGTAGAGAAAGATTAAAGGCTAGGTTCTGATGCCTAAAGCAAACACCATTAAAGGGTAATCTTCTAGGTCAACCTCCCATCAAGTGGGCTATCTGGCTCAAAGGTTAGTTTTATGACCACATGAGTAAACAAGCTAGCTAGGTAAACTACTCATATTCTTTTTTATTTGCACCTTAATCTCTCTGGTTTCTGCAAAGAGACTCTGGCTGCCTTCAGCCAAGAACTATAGAAAACACCTCTAGGCCTTCTAAAAGGGTTTGAGACTACATTCTATAACTACAGTCTATGACTTTCTCTACTATTTTTCTTTTAATATTTTTGTCACCATTTTGAATTTACCACAACAGGCTGTAAATTCTCACTACTGATATTTGAATGAGGTGTTTGTCCACTAGACCTTTAAGTTATAACTTAGTGGGCTGCATATTTATGTTTCTATTTTCTAGGAAACTTGTGATCAATTAACCATTATCACAGATCCCTATGAGTTCTGATTTCCACTCTTTCATGTGTTATTGTAGTAATTTCACTTATCTTTACTCTAAGAGTTAAGTGCCATAAACTAGCCCAATAGTCCAGCATTTCATTATTCCCCTTCAAGTCAAGGACCATCTAATATATAGTGATATCAACCATCATCTCCAAACTGTAGAGGACAGCTACATAGAGCTCTTCAAGAAAACTGCCATTCCCTGTCAGCCACCACTCCAATATTTTTTGTAATAGGAAAGAATTTTCTGGTTCCTCCAGTGAAACATATTTTCTGGATGAATGGACACACGATTTACTTCATTGCTCCTCTTTCTTTAGACAAAGACTTGGGTCTTTGTTCTAAAATGTACCCAGGATTTTGTTTTAATTTGGTATGGTAAAATGACAGATATAGAAACAATTGCTTTGTAAAAAGACTTTATTGTCCACAATTCCCAAAAGAAGGGGTATGCCATGCTATGCTGAACTATATGGGGAAAGTACTCAGGTCATCCAGGAGGCAGAAAGAGAGAAGGAACAGAAGCAGGGGCCCAAGTCTATATTGTGGATTTCATGGGGAGAAATGAGCAAGGTAGGGCAGGTACATTCAGTAAGTCTAGGATTAAGTGGTATGAGGAGTTCAAGGGGCGCTGAGCAATAGAGATTGTCAAATACCTAGCTCTGGGGTGATTTACAGTAGGGAGAATATTGGCTGCTTGTGTGAGTTTGATAAAGTGATTGGGAATATGGGCTCTAAATTGGGTGGTTTGCATATGAAAGGTGTGCTCACAGGCAAGTTACTTGCTAGCTCTAGAAATTAACTCACCGAAAGAGGTGAAATTCCTCCCTGAGTCTACAAGGCTTTAAGATGTCAAAGCATCATAAAATATAGAAAATTAAAAAAAATAATTAATACCATTTTTCTCTATGGCATACTAGAAAAATTCTGGCATTTTGATCTTATTAACTGTAAGATCACTTAAGCAGTTAACTAATGCCAATCCCATGCATTAGAACCAAATTGGGTAAATAAACTCATCTCAATTAATTTGAGCTAATCATGACCTTAATTTGTCTTTCACTTTTTGAACTTAGAATTCACTCTCATAACATAAATCACAGGGTTATGGTGATACAGAATGGAATAGTTCTATAAATTTTTCTGAATATAGGTTATCTTGTCTCAAATAAGGTGGTACATTCCTCAGTTTGACCTCTATTGAATTTAACTCTAAACTATGGGCCTAGAGGTATTAACAAATGTTGTGTTGGGACTTTAAGAAAAATTAGGATTTGTGGTGAAGCACGTCCCAGCTTTGAGTCTTTGAACAACTTTCATGCAGGGGAAGTCTGGTTCCTTCATGGTGGGATGGTCCTCTTTTGCCAATAAAATAGTTCAAGTGGACTTAGGATCTGTCTCAGGGTCTTATTTTTTTCCCTAGCAGTGCATAAGATATCAGGTAGAGTTCGGCTCTAAATTAAAATGTTATTCTGCTCTCCTTATGATCAAGCCCTGGGATAGCAGAATAGCTATTCGGTGACTATCTATAGGAGATAAAAGAATCCTGCTGTGGTGCTATAAGGCTGTATAATTTTTCTCACTGTGTTCTAGCTTGCATAGCTTTCAATTTCTTGTTTTCTATATTTATTCTTTTGGTTCTCCGTGGCCACAAAAGAAAGTTACATAATGCTATAATCTCTATGATCACTATAGCAACTAAGGGCCATAACCCATTTGATATCCCAAAGGTACTTTCATCACATGCCACCATTGGGGATAATTTGAGTCATATTGTTGCCACAAATTTTGTGGATTACTCAAGTCCAAGTTGCCCCCAGCTGGAGATTATCTATGTGCTCCTCAATGATGTAAGCAACCCAATCCCCAAATACCATACTTTGGGTCTGTTTCCTAGAATCCTGATGCCAATTACCATATCAGTCAGGATTCTAACAGGAAATAAGTGGCAGCCTAAAACTGAATTTGAGATTTTGATAAAGAGACTATTAACAAAGATGGGGCAGAGTGTGGGGAAAAGCCCCACTTTGTTGGATGGAGCCACCCTCCAGATTCCACCTTTTCCTTATCTGGCTGATTCTGGTTAGCAGGTCATAAATTAAGATTATTTGCATTTCTAGCTGATATTTGTGTATATTTTTCATTTACTTTGTAGCTAAAGCTTTGTTTGTATTTTATTGGTTATTTGAAATTGACTTGAACTTGTTAGTTGCAGTTTTAAGCCATTAAGAAGTTTAACTGGGGATTCAGGAATGGAATCCATTTAGTTCTCCAGATTTATTAGCCCCTGAGTCTCACAGAGTAGAAATGGGAATGTTGGAGCACTTTCTTCCAGATTTTAAGTTACTTCAGTGTGGTTTTGAAACAGAGAAGGCACAGTTTAGGGCTTTTTGTTCCAGGTTTAAACTCTTGACATAGCTCTGAATTCCTTCCAAAAGTTCTAACACTTTAAACAAGTTATGTGCTTTTGTTTTATAGTGGTGAGAAAGGATTTTCATGCATGTAACAATATTCCCTTAGCTCTTCACCTACGAGCCTTTCAGACCAGGAGAGCATTTGGGCACATAGAGGTTAACTTGAGAGTGTAGCCGCAGGGCAAGGCTGGAGTAACTAGACCATGCCGAATTGTGTTGAAGAGCTGAGCTTCGTTTTTACCTTGTTAATTGCATTGGGCAGAATCGTGAGTTTGCCTGAAGCAGCTCTAAAACAGACCTGCTCACTACGTGTCTAGTCTAGTGGCTGTCTGCCACTCATTAGGCAGAATGTGAAAACTGGCAGCAGTGGCTGTAAACCCAGGCCTCCTGGAGGGCGTCCAGTGCAGCTGGAGGAGGGCACAGCATTGCAGGGAGGTTCTGCTGGGTTTCTCTCAAGATTCCAAGTGATGGTTATGGTTTCGCAAAACTCTGCCCACGATGGAGGACTCAGGAAGGTGGTAGAGGAGAGGTGGCCTTCCTTGGGGCCCAAGATAGTCACATGCATTCAGCTGAGTTTCCAAGATTGGGCAGAATTGCAAATTACAGAGAATTTCTTGATGGACAAACAGAAAATCAGAATTCCAGTCCTAGCTCTGCCTTTAATTGCTATGTAAGTGAGGTCGAGTCACTCAGCCTTTTCTGGGAGTTGGTTTCCTTATCTGTAAAGTAAGAGTAATTAGTCCTGCCCTATCTTTCTCAGAGATGATGAGTACTAAATGAGAACATTAATGAATGTGAAAGCACTTTGAAAATAGTATGAAGCACAAGAGAAAGACATTGTTATCACTGCTGCCCGTAAAATCTACTGAATCACTAACACCACAACACTTTCTATTTCAAACACCAATTCTTCACCCAGGCTTCAAATCCTTCTCACAACTAGACTCCACCGTTAGAAAAAAAGGATTACATATACCTTACCTGGACTCTGATTCAATTAAGGTATTTTGACAGGTTTTCTTTCCACATCACATTTTCCTCATTCCTACTTTTCTGTACCCTTCATATTTTCTGTAGTTTGTTTCTGGTTTTCTAACCAACTCTATTTTTCAGTTCTCTTCACAGCCCCCTTTATGTCTCTTAAAGATAGTTCCCTAAAGTCTCTCCACTCAGTCCTCTTCTCACCCAAAATGCTCCTTGGAAGGCTCCATCCATTACTGTGGCATTGATATAATGATAAGTTAAGTGCTTCCCATTTCATAGATAATGGCAATGCCATCCCCCGCTGTCTCTCAAACAAATAAACTGTAAGTTAGACAGGACATATTTGTTTCCCCCTCTTTCATTCTTTCCTTCCTACTCCACATTTCTTTAGCCATCAAGTCCTGTGGCATTTATCTCCCACATCTTTATATCATGGCCATGATTTTACTTTGGGTCCAAATCTCTGATAACTTGGATTACTGTCACAGTTTTCTGATTAGATTCTCTGTTTCCAGTCTGTTTTCCTGCCAATACATCTTTCACCCTTCTGCCAAGCTGATGTTTCTAAAACACAAATCTGATCGTGCCATTTCCCTGCTTCAAATACGTGCTTTTCAGAATTAAATTCAACATTAGCACAGTAGCACCCAAGCCTCATTAGGGTCTGCTCCCCGTCTTTCCCTCTCCTCACTGTACATTATTCCTTTTTAGGTCTTGAACTCATTTAAGCATTATAGAAACAGAAAAAATGTGTAAGGAAAATTTTGCAAATAAATTACCATTTGCTCCTGGAACCCATCTCTGCCATACTTACAGAGCATCATGTTTGTGGTCCCTGCTCCAAACTCACTCCAAACCGACACTTGGCTGCAAACAGGTAGAGGTTTTTGGAGTTCCCCAGTGATAAGTGGATTTCCCTGCTTTGTGCCTTCATAGCTTGTGTCTGCTGGGAATTCCTTTCTTACCTTCCTGGCCCACCTCAAGAGCACTTGTCTTTCAGAACCTAGTCCAAACATTATCTCCTCTAGGAAGTCTTCTATGATCCCATGTCTGATTTACCTATCCCTGCTTTACAGTTCCAGAACATCCTGCATAGTCTCTCTTCCCATATCCCTTTAACAGAATTCATCCATAGTGTATTTGCTTGCTAGATTATTTAAAGGTTTAGATCTTGTCTTAATTGACTACGTATTTCTAGCTCCCAGCGTATTACGTGGCATAGAATAAGTGCACATAAAATCCTTGCTGAATAGAATCAAATAGGTTTCATCTAGAATAATTTTTCTCTCTCTTTCACTTGTATACAGCTTATAGGTCTCTTAAGGTTGATCACAAAGACAATCATTTTCTTTATGTAATCTTGCTTCATTATCTCACATCATTTAACGATCTTCTCTTTGAATTTCTTTATTGCTAGATGTGTGGCTTTCAGCATTGTATATTTAGAGGTTGCTTTAAAATATATCATCTCTAAACATCACTACTCTTTAAGCGTACAATATAAGGCAGGGTAGAGTGTCTTATGCAAAGTGTCAGAAGACCCAGTTCTAGTTTAGCTCTGCTGGGAAATATGTGACCTTGGACAAAGCGTTAATTTTTCTCTCTTTGGTTTAAGTTTCCTTATTCTTAAAATGAGCTATCTGGGCAATTTCTAAGATACCTGCCTGTTGAAAGACTATACACTGCTAATTAGTGTTGAACTCTTTCATACGTCCTTGCAGTCATACTGGCCTTTTCTTTTTTAAACAGCTCTGTGTTTATACAGCACAGGTGCTCCTCATCTCCTCTTTCATCTCAGCTTTTGAAAATCAGCAGCGGCCTACCTCCACCATGGTCATATATATAGATAGATAGATATAAAGAGCTGAACCTTGGGTTACAGATATTAAAAGAGTTACAGCTGAAACAGTTCCACATACCCATGAATATGGGTCTTAAACTCCAAACACTGTCTCCTAAAGAATCAGTGCAGTTTTTCCTTGACTAATTCAGATGGAATCTGTGGCTAAATCTGCAAGTCATTAAATAATTAATCCACCTCCATCTGCTGTTTCTTTTCTTTACTTTTGTTTTGTTTCGTTTTTTCGAGATGGAGTTTCACTCTTGTTGCCCAGGCTGGAGTGCAATGGAGCGATCTTGGCTCACCGCCTCCAGGATTCAAGCAGTTCTCCTGCCTCAGCCTCTGAATAGCGTGGATTACAGGCATGCACCTCCCCGCCCAACTAATTTTGTATTTTTAGTAGAGATGGGGTTTCTCCATGTTGGTCAGGCTGGTCTTGAACTTCCAACTTAGATGATCTGCCTACCTCGGCCTCTCAAAGTGCTGGGATTACAGGACTGCTTGTTTTATGTTGGACAATTTAGGTGGACAATAGTCTTAATTTTTTCATAAGATTGGCGGTCAGAATTGCTTGATTACTTTTATATCTCCACCAACAGTGTACCTAGTATATTTGACATCTAGAACAGATCAAATTTTAACTCTCCCTTTCTTTATACAACAAACTTATTTTTGGTAATGATTATTATTTTGTTTAATACTTGGTACAACACATTATGAGTTCCCTGAAGTCAGAGACCATGTCTTACTTAATTTGGAACCTTTAGGTGCTGGTAAATCCCTTGATTTTTAGTAGGCACTTAAAAAAATGTCCACAAATTGAATAAATAAAGAAATGGATCATTATCTCTAGCATGGCCAACATTGCTTCCTTAGTGACTTTTAATATGTTACAGATCATATACAATTCATTGAGAAGAGGTCTGCATTTTCCTTGGTATGCTTAGAAAATCCCTACGAAATTCTTTAAAGGAGTTATATGGTTCTATCAGTGGAAAACCTATGGACTTGACAATACATTCATAGATTCCAATGTCAAGTCTGATCTCTTCAACTCTTTCAAGACTATAGCTACTGGCATTTCAAATGCTCCAGCCATAGGCCCAAAGTGGGTCAGATGCCTGAGCTGTCATAGCTAATTTCCCTTACTATTGAAACTTTGTTCTGGATGTCAGAAATCACACAATTGTGTCTCTTCCCCTCTAATTGCTACTTAATTTTTATTTTTTACACTCATTTTGTAAGCATTGAAGTGCAAATTAAATAGTAATTAGAGAGCAAAAATATACAACTCTGAGATTCTACAGTCTTCTGCACAATACCAGTTGCTATGTAGAAATTCTCAAAAAAGTATGCCAAAACAAGCACCACCATTCAAAGAACTTCTGGGCTCTGCTACTCTGAGGCTGATCCATTTTCAAATAACCTTTCTGTTAGGACTTCTGTTTATTTGTGACTATAAAGGCAAGCAAGTAAATAAGAATCTTTTAAAATGTTACTCCTTTGCCAGTTTTACAATTTCAGCCTGAAAAATAGAAGATTCATGTAAATGACTAAGAGCTTAATTTGTGTCCCAAGCTTTAGAGACTTTTTTTCAGCCTCTAAGTTTAACAACATATTCATTTGTTTGATTCAGTAATATTTTAAAGACTATCAGGCCTTAGGAGGCAGACAGTGTATTGTCTTACAACATACTTTGGAAAGTCTTTCAAATAGTGTGTCTTCAAGATGGGACCAGGCGAGTGTGTAGGAGAACATGGGATGGGGCTTTGTGAGGGCCATTCTCCCTTGTTTTTTAAATTTTATTTATTTATTTATTTTTTAAACTATTTTTTTTATTGCATTTTAGGTTTTGGGGTACATGTGAAAAACATGCAAGATTGTTGCATAGGTGCATACGTGGTAGTGTGATTTGCTGCCTTCCTCCCCTTCACCTATATGTGGCATTTCTCCCCATGCTATCTCTCCCCAACTCCCCACCCCCCGCTGTCCCTCCCACTACCCCCAACAGACCCCAGTGTATAGTGCTCCGCTCCCTGTGTCCGTGTGTTCCCATTGTTCAACACCTATCTATGAGTGAGAACATGCGATGTTTGATTTTGTGTTCTTGTGTCAGTTTGCTGAGAATGATGGTTTCCAGGTTCATCCATGTCCCTACAAAGGATGCGAACTCATCGTTTTTGGTGGCTGCATAATATTCCATGGTGTATGTGTGCCACATTTTTCCTGTCCAGTCTATCATCGATGGGCATTTGGGTTGGTTCCAGGTCTTTGCTATTATAAACTGTGCTGCAATGAACATTCGTGTGCATGTGTCCTTATAGTAGAACGATTTATAATCCTTTGGATATATACCCAGTAATGGGATTGCTGGGTCAAATGGCATTTCTATTTCTAGGTCCTTGAGGAATCGCCACACTGCCTTCCACAATGGTTGCACTAATTTACACTCCCACCAACAGTGTAAAAGTGTTCCTATTTCTCCACATCCTCTCCAGCATCTGTTGTCTCCAGATTTTTTAATGAACGCCATTCTAACTGGCGTGAGATGGTATCTCAATGTAGTTTTGATTTGCATTTTTCTAATGACCAGTGATGATGAACATTTTTTCATATGCTTGTTGGCCTCATGTATGTCTTCTTTTGTAAAGTATCTGTTCATATCCTTCACCCATTTTTGAATGGGCTTGTTTGTTTTTTTCTTGTAAATCTGTTTTAGTTCATTGTAAATTCTGGATATCAGCCCTTTGTCAGATGGGTAGGCTGCAAAAATTTTTTCCCATTCTGTTGGTTGCTGATTCACTCTATTGACTGTTTCTTTCACTGTGGAGTTTGATTAGGTCCCATTTGTCTATTTTGGCGTTTGTTGCCAATGCTTTTGGTGTTTTGGTCATGAAGTCCTTGCCTATGCCTATGTCCTGAATGGTTTTGCCTAGGTTTTCTTCTAGGGTTTTTATGGTGTTAGGTCTTATGTTTAAGTCTTTAATCCATCTGGAGTTAATTTTAGTGTAAGGTGTCAGGAAGGGGTCCATTTTCTGCTTTCTGCATATGGCTAGCCAGTTTTCCCAACACCACTTATTAAACAGGGAATCCTTTCCCCATTGCTTGTTTTTATCAGGTTTGTCAAAGATCGGATAGTTGTAGATATGTTGTGTTGCCTCCGACACCTCTGTTCTGTTCCATTGGTCTATATCTCTGTTTTGGTACCAGTACCATGCTGTTTTGATTACTGTAGCCTTGTAGTAGAGTTTGATGTCCGGTAGCGTGATGCCTCCCGCTTTGTTCTTTTTACTTAGAATTGACTTGGCTATGCAGGCTCTCTTTTGGTTCCATATGAAGTTTAAGGTGGTTTTTTTCAGTTCAGTGAAGAAGGTCATTGGTAGCTTGATGAGGATAGCGTTGAATCTGTAAATTACTTTGGGCAGTATGGCCATTTTCATGATATTGATTCTTCCTAACCATGAACATGGAATGTTTCTCCATCTGTTTGAGCAACTTCAGCAAAGTCTCAGGATACAAAATCAATGTGCAAAAATCACAAGCATTCCTATACACCAACAACAAACTTAAAAAGAGCCAAATCAAGAATGAACTGCCATTCACAATTGCTACAAAGAGAATAAAATACCTAGGAATACAACTAACAAGGAACGTAAAGGACCTCTTCAAGGAGAACTACAAACCACTGCCATTCTCCCTCTTGATTAGTGTTCTGGCATTCAGAAGGTTGCATTTGTGCCAGGCATTCTCCCTCACCTCTGACTTTGCAGAGCTATTCTTGAAGATCACTATTTCCTTTTGCTCTGCCTGGCAAAACTCTGCCTACTGGAGCCCTCATAAAGGTTTTTACCACCTCTGGGAAGTCTGCGATTTCCCTTAGCACCTGGCACTTCTACAATTATAGCACTGTGTTCTAACGCCCTGCTTACTGTTTTCCCCTGAGCTATAACCCTTGTGAAGCAGGACGGGGCCTAGCAGAAGCACTATCACAGCGCCCAGAGGGTAGGAGGCACTCAGTGTGGAACTGTTGGTTGACTGTTGTTGAGTCTCATTATAATTTTTCTGCTTCCTCTTTAAATTCTTAGTCTAGAATATAGGAAGAACACTAACAGTGGTGTCTCTGGAGTATGGGACTAGGACATAAGTGGTTGAGAAGCACACTTTTCTCTACACAGGTTTTGGTATAGATAATTTATTATGTGCATGCATTAACATGTAAATAAAATAAAAAGGTATTAATAACACGAAGTCTGGCAATACGGTTTTAAAAGACTGTAATTTTCTCTATGTAGTCTTTCTCTAAACTCTATGTACTGGCAAGCCAACAGCTCTCATCAGAATAACCAACGGACCTCATAAGGCTGAGGTCCATGTAAGGCTAAAAGCAGGAGTCTGCCAGGCAGTTCCTAGGTAACCCTCCCTGGCTGTGAACCACACTGCTGCTACTGGACGTAGTATAGAAAGCCAAAACCAGGCAGAAACAATTTGGATGTGCTGGCCTTATGAAATAATCGTGCCAAATATTTTTGGTTTTGAGACAGAATTTATATAAAAAAATTTAATTTTCCCAAATATACAATATATATCATAAATCACTTGGACCTTGAAGAAAACAAAGATATTTTGGCTGAAATGTAGTAGGATATTCTCTTTTGATAAGAAAACAATATAAATGACCTTGAGATGAATCAGCCCAATAAATAATCAAAGGGATTTTTAAGGTTGAAAAAAAGTTTTTTGAGGCTATAAATCTATCAGGAAATAGACTTCTAAAGAATTGATCGAACCAACTGGGAAGCAAACTCCATTAAGGGAAAAGTAAATTAAAAGCACTGAATGACTCCGAAGTGCCTTTTTTCTAGGGAAAATATGGAGACTCCCAAGTGGAAAAGGAATGCATTGTATTTGATTTTAAATGTAACCTGTTTATAAAGGAGCACAAATTAATTTTAATTCAACAAATAGCTAGTAAGTGTCCACTATTAATCCAGCAAATAGGTATTAAATGTCCACTCTGGGAAAAGAGCACTCTCTTAGGTACTGGAAGGGACATAAGGATGTAAGGCTGAGTCCTTCTCTAGAGGAAATTTACAATCCAAATGGTAGATTTGGTAAGTATTCAATTAACCACAATAACCAGAAATTCAGAATTATCATCCACTCAAGGGGATACAAAATATCCTTTAAAAGTGAAAGAAGGGAACCTCACGCGTCAGAGAGTCCAGAAGAGAACACATTCATGGCAAGTGGGATTTGTGTTGGCAGTGGAGCGGGAGCATTCCAGCAAGAAGGAATAAGCAGGAGCACAGACCTGGGGCTAGGGGGAGCTGTGGAGAGGGGAATAGCAGAGTCTACTCTGGCAGCAGCAGAGGCTACTTGTACGTTACTGGTGAAAATAAAGCCTGAAAACCTATATTTGGGATCTATTTCGACTTCCAGCAGGTACAGGGGGACAGCTGAAGTCTTAAAGAGAGCAAAGAGCTCAGAAGAACTGAACTAAAAGCAAAAGGCATTATTCTCATTCGGTCAGGTCCCAGCTTGAGAAACTAAATTGTGCTGTTCATCCAGAATTCACTGTGTATTCTCACCATATTTTGGCTTCTGAAATTTATTTCCATGAGCTCCTAAAGATTTACCTTGAAACAAACATGTTCTAAGGGGAAAAAAACACAGTTGAGAAATTAATGATAGTATGGATAGTGGATAAAACTCCTAAGTCAGACTTGGAATTGAATCCTGACTTTCTTAGTTCTTAAAAGCTGTGCAACTTCTCAAAGTGATTGAGATAATGATTGGCATAATGCATAGTCAGAACTTAATAGAGTACCTGAAAAATCCACAAGTTAGATAAATTATGACTATTATTATTGTGTTTATGATTATCACTTTTATGCTTGGTTTAAGGACATTGGGCATGGATAAGGGTGAAAAAATACTGATCAGTTGTATTTTCTGGTAATACAATCCCAAAGATTAATGCCTGAGACCAGAGAAAGATGTGACAGACGAGAAAATTCACAAGGTGGAGGGAGCACAAAGAACCAACCATAACATTATGGATCATGGAAGAGACTGACAGGGAACTTGGGCAGGAAAGCTATTGGAGCCCATTGAACATGGCACTCAGTGGTCAGAGCCACTGATCTCAGCCACCACCTTTGGAAGAAAGAAAATGACATGACACTTCAGCACCTTTGTCATGGACATAGGTAGTCCTGCAGCAGGCATCATTGCAGGAGGCACTTATCAAATGGCCGTGCCTAACAGGGGAGGAAAAGGGTAGAAGGCAGCAGTTTGCTGAAGGGAGAACGTGAAAGCACATGTAGGTCAACTCTGAGGACTTTTGGGAACTTTAGGGAGGAATTTAAGAAAGCTGGGGTAGAAGGCAGTGTTCTACTATTTAGTCATTGTTTCATGCCTCTTTTTTTCCTGCTTCTCCTGCTTTAACTCCCCGAGCTGGTGTGATGTGGGTCATCACTGGTGGCATTGAGATGATGATAACCAGAACTATGCATAGGAAGATGGTAGGGTGCAGGGAAAAGGACTAGGGAGAAGCTGGAACAGAGAGATTTGAGATTTGTCCAATAGTTCAGGCTGTGCTCTCCACCTCACAGGAAGGGCAAGACAATTCATTATCAGAAGAAAAGAAAATAGGGTGGGCACGCTGGCTCAGGCCTGCAATCCCATCACTTTGGGAGGCCGAGGTGGGTGGATCACAAGGTCAGGAGTTCAAGACAAGCCGGGCCAACTGGTGAAATCCCATCTTTACTAAAAATACAAAAACTAGCTAGGTATGGTGGCACATGCCTGTAATCCCAGCTACTCTGGAGACTGAGGCAGGAGAATTGCTTGAACGGGGACCTGGGAGGCAGAGGTTTCAGTGAGCTGAGATTGTGCCACTGCACTCCAGCCTGGGCTATAGAGCAAGACTCCATCTCAAATAAATAAATAAGTAAATAAATAAATAAAAATATAAAAAGTATTAGAATGGCTATACCTATTTATTTAACAAAATCAAGAAAAAATAAACTCACCTAACATTTAAGGCTCTATTTGACACTGGCTTCTGATTTTGTTTCTCATATCAAAGGGTAGGAATCCTAATTAAAGCTGATCACAGCAAATTTTAATCACTTTTAACTGGGCCTGGACAATATGATCTTGTAGTTCAATAGATGCGTCTTTGTTTTGTTACATTTCATGATATTTAAGGTTTTGGGCAACTTGTTTTTGAGCTTCTTAGTAATGTCTTGCTATTTTAGCATTTGCTTTAATGTTAACAGTATATGCTCTTGGTGCCCATGTAATATTATTCCAATGTACCCCTTGATTCCCTGCTCCTCCCCCATTTTCCTGAAGTAGTTAGAAAGTGGGTTTTTCATTTCAACCTGCAGGTGACTTTGAAGACATGTGGCCATATGGTGCTAAAAACATTGTAATACATCACCACTTGTTTGCCAGCTGTTGTTCTACTCTGCAAGGCAGTGATTCAGACGCTCTGTGATGATTTTGCAAAATGAATCTTGCTAAATTGGAGAGTTTTAGTTGTCACATCCCATCTCATTATTATTGGCGGAGTATTTCAAACATACAAGAAAAACTAACAGTTGGAAATGAATCCATTAGATAACGCAAATAGCAGTGTTTCCTCCCTCCCCAGTGCCTGCCATTCTTGCATGTGACAGCATCCCCATTTCACCGAGTGGGAAATGGAGTCATGAGACACTGACTCCATGGGGGGGATGTGAACATAAATGGCTACTAACAAGAGTTCATTTCAGGCACTGGGATTTCAGTGTAGCTGTTTTCTACATTGTGAAAGCACAGAGAGGTCCAGCCTTTCTCTAGACTGAATAGCCAGCTTCGTAAATGGTGTGGTTTGAGAACCAGGAAGGTCCCTAATTGTCTATGCAGCTGTGCGTATGTGTCTGTCATTACTGACATAACATTTGAAGTAAGGAGTTTTTCTCTGTAATTTCTCTTTTCAAAAGCCATATATTACAGGGGTGGAGCCGAGTTTGTACTGTGTAGAGGTTGAACTCAGTCACCCCTGGTCTCCTTTATTCTAAATTTGTCATCAGTCTGATCTGGTATCCTTAGTGCCACCTAAGCACTTACTGAATATTCATTGAGTGAATAAATGAATGAATGACTGTGTGAACAAAAGAACATTGATGCCCTCCCTGGAAGACAGCTGGTGAAGAATGCTCATCTTAGCATGTGTTGTAGTGGAGAGAAGCTGAGGATGGGCAGAGAGTAAAATGGTAAGTCAGTTAATTAGTGAAAGTCCCTGGGAGTGACAGGATGTGTTCCGGGGGAAGAGTATCCCCCTAGAGATCATCTCCAGAGCATGACTGGCTGCACTTATTGGGGATGGTGTGTGTATTCCCAGTGCTCTGCCCAGCACAGCTGCTTCCCTACTGGGATGGCCCTTTCTCCCCTTAGTGAATGAGAAGATTTTCTCAGGTGCATTCTGTGCTTGTCATGATATGCAGCCCCCGTTTTTTTATCCTGTCCAGTGTCAAGTTCCAATCTGTCCAGTGCCACTGTCACTGACAGCTGCCAGTGTGGCAGCCGACAATCTCATCACTGAATTTCTGTCCGATGCCTGCTGTCACGTGTTTTGGCATCTGGACCACAGACCCTCTCCTGGCAAGACACCAGACTCTTACAAAAATGCCTTTAACAGGGATAACCCTGTAACCTGGAATGAATTTGAAATCATTACAGCAGGACATGGATTCATAGTCAGACTTAGGTGTTCACCACCACAAAGGAAAATCAGACACTGATGGATTTATGATGGTCCAGAATGAAAACTTAATTCACATGGGACAAAAAGGCGGAGCTGAAAGAAAGACGATTCCTCTGGAGGTGATGGCTTTAGTGAATAGCAAGTGGATTTCAGGACAAAATTCCAATTTTCACAGTGTGAAATCAAACTACTGTGAGAAAATGCTGACCTATTATAGAGGCTGGAAATAAAAGGGAATTGTAAGATTTGAAATTGGTGGTGGGCTAAACAAGTAATTCAACTTCTCTAACTTCACTTTGGAAAGAAATGGGCAACATTTCATATCAACAAGTATTTAATACACACTATAGAGAAACTACTGTTTAATAAATGTTAACTATGCACTAAGTTTAATGCTAAATGTATTTTGGGTGTCATTTATCTTGATCCTTGTCATATTCCTATGAAGTGGGTATTATTATGCCCATTTTACAGCTAAGGAAACAGGTTTAGGGATAATAAGTGGCTTAGGTCACACAGCTACTCGGCGACAGATAGTAGAGGCTTGAGCGTAGACTTAAGTTCTAAAACTGACTCTACTCTGTGTCCTATAACCCCCACCACTGTGCTCATCTACTTTGCTAAGCACTGTGGGGGCTGTAGGTGCTGTGGCACCTGCCCACATTCCTTTACAGGCCTGCACGCCCTGCACCTGGCTGCTGGGTTAGCCACCAGTGGCTTGCCGGTGCACTGACTGCTTTTTCCTGGCTGCCTTCCCTAAGAAGGTACTCATCCCTCCACCACCATTGTGGTTCATGACCTATTGATGCTTTAAGCCTGACAACTCTGTGGAATGGCTTATGCTTTTGAGAGCCTTAGCCTTGTATATAGGGCCAAGAATGTACTTGACTGGAACCACTTCTTTGCCTGGATCTATCCACTTTCCTATCTCTCTCTTCTTTTGTAAGTTTATCCTTATGAGCCCTCTGTCAATAAGTATGTCTCCTCTACTCCTAGACAACTTAAACTAAGATAGGGCTATTGCCAAGGAACAGCTTCCTTGTCTAAAAAGTATATAGTCTTAATGCAAGGAATAACTTTCAAAATGCCCAGTGTTATTCAAAGATAGAATAAACTGGGCCAATACTGAGTTCCATCTCCCAGGAATTATGCAATATAGGCTGGGTACAAAGATCAAAGATATTACATGGAAACTTCAGGCATAAACTAAGAAGTAGTACTAGATAAGCTCTCAACCCTAAGATTCGATGATTCCAGGAACTGACACTTGTTAATAATAGTTTTTATATGCATATGCATATTGTGGCTTATATTTTCTAAAGAAACTATATTGCTGGCTGGGCATGGTGGCTCATGCCTGTAATCCCAGCACTTTGGGCGGCCAAGGCAAGTGGATCACCTGAGGTCAGGAGTTTGAGATCAGCCTGACCAACCTGGTGAAACCCTGTCTGTGCTAAAAATGCAAAACTTAGCCAGGTGCGGTGATGGGTTCCTGTAATCCCAGCTACTTGGGAAACTGAGTCATAAGAATCGCTTGAACCCAGGAGACAGAGGTTGCGGTAAGCCAAGATCATACCATTGCACTCCAGCCTGGGGAATAGAGCAAGACTCTGTCTCTCCCGACCCCCAAAAAATGTATCCAGTGGTTAAGTATAGGAATACTATAGCTTGACTTCCTGATTCAAATCCTAGCTTTGTTATTTATGTTTAGTATAACCTTGGGCAAATTGCTACTGTACACATTAGTTTTCTTACCTGAAAAATGGAGGCAATAATGGTATCTAACTGAAGGGCTTGTATTGAGGGCAAAATGAGTTTCTAACATGTAAAATGCTTAGAACAATACTTGGCATGCAGCAAATGTTCAATAAATATTCACTATTATTTCATATCTCTCTATATGTATGATACAACTCACCAATGCTTAATTGTATTGAACAAGAAATGTTCTGCACTGTAAGTAGAGATAATAGTGCAATTAGGGATTTCTTTCTCTTTTCTCATATTGTATAAACTCCTCGATTAGAAGGAACTCTGACTTTTCATAAATTGAGATATAATTCACAAATCATAAAATGTACCCTTTTAATATGGACACTGTAGCATATTCAGCAGGCTATGCAAACATTACCACTGTCCAGTTCCAGAGCATTTTCACTACCACAAAGTCAATCCATGCGCATTGATAGTCACCCTTCGTTTCCACTTCCTTCTATCTGGCAACTCCTATTCTACTTTCTATCCCTATGGATCTGACATTGCCTAGAAATGGACATTGCCTAGAAATGGACATTGCCTAGAAATGGAATTATACAGTATTTGGCTTTTTGTGACTAGCTTCTTTCACTTAGCATAATATTTTCAAGGTTTATCCATATTTTAACATGTATTACTGTTTCATTCCTTTCAATGCCTGAATAATTTTTTTGTATTTTTTATCTGTTCATAAACCGATGGCCATTTATTTTTTCCGAGTTTTGTCTATTATGAATAATGCTACTAAGAACATGCATGTAAACACTTCTGTGTGAATATATGTTTTCAGTTCTATTGAGTATATACCCAGGAATAAATGGCTGAATCATATGATAACTCTGTATTTAGCTTTACAAGAAATGACCAAACTGTTTTCCAAAGTGGCCATATCATTTTTGCATTACCACCAGCAAAGTATGAGGGCTCTAATTTCCCTATGTTATGGTTTGAATGTTTGTGTCCCTCCAAAATGTGTATGTTGAAACCTCATCACCAATGTGATAGTATTGGAAGGTGGGCAGGGCCTTTGGGAGGTAATGAGGAGCAAACCCTTCATGAATGGAATTAGTGCCCTTATGTAAGAGTCACCAGAGATCTTTCTTGCCCCTTTGTGAGGATAGAGTGAGAAGATGGCATCTATGAGTAAGCCGGCTCTCGCCAGACACTGAATCTACTGGTGCTCTGATCTCAGACTCCCTAGCCTCCAGAACCATGAGATATAAACTCCTATTGTTTATAAACTACCTGATCTATGGTATTTTGTTATAGCAGGCCAAAAAGAATAATGCAAAAATTGGTACTGAGAGTGGGTTTGCTGTTATAATAAACACTCAAAACTGTGGTAGTGGTTTTGGAACTGGGGAATAATGGATAAGGGCCAAAAAAGTTTCGAGATGCATGCTAGAAAAATCCTATATTGACATGCAAGGACCATTAATGGCAATTTTTGTGAGGACTCAGAAAAGGAGAGCTATAGAGAAAATCTCAGTCTTCTTAAAGAACATCTAAGTGGTTGTAAACAGATTGTAGAAATATGGATGGTAAATGCCGTTCTGATCCCATATCAAATAGAAATAAAAAACATGTTATTGGAAACTGGAGGAAAGGCAGTTCTTGCTATGAAAGTAGCAAAGAACTTGACCAAATTGTGTTCATGTCCTAGTGTTTTCTGGAAAGTAGAACTTGTGAACAGAATATTTGGTGGAATAAATTTCTAAACAAAGTGCTGAAGGCACAGTATGGCTTCTATTGAATGCTTATGAGAAGAGAAAAGCTATTTAAAGATAACGCTTTTAATTAAACAAGAAGCAGGATTTAAATATTTGGAAAATCTCAGCTTTCCCATGTTGTAAAAACTGAGAAACAGAGTTCTGAAAAGAACATAGATGGTTTGGCCAAGAGACCGTTTGATAAAGAGAACAGCATGGATCAGCAAGGTGCTGGTCACCAAGACAATGCAAGAGTGTGATCTCAAAAACATTTCAGAGATTACGTAGGCTGTCCCCCTCATCACATGCCCAGAGTGCCAGAGCCTGGAGTGATAAACTGATTTCAAAGCTCTGCTCCCTGCATTCTTGCACAGTATTCTTTGTCTGTCCCACGTTCAGTTCCAGCGGGCCGAGGGGTGATGCAGGCCATAGTGGCTGCCCCTTTGGAAGACAGAGGCAGTAAATATTGGCAGCATCCTCAAACTGCCATTTCTGCTGGCTCTCAGAGTGCATGAGCTGTGGTGGTGTGGCTACTATAATTTAGATTTTTTTTTTTTTGAGGCAGAATCTCATACTGTTGCCCAGGCTAGAGTGCAGTGGCTTGACCTCAGGTCACTGCAACCTCCGCGTCCTGGGTTCAATCAGTTCTCATGCTTCAGCCTCCCGAGTAGCTGGAACTACAGGAACACTACCCAGCTAATTTTTGTATTTCTTAGTAGAGACTGGGTTTCACCATGTTGGCCAGACTGGTCTTGAACTCCTGACTTCAGGTGATCCACTTGCATGGGCCTCCCAAATTGCAGGGATTATGGGCATGAGCCACCATTCCTGGCGCCTCTAGATTTTGAAGAATGGAGCCTCCTAGAACCTCAGACAGGTAAGCCCAGAAGAGGGCCACCACGAGGGTAAAGCCTCTGCAGAGAATTTCCACTAAGCCAATGCCTAGCAGAGCCCTGGGGCAGGGCCACCCCAGAAACCCCAGATGAGTGTAGTCACTGATGTGCAATTTCAGCCCACTATAGTTATTGACACCAGACTCCAACGCGTAAGAGATGTGACTTGGGGTGCACCCAGCAAAGCTATGATGATGAGGCCTCCTAAAGCCTTGGGGGCCCGACTTCTGTCCCAGTGTGTCTGCAGGGCAGGATATCTAGTCAAAAAGATTATTTTAGAGCCTGAAAATTTAATGTCGTTTGTCCTAATGGGTTTTGGACTTACCTGGGGCCTGTTACTCCTCATTTTCTTTCCTTTTTCATCCTTTTGGAATGGGAAGGTCTATCCTATGCCTGTCCCACCAGTGTGTTTTGGAAGCACGTAACTTGTTTGATCTCACAGGCTCATGACTGGAGGGAACTTTGTTTCAGAATGAATCATGCTTTGTGTCTCACCATATGTGATTTAGCTAACATTTTGATGAGACTGTGAATTAATCAAAAATTCAAAAATCAAAGACTTCTGAATTAATGCTGGAGCTAGTTAAGACTTTTAGGGCTACTGGGATGGGCTGAATGTATCTTCCATGCAAGAAGGACATGAATTTTGGAGGGGCAAGAGCAGAATGCTATGTTCTGAATGTTTGTGTCTCCTTGAAATTTACATGTTGACAGAGAATTATCCATGTGGCATATTAGGAGGTGGGACTGCTGGAAGGTGATTAGGTAATGAGAGCAGAGTTGTTGTACATAAACGAGATCAGTGCCCTTATAAAAGAGTCCCCAGAGATCTCCGTTGCCCTTTCCACCATGTGAGAACAGAGTGAAAAGTACCATCTGTGAGAAAGCAAGTCTTCACTGGACACTGAATCTGCTGGTGCCTTGATCTTGGACTTCCTAGCCTCTAGATTTGTAAGAAACAAATTTCTGATGTTTATAAATTATGAAGTCTTTGGTAATTTGTTATAGCATCCTAAATGAAATAAGACACTCCAAATCCTTGTTAGCGATTTTTATTGTCTGTCTTTTTAATTGTGGTCCTCCGAGTGAATGTGAAGTGGTATCTCACTAAAATTTGGACCAGCATTTCATTAATACTTAATGATATTAAGAAATTTTTCATGTGATTTTTGGCCATTTGTATATCTTCTATGGAGAAATATCTATTCAAATATGTTGTCCATTATTAATTGGTTGTCATTTTATTGTTATCGGAGTTAATTACATATTTGAATATTAGACCCTTACCAGATATATGGTTTGCAAACATTTTCTCTCACTCTTTCCATTGTGTTTTCATTTTTATGATAGAGTCCTTTGAAAAACAAATGTTTTTAACTTGAGTGAAGTCTACTTTATTTACCTTGTGCTTTAGCTGTTACATCTAAGAAACCAATTCCAGTCCAAGATAATGAGGATTTACAGCTATGTTTTTTTCTAACTCTGTGTTCTTTTGACTTAGGATCTCCAGCGAGAAGCATGGTACCCAGAATTGAGTAGATTCTCAAAACGTCTTGGTTGAATTAATGACTAGATGTATTCGATGCTTGGCTAGACTGTGTGGTCACAGGTTGAAGTGTTTCATTATGTCTACATTTCTACCTAGCGTCGGACATTACATCTTCAGTGTAGGCAGTGCTTTGACACTTGATTGATACAATCAATAAGCCTTATGAAATTCTCATGACAAACTCGAGATTGAATCAGGAAAGCTATTCTTAGCTCCATTTGATAGATAATAAAACTGAGTACAGGGATTAAATGAGTTGTCTGAGCAAGACCACACAATTTGTGGGAGAGCTCTAACTTCCTTTCAGGCCTTCCTCACGCAGCTCAAATGTTGTTTCTGTTTCTAGGTAAATCTGCCCCCCGTGGTTCCTGGCTGTTTTATCTTCATTCACACTTTTATAACTATCTGTAGGACTCAGAGATGTGTAGCTAGTTCTGTGTGCACTGAGTACACGAAACTTAATAAATCTTCAAACAAATAATCCTCAAAGTACTTTTCTTCTTTATTCTTGTGCTCTCGTTGCCTTTCATAACATATGCTTCATTCTTTTTTCGTGGTAGACAACCGTACCTTAAGACCTGCAAAACCTGTTCTCTGAGTACCATCGATATTCCATTTTCGATGCCATACAATTACTGTATGTGTTACCCTAGATATTTCTTCAATTATGTGGAATGCATAGGTTTTTTTTTTTTTTAACTAAAATTAATTGTAAGATCCTTGAGCACAGGCAAGATCCTTAGGTGTTTCTTACATCTTTCCACAGTAGCTGGAAAAAATATTTTTATCCTTCTGAGGTTTCCACGACTTTGTTTTATACTTCCGTCCTGTTCGTCTATGCATTATCTGGGCATAGCTCTGTTTGTCTGCTATGTTCTCCAGAAAGCCTTTCCTAAGCACTTCTTCTGAATGCACAGGCCTCCTGGCTTGAATAGCTCATGTGTCATTTATTCCACACTCCCTACTATCATGGATATTTATGGTCACGCCTTATTTCTCCTACTATTCCTAGTAAATTCTAAGGGTCTTGAAAAAAGCCATTATTTATTATCCAATTTGATGCTTTTCTGTTCCCAAAACAAACTTGGTGATTTGCTCACACAAGAACTCAAATCTAATATGTTTCTTGAGGATCCTTAATATTGTGAAAAGTACACAGTGTTTGGACTCATAAGAACCAATTTGAAATTTCATCTCTCATTTACTGGCTGTGTGATCCTTGGTAAATCACTTCTTGTTGATGGGTCTATGATTCCTTATCTGTAACAATCCCTAGCTCCAATGAGATTAGGGAGATTTAGATAATATAATGCATAGGAAAGCATAATGCAAAATTTATTAATGATAATGTTAGTCTTTGTGTTGCCATCCTGAAATAACAGACAAGACTCGATTGCATCATCAATAAATATACATTACATTGGAGTATCTGGTCTCTGAAAGCCAGTGCCACGTGCTGAAAATCAGATAACAGAAAGAAACAAAAGAACTTCAAGAGGTTCCCAGGAATATGTCCAGTGCTCAAACGTGTGTGATTTGATGCTAGCCACTTTGGTTTTTCTTAGGAGTACTTTCAGACTTAACCTGATCTGTGTCTTTGTATATAATTCAGATTGTAAGCCTCCTAGTTGCTTGTTGTTGACCAATATAGTGCAGCAACTGCTAATAAGAACATGTCTATATGCAATACAGTTTCTACCTCACTGTTGGTGCTCAATGAATGTTCGTATTAGATACTTAAAACAGAGCAGCTTCTAGTGTAAGGAGAAAAAGCATTTAATAAAGTCAGCCATTCTCTCTCCTTGTTAACATACAGATCCCATTATTAAAGAATTGCTATTAAAATGAGCTCACTGCTTCAAATATTCTCAGTGAACAGAGAGCACACTTTAAACCTTGGATGGTATATTTAGCAGGAGTTGCAGTGATAATGTATGGAGCCCATTTTCATTCATTTCATCATCCACATTTAAGATAAAACTAACTAATAGGTGCCCAGAGCTCTCTGGGGTTCTGAAAGGGCAAGCTCGTCACTGTTCTTCCAGTGAGCACCTATATAAGAATGAAAAACCAGATTACTTTTCATTATTATCATTTTTTTTAAACCAGTAAATGAGAGAGCAGAATAGATTCAGAGTAAATATCAGGCAGCCTCTACTCTACCATCCAGTGTATGCTCAGATGACTTTCTTCTAGGGCTGTGCCTCCGGGATATTCTTTATGTGGTCTTGTTGTGTGATCATTAGCTCTCTTTGTAGCTTCTTTATCCACTTCCATATCCAGAGTCTTTGCATAATAGGCAAGAGCCAGCTATGTAATGATCTGCAGTACATTAAAGATGCTTCCTTATAAGCACCAGGAAATTAAATGAATGCAATTACTTCTAGCATGGCAAAAAATCTCAGAAAATCTGTAGCAGACAAATTTGACAAAACATGGTGAAATATTTATATATCTCATGATATGTTAGGAATTAAGAAGCTGAATTCTTAGTGATTATTTTGAAAATGTCACCTCTTTCTCAGTCTATTCAGGCTGCTATAATGAAATACCATAGACTGCTCATAAACAACAACAATGTTCTTCTTAAAAGTTCTAGAGACTCAGAAGTCCAACATTAAGGTACAGACATATTTATTTGATGCTTGGTGAGATTCCGCTCTCCTCACAGATGGTTGACCTTTCACTGTAACTTCACGTGGTGGAAGAGGCATGGGATCTTTCTGGGGTCTCTCTTATAAGAACAGTAATCCCATTAATGGGTTTGACCTCTACCCTCATGACCTTTTCACCTCCCAAAGGCCCCACCTCCTAATTCCATCACCTTGGGGTTTAGTATTTTCAACACATGAATTTTGGGGAGACATAAACATTCAGTCCATTGCAAGTTCCAATGTAGAATATTAAAGAACTATAAGAGGTGACTAAAAACTACTCAAGTAGTAGATGTTGACATGAATTCTCTCATTCACAAATTTTTCTAAGTCACCTCCTGGGTCCAGACATGATACTCTCTTGTTCTTTATAAAGGTATTCACAGTCTGTGGTTAATAAGCAAAGGAAAAAGAAAGTCTCTACTCTCAAGAGTTTTACAGTCTAGAAAAGAATATGAGTAAAAACATATGAAGGAGAAAGAAGAACTAAGTGCTGAAGTTTTGAGGCATGACTAAAAATGCAAACAAAATTTTTCTTAAGCTTTTTGGACATAAAGATCTCACTGAGGTGCTAGGAAAATAGCAGGATAATTATACCCACTAGACAATTGTGCATGAACATTTAAACTTAAGAATTTGAGTAGAATTTCAGGGAAATCTTTAAGTTTATTGATGTCACTAAGGTTAAGAGCCTATAAAGTAAGTGTTTAGATTTTGAAAAAAACTTCAATATAAAACACTTTCTCCGAGGTAGGTTGCATGAATAACTTAGGATTTTAATGAAAGTAAGGCAAGAGAACACAAAATGTACTTTTGTACTTTTTTGGTGAAATTTCATAGGAGTGTTACATTGCTAAAGCAAGAGGATGATTTAACAGACTTGAAGGTTTGGAGACAGGAATTCTGGCTGGTTCAACCTACTTGTACAAAAGCAGAGAGTTGTTGAATAAGCTTGATGTAGCCTGGAATAGGAACTCATGCTGGAAAATATTAAGATACAAGGTTAAATGAATAGTGAAATATGAATTTGAGAGCCATATTTGGCCTTTGAACAGAGACTCATTATAAAATTAAAAAACCTAAAAGTCGTAAGATGTATTTGAACTGATTGATTCCAGTTTCTTGGCATTACAATACCTCTGGCATGCTGTCATTTAGCTCTGCTTGAACACATTGATGGGGGAGTCACGGTATGATAAGCCAGCTATTCCATTTTTGAATGGTTCTAATTGATAAAATTGCTTCTTTATATCAAGATTAACTTTTAAAAAAAAGTCACACCTCCCCATCCCATATGGGTCATCATGATTTTGCTCTCTGGAAAGACAAAATAAAGCTAATCCTTCAAGTGCCAGGAAACAGCTAACATATCCCACTTAAATCTGCTCCTTAGAGGCTAAACATCTTCAGACTTCAATCTTTTCTGCCGAATATGATATTTTAAGAAGTTAGTTTGGCAAACATGTATAGGATGGGTGAGCGCAGGAAGAAAAAAATGCTAAATTTGGGGATACCAGTTGCAATGCTATTGCAATAATTATGGTTAGAAGTAGAAAGAAAAGGAAGAATGAAGTGAAATTTTACAAGGAAGAATTGATAGTACTGGGTGACAAATGACTTTAGGGGATGAAGACATTTGATTCAAAGATATTTTAAAGAATTCTAGCCTGGGACACTGGAAAAATGATTTTATTATAGCCATCAACTTGTAGCATGGGAAGAAGTTTGGGTGTCTTTCTATTTAATGTACTGGGAGGTGTTATGGTGTAGTGGTTGTTTGTGTGAGCTCTAGCCACAGAATAAGTGGGGTAGTTTAAATTCTCAATTTATCACTTACGTTATGCGACCTGGGAAAATCGTTTGATATCCTCATATTGCAATTTGAAGATCTGAAAAATATAAGTATTATGATCCATATAAAGCTTTCAGGTTGTCTGAGACAGAAGCAGCCCTAAGTAATAATAATCTGTTAATGCTCTGATGGTTTCATTGAAGGTAGGTGAGGTGAGGAGGTAGACGAGGTTTAATTGAAAGTAGGTGTTTTGAATTCAAAACAAACTATCTGGGAAGGGAGTCATCAGGACCCACGATCAGCTCATCACAGAAACAGACATAGCAGATGGAAATGAGGTTAGAGTGGGCCAAAGATAGCGTCTGACCTAAGGCCAAAAGCCTTGGAGCTCAGAGTGTGGAAAAGGAGGGAACTTACCATTTTTTTCAAGTTGCTTGGCAGAAACAGGGCAGGTTTGAAGAGGCATTTCTCCAGTCTAGGAAAGTTAGCCTTACATCTTAAAAACTGATCTTCCCTGTACTGTTTTTCTCCATCTGACTCTGACTCAGGTTAATCCTTCTATGCACAGATTACCTATTTTTCCTCCAGGGTGAGGAGGATAAGAATCACCTGGTTAGGGCCAGGTGTGGTGGCTCTGCCTGTGATCCCAGCATTTGGGGAGGCGAGCAGATCACCTGAGGTCAGGAGTTTGCGTTCAGCCTGGCCAACGTGGTGAAACCCTGTCTCTACTAAAAATACAAAAACTAGCTGGCTGTGGTGGTGAGTGCCTGTAACCTCAGCTATGGGGAGCTGAGGCAGGAGAATCATTTAACCCAGGGAGGCAGAAGTTGCAGTGAGCCGAGATCATGCCATTGCACTCCAGCATGAGCAACAAGAGTGAAACTCTGTCTCAAAAGAAGCAGAAGGAAAAAAAGTATCACCTGGTTATGGATGTCAAACTTCAGGAAACGGGCAAACATGCATGCAGAGGTGTTTTATGAGCAGTCGGAACTCTGGAGGTGTACCTGGTGGTAAGTAAAGGCCACTTTATAGGTGTTAGTGGATGCTGTGAGAATGGCTGAGCTTACTCTATATTAATGCATTCAGTTGTTACATCCCTGTTACATGTAGCAGGGATGTGCCTGCTCTTTTGGTGTCTGCCTGTCCTGAAAGAATCTATCTTATCCTTAGAAATTGTAAAATCATTTTCAACAAAAGTTGATAAAGTATTTGCAATATATGACAAAGAAATACATGTGGCTTCAATCATGGGCAAGTCAATTACCTTTCTGAGGTTGTTTCTTCACTTGTAAAATGAGAATAATAATAACACCTACTTTGTAGAATTACTGTAAAGATCACATGAAATAGAATTTATACAGTTTCCTTGTGCAGCACCTGAAAATTCAGGTTGGGTGAATGATCATTATCATCAATTATCTATTGAAACCTATTCTGTAAAAATATATACGAAGTATCCTGTAATAGAGAATCATTCTGTTGGGTTTAATTTATTCATTTTTTAAAAAATATGATTTTTACTTAATACATTTAATTCTCACCTCAGAGCTTCCGGAAACCAGGTGAGTGTCCCCAGAGTTTTTAACTGCCCTTGGCTCCAAATGCTTGGCCAGACAAGTCATTCCATATGTGCATTCACCTTGAGAACCTGAGTTTGCTGTATCCAGTTTCCCTGTTTACTCTCGCCTTGCTAATGTGTCTTAGTATGTACAAATATCATTCTTTATCATTCCAAGTAGGTCTTGGGTTTAATTATGAATTATGAGAAATGAGTTGAATGTTTGAGCACTTTGGAACCTGGTGAGACAATTTGTTCAGAATGGTTAAAGGCACTTCATTTTTTTTTTAATTGAAAAAAAAAGTCTGGTTCAGCTCAGTTGCGATACATGAAAGATGAAGTGTGGCTGAAGTCGATTGATGGGACACAGACCTCCCTCACTCCTCCATACGCCAAATTGATTCATTAGGACCTGTGTCAACATCCCCCGAGAGGCACACATGCACTCAGAGGCTTACAGGATTGAGAGGACATATGTGGCCTCCTGGGAGGAGAAGTCAGCACGGAGCACACTCCTCCAAGTCAGTTGAGGAGCAATGAGGGTTTGTGAGCTGATTAGCAGCCATTTCCTCACGTTTCCTTTCTGTGCACCTCAGAGGCTGTGCTTGTTAGGAGCATCTCTTCCCTACAGGGGGGTTACGGCACTGTAAAAAATTCGCACTTTGCAGATAATTAGAAGGAAATTGGCTTAAATGAATTTCTGGCCTCCTTCCTAAATAGGGGAACCGAGGCAAACTCGGAAGACAGAAAAAATATGGAAACATTTTTTAAAAACTAAATGTATGAATTAATTATAGGAATTCCAAAGTTATAAAATAAGAGGTTAGGCATTTCGAATGCAGCAAATGGTACCTCTTATAAGAGCAAGTGAAAATTCAAATGTATTTATCCATCTATTCAATCTTTTATACAACAAATATTTCTTGAGCCTCCTCTGTACTAGATACTGCACTAGCCACAGAGGATGAAATGATGAACAAGATGCAGTCTTTGAAGGCGTTAAGGGGCTCACAGTCTAATGTGAGTGACAGAATTGGAGACAAATGATATCAAAACAGGGATAAGGGTGATCTGACAGAAAGAAGCACTGAACGCTTGAAATGCTGAAGAACAGAGGAGAGAAGTTAATTCATTCTGAGGAATAGTCCAGGGTGTCTTTCACAAGGAAATCATACAGGAACTAGGACTGGAAAGAGAACGAGGAGATAGCCAGCTAAGAAAGGAGAGGAAGGCCTTTCAGATGTAGAACATCCCTGAGCCTGGGCAAGGGCTCAGGGGTGTCACGACCACTAAAATGAGGGGAACTTCAGCATGTCCAAATCAGAGTGTGATGTGAGAATCTGCAAGAAATGGAGCTCAGGAGACAACACCTAGGTGGTTAGTTTGCACTTTTCCTTATGAAAGTCTTTGGGCAAAGATAGGTTTCCTTTATGGTACAAGTAGCTCTCAGAAACTTCCTTTAAACCAGCTAACCCAAGCACAAGGCATTTAAAAATTACATGACTTTTGTAAGAATTGAATGTAAAGCTAGATACTTTAAAATCCCAAAGTCCTCCTTTCTCTCTTAGTAATACATGTTTTACTAGCTCAGGATCAATGCTTCATCTCACAACTATATTCCCTTGAATAGTTACCTGTATCCCAGATACTCAGTGATGATGACTGGGGGAAGATACAAAAGCCTGGTGAGAGGAAAAATGATCAAGTTATGACTAAACATGTAGGATGACCTTGATTGGCAGCTGAAAATGAAAATGATGCTTCTGTATCTGCTTTTGGTCCTAACTTCTGAGACAGGAGATCACATTGTTAGCTCAGCAAAAATAGAAATACAATGCTCAATGCTGAGGCACAGGGCATGGCTTCTTCCTGGTTGGTTCACTGCAGTCCATGGCATTGCTACAAGCAGAGTGATTGTGAAAAATGTCAATTCCATGGTCACTGGGGATTAGCTCAAGGAAATACTGTAGAGCAGATGATGAAATCCATAAATGACATCTAAAGGGCACTGGCAGAAAGAGATAAGTGAGATACTTCATTGTTTTGTTGGTCATTCCAGGAATATTCTGAGATAATGTTTTACAGCTGGCCCCTTCTGTTAGGACGATTATTAACTTGAGTTGTATGCTTTGGCTTGGTGGTTCAGGTAGGCCTAAGAAAGGCAAATATGATTTCCAACAAGGTGAAGTTAGGATACCCTCAGGCTGTAACAATTTCCGTAATGTTTTTATTCATTTATTTTTACTTTTGCTTCAGATGTACTCAAATTTTACCATCTTTAATGTGTTTAGTGTAAAATGTCATGAGTCTTGTCACCTAAATTACATGGTTCATATATACAACTAAGCTTCCTTATCTACAGATTCCGTATTTTCAAATTCATCTCTTCACTAAAATATATTTGTAAATATAAGATCAATACCTATGTTGCTTTCATAATCATTTGCAGCCATGTGCAGAGTGGTGAAAAATTAGAGTCCTCCAATGTACACATTCCCAGTCGAGGTCAAATGAGGCCACACCCTGTCTTCTTGTTTCGGCTTTCATGCTGTAAACTAGTGTTCTCGTTACAGTGTACTTGGTGCTACATTTTTAGCATTATTTTGTGCCTTTAGTTGGTGAGCTTTCTGCTTAAAATGGCCTCCAAGTGTCATGCTGGAGTTTGGTCTAGTATTTCTAAGCACAAAAATACATATGCTAGATAAACTTTATTGAGGCATGAGTTATAGTTCTGTTATCTATGAGTTCAGTGTTAATGAATTAAAATAATAATAAAATGTCTTTAAACAAAAATACATATGAAACAAGGTTATATTTTGATTGGTTAATAAAAATATTATGACGATAGGCTCTTAAGAGCTTAATCTTGTATTTCCCTTGGAGCAATGGTCCGATATTCTCCGATTCACTGTTTGCAGTGACTTTATAGACGGTAACTACCTCAAGTAATGAAGATGGACTGTGTATGCATATGCACATACATATGTGCACAAACATGCTCATATACAAATACATGAAAGAAAAGCAAGTGAGCTCAAATGTAATGTTTGCACCTGCTGAGTCTAGTACAAGATTTCTGACTGTTCACTGTACTATGCTTACTCTTTTTAGATTAGAACACTTTTAAAATGTTGAGGGAAAATATGCCAGTTTGAGGATTTTATGCTGTATGTAGCCTTTTTGTAATAATTAATTTCCCGATTCAAAAAAGTACAGAAACTTGCAGCTTGTGAGACCTTAGTGATCCGCTGTTTTAGCCCTTCTGTTTCATAGAAATGCAGGTTCTGGACTTATTCTTGTCTTTAAGTTCACATGTAATCTTGGGTAGGTCAACTGCCTCTTTAGGAGTTCTTCCTCAAAAAAGAGGAAATTAAGTTGCTGTAGGAATCTCTTTAAGCTCCACTGCTCTATCATTTTAAATGAGCTTCAGACAGGTCAAAATATGAAAATAATTCAGATATTTAGTAGAGAGTTAGTCTTAGCCTCCAGTCCAGTGCTAACTTTATGATGCTAAAATAGAAGAGTTTTTAAAAAGCACAGATTAAAAATGACATACTTAAGTAAAGTAATTCTTTTATACAAAAATCATAAATATTTAAAAAACAAAATGTACCTTCAAATTATATGGAAAGTTTTTGTGTTAAGATTACCTCCTTGGGCAGTTCCTATTTGTCCCATTTCTATTTAAGTAAAAAATGACTTAGAAAAATTACTTAATTGGGAAAATTTGCCTTCTGCTTTGATAGCCATTCCTTCCAGTGTCCCATAGACATTATTTTGTATTAGAAACAATACAAGGTTTGGAATAAATCAAACTTGAATTCTAAGTTGTATTTCTCTAATTTTCTTTTTCTGTGACCTTGGCTGAATTACGAATCTTCTTGGAGTTCCAGCTTCCTTATCTGTAAAAATGATGATGACAATATTTTCCCTGCAAGAAAGGGATAATGAGATAATTTTGCAAAATTGTCTGGCAACAAGGGGTGTTCAAAAATGTTAGTTTTTTTCTTTCAGTCCATCATTAACCATTATTTTCTACAAAGACGTAGAATGTGCTTGTTAAAAGCATATTCTTTTTTTTTTTTTTTTTTTGAGACGGAGTTTCACTCTTATTACCCAGGCTGGAGTGCAATGGTGCGATCTCGGCTCACCGCAACCTCCGCCTCCTGGGTTCAGGCAATTCTCCTGCCTCAGCCTCCTGATTAGCTGGGATTATAGGCACGTGCCACCGTGCCCAGCTAATTTTTTGTATTTTTAGTAGAGACGGGGTTTCACCATGTTGACCAGGATGGTCTTGATCTCTTGACCTTGTGATCCACCCGCCTCAGCCTCCCAAAGAAAAGCACACTCTTTAGAGCCGCACTACCTGTGTTCAGATCCTTGCTCTGTCGTTTACCAGCTGGGTGCTGACAGCAAGTTATTTAACATTTCTGTGCCTTAGTTTCTTGACTTGTAAACTTGGGATAATAATAATAAGAGTACCTAACTCATAGAGCTTCTGTATAGTTAATTATTAACAATTATAAGTTGCTTAGAACAGTATTGGAAACCATTTTACTGTGTGTTATTATTTCTAAAAGTTTCAAGAAATCTGTATATACTAATTGAGAAATTAAAACTTTAGATTGATAGAGAGTCCTAAATTGTACAAGAGCTATGTATAAAGCTAACTCTAAACAGTAGCCGATTTTGTTTTTTTAGACAGCCTGGAGGAAGGAATAATCCTTAGTCACGAATTGCTTAATTAAATTGTAATATACTATAGCATAATGTTGGATTCTAAAACCTTCCCTTTGATTTTAAATCTTGGAATGCATCCCTAGTTCTTTCATATTATATCTTCTTCTAGTAAGTTTTTGAAATGCATACTTTTCATTGATAATAATGGCTAGTTTTTTTGAGCAATTTCTAGGTATCAAGTCTAAGAATTAACCCTACTAGTTAGGTAATAAATTAGTCTGTTTTACCAATGCTGAGAAGAGACAAGATTCCTAAATCAGACACAAGGGATATTTTGTAACTCATAGTATAGACACACATCATGGGCATTAACATGTGTGTCAGTTCTGCTTGGCCCCCAAGTCTCACAGGGGTAATCGTGATAAGGGCCAACACTGATGCTGTGCACATAAGCAGATTTCGCTGTAGCCAGGGAACACCATATCTGAGGAACTCACCATTTTGTAGCAAACAGTAAACAAGCATGCTTTTAGTCCCAGAGGGAGACGTTCCTTTATCCTTCAAGGTTGCTTGCTGCAAACACAACTCTGAGAATGGCCCTGACAAAGAGCGTTCAGGGCTTTGCATTCTTGGCACACCTGGCAATAAGCGCAAGGCTCAGGGCTCATGGCATATTGCCTCTTCCAAGACTAGCTTCCAGGAACAATGCCAAATACTTTAATTGGGGCATTTTTAACTGATTTATCATGATGTAGCTAATATTCTATGTGCATTTTCCTCTTTATAGCTTTTCAAGGTTTCATGGAGACGTTAACAGGGTTGGCTCTGGCTGATACTAGAAATTGGGTACGCTTTGGTTTTGTAACCCATCTTCCCGTGGACACCACTTTTCCTTAAGCAACTCTCCACTCTCAGCCCTTAACCTGTAATGGTCGTAGCCTCATCTTTGACTCCCCTTCTTCCTGGCCTGCTCCCATGCCTCATTCCAGCTACTTTCTTCTCCCTCTTCACCCAGAAACAAGATTTCCCCATTTTATGGTCGATCTCTTACAGCCCTTCTTTCTCATGAGATAGTCACAGAGAGGCAAATCAACATTAAAACATGTTAAATCATAGAAGGGCAACTCCCCAGAGAAATTAACATTTTATTTTAAGACAGAATGTTTGAAGACGTGCTGCTTTAACTAAGTAATAACCTAAATGGTGGAAATTTGGGATTTCAAGAATATACAATTCTATATGCTTCCTCTGTGCATGATCAGCCTTGGTAAGGAATAAATGTAGTTTTGATTTTATATGAAGCATTGATTTTGTATTCTCTAAGAAGAAAATATATTTTGACTTATGGATCTACATGCCATTTCCTCTTCATTTCCTATTGTCTAGGGGTTTGTGAGATGTAGTTGTTGATATTAGTGAAAGCTAATAGCAGTCGTGACTAACTCTTTATAAGCCTTTGTAGTATCAGGTGTTGCTCCCCTACTAATAAGCAAATTTTTACCAAAACCATACTTTCTAATGACAGTGCTACTCAGGGAGTTGACGGCAACACGTTTGAATGTGAAAAGTGGAGCTGTACCTAGGCCGCCGAGCAGCTGTTCCGTGACCTAACGCTTCTATTGGCACCTGCATTTCGGGTCTGTAATGTTTTCCTAACTGTGTTTTCAAGACCCAAGTGATTTAAAATGGAATGACTGCGTTCATAAAAATGGGAAACTGTAAACCAGCATAAATGTCAGTTTTTATGTTGATATTTACATTCATCCCATGGAGAGATTGGATTGTTCAGTAATGTGATTTAATATTTGGGGGGCAAATATTTTGGTAACATTCACAGATCAATAAATTAGACACATTCAATCTTAAATGATCAGAAATAGCTTCGTTTCCCAATGTGAAGCAAAGTTAAATTTTCCAGCAGGGCATGTTCCCTGCAGAATTCTTAATTTGCACTGATGCTATAATAGTATTACATTTTAACTACAACTGTGTTAGATTTTCAAGCATCTCAGAGGTTATAAACTAGTCATTAAAATTCATTCCTGTTGGCAGTTTGGTCTGCAGAGCCTTTACCCGGAAAAGCACACGTCTAATATTTATGTGATTTCCATTTTAACACAACGATTTGAATTACTTGAAATACTGTAGCCTTTGTGCTCTGCTCCTTTTCTTATCCCCCTCGTATGAGCTCTCACTGTATTATAGGGTAAGATTACCTACGTTAGAAAAGTGTTTTTTCTTGCCTGTGAGTCCTCCTAGCAAGGGCACATGTGATGGAGGCATGTTGCTTAAGGTGATTCTGGGAACATCATTTTTTATACTATTCATGTGAAAGAAATATGTGGAAGATATAAACTGTGAACTGCCTCAAAAATAAGCATTAGAGAAGTCTGGTGCTATTTCTTTCTGCATCCTTACAAAATAATAGCTCAGGCAGTTATTAGGGAGCTGCCTTGAAGAGGTCAGGGTGCAGTTCCTCTTTTGTTTGTTTGTTTAGACGGAGTCTCTCTGTTGTTGGCCCAGGCTGGAGTGCAATGGCGCGATCTTGGCTTACTGCAATATCCACCTCCCGGGTTCGAGCAATTCTTCTGCTTCAGCCTCCCGAGTAGCTGAGATTACAGGAAACCGCCACCATGCCTGGCTAATTTTTGTAATTTTTAGTAGAAACGGGGTTTCACTGTGTTGGCCGGACTGGTCTCCAACTCTCGATCTCAGGTGATCCACCCACCTCAGCCTCCCAAAGTGCTGGGATAACTGGCCCATGTTGCAGTCCTTAAGACGTTCATTTGTCTCGCCTTTCTGGTCCATTTTGGTTTTCATTCCGCGAGCATTATTAGTACCCCAACCTTGTCTCATAGTCATTTCCTCATTCATATCCCCTTAGAGTGGATGCTGCTTGACAGCATGTTCCTCCCCTTGCTTCCCAAGCATCTAACTCAGTGCCTAACAGTTAATAGACACACGATTAAGTAAAGGGAATGAACGTTCTTATAAATTTGTTTTATTTCATTTAAACTTCAGAGATTTGCTTTAGGCAGACCTTGACATACTTTAATTCCAGTCTATTTGATTTTTTTTTTGAACCCAAGTGAAAAAAACTTACTGATTATTTATTTGACAAAGAAATTATTAAGTATCATCAGAAACTGAAAAATGTGATGCAGTCTCTGTCCTTCAAAAATTTCAAATAATAGGGTGGGAAATAAGAACATTAAGAAAAATATGATGTACTACATAAAAGTTATAAATAAAAGCCAATGACTCTAAAGGGTCATAGCCAATTTATATGAGGTGAAGCATATTCATGGAATATTTGATATATGAGCTTGAAAATGAGGTGGAAATTACTCGGGATGACTTGAGATAAAAAGTTTTTGATCAGGGGAGTGACATAATGACACATCGGAAAGATTAATTCAGTGGTGGTGTAAGGATAGATTTGAGAAAGGTTGACTTAGAACACAATATGACTAGAAGGTGGGAAAGGGATTAGGTACCTATTGAATAGTTTAAGTGAAAGGTAGGTGATGGCATCCCACACTTCATGTTACCACTGAGATGCTTGAAAGTGAACAAACATGGGAGCTGTTGTGGAAGCAGAACTAGCAGAACTTGGCAAGGAGGAGGAGTTGAACATCACTCTGAGGTTTTGAGCCTGCATAATTTGGAAAAAAAAATTGGTGACATGAACAGAAATAAGGAAGGCAGCATGAGGAATGACACGGAGGCAAGAGGGAGAAGAGAGGGTGGTGACGTTGAATGTCTGTGTTTTTAGGTATTTGAGATGCTGGGAAACCTCTTGGGTCTAGTAAGGCAAGAAAAACTGTCATATAGGCAGATATGGCTAATAAAGAGGATGCCATTAGTTTGATAGACAAGTAATTCTGTTAGCTGCCAGCTCTATAACCTAGGGCAAGTCATTATCTGACCCCCTCTGGTTTTCATTTTCTTTGTGAATATAAGAGAGAACTGGCTTTAGTAAAAGCTAGCTTAATAGATCGATGCACCCTTTGGGGGGTACGAAGTGGTTTGGAACCAGCTGAGTACTTCTTAGGAGTCAAATAATTTGTCCTGGATTTTCTACGCACTTTGGATCATCCCTATTATCTCACTATGGCCCCTCTCAAAACTTAAAGAAGATTTGCTGTTCCCGTGATCGCCAAGATTGCCCAAGCTGATGATCACAGATGCTCCCAGAGCCTTTGTCTTCTGGACCATGAACACACTTAGTGAAAAGGAGGCCTGTATAAGATGTATGCTTTTAGCTTTCCAGAAACCTACTCTCACTGAAATAGGCACAGTTGATTTTGTGTCTTTTTACTCCTTTTCTACTTTCTGAAAAGAAGATAAAAAATGACCTTGTAATTTTAATGGAGAAAGATGAAAGAAATCATGTATTAATTTCTTGGTTTTTATAGGAAGTTCCTCATTGTAGGAATTGAGTCTACCTTTCCCTTTTTAAGCACCTACATCATCATCCATCAACATTTGCCTGAACAGAGTGATGTTGCCGATGTTTAGTCAGTAGTGATCTGAAAATAGAGATAAAAAATGGTAAAAATTTTGCTCAGCTGATTCACCTGCATCTGATTAAAGAATTTGATGTTCTGTTTGGTATATTTTCTCATATAATTAGAATGTAGAAATTTGATGTTTACAGCTGGGAATATTTCCCTGCTGGTTTCCAGTTCATTTTGTTTCTCATTAACCTTTATAAATATTCTAAGCGGAAATACCCTTTTATTTAGATACAGCGCTTTCTTAGCTAGAGAATGAAAGAAAGCTTTAATATTGCTATTATGTTCCTGTGTCACCTGTCCTGGAAGGAACACAGAGAAAGGCAGTGCGGCATTCTTGGAAAAAGATTTTGGAGTTACAGAGACCTAGAATTCCACTCTGGCTCTGTGACCTAGTAGCTGCGTGACCTAGAGCAAATTATTGGTCAGCCTTTCTAGGTTTTGCTTACTTCATTGGTGTGATAGGGGTATATCTGTGTATTCCAGCAGTTGTTAAGAGGATCAAGTGGTAGAATGGTGGCATTTGTCTTTAAGCACTAGGTTCTAGAGTTATACTCCGTGGGACCAAATCCTGGTTATATTCTTGTGAAGATATTTTACTTGCCTGAGATCCTTTCTTCACTCAGAAAATGAAGATTATAATAGCACCTACCCTATAACCTTCCTGTGAAGATAATAAGTAATTCCGTGAAATATACATTGACCAAAAAAGATTAAATGTGCAATAAATATTAGTGATTTTGATTAGTATATACTAGGCACTCAATAAATAGAAACCTCTCTCCTTTTCCTCCTTCATGTAGACATCTTCACTGTGTCTCTTCCATATTTTAAGCAACAATTCAGAGTGTCTCTTTTGTATTTTAAGCAAAACAACTTTTGGCATATAGGAGAAAACAATTCTTACATCTTTGATGCTCATCTATAAAACAGAAGATCATTTGCTGATTTTAGCTATCGCCTTCTTTTGAATATAAGGCTTGGAAACTTGAAGGCTGAAGGAAAGTGTCATTTCTTTAGAGCAGTTATAAATGTGTACAGTCTTCTAGTTATCAAAATTGCAAGCTACCCTGCCTACCCCAATCTATTTGTCCCAGCTTCAAACACATTTTGAAAATCCCTCTGGGTGCTATCCTTCTTTTTACTTATCCCTGGCCTTATTTCTTTCTTCCTTATGAGGAAATTTCTCAGCCTCCTCAAGGCACTGGTTTCTCTTATGACAACTCTGAAACTTGTAGTTTTATGTATATTATCTTTGGGTGAAAAAGCACTTTAGCTAGTAATGCAGCAGAATGCAAAGTCAAATAATTAATAACCAGTTCTGCAGTTTGGTATATTCTCCCTAAACAAGGAGTGATATTAATAAAGTAGAAAATAAAATGGTGTAGAATTTTTAAGAATTTAGGACATAGAAGAATAATCAGAGTCCGCAGTACCGCTTAACATGAGCAATTCCACATTTATCTATTTGCTTACCCTGTCTCACACTGTGCAGTCACTCACTGTCTAATGTAGGCGGAATGTTCCAGCAGTAATATGAATATTAGCAATAGTCATTGATAGGGAATAAATTGTGTCCTCCTCCCCCAAATTCATACATTGGAGCCCTAGCCCCCAGTATCTCAGAATGTGATTATATGTGAAGATAGGGTCTTTGGGAGGTCAGTTGGAATGAGGCTCTAAGGAAGAGTCCTAGTTTCATTTGACTGGTGACCTTATAAGAAGAGGAAATTTGGAGATAGAGAAACTGGAGATGCACGGGGATAGAGGAAAGACCACGTGAGGACGCAGAGAAAGCAGCCTCTGCAAGTCAAAGAGGGAGCCCTCAGAAGAAAGCAATCCTCTCAATAGCTTGACCTTGGACTTCCAGCCTTCAGAACTTTGAGAAAATAAAATTTCTGTTTTTAATGCCACCCTGTCTTTGATATTTTATTATGAGATTCCCCCAACCTAATAGAGTAATATTTTAAATTTGTATTTATACTTTTGTAAAATTTATGATGTTTTTAGTGGCCAAGAGCATTGACCTGAAGCCAGACCTCCTGGGCTCTAATCTACCCTCTGTATGACCTTAGGAAGTTTTCTAGCCCTTCTGTGCCTCAGTTTCTTCATCTGTATAATGGGAGTTGATTATGGTATTATTTCACTAAGAGGCTTATTATCTGGAATAAATGAGTTAATGTTTGTAAATAACTTTTAACAGTGCCTGGTACATAATAAGTACTAAAAAAGGTATCTTAAATTAATAAAAGTAAATACATTCTATAATCATTTTATTCTTTTTGGGTTCTGTGAGCTGTGGGGAGAGAAAGAAAGGAATGTAATATTTACTGAGTATTATGTGGTAGAAAATGTGGTGGCAATACCACTCACATTTGCACTTGTGAGATAAATAGCCACATTTACATACTGCAAGAAGTGGTGGGTTTGGGAAACTCTATCATCTTGAATCCAAATCTATCATCTTTCTTCTATTTGTCATTACCCTTCTCTACCAGGCACAGTGGTGAAATCTAAATAAAATAAAAAGGATAGTAATCAAAGTGGGTATTGTGTCAACCAAAGTTCACCCAGAGAAACAGAACCAGCAATACACACACATACACACACACCCTACACACATGTATATATATGTGTGTGTGTGTGTATACATATATGTGTGTGTATTGCTGGTTCTGTTTCTCTGACAGAACTTTGGTTGATATATATATATATCTATAAATGTGTGTAGGGTGTGTGTTTGTGTACATATCTACACAAACATCATCTATGTGTCTATGTATGTATGTATCTATCATCTATTTATCATCTATCTATCTCATATATCCATCTTTGTAATGAAACATTGGTGTTTGCTATTAGTTTTGGGGCAGAGAATGAGTAGACAGCGACCCCATGGACACAGCTGGGGCTTGTTATCCATAGGCAGAGACTCTCTCCTAAAGACTAAGTTGTCTTTTAAACGGCTTCCAATAAATTGTCAGCTCCACTGAGGATAATCTGCTTAATTTAAAGGCTACTGATTAGGGACTTTAATTACATCTCTAAAATACCTTCACAGCAGCACCTAGAGTTTGATTAAATAACAGGGTAAGGTACCTGCTTGTTACAGACTGGTTGCTATTTCCTCTCCATCCTCCATTTCTCACAAAAGAAAAACAAACATCTTTCATAGCTCACCTATATTGAAATATATCAGAAGGAGAATTCTGGGAAATGTAGGTTAGCTTGATCAACCTGGCACACCACTAAGCCATTGCAGATATTAAAAGAAAATGAGGCCATAATTTACTGTGCAAGGAACTGGGGCACATTTTAAATGGGGCTTCTTATTTAACTCTCATCATAACCCTTGAAATAATAGTACCATTTTATGAATGAAAAAACAGTGCCCCAAGTCACAAATCAAATTAATATGAGAGCTAAAACTAGAATTTGGAGCTGACTCTGAAGTCTATCACATTTAAGAGCAATACAAAATAACACCCAAACTACCTTCCTAAATTATGGAGGAACTTTAGGAAAGAGGAGAAATCAATGTTGGTTGGGATATGACGGTCAAGCTACATTTTGAGCAAGTAAGAAACATGAATTAGCAGAAGAGCAGCTACAGTTTTTAGTGCCCTCACCAAATTCTGTTTATAAGCTGTTAAGATTTTCTTTTGGGGATAACTGTGCGTTTACAGGATATTAGGAATTACTATTTGCAAAAGAAGATGCATGTGTGAGAGTGTGTGTGTGTGTGTGTGTGTCTGATAACCTCCTCTGAAAATGGAATCTCTTAGTTGTGCATTTATAGGACGTTAGGAATTACTATTTGCAAAAGAGTGTGTGTGTGTGTGTGTGTGTGTGTGTGTCTGATAACCTCCTCTGAAAATGGAATCTCTTAGTTGTGCATTTATAGGACGTTAGGAATTACTATTTGCAGAAGAATGTGTGTGTGTGTGTGTGTGTGTGTGTGTGTGTCTGATAACCTCCTCTAAGAATGGAGTCTCTTAGTTTTATATTTTGGATAACTCCATAACTCCTTAGTGAAGCAGACATTGCCTTTTCAGAGTTCTATAATGGATTTTGTGATACCTAAATTAATGCTATTTATGAAACAAAATTAAAATGCCCATATTTAAATATTTCTTAATGACTGGGATGCCTATAAATTAGTAGGTAGATTCACCACCATCATAATAATTATTATTATTTTGTATTTTACTATGTTAATAATTCTACTTAGAGCCTTTGCATACTATACTTTATTTAATCCTCTCAGCAACTTCTTGGAGTTTGCGGTATCCTCATTGCATGGATAAAGAAATAAAGGTTTAGAAAGAGTAGGCAACTTGCTCCAAGGTTATCACCTTGTGGATAGAAGAATCCAAGACAACCCAGGTCTGGCTAACTCCAAAGCTCAAATACTCATTCACGGAGCAAACACCACCCCCCACTCCCAGAATGTTTTAGTGATATTCAATTTATTACAGTTTCAAAGCTATCTTATTTCTTTTATAAAACAGGATACTAGGATTTTAAAATATAATTTTAATGAAATTATTGATTCAAATTCAATATGCTCAAGTATTACAAGTGTGTGACTCTTAATCTTTTGAAATATTGTTTCAAAGTCCTGGGTAACTTATCTTTGTGAGTTTTTATTTTGTTGCTCTTGGGTGAGAATAGTGAAGCCACAAAGCCAGCTTTATTGGACCTCGGACATACATTCTACTCTTATTTTCAGCTGATCTCTCATGATCAATTCTAATTCTGTAAGAATCTCTTTAAATGCCCATTTGTTGACACACAATGGATTTTCAGAAAATAATATTTTTATGGGTAAATATTCTATAGTTATATCATCATTAGACTGCAATTAGAAATGTTAGTTACTTTGCAGATAATAATCTGACTCTCATATACATTATGGCAGAACATAGGCTAGTGCACAAACACAGAGCACATTTGGTAGAGTCCTGTTTTTAGTTCTGAAAATCAAACACTGCATGCTCTCACTCATAGGCGAGTAATGGACAATGAGAACACATGGACACAGGGAGGGGAGCATCACACACTGGGGTCTGTTGTAGGGGACCAAGGGAGGGACAGCAGTGGGGTAGGGAGTTCGAGGAGGGATAACATGGGGAGAAATGCCAGGTGTAAGTGACTGGGGGATGGAGGCAGCAAACCACATTGCCATGTGTGTACCTATGCAACAATCCTGCATGATCTGTGCATGTACCCCAGAACCTGAAGTACAATAAAAAAAAATTTGTCAAATTTAGGGTAATCCTCTGCTTTCATAATGGCTGTTTATGTGAAAATACTGACAGAGATTGGTCTTCTATGAGAAAATTAGGATTGTGCAATGTGTATATGCTATGGAATTTCAGTAAATCACATCTCAGTGATAAGCCATAATGACCATAAAAGGTATGACAAATTCAGTCCAAATTTCAAAATGGGGTTCTAGTTGACAATAGAAGTTTAAAGGTTACTGTAATTAATGAATGTGCTTGCAGTATTTTAAGTGTATTCACGCATGTTCAAACTTATGAGGCATTTAAATCATTTTAGACAGGCACAGAAACCACATTCATTGTATGTAATAGCTGAAGACTATCTTTACATGGAGAGTACAGTTTATATCATAACTACCTGTTGTGTAGTTCACCACGAGTTCTTCTTTGGATATTAATAGTTTGAACATATAGTTCCAAAACTCTAAATCCTTCAGAGAAAAGACAGAATTTGCCTTCTAGATGAATAGGCCAACTTTAAGGAGTAATTAACAGAAAAGATAGAAAACTTAAGCTCACTAATCAATAAGAACAATCCTCAAGCTTAGCAACTTGTCTAGGTTATGTTTCTATGGAAATGTGAGTTAATTATTTTTTCTTTATCTGCCTATGTTTCCATCCACGCAAAGTAAGGTAAATCAAAGATATCTTTCACAATGCAATTTTTTTCCTCTTTTGGAAAAAGCATGGTATTAGAGTAACGTTTTCTAAAGTAAGAAAGAATAAAAAAGGTAATTGTTTTCTCCATAAGTAACCTCATTTTGGCTCAGATACTACTTTTCTATGATGGGAACACAGCTAAAATGTTTAAATGTTAAAGCCTTTAATCATGGTAAACAAATTTTGACAAGAGATATACAGAGCAAGCACCTCGAATGAGATGGTTTACTTGTTAGTAGAGAGACATTTAAGAATGACTGTTACTTCCGGGAGAGAGAATGCAAGAGGGAAGAGGATGGGGGAGGAAGGAGGAGAAAAAAATAAAGGTTCACATCTTTATTTAAATTAGAATTTTCCTGTTGTAATAGAATTCTGACTTAGTCTTCACATAAGCATCACGAGATTATCTGGGAATCTGGTTTTAATTAATGGGCCTGGATACAGCTTTATTGAATGAAAGCAACCTCTTTTGTGAGCCATGTATTACCAGAGCTGTGCTGACCTGAAATGAGAGTGGTCAGAAAGGACCGGCCCAGCCAGGGGTTTCTTGGGAAATCCAGGCTTCTAAAGCCCACCTTTCATTCTGATTATTCAAATGATAATATACAAACCAGGGTGGGAGGAAGTGGGTATCGAGATGACCCTCATGCCTATAGTGAGCTATCCAGTGAATGAACAAGATTCTCCATGAAACAGTCAGATGATTTGTATGGAAGAAGAATGAAATGAGGCAGATTAGAAAATGTGTCTCCATTTGGGAATATCATCCTGAAATTTGCCTCTCATCTTTTGTTTCCTTGCTCAATATTCATACAAAGAAGAAAGGAAGTAAAGCAACCAATAAAACTGACAGACTAAAAACCCATTTTCCCCTTCCACCTTCACTGCAGTGAAAGCTCCATCTCAGTTTCAGTAGAACTAAAACATATTGAGGGTCAACTATAGGCAAGGCACCATGCCACCTTTAGTAAAGTGTACAGAGGGAATGGACACATCGGTCAGTGCTATGGGTTGAATGTATTCTCCAGAGTTAATGTGGAAAAATTAATCCCCAATGCAACAGTGTTGAGAGCTGGGACCTTTAAGAGGTGCTTAGGTCACCTTAATGGATTAATGCCATTATCCCAGGAGTGAGTTAGTTATTATGGGAGTGGGCTTCTAATGAAAGGATACATTCAGCCCTCTTCCCCGTGCTTTGTCTTGCTCTCACCGGATGTTTGCCTCTTGATCATGGACTTCCACCCTGCAGGACTGAAGAAATAAGGATCTTTTCTTTATAAATTACCAAGTCTTGAGTATTTTGTTATAGCAGCACAAAATAGATTGAGAATTTCAGGTTTTAGGAAATGCATTCAGGATAAGGTCAAAAGCCTGGGGTTTGATTCCAGTGCTATTCCTAGCTCCGTAATTTTGAATGAATTACTTGATTTCCCTGAGCCTCAGTTTCTTCATCTGTAAAATAGGGAAAATAATAGTTAACGTTGCCATCATCATTGTCATTGTCATTTTTTCTTATAGAATACTAAGGAGCCTGAAAGCAAGTATATGTAAAGAGATTTATAAATTTAGAAGGGTTATATGTTGCTCATTATTATTATTTTAAAACCATCTTTGCCTCATAGAATGTGCCATTCTGTAAGTGTCTCCCCCATCAGTGTGACTTTTCTGGAATTTCACAACCCCGTGGACAGATAGAACTAGAAAAGAACAACCTAAACATCTTTTTTGAAAGTCTCACCCTCCTGCTAGATAATCAGCTCTTGCATCTAAATGACTGTACACTGCTTATGATGATTGGCAGTTGGTGTTGCTTTGGGTTTAATAAGAGAAAGTATGGTGGTGAAAAAACCCTCTTATTGGCAGCTGAATCTCAACTCCTGGGTTTAGTCTACTAACTACTAGACTGAATGTACAGTCTTAGAATTATGACTTCGTCAAATAACAGCCCCATAGTGACTATGGAGAGTGAAGGTTATTCAGTAATCCACCACGTAATACAGGCCATATGAATTTCATGTTGGGTATATTAAGTACTCATCTTTTTTTTCTCAGTAGTTAATAAAAAAGCCAACACAATCTTTTGAAATACTGGATACTCTGAAAAAGTTTTCATTTCCTGGCCTAGGAAACCCTTGTAGGTGAATTACTTGACTGATAAGCATCTGTCCTGGCAGAGTTACTTTGGTGTTTCAACAAAACTAGGGCATTATATGATTAGGAGTAATGATTAAGAACCTAGATTTTGGGAGCACACTGTCCTGGATTCAACTGCAGCCCAGCTACTTCATATATATGTGACTACTCTTAGCCTCAATTTACTGTAGGAGTGTCATCATCAAGGCTTGTTGAGAGGACAGAATGTGATAATGGGTAGAAAGGCACTGGCAAAGTTAATTACCAATACTAAATTTTCTGTTAGCTATCTACTACTGTATAACAAATTACCTCAAAATTTAGTGGCTTAAAACAGTAAACATTAATTATTGTACAGTTTCTGTAAGTCCAAAGGGAGCAGATATAGGTGGTTTCTTCGTGGATTTTTAATGAGGTTGCACTTAAGAAGTTGGCCAGGCTTGCAGGCATCTGAAGACTTGAGCTGGGCTGGGAAATCCACTTCCAAGATGGCATATTCACATAGCTATTAGCGTGAGGCCTTAGTTCCCTGCTGGGTGTGGGCAGGAGATCTCAGGTTCTTGCCACATGGACCATTCATGGAGTTGCTTGAGTGTCCTCACAACATGGCAGCTGCTTTCTGTCAGGGCAAGTTATCCAAACAAGAGCAAGATGTTAGTCACAATATCTTTGGTGACCTAGTCTTTGAAGTTGCCCTCTACCATTTCCATAATACTCTGTTGCTCACATGTCAGCCATATTCAGTGTGGAAGAAAGTGGCTACAGAAAAAGCATAAATATTACGAGGCAGGAATCACTGGAGATCATCTTGGAAGCAGGCTACCACAGATGGTAAAGGTGAGAGTCTATTTTGTATATGGTATTCAGAAATTCCCGAAGATAAACTTTCTTACCTCAAAGCACTGAAAGGAAGTAAAGAGCTGGTGTGTGCGATATAATAAGCAGGGACCCAGAAAAAGATGTGGACAAAAATAAAACCCCCTCATGAGTACCGATAAAGTCAAATCTTTGTAATTTTTCTGTTCTGGATTTAGCATTTAATCACAAATCCCTAGTTCTCTTTGTTTAGCTAAGGTCATGATCTAAGTAATCAGGTTTTTCTGACCTGAAAACAAACATTTCTTTAAATATCCAAAAGAAAAGATAATATGTTTTAAAAACCCTTAAACCTATTTAAGAAAGTGGGGGGGATTATTACTTTTAAATACATATTCTTTTTTTTTTAATTATTGCATTTTAGGTTTTGGGGTACATGTGAAAAACATGCAAGGTTGTTGCATAGGTGCATATGTGGCAGTGTGATTTGCTGCCTTCCTCCCCTTCACCTATATGTGGCATTTCTCCCCATGCTATCCCTCCCCAACTCCCCACCCCCTCGCTGTCCCCCCCACTCCCCCCAACAGACCCCAGTGTGTATAGTGCTCCCCTCCCTGTGTCCATGTGTTCTCATTGTTCAACACTCTCCTATGAGTGAGAACATGCGGTGTTTGATTTTGTGTTCTTGTGTCAGTTTGCTGAGAATGATAGTTTCCAGGTTCATCCATGTCCCTACAAAGGACTCAAACTCATTGTTTTTGATGGCTGCATAATATTCCATGGTGTATATGTGCCACATTTTTCCTGTCCAGTCTATCATCGATGGGCATTTGGGTTGGTTCCAGGTCTTTGCTATTGTAAACTGTGCTGCAATGAACATTCGTGTGCATGTGTCCTTATAGTAGAATGATTTATAATCCTTTGGATATATGCCCAGTAATGGGATTGCTGGGTCAAATGGAATTTCTATTTCTAGGTCCTTGAGGAATCGCCACACTGTCTTCCACAATGGTTGCACTAATTTACACTCCCACCAACAGTGTAAAAGTGTTCCTATTTCTCCACATCCTCTCCAGCATCTGTTGTCTCCAGATTTTTTAATGATCGCCTTCTAACTGGCGTGAGATGGTATCTCAATGTAGTTTTGATTTGCATTTCTCTAATGACCAGTGATGATGAGCATTTTTTCATATGCTTGTTGGCCTCATGTATGTCTTCTTTTGTAAAGTATCTGTCCATATCCTTCGCCCATTTTTGAATGGGTTTGTTTGTTTTTTTCTTGTAAATCTGTTTTAGCTCATTGTAAATTCTGGATATCAGCCCTTTGTCAGACGGGTAGGCTGCAAAAATTTTTTCCCATTCTATTGGTTGCCAATTCACTCTACTGACTGTTTCTTTTGCCGTGCAGAAGCTGTGGAGTTTGATTAGGTCCCATTTGTCTATTTTGGCCTTTGTTGCCAATGCTTTTGGTGTTTTGGTCATAAAGTCCTTGCCTACGCCTATGTCCTGAATGGTTTTGCCTAGGTTTCCTTCTAGTGTTTTTATGGTGTTAGGTCTTATGTTTAAGTCTTTAATCCATCTGGAGTCAATTTTAGTGTAAGGTGTCAGGAAGGGGTCGAGTTTCTGCTTTCTGCATATGGCTAGCCAGTTTTCCCAACACCACTTATTGAACAGGGAATCCTTTCCCCATTGCTTGTTTTTATCAGGTTTGTCAAAGATCGGGTGGTTGTAGATATGTTGTGTCACCTCCAACGCCTCTGTTCTGTTCCATTGGTCTATACTTCTGTTTTGGTACCAGTACCATGCTGTTTTGATTACTGTAGCCTTGTAGTAGAGTTTGATGTCTGGTAGTGTGATGCCTCCTGCTTTGTTCTTTTTGCTTAGAATTGACTTGGCTATGCGGGCTCTCTTTTGGTTCCATATGAAGTTTAAGGTGTTTTTTTCCAGTTCTGTGAAGAAGGTCATTGGTAATACATATTCTTATAGGTTGTGTAAGTTTAATTATACTCTGTTGGAGATGAATCATACATGGTAAGATCTAAGTTTATTTTCTAATTCTGTTGTACCAAGAGGTGTCTTGAAGTGTTTTTCTTTTCAACTCTGCTTTTATTTTTCTCTCTTCTAGTGTTGTCACAATTCTTTATGCTATTTTGAGTGGTGGTAGATGTACCATAGTTTAGCAAAGCAGGCCTCCTGTGACAAGAATGGGAAATGAAATGTACTATAAATGGTGGTTTATGCTTTTCGTGACGGTTAATGAGAGTATTTACTGAAGGCCTATACATTAAGTATTCTGTGGGTCAGGAGCAGCCACAACCTCAGAGGAGCACATCAATGCAGGCATCAATTCACTCTGCCATCTTCTAGCTATGAGATCTTGAAACTGTGAGAGGTTCTAGGGTAAAGTAATTAAGAAACACACACACACACACACACACACACACACAGATTTATATATGGAGATTAAAATTCAGTAAGAGAGATAGGCATATTTATAAATAACTCTAAATTAGTATGCATATCACAGTTACATGGGAAAAATATCAGTTTACCTAAAATGCAATGGTTATGTGTGAGAGTAAGCAGTCAGTTCCAAACCAAGACTGTTGGGATAGGCATTTAAAACTAATCCATAAAAATGCATGTAAACTAATGCATTTTTTAAATACATTTAAACTAATCCATAAAAATGAGTTGGTTGAGGCAGACAGAAAAGGGAGGAAGGTACTCCAGATGGACACAGCTAGAAAAGGGTATGGAAGAGGTTATGGAGTGACAGATGCTCTTCAAATCCTGTTGCTTGTATTTTCTTCCCAGCTTCTAAAGGAAGCCCAAGAACGAGTTTGTGCACCTCCTCTGTGTTTCCATCGCATTCCTAGCAATATGCGGTAGAATTCAAGAGTAGAGACTCAGAAGTTAGATCTCCCCATGCTTCATTTTTCTCACCTATAACATGGGAGATTTTTGCAAGCTTAGCTGAACTAATTTATTTAAAGCCCATTACAACAGTGCCAGAACATATGCTCTGAAAGTGTTAGCTATTAAGTAATCATCACAATATACTACTATATTGTGGGCTTACTTATTTATATCTTCTGTTAAACTACAAACTGATTTATTTTGAATAATGTCTCATAAACAATAATTACATCAGTAAAAACGTTGTAGAAGAGTGAAAGCTCAAGGTTCACTGCATCAGGGTCCATCATCACCCAAGAGGAAGAAGCACTGCCCGTCTTGGATGTGGGCTACAGTGATCAAGAGAGGAAGACAGGCTGGCATGCTCTGAAAGCAAGGCCTGATGTTGGCCTGTGAGTTGCGGGGTCCACATGTCAAAAGAATCAGGTGTGATCAGGCAAGAAAGACTGCACTGGTTTAATCTCCTTCGGCTCCTGGCAAGAGAAAAGAGAGATTGGGCATAGAGTGTGGCAGAAAGCCTGGGAAATAAGGTTGCCAAGAAGGGAGGAAGAATACTGTAAACTTCCATTCACCTCACTGTTTCCCATCCATTCACTTCATATGGCAGCAACAGAGGTGTGATGCCTTAAGGTACCACACTTTATAAGCCATTGAGGTGTTTGAAAATTATTGTTAAAATAATAGCTGTATGTATCCTAGATTCTCGGATGCCTGGGTCAAACTAGCTCCTGAGAGCTGTAGAGTATGTGAATATTATATCTTCTGGGAAAGGTTTAATTATTTAGTACCAATCCCATTATTAGGTCCAGGGTCATCAAAAAACTGCATTTATATTTTGCCCTTTTTATACCCAGGGCTAACATTTAAACAAGGTCACTGTAGTCATTTAAGCACTGTTAAGTTGGGTTTAAACATGATCCTTCATTCTTAACGTTTAAATGTGTGATGAGAAAGCTAAAGGGGAATATTATTCACATTGTGTTGGAAAATGCTCATATCAAGCACTTGTTTCTAGCTCTCTCTATCTTTCACTTGCCTTATTACTAAGCTCTTATTGTATTAGCCATTGCATTTTTGTTTTTGACATTATTTGTAACAGTAAATTTAGGAAATACAGAAATAGAAAAAAGAAACTTTAAAAGTTTATCACAATCCAACACTCAGAGATAACAAACACCAATTACCTTATTTCTAGTTTTTTCTTCTGCTATTACAGCTTATGTTGCTAAGAACATTTTTGAACATGTCCTCTTGTATACTTGTGAAAGAAGTTCCCTCGGGCAGAGCAAAAATGTTGTTTGGAGCAGTATTGCTGGATCTCAGGATGTTCACAACTTTGCCTTTAGTAGATATTACTAAATTCCACTGTGGCTGAAATTATTTATACTCCACCAGCAGTGTAAGGGTTCTATTGCTCTTAATTCTCATCTACACTTGACTTTTCAGGCTTATTAGATTGATGAATAATTAATTGCAGCTTTGCCATTAAAATAATTAAAAGTAATGGCAAAAACCTCAATTACTTATGTACCAACCTAATATATATTTAAAATTATTTGCTTTTTGAATTATTCGTCAGTTTTTTCATGTTCATTTAACTTTTGTATGTCTTACTTGGTAATGTGACATTTGATCACTTGTGATTTGTACACTTTGGGCAATTTTTTTAAAGCTGTGGTTGCTCTAAGTTAAGTACTAGTGATTCCTCCTTCCAAGTATTAATACACTTATGTAGTCCTCTTCTCCATTGTTTTGGTGGTTTCCTGTGTGATTGATAAAATATAACTGACGTGGTGGTATATAAACTTCAAGCCTAGGTCATAAAACATAATTTTGTGCCTTGTGCACTCTCTTAGATCACTCTTTTTATGGAAAGCTAGCTGCCATGTTGTGAGGACACGCTAGCAGCCCTGAGGAGGGTTTCCTGTCAGTCATGTGAATGAGGCTTCTTGGATGTGAATCCTACAGCCTGAGTCAAGGCTTCAAGTGACTGCCGCCCCAGCCAACATCTTGACTGCAACCTCATGAGATCACATGGTCAGGGACAGCCAATTAAGCTGCTCCTGAATTGCTGACCCACAAAAACAGAGAGAGAACAAGTGGTTGTTGTATAAGCTGCTAAGTTTTGGAATAATTTATATACCAATAGAAAACTGATAGAATGTTGATTTATAAAAGCTTCTCATATACAAATATTATATAAAAGTATTAAAAATGGTTATTAATCACAAATATAAAAATTTTCTCATTTGTACTGCTTTCTTTATATAAAATATATTTTGTCTTTCTAACTCAACTTTTTCTGGAATTCTAGAGCTGATTTTGATATATCAAACCATTTTTTTGTTTGTTTTTTAATATGTTTTCATCAAAACTTATAATCACTAAATTATATTATTTTTAAATTGGTGCTAATAGCATATGATCAGGTTGTTTGAAACTGCATTCATATTACTCGATTTATAATTAGGGTGTTTATTTTAGCTATTTTAAACAAATGTGTTTTATTTTTACATTTTTGCTTATGCTTTCAGTTTTTTGTGTGCTTTCTTTTTGGTTCATTTCTTTTACAGAATTATGATTTTGGACTGTGAAATATACACATCCTTATTAAAACTATACTTTGAAGACGTGTTCGTAATATTTATCTATTTGTCAAGATTGACAAAACACAAAGACAAATTAACTGATTTTTAAAAGTGTGGGCTACACTACAATAGTGGGTCATAAAACCAATTTGGAACAGTGTGTCTCAAGCCCTTTTTAGCTGTGGTGCACATTAAAAACTCATTTTTCCTAACACACACACACACACATGCACACGTGTGTACACACACACACACACACAAAAATAAGATGTTGGATAAAAAAGATGCTTGTGCTGGATAGTAATACAAAATAAAAAAGGGCTTGTTATTGTAAGTTACAGTCAGAACTATTTGAAGAATGTTGATTATTTTCTCTACAAATATTGTTAAAGTTAACATGCTCTGTTTTTATCAGTATTCCCCTGCCAACTTCCTAATTTTTATTATTAGTAATAGGTGATTTTAGATAGAGCGACTATTACTAACATATTTATATGTGATGTATCTTTCAATGTTGTCATCTGTATTATTTTTGTAATGTAACAATATATCAAATATATATTCTTGTTTTATTGGTTTAAATGCTTACCACCAGTTCTTTGTAGCCATAATAACCCTGTTATTGAATTTTGAAATTAGATTTTTCATCAGGTTGGCTATAGAATTTCTCTGAGTAATTTCTTGAGGAAGGTTTTATTATTTTAATATGATTAAACTTAGGAACTGGAGAAGTATGAATTGAGCAACTGTTAAAATTTCCAAATGTATACAGACGTATATGTGTGTGTGTGTGTGTGTGTGTGTGATCAGTCTAAGGCATAAAAGGTTTTGGTTTTTGCTAGCATGCATTTCAAAATTTAGTAGACTGAAATGAAATGCTTTTTATAATAACTTTCCTAATAAATATTTTAGAAATATCAATTATTTGCCAGAAAGTATTGTCGGCTCTGGAATGCAAAAAGAATATGATATCTGACTCTAAATGGTTAACAAAAATACATGAGATGGACTTCATGTACAGACATTAATATAATAATTATGAAGAGGATGATGTTAGTTAAATCTTTTTAAGCACTTTAAGTGTGAACCTATGCTATCCTAAGTTCTCTAGGAGTATTAAAATCATTTAGGGGTTAGAGAAACTAAAATACAGATACTAATATATATATATATATATATATATATATATATATATATATATATATATTAGTTTTTTAAAAATTAATTCATTTATTTATTTTTCTCTTTGTTAAAATTTTATTTTACCTTAACTTCTGGGGTACATGTGCAGATTTTGCAGGATTTTTACATAGGTATACACATGCCATGGTGGTTGCTGCCTCTATCCCCCATCACACATTAGGTATTTCTCCTAATGTTATCCCTCCCCAATCCTCCCAACCCCCTCTATCCCTCCCCTATTCCCCCACCCCCAAACAGACCTCAGTGAGTGATATTCCCCTCGCTGTGTCCATGTGTTCTTATTGTTCAACACCCACTAATGAGTGAGAACATATGTTGTTTGGTTTTCTGTTCTTGTGTCAGTTTGCTGAGAATGATGGTTTCCAGATTCATCCATATTCCTGCAAAGGACATGAACTCAAAACTTTTTTATGGCTGCATAGTATTCAATGGTGTATATGTGTTACATTTTCTTCACCCAGTCTATCATTGATGGGCAATTGGGTTGGTTCCAAGTCTTTGCTATTGTAAACAGTGCCACAATGAACATATGTGTGTATGTATCTTTATAATAGAATGTTTTATAATCCTTTGGGTATATACCCAGTAATGGGATTGCTGGGTCAAATGGTATTTCTATTTCTAGATCCTCGAGGAGTCACCACACTGTCTTCCACAATGGTTGAACTAATTTATACTCCTACTAACAGTGTAAAAGCATTCCTATTTCTCCACATCCTCTCCAGCATCTGTCGTCTCATGATTTTTTTAATGATCGCCATTCTAACTGGTGTGAGTTCGTATCTCAATGTGGCTTTGATTTGCATTTCTCTAATGATCAGTGATGATGAGCATTTTTTCATATGTTTGTTGGCTGTATAAAAATCTTCTTTTGAAAAGTGTCTGTTCATATCCTTTGCCCACTTTTTGATGGGGTTATTTTTTTCTTGTAAATTTGTTTTAGTTCTTTGTAGATTCTGTGTATTAGCCCTTCATCAGATGGGTAGATTGCAAAATTTTTTTCCCATTCTATAGGTTGCCTGTTCACTCTAATGCTTGTTTCTTTTGCTGTGCAGAAGGTCTTAAGATTAATTAGATCCTGTTTGTATATTTTGGCTTTTGTTGCCATTGCTTTTGGTGTTTAGTCATGAAGTCCTTGCCTATGTTTATGTTCTGAATGGTATTGCCTAGGTTTTCTTCTAGGGTTTTGATGGTGTAAGGTCTTGTGTTTAAATCTTTAATCCATCTGGAGTTAATTTTTGTATAAGGTGTAAGGAAGGGGTCCAGTTTCAGCTTTCTGCACATGGCTAGTTTTCCCAACACCATCTATTAAACAGGGAATCCTTTCCCCATTGCTTGTTTTTGTCAGGTTTGTCAAAGATCAGATGGTTGTAGGTGTGTGGCATTATTTCCGAGGTCTCTGTTCTGTTCCAGTGGTCTATATCTCTGTTTTGGTACACATACCATGCTGTTTTGATTACTATAGCCTTGTAGTATAGTTTGAAGTCAGGTAGTGTGATGCCTCCAGATTTGTTCTTTTTGCTTAGGATTGTCTTGGCTATGCGGGCTCTTTTTTGGTTCCATATGAAGTTTAAGGTGGTTTTTTCCAGTTCTGTGAAGAAGGTCATAGGTAGCTTGATGGGGATAGCATTGAATCTGTAAATTACTTTGGCCAATATGGCCATTTTCATAATATTGATTCTTTCTATCCATGAGCATGGAATGTTTTTCCGTCTGTTTTCATCTTGTCATATTTCCTTGAGCTGCGGATTATAGTTCTCTTTGAAGAGGTCCTTCGTATCCTTTGTTAGTTATATTCCTAGGTATTTTATTCCCTTTGTAGCAATTGTGAATGGGAGTTAGCTCATGTTTTGGCTCTCTGTTATTGGTGTATAGGAATGCTTCTGATTTTTGCACTTTGATTTTGTATCCTGAAACTTTGCTAAAGCTGCTTATCATATTAAGGTGATTTGGGGCTGAGACAATGGGGTCTTCTAAATATGCAATTCTGTCATCTGCAAATAGAGACAATTTGACTTCCTGTTTTCCTAATTGAATACACTTTATTTCTTTTTCTTGCCTGATTGCTCTGGCCAGACCTTCCAATACTATGTTGAATAGGAATGGTGAGAGAGGGCACCCTTGTCTAGCGCCAGTTTTCAAAGGGAATGCTTTCAGTTTTTGCCCATGCAGTATGATATTGGCTGTGGGTTTGTCATAAATAGCTTTTATTATTTTGAGATATGTTCCATCGATACCTAGTTTATTAAGAGTCTTTAGCATAAAGGGCTGTTGAATTTTGTCAAAATTTTCTCTGCATCTATTGAGATAATCATGTGGTTTTTGTCTTTGGTTCTGTTTATGCGATGGATTATGTTTATACATTTGCATATGTTGAACCAGCCTTGCATCCCCGGGATGAAGCCTACTTGATTGTGATGGATAAGCATTTTGATGTGCTGTTGCATTCGGTTTGCCAATATTTTATTGAAGATTTTTGCATGGATGTTGATCATGGATATTGGCCTGAAATTTTCTATTTTAGTTGTGTCTCTGCCAGGTTTTGGTATCAGGATGATGTTGGTCTCATAAAATGGATTAGGGAGGATTCTCTCTTTTTGTATTGTTTGGAATAGTTTCAGAAGGAATGGTACCAGCTCCACCTTGAATGTCTGGTAGAATTTGGCTGTGAACCCGTCTAGACCGGGACTTCTTTTAGCAGGCTATTAATTGCTGCTTCAACTTCAGACCTTGTTATTGGTCTATTGAGGTACTCAACTTCTTTCTGGTTTAGTCTTGGGAGCATGTAAGTGTCCAGGAATTTATCCATTTCTTCAAGATTTACTGGTTTATGTGCATAGAGTTGTTTGTAGTAATCTCTGGTGGTAGGTTGCATTTCTGTGGAATTGGTGGGGAGATCCCCTCTATCATTTTTTAATACATCTATTAGATTCTTCTCTCTTTTCTTTTATATTAGACTGGCTAGCATTCTATTTTGTTAATCTTTTCAAAAAAACAGCTCCTGGATTTACTGATTTTTTCTAAGGGTTTTTTATGTCTCTATCTCCTTCAGTTCTGCTCTGATCTTAGTTATTTCTTGTCTTCTAGGTTTTGAATTTTTTGATCTTCCTCCTCTAGTTCTTTTAATTGTGATGATAGAGTGTAGATTTTAGATCTTTCCTTGCTTCTCATGTGGTCATTTAGTGTTAGAAATTTCCCTCTAGATATTGCTTTAAATTGTCCCAGAGATTCTAGTACAGTGTGTCTTCATTCTCATTGGTTTTGAAAAGCCTATTTATTTCTGCCTTTATTTCATTATTTATCCAGTAGTCATTCAGGAGCAGGTTGTTTAGTTTCCATGTAGTTGTGTGGTTTTGAGTGAGTTTTTAAATCCTCACAGTTCTAATTTGATTGCACTGTGGTCTGAGAAACTGGTCATTATCATTTATGTTCTTTTGCATTTGCTGGGGCTTGATTTACTTCCAGTTATGTGGTCAGTTTTAGAGTAAGTGTGATGTTGTGCTGAGAAGAATGTATATTCCGTGGATTTGGAGTGGAGAGATATGTAGATGTCTATTAGGTTTGCTTGGTCCTGATCTGAGTTTAAGTCCTGGATATCCTTGTTAATTTTCTGTCTCATTGATCTGACTAATATTGACAGTGGAGTGCTAAAGTGTCCAACTATTATTGTGTGGGAGTCTAAGTTTCTTTGTAGGTCGTTAAGAACTTGCCTTATACATCTGGGTGTGCCCGTGTTGGGTGCGTATATATTTAAGATAGTTAGCTCTTCTTGTTGCATTGATCCCTTTACCATTATATAATGCCCTTCTTTGTCTCTATTGATCTTTGTTGGTTTAAAGTCTATTTTATCAGACACTAAGATTGCAGCTTCTGATTTTTTTTGCTCTCCATTTGCTTGGTAAATCTTCCTCCATCCCTTTATTTTGAGTCTGTGTGTGTCTTTGCACATGAGATGGGTCTCCTGAATACAGCATACTGATGGATCTTGACTTTTTATCCAGTTTGCCAGTCTGTCTTTTGATTAGGGCATTTAGCCCATTTACGTTTAAGGTTAATATTGTTATGTGGGAATTTTATCCTGACATTTTGATACTAGCTGGTTGTTTTGCCCATTAGTTGACGCAGTTTCTTCATTGTGTCAATGGTCTTTACCATTTGGTACTTTTTTGGAGTGGCTGGTACTGGTTGTTCCTTTCCATGTTTAGTGCTTCCTTCAGGAGCTCTTATAAGGCAGGCCTGGTGGTGATGAAATCTCTCAGCAATTGCTTGTCTATAAAGGACTTTATTTCTCCTTCACTCATGAAGCTTAGTTTGCCTGGATATGAAATTCTGAGTTGAAAGTTCTTTTCTTTAAGGATGTTGAATATTGGCCCCCACTCTATTCTGGCTTGTAGCGTTTCTGCCGACAGATCCTCTGTGAGTCTCATGGGCTTCCTTTTGTGGGTAAGCTGACCTTTCTCTCTGCTGCTCTTAGCATTTTTTATTTTATTTCAACCCTGGTGAATCTGACAATTATGTGCCTTGGGGTTACTCTTCTTGAGGAATATCTTTGTGGTGTTCTCTGTATTTCCTGGATTTGAATGTTGGCCTGCCTTGCCAGGTTGGGAAAATTCTCCTGGATAATATCCTGAAGAGTGATTTCCAACTTGGATTCATTCTCCCTGCCACATTCAGGTACACCAATAAATTGTAGATTAGGTCTTTTCATGTAATCCCATATTTCTTGGAGTCTTTGTTCATTTCTTTTCACTTTTTTTCTCTAATCTTGCTTTCTTGTTTTATTTCATTGAATTGATCTTCGATGTCTGATATCCTTTCTTCTGCTTGATTGATTTGGCTATTGAAACTTAGGTATGCTTCACAAAGTTCTTGTGCTGTGTTTTTCAGCTCCATCAAGTTGTTTATGTTCTTCTCTAAGCTGGTTATTTTAGTTAGCATTTCATCTAATGCTTTTTCAAGGTTCTTAGATTCTTTGCATTGGGTTAGAAAATGTTTCTTTAGCTCCGAGAAGTTTGTTATTATCCAACTTCTGAAGCCTGCTTTTGTCAATTCGTCAAACTGATTCTCCATCCCGTTTTTTTCCCTTGCTGGTGAGGAGTCGTGATCCCTTGGAGGAGAAGTGTTCTGGATTTTGGTGATTTCATCCTTTTTGCACTGGTTTCTTCTTATCTTCGTGGATTTATCTACCTTTGGTGTTTGAAGTTGGTGACTTTCAGATGAGGTCTCTGAGTGAATGTCCTTTCTGTTGATGTTGAAGCTATATCGTTCTGTTTTTTAGTTTTTTTTTCTAACAGGTCCCTCTGCTGCAGGACTGCTGGAGGTCCACTCCAGACCCTGCTTGCCTGAGAATCACCTGTGGGGGCTTCAGAACAGCAAACATTGCTGCCTGTTTCTTCCTCTGGTAGCTTCATCCCAGAAGGGTACCTGCCAGATGTCAGCCAGAGCTCTCCTGTATGAGGTGTCTCTTTGGATATACTGGCATCAGGGAGCCACTTGAGGAGGCAGTCTGTCCTTATGAGAGCTCAAGTGCTGTGCTGGGAGCTTTGTTGCTCCTCTCAGAGCTGCTGAGCACGGATGTTTAAGTCTCCTGCAGGGGAACTCAAAACGACCCCTTTTTCCAGGTGTGTCACTCTCCCTGGGAACTGTGCTCCAGAGCTGTTCATATTTGGCTATCTTGGCAGAAGCCCTCTGCTGGCTAATATTATCCCCATTACATTTTATGAAATGGAGGCACAGATAGTTAAGTAATTTACTCAAGTTAAGTAGACAGTAGAAGAACTAAGATTTGATACCAGGTGGTCTAGTTCCAGACCTATATTTTTAATTGATATTGAATATAATATGATAAGATTGAATTTTTAAATTATTTTAGAATTTATATCTACATGTTTTTTAATGAATAAAAAATTTTATCAGATGTCCTTTAATTCTAAATAGTGGATTGAGCTAACAAGGATGCCCCCTACTACAAATATTTATAAATACTGATAAAAACATGACCAAAAAACAAAGCATCTAAGCTTAAAATGAAAAACAGGGAGAAATCTCACAAATCGGAAACACAGAGAAAGTTTAAAACCGAACAAGGGCTAAAGTTGGAATTATGGTGACTCTGGGGGAGTTGCACATCACGTCATTGAAGTTCTGGAAGCGCTACCATTTTATGAAAGCAAATGAAGAGAAAAATTCTTCCCACCAGAAAAAGTAAAACTGTAGAGAGTGTGACTTTTTGGCTCTGAACAAGAAAAAGACAAGAGTTACCCATGAGAAACTGGTGTGGTACAGGGATCATAGTAGGTGACATTAAGGTAAATCTGGTACTGAGCAAGAAATGCCTAAGTGCTCCTTGCAGAAGCAAACAAAAATCCATGGTAGGGATGTTCCCGGAACAGGGACTATAGCGACTACACAGTGAATCACCCAGAGTGAAAATAAGCTCACAATTAATATTGCTAATCACATACTACGCCACAAACTGGAGGATCAGCAATCCCAGAATTTCAGATAATAAAACAATGGAAAGGGCTGTAAGAACTTATGTTTAAAATAATTCTGAAGTTACAAAAAATACAAATCATAATGAAAAAACAAATTACTATTTAAAAGTCTGAGTCAAAAAAAGTGACAAAACATTATGAAATTAAAATAAAGATATACCTTTTCTGGTGCATAAAATATTAATTGATCTATGTGGGCATTGGACATTAGTGCTAATAAAAAAAATATTAATTGAGTACCTATGGTGTGTACAGCGTTTTTTAGTGTACTGGGAAATATAACCAGGGGGAAGGTTTGATATTGGAGCAAATCCCTGAGAAGATGGGAAGTGAATGTTGCAGAGATCTTGGGAAAGAAATATTTGTGGCCAGACACAGTAACTCACGCCTGTAATCCCAGCAAGATGGAAGGCTGAGGGGGGTGGGTCAAGTGAGGTCAGGAGTTTGAGACCAGCCTGACCAATATGATGAAACTCCATCTCTACTAAAAATATAAAAATTAGCCGGACATGGTAGCATGTGTCTGTAATCCCAGGTACTTAGGAGGCTGAGGCAGGAGAATCGCTTCAACCTGAGAAGCGGAGGTAACAGTGAGCCGAGATCGCATCATTGCACTCCAGCCTGGGCAACAAGATTAAAAATCCCTCTCAGTGGGATGGGGAGGTGGAGGGGAGGGGGGAGGAAAGATTTATAGGCAAAAAGGAGTATTTGGAAGAAGAGTTGGTGTGTTTGTGTAACAACAAGTAAGTCTGTGGGCTCTGAGTGGACTGAGGGGCCACACTGGGACAAAAAGTCATAGAGGTGGGTGGCTGAGGGTGGCAGTGGGGCATGGGGGTGTGTTAGGGCCTGTGAGCCTGAATGGGCCTTCAGTTTTACTTGGAGTGAGATGGAAGCTATTGGAATGTTTCCAGTAGGGGTTACACGAACTGAGAAGTATCTTTACCAGAATTATTGTGGCCACTGCTTGAAGAATAAACTGTAGGAAGAAAAATGGCAAAATAAATCAATGAGGAACCTACTACAAATGCTTAGGATCTAGATGATGATGGCTTTGACCCCAGGGTGTGGCAGTGGAAATAAAGAGAAATAACCAGGCTCTGTGTGTATTTTTAAGGTACAGCCAGCATTTGCCTATAGATTTGACTTAGGTGTTAGAGAAAGAGAGGGCAGGATGATTAGGCCTATGTAAATCTAAAAAGAATCCTAAAAGGGGAGACTAGAAAATATGAGGAAGAAACAATACTCAGAACAATTTTAGTTAAGAGCTTTCCAGTATAAATAACAGAAATATCAATCCTCAGGTTAAAGAAGCATACGGTCCTGAAGGGGATATAAAAAACCAGGTAGTGACACTATAGAACATCAAAACAAAGAGATTCCCATTTAAGCAATCAAAGAGGAGAGGCAATTAAATAACAAAGGATTGACAAGCTGAGAACAGATTTCCAGGAGCAAAATAGATGCCTGACACTCATGGAATAATATCTTCATAGAGACTGAATAACTGTCACTTGGGATCCAGTGCGTGACCAAAGAAATAGAGTGAAATAAAGACATTTTTCAGACACAAATGATTGAGAAAATAAATCATTCAATGAACTTCACTGAAAGAAACTGCTGAAGAATATACTTCAGGAAAAAGGTCTAGAATATCAAAAGCCATAAATTATTCATAAATATGAGGTTAAAACTAAGTAAGTTCTAACTGAAATAGCAACACCAATATCAAGTAATGTGGGATAATTAAAAACAAGATACCATCTCAAGAAAATGCTTTAAGGAGAAGAACAGCAAATTGGAATCATTAAGTAGAATAAAGGCAAAAAATGAAAATAAGAGCAAATATTAACATAAATATAAGCATATTTAATGTAAATAGAAAACAATTATAACAGAGAGGGTCAACAAGCCAAAGGTTAATTTTTGAAAAGATGAATACATTTGGTGAACTCTTGGCAAGATTTATCAATAAGGAAAGAAAAGGCTCAAATAACCAATTTTAGGAATTAAAGGCATTTGTAGACAAAGATTATGAGAGCTTATAATGAACAAGTTGTGCCATCATTTTTGAATTTGTAGATAAAAATGGATAAATTACTAGGAAAGCTTAAATCTATTACACTGATGAAAGGAGAATCAGATAATTTGAATAGTTTAATAATTATTAGAGAACTTGAATTCATAGTTAAAATCTTTTCCACAAAACATTCCAGGTGCAAGATAATTTTTCTGGTGAAATTTATCATACATTTAGGGAGGAAATAACATCAGTCTGACAGAAACTTTTTCAGAGAGTAGAGAAGACTGAAATCTTACAGCTGAAATACTAGAGAAACTTGATCCTGATTTTATCATATGTGAATTCTACAATTTTCTACAAATATACATGCTACAGTTCTACAAATGTCTGTGATGTTGGCATTAATGGATTGTAGAGTTATGAAAAAGGTTTTCTAAACTATAAATAATAAAATCAAATTCCAATCTGCCTTACCAGAGGAAAGCCTAGGTTATCTTTCCTTCTTAGCAATGAGAAATCATATTAATATTACAAAATCATTGTCACTTTAATAGGTGATCAAAGAGCATGCAGTTGAAAGAAAAGGTAAAAGTACTATAGAGATGTATGATAAAAGCACCTAAGAAAAAATTTGATATGTGATATGGTTTGGCTCTGTGTCTCCACCCAAATCTCACCTTCAATTGTAATAATCCCCACATGTAAAGGGCATGACCAGGTAGAAATAATTGAATCCTGGCGGGGAGGCAGTTTCCCCCATGTTATTCTTGTGACAGTGAGTATGTTCTCACAATATCTAATGGTTTTATAAGGGGCATCTCCCTTCAGTCAGCTCTCATTCTCTCTCCTGCCAGCCTGTGAAGAGGTACCTTCCACCATGATTGTAAGTTTCCTGAGGCCTCCATAGCCATGCAGAACTGTGAATCAATTAAACCTTTTTTCTTTTTTTTTTTTTTAATTGCATTTTAGGTTTTGGGGTACATGTGAAAAACATGCAAGATTGTTGCATAGGTGCATGCATGGCAGTGTGATTTGCTGCCTTCCTCCCATTCACCTATATGTGGCATTTCTCCCCATGCTATCTCTCCCCAACTCCCCAGCCCCTGCTGTCCCCCCACTCCCCCACAACAGACCCCAGTGTATAGTGCTCCCATCCCTGTGTCCATGTGTTCCCATTGTTCAACACCCGTCTATGAGGTAGAACATGCGATGTTTGATTTTGTGTTCCTGTGTCAGTTTGCTGAGAATGATTGTTTCCAGGTTCATCCATGTGCCTACAAAAGACGCGAACTCATCGTTTTTGATGGCTGCATAATATTCCATGATGTATATGTGCCACATTTTCCCTGTCCAGTCTATCATCGATGGGCATTTGGGTTGGTTCCAGGTCTTTGCTATTGTAAACTGTGCTGCAATGAACATTCATGTGCATGTGTCCTTATAGTAGAACGATTCATAATCCTTTGTATATATACCCAGTAATGGGATTGCTGGGTCAAATGGAATTTCTATTTCTAGGTCCTTGAGGAATCGCCACACTGTGTTCCACAATGGTTGAACTAATTTACACTCCCACCAACAGTGTAAAAGTGTTCCTATTTCTCCACATCCTCTCCAGCATCTGTTGTCTCCAGATTTTTTAATGATCGCCATTCTAACTGGCGTGAGATCGTATCTCAAACCCTAGAAGAAAACCTAGGCAAAACCATTCAGGACATAGGCGTAGGCAAGGACTTCATGACCAAAACACCAAAAGCATTGGCAACAAAAGCCAAAATAGACAAATGGGACCTAATCAAACTCCATAGCTTCTGCACAGCGAAAGAAACAGTCAATAGAGTGAATCGGCAACCAACAGAATGGGAAAAAATTTTTGCAGCCTACCCATCTGACAAAGGGCTGATACCCAGAATTTACAACGAACTAAAACAGATTTACAAGAAAAAAACGAACAAGCCCATTCAAAAATGGGCAAAGGATATGAACAGATACTTTACAAAAGAAGACATACATGAGGCCAACAAGCATATGAAAAAATGCTCATCATCACTGGTCATTAGAGAAATGCAAATCTAAACCTTTTTTGTTTATAGATTACCCAGTCTCCGGCATTTCTTCATAGCTGCCTTAGAACAACTAAAACAATATGTTTTTGGATTTTTATCATGTGGTTGATATTTACCAATTTTTGAAAATTTGTCATTTTTTGTGATTTATTTTCTCCTTTGAAATACACATTTACTTTGCACCTAATTTTGGATTTGTTATTTTTCCTTCTCTTTCTTAAAGAGAATATGCTTCAGATCACACAAACTTGGATCCACTTCTGTTCATAGGATTTTTGACAATTATTCAAGGTTGTATGTAAAATATGAAGCACGGAGCCTCTGGCACTTTGAAAGCGATAAATACTAATGTTCTTGTTGTTATAACATCCTCAGAATGTGGGGTGGAGTGGATTTTTATGTCATAACTTACATGTTAGAAAAAACTGGCCCCTATTAAGAGATTGAATGGGCTACTTGTTCAACTGAGAGCTCCAGGTAATCCAGCAGCACAGAAATCGCCTGACTACTTGGCAATAACAATATAGAAAGGTTTTCAGTTAAGATAGGAGGTTGGACTAACTTATCTTTCATGTCACTTTCAACAGTATAATGTCATTATGATGTGCTTTATGACTATATCTTCTTCTCTTGCTCAGAAGAAATCATTTTCAGTCACAGGATTCTGAGCCGGAGGCCAGGATTTTGGAAATGATGAGTGGAGTCAGGTCTTGACCTCTGTGTGTAGGCATGGAAGGGCAGCTTTGGGATGGACTTGATTCAAGCTTTGTTTAAAATTCTGTAAAATGCACGCATCAATTCTAACTCTATCAGGACTGATTCCATTACTCCTTAAATAACACTGTGGCAGTATTTAATTTTTTTAGCTAAATATATATCTAACAAATTAGGGAGGCATTTTGCATATATTCATAAGTCACAAGACTCTGAAATGTGCACAACTCACCCTGAACCTGAGCCTGTCGTTTTCATGCAACTGTTCTTTTTCCTTTTCTATGCCACCAAGATAAATGCTTTTTACAGGATAATGAATTTCTGTCATTCCACAGGCAGGCAGTTTGATCAGAAATTAAAGTTAAATATAGGTTCAAAGGGGAAAAAGGTAATATTTAACTTTGGAAGGATACATTTGCCTTTTAGCAATCTGGAAAATGGCAAAGGATTATTGCATCATTTCCTTTTGCAGAAAACATTGCTCATTAAAAGAAGGTTGGACACTGCTTTGTTTTTACAGATTTGGGTCATTTATTTTCTTCCCTTGGCCTTTTCTGTGTTTCTTCTTTGATTAACTTATATTTGGTAAAGCACCTATCTGAATACAGAGCTGTGATGAAATGTGCATATGTGTGTTTGACATTGTTTGTACTAGAAGCTTAAGAGAGGCTAATATATATGGGAGAGAAAAATGGAAATATCTCACTGTAGAAGTGAGACTCCTGGCAACCCAGAGGATATTTTCCATATACTCTAGTGGAAATGGGGCCTTTTATTCCCAGCATGTATTTCCCACATCATAAAAGTAAAAATCCCTTCTTTGTCAAACTCACTTTATGACTGGTTCTCTGACTATGTCCACAGAAATCTAGAACAGCTCATAGATTCACAGAATCACTGAAAAGATATCTCAAATTGCATAAAAAATTCTGACTGGCAATTTGACAGAAACCTGATTGGATAACTTTGCAAAGTAGGAAGCATTGTGGTTTGTCTTTATCCTCAGTTTCTCATATTTGTAATTTTTTAAAGACAGTATTCTCTCATTTCTCAAATTTAGTAAGGCATTTTGGTGTCCTAATCACTGTGCTAGGCATGAGGAACGATCTAAAGATGGAAAGGTATTAATTTTTTCTCTCAGGATATTCATCTCAGTGAGACAGATAGAGAGGCATGAACAACTCTTATATACAATGTGAGGAAGGCAGGTGGGACCAGTGTGCTAGGGAGCATGCTTCAAACTAGCTGAGACATACTGGACAGCATGCAAGGAAATCACATCGTGGATATATCTCTGAATCCATAACTTGACAATTTCTTATTTCTGTTAGGGGCTAATGAAAGACTAATTACAGTTGATCTGTGGATCACATTCTAACATTTCCCCTGAATCTCATTACATTTCAGGAAGTTTATTTTTTAACAACATATTAGAATGGAACCCATTGGGTCCTCTTGGTCATGTAATTGTTGTGCAAGCATCCTCTCAGAACCCTATCATCGCATCCATTGTTTTGTCAGTATGCACAGGAGTTCCTGGAGACATCACTTGTTTCCACACTAGCTTTGCCATATTCCAGTTATTCTTGGGGGCATGCATGTCATTCTCCTACACCTTAAGGGCCTGTGAGGTTCTCTAAGGCCCTATCAGTCTGGATGCATCTATGTATGATGGAGTGATTTCTCCTCTGGAGTCTTGCCTCATCCCTGATCATGAGCTCAGGAGGAGGGCCCAATGCCCCCTCTTTAGCACATGCTGCCTCCCAGAGCTCATTCAGGGCTTGTCCCTTTGAGACACATAAAAACCCTTCTGTGGCTGTCCTTTAATCCCTGCTTTCCCTTTCAATGGAATACCCTTGAGGATGAAAGGTAGGGCAGGCCAACTTGTTATGATATTTTTGCCAGTTTGTTGTCTAAGCTGTATACCCTTGGTATTTTCCCAAGTGCCCAAACCTCTAATGCATAAAAATCAAGGGAGAGACTCTCTTCTCTGTGCGAGACTGTCACATTCATTTTCTAAGTCCTTGAACACGGGAAGCCTGACTGCTGGAATGAGGAGAAATGCCAAATGGACTAAAAAAAAGAGAAAATCTGAAAAAAATATTTAATTATTGCTTTGTGTTATTATCTTACCTTAGCCTTTATTTTTAGTAGAATATCATTTTAGGCACACCAAGTTGGAAATCATTTCAAGAGATTTACTATGAAAGCTGCTCACCAAATGTAAGGATCGTCTATCCACATGGGCAAAGAGCTATCTAGGGAGTTCAAGGTGTTTTCTTGGCTGGTAAGTTTTTATGTTGGGATTCAGGCTTTCCTGTTCATGAAGATTTAGTGTTAGCCTGATTGAAATTTAAATCTCTTCATATAATTTCTCTGCTTAAAAATGTTTCCTTGTCCTCATGTCCTTATGCTTTCTCAGGACGTTATTATCTTACTTGGATGAGTACAGAAACTTTGGAATTGATTTCTCTAGTTTCTACTCTTTTCCTGTCTGACCCATTGCCAGCTCTGCCACCAGATTAAGCTATCTACTTTTATCCTGGCATTCAAGGCTTCCCAAGGAACCCTTCATGAGTTTAGTGCCTGTGCTGTGAAGGATGAACTAAGTAATCTGGGATGTTGAAACCCCATCCATTATAAAGAAAGAATTGACTCTTGATAGCTCCTTGGAGATAAACAGTAAGCCTTTGGAATAATTTGCCTGATGAGAGTGTCTTTATATACCTGGGGCCTTGAGATATGCCAGATAGTCTGTGCTAACAATGTGATTTATGGTGACTGCCCTGGACCATGATGTATCAGTTGCATGTCTGGAGGGGCTAGAGACTGAGTAACTAAAGTCAGCCGTGCAGATACCCCATGCCTACATGACTGACTCCCAATAAAAACCATGGACATTGCCAGGCGTGGTGGCTTATGCCTGTAATCCCAGTGCTTTGGGAGGCCAAGGTGGGTGGATCATGGGGTCAGGAGTTCAAGACCAGCTTGGCCAACATGGTGAAACACTGTCTCTACTAAAAATACAAAAGTTAGCTGGGGGTGGTGGCGTGTACCTGTAATCCCAGCTACTTGGGAGACTGAGGCAGGAGTATCGCTTGAATCTTGGAGGTGGAGGTTGCAGTGAGTCAAAATCATGCCACTGCACTCCAGTTTGGGTGACAGAGTGAGACTCTGTCTCAAAAACAACAAACAAACAAGCAAACCATGGACATTAAGGCATGGGTGGTCTTCCCTGGATAGCAATACTCTATACCTGTTGTCAAACATTATTGCTGAGAGAATTAATTGCTGTTGCTAAGAGTCCCTTGGGAGAGGACAACTAGACGCTTGAATGTAGTCTCTATTGGACTTTTTACCTTTGCTAATTTTATTTTGTAATGTTTTGTTGTAATAAACTGAAATCATGAGTATGTCAACAAAGAGTCAAACTCTGCAAAATACTTGAAGAGATTTATTCTGAGCCAGATACGAGTGACCATGGACCATGGTCACTGCTGAGGACACAGTCCTCAGGAGGTCCTAAGAACATGTGCTCAAGGTGATTGGGGTTCAGCTTGGTTTTACACATTTTAGGGAAACATGAGACATCAATCAAATGCATTTGAGAAATAGATTATTTTGGACCAGAAATGTAACACAATTTTAAGGAGGGAAGCTTCCAGGCTATAGGTAGATTTAGATATTTTCTGGTTTACAGTTGATTGAGTCTGTCTAACGGCCTGGGATTAAGAAAAGGGTAATGTTTAGGTTGAGATAAAAGATTGTGGAGACCAAGTTTCTTTAAAATCTCATAGTGGCTGCCCTTAGAGACAATAAATGACAAATGTTTCCTATTCAGATCTTTAAAAAGTGTTAGGCTCTCAGTTAATCTCTTCAGGATTGGGAGGGCCTGGAAGAAAAAGATCTAGCTATGTAAATAGAGATTCCTTACAGATGCAGATTTGCTCCCACAAAGGATGGCTTTCCAGGGCCATTTCAAAATATGATAAAGAAACATATTTGGGGGTAAAATATCTTGATTGTCTTCTTTGTCATGTAATGTTACAGGAGAGTCAGATTGGAAAATACATCATGCTATATAGGGTTAAACAAAACCCATCTGATGAGAATTTATGGTTTGTAGGGCATGACTCCCCAGACCCCTTAGACAGGAATTTGGGCGATATAAAAAAGTCAGAGCTTAGTCCTCAAGTATAGCAAATTTCTGAGTTACGCGAGTCCTTTTCGAAAACCAGAAAACCTGAGGGTGGTCGGGTATGGCATGACTCTCACACCTTCCTCGATATGCCACAGTTTTCACTCATATGTCATGGTTTACTTTTAGGCATACTTGTTCTGAGCTTTCCTATGCCCAAGTATTTGTTTATCCTGAGTCATCTCCATAGAGAGAAACAGGTGAATGAATGAAGGCAGAAGAATCACAAAATGGCTTATTTTAAATCCTCTGCTGCTCTACTTACTTCAACTTTTGACATGTTATTTTTAATATTTTTGTAGAGATGAGAGTCTCGCAATGGTCCCCAGGATGCTCTCAAACTCCTGGTCTCAAGCAATCCTCCTACCTCAGCCTCCCAACATGTTGGGATTATAGGTGTGAGCCACTGTGCCTGGCCTAAATTATTATGATGATATATTCTCTCATGCGCTTGATGTTCAGAGATCAGTTTAAATATTAATATAAGGTGTCCTGGCCATGCTCTCAAACCTCCAGCAATTTCTCTGCAACTCTTTGAATCTAAACTCTCTTCCTGCTTTTCTTTTTGTGCAGTTTATCTCCTGAATCAATTATTTGTATCTTCCAGTTGTTTTGCCTTTCAGATTGGCAAACAGCATACTTCTGATAACATGAGGAAGCTTTTCATCCTTATTTCAGATCCACAGACATAACAACCATTTTTAAATGCTAGAAGGTTGAGACAATTTGAAGTAGAGGGCTAAAGTCTCAGACCTAGCAACCTCTATGTCTATGCAAATCTGAGGTCTGCATTTGCTATTCCTCTGGGCAGCAAAATACATGCATACATCTCCGTATAGATTCTTTCTGGTGAAGAGAATCTTAACTATTCCCTATACAACTATGAATAATTGAGACTGAAAATTTTTATGCTCTATTAAAATGTATTTTCATAGGAGAGATGTATAATCTTCTCTTACAGGAAATCCCAACTGTTACAAACAAGATATAATAACAACAGATCAAAGGCAAACAAGTAAATAATTTACATTTGTAAGTAGTAGAGCCTGGAAATATGCAGGTTTACATTAGAAATTCTTCAAGATCTCACATAAGGAAACTGCGTAAATTATCATTTGCTTTGTGGAAGCAGATGCATGATGTCATGACAGCATTAAAGACAAAAGAGGTGTAGGTTGGCCTCCACTGCTGAGGTCTGGGTAGAATAGGAGGACTCTCCTGTGGGCACCTGCACTTTAGTTAACGCTGCAAGCAGCTCGCCATTGCTGTAGGACAGCTTTTGTCTACACAGTAATCAGGGATCAGGTGAAAACTGGAAGCAATCAGGTGAAAATGCTTCTGGTTTTACATGACACTGCAAACTTAAATGTAAGTCTCAGGGGCCTAAACTTGGAATTTAGAATAAGAAGTTTCTTAGTATTCTCTCCCATGGAGGGCTATTTCTGTGATATTGACTCTCCTTGCTAACTTACATTACCTGGAAAGAAGATTTTTTTTTTTTTTTTTTTTTTACAAAGATCCCGCTTCTTCCCTCAACACTTCCCTGAAAGTTTGAAACCTGTGTGTTAGTTTTGGCTCCAGGAGTCCGAAGGTCTAGTTTGGAGACTCAGCTCTACCATCTAGATGGTAGATGGTACATAATTAGCTAGATGCGACCTTAAGCTAGTAATTAAAATATCGAACCTCAGTCTCCTCGTCAATAAAAGGGGGATGATAGCTGCCCTACCTGCTTCATAGAGATATTGTGAAAATCAGCTGGAAGCATAAACAGGAAATGCTCTGACACGAAGCTACATAGAAATGTAAGATTTATCTTTTCTACTGTTTTACTGTTTTAAAAACCATCGCGAAATACCTTCATCACTCAGTAGAAACAACAGTGTATTGATGAGCCACAATATGAGGGTACCGTTAATAGATCTGAGCCAGCTCTGCGCATCTGCTGACCTACTATGCTTGTGCTTTTTGCAGACGGTGATTCTGCATTCTTTGCAAAACCAGAGGTGTGTGGCCAAGACTGGCCACTGCCTGAGGAAGGCAGAGAAGGTCTCTCAAAGGAATTCCCTTTCATAGGATTCAAGTAGCAGTTAACGTAGAGCTCGGAAAGTCATAGTTCTTAGAGAACATTTTACCTTCATGAGCTTGACTCAACTATTTTGTTTTTCCCTTTTTATATTCTTCTTCCAAATAACATTTGTTTTGACAGATCAAAGATGGAAAGATATAACAGCTGTGAGACCAAAGAGAAGATATATATATATTTTTTCTGATTGGAGGTAGAGTATATGTATGAGGTAATAGAAAGCGGAAAAGACTTAGGGCTTTCCTTAAGAAGTTAATAGTCAGGCCAGGTGCGGTGGCTCAAGCCTGTAATCCCAGCACTTTGGGAGGCCGAGGCGGGTGGATCACAAGGTCAAGAGATCGAGACCATCCTGGTCAACACGGTGAAACCCCGTCTCTACTAAAAATACAAAAAATTAGCTGGGCACGGTGGCGCGTGCCTGTAATCCCAGTTACTCAGGAGGCTGCGGCAGGAGAATTGCCTGAACCCAGGAGGCGGAGGTTGCGGTGAGCCGAGATCGCGCCATTGCACTCCGGCCTGGGTAACAAGAGCGAAACTCCGTCTAAAAAAAAAAAAAAAAAAAAAAAAAACAAGAAGTTAATAGTCTAGTTTTGAAACAAATGTGCAACTAAACAAGGGGCGAAGTTAGAAGAAGAGGCAGGCAGAAGAAACACAAAGCAGGCTGCTGTGCGGTGCTGGGGGAGAGACACTGGGAAGGCATAAGGACAAGGAAGATTGAACAGAGGAATCTGAGATTACTCCAGAATGTTTAATATAAATGCAAAAGTCTGGAATTCCTCTAGGGGGAAGTTTCTACTCTATGCAAAACTTGGTGAAGTAAAGTCACTAGTAAAAAAAAAATAAAGACCAAACTGAGTTTCTCTCTTGAATTGTGGAGAGGAAGCAAACAGGCAAGAGCTTTGAGAAAACAGACTCCCTGGACGGGCAGAGGCAAAGGCAGTGAGGGATGGGGGCGGTCTCATTCCCGGGACCACAGCCAACAGTAAGCTTTGTTGTCTTGTTTTCATAAAGAACTGTTTCTGCTTTCCTATACAAATACCTCTTTTGATCACCTTCAGCTACACATGACTTTACTACGGACAGCAACATGTATGGATACAAAGTACACGTGTGTATGTGCGTGCATATATATGTGCGTGCTTAGGGTGGCACAGGCAGAAGTGGTGAATTAAAAATTGCCTTTGCAAAACAATTTGCTATTTAATATTCAACAAATATTAAGCACAAATTGTGCATTAGATGTAGCAATAGGGTCTAGGGTGCAGTGATGTTCAATTCAGACATGATCTGTAACTCCATTAAGTTTATAATCTAGATTACAGGAGAGCTAAATTCTAGGAGATAGGGCTTTTTTGGGGACTATTTTATTCCTTTCATAGCATATTGGCAATTGTCTGGTGGGCTAAGCTAAAAGTTACATTTTCATAAAAAATAATCCCATTTCTTTGCAATGAGATAGAGCATTAAGAATTTAGGTGAAGTCATAAACGTGATCTGCAGAGCAAGCTGCACCAAGGCGCATAGTAATTGAGGCCACAGGGAAAGCTTAAAATGCCATTGATTTATTGTGCACACAGGCATCCCAAGCCTCTGATATGATAAGAAAGCAAAGTAGAGGCAGGCTGTAAGATGATGAGGCAAATCACATTCCATGGGAAACCAGGAGCTCCTCAGAGACTGTGATCTGAACCTCCACAGCTGCTTAGTGTTAGGGGGTTTGGTGAAATGTGGATTCGGATAAAAGTGGGAATACAGGGGAGAGGGATAAGGGCCCAGAGAGACTCATGAAAACTTTCTCCCATCAGCGATTGCACGGAAGTCTGACATAGTAGATTTTCCAGCTTCATGGTCAGGTAAAGTGGGTGTCTCTTGGTTAAATTGTCCATTTAAAGCATGGAAGTATACATTGTCTAGGCTGGAAGGGAGCAGGTACTTGGCTGGTTTTAGGTGGAATCACAGAGATGGAGAGAGAAAACCAAAGCAAAATTCAGGTACCAGGGACCTTCCGTTTATAGTCCCAGAGGGATTCAGGCACCGTGGGCCCAGGGCCATGACAGTTAGAGCTGCGAGTTTTATAACTTCCTGTGTTAGTCATCTTGTGTTGTTCCCTATACATTTCCTCCTAGTCATTGGCAATAAAAGTCTTATAATGAATAAGTGTATTTTTCTTCAGCGGCAACAGGATATTAAATCACCCTCAGCAGCCATGTTTTTTTCTTCTCCCTCTTGCTGTTGGGGGAGAAAGAAATGAGAGGGTAGTGACTACTTTGAGAAGATGAGAAATTGGGTTGTATTCTCAGGTTTTTTGCATGGAAGAATTTGAACTGGACACCATCTCTGAGTTGAGCCTGTGTGAAAACCCTGAAGCTAGTCTTGCACTTGATTCTAAATGATATTCCCTTTTTTCTGTAATAATTGTGCATGTTTGTATACTTTTCATTTTCCATTTGCCTCTCCCTCTCAACACATCCAGCTTTATCCTCTGCTTTCCTCTGTCCTGTCCTGTACCCTGGGTGGGCTGATACCTCGGATGATCTTACCTCCTTTGCTGCCTGGATTCCAGTGAGGCTTAGCTTATGGAAGGCAGTCGTAAGAAATCAGAGGGTGGGACAAGGAGGAGGTCAAGGCATCCACTCCCCACTTCCTTTCTGTGCTGGACACATTCTGTGGCAGAGCATGTCCCTCTGATCAGTCATCTCCTCTCGGGCAGTCCTTCTGCAAGATTCCCATGTTCACTTGTTAGTACTATTTCCTCCCCTTGCCTTTTTAAGCCTAAGGTGGTGGCGGCTTTTGATTCTTGATAGTTCCTATGTTCTCCACCATTTTTGCTGACTCCTCTAACTTTGCTCATGCCTCTTTAGGTAATCCCTTTCTTGAAGTCTGAATGGGATCATGTTCCCGGCCAGAGATTCTGTTCCCTGCGAAACACAGCTCAAAAGCTGCTTAAAGTCAGCCTCTGTCTATAATTACTGTTTTTAACCTTTTTGTTTCTAGGCTTAGTCAAGTGCCAGACACTGAAGAAGCTAACAGATTCAATTTCCTCCACATCTAATCCATGAGGATGTCTGACTGGTTCCATTCTAACATGTAACTTAAACTCATCACATTCTTTCCATCTTCAGTGCTGTAACCCCAGTCCAAGTGGCATTAATGGTCATCTGGATCCTGCAATAGCCAATAGCCTCCAATGGGTGCCTTTGCTTCTTCTCTAGTATCGTGTAGTCGAGTCTCTACCCAGAAACCAGTCAAAGTGATCTTTTATAAATTTGAAGTCAGATCATGTCACTCTCGCCCAAATGTTTCCAGTGGCTTCCCACTGCATTAAAATTAGATTAAATGTTATTGCCCTGGGCAATGAAGCTCTGCACTATCTGGCCTTGCCTACTCCTAGAGCTCGTCTACCTCTGCCCCGTCTTGTCCATGCAGCAGTTATTACTCTGCCTTCTTGAAAATGACAAACTTATTCCATCTTAAAGTGACATCTATGCATTATGTTATCTCTTCTCTGGGCTCCCACATGGCTGGTTCCTTCCGGTCATTCAGTTCTCAGCTCTGACTTTGTGAAAGCATCTCCTTCCTCCCCAAGTCATTCTTTAGTACATTATTTCATTTTATTTTCTCATGGAACTCATCCCATCTGAAATTATAGCCTTTATTTACTTAATTTTCTGCTTAGAGTCTGACTCTCTAATGAGAAAAGAAGATCCATGAGAGCAGGACATATATAGGAAAATATCTTGCCAGTCTTATTTACTACCATTGTCTCTGCAGTGTATAGGAATGCCTGGCCCATAATGCCACACACACACACACACACACACACACACACACACACGAAGAGCAAGAAAGAGATGGGGGAGAGAGATGAAAGATTTACTGATCAGCATTCTTCTCAATGCTTTACATAGATTATTTAATTTAATCCTCAGTACAACTCCATTCATCAAGCACTATTATTATCCTTGTTTTACAAATGAAGAAACTAAGCACAGGGAAGTTAAATAACTTGCCAAAGGATATGTCCAATTAGGAAGTAGCAGAGCCAAAATTTGAAATCTGGCCATCTGGCTCTTAGCTGCTCTTAACTGCTAAAGTATACAGAGTCCTAACATTTGTTCAATATATTAATGAACACTTCCTGTCAGTTTCTTCCGTTTCACACTTGGACTTTACAAAAAAAGCTATCTAATTTTTAAATGTGGGAGCCTGCCTGACCCCATGCTGAGGGATTTTCTCCCCTTGAAAAAGGATACAATGAGCCCAGGACAGCTAGTGAGGCACAAATCTCTTTCTTGAATGAAAGCCCTTTGGGGAAAGTTTCCAAAGAGGCCCAGAAGTGCTGAGCCTGTGGTCTGCCAGAAATGTGGCCCGGAACTTCACGGCAGGAATATTTTTTTCTCAGTTTTCCCTCATTAACTAATTCAGAAAACATTTAATAAGCAATTCTGTTGTACCAGACACCTGAGACAGAGAGATGAGTAAGACAAGGGCTCGGCTCTTAATGAGTTTACAGGCTGGTGGAACATCAGCTCTACTTTTGAATACACGTTCTACTTGTTCATCTATTTTTATTTTGAATCAATTAAAAATGGGAAATTAGAACAGTTATCTGAACTGACCGACTCTGTGCCTGGAATAGAGCTGCAACTTTGTCCAGTGCTGAAGCTGGCCTCAGATTCAGACTTATGCTGTGAAGCCCAGTGTTCACAGACTAGTCTACATCTGTGGTGCTGTTGCTTTTACAGCTCCCTTTGATGACTGTGCCATGGTGGCTGCCCATTTGGAAGGACTTGCCAACTTTTCCAAACTAGCCTTTCCTCTCTCAGCCTTCATGCCATTTTGACAAGTAACACTCCAGTACAGGCTTCTCTGCATTAGAGCAATGTTGCTCCCATACTGACCCTCATCTTCACTCTTCCTTGGTACTAGAGGAAATTACCTACACCCATATATTTCTTTTCCTTGTAATTTAGTCACTCGTATTCATTATTTATTTCTGTATCTGTCTTCCAATTGCTCCCAATTTGTCTATTTCAGTCTATTACCCAAGCACCTGAAAACCAACATGGTCTACCACATGGCAGCTTCATATAGGGATCATCTTGCAACCATGTGCAGTAATGCATCTTAAAGTACAGCCAAGATATGCACCCTGTTTTTTATTCAGTTTCACTGCACCATAAGCCTATGTTGAGGTGTCTAATATCACCTTCCTGTTCTTTTTTATTCTCTTTTTCTTACCGATCTTGTTGCTTTCCAGTTTTCTCCCTGGAAATTTAAATAGCTGTGTTTCGAGTTCTTTCCTCCAGATGTATTAACTTTCAGGTCTCCATGCTAAAGCTCATTTGGTCATTTCCTGACTGTGTTTCTAAGTGCTGAAGCCTCTTTATATAACTTGCCTGTCCTTAGTGATTTTGCTATGCCTTTTATTTCAGCTTGATCTGCAAATTTAATTAGTGAGTTCCATGTCCTTCTATTTTAAAGAGTACATAAGATAATGTCAGTTCTCTACAACAGCAGGTGGATAATAGAAACAAAGAAGGAGGGAGATTGTACCCTTACACTGCTCTCTGCAAAGGAAGGAGTGAGAGAAATCAAAGATGTGGAAGACATGACACAACAGCTGGGAATGTGACCTTACTGTAGCAAATGTCCTCAAAATTTGCTGGACTGTTCTGCACAGATGGTGTGGCAGTACCTACCAGTACAGTTTCAGAAGCAAAAAAGCAAAAGAAGATTGAGGCAGAGAAGTACAATTTCAGTTTAGAAAAGGGCCTAGGGAGACACGGCCTCAAATATAAATGGCTTTTGCAATTTAATCTCTAGGAATAAACTCAACATCTGTCTTAGGTCAGATTTCCGGGAAAACAGACTCAGATGGAATTTTACTGGGGAGTTCTCCCAGAAACAACACCTGTGAAGGAGTGAAGGCAGCAGGACTGGGCAGAAGGAGGAGTTGGACTGTTACATAGTATAAACAGGACCTCAGCTGATCTCACAGTCTGTCTTAAGCTGGGATATCTCTTCAGCAGGATCATACTTTGAGGCAAGGGGCTAATCCTTTATATCCCCACGTGGGCCAGTCATTGGACTTGAGGTGCCTGTAGAAAGGGACCATGAACTTGAATGAGGCTGCTCTTGAGGAAGGCACATTTTTGGAAAAGAACTTGACTGAGATTCATTGCAGCCAACTCTTTCAGCAGTTGGGAGAAAGAGTTCATCTGTCCTGAAGGGGATCTGGGTGGCATGCCATATCAGCCACTGCAACATCTTAGAAAGACCATGCAAATTCACAGCGACATCTGGCAGGACGCAGTCCCTGTTCAGCAAAAGGCTTCTCTCTTATATCTTCTGTGACTCAGCTGTCATTTGGCCTTCTTGACCGCTCCTTCTCAGTCCCCCATCTTTCGCCTCTATTTTCTCCATTTAACTTTTCTTTTTCTTTTTTTCTTTTTTGAGACGGAGTCTTGCTCTATCGCCAGGCTGGAGTGCAATGGCGCAATCTCAGCTCACTGCAACCTCTGCCTCCTGGATTCAAGCGATTCTTCCGCCTCAGCCTCCCGAGTAGCTGGGACCACAGGCACGTGCCACCATGCCCAGCTATTTTTGTATTTTTAGTAGAGACGGGGTTTCACCATGTTGGTCAGGATGGTCTCTATCTCTTGACCTTGTGATCCACCTGCCTCGGCCTCCCAAAGTGCTGGGATTACAGGCGTGAGCCACAGCACCTGGCCTCCATTTAATTTTTCAATATGGTCACATTCATTTGTTCCTTCAACAAGTAACTATTAAGCGCCCATTTTGTTCCAAGTCTTCTGTAATATACTGTTTTTGACTCTTTTTTCACCACTCCCTTTTTTCTGTGAAGTCTTATCCACTTAAATTTTGCCTTGATCTTTCCCTCTAGTAATTTCCAATTCTTTAAGTACAGCTTTAGCCTCATTTCTAAAAGAACAATCCAATTTCTAACTCGTGGCTGGTGTGCCTCAAATTGAATGTGTCCAGCAGCGGAGTCAATCAGTATCTTCTGATCCAAGCCTATCTCATTTAATAAAACATCACGAAGCCATTTGCACAACAAGGAAATACCTGGAGTGGTCTCAAATCTTGTCGTTGAAAGTACAGTTCATCAGCATTGACATCATCTGGGAGCTTCATAGAAACACAGAATCTGATGCCTCCCCAGACCTACTGAATCAGAATCTCCATTTTAACCAGAACAATGATTCATATGCACATTAACATGGAAGCACAGATCACAGTCTAAAACTTTCTTCTCCTCCAAACTTCATACCCAACAGGTAGCTAATTCTGCTTTGTCTTTTAGTCCCTCTCTCAGGAATATTATAACTTCCTAAGAAACCGTACTGCAGTCTTTCTCTTATAATTGATCCTTCAGACCTATGTATACCTATCATTCTGAAACATAACATGTTCTCTTGCATAATCTTTGAATTGCTTCCGCTGGCTAAAAGGTAAAGTCCAAGTTCCACCATGATGCTCGTGCCCTGCCTTTCTGTTTTCCCCTTCCACATACTCACACTCTAGCCTTACTCCTTTACTCTTAATACACATTTACACCTTACACATTTATCACCGTTGTGACATCTTTCATGCTCTTCTTTTGTAGCATTCTATCGCCTCCTATTTTGCCTATGAAAACCTTACTTAGCTTTTAAGATCAAGCCTAAATGCCTCGTCTTCCCTCGAGCTTCCTGCCTGAGTGAACACTGGAACACATTGGTCATCTCTATTTCACAACATTTTAATTCTACTTTGTGTGTGTGAAGCCTGTCTTTTGTACCTAGAAAAAGACTTAACACGTCGTAATGGGATACACACACACACACACGCACGCACACATGCACACACAGAGAGTCATATCTCACTTAATAATGAGGATATATTCTGAAAAATGTGTCTTTAGGCAATTTCATTGTTGTCTGAACATCACAGAGTATATTTATACAAACCCAGATAACATTGCCTCCTATACACCTGGGCTATATGATATAGCCTATTGCTCCTAGGCTATGAATCTTTATAGTGTGTTACCTTACTGAATACTGTAGGTAATTGTAACACAGTGGTAAGTATTTGTATTTCTAAACATATCTAAACATAGAAAAAGTGCAGCAAAAATATAGTGTTATACTTTGATGGGACCACCATTGTACACACAGTCTGTCACTGACTAAATATTGTTATACATGACTATATATGTGCATGTCTGTGTGTGTGTATGTATCTCAAAAGTCTGCTAACCATAGTATCTAGACTTTGTGAGACAAGCCTAATTTCAGTAAGTTTTCAAATTTTCCCATGAGCGTGTGTTTTATATTTGATTATCAGCTTAAAAATATTAGCCTCATTTTCATAGCCTCTAAGCTGCATCACCTCTGACGTTGGCTTCAGGGGTGCTGCATCATTTAATGTTCAATGAATGCTGGATTATGCTGAGCACTCCAGGGCAGACTCAGCTGAGATTTCCCCAAGCCTGGCTGTTTGACTTCACATCTCCACATCCTGCCCTCCTCCCTTCTCTCTCCCTGCCTTCTCTTGTTTCCTACTGCCAGAGTGGAAGGAGAGAGATCTACTTCCCTTTGCTAACTCTGTCTGAAGTGGCGGAGTTGATCAATGAGTTGCCGTGCCTGTCCAGGAAAGCCAGTTTGATTGTCCTCCTGTGGCTGGGCTGACAGCATTCAGCCTTTTATGAACCGAATAGTGAAGCACTATTTGTAGCTCAGTTTCATCTGTTTATGGTGGATTCCAGCTGTATTTTTTATGTCTGCTGTTGTTATATTGTTGCTATTGGTATTAATCTCTTGTTAGTTAATTTGCCATAGATTTAAAATGGCTTTACATCATAAAAATGAAAAAAGAGAGAGATCAAACTTTAGATACTGAGGAGGTCCAAATGAAGGAGTGAAGATACTGTGAGCTAATTAAAACCTACATTGCTTCATAAGTCTATCTGAACTACTGGAAAAGGGAGAGCTACTTGGATCATGATTTCCATGCCTAAGGCAGATGAAATAAGATTTTTTTTTTCCTGTAGCAACAGAAAGGCTCATTCTTGGGGTACGAACCCTGCTAAAGCAATCCCTACACTAGGAATAAGAGAGAGAGCAACGTGGAGTGAGGTTCCCTCAATATCTATTTGATATTCAGTACTAGTGATTACAAGGTTTCTTTCAAAAATTTTTTCATGAAGATCTACAGCTTAGGACAGTGGCCGCATTCTTAGAACTCCATATTCTATGATTTTTCATAGCAGAGTGTGTACATCAGATTCCTCCAAGCTTGACAGACACTGTAATTTTCTTGGCACACATGTTTTGCCTAAAAATGAATGCATTTGTCAAAGCAGGAAGATACCAGTGATGGGTGCCGTGAAAATAATTAGATAGACAATCCCCCTTTGATAGGTGAGCTATTAAAAAAATTAAATTTTAAAATATATTCAGACTTCAATCTAATTAACATACTTTATTAAAATGCTTTAAAATTCTTTTCTAAAAATTGAAGTAGATAAATAAACTTTATTAGGGAGGTTCCCACTAGAGTGTACCTCTATATCTGACTTTCTCTTGATGAGATTGCCCAGGTATTAAGACCATCATTAATGGAAAAGATACTTACAGGAGGAATGAGACATAGGATTAAGACTCTTAAGTAAGACATGGGTTAAAATGCCTGCAGAGAACACTTAATTCTTTAAGCTTCAGATTTGTCTCCTCAGTGGAGAAGTCTTTATGGTTGGTTCCATTTTATTTTGCTGTCCCCAGACAGAGCTAATTATTCTCCTTGTAGCTCTGTTGTTCCTTTTTGATTCCTCCTTCATGGCACCTGTCATGCGGTAGAATGCCTGCCTTTCATGTGTTTCCCATTCCCGCGAGACTGTGGGTTCCACATGGTAACTGAATTGTCACATCACCACAATCACCATCATCTCCTCTTCATCAGCACTTCACCGAAGCTAATGTTTATTGAGTGCTTACTATAAGCCAACCGTTATTCTAGGCAATTATATGAAATCTATCAGATACTTTAAAAGTCTTCATTTTAAGGTGGGGAAACTGAGGCTCAGAGACCTTTAGTGAGTATGATTCACCTCCGTAACCTAATTGCCTAGCACTTTGTTGGCACAGAGCAGGCCAATAATATTTGTGGAATAAATGTCTCCTTAGTTAATCTCTGTAGTCTATTACTTAGATATAAAATTAGCTATACAGTTGAATACAAAGACTGACTTGAAAATATTTTCTCCTGCTTGTTTAATTCAAACTTAGTTCAATAAGTACATTTCATGTCTGTCTTGCTTGATTTTGATTCTTATTGACAAAGATGGAAATGAACTAGAGTTCCCTGAGAGATGCACGTGTAAAACGGTGAAGACTTTAGGGGCACTATCTAGGTGACTCTGGACTTCGAGCTCTGTAATATACATACACTATCTGCCCAATTTGCCCCAACCACTTTCAAATTCATATCTGTATTCTGTCTTAATTGCCTGATTCGTTTATTCATTCAACAAACCTTTTTTGAGCTTAGACACAGTCCTAGGCCTTAAGATACAACACTGAATATATCGTAAAGAATAGCTGCTCCCAAACTGCTTATAGTCTAGTGGAGATACGTAACTAGAACAGGATAGAACTTGACAAATACCATCACAGAGGTTAACAAAGAAATACAAAAATGATAGTCAACCTCATCTTATGAGATGTCAGGAAAAGCTTCCTTCTGTATTAAGATCTGAAAAATAAGATAGGAGGCAGATAAATTGTAGGAAGAGTATTTCAGGACTAGGAATGTGCACAGATCTTAAGGAATGGCTATCAGAACATGTTTGAGGAATTGCAAATAGTTCAGAATGATTTGAACATAAATGTGTGGTTACAGACAAAGATGCAGAAAGAAGCTGAAGTCAAATCACGACGGCTCTTGTATGTCGCACCTGTCCATTTCAACCAAGGAAAAGTAAGGAGACGTTATCAAAGAGGTGTAAGAATGAGAGTAAATGGAACACTTTACTTTTGAATATGCTGCTATAAGCAATAGAGTTTTCATCCTGCAAGTACTTACTATGTATCAAAACGCAGTAATATGCAATACTTGGTGGATCAGAGGGGTAAAATTGGAGGGAAGAGGATCAGTTGGCAAGGAGAATGTTAGAATATATACTGAGGAGGTAGAAATAAAAGAAGGTTTATTTTTAGTCTATTTTTTAAATATTCTTTCCTAATGAGGATAATCATGAAGTAAGAGTTTATTGTTCAGTACAGTTACTTAGACTTACTCCTTAGCTTCTAAATGCTTCACCATGTTCTTTGTCTGACAGACGTCTACTAACTAGCCTGGAAAATGGTTCAGTAGAAAGGGTAAATGCTTTGGAAAGAGACAGTTTTGAGTTCAAATTACAACTCTGCTACTTTTTAATTGAGTGGATGTGAGTACCAGTCTCATGCAGGCTCTTTATTTTTTAAAAATGTTTATGGGTACATAGTAGGTATATATTTATGGGCTACATGAGATATTTTGATGCAGGAATACAGTACATAATCATAACATCAGGGTAAAATAATCATAACATCAGGGTAAATGTGGTATCCGTAACCTCAAGCATTTGTCATTTCTTTGTGTTATAAGCATTCCAATTATACTCTTTTACTTATTTAAAAATGTATAATAAGTTACTGTTGACTGTAGCCACCCTATTGTGCTTTCCAATACTAGATCTTATTCATTCTATCTAACTATATTTTTGTACCAGTTAATCCTCCCAACTCTTCCCCAACCCTGCACTACCCTTCCTAGCCTCTGGTAACCTTTCTTCTACTCTTTGTTGCCATTAGTTCAATTGATTTAAATTTTTGTCCATACAAATGACTCCAAATATGCAGTTTCTTTTTCTGTGCCAGGCTTATTTCACTTAACATAATGACCTCCAGTTCTATCTCTGTTGTTGCAAATGAAAAGCTCTCCTTCTTTTTTATGGGTAAATAGTACTCCATTGTGTGTATGTACCACATTTCCTTTATCCATTTTTCTATTCATGGACACTTACGTTGCCTCCAAATCTTGGCTATTGTGAACAGCACTGCAATAAGCACGTTGCCTCCAAATCTTGGCTATTGTGAACAGCACTGCAATAAACATGGGAGTGCAGATATTTCTTCAGTATCCTTATTTTCTTTCTTTTGGTCATATGCCTAGAAGTGGGGTTGCTGAATTATACGGTTGTTCTATTTTTAGTTTTTGGGAATCTCCAACTTTTTCTCCATGCGGTTGTCCTAATTTACATTCCCAGCAACAGTGTACTGGGGTTCTCTTTTCTTCACATTCGTTCCAGCATTTTTTATTGCCTGTCTTTTGAGTAAAAGCCATTTCAACTGGGGTGAGATGGCATCTCATTTCATGCAGGTTCTTAAGACAGGCAGTTCTATTCCCTTATTTCCCTTGTAGAAACCAGGCAATTCTATTCCCTTATTTCCCTTGTAGAAACATCACCTTTCCATGACTTCCACTTCTACTTTGTTGTAAAATGGCACCACTTTAGATTAATGCCATCAAAAAAGAGTCAAAATTAGAAAACAGAGAAGGGCAAGGAATGAATTATATCACAGGAACTTAGAGTGATATGTATTCTTTGAAGGGTAGTCTCCTTAGTCAAAATTCTTGCCTCATAAAATACCAAAACCATGTATCTGAAGATTATTTTTTCTGTTGTATGGTAGTTTGTCATAGGATAATTTTAGTCAGATCAACTTTTATGCGACTATGTGCTAGTATTAGGTGTTCTGAGCACTTCACATGTGTAATCCTAGTTAATAGTCATCATGAATACTTGGGGTAATTATTATGCATTTATTTTTCAGATAGGAAAGCTGAGGTTCAAAGAGATAAAGGGACATGTACCCTGAGAGCACTAAGAGGGCTGAACCCCACCTTTAAGCTTATCAAGCTCTAAGCCCCATGTGTCCTCCAGGACACATGGTGATCTTTTCCATGGAAGAAACATTCAAGCCACAGAAAGAAAACATTGGAGAAGTAATGTCCCTTTCTGCCTTCCAAAAATGTGTAATATGATATAAAGCACACATAGCAATGATGACTAACAAGCCTCTAGGTGTCACTCCCTGTTCACCTGACATAGATTGACCAGGTTGATGAGGGTACCAGTGTAACCTTTTCTCATCCCACCTTATTCCCTGGTACCGATCACCATGGATCTGCCATCATTCCCCGCAGGCTCTTTGGAAGACTATAGAGGTGTGAGTGTGCCAAATGTAGTATCATGCACAGGCTGTCTCAGCCGAGGAAGATTAGCGAGAATTAGTGCCACTGCTGCAAACAGGCTCCAGACGTGGCTCTGAACAAGTTAACTGCTCAGCCAGGGCAGAGTTCTGCACACACTGAGCCAGAGGGCTGGACCTAGCCATGACTCGGGATCAACTTTCTGGCTAGTGAAGTGAATAATCGAGTCTCCAGGCAATTCCCACAGAGCCTCCTATGGGAGGTTTGGCCAGCCCGGTTTGGTTGACCAAGCAGTATAATTAGCCAGGAATGTTCAGAAATAAACATTACTGAAGGAGAAATAGAACCGTTACCCATGACTGCACCTATCCTTGAAATGGCAGAGACTGCTCCTGGAATAACTAAGTAGACCAAAAAAAATTTGTTTTAAAGCTTCAATTTAGTTCAGTAGAGTTGGCCCCATTGGTTAATTTTAATAAAGGTTTACTCTTCCCAATCTGCACTTTATATTAGGAGGGATTTTCTCTGAATACTTCTGGCTCTTCTCCTCTCTATGCTCTCAGCAACCTGAGGAGAGGGGAGGGGGCAATGCCTCCGATGATTATTAGATTTGTGAAGAATAAAGCTCGGCTCAGCAACTTCTGTTGGGAACAGGTGCCCACAGGGAGTGAGGTTTCTTCTTTGTTCACTCATTCTGCAAATCTTAGCTGCATGGGCCTGGGACTTGGCTGGCAGAGAAATAAGTCTGACCTATTCAAACTTTTATTGTTAAGAAGCCTGTTTAACTGTCATATGAAGCTGCATCCTCTGACTTAGCTGTTAGTGGTCATAAAGGGATATTTTGACCACCATCTTTTACTCTTTTCTCAATTTATTCAGCACTCAGGTGAGGAAGAGGGTCATGAATTATTCTGGCTGGTTCAGAGGCCCCTATACCCCCATGAAAGTAAAGTGCAATAGATCAGATTATTAAGTCCATGTGGAAGAGGAAAGTGGAGGGGTCAGAATAGAATCTCTGGAAAGGGTCTGAGCTTCAGCAGGCCAGTTTATCTCAGACATGCAGGAAAGCCCCTGCTTCCATTGGTTACATGACCAGAAGAAGGGATTACCAAAGAAATTTGTGGAATTGTCTTCTCACAGTTGCCCTTAAAAGTCTCATATGTGTGTGGGAAGAATTATGTAGGTAGTCATCACAACCATTAATAAAATCTGCTGAGCGTGGTTAGTCACTCAGAAAGCCTGTATGCCTTCTTGGTGATAGGTCTGGCAACGGGACAAATTCCCTCAGGCCAGTGGAACACTTATTGCTTTGCAGACTACATTAGTAGCTCTGGTAAAGAAGGAACTCAGAAACCTCGTGTTACAGCCCTTCACCTTCATTCCAAATAAGATGTTAAAAGGATCTTAGGCAATAATCTGGAACTAATTTTATCTTGTTTTCTTCTCTTCCACCTCATTTCTCAACACCCTTACTCATCTAGTTGAGGTCTGTGCTTTAACTCAATAATGTATTTCCTTCCAATAGATTGTAGTAAGTAGACCCTGGACAATAAAGATGGAGACCTAAGTAGAGGTGGAAATGGAGGCTGCGATCATCACTCATGAAGCTTATTAGATTGTGGAAAAAGGAGAATGGTAGATGTAAAGGAAAAGTTTTGGATCCTCAGGATTAGTGACAGAATTAGTGACAAGAATCACATCACAGGCTTTGTGGTCCAGTTAGAGAAACAGAGAGATACGGTTAAATATTGGAGTTAAGAGCTTGGAATTACCCAGAATGTGGCTCTGATAATTCTTCCTGCTCTTTTCTGTTGCTCCTATGTGTTTTATTGTGCCACGTGCTTCCAGTTTTACACTGGGACTATTGAAGATGCCATTGATAAAAAAGAAAGTTACTTTATACACTCACTGTGTTATTCATTGTCTGTCGATTGAGGGCCTGCTGGGTGTCAGACATGGTCCTCAGCTAAGGGGAAAGGAAGGGAAAATGGAAAGTGCAGCTTCATGGTGTCCAACATGGAGGGCACAATATCCTGCCTATTTGGGTGGTACCTTATAAATATTCATTACTCCAGGGTTAACATTCTGTGAGTCAACAGATTAAATAAAATTTTAAAAACTTCAATTCTCAATGTGGTGGGAGGATACATAAGAATAATGAATGCCCTCATAGCTCAGACAAAGAAAGACACCACATTATTTTATTGTCGAGAGCAATAAAATTTGCCCTCATCCTTCAGTGAGCAAATGGCTCTCTGAGAGAGGTGGTGGGAGCAGGCAGTGGTTTCAAGGAGAAGAGATTTGCTGGAATTTACTAATGAAGACATGAAAATGTCAAAACTCAATCGAAGCCTTAAAACATATCCAAGCGCACAGATTTGGAAAAGTGCCTTCTTTAAGAAAATGCCACAGTATATGTACTGCATAGAACTGATCAATATTTGGAATATGAAAAATGGCTCCCAGTTATAAATTCAAGGGTGACTGCTCATAATAGCCACAGAGGGCCAATTGGTCAAATCTTCTTGTAGGAATTTTATGAAGAAATAGCATAAAGGAAGAATAGGTACACTCTCTGCTGCTCTTAGAACTAAAACGTCATAGTTACTGTTAATGAAGGTCACCTAGCTAAGCTACCCATTTGAAAAGCAGATTTCCAAAAGACATTGAAATGGTAAAGGATCCAGAATGCAACCAGTCCACGTAACTTACAGAGGTGCATTAGGGCACCCTCTTTGGGGAGATGTGTAATTCAACGAATGGATAATTCTCCTGTGAGTTCAGAAAGTAGTATCATTTTCATTGGGTGGTTTGACAGGTCGCTATGCCACAGAGCAAGGCTTGATGAGTGGCGGGGTGGGGATAGGTAAAATTCAGCCCCATCTGTCCCTGTGGGTGGGCACTCTGGTGCAGTGACCGTTCAGCACAGATGTATGTAGAAGCGCCGGAGGCTGAACAAGACACTGGTTTATGTATCTAAATTTCAGGCAGAGAATCAGATTCATGCAGGAAGTGACTGCAACTGTGGAACTCTGTTAAGATTTGATGCAACAATGACCAGCAGTAACTACTGGGCCCGAATTCCTTAGAACATCAACCTGTATAATTTCTTTCTTTCTGCTGGTCACTGAAGATCTCCAGCGTTCCTGGCAGTAACTTTTCTTGGCCTGGCCAACTTTAGTTAGTCTCCTTGAAGCTTCAGAGGAGCATAGCAAGGAAGGCAGAGAGAAAGAAGCTCCTGGGCGCCTCTGCATGAATTCAGAAGAGATTAAATCATTCTTAGCTTGCTTACTTCTCTGATCAAGCTCCAGGCATTCTTGTCAATAAATCAAAAAACTTTACACAATTAATTTTTAAGGCCCTTTCCAACTCTAAAGTCTGAGCTAAGCAAAGACATATTTTCTATGATTACTTAGTTACCTGACAACTCTCAGATAAAGTATAAACTTTCCAGAGAAACACTGGCACATTTGTTAACAGTATTTTGTTAAACTGAGAAACATGACAAAAAGATTTTTTGTTCTCGTATATTTCTTAAACTTTCATTTACTCTATAAATGCAATTTCCATTTTTGCTTTAATTTGTAGGAATTCAAGCTAAAAAAAGGCATATATTATTTAATTTCCAGTCAGTCCTCAGAACAGCCCACAGTTAACACAACATGTATAAACATTTCTGTAGATTTTGGGGCGGTAATGATCATGCCTGCCAGAAGCTGAGTAAGTGGCAAGGACTTAATCTACGAGTCATGTTAGAATGATCTGAAGTAATAAGTACTAGTTATAAAATTGCAAAGTCATTCTTTCAAAGTAGCATTTAAGAAAAATAAAGAGCTCTTGATATATATTCAGCAAAACACGCATTTTGAAATTTCAGATAGACCATAGGTGATTGAAGTGAATTAGGGCCCATTTGGGGGTGAAGAGCTCCTCGGAAGGTAAGTTTCTGATACCAGTAATATGAAAAATATATTTTTCTTGCGTCTTAGAAAGGGAAGTTCACTAGGCTCCAGTTAAAGTCCACAAGGCTTAAAAAATCTTGCCAAATGAGCATACTTTCAGAGTAATACACTGAATTTCTGAGTTCCACTTGGTATTTGTCTAAACAAAGTCGTGGGGTGATAAAGATATTCCAGAAGTATACTACAAATATTTCATACTGTTTAAGGTCATTAGTATGTGTTTCTCAGAAAAGTCATAAAATTTAGATGAATTTACATCAAATATAATAAATTATTTACTTGAGATTCTTATTTCCTAGGCCTAATTTTGAATAAATGACTACAGCATGCCTAGTGGGGCCTGGAAAATGTCTCTCTAAGCAACCATGTTGAATTAATTATATTCTTCCAGCCATAAAAAATGAAGGAAAAAGAGAAACTAACGCAAAGGGTATTAAGAAGAGAATACATTTAGCTCAAAAATATTTAAACGATGTTTGTAGCTTCAAGCACCATTTCTTGGAAAACTGAAACTAAGACTATAACTTAATGTGACGGTGACATAATGCTAGCTCTATGTGCAGATAACCCAGATCATCAAATATTGAGAATCTCTAGTCTTCATAGATTTGAAAGTTGAGGATTTAGCTTGGGCCCCATAGACTGGCATTCTGTTCTGTTCAGAAGTGCTTTCCTCCTTTGTCTGCTTTCTCATCCCGTCTTGAGCTGCTTTTCCATCCAAGTGTCTGTTCCATTTCCATAGGCCCTGTCCGTGCTTCCCATCCAGATGCTCCTGCTCATGGTCCTTGGTTCCGATGGCTCTTCTCTGTTGATTTTATGCAAGGGATCTAGAAGGAAAAAAAAAAAAAGATCTGATTTGGATTTCCAAAATCTTCTTATGTCAGATGACCCTATAGGAGATGTAGGTTGCCAAAGTCTGTGTTTATCTTAGTGTCTTTTAATGTTCTCTGATGTAAAGAAAAAGTACCAGTGCCTCAAAGAAGACTTCCTTGATCACCCCATCTTGAATAGAATTCCGTTCCCCATACAGTCAGGGTCCTAGGCCCCGGAATTTAGAAAGAGAGTTGAGAGGAAGGTGATGAGGCCTACTCCCCCAACCACTGACCTTGCAGAGAAGAAGTGGTTCAGGAAAACCAGCAAGCTGCCTCTTCTACCTCATGGGACGGTCCTGCCCAAGACTGTCCCATTGGCAGAGCTCAAACTGGAAAAAGAGTGTGGAAAATAATTGAGAGTGATCTGGATGGGATGGAGAAGATCTCTTCACACCTGCTCTGCTCTCTGCCTCTTTACCATGTTCTATATTCCTTAGAAACTCTGACATTATTCGATGCTGAATTTTGTTGTTGTTGTTGATTATTTTCATGGTGGGAAGGAAGCTTTATGAAAACAGAGACTTACTTTGGATTCTCTCTAATTTTATAGAAAGCTGCTTGGCACATAGTATATACTCATTAAGTATTTGTGAAGAGGAGGAAAAAGGAAGAAAGGAAAAAGGAAAGGAGAAGGAAAGGAAAGAAAACAAAAAGAAGGAAATGGAAGGGGAGGGGAGGGAAAGAGGAGGAAGAATTTATATATGTCGATTATCAGGAAGAACTGTATTTTCCTCTGTGGTATGTGAGATGATTTTAGATGTTATCTGGGTAACTTCATTTTATTTACTTATTTTATCTGTATTTTAATGGTTATTAGGTGACATTCTTATAATGGAACTTGATTATTTAATATAAAAATTCAACTGGGTATGGTGGTTCACACCTATAATCCTAGCATTTCTGGAGGCCAAGGCAGGAGGATTGCTTGAGGCCAAGAGTTGGAGAACAGCCTGGACAACACAGTGAGACCTCCTCTCTACCAGAAAAAAATGAGCTTAATGTGGTGGTGCACACTTGTAGTGCTAGCTACTCAGGAGACTGAGGCAGGAAGATGGCTTGAGCCTGGTATTCAAAACTGCCCCAAGCCATGACTGCACACTGCATTCCATCCTGGGCCACAGAATCAGACCCTGTTTCTTAAAAGAAAAATTAGTTTCCAGGAAAATATCAGTTATATATTATTAAGAGTAAGACAAAGCAGGATAAATACATGAAGTTTGAGAAAACGGAAAGGGAAATGTTTTCCATAGCTTTTATGTTTTTATAAACAACACTAACACACATGACCCTTTTTACCTCTCTAGTGTTTACTGCTGTTCAAATATGTTTCACACCCACCGTGTAATCACATAACAATACTAATTACCAGGAAGTGTAAGAGGCACTTTCTAGGGTCTTGGATCAAGTTGGTGAAAGATTTAGGAACATAGCTCAGATGTTCTGTTGGGAGAATAATTCTCCCAGGTCTGGTGGAGCATGAAGCTCTCCAAGCAGATGTGTAGTGACTCTGTCCCGGGCCATCTCTGTAGGCTGCTCCGTAGACAGGTGGCTCTGGCTCACTCACAGGTCTACCAACCACAGTGGTGACCCTGGGTAAGTTACCGATCCTCTCTGTGCCTTGGTTTCTTCATCTGTAACATGATATAATAATAATCCCTTTCCCATTGGGTCATTGCAAGGACTAAATGAAATAACATAAGTGCCTAGAAAACTATCTGGAATATAGTATCTACACTGGTTTTCTAGGATTTAGCTTTGGGCCCCATAGACTGGCATTCTATTCTGTTCAGAGATATTTCTAATCAGCCAGAACCACAGCCTGCTTCTTTCTGTTCTTTAATTCTCCCAGCCATATGTGCAGAGCAAGACTCCATCAGCATATCCTGTATCAGTCTGGGGTGCCCAGCATTGATTTATAGCTACTAGATTACTAGAGTAACAGACAAATACATTATAATAATTAAATTCTGAGTGAATGGACATTTCACAGATGTGGGAAAAAAGCAAGAGAATCTATGAAAATGATGCAAAACGTGCGTGCCATGACTACCAGCTTTGGAACAATGCAAAAAAAAAAAATCTGTATAGATGTGAGGCAAGAAGTAACTATCTTAATACTAATGGGGTCTGGACTTTTACTTTTTCCACTGGAGACATGCACTTGAATTTATTAGCAATAAGGAATATTCCCCATCTGCAATGCACCTGGCGTATGCTGAGCTTGCTTATACCTCGTGTTGTATTACATGCAGTTATGTCATTTATATACATTCTTATTGTTTTCTTTTCCACCTTCAGTCACCCTTTAGATCAAGATACTAAATAAAGTCAATTAGCAAGCACAAAGTTTCCCAGGTTTGGAATTTACTCCATGACTGGAATAGAGTAAATGGATGGAATTCCTATACAATTTTTAGCTAGTTCTTTAAGAAAGGAAGCAGGGATGTTTAGTTGACAGGCCCCTCTGCCTAACTCCATGCTACAAAGGTGGCCTCCGACTTCATCTTAATTCAAGGGGATACTGGATCCATAATAAATGATGGCATCAATTCTGTCACAAAGGAAAAACAAATCATAAGCAAGCAAACAAACAGGAGGTCACAATGTAAATCAGATTGTCCTAAAAGAGAGTGATCTTAAGTCTCTTGATGAGAAAATGCTCAATATGGGATCTCTTGAAATTATTAGATGGCAGCACAGTGTTGTCTTCACAGAAAGGCAGTGTCAGAGTTGTTGAGGGTCTAGACACCAGCTATAATTCCTTTTGGAAAGAATTCAGAGATTAAAAAGGGCCCTGGTGATGTCTTAAGATTATAGATAATGTCTTTATTTTATTGATGGTATATCGGCCCCTGTAAAAGATTCTGCTCTGTTTTTTTAGTTGGACACTTATGTTAGAAAGGAGAAATACACAAAATTTAATCAGCTGATTGTCTTGCACATTTTTCTAGCAATGTCTTTCAAACCTAAATGGTGAAAAGCATTTTCATTTATCAGAATTATTTTTGAACTCAGCTACTGCAGGGCTTTTAAAAGACCCTAATAAGACTTGAGCCTTCAGACATTCCCAGGTGTGGAGATGGGGCAGGTTAGCAAAATACCATCCCAGAGAACCAGCCTAGACTTTAGGCTGGATTGGGTTAGGGGAATCAGAGATTTTGGACAAATATGACCTCGAAAATTCTAAAAATCAGCAACATAGTTGCCAAACCAAATACAATGAAGGCCTGATTGGCTGGACATCAGGAGTTAGATTCAGGACTAAGAAGAAAATAAATAGTTAAGAACTTGATCATGAATAGAGTTTGAGGTTTCTCATCCTCTTAATGGAAATACTGATAGTCCTTATTTCACAGGGCTGTTGGGAAAATTAATTGGGATAATAAATAGAAAGCTTTTAGGAAAATGCTTGTAACTTGATAATAGCAGCTTTGCTTTTGTGTTTGTTATTATAACAATAATGATAATTATTAATTATTATGATTAAGGAATTGCAGAGGAGGAAAACACCTTACAGTGATGAAATGTCTCCAGAAGTCTTTTGTAACTTATTTAACAACCTTGCATGTATCTAACCTTGAATGTCTGAGGGAGACTTGAGCAAGTGGCAGAAGGGTTTTTAAAAATGTCATTTTCTATAGTAGCACAGGTGAATTGGGAGTAAAGAAGCAGATATGATAACAGATGAAGAAATTTCATCACCCCGAGAGCTTTTCCAATTTTATATTAGGGAAGGCTGGCATTTCATACCTTATTTTAGTCACGTGCAATGCTTTCCAAAGGTCTCATTAAAAATGATGCTACTTGGCATATTCCCCTTACCAAATGTAACCCGAGTTCATCCTTAGATGTGGTCTTTTGTTTTGTTTTGTTCATGAACAAGAGACAGTGACTATTATTCTAACAGTGCATCCACAGAAGGACTTAAATAAACATATCATGGTCAAAAGGCAGAGCCTCTGGAAGCCAAGGGCCCAAAGTTGAATAAAATCTTGATTATAATGTTTGTAGAGATATTCACTGAAGAGGCCCACTGTTATAGCCTGCATTATTTTCCTCCAAATTCATACGTGGGGTACAAATTCCTAGTACTGTAGAATATAACTATGTTTGGAGATAGGATTGGTAACGAGGTAATTAGGCTAAAATGAGGCTGATAATGTGGGGCCTGGAGTCCTTCTAAAAAGAGAAAGAGACAGCCTGGGCACACACGGAGAGACCATGCAAGGACACAGTGAGATGGCGACCACCTGCAAGGAGACACGCCTCCAGAGACAACGAAGCTACGCACACCCTTGATCTTGGATTTGCAGTCTCCAGAATTGTGAGAAAATCATTTTCTGCTGTTTAAGCCGCCGGGTCTGTGTGGTTTTATGATGGCAGCCCCATCAAACTAATCTACCCACTTTTCTCTAGAAATGTCAGCCTGATGTTTTACTTTCTGTGCAACCAAGAGTTCAAGAAATATGAAGAGAAGGACTCAGACTCCACCGCTCTTTATTCAGGCTCTAGGGTAACACGCGTGACAAAGCGATGGTGTTGTCCGTGGCTGGGACGTGTTAAATGTTTGGGTGGTTCTCAGGGCTAGACTCAGGCTGTGGTCACAGAAATACGTGATGCCACAGTGTGATTTCAACCCGTAGAAGTATGCTGAAGGACAGTGATAAGCTTGTTTGGAAAGATCATTGGTTTTCCTGTCACTCATAAAGAAATACACGTACACACAAGTGTATGTATGTATAAGTGTGTATACATTCATATACACACATGACTATATGTAGATGTCCTCATCTTTAAAAGAAAACCAAAACCAAAAAAATTAAAAGAAAAAATACAAACTCTTACACAGGCCTTATTCATTGCAACATCCAGAAATCATAAAGAATTGTTTATACACCAGAAACAAAAGGAAGTATGAGAAAACCCCTGCGAATACCTGTAGCCACTCTCTTCTGATCTTTTCTCTCTGTCTTTTCACTGGGCTAGTGCTGTTAAACGTTGGCGCCACTACTGGCAGATCCCCGGGAGGCCTCAGATTCTTCTCAGAACTGCAATTATACTCTTCTAAAGCCTCAGGAGTGATTTGAAGCCACCATAGCCACAGTCTTCCTTAAAACCTAACATTAAGAGAAAAATAAGTTAGTGAGGCTAGGAATTACAACAGTGCTTCTGTCTTCCTGGAAAATCCACCTAGTGGCTTGCAAAGCCTGTATTTATCTCTCTCCTAGTCACCAGTGTGGTCATGACTGGGACTCCGTGCCCCGGGCTGGCAGAGAGCTGCTGGCCATGCAATATTCACTGTCTATAGGGAGAGAAATTGTTTGAGTAACTCTAAGTCAAGCAGGGCTCTCAATCCACAGAGTCTGGCTGGAAGTGCAGCTGGACCCGGAAAAGAGCATGGCACTTCATCATATGTTTCATTGCTATTAATGTGGTGAAAAACATAGTCAGCGCCTCTCTTAAATCACAGAAATCACAGGCAGCAACAGTTAATAGGGAATCCACATGTCAGCTCATCCGGGCTAAGGGAAGCCAGAAACAGCTCCACTTCTAAATTAGGTGAGAGTGAGGTTGGTCTGAATGGTGTACAAGCACTCCTTTCTTCTACTTCGACCCCTGCCTGCCTGCCCTGCTTCTCTCATTAACATGAGCTTGCAATTAAGACTTGGCACACTCAAGACCCAAGTGATCCTTCAGGCCTGGGATGTGCCTGTGGCTTTTCCTTCCTTTGTTGAATGCTGCTGCCCATTTGAAAAATACGGAAATAAAGCTGTCCATTTAAGCATATTAAATCATAAAATGATGAGGATGTAGATGCTTAACTGTTCCTGTATCCCAATAGCAAACCGCCAGAGGGACGTATTCCTATCAGAGAAGCTCTTTCTGATCGTGTCCACCTTTGAAAATGTTTTACACTCTTGAAGATGGATTACATTTTATTAAGTCTAAATGAAAGTTATTTTACTTGTATGTGTTTTCATCTACATTTTAATGCAATGTGAGTTGTTAGTGATGGAAACGTCTCAGTTTCCTTTCACAAGCGGAAGGCACCTCAACCAGAAAGCCATCCAGCAGGTATTTATGAACATAAGATGCCCATGCCTAGCAGGTCTATGGAGGGAGAAATTAAATCAAAACCAATAAATAAGTATCCGGTGTGGCTGACATAAATGCACAAATGTATAAAGAACATAAAACGGTAGAGAAAGAACAGGGAAGGGGCAAATAAGACAGATTCTGAATTATGGCAGATATGCCGGCAATCGTATTTTATCAAGAGTTTGCTTCCATGGAGTTCAAGCTGAATGTTTGATCAGTTATGTATTTAACAAATAAGTTGCACCTACTAATTGCCCTGCACTCAGGATATAATAATATAGTCTCTGTTTGAAGATTTCACTGTCTATCTGGGGAGTGAGACTTTGACTTTACTTTTTCTCAAAGCTCTGTAGAGATGTGAAGAAAAGTTCTCTGGGAAAAAGTGAACCCTGCTGAGTTTGGGGATTGCGCTCAAGTGGTGGAAATATTAGAGAAAAGCTTCCCAAGTGGTATAGCAAGATTTTAAGGAAGGAAGCATTTAAAAACGAGGATGGATTTGTGTGGGACAGGCTGGGGAGGTGGATCTGTGGGGCCGATAAGTGATATCAGGAGGCCAGAGTGGCGCACGTAATGGCAAGGGGAACACAAAATGTCTTGGCATGGTGTGGAAGCCCAGATGACAGAGGACAGATAACCTACACTGAAAGCAGGACATGAAGCCCAGGAGAGGGACCTGGGCTGGTTCAAGCCAAGGTACTTGCGCTACATTTTATAGGCATGGGGGGCCTCACTGACGTTTTTAGTAGACATCATAAGCTTTGTTTTCCTGGAAGATTATTCTGGTGTGGAGGATGGACTAAGGCAGGAGGGGACACTGAAAGGAAGATTTTACAATTGGTTTGAACCAGCTTAACACCATTTCCCTTTCCTTCCTCAAGGGAAGAGCCTGCGAGGTCTGCAGCTACACTCTAACCCCTTAGGGAATCATGTCAGGTTTCTGCTTTCTGTTTTGATCCTGGCTGCTGTCTCTGGCTCCTGCTTCATTGCTTTTACCTGTATTGTTTCTCTCTGTCCTAAGGACACTAGCACCACGGAGAGGAAAGAAAGATTTGAAAGCCATTTTTAAAACAACCAACAAATGTACTTATTAGCTCAATACACTCAGCTCACGCACTGACCAACATTTAAAGGTTTATTTGGTCACCTGTCTTTATTTTATCAAAAAGTTTTTTTTTCTCATCCAAACCCAAGCTCCTGGAATTTTCCTTTGCTTCTGATGTTACGGACATGTCTCTGATCTGGGAGTATTCAGATAGCTAGCTCCAGTCCAATTGATTCAGGAATTCAAGATTTTACCCCTTATCCACCCAGCTTCTTCTCTCAGGGTTTATGTAATTATCACGTTAATGTGTCCTTCATCTAAAGTGGTCTTTAGAGTATCAAAGGAACAAATCCTATTGCCAAAGCTACAGTGAATACCTGCCAGGTACTATTCCAAATATGTTGCATGAATTAATTTATTTAATCTCATAGTACGGATACTTCTCACATATTACCTCCTTTAATTCTCATAAAACACAGCCTATAAGTGTTACTGTTCCTATTTTACAGATTCAGAAAATGAAGTCCTTTTCAATTCCAATCAGGTGAGAAAGATCTGTTATGATGAGCACCTTTTGTATGCTTTTCAAAGCACTCTATTGGGCCAGCACAGGTCTATTAGAATCATAGATACAAACATTGTAGATTCTCAGAATGAAAGGAATTTTATCAGTAATTTTTTCTTCTACATGGGCAAAGCTGAAATATGTGTTCTGGGCCTAGGATGCATTGATACGTTTAGCATTGATTCCTTTATTTGCTCACCAGAGTTAAATATGCTCTGCCTGTATTGTCCTCCTTCTAGCCTCAGTTTCAATAGTTTTCGTGACAGAGAATTCACTACTTCCTGAAGCAGCCTGTTCTGTTGTATATTTAGGTTGTGATACTTCTTATATTGTACAAAAATCTATTTTCCTCTAAATTCCAGTCACTGATCGTCATTTTAGCTCATGAGACCTTCTAGGACAAGTTTAATCCTTCTTCCACATGACTTTCATTATTTGAAGTAAGCTTTTTTTCTTTTCTTTTTTGTTTTTTTTTTTTTTGTAAATATTGACTCCTCTCCCAGAATTCTTCTTTTTTTGACTGTTTATTCTTAGTTCTTTATGTGGCCCAGTCTCAGCATCTCAATGAAGTATCCTCAGGTTGTTCATGTCTAGACATACTCAACTTCATCTTCATGAGTCTTTAAACTCAGTGCTCAACATCGTACACAGGTCTCCAGGACTGATCTGCTCTGAGACGGGCAGAAAGGAGTTACCCACTACTTCCCCCTTGCCACTTATTAAGTCTCTTAAAATTTGCAATTATGTGATCATGTCGGTGTCTGAATCTTTGACAAGACAGCAAGAAGGGCAAAGACTATAAGAGTGAAAAGATCATGCAGTAGTTTTGTTTTCAGTAGTATCCCTAGCAGAGTGCCCAGCAGAGGTGCATGTACAATAAATGTTTACTGATGGAATGCATGACAAGCTGACTGAACGAGTACCCTGTTATTAAAATATTAAACAAGAGCACATTGGTTTTTCTAAATAGCACGAAACTAGAAGTAACTTTGGAAAGTGGCCCAATTAGGAAGATAAAGACAAGAGAAGTCAGTGATTTGCTTAAAGTCACACAGCAAAGCTGAGACTAGCCCTCAGGATCATTGATACCCATTTCAGAGCTGGTAACTGAGAAGGTAATTCCAAGGGTCTGTGGGGTATGGAGGTGGTGGTTGTGGACCTCAGACAGCCATATCATAGCCTCTGAAAGCTAGATGTCCTGGACTCTTCTGGGGCCCTGACCAAAACACAGGAAGTAGCTTTGTACCCAGGCTTCACTTCTACGTCAGGCACTAACCCAGTCGGACAGGGCTACATTCAAGGCAGCTCTGGACTCTGCATAAACTCACTGTTGTGTACTCAGGGCTTTTCCAGGACCCACATAAAGCTCAATTATTGATTCAGCATCTCTCCTCTAAGATCTCCTAAGCTGCACTGGGAAAGGACTGACAAATAAGAAACAGCCAAGGATATACCCAGAGAATTATTCCAGGAAAATGAAATGAAGTGTTGGCAGTACAATAAAATAAATTCTGTTTTTGTTCTGCTCAAGCTCACTGAGAGGAAGGAAGGAAGCTGAGGCCATTACCATTCTTCAAAAACAAAGCAAAAATGGATGTCAGTTGCTGCTTTCTCCTGTATGTGTTGTTCATAGATGTGTCTGGCCTGATCACAGGAGAATTACAGCTCTCATACCATAAACAGCATTGATCCATATCCTCCCTCTGAGACTATGAGGGAGATTCTGCAACAGTATTTTATGGCTCGAAACAATGTATAATAGAAGCCCCTAATCAGATGGTAATGGACAGATCTACTCTGTCACTCTGTGCTACAGCCGTGCCAATAACAACAGGAATAATGCTTACCGCTGTTAAACTCTGTGGCTATGGGTTATTTTATTCATGCCTCACAATAGGTATTATCCCCATTTTATAGGTGAAGGATTAGAGAGTGCCAGTTTTGAAATCGGGTCTGCCTAATGCTAACGCCATTTTCTGGCATAGCCCTGTGCTTAGTGCTTGCGTAATGAGTTAGGAAAATTAATGTTGATCTAGGTGTGGTTCCCTTTTTGATTCAGGAAGAAACTGTGGTTCCTCTTCTGATTCAGGAAGAGACATTGTAGCCTTTTTGCCTCAAGTGTTCTCACAATCCACTCTTTACCCTGATTCTGCTCACCCTCTGGAATTCATGCAGGATTCCATTCCTCTTCCAAGAAGTCCTCTCTGACCTCTCCCACCCATCTGAGTTTGCAGAGCACCTCCTTTGTATCTCTAATACTATATTAATTGTATTAATTATGTTTGCTTGAAATGCTTTTTCTCCCTCTACTAGACTAGGAGCCCCTTGAGATCAAAGCCACTAGTGTCTGGTATCTATGGGTATCATATATTAAATGAAAGACAGGCTATGGAACATGTGATAATTAATAGCACCAGATTTTCTAATCACAAGGTGTGGGAAGATTACATTCCTTTACGGATGAAGGTTTTGTTTTCATTGGTATCCACAGCACAGCATCTGCCATGAGTAAGCATGGAATAAATGTGAATGTGAGAGACTCAGAAAAATCCTACCAAAATAAAAAAAAAAAGAAAAGAAAAGACAAAATTTAGAAAGAATAAAGTTTATTCAAGGTGGCATGCCATAGCAGAAAAGATTTTGGGTGCTGCTGGGGTGAGAGCGACGTGGGTTCAGATCAGTTTTGTCACTGCCTGGCACTTGATCTAGCAAGTTAAATGTTGTCTCTGAAACTCAGTTTCTTCGTCTGAAAACTGGCAATAATAATATCGCTAACTTTACAGGACACTTGTGAGAATTATTTATAATACTCTGTGTCTTGGCATGATGCTCAGCATAAGGCTAGGGTTAGTGATTGGAGGCTGTTATCATATAACGGCATAATCCTCTCTTTTCATCAGGTATGTGAAGGCTTTGCAATGTACCTTTCTTGAAAAATGCTTCACCATTGAAATACGTCAAGAATGTTGTCAGTCTGATAGTTAAGTGGAGGTGACAAGGAGTCTACAATTCAAAATCAATAGCATATAAAATGTGGATCTCAGTTTTTTCAGGTTTAATTCTAGGCACATGTAAAATCATCCGTCACGTGCAGAATCAATCAATCAATCACTTGAACATAAAGCATTTTATAATTTATATTTTATGATAATTTTAATACTATTTTCTTTCCATACTGTGAGCTACTTAAAGCAGAAATTGTCTCTAATTTACCTTTCCTTGGAATTCATATGCAGAACAATTCCTGGCATATTGTAGCTACTTTTTATTTTTAGCCCTTATCTCAATTGTTCTCAAAAGTGTGTTTTTAATATAATTATTTTTTTATGTATGGCTTTCATAAGAAACTGTGAGAATCAAAGAGAATGAAGACAGGAAAGGGACCTGCCTGGCTATTGGCACTTACTTAATTTTATTACCTTCAGCTATTGAGACCTCTGCAGACATAGCAGTTTTTGGATGCATGGGACACTGGAGACAAACATACAACTATTCCTCCAAACGTATCACAGTTCACACTTTGGGAAAAACTGTTCTAGGGTATGGGTCACATATGTGACCATAGGGAGTCCCATGGGCTGTGCCTTCACTCACCGTTATATCTCAATGTCGACCACAGTGTCCGGTACTTAATTATTGGGCCCGGATGCCTTCTCTCATCAATATGGTGAAAGAAAGAATCATAGAAGGAAATCTCAGAGAGCCTTTCTTTTCCAGCTACAGGTAGATGTGTCACTTATCTTCTTCCCTCGTGGCTCTCAGAGTTCAGCAATCATAAGGATCATCTGGAAAAGTGGTTAAGGTGTGACTGGAGGTTGTGAGGACAGAGGAGACTCACCTCTAGTTGCAGAGAGAAATTCTAGTTTGGCAAGACAGCATGCATGCTCTTCCAGGGTAACTCAGAATGCTGCAGAGCCGAGACGTGCGCCCAGCAGGCTCATGGGTCACCTGGGAGCAACCTCAGGAATCCAGGCAGGGGTCAGAACATCAGAACGGCCTATTAACATAGTGTGGGCCCTGATCATTGACTTGGGTGCAAAGAAGGGACTTGGATCTCTGAGAGAGCTCTTGACTAGGGCAAAGCAGGACTCCCACCCTAGAGGCACTGGGTTGCCAAGAAAGGTAATAAAAAAACCAGAACTAGCACTTGAGATGAAGATACACGAGCTGCTGCTTTTCCTTAATGACACACAACTCAAGCGTCTCTCTGCTGTAGCTTATTTCTGCATCTTGCACTGTACTCATCAGGCTGCATTGGAGTGATCTGTTTATATTTCTGTCTCCCTCACTAAATTGTGAGCAATATGAGGGCATGGATCATGTATTATCATTATGATCTGTTGTTGTCTTCGTGTCTCTAGTGGTTAGTTCAGAGCCTGGTACGTGATATCTGTTCATTAAATGTTTACTAAATGATGGCATGAGTGGATGGATGGCTGGATTTGTGAATGATTTCTTTTCCTCTCTCCTGCCCATGTTGGGAGGAAGGTGTTTAAATGCCTGTGACATGAAAGCAAGGCATTCCCAGGGGCAGGAGCAAGTCTAAACCTGCATGTGGGAATTGAGTGGTCCCGGCCGTGGGAAAAGGCGAGCCAAAGAGGCTGGGAACAGCTGAGGAAAAGCTTTGACTTTAGCCACTGACACTTTATTGTAGCTGAAGCTGTCATTCTAGTCTTTTTATTATCAGGACACTTTATCAGAAGGGTGAGGAAGGTAAAAAGGAGGGAGAAAAAAATTGCATTTATAGTATACTTTATGGAGTTACTTTATTCATATTTTCAATGTAATCCTAATGAGTTTTTTTTTTTTTTTGCTTTTATGAGCGTCTTATAAAGTAGGTTTATTATTACTCCTTTAGAGATACAGAAACAGAATAATTTGCTATAAGTCTCAAAGCCATTCCAGAGCAGTCTAGAGCCTAAGGAACTTGCTAGTAAGTGCTTACCTTAATTTAGGACCCTGGAGATAAAGGGAGACTATTATGAATGCATTGGATGCCTGGGAACACGGATCTGGACTCCTATTTTGCTTCAGTACCCTTGACAGACAGACATAAGAGGACCAAGATATGGAAAATCTTTTAGGACAGTTTTCACCAATACCCACATTGTTTCTCAGAGATAATTCTAGTTATTTTCAGTGGTTTCTGTGGTTTTATTATATTGATTATTCTAATTATAAGCCATAGGCAAAATAGTATTCATCCACTTAATTATCAGCATTTTGATTTGGCATCAGGGCCATGAGACTAATAAAAAATACTTCCACATTTCAGCTTTGTTGTGTGACTAGAACTGTGTTAATATTTTCCATGTATCTTCTCAATGTCTCCTCCCATGACTTCTAGTAAGTGGATGTTATTATCACCTCCAATTGGCAGATGAAGAAAAGAAGGCTCACAAGGTTAATTAACTGTCACTTTCATTTCTGATTCTGGATGATTCTTTCTGATTTCAGCACCCGTATTCTTTTTATTGTAGCATCCTTGCACCAGGGGTTTGTGTTCCATCTGAGGAGGCAGAGTGTAAATATAGAATTAAATGCAATGACTGATATAAGTGCTTTAATAAAATGTACAAAGCTCTGTGGGCCTAATCTATTTTTAGTCAGCAAAGGCAGTGGTGTGGAGGTGATCATCAAATTGGTCCTTAAGTGAGAGGTCGTTTTCTATTTTTTTAATTTATTTATTGATTTATTTATTTCTATTAATTGATTTATTTTATTTATTTATTTTTAACTTTTTTTATTGCATTTTAGGTTTGGGGTACATGTGAAGAACACGCAAGATTGTTGCATAGGTACACACAGGGCAGTGTGATTTGCTGCCTTCCTCCCCTTCACCTATATCTGGCATTTCTCCCATGCTGTCTCTCCCCAACTCCCCACCCCCTGCTGTCCCTCCCCTATTTCCCCCCAATAGACCCCAGTGTGTGATGCTCCCCTCCCTGTGTCCAATTGTCTCTATTTGCAGATGACATGATTGTATATCTAGAAGACCCCATCGTCTCAGCCCAAAATCTCCTGAAACTGATAAGCAACTTCAGCAAAGTCTCAGGATACAAAATTAAAGTGAGAAGTCATTTTTAAAGAAAGTTTTTGGTCTTGAATATTAAGCCAACTTTACATTTTGAACCAACAATCAGTTGAGATGAAGGAATGTGCTCGGTGAATGCACCTTCCCTTCGCTCCAGGGCTCATCGCTTCCCAGGCTTCTTTGGGACTTGCCTTCTTTACTTTCAACTCTCTCCTGCTGACTGCTATGCCTGGGTTCATTTTCATGTTAAACTGACAGTCCATCTGTTCCCAATGAAAATACAAATATTCTGATGCAAATCTTGAATATAGACCTGTCACACAGTTAAGGCAAAGCTGTCAAACATCTCCTCTTTTGAAGGCCAGAGTACATTTTCAGAGCTGTGTTCAGGTCAGGAGCATGCTATAATCAAGAATATTTTAGGAAATTTCTTGCTGGTACCAGAGGAGATCATGCATAGACCTAAGCAATAAAAGGGCAGTCATTACACATATGGGAGAAACATTCAGCATCTAGAGTGAAATTTCTAATTGACTTTTCAGATACCGTTACCTTTATAAGTTTCATTTCCTCTTCCTTTTCATTACCCATTTTGACTAGTCTCTCTTCTTCCATTTTACTAAAATATGCTTTCAAAAGCCTGTTCTTTTGGGTTTCTTTTCTGAGTGTGTGTGTGTCTAATTGTTGTCTGAAGCAGGGCTGTAATTTTCTGTATCCTGGACTGCTTGGAAGCAGTCCGTTGTGTTCGTGTCAGAGAGTCTGACTTGAATTATAGCTTCACAGCTTACCACTGTGAAAACTCTTTAATACTAGTTTTCCCCTCTATAAAATGGAGTGATTATAACACTAATTTAATTAAGCTGGTGTGACATAGAATGAAATCATACTTGCAGAGGGTTGAATTTCTTTCCTTGATCTCCAGAAAATGTTAACCTTTGTGATGTTTTCTAGCAAAGTTCTTGGCACATAGAAGATGCTTGAATGTGTTTGCCAAATGGCGGAATAAAACACAAATCACGGAACAAAACAGTGACTTATTTCAGGACCTACAGTTACTGGTAAAGTTGAACTATAGCCCATTTTTCCCAAGCCAAGGACACTTCTTTTCCTAGCAGGCAAATCTGTCTTTCTTTTTTCTTAATGTAATTTTCCCACATTTTAATATTTGATAAGCAGTTTATGTTCTTTTTATTTGCTTCTATTTCTATTTACTTGTGTTCCTAAATACTTCTTATTTCCAAAATAATGATTTCATAAAAAGCCGTAAAATAGAGTATAATAATATTGATCACTGCTTAACACATACTGAAAAATAATAATCCAAAAACAAAGTGAGAGAGGAAGGGGAATTATAGCTAAAGCTTTGAGATGAGCCTAGAGATCGTGCTGGAACTCTGGTTTTTGACGCTGTGCATCCTGGCAGGCAGGTATCTGCACATGTGTGCTGGAGGAAATCCAGGCTATTTCTGTGTTTTAACTTTTGTTGCCTTCCTTCTGATAGTCATAGTAAGATACTCCAGCTTTAAGCTCCCTGAAGTCCATGTGGACCTCCTCCTAGAATTCCAGTAAGGCTTCCCTCCCTGGTGTTTCCACATCCCGGCTGAAGTTTCACATGCCTAAAGATCAAATGCTCGGCAGTGTTGAGACAGTCCTTCAACGGTGAGGAGGTTTTGATTAGCCGATGGATGTGGATCTGCATATTTAGTTTTATTCAGAGGAGCTTATGGAGTGAAAATGCAGCTGGAGCATAGTACCATAAGCCCATGTACCTTCCAGCTGTTTAGACAAAAGGTCAAGTTTGAGAGTAGCCTGAGCCTGATGTTGAAGCCAGACACGTCCTTGCAGTAGATTGCAGATGGCCCGTGATGTAGCCTGTCACATGAGTCACTGCTTGCACATTACAAAATGATGGTCCAACCAAGGACACTTTTATTGCTGTACTTTATAACTACACTTTACCCTCCGGACTTCGACATGATCATTGATAATTAGAAGCTAGCAGGGCAGCATGACAAATTCTGTAATTTGGTTATGTGTCCTGCCAACTGCAAAGTGGATTTTCCTAAGTACAAGCCAAAGCCTAGCATGTTCACTGGCATTTCCCAAGAAAGAGTCTCCAGCTACTGTGAGGAAGAACATGCTTTCTCTCCTTTTCATGACATGATGAGAAGATGCTATACAGTGACTTATCCCCTGATCTGGAGGATATGTCAAGAAATAATTCAGGATCAGAATATTGCCGCCTAATGTTAGAAAGCTGTTCAGACAGAATCTTCACAGGGCCAGTGTTTCAAATATTTTGGTGAAACATATTTGCTTCTGTATGCTTCTGAAACAAAACTACTTTTAAAAGCTGAAAAACATCAATCATCTATGCACACTTCTATCCTGTGATCCATCCATGTGACAAAGATTAACTTCAGTCTATCATTTGCTGAAGAGTTTGGTAGCCATCAATAGGCAAACAGTGTTAAAGCATCATGGTCCCTAAAGTCAAAAAACTTAAAATAGAAAAATGTACATTCTTCAGTTTGGAAGAATAAGTAAAGGTCCTTTGGTCTAGCCATCTTTATAAGAAGCAGTCTGGTAGGAAAAATTAGTTTTGCAGAAAACTAGCTATCTTAAGGGTTAAAGAATAAGAAGGTGTTAAGAGATGTAAAAATAGTGTTACGGAGTCTCAGGCTGTAGAAGGACTACTTTGAGCTGGATACTGTCAGGGAAGGCTTCCTGCTGAAAGGGACATGAATTTGGTTCTTAAGAGGTGGTCCATAGGGCTAAATGGTGGTCACGAAAGATATGTCCATGTGCTAATCCCCAGAACCCAGAACCTATGGATATTACCTTATATATGTAAAGAGTAAATATTACCTTACATGCCAAAAGATTTTGAGAGTAAAGAAGATTTGGGGAGAAGGAGTTTATCCTGGATTTTCAGGGTGGGCCCTCTTAAATCCAATAGCAATTATCCTTAGAAGAATAAGACAGAAAAAGATTTAGGTAGATAAGAGGAGGCACTGTGACTAGAGAGGCAGAGATTGGAGTGGCGGGGACAGTAGCCAAGCCACGTGGCTAGTCATTAGAACCTGGAAGAGGCAAAAATGGATACTCCCCTTCATCCCCCAGAGGGAACGTAGCCCTGCCAATAACCTGAATGTCATAATTCTGGTCTCCAGAGCCTTGATAGAATAAATTTGTGTTGTTTTAAGCCACTCAGTTTGTGGCAATTTGTTACAGCAGTCATGGGAAACCAATACTGATGGGCCGCGTTTTAATATATGCAGTGAAAGAGGAAGGGCAAATAGATGGAGAGAACAAGGTGAAGAAATGCATGAGGACAGAGCATGTTTAGGATCCAAGAAGTGGTCTGAGGCGCTTGGGCCAATACTAAATGGGTATTTGTTTAGAGTGCAAATAATGAAGACCATATATTAGTCAACTTTACTGAGCATCATCTATATGCCATGCCTTGTGCTGGTTGCTCTTCATGCAGTTTCTCATTTAATCCTCACATCTATCCCATGAGGCAGGTATTTTCTTATCTCCACTTACAGGTAAAGAAACTGAGGCACAGAGAGGTTGAGTAACACGCCCAAGTTTGCAGAGCTAGGAAATGCTCCAGCCAGGATTCTGACCCTTTCTATCTGCCTATGCTCTAAGCCTCTATGCATCTGTGCTACTTACATATCAAAGGATGCTCGTCCTCAGCTCCCACAGCACATCTATCAGAGTGCTTGTCATAATAGAGTATCATTTTGCCCCATTTACCTTTTTCCTTACATGATTATAAGGTCAACGAGAAGAGAGATTATGTATTTCCCAATTGCTAGGGATTTTTCAGGCCTGCCACATTGTGAATTATTTGCTGAACTGATGGGAATTGTAAAGCTCTGTACCAGGATGTGGACCAGAAAAAATTACTGTAGAGCTTTTGATTTGAATGAGGTCAAAAGTTACTAAGTCCCTCTTCTACCACATCTGTATATCATAAGGATTTTCTCCTCTTCTAATGAGGTTGTTGGATATGGGTGTGTGTGGTGGGGGTGGGCTGGGGGTGGGGATAGATGCAACCCTAGTCTCCATGTGATAGAGTTGCTCCAGACCAGGCCCTGTGCAACCAATGACCATGGCTGGCAGAGTTAAAATTCCATCTCCTGCTGTTTAGAGCTCCCTAAATTAAGAACTTACTGCAACCATGCTCAAAGATGGTTCCGAGACATTTGGAAGAATCACCAAACACCATCCGTGGCATAGGTGTTTTGGCTTCTGAAGGATGATCTTTAACAGAGTTAAAAGTATAACAGTCTTTTTGCTTAAAAGCCAGGGTTTCCCAAGGAGTAGATATCCAGTTCTTATTATTCCTAGTTAATACAGTTGTCACCTCTAAATGGAATACAGCTTTCGCTCTGGATGGTAGAGGGTGAAGCCTGTGCTAGTACATACTGGTCTCTGAATGGCGCTGGGGTCAGAAGGAGTGTCTAAAAGGGCAAGCTCTGTAGAGAGTGTGCCAGCTGTGCCTGATGGCAGACTCCTGTCTGACCAGAGACTGCCAGCATGGTAAGAGAGCTGCAAACCACACAATAGGAGAGAAAGTATGGAGAAGTTTGAAACGAAGCATCTGTGAGAAAAGAAAAAAACAAGAAAGAGCACAAGATGGAAAGGAACTTGGCATAAGGATTTGCATGCAGGGCTCCAAATTCCTAAAAGGAATGTTTGCATTACAGACTTGCCAGTCCTCTGCAGTGTGTGCGCGCGTGCATACACACACATGCGTAGCAGGACAGAAAGCACGAAAGAGACTGAAGACAGGAAATTAACCAGTGAAGTCAATGGGTCTGACTCTGGCTTACCTACTTTTTTACCCAGAACCTCCAATGTCTTCCTCTTTTTGAAAGAATTTCAAAATATCCATCTTCCAAATGTTTGCGTTCTCTTATCTACATCTTGTTATTCTTCACTGCGTCTTTTTGTTTGTTCTTTACTACCATTTTTTAACTACAGCGTCCCCCCGAGAAGAAAGAATATGCTTCACTGAGTGGAACTCTTCCATGTTCCCAGAACACAATCCCCATTTTCCTATCTCTGCACCTTCACTCGGAGTCTCCTCAATGTGGATATGAATATGATATGATGTGAGTGGATATGACGTGAATATCCACCTTGAGGATACTCTGTGAGCAAAGCTGCAGAAATAAGATCCTCTCAGAACTGCCCTCCCGCCTCTAGTCTTTAAGGCCTGATGTAAGCTAACAGCATCGATTTATTTTTAAAATTAATTTGGCCAATATTTGTTGAATTTTTTTAATGCTATAGATGACATATACCTTCTATTCCCGTTTTTTTTCTATTTGTTTTATTTGCTCTACCTGACCAATGATGGCAGTGTCAGCTTTTTAAGTCCAGAGTGCTTTGTATACATGCCAGTCCCTGCAGATTTTTTAAATAAATGATTCTATGGCTAGAGCCTATTTGTGTAAGAATGCTTTGCCAGTTGAAACTAAACTTACAAAGTTTGCAATTAGTTCAAATTTTTACCAGTTTACTTCAACTGATAAAATTTGCTAAGATTTATGTGCAATGTGGGGTTATTAACCAGAAAATCCTTTCTATTTCAAGGTCCTATTGCTACTTCTCTAGAAAAACATGATCTCTCACTTGTCCTACTGCGACTGCTTCCTAGTGGCTTACTCTCTTTGTTCTGATTACCTTGAATCCATTCTCCAGCCTACAGTCACAGTGATACTTCTAAAACACAGATCTGATTGTGCTCACCCCTGCTTAAAGCACGTGGAAATCTTCCCTTTTCTCTTTGGGTAAGATACAAAACCTTTACTCAGAAGACCCTGCAGGGTATGCTCATGGCTCAACGCCAGCTCCTTCATTTTTTCACCAGTCAACACCCACTGGTGTTCCTTCTGTCTGTTCCCCACCTGAACACCATGTACCACGTGACCCTGGCTAGCTCTCATTTACCTTTTAGATCTCTGGAGCTAGCCTTATCTGACTATTCCCCTTTGCTCTGCCAAGGTCTGGGTTTTTGTTGATACAGCATTCTTTAGATCCCCTATTGTAGCATGTATCACGCCATTTTTAATTGCCTGCTTATTTTTTACCTAAAACTCATTAAATTTTAGGATTCACAAGGACAAGGATCATGTCTGTCTTTTTCACCATTAATGCAAGGGTCTGAGATTGAGATGAAACTGATTGGAGAGTTGTTGAGTTGAGTATACTGGAGTCTAAGTATAAGAAAACTAACAGGAAGCTTCTTTTATGTTTAAGAAGTCTTGAATAAGAATGACACTTTGCCATTTAATATTAATATCACTCACCTGGCCACCTAGAGAAAATAAAGTGACCCTTCTGGAGTCTGTTGTATCTTCACCTAATTAAGAGAAAGAGGGAATGTCCTGCCAAAAGGATTAGCTCACCTATTTCCTAGGACTACTCCTAGACCTTCACTGGTTTGCAAAAACTGGAAGTTATGACCCTTGAAAAAATAATAACCTATATATTTTTTAATATCCTTGATGTAATAGCCACTTTTAATATACATTTTTCGTATCCTCAGAACTACCCTACAAAGCAATCTTCTAATTATTCCTTTATACGAGGAAGCTTAGCTCAGAGGTAAGCAACTTGCCCAAGGATTCCAGTGTTACAGTCAGAATTCAAACAGAGATGTTCTGCTCTTTTGATTTCACCACAGCCTTTCTCTAAGTGCGTCCTCATACATGCAAACTGGGAATGAGGTAGAGACTGGGAAAATCTGGCTAAGCAAACTCAGAGAAATTTTTTCTAGTAACAGAATGTTGGAAAAATAAGTCTATTTATTTCTATTTTACTTGTTCAAAAATAAAACAGCAGTTTTTATTTGTGAGCATACTGTTTGGGCAACGATAAGGAATGTTTAATTTTTTTTGAAAAGTTTTAAAGGCAGATGGAAATCTTTTACTTCAAAATCTGTATTCACCAACACCTACTTAGCAACCAGCTCTGAAACCCAGTGACGGCCCCATTAGGACTGCAGGCAGTGCCGCGGCAAACAGCTGCTCATTATAAACTGCAGTGCCAAAGCATCATTAAGTATCTGTGATACATTAAAATAAATCCTTGTCTCTCTGACCCATGACATATTTGGTCATCCAAGAAGACAGCTCCTGAGATACATCTCAACAAGCTGCATGAAAAACCAGAGTTTCAAAATCAAGCTGTTACCAAATGGGAAACTTCCTATTATTCCAAGATCTATTATGCTACATGACCAATCATTTTTATTGATTCTCACTGCTATTAGCAAGGAAGTCCAGAGTGCATAATCCTCACTGATCTTGTGGTCCTTGAAAATGACAGCTAAAGCCAGCAGCTGGCTTAGTCCAAGAGTGGGATGAAGACAGCAAGGCCTCTTCTGTTGCATTATTCATACAACTAAGCCCGTCCACTAATGGCCATGAGGAACTCCTGTTAACTCTTGGTGCTTAGGAACAAAAGTTGAGGATCAAAGTCTTAGCAAAAGTACAAGGATGAGGTTGTGTAAAAACGTCAATAATTTTTAGATATTTTATTCCCATAGCTTAAGGCCTTAAATTCTGAGTTTGAAAGAGTTAGGCTGACACCCATGACAAAGTTATTTCTCCTCTTCTATAGGAATAGATACATTTTACCTTAAAATATCTGTGGTTTGGGTAAATAAGTGACTAAACTACTCAGCTAATTTAGGAAAACTTTGAGAAACTTATGAATCATTTATTTTTACTTTCAATAAAGTATTCGTATGGTTAATATATTTCAAAATTATGGGAAACAGTATAAAGTTTCTCTCCTGTTGTCACAGATCTTCCAAATTTCCCCACTGTTACTGAGAGAGCCACTGTCTTTAGTTTCTTGTATATATAATTTTTTAACGGCTTTACGAATATACAAGCACATAAAACATCTTTTCCGACTCTTACTCATAAAACATAGCATATTGTACATGCTGTTCTGTACCTAGATCTTTTTCTTTTTAAGTTGAGGTTTTAGAAATCATTCTATGCCTGAACTAGTAGGGCTAAACCTACAGTGGCCTCACAGGCTATGAAGACTAAGAAGATGGATTATGGATGCTGGTATGAAGAGCTTCCTCTTTCTTTGTCATAGCTGTATAATATTCCATTATAGGGATATACTGTAATTATACTGTAATACAGTTGATAGATAGTGATTCATTCCAATTATTTAAATTGCAAATTATGCTGCAAATGTGTACATGTATGTGTGGAATATATGTTGAATATATTTGGAAAAGTAAAATTGCTAGGTGAAAAAGCACATTTATTTGTAGTTCTGATGGGTATTATCAAATTGCTCTTCAAAGACATTTTTCCAGGAATGTTCTTACAAGCAGTGTGTGAGGGTTCTTGTTTACTTCAGCATCTTCAAAAGTATTTTATGACAATGTTTCTATATTCTTGGCATTTTGACAGGTGAAAATTAGATCTCAATGTGATTTTTGTGTCTTTTTATTGTGAGTGAGAAGTAGCATTTTATTACTTAAAGGTCATTTGTAATTCCTTTTCTGTAAACGGGGTTTTCACATACTTTACTGTTTTGTATAAGCTGTTGGTCTTTTTATCTTACAAGTTTTTAAGAGCTCCTTATTAATCAACAGTATTAGCTGTTTGTAATGTCATGAAAGTTACACGAATTTTGTCCAGCCTGCCTGCCTTTCTTCCTTCCTCCTTTCCACCTTCGCTTTCTCCCCCTCTTCCCTTTCTCCTTCTCTCACTTCTTTTCCTGTCTTCCAAACCCCAGGTCTTGAAGATTTTCTTTTGCGTTTCTTTTTTCTAAAAGTTGCATAGTTTTCTTTTACAGTTAGAATCATGATTTATTTTTAGTTAACCTTTATAAAATGCGTGAGGTTTAGGTCAAGTTCAAAGTCCATTTTTTGCAGATACCCAATTATTCCAATACTGTTTATTGAAAAGATTATCCTTTCTCAACTGAATTACTTTTGCCCTCAGTTAAGGTTCAGTAGCCACATTTGTATGGGTATATTTCTGGACACTACATTTTCTTCCGTTATTCTGTGTGTCTCTCTGCTAATGCCAAAGCTTTACTGATTTGATATTTTGATTTGGTTACTATAACTTTACAGTTGTAGTGTTATTTCTCCAATTTTGTATTTCTTCTTCAGAATAGCTATTCTATTTCTTCACTGCTTTATATAAATTTAGCTCCCTCGCACCATATGTTGCTGTTGTATTAGTCTAATATCTGTCTTCTGGTACTTTCTTATTTTCTTATTCCTCTAGACCTTTTCTCTTGCCTACTTAGAATGGCCTTTCCGCCATTTGTTATCAAAGTCCCACGTATGTTCCAAGACACAGATGAAATCTTACGAAGCCTTTCACCCTGTGTGTGCTCCAGATAGACAGCATTAGGTGGCATGAACCATGGCGTGGGGCAGAATGGATAAGAGGGTCTGAGAAAGTTCTCCTGGACTTTCTCCCTGGCCTTCAGAAGCTGAATCGAGCTTTGCCTTTGCTAACCTCCAGCCAGTTTCCTCTCACAAATCCATTACTAATAAGATGAATGGATAGATGGGAATGACTCCACTGGTCTGTTTCCATTTCTGAGGGCAGCAAATATTCAGAACTGACAATGGAGGTGAAAAGTGGCCTTTTAGAACAATATATTCTTTTAAAGTGTGTGTGCCATCCAGGCAAAAGACAGTTTGCCCCATGGAAGATTTGGCATTTCTACAGTCCCATTCAGACTTCTTGAATTACCCCACGGTACAGGTCAATGTCAGACTTTGGTTCTTTTTACCAAGAATGAGGCAGAGACAGATGTTTGATTTGCTTCTCTCACCAATCAGAAAGACAAAGAGAAGGCAATTAACATATTCTCAGTGTTTGTTTATTGTTAATAACTTTTGTTATTAAGGTATTTCATGTACTACAATTATTATATAATTATCATTGCATTCTGGTCTTACAACCACCCTTCATAACCAAGTTAAGTGCTGTTATCTGCATTTTCTAGGTGAGGAAACTAAATTTAGAAGACTTGACTAAGATTAGCCAGTTAGTAAGAATGGGGCTTCTGTGCACATAGGGCCACTAACAGGTATGTGTTCATATGTACTCACGTACCCATTTGTACACACAAACACCGCAGATCAAAGAAGAAGCATAAGTGGGAGATACACAATATATGGAACATATAAGAGGGACACTATGTGGTGACGTCATTGGACTCTGAGCACACATTGCGAGTTGTGAAGAGCTCTTTCATCTTTACATAATATCTTAAGTTATTTAACGACGACAGTGCTGCTGGAGTTAATTCTGCTGTTTATTTGTAAATCGCTTTTGCTTCTTTTGTCGATTATCACACCATGTCCTTAAAGACCCTTTGGAACACACATGGAAAGCATGGGTCCTTTCAGTAGAGAAGGTGGTGTAGAAGAACGTGAGCTGTACAGAGCAGAGTAGAGAGAAGGCAGCCGGAATGGGCCAGGGCTCCTGAGGATAGCCGAGTAAGACATTGTACCCAGTTATTAATCAGGAAGTGATTTAATTTGTTTTGTATGTATTTAAGGTTTACAACATGATGTTTGATACACATATACATTGTGTGATTACTACAGACAAGCAGGTTAATGTAGTGTGTGTGTGTGCTGTACTCTTTTGTGGTAAGAGTACCTACAATCTACTCTCTTGACAAATGGCCTGCATACAATACTATATAAGTAATTATAGTCCTTATGTTGTACACTAAGTCTCTGGATTTATTAATCCTATAAAACTGCAGCTTCATACCCTTTGATCAATATCTTCCCATAACTTTCCCTCCATGCCTGCCACTGTTCATCACAATTTTCTCCTCTTTTTAAAAAAATTCACATATTAGTGAGATCCATGCATTATATTTCTTTCTGCATCTGGATTATGTCACTTAGTATAATGTCCTCTACGTGCATCTATGTTGTTGTAAATGACAGGATCTCTTTCTTTCTTAAGGCCGAATATTCTATTCCATACATACGTATATAGCATTAAAAACAGTATGGTACTGGCTTAAAAGTAGACACACAGACCACTGGAACAGAATACAGAGCCCAGAAATAAACCCAAGCATATATGGCTAACTAATTTTTAATAAGAGCACCAATGGGCATGTACACACGCACGCACACACACACACACACACAATTTCATTATTCAACCATTGATGGACACTTTTCTTCCATATATTGGCTCTCTTGAATAATGCGGCAAGGAACATGAATGTAGATTTCTCTTCTACATATTTGTTTTGTTTCCTTTGGGTATATACACAGAAGTAAATACTTCTTGTGTATTTATACAGAAGAGGGATATTGCTGGGTCTTAGGCTAGTTCTGTTTTTAATTTCTTTAGGAATCACCTTACTGTTTCTGACAGTGTTTGCATCAATCTACATTTCCACCAATAGTGTATGATGGTTCCCTTCCTCCACACCTTCATTGACTCTTGTTACTTCTTGTCTTTTGATAAAAGCCATTCTAACAGGTATGAGATATCTCATAGTTTTGATGTGAATTTCCCTGATGATTAGTGATACTGAACACATTTTCATATATATGTTGTCCATTTTTATGTCTTCTTTGGAGAAATTTCTATTCAGGTCCTTTGCCAGTTTTTAATCGGTTATTCTTTCTTTTTGCTATTCAATTGTATGAGGTTTTATAAAAATATATTTTGAATGTTAACTCTTGGTTAGATAATATGATTTGCAAATAATTCCTCCCAATCTGTAGGCTGACTTTGCATTTTGTGGATGGCTGCCTATTCTGTGAAGAAACTTTTTGGTTTGATGTAGTCTCATTTGTTTATTTTTACTTTTGTTGGCTGTGCTTTGTGTGTCCTATCCAAAACATTATTGTCGAGATCAATGTTCAGGAGCTTTCCTCCTGTTTTCTCTTAAGAGTTTTTTTTTTTTTTTGAGACGGAGTATCGCTCGGTTCAGGCAATTCTCCTGCCTCAGCCTCCTGAGTAGCTGGGATTACAGGCACGCGCCACCATCCCCAGCTAATTTTTTGTATTTTTAGTAGAGACGGGGTTTCACCATGTTGACCAGGATGGTCTCGATTTCTTGACCTCGTGATCCACCTGCCTCGGCCTCCCAAAGTGCTGGGATTACAGGCGTGAGCCACCGCGCCCGGCCGTCTTAAGAGTTTTATAGTTTTGAGTCCTACATTTAGGTCTTTAATTTGTTTTGAGTTTTTGTGTGTGTGTGTGCATATGGTGTAGGATAAAGACCCAGTTTTACTCTTTTGCATGTGGAAATCCAGTTTCCCAATACCATTTATTGTTTTCCCGATACCATTTATTGTGGAGGCTATCCTTTTATTATGGTGTCTTCTTAGTGCCCTTACCAGATATTAGTTGCCCATCCATGCTTAGGTTTATTTCTGGGTTCTCTATTCTGTTTTGTTTGTTGTTGTATATGTGTTTTTATGCCAGAATCATACTATTTTGATTACCATAGCTTTGCAGTATATTTTGATATCCGGTAGTATGAAGCCATAAGCTTTGCTCTTTTTGCTCAAGATTGCTTTGGCTATTTGGGGTCTTTTGTGGTTCCACATGAATTTTAGAATTGTTTTTCTCTCTGTGAAAAATGTCATTGGAATTTTGATAAAATATTGCATGCAACCTATGGATTGCTTTGGGTAGTATGGATATTTTCACAATATTAATCCTTCCAATCCATCATGACAGTATATCTTTCCATTTTTCGGTATCGTGTTAAATTTTTCATGAATGTCTTATAGTGTTCAGTGTATAGGTCTTTCACTTGTTTGGTTAAATTTATTTCTATGGCTTTTTTTTTTTTTGATGCTATTGTAAATGAGAATGTTTTCTTCATTTCTTTTTTGGATAATTCATTATTAATGTATAAAAACAGTCAAAACTCTCCTGAAAGTGATAAGCAACTTCAGCAAAGTCTCAGGATACAAAATCAATGTGCAAAAATCACAAGAATTCCTGTATACCAATAATAGACAACCAGAGAGCCAAATCATGAGTGAATTCCCATTCACAATTGCTACAAAGAGAATAAAATACCTAGGAATACAACTTACAAGGGATGTGAAGAACCTCTTTAACTATAAACCACTGCTCAAGGAAATAAGAGAAGACACAAACAAATGAAAAACATTCCATGATCATGGATAGGAAGAACCAAGATCATAAAAATGGTCATGCCGCCTAAAGTAATTTATAGATTCAATACTATCCCCATCAAGCTACCATTGACTTTCTTCACAGAATTAGAAAAACTGCTTAAATTTCATATGGAACCAAAAAGGAGCCCATATAGCCAAGACAATCCTAAGCAAAAAGAACAAAACTGGAGGCATCACGCTACCTGAATTCAAACTATACAAGACTACGGTAACAGAAACAGCGTGAAACTGGTACCAAAACTGATATATAAACCAATGGAAGAGAACAGAGGCCTCAGAAATAATTCCACACATCTACAACAATCTGGTATTTGACAAACCTGACCAAAACAAGCAATGGGGAAAGGTTCTCCTATTTAATAAAGGGTATTGGGAAAACTGGATAGCCATATGCAGAAAACTGAAACTGAACCCCTTCCTTTTACATTATACAAAAATTAACTCAAGACGGATTAAAGACTTAAACATAAGACCTAACACCATAAAAACCCTAGAAGAAAACCTAAGCAATACCATTCAGGACACAGGAATGGGCAAAAACTTCATGACTAAAATGCCAAAAGCAATGGCAACAAAAGCCCAATTGACAAATGGGATCTAATTAAACTAAAGAGCTTCTGCATAGCACAAGAAACTATCATTGGAGTAAACAGGCAACCTACAGAATGGGAGAACATTTTTGTGATCCATCCATCTGACAAAGGGCTAATATCCCAAATCTACAAGAAACTTAAACAAATTTACAAGAAAAAAATAACCCCATCAAAAATTGGGCAAAGGATATGAACAGACACTTCTCAAGACATTTATGCAGCCAACAAACATAGGAAAAAAGCTCGTCACTGGTCATTAGAGAAGTGTAAATTAGTTCAAGCATCGTGGAAAACAGTGTAGTGATCCCTTGAGGATCTAGAACTAGAAATACCATTTGACCCAGCAATCCCATTACTGAGTATGTACCCAAAGGATTCTAAATCATTCTATAAAGACACATGCACACGTATGTTTATTGTGGCACTGTTCACAATAGCAAAGACTTGGAACCAACCCATTGTCCATCAATGATAGATTGGGTAAAGAAATAATGGCACAGATATACCATGGAATACTATGCAGCCATAAAAAAGAATGAGTTCACGTCCTTTGCAGGGACATGGATGAAACTAGAAAACATCATTCTCAGCAAACTACCACAGGAACAGAAAACCAAACACTGTATGTTCTCACTCATAAGTGGGAGCTGAACAATGAGGACACATGGATACAGGGAGGAGAACATCATACACCAGGCGCTGTTGTGGGGTAGAGATTAGGGCAGGATATTCAGGAGAAATACCTAATGTAGATGACAGGTTGATAGGTGCAACAAACCACCATGGCATATGTGTAGACCTGTGTAACAAACTTGAATGTTCTGCACGTGTATTCCAAAATGTAAAGTATAATTAAAAAAAAAACTACAAATGTATATATGCTGATTGTGTATTCTACAGCTTTACTGAAAGTTTTTGTTAGTTCTAACAGTATATTTGTTTTTGTTGTTGTTTGTTTGTTTTTAGCAGGGACCTTAGGATTTTCTTTTTTGTTGAGACAGGATCTTACCCCTGTCACTCAGGCTGGAGTGCAGTAGTACAATCATAGCTCACTGCAGCCTCACCTTCTCCAGGCTTAGGTGATCCTTCTACCTCAGCCTCCCAAGTAGCTGGGACTATAGGCACACACCACCACACCTGGTTAATTTTTTTGTATTTTTAGTAGAGATGGGGTTTGCCACATTACCCAGGATAGTTTCACACTCCTGGGTTCAAGCAATCCACCTGCCTTGGCCTCCCAAAGTGCTGGGATTGCAGGCATGAGCCACCGCACCCAGCTCAAAGTTTTCTACATATGAAATGATATCATCAGCAACCAGTGACAATTTAATGCCTTTCCTTCTGATCAAGATGCATTTTGTTTATTTGTATTGCCTAATTGCTCTGGCTAAAACTTCCAATATTATGTGCGACAAGGAGTGAGGGTGGTCATCTTTGTTTTTTTCATGATCTTAGAGGAAAAGCTTTCCACTTTTCATCATTGAGTACGTTAGCTATGAGTTCTTTCACTTTTAGTTTACTTTATCGATATTTGGATTGAAAATTTTTCACAGATGAGATTAAGTTAGAAGACAAAGGATGAAATCTGGCGGCTGATGGCTGCCAATTGAGACCAGTGGAATAATGCTAATGTTCTCTAGTGCTGTTCACTGGTTAAAATACAGTCTTTAGCACAGTTCACTGGATCTACATGACAGGGACACTATGTCCCTCATCTGTTCTCTGTTCCTTGTCACTCTACTGAGTATGCTCTCATAATACTACACTACATACCCCAAAATAATCTCTTTGCTTGGATTACTTTTCCAACACCCACCACCTTTTATTTGAAAAGCTATTTTCTATAATGGTAGAAGTTTACTAATTCACAGTATTATTTTAGAAAGAGAGAAATTATAGTTCTCAGGATTAACACTAATTTATTTCTAAGCTGAATCAAGTTCTTGGGTATACTGAAGCAACCCAGCATGGCTGGTTGAGGAAACAGAAATTTCCAGTCATATTGGAATTTCCAGTCATATTCGAGAGTAGAGTTTCACTTAAGGCACACACATGAAGAAGCAGTGACAGTTTTTTTATTTTTTTTTAAGTTGACGTAGCTCTGTAGTTACTATAAGTTTGTAGAACTGGGAAAGAGAGCATAATGTATTTTGAAAAGCATGCTGTGCATAGTGAATTAAACCACATTACTGTTCTTTGAGGGATGCAAGTTAAGATGAGAACTTCTTTTTAAATATTTTTGGTCCACGTACTATGTCTGATTATGCTTCCATGAGGAAACTGGATCACATAAGATTTCAATTTATGTTCCTATCATACTCTTACTCATTCCTCGAGTCTCAGCCAAGTTGAATTCTCTGGGAAGCTTTTTCTGACCTCTGAGGCTCGATTAGTCTTACAGCACCCTATAATTCCTCTCTTAGCATTTACCAAGTTATATTGTAAATGCTTTTGTAATTACCTGTTTCCTCCAATGTGCTGTAATTCCTATAAAGCCTAGGCCTGTGTATGTTTTGTTAATCTTTGAATTCCAGCATTTAGCATCTGTCATGGCACACAATAGACACTCTAAATATTCAGAAAAGGATAAAAGAATGAAAATAAAATGAATATATTGTGATTAAGTCATATAGTAATCACTTGGTGCAGGAAGTCTTTCTGGCTGCTGTGCAGGTAATCATTTGGTAAATATTTATTAAGTTCTTACTATGTGCAAGAGCTGCCCTGGGCTTTGGGATCCATCAGAGATGGAAACTGACCACATCCTTGCCATGAAGAATCATGCACTATAGATATGGTATGAGAAAGAGTTAAAAGTTCATGTAATTTCTATTTTTTCATGAACTATTTATAATACTATAGAATATGACATTATATTTTTCAAATTATTTTTAATACTTGATATTCCTCCACCATCCAAGAGAAGCTCCAGGAATGTCTTGGTGTCAAAACTTCTTTAAGATACTGTAAGTTAGCTTCTTAACTGTGATGGGGCTTTCTCCCAAGCATTTATGGGAGTAAAGAAGGAGAGTCTGCTGGCTGGGCCTGGTGGCTCACACCTATAAGCCCAGCACTTTGGGAGGCCGAGGCAGGCGGATCATGAGGTCAGGAGTTCAAGACCAGCCTGGCCAATATGGTGAAACCTCATCTCTACTAAAAATACAAAAAATTAGCCAGGTGTGGTGATGAATGTCTGTAGTCCCAGCTGAGGCAGAAGAATGGTTTGAATCTGAGAGGCAGAGGGTACAGTGAGTCGAGATTACGCCACTGCACCACTCTGGCCTAGGTGACACTAGAGCGAGACTGTCACACACACACACACACACACACAAAAGAGAGTCTGCAAGAGTTTGGGTATGTGTGAATTAAGTAAGCTACATGAATAATTTGGAGAGAGCTTGGAAATGGTGAGTGCAATAGGAATTATGAGGCTTCTTAAAGAAACAGAATCTCATGTGAAAAAAGTCATTCATTATCATAGCTTACTCATGGCTTTCTTAGTTCATATTAGTCTTACACTGCCGTCCATCGAGTTTGTAACTCCTGCACTCAGTAGTTGCATCTCATTCATTTTTCGGTCCTCTGTGTTTTAGACTTGGTAGCTGCTCTAGTATCTGGACTCATAGAAGAAAGTACAAAGCAGACAATTCAAACAAGAGATAATCAGAGGTTTATTGGTCTTTTGCCTGTTGTGTTTTTGCCTTCCTTTTAATATTTTTCTCAAAGTGATATTTGAATAAATTTTATTCCCATAAATGGAGCTTGATGTAGTAAGAAATTGAACTCATGTTTTCTTGACTCCATCCTATGTGACAGTGACTTTATATACCTTTGTTCACTTACTCTTCACATCAGTCTTCTGTAGCAAATAGTATGCATGAGACCCATTTTGTACATAAAAATAACTCAGCCTCAGGGAGGAAGAGTGAGTGACTTACCCAAGAATTCACAGTTAGCAAGACTGAGACAGAACCTAAAGTCATACTGAGATGTCCGGTTTCCAAGTTTGTGGCATGTCTCATGCTGCGGCACGTGCAAATGCACACTGAAACTCCACTTTGACATTTATCAGTGGTATGCAAATCACTTTACTCCTCTGAATCTATTTTCTCTGTTTAATGAGGATAATTTTATCTGTTTGATTAGTAATTGATATTCATCATTGAAAGGTTTATAAATATTATCCACAATCTTCATTATAACCTTGAAACAGACATTAACAACCTCATTTGACAGATGAGGAAACCATATTTCCAAGATGTTAAGAAGCTGGCTGCAGGTCACATAGATGCTAAAGCCAGAGCTGAGGTTTAAACTCAGACATGTCTGATTTGAGCTTGTTCTTGTTTCATTTCACCATGGGACCAGATTGTAAATATTTTTGGCTTTGCAGGCCATGAATCCGTTTTGCAACTATTCAATTCTGCCATTATAGTGTCAACACAGCCTAGACAATATGCAAATAAATGAGCTTGGTTGTTTTGCAATAAAATTTATTTATGGACACTGAAATTTGAATTTCATATGATTGTCTCATGTCACAAAATATTATCCTTCTTTTGATTTTTCAACCTTTATAATGTAAAAGACATCCTTCAACTTCAGCCAGGTCATCAAAGTTAATATCATCAGTGAAAATTATGTTAATAGCCTATCAGTAACCCTGATATAGGTGATGGGAATGGTACTTTACATTTATGGTCTTCCTTCCCACAACCTATAAACTCTGTCTAACTATGAGAAAAACATAGATGTAATGTAAGTAAAGGGCATCCTGTAAAATACCAGACCAGTATCTCTCAATATTGCCAAGGTTATTAAAAACAAAGAAAGTATGAGAAGCTATCACAGCCAAGAGGTGCCCCAGGAGGCATGATGACTAAATGCAATGTAGTATTTGGATGGGGTTCTGGTTCAGAGAAAAGGACATTAGGTAAGAAAGAAAGAAACCTGAATAAAACATAGACGTTAGTTAACGATGCGTCAATATTGGTTCATCAGTTGTGACATTTGTGTCAAAGTAATGCAAGATGGTAACAGTGAGGAAATTAGAGGGTGGGACAATGGGAACCTTTAGTATTCTTGCAACGTTTCTGTAAATCTAAAACTTTGGAAATAGGAGGTTTATTCAATGTTAGGAAATAGTATAAGCTTGCTCCCTGAAACAAAACAGAGACAAGAACTTGACTCAGACGTCACACAGATTTGGCCTGCGAGCCTTAGCTAGCTGTCCCCTGCGCTATATGCTACTCTGTCTCCCCTACCTTATTGAGTCATTCAAAGGAGATCATGTACATAAAAGTACTTTGTAAGATGCAAGCTATTATACACATTACGGCTTTATTCATATGCTTATTTATGTTTATTTATCTAACCAACATATACTGTGTGACTACCATGTACCAGGCACTTTGCTAAAGTTTGATCAGTAAAGGTAAGGACACAAGCCCTGCCTTTGAGGAGCTGGAAATTCACAGGATTTAGGCATTTATGTTACTTGCCACAATGACACTAGACAAAATTAGTCCATATATATGCATGCCAGCTACAAGATATTTGCAAAGGAAAGGGTGATGAACTCTTTCATCATGAGTAGAGAATACCATTTCAGAGAAGGAAGTAATATTTGAACTCAGTCTTAAATGGTAAATATGAGCTAAGTGGGAGTATAAAGGTTGAGACAGAATGGTAGGGGATGAAGGGCTCAGGGGACAATCGAGGCAGAGGGAAGAGCCTGAATAAAGTGCTGGACATATGAGAGAATGTGGCATGTTTTGAAATCTGCATGAGGTTTATTACGCCTGGGGCACTGTGGGATTATGGTACTTACTGAGCACTCGCTCTATACCAAACACAGTGCTAATGCTTTACACAGGCAACCTCTGCAGTCCTTATTGTCTGGGAGGCTCTAAAGTGCATCTCTGTTATAAACTGAATTGTGTCCCCCAAAAATTCATATTAAAGTTCTAACTCCCAGTTCCACAGAATGTGAGAGCGTTTAGAGATGCGTTCTTTAAAGAGGTAATTAAATTAAAATTATGTCATTAGGGAAGGCACTAATTCAGTATTACTGCTGCCCTTCTAAGAGAGGAAATTGGGACACTGACAGATACAGAAGAAACTAACCCTGTCAATACTTTGATCTCAGACTTCTAGCCTCCAGAGTAGTGAGAAAATAATTTTCTGTTGTTTAAGCCACCCAATCTGGAACACTTTGTTATGGGCAGCCCCAGAAGAGGAATGAATTGCCTGATCTATAGAGAGGTTCTATTGGAAGTTGATGAATTCAGCTTTGAATCGACTAAGTCTTGCATCTTCTGGGACACCCCAGACATTTCATCACTGATTTTGGAAGACAGAAGTGAGGTGGAAAAACGTATTTGCAAGTCATCAGTTTTTGGGTGGTGGTAGACACCCTGAGAATGGATGAAATTATTTAAAGAGAGACATAGCATAAGAGAAAGAAGGCCAAGGATGGTATCTGGGGACATGCCACAGATCTGAATAAATGTGCATGTTTGCTCACAGACATGTTTATACATATTAGCTGCAGTTAGTCAGCAGAGAGAACTCATTTACAGAGATACAAATTTTGGAGAGAAAATCATTTGTAAATGAAAAATGCCCTGTAATTATTCTCAAAATGAACAATTTTCTTATTTGAGGCAATTTATCCCTGTGATCCATCTGAAAAACACTTAACTTTAAAAACTGGAGACAACCAGATGCTGTGGCTCACGCCTGTAATCCCAGCACTTCAGGAAGCAGAGGAGGGCAGATCACAAGGTCAGGAGTTTGAGACCAGACTGACCAACACAGTGACACCCCGTCTCTACTCAAAATACAAAAAATTAGCCAGGTGTGGTGGTGCATGCCTGTAATCCAGATATTTAGGAGGCTGGAGCAGGAGAATTGCTTGAACCCAGGAGGCTGGGGGTGTGGTGAGCAGAGATCGCGCCATTGTACTCCAGCCTGGGCAACAAGAGTGAAACTGCAAAAAAAAACTGGATAGAAATAGTTTGAACTATTTCTTTCAAAGGAACTATATAGCTGGCAAAATATAGCTCTTGTTGAAGTGTAAGGTGAACTGAACATTTAGGCTCCTGAAATCTGAGGTCTTTATGGGCTGAAAGTGCCCTGCTTTGAATATCTCAGAATGCTGTGATTTTCATTGGTAAGCTAAGAAATAGGAATATCTATGAAAAGCTAGTTTGAAGAAAGAATAGAAAGGCTTTAGTGAGAAAGAATAAAATTTTAGTCACATTTGAAATAATAAAATATCACAGGTCATTTTCAAGTTTAAAGTTAGCTCACTGTGTGTGTGTGTGTGTCTCCTGTGGCTCAACCTGAGGCTACCAGGTGATACCATATTTAACACCCACAGAACTGCTTTCTGAGGGTAATCGGTAGTATGATGTAAGCTTTGTAAGCATCATCAGCACATTGAGGAAATTCCTGCAACGTCGCCATGTAGAACAACTCCTACAAATGTTCTGGCATAACAAAAAAAAAAGAAAGCTTGCATTCAATTTGTATTTTCTCCTAGGTTTCTCTCTCTCCCTCTTATGTTTTCCCATCCCTTATTGTGCTGAAACTGCCTTTGCAAAAATCATAACTGAGAAAATTATGATAGTGAGAGAAATCTGATCTGAAAGATTCCATCTTGCTTCTGATCTCCCTCCAAGCTGACCTTATTCATTCCCGGGCACAGGCTGAACTAACTTTGGGAGGACCCTAGTTTATAGTTTAACTTTGAAGCAAAGAGGATAATACCCCTTTCCCCAAACAAACCCCCTTTTTGCCTGGGGACCAGATTTCCTTTGTAGGACTAATAAATTAGCCATGAAGAATAGAAGTTATGTCTTAGGTGTTATGCAGCTAGAGGCCACAAAATTTAAAACCTCCCCAATTGCTCATGGAGATATCATCACTACTGTAAAACCTAAGATTGCTGCTTGACAGATTTTTCAGACCCTGAATTCAATGGATGAGTTGATGTCATCCAGATGGATAAACTGGCTCATCTGATCTTGTGACACCCACCCAGTAAATGACTCAGTGCAAGAGGACAGCTTCTACACCCTGTGATTTCATCCTGACCTGACCAATCAACGCTCCCCACTCCCTGGATCCTACCCGCCAAATCATCCTCAAAAAAACTCAGTTTCTGAGTTTGTTCTTCTCATTTGTTCTTCCTGGACTGCCTGTTTTTCAACTTCTCCAGAGAGAACTGGCTTGCGCAAAAAAAAAAAAAAAACCTTAATTTTATCCAGAAAGCTTTGCTGAAATGCTGTCACCTTTATTTATTCCTCTGTGGAGCTTTCATGAGTTCTGCTCTATTGAATTTTCTGATATCTTTTGTCTGTTACCTCCTCCACTCTAATATAGTACTGTTCCATCTATATTAGAGATCTACCTGAGAAATAACTCTGTCTCCAGTGTGGCGTGGCCGGCCTTGCATCAATTAAACTCTTTCTTTACTGTGGTCTTTGTGCAGCTTGCGGGAAGAACCTGTCACGTGGTTACAGTAGTTTGCCTCATCTCCTTATCTTCCCACTGGCAGTAGAGCCTCTTTCCTTTGCCCCTGGATTCTCTATTTCTTTGCTAACTAACCCTCAGCTGTGGGCCACAATACACTGATAGCTTGAAGGAACTTTAGAGCTGTATTAAACAAATTTCTTCATTTTACGTCTGATGAGTTTTGTGAGAGGCCATATAACCATTTAAGATGTGACCTGGAACAAACGTCCAGGCTTTTTTCTTCTCTAAGCCGCCCTCATACAGATGTTCTCTCATTCCACCCACATTACCTACCCTGCAACCCATAAATGTGTATACTCTCTGAGCTCAAAGTTTCTCTGCTTCTTCCGTAATTATATCTATCTTGCTTCCCAGCTGTAATTTTCCCAATGTGGCCAATTCTACCTAACTTTACTCAGTTCCTATCTCTCAGCTTGGGCTTGGTGCAAAAGTAGTATAGTGTAACAATAATGAAATAACATTTACTGAGTAATCACAAGGTGTCCTCCATTAGATATTTTATATCCATAACCTCCTTTAATTTTCACATAGCTGCATAAAAGGTAGATACTATTGTTTTCCTTCTTTTATAAATGAGGTTTAGAGAAGTACTCTGTCTTAAGTCATATTGTTAGTAATTAATGGAAATATGATTGAATGCGGTCCATCTGATTCCAAAGTTTCAGGTTTTATCTGCAATTGCCTGCCATACTGATGTTTCCACATCTTGAACCATAGTATCATGTGGCTGACAATTTGTCCAGTCTAAAGGCTAAGAAAGTCTAAATGGCAAATGAAATGTTTGCCTTCATATAAGGACTCAAATAAGTTATTCTCTGCTTTCATCTCATCTTTGCAATTCTAGTCTTAATTGGAGTACTCAGCTCGGAATGTTAATTTCAACCTCAGTGCTGAAATTGGTGAAGGAAAGAAAGGAACCATATGGCAGACTGTAGTGAAAAAAATAGATGAATAGGGAACAAGGATAATTGGGATGTGGGAATCCAGAGTACAGGTGAGAAGTAGAATGACTGTAAAAAGAAACAAAAATTTGAACCTGACTTTCCTAGCATTTGTGACCCAACTGACTCTCTTTGTGCCACATCACCCTTTTGCTTGTGTTTTCCATTTTCTTACTACTCCGGGATCTTGGTAATATAATAAAATAAAATCCACTTGTCCAACGTAAAATATAGCTTACGTTTGGGGAAAAAGATCTGGGTCATCATAAAACCTCACCAGATCCCCGTAACAGATATTGCAGGCGGCTGGCAGGCAAGACAGAAAGACCCTGAAATGCAACTAAGTTCAGGCCAATAGGAAGTATTTGTAGTTTGAACTCACGATTTACATAAAGAGAAAATATACTGGCTATAAGCAGCAGAAGCATGTAATAACCCAGTCCCAATACATTCAAAGTTGCTTTTATTGAACTCCAGTCATCTGTAATATGCTCTCCAGGGCATTCTCAGACAGTGATATATATATATATATATATGTGTGTGTGTGTATGTGTATATATGTATATATGTGTGTATATATATTTTTTGAAAAGTTGACTATTTTCAACAGTTTAGACTTAATTTTTTTCTCATTCTATTAGGTATATTAAGTCATGGTATTTTAAGATATAATAGACAAATGCTTTCAGTAGATAAATTAAAAATAGAATATTTAATGACTGCAACAGCGTAACTAAAAGCAGAGATGGAACAGTACTATATTAGAGTGGAGGAGGTAACAGACAAAAGATATCAGAAAATTCAATAGAGCAGAACTCATGAAAGCTCCACAGAGGAATAAATAAAGGTGACAGCATTTCAGCAAAGCTTTCTGGATAAAATTAAGGTTTTTTTTTTTTTTTTTGCGCAAGCCAGTTCTCTCTGGAGAAGTTGAAAAACAGGCAGTCCAGGAAGAACAAATGAGAAATGAAATGTCTTCACCCACGTTCCTTCTCCCACTTTGCTCTTGGGTGGAGACCACTTTCTTAGGATGCTCTGCTGTAGCAGTTTTGTAGAGTTGGGTAGAGCAGGGTGCTGTACTTCCCAGGCTTCAAGAAGAAGTAGTGGATACCTGTGGTGATGAGAACTTTCTCGAAGCTCTCCCACTTGTGTGACCTTGGTCAAGTTATCCAACTACTTGAAGCTCAGTGTCTTCATTCATAAAAATAAGGATAATATTAACACTTATCTCTAGATCTGTACACAAAGCCAATCCAATACTTACCCTAGGGTACAAAAATGTAAATAATGATATACAAAAGATTATCACTTTAAAATTAGGTTTACATGCTCATAGCACATTTACCCATTCACAGGACAGCTGGGTCTACCACCTAGTCGTCAAGAATAATCTCTAAGAGTACGGTGTCACCGGAGGGCAAACAGTATTATGAATATATGTCTGTGAGCCGTATCATCTGTTAGAAAATTGGCCTTATGGCATATTTCACGTGTGTTGTTTGCTTGGAATACCTACATAGTTTCAGCTTTGCCTCCTTTGCTAAGTTTAAATGAAAGGAGAATTTCTTTTTCAGAGCAACAGAATATAATTCTAAAAAATTTAGTAACATTAAAAAAAAGACTTGCTTCAACCCATGAAATTGATTTTAAGCTTCACTAATGGTTCATGACCCACTGTTCAAAAACCTTGATACTGGTAATAATATCCAATTACTCAAGGAAAACTCAGTCTCTGTGCACGCGACAGTTTCTGTACTTGCCTTCCTGGTATAAAAAGACTTTGATAATTCTGGACAGAACATGGTGATCCAGTAGAGGATTTAGTTGATGCGGCTGTTCTGCGTGTGCTTTCTGCTCATAAAAGGACACTGGTCTTTCAAGTGCGCTGGCTTTAGTGACCTCCTGTGGGACTGACCCCTCAGGAAGGGGAATGGCTAGCTACTTTACAAAGGATAAGCAGGGAAATGGAAGTGGTTTGGGCACTGCTTTCTTTCTCCTTTTGCTGGAATTCTGGCCTAGATGAGGGAGTGGGGGATGGAGGGTGGGTGGAGAGAAATCATGGAGAACGGCTGGAACCATTGGAAGGTAAATTAAGAGAGCTTCAAGGCCCAGTTACTCCAATTATTTGTAGTTAAAACATCGTTATGAGCAGTTAATGAGCAGCCATATGGCACATTTCTAAAAGTCTAAGCAAAGCAATAACTAGATATTATTCAGTAAGGCTACTCTCTCCACATCCAGGTGGTTGTAAGCAATACAGTCCCACCTGGATGACATTAAAAAGTGAAAACAACAAAATGCAAAGCAACCACTTTCCCCACAACACACACACACACACACACACACACACACAGCCTCCCCTCAACAATGACATGGATGATTTCACTTATTATATAGAGTTATGAGACTGATAATTCAAGATACAACCCTTATTTCCATTAAGATCCGTGATACAAACCACATATGCTAATTCTGGCTCATTTGAACAACAAAAGTGTCATTAAAAGGCTATGAAGGTAGCTGCTGACTAAAGAAAAGGCTTAAAATAACAGTTGTCCGAAAGAGTAGCTTCCGGAGTAGCTCTGAGGGATCCCTCTGTATGAAAAACTCCAATTCTGTGTGTGTGTATGTGCTCTGTTAAAATTATGTATTTGTATCTGGATTGAATAACAGTGGTAACAATACTAATTCAATTAAACTTCTATTTAACTGAGTGACCATTTATTTTGCCAGGAAGTGTTCTAGGGGCTTGAGATACATCAGTAAATAAAATGAACAAAGTTCTCTGCTCTTATGGGCTTATATTCAGTATTTTCATAACCCATCCTAAAGTATAGTCCTAAGCAATGCCAACTAAAATGGTCAACTTTTTTCAATAATATTTTTTTGATAAATTTACTTACCTAAAATTTAAGATTATCTACAAATATTTTATACAGAGGTATGTATTTTTTCACTTTTAGAATGTGAGAAAGGTTACTAAAGTGTCCTAATTATTGAAAAATACACAATAAACATATACCAGTACTTATATTTTGCTAGATGTTACACAAAATAACTCAATAAACTGTAATCCTACCAACAGCATATTTATGACTTAAGGTTGAGATGTTACATAATGAATTCAGTTTACATAAAACTTCTCTCTCTTCTCTCTCTCAAACATTAAACAAACCAAAGCAACTCCCCAGAGTAAATGCTTAGGACAAGAATAGCCAGAGTATACTTCAATGTCTAATTATCACAATAACCTGGACACAGGATCTTTTATAAGTACTTTGGGAAGCTAAAAAAAAAAAAGTATGATTAACTTCAACTGCAAAAGTTATCTTAAGAGAGATAATTGCAATTTAAAGGATAGCTTTTATGTAGAAACTCATCTTCATTAAAACCAAAAAGAAGGATATAGCAAGGTAACAGAAATTGACATAAGGCAGCTTGTGAATTCACAGTAAGTAGTTCCGGTAAGACAAAATGGTATTACAAATACTGAATTTAATTTAAATAAAAGAATACACTTTCTTCCAGTGAATCATCAAAGACGTTAATTTGCAGGACAATTGTATTTTGAAAAGTTAATTTTGTGTCTTCCTCTTTCCCACTTGCCCCTGTGAAGAGCTGAATATAGGAAAACAAGACAGTGTCCTACATTTGGAAGCCTGTTCTCTTTCCTTTCTTTCTTTAGAATAAAAAAGAAGGATTCCCTGTTTATTTCTTCATCATGCATCACACATGGCTGTGCACAGGGTATGGCGGTACACCACTGTTACCGTTAATGCCACAGTGCCCACTCCTGCTGTTTAGCTGCCAGAAGAGCTCTTTAACGAACCCAAGAAAGCCAGAGCCCATGCTGTTTTTAGCTAGTCCAAAGGCATTGTTTAATATAACCTTGGGATTTCATTGCCTTCAACTAAATCTTTTTCTTAGTCAAAGGCAAATAATGATGAATGTTATAATTAAACGTTGAAGTAGGTCACAGTGTGCTTTTTGATAAATAACCTGGTTATTTTTTGTTTTAATTACATAGGATGATAAGGAAATACCTCTTTAGAAGTAGAAATATACTTCCTAGCCACCTTGATTTTGTGAGTGTCATATCTTTGCTGCCTAATAAGAAACTTTGGTCAAGTGGAATACATGCTGTGAATTACTGGAAAGCCTGCACAGCCCCAAGGACGTCCAGTGACTCCATCTATCTCATGGACCATGGAAGTCAACCCATGAGTTCAGAACAGACATATATCTCTACAAAGGGAAAGAGGAGGAGTATATTTTATATTGTTGCAATTTTTCTACCACTTCCAAACCATGTCCTTAGACTGTAAATTTCCCCTCAGGGAGTGGCAGTTCTTTCTGCCTGTTTGCTGCAGGAGGAATAGGCCCAAATAGTAAGCCCAACTCCCTCTCACTCTTGTATAAGTAATACTTTGACATTGACCATTTTTCTCATGAAAGATGATTTGAGACAAGGTCACAAAAGTCTCAAAGGGCCTGAGTCAGGATTTTTAGCTAGAGGAACCCGTACTTACCAGCTGCCATTGACCAAGTCACTTCACTTTGATACATACACACCCAAGAGAATACCTCATTTGGCACTTTGCAACCACACTGGGGAAATTCATTTGTGTGGAATTTTTTGAGTTAAGAATTTTGAACCAGCTGTGCTTCCTGAAGCTAAGAAAGTAAAACGGATGGGGCAAGCCTGGTAGCAATAGCCTGGGATCAGTAGTCAGAAGCCTGAATCTGACCCTAGACTTACATGCTGAGAAATAATCTTGGAAATTACTCAGAGATTGATTTTCTTGTACATAACAATACTGAACTTAGAGTTTTCAGTGCATTGCGATTCAAAACATGGTGCTTATATTAGAGCTGCATTTTCTGAAAATTATTACCTGTGTGGCTAGTTACCTACCCTCTTTAAACTTTATTTTCTTCTAAGGAAAAATGATACTTACCATTAGGAATTTTTGAATTAATAAGTGAGATAATCCAAATAAAATTTTAAGATAATGTTCTACACATTGCCATTGTTGTCGTTGCTGTTTTCATTATGATTATTATGTGAAAGTTAAATGAAATAATGGATGAAAAATGTCCTGTAAAGGGTAGAGTTCTATATGTACTGTAATTATTGCAAAACAATTTCATAGTAATAAAGCAATCTAATCCATTGTCATTTCAGCCTCATAGCAACTTGCTAGGAATATAAAATTTAAATTTCTAATGAATGGGCTCCCACACTGCGTTCCTTGGTATATATTTTACTTACCGTCTCTGCGGAGCTTATTACTAGTAAGATCGCCTTTTATAAATGTTTGGTTTGTGCCTAGGGAAATCTTATTATTTTCAAAATAATACCCAAACAGAATTTTGCCAAGGTATAAGCAATCAATCATTATTTTGTTTAATAAAAAAAATAAGTTACAATTCATAAATTTAGTCACCCAAATCAGATACTGTGACACTTTATTATGTGGAATTTTGGATCATAGAAGTGAAGCTTTTATTTTCAATTGTTTTTGAAAGAACTCTTTATACATTGTATAATTACTTGCTTTCTTAAAAATGTGGATGTAATGTGCCACTTTCTCAGTGACTCCAAAGAGCATGATGGCAATTGCATTAAGTTCTATTCCGGTAGGTTTTCTTTTTCTCTTTTTCATTGTCCACCCGTCAACTATCCCTTCCAGCGTTCATGCACTTGCTTCTTATGGCCATCTGTCTCCAAATTTATTGTTTCTAATCAGCTGAGCTATGAGAATTCAGGCGACTCAGAGATTTATTCTTGTGTGTAAATGAAGAGACTATTTTCTTGTTCCACAAAATATGAAACTTTTAGTACAAGGGAATTGAGCAGTTATTTTAGGAGTTAAGGGCTTTTCTTTCCTTTATTTCTGGGTTCTCAACTGTTCTGGCAGTAATTAAAATTTCCAGAAAAAAAATCACTTCTGGGAACAGAAAGAACCAGAATGCAAAGGATTCGGGGGTACCCGCATGCTTCGTTAATATGGTCTGACTCTGAGTCCCCACACAAATCTCATTTCAAATTGTGATCCCCACATGTCAAGGGAGGGACCTGGTGGGAGGCGATTGGATCATGGGGGTGGTTTTCCCCATGCTGTTCTCATGATAGTGAGGGAATTTATTAGGGAGAATTGACTCACATGATCACAAGATGAAATCCCATGATAGGCCCTCTTCAAGCTGAGGAGAAAGGAAGACATTAGTGGCTCAGTTCCAGTCTCAAAGCCTCAAAAATAGGGAAGCTGATAGTGCAGCCTACAGTCTGTGGCCAAAGGCCCTAGAGCCCCTGGCAAACCACCAGTTTAAGTCCAAGAGTCCAAAGGCTGAAGAACCTGGAGTCTGATGTGCAAAGGCAGGAAGCATCTAGCATGGGAGAGAGATGAAAGCCAGAAGATTTAGCAAGCCAGTTTATCCCACCTTCTTCCACCTGCTTTTCCTAGCCACGCTTGCAGCAGATTGGATGGTGCCTACCCACACTGAGGATGGGTCTTCCTTTCCCAGTCTGCTGACTCAAGTGTTTATGTCCTCTGGCAATGCCCTTACAGACACACCTAGAAACAACACTTAGAATCCTTTAATCCAATCAAATTGACACTTAATATTAACTATCGCAGAAGATAATTGTATATTTCCTGATGACCTATAGTTGATAATATTTCCCAAATTTTCTAATGTAATAATAGTAACATTGTTGAATGGTTAATGTATGCCATTTTAAAACTTTACATAGTTTGTTTGCTTATTTATCTTATTTAACAAATTCTGATGTAGTGCTTATATACATACCAGATACTCCACTAAGCCATATACAAATATTAACTTATTAAATGACATAAATTTTTACCTGTAAGTACTTGCTTCTTAAAAGTCTCATTATTCTTGCTTTATACATGGGGAAACTGAGCTTCTGAGAAGTCCTATAGTGTTCTCAAGGTCTCAGAGCTATTGACTGGAACGGCCAGTACCAAAGACAGGATCCTATGTTTCTAAGAATATGATCTTACACCATAACACCCCAGCAGACAGCTAACCATGACAATAGAAGCATTCATTCTGAGAATCTGAATCCAGTAGTATTTAATGGTTCAGGAAAAAAGTGAGATAATTATCAAACTGGCAAAAAACAGATGGGGTAACCGACCATTTAAGATGAAGGAGAAGCAGGTTTGGGAGTTATTGTTAGGAACGTAAAGCATCCACTTTCCCCCTCTGATTTGTCTTCATCCAATTCCTAACCTAGACTATGGAGGACACGATGCATCAGTTCTCCCCTTATTTCATTACTTACGTGGATCAAGAGCACAGGCTCTGAATTCAGGTTACTTGGTTCAAATACAGATACTGCTATTTGAGTGTGGGGAATTTACAGTTCCTGAGAGGTTTCCTCATTTGTGAATTGGTGCTAGAATAGTATCTGCCTCATAAGGTTATTCTGAAAGTCAACTAAAAGTTCTTAGCAGAGAGCATAGCATATATTATATGCTTGTTTTTAATATCATTTTGAAAATGTGTTCCATAGAAAGCTGTTACAACAAGCAGCTCACTGAAAAAAGACTACCTCTATTAATGAATTTGGGAAATGTCACTTTCTTTAGTTTCTTCATAGAGTCACAATGTAAATTGTCATAGTAAACGTGCTTTAAAAATAAGTGATAGGAAAAGTGTTAACTTTATTTAGCTCAGTATCTCTCAAAGTTGTTTGTCCAAGGAACCTACGTATGTGTGGCATTTGCGTACATGTGTATGTAAGCCATTCAGTCCATAAAACTAGTTTTTCATGGAACACGTTGCTGGGAAATTCTGTCCCTCGCTAAAATATCCGAAATTGGAGTGATGAGAAATGTGTGGAGTGGTGACTAATATGATAATTCCAAATCTGGATCATATCAGTAAGCTTCAAATATTAGCATGTCTATTCATGGGACTAAAGCACTTGCAACTTAGATTTTCTGAAGGTAACTTCACGGGTTTCTAGGAGAAACTTGGTTTGGCCCTCTGAATTTTAATCATTACTGCCACCATCGTCGTCATTGTATCATCGTCATCCCTGCCTGCATGTATTTAGTGGTTGAATATATGCCAAGAACAGTGCCAAGTGTTTTATTTGCATTAGTTCTAATGGCCCCCCTGTGAGGTGGGCATTCAACTCTAATTTTTATATAGTGGGACACGGGCCTAAAGAGGTTATGTGCCCAAGATAAAAGGGTTAAATATAGATTACTCTCTTGTGTATCTAACTCTCCTGAAAAGTGGCTTGACATATTACTGGTGAGAATAATTTCTAATGAAAAAGTTGTAACAGTAGCTCACCTGGGGGTGTGCTAGTATCTGTGACTGGGCATTTCAGAAGTGTGCCCTCTTAGGAGGCAAGTTTCCTCAAAAGCTCTACCATCGCTGTGTGTGTCAGACAAATGTGCCCTCAAAGCCCCAGACTATAGAAAGCCTAAAAGTAGCGAAGCAGCAGGAGGGAGTGTGGCCTATTTAGTGTTGGGAATGAGTGTGCTTCATCACAGAACAGTCTCTTTCTTTTTAATTTTGGAATAGTGAAGCTGAACGCCATCATGCTGCTCGCATTAAGGTCTGTTACAGGTTTTCATGGTGTGGTGAAACAGTCAGGCTTATACCTGGAGACCGTCACTTAGTACCTATAGATGATAGGAACAGAATTATGTAGGACACGGGTCGGCAAACTATGCCTGTACAGCCTATCTGGCTTGTCCCCTACTTTTGCATGTTTGTGAGCTGGGAGTGGTTTAAACATTTTAAAATGATTGCACAGTATCTACGCAATATCCTCAGTTGTGTTTCTTGGCTCAAAGCTGAAAGTATTTACCAACTGGCCTTTAAAAAAAAAATTTGCTGATCCCCAATTCAGTATATTAATTTCATGAACTGTCCAGTGTTCATGGTTAAAAAATAAATAAATACATAAATAAAAATCAAGCACCAACTTAGTTTAACCATTTCTCTTAAGAGAGAGGTTAACATTTGCTGCAGAAGGAATCCCAGAGAATGGTCAATTAGTGTTTTACTGCAGATTTAATTTATATTTTAATAAATATAGATATAATATAAATATTTCAAAAGCTGGTAGCCATAATGGTTATACCTCTTCTTGCCTTTCCTTCACCATAGTTGATAGAAGCTGGGGGTGAACACTCAACAAGTTATGTCAATCAGACTCTTTTTCCTGATGGACCAGGAAATAGGATTACAGTTAGCATCTGAGTGTGGGTTGATTTTAGGCACAGTTAGATACTCTTGCTGTGTGAGTTAGCCATTTTAAGCATACCCACAGAGATCAGAGAAAGTTGGTTTACAAAGGAATAAGAATATGAGTAGGGAGCAGAAGAGAATTAGGCAGAGAAACGGCTATCTGATTACAGACAGCTTTCTAGTTTTTGGTTTCAGGAAGCTCCAGAGCTGCTTTCCAACATGGTAGTCACCTGTGGTTACTGAGCCCTTGAAATGTGGCCAGTCCATGTTAAGTTGTCTGTACATGTAAAATATACATTAGATTTCAGAAACTTGGTGCAAAAAATAATTTTAAAATGTACTAACATTTTATGCTTATTCCAAGTTGAAATGACAATATTTTGGATATATTGGGTTAATATCAATTTAACTTTATCCTCTTTTACTTTAAATTTTAAAGTGGCTACTAGGAAATCTAACCTTATTAGTATGTTTCCTATTATGCTTCTATTAGATAGTGGTGCTCTAGAGATTCAGCGACTTTGATCCTAAGAAATAATGCTACCTATAAATTGCACTCCTCTATTCTATCTTATTTTACTTTTGCTGAACCTAGATCAAGTTGGTTTTAGTTAATGCAAAAAGACTTTTGATAAAACAATGAGCCTTTTCAACATGCCTAACAAAGTATATCATGCACTGGAAAATATTTGCTCAGTATGACAATTTGCCAGAGCTAAAGACCTTACCCTTCAGACTTTTGATTCTAAAATGGCAGTGTAGAAGAAAGTTGGCTTCATTCCTACCTCAAAGAAAATCAAAAACAAATATATAGTGCTGAGGTTATCATGAGCAATATCCAATAAGTCAAATATGAGAATGAGATAGTTTCTAGGGCCACAGAGAAGTGAAGCACATCTGATCAGCTGGTAAGAGAATTGGATTTTCATATTTGTGGATTTTCATATTTGTGGTGGCCCTTTTCCCAGTATGTCTGGCACAGAATGCACAGAAATCTTCCCCCTGACTAATAGTTTCCAAACTGGAAAAAATGAGATCAAGGTGGACAGGCAGTTTCCTACTATCTAGAATTTCTTGCCAGTGGACCAGTCCCTACTTCAACCCACAGGAAGCATTGTGAGTGACTAAAGGGAGAAATATCCCTGAGCATAGCCAGAGACAAAGTGGGAAGTAGATGTACCATCCAGAGACCTGGAAATTCTGCCCTGTAACTAGGCCGTAACCAAATCCGAGTGGCTCTTTGGCAGCACTGTACTATAAGATGTTTTATCCACAGTTCCCACGGACAGAAACCTCAAGCCAGCCTTCCACACTATCAAGATACCTCCTTTGGGACCTCTCCCATTTGGGATGGGCAGCCCTCTGTTTACTAAAACTAAGGCCAATGTGGGCTTAAGGTGCCAGTGCCATCTAGTGGTCAAAAGGAGGCAGAAACCTAGCAGGAAAAAAAAAATGGAAAGAAAACCAACAGGTAAATTACAAAGACTCTCTAAGCAAAGCTATTCAATAAAAGGTAAAACAGGTCCGATAGAGAAAAGTAGAACAAATAACTCATCCTGTAATACAAAGAAACAGATATACATCCCCAAAAATCAATAGCAAACAGGGACCATGACCTTCTCAGATAAACAAAGCAGGGAACCAGTAACTGGCTCCAATGAGAGAGCAATGTGTGGACTTTCTGACCAAGAGTTCAAAACAGCAGTTTTAAGAAAATTCATTGTTCTTCAAAATTACACAGAAAACAATTCAGAAATTTATCAGAGAAATTTAACAGATATTAAAATAATTTTAAAAATCAAACAAATCTTGCAACTGAGAAATGCATTTGCTGAACTTAAAAATTTGTAAGAAGACATCAATAGCAGGATGAATCAAGCAGAAGTAATCTGTGAGCTTGAAGATAGGCTACTTGAATATAAACATTCAGAAAAGAAAAAAGAGTAAAAAGTAATGAAGATCACATACAAGATAGAGGGTTACTTTAAAGACTGAATCTAAGAATCTTGGTGTTCAAGAGGTAGTTAAGCAGAAGCAAAGAGTAGAAAGCATATTCAAAGAAATAATAGCATAAAACTTTCTAAAATTTGAGAAAGAGACAAACATCCAGGTACAGGAATATCAGAGAACACCAAACAGATTCAAAAGAAATAGGACAACCCCAAGACTATAACAATCAAATTCTCAAAGGGCAAGGACAAAGGGAGGATTCTAAAAGCAGGAGCACCAGAACAAAAGAAGCAAATAACACATAAAGGAGCTCCAATTATCAGGCAACAGCATTCTCAGTGGAAACTACAGGGGCCAGGAGGGAGTGAAACAACATTTCAAAGTGCTCAAAGAAAAAAACCTGACATCTAAGAATAGTGTATCCAACAAAGCTATCCAAATATAAAGGTGAGAAAAGGTTTTTTTTAGACAAAACCTGAGAGAATTCGCCACCACCAGACTTGTCTTATAAGAAATGCCAAAGGGAGTTCTTAAATTTGAAGGAAAAATTACCAATGTGCCAAAAGAAAACATTTGAAGTTACAAAACCCACACTAGTAAAATTAAGTACATGAGCAGATGCAAAATGTTGTAATACCATAATTGAGATGTGTAATCCACTCATAACTCTAGTGTGGAACCCAAAAGACAAATGTATCCAAAAAGTAAAAATAAGACTTACAACAACCTGTTAAAAAATAAGTAATATAGAAATATGTAAACTAAGACAAAATAAAGTCAAAATGGGGGTGATGGAGTTAAACTATGGAAGGTTTTTCTTTATGTTTATTTTGTTTTTATTCTTTTCTTTGTGATCTAAGTTGTCACCTTTTAAAAATAACTTGTTATATTCATAAGATGTGTTTTGAAACCTCACAGTAACCACAATATAAAAAAAAAACGTATAATAGACTCATTAAAAATAAAAAGTGCTGAATTCTAGTGTTATACCAGAGGAAACTGCTTACACAAAGGAAGGAAGTGTCAAAGGAAGGAAGAAAGAAAAGATTACAAGCCACCAGTAAACAAACAACAAAATGTCAGTAGTAAATCTCTACTCATCAATAACACTGAATGTAAATGGATTGAATTCTCCAATTAAAAAGTCTACAGGAAACCCACTTTACCTATAAAGACACATAGAGACTGGAAGTGAAAGAGGTGAAAAAGATATTCCATGCAACTGGAAACCAAAAGAGAGCAGGAGTAACTATACTTATATCAGATAAAATAGACTATAAATCAAATACTGTAAGAAGAGACAAGTTTACTATATAATGAAAAAGAGGTCACCTCAACAAAAGGATATAACAATTATAAATATCTCTGCACCCAACACCAGTGTTCTCAAGTATATAAAGCAAACTTTAATAGATCGAAAGAGAGAGAGAGACTGAAATAAAATAATAGTAGGGTACTTTAACTCCTCATGCTTGATAATAGACATCATCCAGACAGAAAACCAACAAAGAAATATAGGTGTTCACTACTCAGTAGACCAAATAGTTCTAAGTGACATTTATAGAATGTTACCTCCAACTGCTGTGGAAGACACACTCTTTTCATCAGCAATTGGAACATTCTCCAGAACAGACCACATCTTAGGCCACAGAACAAGTCTTAAGAAATTTGAAAGAGTAGAAATCATATAAAGTATCTTTTCTGACCCCAGTGGAATAAAATTAGAAATCAGTAACAAGAGGAACCTCAAAAAATACCCCAACACAGGAAACTTAAACAGCATGCTCCTAAATGACCAAGTGGTCAGTGAAGAAATTACAAAGGAAATCAACTTCTTAAATGAAAACGGCAATACAACATATCAAATCTATGAGATCCGATAAAAGCACTACTAAGAGGGAAGTTTAAAGAAAGAAACAGCAGAAAGACTTCAAATAAATTACATAAGGATGTATCTCAGGGAGCAAAAAAGAAAAGAAGAAGAAGAAACAAAACCAAATCCCCAAATTAGTAGAAGAAGGAAATAATGAAGAACAGAGCAGAAACAAATAAAATTGAGACTAGAAAAACAATACAGAAGATGAATTAAACAAAAAGTTGGCTTTTTGAGAAAAGAAACAGAATCAACAAACCTTTAGCTAGACTAAAAAAAAAACAAAAAAAAAACCAAATAAGTAAAATCAGAAGTGAAAAAAGAGACAAGACAACTGAGACCACAGAAGTACGAAGAATCATTAGAGACTATTATTAATATAAACAAATGCCAACAAATTCGAAAACCTAGAATAAATACATAAATTCCTGGACACATACAATCTATACCAAGATAGAACCTTGAAAAATAGAAAGTCTTAGCAAGTCAATAATAAGCAATAAAACTGAAGCTGTAATAAAAAGTCTCCCCCCAAAGAAAAGCCTAGGACCTGATTTTTTCACTACTGTATTCTACCAAACATTTAAAAAATGCTAATACTAGTCCTAATTAAACTCTTCAAAAAAATTGAAGAGGAAGAAATACTTCCAAACTCATTCTACAAGTTGAGCATTATCGTAATTCCAAACCAGACAAGAGCAGAACAGCAACAATAAAAAACTACAAGTTAATATCCCTGATTAACAAAGATGCAAAATCCCCAATAAAATACTAGCAAACTGAATTCAACAACACATTAAAGAAATTATTCACCGTGACTGATTGAGATTTACCCCAGGAATGCAGAAATGATTCAACATATGTAAATAAATAAGCATGATACATAACATTAACAGAACCAAGAACAAAAAAAATACGATAATTTCAATAGATGGCGAAAGAACATTTGATGATAAAATTCAACAGCCTTTCATAATAACATTTTCTTATCAAACTGCATGTAAAAGGAACTGATCTCAACAAAATAAAGACCATATATGACAATCTCACAGCTATCACTGTACTAAATCGGGAAAAACTTAATGCCTTTCTTCTAAGATTTAGAACAAAACAAGGAAAGACACTTTCAGTGCTTTTATTCCACATAATACTGGAAGTCCTGGCCTAAGTAATTAGACAAGAGAAAGAAATAAAGGAAGTGCAAACAGCCTTGATGGCTTATTCCACTAATCCCAGCACTTAGGGAGGCCCAGGCAGGTTGATCTGTTGAGGTCAGGAGTTTGAGACCAGCATCACCAACATTGTGAAACTTCATGTCTACTAAAAATACAAAATTAGCCCGGCGTGGTAGTGCACACCTGTAATTCCAGCTACTTGGGAGGCTGAGGCAGGAGAATCGCTTGAACCTGGGAGGCCGAGGTTGCAGTAAGCTGACATTGCATCATTGGATTCCAATGGGCAACAAAAGCAAAACTCTTTCTGGAAAAAAAAAAAAGCAAATTGGAAAGAAAGAAGTCAAATTAGGTTTGCTGGCAGACAACATGATCTTATATTTTGAAAACCTAAAGATTCCGTCAAATAGAACCAACAAACAAATTCAGTGAATATCCGGGATAAAAAAACTACATACAAAAATTAGTAGCTTTTATATATATACACAACAAACAATATGAAAATGAAATCAAGAAAGCAATCTTAGTTACAATATCTACAAAGAATATAAAATACTTAGCAATCAATTTGACCACAAAAATTAAAGATTTGTACAATTTATACAAAGAAATTAAAGATTTATAACAAGGAAAACTATAAAGCACTAATGAAAGAAATTGAAGAGGATACTAATAGCTGGAAAGATATATCATGTTGATGAATTGGAAGAATCAATATTGTAAACATAGCAATTCTACTTAAAGCAATTTACAGATTCAGTTTAATACTTATCAAAATACCAATAGCATTCCTCGTAGAAATAAAGAAAAATTCTAAAATTTATATGGAACCACAAAAGACCTCAAATAGCCAAAGTAATCCTGAGTAAAAAGAACAAAGCAGAAGGCATCACACTATGAGACTTTAAAGCACACTGTAAAGCTGTAGAAACTTAAATCAGCATAATAGTGGCATAAAAATAGACACATAGGTAACCCAGATATAAATCTGTGTATCTAGAGCCAACTCATTTTTGATAAAGTTTCCAAGAACATACAGTGGGAAAAGGACAGTGTCTTCAATAAATGGCACTAGGGAAACTAGATAACCGTATGCAAAAGAATGAAACTAGACTCCTATTTTTTACCATATACGAAAATCAAATCACAGTGTGTTAACAACTTAAATCGAATACCCGAGACTTTGAAACTACTAGAAGAAAACTTTGGGGAGACCCTCTAGGACATTGGTCTAGGCAAACATTCTTTTGTGTGTAAGACCTCAAAAGCACAGGCAACCAAAGCAGAGATGACAAAGGGGATTGCAACATGCTAAAAAGCTTTATACAGCAAAGAAAACAATCAACAAAGTGAAGAAGCAACACACAGACTCGGAGAAAATATTTGCTAGCTGTCTGACTAGGGACTAACAACCAGCATATATAAGGAACTCAAACAGCACAATAGAAAAAATCTGATTTAAAATGGAGAAAATATCTGAATAGATATTTCTCCAAAGAAAACATAAACACAGCCAACAGGTCTATGAAACATCACTAATCATCAGGAAAATGCAAATTAAAACCACAATAAATGTCATCTCACCCCAGATGAAATGGCTTTTATCAACAAAACAGGCATAACAGATGCTGGTGAGGATGTGGAGAAAGAGGAACCCTCCTACACTGTTGATGGGAATATAACTTAGTATACCCACTCTGGAAAACTGTATGGAGCTTCTTCAGAAAAGTAAAAACATAACCAGCATATGATCCAGCAATTCTGCTACCGGTTATACATCCACAAGAAAGGAAATCAGTAAACAGAAAAGATATCTGCACTCTCATGTTTATTGCAGCCCTGAATTCACAACAGCCAAAATATGGACTCAGTCTAAGTGGAACTCGAGGTCGTTATGTTAAGTGAAATAAGCCAAACACACACAGATGAATATCACATGGTTTCACTCATGTGTGGTAGCTAGAAAAGGTGGATCTCATGAAGAGAGTGATTAGAATGATGGTTATCAAAGGCCAGAAAGGTTAGAGGCGGGAGGATGAAGAGAGGTTGATTAATGAGTACAATACGGTTTGATAGAAGTAGTGCTTGTTAGATGGTAGGCTGAGTACAGTTTATGATAAAATAGCTAGCAAATGTGTCTAGCGTAAAGAAAAAACAAATATTTAAGGGAATGGATATCCTGTAATTGGGATATCCATTTAATCTTTACAAATTACGTGACTGTATCACCTTATCAGTGCACCCCCAAATATGTACACCTATTATGTATCAATAGAAACAAAAACATTAAAAAGAACATATCGTTCCATAGCACACCATTAAATAATATTAAAAGCTATCATTTATTGGGCATTTACATTGTGTCATTGAGGCTGTTATGTGATTTGCCCAAGGTGACATGTGACATTGCTAATAAGTGTTGGTGTGGGTTTGATAGAAATCCTCTGCTCTTGAACTTTAGATTTTTTTCTGTTATGAATTGACGGCATTTGTGCCAGGGATAAAGTTGTGATAAGATTTGTGTTGACTTGGTTTGCATGTATAAAGAATATAGTGGGCATCGGGGGTCATGAAAATCCCTAGTGGAACTAAGGGAAGCGAAATGCTGGCTGAAAAAAAAAATAAAGAAACCACTCGTTTCCCTCTCCCCTACTGTGTGCTCAGGTAACATGCCAAAAACTTAAGTAGATTATCAAGTACCTGATGTTTCTGCTGTGCCATTTATGGGAAAACTCGTCTTTCTGCAATCTCTGCAGGATGTATTGGAGTAATCCAGCTCATCAGGAGGCCCAGACAGATTGCAATACTTGAGGAATGTTCACTAAGTCAGAGGAGGAGCTTCTGTGAGCTTCAGGAGACAGATTCCTTTTGTTTAAAGAATGGCCTCACAATCTTCTGCTTCCTGGTTGCAGCCTCTGCTGCTGCATTCACATTAGAATAAACTCCCCAGAGATGATGTCTTCTCAGAGCTTGGAACAGAACCCTGTTCTCCAGGAAAAGTTAATTCACATCATATGGAGGAACAAATTATTCCCAGATAGGAGATTATTTTCTTTGTCTTTTCATAGGATACGATTCAATAATAAAAATCTTAATAATGATGATAATGATGCTATAGAAATGCAAAATCTTTGGTTTGTTATTCTTGCACAAAACCACTTAAGAATCCTAATTTTACTGCCTACTTATATTGGCCAGGCAATTGTTTAGTTTTCCTTCATCATATTCTTTTGTCGCTGATGTATTGAGTTTCCAGATGCTTATTGTACTCTGTGACTAATTATCGAAACAATTACATTAACTACTCTATCACTTGAAAAATAATTTTAAAAGTTTAAAAAGAAGAGTGATAAGATTATACTGAGTGCCATTTCCAAATTTTTTGGAAACGCATATTGAAATTATTAGAGAATAAACTGAATGTATTATACACAAAAAAGAAAAAAGTATAGTGAAGTCACCTAACTTGGTATTGTATGAAAGATTCTATGAAAGACACAAACAACTCTTATGTTAACCTTTTTAATCCAACCCATAATAATGACATTAAAGTGAGGGGGGGAGAAAACTACCTGAAATCAGGGCAGAATTTGTAGAAAATGCCTCTAGAGCCTTGCATGCATGTGTTACATCTGCAGTGCACACACATTAGCAGAATACAATCCAAGAAGATGCTCTGCAACCCTAAGGAATGCCCTTTTATTCTCTGGTGCAGACTTGTCCTTCCAGAAACCATCCACCACTTTCTTTGGATTGTTCATAGTCCACTTTCTTAGAAGAAACACGAGACAGGTTTCTGGTTTATACACCCATACCTTTCTCCTCCAGTTCTGCAGCCAGAACCATGTATATTTCACACCCTAAGTGGGATCAGATTTCTGAATTCCAAATGAACTTTTCATGAGTCCAAAGTGCAGTTTGCAAATATTCTCTTCTTCCATACATCTGCATTCTTTCTAAGGCAGGTGTGAGGTAGGTGAGTTTAATCACTTTGTAGTGCATAAGGGATTAAAGGTTTATAGGTTTTTCCTGGGCTGGAGTTCCATAGTCTCCTGTTTTCTTCTCCTTCTCTCCTCCCTCCCCCATTGCCTCTGCTTCTCCAACCCCCTTGCCCAGTCCAGGGCCTTTGGGGCAACTCTGTTGCTTTCTGATAGGATTTTCTTCTGGCAAATGAGTTACAGTGTTAGTGGAGACCGGCTTTTTATTTTCTCTCTTAAAAGTAAAATCAAAATGCAAAATCAGCCCACAGGAAGAAGTAATTTCAAAAGCCATGGCTCACGTTCTACAAGCCTCTTGAACTCTCTCATCTGCCCCCTTAACAATGCACCCTTAGGGCCCATCGAAGTCAGGCTTTCCGGAAAGCCCCAGTGGAAGTGGCAAGCGGCTCCTGAGGTGCTCTCCTGTCAGAAACCAGGGGTTCTGGTCACTTGTCTTGGCTGTACAGGCACTTTGAGAGTCTGTTTGGAAGCTTTTGGCCTCTACTGCCAGAAGAGACAGCGCTGAACCGTTGGTGTGGCTGGACAGTGAAATGGTGACTCAGTGAGAGGAAAAGTCAAGGAATTTAACTGTGCTCATCTCTCTTCTCTTTACAAAAAAAGGAGATTTTCTAGCTTTAAGTTTCAACCCATATCAATGAAGTTGAGAACCGTGGGTAATACAAACGAAACAATTTCTTTGTGTGTGTGTGTGTGTGTGTGTGTGTGTGTGTGTGTGTGTGTGTGTGTTTTCGGCTCCCTCGGTATATGTTGGGTGTGGCTAGAGTCTTAAAGACTGGATTGCCTCTCCTGTTCTTAATGTCTCTGCTGACTTGTAACAAGGGTGTGATTTTCAGCCTGAGATACAAGGAGTATGTTTCCTACAGTGTTACAAGGAGTATGACTTTCAGACTGATTCAGAAAACTCAAAAAGCAAGGTTTTGAGCTACATTTTTTGTGGCAGTGTTACAAGGCGTATGATACATAAGTGTCTTGTGATTGAGGTATGTGCAGATTGTTAAAACAATTTCCTATGAGCTTTAGGTACATTCAATTAAAGGAATAATACATGAACGTTCTGAAATGGAAGAAAATAAAAACAAGCTATGCATTGCAGTGTGTGCGTGTGTGTGTTTGTATAAGATACCTTACATTGTGATTCTAAGATGTATTTTTTTCCAGTTTTAAAATTTCAGATATTGGGATACATCATACAGTCACTGTTCTCTAAAGGAACTGTGTCAGAATAATCAGCAGTGTTTTTTCCTCTCTTAGGGTCACACAAAATATCGGGTGAGTCTTTCAATTGATCAGAGTAGAAAATCCAGGGAGAGGGTGATAGTCGTGGAGAGGGTGGCACAGCTGGGGCTTAGAGAGAAGAAGACCTATAAAGGAGAAATTCTTGTTACCTCAGGCTTCTGGCACTGTGCTTCTCAGTTGCTAAATCTGATCTACCCTCACACTATGGCAGGTTACGTTATTGACACACACAAAATTTTCTCTCCCCTTTAGTCATAATGTAAGGCTGTCTTGGGGAAGTGACAACCCAAGAGGAGACCGTCCTTCCCAGAGTTGTCCTCCAACACTGTTGGCCTCCTTGTATCCAGAGGTGATCATGTGACTGATTTTTTTTTTCCTTAGAATGTGAACACAAGTGATGAGTATCTAGAAAAGAGTTTTTAAGTAACAAGTATTTCTTCTCCACACTCCTCTTTTTCCTTTCATCCTTTGGATGCAGGCAACGATAATGAAACCTTGGGGAATCAGAAGGCCAAGGGGTGTGAACCTCCTAGCTGTCCGCAACACCAAGTCAAAAAGAGCTGCCTGCCAGTAACAGGAGTGATAAACAACCTTCTATCTTTTTTAGGACATGATACATGTTTGAATCCATTTGTTACAGTTGATATTACTCCTACTCATCTATTCACATTACTTTAAGATATGAAATGCAAGGCAGGGAATTAAAAGTTGGATGTTCTAGAACGTGAGGAGGAGGCTTATTTTTTTTTAGAATATCCAGCCAAGAGAAAGAAAAAGGAATATTTAGGAGGTCCAGATATATCTAAAAGCACTTGAAAAGCAATTCTAAAGTAGAAAGGATGAAAATTTATTTGCGTCCACATGGCTTATCTATGAATAATGAGTGAAAGTTAGAGAGGATAGTTTCAGCTTAATTTAATAAACACATTCTAATTAATTACTGTATTCCAAATGGCCTTGCCAAATAGCACTCCCTGGCACTAATCTTGGATGAACATCTAAGGACATTCATGCTTTAGACAGAGTGCAGAAAAGATGAAGTCTGAGTCAGCATTCCTCTCTGAGTGTCTAGTATGTATGTATAAGTAGCATTTTGTTGTGGTGGAAGGGGTGTTAAATGTAATGCAGTCTTGATGACAAAGACCGAAATCTTCTATATGGAAATATTCTGCTAGACAAGTAAAGGGAATGAATAGTTTCACATTTTCTTGACTAGATGGGTAAATTTCAAAGTCAGGAAAATGTCATAGGATTCTTCAGGTGTTGCTCCACCAGCTGGAAACCTTTGTGGCTGGTGGTGTCTCTGCTTGAGTTTCGCTCGCACCCACTGGGCTCGTTTTACCCACTTGGCCCAGCAGGCTGTGCTTGGCTCATGCTACCGGCCCAGATCCCATGCCTGCCAAGGGTGAGCCAGGCACGGAGTAGTCAGGGGTGTGTGAGTGAGTGAGCACAGGGTCTGGCCTCTGTGCACAGCCAGGCATGCCAGCTGCTGTGGTGGGGCACACAACTCCAGGTGCTGGCACAGGCACTGGCTCCATACAAAGCTGTGGCTGGACCAGCATCGCAAGCAACTTCCACTGCGGGCACCAGGATCTGGATGAGGGGAATGCAGTGATGCCTGAAAGTTTGGAGATGCCGGGATCCGCAGAGTCACAAAGAGGATGTGACAACATTACAACATGTCACAGTCTGGCTCAGGGAGTCTCGAGGTCTCGGTTCCCAGAAGGGCCACAGCTCTTCTGTCCTTGCTGCCTGCAGTCCGGGAAGTGAGAGTGGTAGTGGCCTGTGTTGAGGGCATGTTTCAACCCATTTGTGTTATAGCTCTTTCAGTCCCACCACCCCGCTCTGGCCCACCGTTCCTGGGCTGACCTGGACCCACTGCTGCTTTTTGTCACATGGGGAAGCCACCTGTCACTGGCAAAGGGCAGGAGGGCTATAGCGTTACAGCTCCGGCTCAGGGAATCCCGAGGTCTAGGCCCTCAGAAGGTCATTGACATGGTTTAGCTCTGTGTCACCACCCAAATATCATTTGTTGCTCCCGTAATTCCCACACGTTGTGGGCGGGACCTGATGAAAGATGATTGAATTATGGGGTTGGGCCTTTCCTGTGCTCTTCTCATGATAGTGAATGGGTCTCACAAAAGCTGATGGTTTTAAAAACAGGAGTTTCCCTGCAACTCCAGACCCACCTCACATGCAACGATACATAAAGACTCAAAACAAAAGGATGGAGGAAGATTTACCAACCAAACGGAGAGCAAAAATAAATAAATAAATAAAAGGCAGGAGTTGCAATTCTTGCCTCTGAAAAAGCAACAAAGATCAAAAGCGGCAAAGAAGGACATTACTTAATGGTAAAAGGCTCAATGCAACAAGAAGAGCTAACGATCCTAAATATATACGCACCCAATACAGGAGCACCCAGATACATAAGACAAGTTCTTAATGACTTATAAAGAGACTTAGACTCCTACACAATAATAGTGGGAGACTGTAACATCACATTGTCAATACTAGACAGATCAACGAGATAGAAAATTAACAAGGATATCCAGGACTTGAACTCAGACCCGCAACAAGTAAACTTAATAAACATTTATAGAAATCTCCACTTCAAATACACAAAACATACATTCTTATCAGTACCATATCACACCTATTCCAAAAGTGACTACATAATTGCAAGTAAATCACTCCTCAATAATTGCATAGCATTTCACAGGTTTAAATGAAATATCGGTTGGCTGCTTGTTATTTTCTCCCCTTATTCCTTCCTGTCTCCATTGTTAAGCACAACTATTGGCATAAAAGAGGTTTTCAATTCCCATTTTAGACTGCATTCTAGCCTGGGCAATAAAGCAATACTCCTGTTCTCTCTCCCTCTTTCTCTTCCTTTTTCTTCCTCTCCTTCATTCTTTTTTTTTTTCTTTCTCCAAAAAAAAAAAAAAAAAAAAAAAACAGGAGTTGCCCTGCACAAGCTCTCTCTTTGCCTGCTGCCATCCACATAAGATGTGACTTGCTTCTCCTTGCCTTCCACCATGATCATGAGGCCTCCATAGCCATGTGAAACTCTAAGTTCAATAAACCTCTTTCTTTTGTAAATTGCCCAGTCTTGGGTATGTCTTTATCAGAAGAATGAAAATGGGCTAATACAGTAAATACTCATCACTCCTGCAGTCTACCTATAGCTTGGCAAGTCAGCCAGGAAGATGTTGCAACTCCTTTTGCTCCTGCCATTTGATGGGTCTTGAGTTCTTGTCCCACATCCTAGAAAAAAGAAGTTAAGCAGACAATTGGAGGGTGAGCAAGGCAGAGAAGAGCTTTATTGGGTGGCCAAAGAGCTCTCAGTGGAGAGGAGGCCTGAGGTGGGTAGGTCCTATCCACAGGCAGGTAGTCCCAACCAGTGTCTGAGTCTGGCTGAGTTGAGGGTTTTTCGGGCTCAGAATGGAGGAAGGGCCTGCTGATTGGTCACATAAGCAGGAGAAAGTGCATGCTGATTGGTCCATGGCTGTGCCCAGAAAGAGCACCACTTGATTGGCCGGAAAACATCAAGAAAGTTCTCACTTCAGGTTGCAGACTTCACCTGGAAAGGGCAGCCCAGCCCCCAGGCTTCAGGCTGTCCCTGGCTGGAAGGTTGGTTTTTACTGGGGACCTGCACATTCCCACCTAGGAACCTCTCTGCCTGCCACCACCATCAAGATGCCATCTACAGTGCCCAGGCTGTCTGTGCTGAGGGCTGCCTGCAGGCCCCTCTGAGCCCCCCTCAGTCCTTCCCATCCCCTGCCATATCCTCACTCTCATGCTAGTTGGTCCCCAAAGTTTTAGCCTCAGAAGCAGTTACTGGAGGGAGCTGAGCCAGTGGGGAATCTGGCATGTCAGTGCTGCCCCAACCACATGCACACCCAGCCAGATCACGACAGTGCCCAGGCTCAGCTATTGGGACATGTCCACAACTTTGCTTCACTGTGAGGCAGGGGCTGGGAGTAGGGAGAGGCCAGGGGGTGGGAGCAATCACTTCCAAGCCTGTGGGGACAGGGTGCTTTCCAGGCTCCTGAGAGTACAGGGAGGCTTGGGTTTGGAGCTATGGCTAGGTGGTTGCAGCCACTTTTGAGAGCAGAGGCTTCTGCCCCCTCTAACTTGCTAGGATGCAGGGATCCTGCTGGGATTACCTGTTTCCAGCCCTGCTGGCTTTGCAGAGTGTGCCTACCCCTCTGCAGCTGATGTCCTGCACAGTGACCACTCCAGACAGACCACCATGGCCATCAGAAAGACAATGAAAAATTATTGTTAATAGGAAACTCTTTAGTCAATAAACATTTACTAAGCACTTAGGATGTAGATGACACCATCTTATGCAAGTACAGGGCATGGCTCCTGTTCTCAAGGATGTTACGATCTATTGGGGAAGACAGAATTTGTTCACTTTTGAATATTTATTATTATCCATTGTAAGATCACCAGGGCAAGTGGAACATATCAAGAAGGCAGCATACTAGAGGGAAATAAGCCCCTATTTGGAGTCAAAAGAGCGAAATTCGGTGTTTGTTTCTGCCTCCAACTGGTTATGAGGTTTTTAGCAACTCATTAATATTTTGATACTCAATTAAAAATTTTATTTTTATTATAAACATAATGCATACTTATATTTTAAAATTTGGAAAGATTCACAGCTTTATAACATTTAGTGAACATCAACCATTATTTCCAAACTCAGAGAGCGATTTAATAATTTTTGGTGGTCTCTTCCAAAAAATATTAGGCAGATATAAAAATAGACATTTTATTATGTACAGATTTGAAGTTATGAGTATTCTTATGCCAGAGATAAAGCTTATATGGCAGACACATGTGAAAGTAAGGTGATTATAGATAGAGATCACAGAGAGGATTCCCAAGCAGGTCATCCTGAACCTCCAAGCAGTGCCAAGAGAAGTACACTTGGTGGAGAGAGGAGGAGGCAGTGCCTTGACTCTTTGTATTTAAAAAAATGAAAGAAGGAAAGGATGAATAAACTTTTCAATGCGTCCTAAAAATCCAGAATGAGAAAGAGGAAGAAAATTCCAACCCAACATTTTGTGTCTTTTCCTACCACATACCATTTTACTCTCACAATGGTTCTGTATGGGTGAGTACTGTGTTATTGTCCCATAATACAGAAAAGCATATGAAGAAACAGAGCTCATGTGACGTTCTGGAGGCTGAATTTGAAACTACTCTGTATGCGTCCCAAATCCTTGTTTTTCCCTCCAGCATGACTCACAGAAATATCCTAGAACAGAGGGAAGTGTCTTCCACTGACTGCCTTCATTTCATCATGAAGAAAAAAGGGTATAAAGAAATTAATTAACTGTTTGTTTCTGTTACAAGCCTCTCTGTTAACAAGCGTTTGCTTAGCAAATTGTGTATTTTGGCATTGGGTTGAAATGTTTAATCACCTTTCCGTTCTCTCCTCCCACTTAAACAAGAGTTAAGCGGAAGGCAGGAAAAAAGCTTAGTCAGGCAAAGGAGGCAACTGGTACTTTCTTAACATTAAAGAAATGATTTCCTTCTGTACCTGGAAGAGGAACATAGCAGAAAAGGTAAAGTGGGCTATTTGTCCAGGACCTCCATGTCTGAATAAATCATTTATTTTCTCTTCACTGGGAAATTTATGTAGGGAGACAGATAATTCTTTCTCATAAATTGATTGTAACTAAGGTTGTCTGAGTTAGCAAATAAACATTCAACAACATGGATGAAACTGGAAGACATTATGCTAAGTGTGAGTATGCCTCATGTAAGTGAAGTATTTGGTCTTCTGTGACTGGCTGAATGGCTACAGTGAGCTGTAATTGCACAATTGCAATCATGGTGAAATATCTAAAATAGTTCAACTAGGCCAGGTGTGGTGGGTCATGCCTGTAATCCCAGTGCTTTGGGAGGCTGAGCTGGGAGGATCACTTGAAGACAGAAGTTTAATATCAGCCTGAGCAACATAGTAAGACCTTATCTCTACAAAAATAAAAAGAAAATTAGACAGGCATGATGGCGTATGCCTGCAGTCCCAGCTACTTGGAAGGTTGAGGCAGGAGGATCACTTGAGCTCAGGGGTTTGAGGCTGCAGTGAGCCATGATTGCACGATTGTACTCCAGCCTGGGTGACAAAGTGAGACCCTGTCTCATACTCAAAATAAATAAATAAATAAATAAATAAATAAAATATTCCAATTCACAGAAACAGAGTATAATGATGGTTGCGAGCCTGGGAGGGAGGGGAATGGGGAGTTGTTCAATAGGTTTGAAGTTTAAGTGTTTTAAGATGAACAAGTCCCAGAGATCTACTCGACAATACAGTGCCCTTAGTTGACAGTTTAGTATTGTACATATAAAAATTTAATAGGATCTCATGGTAAGTGTTTTTACCCCAAAATGCAAAATAACAAAAAAAAAAAAAGAAAGAAAGGAAAAAGAAAGAAGAAACTTTTATAGGTGATGGATGTATTTATTACCTTGATTTTGATGATGGTTTCACAGATGTATGTGTATCTCCAAACTCATCAAATTGTACAAGCTGAATGGGTCTAGTTATCTGGCATATCAATTATACCTCAGTAAAGCTGTTTAAAAATAAATACAAAGGGCCTAGTTATATTTGAATTTCAGATAAACTATTTTTTAGTATGTCCTACGTTTTTAGTGTATGTGCCAAATTATACTAAATGATTATTTGTTGTTTATCTGAAATTCAGTTTAACTTGACCCCCTGTATTTTATCTGGCAACCCTAGTTGTAGCTGATAGCCATTCATCATGGCTAGCTACTGCTAAAATTCAAAGGAAAAAACAAAGAGTGAAGAACCTCAAAATCTCAGTGCTGCCCAGGCCTCACACTTATCTCTGCTGGAATGTGAGCTGGAAGCATGACCTAAAACTCTATGCACAGGTCCATCTCAATTTCTGGCTAGTTGATCTTCTGGGCTGTTCAGCCCAGGCATCGTAATTTAAAGTGCTTTCTGTGGTTATAGTTGGAGGAAAAAATTGTGCTTATAACTCAGTGTAAATAATAAAATCAGTCCCTTAATTGTGCTCTCTGAAATAAATTTGCAGTTTCCATCTCTGTGTATTTTATGTTTATTCATAATTTATTACTAACGTATTGATAATGTAGGAGTTAGCAGATTAGATGACATAATAGTTGTACTTATCTCTGAGATGATGAAAACAAAACATCTTGTTAATTAATCATCCTGCTAGATATTTAGCCAGATTCTCTCCTAAGAGGATCTCTCCAGAGCCAGGTCATTACTAAAAGAGAAAGTAAAAACAAACCAAAAAAGGGCTTGTTATACATGGACTCCCATTTGTGGTTCTCCCAAGGTCACAGCCATTTGCTAGTGAATGAAGTTTCAGGACTTACTCCTTCAACCTCCTTCTGCTCACTGTTAAATTACTGAAGTACTGATCAGTGAGTAAATGTCTTAACCAGATATTTGCAGAGTCAGTTTCATTCTTTTTATTGATTTACCCTTCATCTTAAAGAGGATAGATTTTGCAACGCCTTAGGTATAACTGGAATGCCATCTGGGAAAATAAGTAGTCTTGAGGCTGCAGAATTAGTAAAGACTTCTACACTAAAACTTGGGCTATGAGAGGTTCCAGAAATTATTTTACAATTATACTTTCTAATTCGCTCAGATTGTTTATATTGCTTGGTCCTCAACCAAATGGCCACACCTAGAGGAAAGCTCAAAGGGGCCAAATTTTATTTAAGTTGAGTTTAAATAAGATAAATACTATCAAACTAACAATTTAATAGGTCTTTACAGTTTACAAATAATTTCACTTTGACATCGTCATAATTAATCTTTTATGTGCTCCCCAACCCTCCCCTCTGTTCTTGTTAAATATAAAAAGGGTGAGATTTTGCTGGGCTAAGGTTACACAATGAACACATTGCTCCAGGCACCACACTTAAATAACTTTATGTAACAAAGACAACAAAGAAGTCTGTAATGATGCATGTAACAGTAAGATGCACAATTAACAATTACCAAGCAGTTACTGAGGCAGGAGAATAGGGTCCGGAGGCAGGGAATCTAAGGCTGATTCACGATGACTTCCTAGAACTGAATCAAAAGCAAAGCCCCACTTCTCCACACCCAAGTAACAAAAGGCTCAGTTACCTTTGCCCCAGGTTGCAAATGAAAAATGGAAGGTATCTCTGATTGGTCCCCACCTGCAACCAGTCAGACTGGTCGAGGGCCAATTCTTCTTGTGTAACTTTGTAACTTCACTTCAGCCTCTTATTGGTTGTCTCCTGCACACAATATGATGTGGTGGACCACTCCTTCATTTATAGAGGGTGTAACCAAGTACCCAGTGGGAAACCTCTAAAGGGTATTTAAACCCCAGAAAATTTTGTAACCACCAAGAAGCTGGATGGCCCTAGTCAGGACACTACACTGGTAACGTTGCTATATCCTTGGCCCTATTGTAAGGATTGGAGTGTGTACTGTAATTCACAGAAGCAGAAATGGGTTCAGAGTCATGAAGAAATTTTCTCACATTTTCAGAGCTGGAAAGAAGTAGAACTTGGATTTAAACACAGGTACTTCCAGAGTCTCAAGTTCTACTATGATTATTATTAGAACATTAAACCATCGCAACACAAGGAAGTGATACATGTTTGAGGTGATGGATATGTTAATTACTCTGATTTAATCATTATGCAATGTATATATGTATTGAAATATCACACTGTATTCTATACATGTGTACAATTATTATATGTCAACTAAAAATAATAATAAAAGAGAAAAAAAGAAATCCACCATAAGGCTTCCAGATCCTATCTCAGAATCCTATCCAAGAATGTCAGACCCCTTCTAACTGAAACCAGGCCCCTTCACTATCCTAAGGACCATCATTTGAGCAAGGTGAGCAAGGTATTTGTTGGCATTTGTTACATCTGCCCTTTCTGATTGCTAAAGATACTAACACTCATGTTTCTGGCACATTTTTTTTTCTATTTGTGATTTGCACCCTAATTTTGCTGTGGTTCTTGAGGCATACAAGTTTTTTTTGTTTTCAGTATGTAGCTAAAAAGCAAAACAAAACATTTGGTGGAAGGAAATATCTTTTCCATGCCACTACAGTATTTGTTTGGTAAAACAGTTTCCAGAAACATTTCCCTATATACTCATGCCTTCCTTAAACAGATGTTTGCCCAGGGCCTCCTCTCTGAGACTCTGGGGACACAGAGATGAACGGAATCTCTAGGATGAAGCATGCTGGAGCCGGGGAGCTGACGAGGCAGCAGATCATTTCAGTGCAGCCCAGGGACACTGTAGTGAAATAAGAGGACACCCAGGGGACAGAGCCATCTCTCTGGGGAGACTTGGGTGAGGCAGGAACTGGGGAATGATTAGGGAAGGCTTATAAAGGAGGTGACATGAGCCAGGTCTGGAACAAAGGATCAAACAGATAAGTGAGGGTAAGGAGGGTTTGCGCTCAGGAAGCAGCTAGTGTAAGAACTCAACCTAGGACACAACATGGTGCATTTACAATATCACAGCAGCTAAGTGTAACCTGGAGCGAGAAGGGCTAGGGCTGTGATGTAGAGATTTAATGTGTGGGATGAGTCACTGGGCAGGCAGTGGCTTCTGTGGCATGCGTCCACATTCACCTTTTAGACAATTAGGATACGGCGAGATTTTCAGTAGGCAAATGACATGCTTATGTTTGTATTTTGGAAAAAGTATCACCTAAGTATTCAGGAAGGTAAAACTAAAGAAAGAAACCCATTTTTTTAATGTGTAAAATCAGTTAACTTGAGATATCATTCCTCCTTAATTTAAAATGATAGGGATGTCATCAAAACGCCTGATCTAAGGATTATTCTTTTTGTTTGTCTGTTTTTGGTTTTTGTTTAGGGCATTTGCCTGTTTTTTCTGAAACCCTCTTAATTTCCTTTTACTGATTTTTTTTAACCAGTATTGAATACTTATTATTTGTTAGGTATTATGTTGGTGAACACTGTGGTTATCTTTATTTTGAAGGAAAAAAGAGTTGAGATTTAGAGAGGTTAAATTATTTGCCTGAAGGCTCACGGTTAATTAGTGATAAAGTTGAGTTTTAAACTGTGAGATTGTAGAGTTTGCTCTTTACGCTGTTTTTAAACTATATTATCCTGATGCCGCCTGTGGATAAGAACTTGCCTTGCATTTCAATTACACAGTGGAGGCCAGCAGAGCACCCACTTTAAAAAATAATCTGCCTGTAGTTACTACTTGACCGTACTTTATATGTGAAACAGAAGCTACCCTCTGTGTTTTAATGATGATTTTAAAGATACTCAATCTTTTCTTTCTAGGTGCTAGCCAAGGTTGAGCTTCTGGCATTGACCCTATGTTAACAAAGTTGAAAAATATAGAATATAATGCAGATTTCACAGCTGAAAATGTCCTTGGGAACAGTTACTCCAATGTTTTCCAAAGTGAACTCTAAGGTCCCATCACTATGGGATCTTAACAAGTGTTAAGTGATGAAATGTTTCTGTGACCAAATAATGGGGGAAACATTGGATTTAAGCATAGTTGACAGCTTTTCCTCCTTTTTGGGATTTTTGTAGAGAATTTAGTATATAGCTTTTGAATTTAGTATATAGTCTTCGAATAATGTTGTTTTATTCAACATTGTTTTTCAAGAATAAGAAAAAAATAAAGAGATTCTCAGCCAGGGCTACTATGTGGAGCTTGCAAGTTCTCCGTACATCTGCGTAGGTTATCTACGCAGCTTTTCTTCAGATACTCTGGTTTCCTCTGACATCTCAAAGATGTTCGTATGATGTGACATAGACACTAACGTGGTCCTCTTTTGAGCGAATATGTGTGTGCGTGTGAGTGTCCCCTGGCATGGGATGGTCTGCTGCCCAGGGCTGGTTCCTTCCACTCACGCTGAGCTTCCAGGATAGGTTGGAGCATCGCTGCAATTCGTGATCATGAACTGAAAAAATGAGGTTAATAGTTACCCTGCTTGTTTTTTATTAATCTTTTAAAAATGCAGATATATCTCACATTGCAATATTTAATATTAAGAGTGTTTTTGGTCTTTAGAAGTTTGGTGATGTTCTTGTGACAAGAAACATGCTGTAGAAACTTACCTCTTATTTATAGCAATTAGTTTGTGGTAAAATTGGTTTTGTTATACATCATTTCCCTTAAGGTCTTTGTTTCCAAGAACCTATTGATGACATCAAGTGAGGACTTAGAATACAAGACAAGATTGTGAATCCTTAAGATTCAGAGACACAGTGTCTTTCAACCTATTCATCTCCTAAAACCTCTTTTCTCACCTCAGCTTCTTTGAGACATACTGCCTTACCTTTGCCCAACAACTGCAACTCAGAGTAAACAAGTGACAGATGACCCCAGACATTCTCCCGCCCAGGCCGTTCCTCCAAGTCATGCCATGGATACCACGTGCAGGAGAGGACTCCCTGAATCCATCTCAGTCTAGGAATTGCCCCTCCCCTTTGAGATGGTGCAAGAAGAGAAGTGCTACATGGTAACTTGCTAGAAGAAAGCAATTTTCCAAACAGCCACAAAGCAGGAAGGGCAGTATCGCAGGAAGAGTGAGATTAAACTCAGTTTTTATATCCCAAACACATTAACAACCAGGGTACTGGGCCTACAGAAATGTCCTGCTTGCACTTTCTAGTCAAAAGCATCTGGCAGAGGCTGCTTTGGGCAATCCATTTTATTTTAAATATTCACTCTCTTAGTAAATTTAATCTTCATCCCTGGAATTCTCTGTATTTTCTTAGTTATGATGAGAGTGAACAGCTGGGCCATTTTGTTCACTCTGTACCCAGTGTTCATTGCGTCCCCAGCCCCCACTCCCCTTTTTTCCCAGACAGTGCCTGGCTCACTTTGTCTGGCTACTGTCTGACATGTCAGCTCACACTACCTCAGCTCCCAGCTGTTCTTCTCTTTCATACTATGGATTGTTCTTTGCATTAGACTCAAGCATGGTTTTGCACTTCCAGAGGGCTAATCTGTTTCCATGGCAACTTTTAAAATTGAGTAATTTGATGCAAGACCTGTCTAAAACTTTTTTTTGCTAAAAGTTTTTGCATGTGTGCATAAATACACATGTGCACTTCCAAGCTTAGTGCTGCTTTCAGGCAGAAAGTTTATAGAAAACCTGACCATATTTTTGATTAGCAGAAAGGTTCTGCCAGGTTTCTGCTTTTTTTTTTTTTTTTTTTTTTTTTTTACAAATTTTCATTAAGAATTTAAGAAAGTGTATTTTATGAAAAATATTTAGACTAAAAATTTTAAACAGAAAATAACAAACTAGAGACTCTTTCATGTCAGTTTCAATATGACCATATTTAACAGATAAGACCTAAAATCTTTTAACCAGATAGCAATTGAAAATGTGGAATATATAAAAGTTGCATGAGTTAATGTGACTATTTGGTTCTTAACTTGAATACTGCCTGTTCATCTTTAATGTTGGATGGTTTTTCAGCAACGTCATTTTCTGTAGGTAACTTAAGCAAAAATATTAAAGTTAGAAAATGTAGTAATTAAACATTGTATACTTTAGGCTGGGCACCGTGGCTCATACCTGTTATCCAGCACTTTGGGAGGCTGAGAGGGGCGAATTGCTTGAGCCCAGGAGCTCGAGACCAGCCTAAGAAACATGATGAAACCCTGTCTCTACAAAATACAAAATAAATAAATAAACCAGATATGTTGGTGCATACTTGTAGTCCCAGTTACTCAGGAGGCAGAAACAGGAGGATTGGTTGAGCCTAAGGAGGTCGAGGCTACAGTGAGCGATGATAGCGCCACTGTACTCTAGCCTGGGTGACAGAGTGAAACTCACTCTCTCTCTCTCTCTCTCTCTCTCTCTCTCATACACAGACACACACGTATATAAATATATATACATACATATATACACATGTGTGTATATATGTGTATAAATTAAATGTATTTTCCTCCCATCTATGTAATGTGTTTTAATTCAACTTAAACATTTATTTAAGAGAGAGAGAGACATACAGAGAGAGAGAGAGAGTTTCATTCTGTCACCCAGGCTGGATGTATATATGCATACGTATAGTTTATAACAGGTATTAACTATAGAAAATTTTGTTCAATGTATTACACAGCTTGGGATGCAACTGTATCAGGCTCATGAGATTCTAAAAGTAATCATTTTATGATATTTTATGCTCCTTGGTGTCAGGATCTAAAACTTTTCATATTTATATTCCCAGCCACTAGCATAATAGCTGGGACACAGCTAGTACTCCATAAATGTTTGTTTGTTTGTTTTTTAATAGAAATGGAAACTAAATTTTAAAAAATGTCTTTATGGAAGTGGGTGATATAATTATTCACAATTACATCACCCACTTTCTTTGTAGTTGGATACACTTCCTGACTCATTTATTTTGGCTTGGCTATGTGACTGACTTTGGAAATAGAACTTTTGGCTTGGCTATGTGACTGACTTTGGAAATAGAACATGAGAAGCTTTTAGAGACATTGTAAGTTTCTACTAGTACGTTTGCATTTTTGCCTTCTTCCATGAGCCAGCAGGTCCCTCCATATGGGTCCCGGATTAAAGAAACATGGACTAGGTCCACACCCACCTGCAGTCTAGAGCAGAGCTGCAGCCCACTTCTCGCAGCCCTCATGTAAGGTGAGCAAGAAATAAACACTGGTTTTTATGAGTCACTGATATTTTTACAGTTGATTGTTACTGCAGCAAAAACTAACACATAGGCCAAGTACCTTATATATAATATGTATATCACATATATAATATACATATATATTTCATATCTTATATATGATACAGAAAATACTAATATATAAGTATTTTATATATACATATGTATCTTACCTATTAAATATATAGCAATGTGCCATGTAACCACCTTTGGTCGACGATGGGCGATATATAAGACAGTGGTCTTGTAAGTGTGTAATACTGTATGCTTAGTGTATCTTGTCTATGTTAAGATATGGTTAGATACGCAAATACCATTGTGTTACAATCGCCTATAGTATTGAGTACAGTAACATGCTGTACAGGTTTGTAGCTTAGGAGCAAAAGGCTGTATCATATAGGCTAGGCGTGTAGTAGGCTGCACTATCTAAGTTTGTGTAAGTGCTCTCTGTGGTGTTCACACAGTGGCAAAATCACCTAGAACACATTTCTCAGAACATATCTCCCTGTTAAGCTTTGCATGATTGCATTACATGTATATGTGTGTTTGTGTATGTATCTCATATATGTAATACATATAATTTTATATGTAATTTATGATATATGTTACATATATTTCTGATAACTCCATGAAATGATTATGATTTTCTATTTAATAGAAGAAAAAATGATAATTAAAATGTTCGGTATTTTATATAACTTTTTAATAAAGTGGTGGGATTTGAGCCCGTAGTTCTTTGACTTTCTACCTCCATCGTGTTTTCCCTTAATATCAGGCTTACAAAATATATTTAAAATGGAGATTCAGTCAAAGGCCTCTTTGTACTTATATTTGCATTTATTTACATGTAGAACTAAAATGTGTTTTCCTTTCATCTATGTAGTATGTGTGTGGGTTTTTTTGTCTGTTTTGTTTTGTTTTTTTCTTGAGACAGCATTCCACTGTGTCACCCAGGCTGGAGGGCAGTGGTGCGATCTCGGCTCACTGCAACCTCTGCCTCATGGGTCCAAGCAATTGTCTTGTTTCAGCCTTTTGAGTTGCTGGGACTACCGGCGCACACTACCATGCCCAGCTAACTTTTTTGTATTTTTAGTAGTGATGGCGTTTCACCATATTAGTCAGCTGGTCTCGAACTCCTGACCTGTTTAGCCACCTGCCTCCACCTACCAAAGTGCTGGGATTTCAGGTGTAAGCCACCACGCCCGGCCTGTAATGTGTTTTAATTCAACTTAACAAACATTTATTTAATATTTTCTGTGTACCAGCCACTATATGTCAATACTTGGAGGAGTAGTGATAAATCAGATACAATTCTTACCAGGAAGAGTTTGGCTAAATAGCTATTATAGCCACCAAATATTAGACCTAGCTTGACTAAGAACTATTTTAAATAACTGAGCTAAGTGCCATACTTAGGATAATTTCTTCAGGGTTGAGGTTCACTCACCAAGAATTTTAATCTGAATCAATAAAATTGCCTTTGCCTATATTCACATTATTCTACACTAATAGCTGTTTATGAGCACTTGTGTATATACTTGGTCTGGGCTAATTGTTGTGCATATACCCTTAAGAAATTTATATTTGGAAGCTGGATGCCAAAGAAAAAGAGAAATCAGTTTAGTGCTTAAGAGAATTGACTTAGGAGTCAGATAGGACTAGTATGAATCTAGGTTCTGACACTTACATACAGGGGGACTCTGGGCAAATCATTCCCCTTTCATCAGTTTCTTCATGTATAAAATAAATATAATACCAACTTTTCTAGATATCTGTGTGGCATGAATAAGATTTATCTGCAAGGCAGGTAGCATAGTGCCTGGCAGATACTTAGTATTCAAAGATGAGAACCATTATTGTAAATGAAATGCTGAATCGAAGGCACTTAGAGAACAATGTGAACAAAAGATAGATGTGAGGGGGTTAAGCTTAGGACTGATAAATAAGCTCAAATGTGGTTACTTGATTGTGCAGTGACACACCAGTGTTTGGAGGCTGAGTGGTGTGAGAGTCCTTTGGAACCCTGTGAATACTCATGATGTGGTCTCTACCCAGGTGTATCTTCTGCCACCATATTTTCAGTTCCTTGTCTGCTGCATCATCACCAGCAAAGAGCCACATTGTTCTTGTTCCACCTTTGTGAGATTGCTCTGAAAATCAACGGTAATTCAGGGCAGATGGGAAAGGGATTATGGTCCAATTATTTAAGCCAAAAAGAAGACAGAGACCAAATGTGGAAAACCTCAGCCCAGAAGGAGAAATATCATTAAGTGATTAGCGTCAAAAAAGAAAACTTAGAATAAAAAACCATCTTGCCTCCTAAACATACCCTAACTTCTAAAATAGAAACAAAAGCAAATACAGAAGTGACTTCTTGGAGTCTGGTAATCATTGTTCATAGAATCTGACTTGACTTTCCTGGATAAGTACCCACTGAGCCAGCAGGCATCCAAGCAGCCTTCTTTTCTCCCTCCAGTGTCTCTGAGCAGAATGGCTCTGTGTACAAGCGTTGGACTGCCAGAGAATGATTTCCTTACTGTGATTCAAAATTCTGAAAAAAAATAACGTCTTTCTTAGTTAAAATCAAACTCAAACTCTTCAAAGTTGGCACTCAGCCTCTTTCTAGGCAGGGTGAGTATGGGGACATGAGGGCATGGAACTGTTCTCCTTTTTTAACTCAGATCAAACATGAACCAAAGCCATTTCCAGAGATCCCCATAGCCTAACTATTCAAATGAAGGAAACACTGAGTCCTTTTTAAACAAACAAAAAAAGCATATTAGTATGCCTTTAGTAGCCAAGTATTGGAAAACGTCTTATACTAAATTGATAAAAATTTCTGAGACTCTATTAAGACCAGAGGAAGGCAGATCTTTGGCACCACGTGATCAGAAATTCAGTGATGCCATACAGCTTTGACTTCCTCCATCTTTTTGTTTCACCATCCTCTTTATATCTGTGCCACTTAGAGGCACATAATTACTACAGCAACTCCAGGAGTTATTTCCATGCGTGATGATGGTCAGAGGAAGAGGAAGTCAACATTTTCGTGTGTTCCTTTTAAAGAGCAAGAAAGTCTTTCTTAAAACCCCTCAGACATCTTCTTGTGTCTCTTCAGCCAACACTGCCTTATATGTGCACTGATTACCCATAACAGAAATGGTTCTCTGCATGATTACCTTGCCCCAGTCAGCACTCATTTCCTGAGACTCCCCCGAAACACATGGAAATATGACACAAGTATGAGACAAAGTCAGAGTTTTGTTAGGAAAGCAGAATGCATGTGGGAAATTGATTTTCACAGGGAAAGTTAAAATGCAAAAATAAATAAAAATCTCAGAGGTAACGAAAAGCCAATAGATACAGAATGCCAGATATCTAGAGAACATGACATTTCCAAATGTGTTATACTTATTTTCCTGAGCTTGTGGTCTTTGTGCCATCTATATGGAACTCTAGAAAAACATCTCTACATCTCTCCCTTTTTATTCCAGGATAGACTTCACCTAACAAACACTATCTTAAAACTACCCTTTAAGTTACCTTTTCTAATCATTTAGACTAAGAATCACCTTGATTCTTTTCTTAAATGACAATTCTAATAAATAGAAGGTAGTTGCTTAAGTCATTGTGTGGAAAAGAGTATATGCTATGTTAATTGTGTCTGCTAAATGCTGCAAACATTTAAATAAGGAACCATGTTCCAGGGACTTGCCATCCTTGATAAATTTTTGGTCTAAATACAGACCAAAAGAAGTAGAAAATTTAGCATTCCTCATGATTCCTGTTTCCTAGCCAAAGACTCATCACTATCAGGATAACTGACGCTAGGAAATGACCACTCTCTGAAGGAAGTCACACCCATTAATGATAGGGATACAGCCCTGTCCTTGCATCTCTCTGTAATGGAGTAGTCACCCTAGGGTAACTATTCATACAACAAGATACATATTACAAATCAGAGGGCTATCTTTTTATTACAGAGGCATCTGAGGAGGGTATCTTCTGCTCAAAAAATATTTTATTTCCAACCTTATGTACTAAATTCTTCCTAAGGTTGAATTTTCCAAGTATTCTCCTTATGTTTCTCTCCATTAAGGAATGAGCTCAGATAAAGGAATCAGATTGGCTTCATTTAATAACCTGGAAGTAGAGTAAAAAAGTTACTTTCAAAAAATCTTTGCCTCTTTTAAGATCATGAAGATTTTCTCTTAAATTTTCTTATAAAATGTTATTCCACGTTTTAAGTTTAGCTTTGTTATCCACCCTAAATCACTGCTTGGGAATGATGTGTAATCAATGTTGTTTCTTTTTCCACCCATGTACATGTAATTTTTCTAGCTGTGTCCCCACCCAAATCTCATCTTGAATTCCCATGTGTCATGGGAGGGACCTGGTGGGAGGTAATTGAATCATGGCAGCAGGTCTTTCCCATGCTGTTCTTGGGATAGTGAATAAGTGTCACAAGATCTGATAATTTTAAAAAGGGGAGTTTCCCTGCACAAGCTCTCTTCTCTTGTCTGCTGTCATGTGGGAGGTGTCTTTCACCTTCTGCCATGATTGTGAGGCCTCCCCTGCCATGTGGAACTTTAAGTTCATTAAGCCTTTTGTAAATTATCCAGGCTAGGGTATGTCTATCAGCAGCATGGAAATGTACTAATATAGTAAATTGGTATCAGTAGAGTGGGACCTTTCTGAAAAAATACCTGAAAATGTGGAAGCAACTTTGTAACAGGCAAAGGTTGGAACAGTTTGGAAGGCTCAAAGGAAGACAGGAAAATGTGGGAAAGTTTGGAACTTCCTAGAGATTGCTGAAGGGCTTTGCCCAAAATGCTGATAGTGATATGAACAACAAAGACCATGATGAGGTAGTCTCAGATAAAAATGAGGAACTTGTTAGGAACTGAAGCAAAGTTGACTCATTATGTTTTAGCAAAGAGACTGGCAGCATTTTAACACTGCCCTAGAGATTTGTGGAACTTTGAACTTGAGAGAGATGATTTAGGGTATCTGGCAGAAAAAATTTCTAAGAAGCAAAGCATTCAACATGTGACTTGAGTGCTGTTAGATGCATTCAGTTTTATAAGGGAAGGAGACATAAAAGTTAGGAAAATTTGCAGCCTGGCAATGCAATAGAAAATAAAACCCCATTTTCTGAGGAAAAATTCAAGCCAGTTGCATAAATTTGCATAAGTAACAAGGAGCTGAATGTTAATATACAAGACAGTAGGGAAAATGTCCCCAGGATAAGTCAGATGTCTTCACAGCACTCCCTCCCATCACAGGCCCAGAGGCCTAGGAGGAAAAAGTGGTTTTGTGGACTGGGCCTAGGGTCCCTGTGCTGTGGTCAGTGTGGGGACTTCGTGCCCTGCATCCCAGCCACTCCAGCCTTGGCTGAAAGGGGTCAACATAGAGCTCAGGCTGTGGCTTCAGAGGGTGCAAGCCCTAAGCCTTGGCAACTCCCACATGGTGTTGAGCCTATAAGGACATAGACATCAAGAATTGGGGTTTGGGAACCTCAGCCTAGATTTCAGAGTCTATATGAAAATACACGGATGCCCAGGCCAAAGGTTGCTACAGGGGCAGGGCACTTATGGACAACCTCTGCTAGGGCAGTGTGGAAGATAAATATGTGGTCAGAGCCCCTGTACAGAGTCCCTACTGGGGGCACCGCCTAGTGGAGCTGTGAGAAGAGAGGGCCACCATCCTCTGGACCCCAAAATGGTAGATCCACCAACAGCTTGCACCATTCACCTGGAAAAGCTGCAGACACTCAACACCAGCTTTTGAAAGCAGCTGGGAGAGAGGCTGTATGTACCCTGCACAGCCACAGGGGCAGGGCTGCCTGAGACCATGCACCATCTCTCATATCAGTGTAACCTGGATATGAGGCATGGAGTCAGAGGAGATCTTTTTGGACCATTAAGATTTTTCTGCCCTGCTGGATTTTAGACTTGCATAGGGCCTGTAGCCCCTTTGTTTTGGCCAATTTCTCCCATTTAATGGCCATATTTATGCAATGCCTGGACCCCCATTATGTCTAGGAAGTAATTAGCTTGCTTTTGATTTTTACAGGCTCATAGGCAGAAGGATCTTGCCTTGTCTTGGATGAGACTTTGGATTATGAACTTTTGGGTTAAGGCTGAAATGAGTTAAGACTTTAGGGGACTTTTGGGAAAGCACGATTTGTTTTGAAATATGAGGACATGAGATTTGGGAGAGGCCAGGAGCAAGATGATACGGTTTGGCTGGGTCCCCACCCATATCTCATCTTGAATTGCCATGTGTCATGGGAAGGACCTGGTGGGAGGTAGTTGAATTATGGGAGCAGGCCTTTCTCCTGATGGTTTTGTGATAATGAATAAGTCTCATGAGATGTGATGGTTTTAAAAAGGGGAGTTTTCCTGTACAAGCTCTCTTCTCTTGTCTGTCGCCATATGAGATGTGCCTTTCACCTTCTGTTATGACTGTGAGGCCTCCCCAGCCATGTGGAACTGTAAGTTCATTAAATCTCCTTCTTTTGTAAATTGCCCAGTTTCAGGTATGTCTTTATGAGCAGCATGAAAATGGACTAATGCATCAAAATCCTTTTTATTTTTTTACTTGACTAAATTAATTAACTGTAATGAAATGAATTAACCATATTCAAGTGGGTCTAAATACAGAAAATGTATTATGTTCCATGATCTGTTTTCTACTCTAATACAAATATCATCCTTAATTCCTGAGATTTTTTTCACAAATTTTGAAATAAGGTAGTATAGTTAATTTAAGTAGTTATCTTTTTAAATATATTGATCTAATGTTTACAAATATATGACATTTTATTATGCAATTTTGGAATTAGCTTGTCAATTTCTTTAAAACCCCAATGGTATGTTGCACTGAAGTTGCATTGAACCTATAGAGCTGTCTGGAAAGAACTGACATCTTAACAACGTTTAGTCTTCCAATTCATGAAGAGGGTGTATCTTTCTATTTAGGTCTTCACAAAAAGATCTAACAGTAACAGAAAAGAAAAGCCTTGTAAATTAGGTAATATCAAAATTATAAATATTTACTCACCAAAATACACCATTAGGGAAATAAATAGGCAAGTCAGCCTTGCGAAAACATTTGCAGCATAGGTATTTGACAAAAATCTCGTACTGAAAATATGTAAAGAATTCCTATAAATTTACTATCACAGTGCAAATACCCCATTCAAAATGGGAAAAAACCCAGGGACTACACAACAGATGACATTTGAATGACTCCTAAGCACATGAAAATTTTTTGACATCATCAGTCACAGAGAAACTTGAATTATAATCACAGTTTAATCTCCTTTCACACACACTAACATGGCTAAATTGAAAAAGATGGACAGCACTAAATGTTGATGAGGGGTGAAGTAACTGACTTTCATATATTTCTCATGAGGATAAAAATGTTATGACCACTTCAGGTACCTTTTTAGTGACATCTAATAAGATGAAAAAAGCACGTATCTACAGCCCAGAAATTCCTCACCTTTGTTTTTACTGAGAGAAATAAAAACATTTATCTACAGAAGCACTTGTATAAGAATGCACACAGCAGCCTTATTCTTAGTAACTCCAAACTGGAAATACCTCGCTGTCACAAAGTGAGTGGATCAATTCATTGTGGTATGTTTGTATAGTGGAGTATACTCTACAATTAATAAAAAACAAACTGCTGATACATGTAATAAAAAGAATGAGTCTCAAAACCATATGTTGAGTAAAAATACTAAGACTCATAAAAAAAATGCACACCATATGATCCCACTGATGTAAAGTTCATATACAGGCAAAACAATTCTGTGGATAGAAGTGAGGCCAGTGATAGCCTCTTATGAATGGGTGTGAGACAGTTGAAAGACAGTGACCTGAGGGAACTTTACATTTATGATAGAAATAGTCCAGAACTGCTTTTGGAAGATAGATTGCATTGATATATTTAATAGTCAAATTTTATATAATAGAACATGTAACATATGTACAGTTGACTGTATGCTTATTGGATTATAATGTAATAAAAATAATGATTTTAAAAGTTCAGGCATGATAGACAATGATTAGTAAGGCTAAGCAAAATTTTTCTCTTGTAATTTTTTAAAAATGCTATTGAATATTGTCTATATACTGCTAAAATATTAGACTTAGGGTTGTTTGGGTAAGGAGAGAGGAAGAAGAAGGAATGATATTAATAAGGTGCAAAAGCCTAGAAAGCTCAGTTGTACATGGAGCATCACACTGTAGGAGGAGGTGTAAGTTATAAACCAGGGGTAACTAAAACCCCAGACCATGGACTGCTTAGCGGTCCGTGGCCTGTTTTGAAAACCTAGCTGCAGAGCGGGAGGTGAGCAGTAGGCAAGCAAGCATTACTGCCTGAGCTCTGCCTCCTTTCAGATCAATGATGGCATTAGATTCTTACAGTAGCACTAACAGTATTGTGAGCTGTGCATGCAAAGGATCTAGAGAGCGCACTCCTCATGAAAATCTAGTGCCTAATGATCTGTCACTGTCTCCCATCACCCCCAGAGAGAACCATCTAGCTGCAGGAAAACAAGCTCATGGCTCCCACTGACTCTATATGATGATGGGTACATAATAATAATAGAAACAAAATGCACAATAAATGCAATGTGCTTGAATTATTCTGAAACCACCTGTCCCATCCCTCTGATCCCTTTTCTTCTGTGACACTGGTTGCTGGTGCCAAAAAGGTTGGGAACTACTAGAATAAACAATTTAGGAATTACTATTATTTTCATATTTAAAAAGAAACAAAATATAAAAATCTTTTGTAATAGGAATAGGGACAATTATTATTATTCTGTCCCTATTGTATACTAAGGAAAGTATGTCCAGATCGTCCAGATCAAGAACTTTTTTTTTTTTTTAACACTTGGCTACTTACTCTTTCAACAAATATTTATTGAGTATCTACAAAGTACCAGATACTATTTTAAATATTTGTAACATATCAGTGTAAAAGACAAACAAATAAATAGGGCAGATTAAAATCTCTCCTCTCATGTAACTCATATTCCATCTGTGGTAAGGAAGACTTAATCAAATAAAAAGTAATAAGTAAACACATCACACATTATGGCAGAAGGTGATAAATGCTATGGAAAATAATTAGAATAGGGTGGGGTGGATTGGGAATGCTAAGTGCATGTTTGTGTGTGTGTATGCACATCTGCATGCCAGTTTTTAGTATTAAATCATATGTTTAGTGTAAGTGAGATTTAAGCAAAGATACAGGTCTTTTTGTGTCTTCATGTGTGTCTAGGAAGAGGGGACAGTTGCTGCAAAGGCCCTAGGACAGGAGGGTGCTGGGTGTTTATGAACATCCAGGAAGCTGGCATGGCCATACAGCTGGAGAAGAAGGACCGACAAAGAAAGGAGAAAAAGAGGTGGTCAGAGGAGTATTAAGAAATGTAGAGTTTTTAGGCCTTTGTAAATGGTTTTTACTTTGAGTAACATTGAGGTTTTGAGCAGAGTGGTAACATGGTGTCACATTTTAAAATAGTCACTCTGGCTACTAAATAGAAAATAGATTTAAGTGGGTCCAGGGTAGAAGTAGGGAAACATGCTAAGTGGATATTGCAGGAATCCAGGCAGCATGGTTGTGGTTCAGAGCAGGAGAGTAGCAATGAATGGTGTGAGAGGCCTTCTTATTTTGGATGCACTATGAATGAATGTAGAGCGGGGAAACTTTTCTGATAGATTAGTTGTTGAGTGTGAGGAGAAGAGAAGCTGAAGATGACTTCAAGGTTCATGGCCTGTGACCTAGAAGAATGGTATTATCATCCGTGAGACTTGGAAGGCTGTGGATAGAGCAGGGGTTGGAGTAACAGCCAGGGTGTATGAGGGTGCAGAAGTCTGTTAACTAATCTAGGAAAAATGTTGAGTAGAAAGTTGGATATGAGGATCTGGACTTTGGAGTAAGTTTGGGCTGAGAAAAAAATTCCAGGAGTTGCTATACACACATTTAGGCTGTGGGCCTGGATGAGATCTCTAAAGAAAATACATAACGGCTGGTTCCTAGAAGGTACACCCTTAGAAGCCAGGGAAAAGTGAAACCACCAAGTGAGAATGACAGGAAGCAGAGAATTGAGTGGAAGGAAAACCACAAACATGTACTATATAGGAGGCTGAGTGAACAAAAGTTTTAAGGAATGACTGATTAATGGTCACATGCTTTGTCCAAAATTTATTGAAGGCTGTAGTTGTTTGGAAGTTATTTGGGTCCTGATGAGGGTAATTTTTGGTGGAGTAATGGTGTAATTGGAGTATGTCAAAGATCTAGTGGAAGGAAAGAAATTGCAGACAGTGATTATACACACCTTTCCTGAGGGTATGCTAATTTAGATATGGAGATATCTTTTTCAGATATAAAGGAAGAAAGAGAGATCACAGCTGGGGAAGGTCTTAGAATGGAAAAGCCAAAGGGAAGTGTGCCTGGCCATGAGGGAGAGAATGATGACATGCTCTCATGGGCAGTAGGTCTACAGAGACTTAACAGAAGTGATGTGTCAAATACACAAAAATTAAGAAATGTAGTATGGAGTGTGGCATGTAAATCTTCTTTTCTGTAAAATATTTATAAAATCTATATTACTAGCATATTTACTGCAAATAATTTTTCTAGGGAAGTGAAAGAATACTGAGCTTATATACTAGTGTATGTTGCACCAAGATAGAGCCAGTCAATGTTGGTGACTTTTGTTGAATGTTTTCTCTATTGACTGTGCAGCACACCAAGGTAGAGACAGTCAATAGGGAAAACATTCAACAAAATCTTACACATCACTGTCTTCTGAAGCATATTCTAGTGAAGAAAATGTGTGCACAGAAAGGGCTGAAGATGAACAAATTGTACCACGCACCCTCATGGAACTTAATAGTCAGAGGAGATACACATGTACAAAAATTCCCATATGAAAGAGCATGCTTCATGTCAAAAACTAATGTAAAGTGCTGTGGATATTCTCAAGAGAGAGCTTACTTAAAATTAGGGAATCAAGGCAATTGATCATTTGATCTGGACCTTGAAGGATAAGCAGGCTTGCGTATGTGGAGAAAAGGGACATTTGGGAAAAAGGGGCAACCAGAGCATATGCAGGAAAAGAAAGCACAGAGCATATCTGGAGAACATTGAGGGGATTAACTAGCAAAGAGTTAATGGGCATAATGGATGAATAATGGGCAATAATGAACGTACAATGGGCAATAGCATAACTCAAAGGTGCTGGATAAATGGCATGAACAGAAAAGGAGGGGAAGGGATTGAGAGACCCAGTAAGATGGGCAATGTTTCAACATTTTTTCAGAACTCTTTTTAGGGCTCCATGCTCATATATAGCTTTCAACTGGTGTGCCAGGCATTGGACCAGCAACTAGATGGGATTGGCTTCCTTCCCATTGAACCAGGGCCACTTGTTGCATTGGGGACAACAAAAGCCAGTTTCTCAGCTGGAAAGAAGTGCTGTAATTGAGCTATAAACATGGTACAATGAAGGAACAAAAACAATGTATTGATTATTCAAGTCCTTATGGAATATAGATATTCATAGAAAATAACTGGAAGCAAAAATTTAAGATTTGTTATAATTGCTTCTAATTATTCTTAGTACCATGGAAAGAGCCACATACGCACAGGGGAAAGGAAGTAAATTTGGGCTAAAACATAGATGTTAATATACATTTAGTGTTTTTCACAGTGTTGAAATAGTTTTTCCATAAAATATTAAATTCTATGTGTTTTCCATACAATATAAAATATGCAAAATGCACTAGAGGAGAAAAAGTGTTCTGTGGTCAAATAAGTTTGGCAAAATGTTGCATATCATGTCCCCGCCTTGGAGATTCACCATATCTGTTGGCATTTAAAAATCTGTGAGAAGTTCTTCCATAGATAAAACTGTTTAATTTTGTTTAACTATGTGCATCCTAAACTAATTTGACCACAAACCCATTTTTACCTAACACATGAAATTTCACAAAATATATATTTCCGGGTACTCACTTTGGATCATGTTGATTACATTATTAGTAGAAACTCTTGATAGAAGAAAGGCCACAGAAGTGGTAGAAGCCAGTTGATTATTGTGGAAGAGGCCTTCCAGTTGAGAAGATATCACAGTGGATGGTCTCATCTCGTGAAGGAAGTAAGCCAACCAACAACTCTGTAATAAAGTGTACTATACGTGTAGCACCTAAATCAGGAACAGCACTGTTCATTGGAACTCAGTGCTGCCTTAATGCAGTGGAAAGCAACACCAATCAGAACTCAGCCAGTGCCCACGGAAGGAGCATTTAGACCAGCCCTAGGAAGCACTCTCCTACAGTTGTGGCCTCAGAGAACATAATCCACTCAAAGTTTTTTCTTTTAAAATCTATTAAAAATAAGACAAGAGCACTGATAACAATACCAAAAAAAAAAGCTTTTCAGTATATTGATGTGGTCCTGGTTTAGAAGCTGATTGTTAATTACCTTTTGTTGCTCCCAGTGGTTCTTTCCAATACACAATTCACTAGTTAGAATTAAGAATTAGTTTATGCCAGGAGCCATGGTGGCTCAGGCCTATTGTCCTGATGCTTGAGGAGGCAAATGATTAGTTTAATCTTCCCAACCTGGAATTCTCAGACCTTCTATGTTCCCTTTAAGTGCTACTTGAAAACCAGAAATACATATATATGTGTGTGTGTGTGTGTGTGTGTGTGTGTGTATATATACACACATATTTCTGAGCTCATCACTTTCTTTTTAAACAGTTTGTATCTCGCCCTCATGAAGTTTATAGTCAGATAGGAGAAACAGCATATATGACTAACTCATTCTTGCAGGCCTTGTGTTTTTCAAGTTATTTGCTTAATGCCCAAAATGCATTACATACAATATTTAATTCAAACTTATCACAGGTGATAGTTTTACCAGATATTAAGAAAAGCACCTCAATCCTTAGAGGCTTATCAAAACATACTTCTTTCTGGCTCACATTCATGCCCATGACAGGCCTTCAGCTTTGCTCCACATCTTCTTCATCCTGGAACCCAGGCTGAAAGAGCAGCTCCTGTTTTGGACTTGTTAATCACATGGAAAAGGGTAATGGATAGGGCACATTCATAGTCTTAAGCTTCTCATCATTTTTCTTCCAGTTACTTTTCATTGACTAAAGTAAATCCCATGGCCAAGTCAATCTGTCATGCAAAAGTGAATATAACCTACCCACAGGAAAGCACCATAGGGAAGAGGTTGCCAGGAGAAATAGCACATATTTGTGAACAAATATACAATCTACTATGCCTGAGATAACAAGCACATAAAAGATTTAGGCATTTAACCTTGAAAAAACCTTAGAAGTCATTTAATCGAATGCTTCTTTTCTATAGATGAGAAAACTGAGACTCAGAAATGATTTTTAACATATCAAATTTCAAATAGAATACTAGTTTCCAAATTCAAACCATTTATTAGATTTTTAAGTTTTTTCTCCTATAGCTTTATGGAAATATAATTAATGTACTACATATATTTAAATTTCAGAGAGTTATGACATATGTATTAACTGTGAAATAATTTCCACATGAAGATAATGAACATAGGAGAGGGGGCAGAGCAAGATGGTTGACTAGAAGCCTCCACCAATCATCCCCCCTTAGGAAAACCAAATGTAACAGCTATCTACACAAAAAAGGCACCTTTATTAAATCCTAATATTAGGTGAGTGATTACAGCACCTAGTTTTAAACTCATATCAGTGAAAGAGTCACTGTAGCGGGTCGGGAAAACAGTCTGGAATTGTTAACACTACCCCCATGCCCTGTCCTGTGGTACTGAGAGAGTATTTGTGTGTTTGAGAGAGGGAGAGCACAGTGATTTCTGTGGCTTTTCTTTGGAACTCAGTGCTCCCCTAATGCAGTGGAAAGCAACACCAGTCAGAACTGAACCAGTACCCATGGAGGGAGCATTTAGACCAGCCCTAGCCAGAGGGAAGTCACCCATCCCTTGGGTTTTGGCAAGCCTTGTCACCACAGGCTGAAGTGCTCTGGGGGTTCTAAATTAACTTCAAAGGCAGTCTAGACCACAAGGAATGCAACTCCTAGGCGAGTCCTGGTGCTGTGCTGGGCACAAGACCTAGTGAGACACTGGCTGGGCAGCCAGGGGAGTGCTTGCACCATCCTTCACCCAGCCTCAGTCAGCACAGCTTGCAGCACGAAGGAGACCCATTCTTTCTGCTTAACAAGAGGACAGTGAAGAGTACAGAGGACTTTGTCTTACAACTTGGATACCAGCTTAGTCATAGTGGGATAGGGCACCCGGCAGAGTAGCGAGGCGCTAGCTCCTGCATGACATTTCTAGACTCACCTTTGGCCAGAAGGAATCCCCCTGCCTGAAGGGAAGGACCTAGTCCTAGCAAGATACATCACCTTCTGGCTAAGGAGCCCTTGAGCCATGAATAGTCAACAGCAGTAATCCGGTACTAACTGCCATGGGCCTTGGGTGACACTCTGAGATGTGCTGGCTTTAGGTGTGACATAGCACATTAGCAGTTGTGGTGGCTAATATGAGAGACTCTTTTTGTTTGAAAATAGTGGAGGGAAAAATAAAGAGGACATTATCTTGCAGTTGAGGTACCAGCTCAGCCACAGTGGGGTAAAGCAACAAGCATGCTTTTGGGGTTTCCAATTCCAAGTGTTGGTTTTTGGTCAGTATTTTTGGATATACCCTGGACCAAAGGGGAGCCTACTGCCCTAAAGGCTGAGTTCTAGGCCTACCAGCATTTACCACAAGCAGATTGAAGAGGCCTTGGGCCTAAAGTGAACATAGTGGTAACTTGACAGTAGTCTTTATAAGCTTGGGGTGCAATTGGACACACAGAGAGACACCTTTATCTGGAAAAAAGGGAGGGAAGAGTGAGAAGAATTTGCCTTGTGGTTTGGGTGCCAGCTCAGCTGTACTATGATAGAGTAGCAGGTAGATTTCTAAGGTTTCTGACTCCAGGCCCTGGTTCCCTGATAGCATCTCTAGACCCAGCAGTTCCCAGGGGAACTCCCAGCCCCTAACTAAAAGACACAAGCCTAGCTGGCTTTGCCACCTGCTGATTGTAGAGCTCTGGGGCCTTGAGTGAACATAGACAATAGCCAGGTAGTGGTCGAAGTGGTCCTTAGATGAGACCTAGTATTGTGCTTGCTTCAGGTCTAATCCAATACAGTCCCAGCCGTGGTGGCCACAAGGGTGCTAGTGTCATCCCTCCTGCAGCTCTAGGAAGCTCAGCACAAAAAGAGAGACTCCATTTGTTTGATAGAAAATAAGGAAAGAGAACAAGAGTCTCTGCCTGGTAATCCAGAAAATTCTTCCAGATCTTATCCAAGACCACCGATGTGGTACCTCTATGAGCATCCAAGAAGCACAGGTTACTGGGCTTGGAGTTCTCCCTAATGCATATTCGGCTGCAGTGATCAAAAGTGTAGATCACAACACTCAAATCCCTTTGAATAAATGGAAAGCCTTACTAAGAAGGTTGAGTACAAACAAACCCAGACTGCCAAGACTACAATAAATACCAAAATCTTGAATGCCCAGACACTGGAAGACATCAAGACCATACAGAAAAACATGAGCTGATCAAAAAAGTGAAATAAGCCACAAAGGACAAAGCCCAGAGAGAGAGACATATGTGACATTTCAGACAAAGAATTCAAAAGCTGTTTTGAGAAAGCTCAAAAAGAGATTCAAGATAACACAGAAAAGGAATTTAGAATTCTATCTGATAAATTTAACAGAGATTGAAATAACTAAAAAGAATTAAGCAGCAATTCTAGAGCTGAAAAATGCAATGGACATACTGAAGAATGCATCAGAGTCTTTTAATAGCAGAATAGATGGGACAGAATAAATAATTAGTGAGGTTGAAGACAGGCTATTTAAAAATACACGGTCAGACGAGACAAAAGAAAAAAATAATAAAAAAGAATAAAGCATGTCTATAAGATTTAGAAAATAGCCTCAAAAAGGCAAATCTAAGAGTTAATGGGCTTGGCCTTAAAGTGGAAAGAGACACAGAGAGACAGATAGACAGACACACACACACACACACACACACACACACACACACACACACACACAGAGAGAGAGAGAGAGAGAGAGACAGAGACAGAGAAAGAGAGAGAGAAGTTTATTCAAAGGGATAATAACAGAGAATTTCCCAAACCCGAAAAATATATCAACCTTCAAGCACAAGAAAATTATAGAACACAAAGCAGACTTAACCCAAAGTAGACTACCTCAAGTCATTTAATAATTAAATTCCTAAAGGTGAAAAATAAAGAAGGGATCTTAAAAGCAGCAAGATAAAAAAAAAAATAACATACAATGAAACTCCAATATGTCTGGCAGTAGACTTTTCAGTGGAAACCTCACAGAACAAGAGAGAGTGGCATAACATATTTAAAGTGCTGAAGGAAAAAAAAGCTTTTCCCTAGAATAGTATATCCAGCAAAATATGCTTCAAACATGAAGGAGAAATACTTTCCCAGACAAACAAAAGCTGAGGCTTTTCATCACCACTGGACCTGTCCTACAAAAATGCTAAGGTAGTTCTTCATCCTGAAGTAAAATAAAGGGATGGAAAAAGATATATTTCATTCCAATGGAAACCAAAAAAGAGCAGAAGTATCTACACATACATCAGACAAAATAGATTTCAAGACAAAATTTATATACAGAAAAAAAGAAGGTTATTATGTAATGATGAAAAAGTCAATTCAGAAAGAGAATATAACAATTGTTAATATATATGCACCCAACACTGGAACAACCAGACATATAAAGCAAACATTATTAGAACTAAGGAGAGAGATAGATCCCAATACAATAATAGCTGGAGACTTTAAAACTCCCCTTTCAACATTGAACAAATCTCCCTGACAGAAAATCCATAAAGAAACATTAGATTTAATCTGTACTATACACCAAATGAACCATCCGGTGACTGCAGAATACATATTCTTCTCCTCAGCACATGGATTATTCCCAAGAACAGATATGGTGGACCACAAAACAATTCTTAAAATATTCAAATAATTCAAATAATGTCAAGTATTTTCTCTGACCACAATGGAAGTAAAATAAAAGTCACTAACAAGAGGATTTTTTGAAACTATATAAACACATGGAAATTAAACAGTATGCTCTCAAATGACCAGTTGGTCAATGAAGATGTTAAGAAAGAAACTGAAAAAAATTTTTTGAAACATACGATATAACACAACATATCAAAACCTATAGGATACAGCAAAAGCAGTAGTAAGAGGGAGTTTATTGCCATAGGCACCTACATTAAAAGAGTAGAAAAACTTAAACAATAATAACAGAACATATCAAAACCTATAGGATACAGCAAAAGCAGTAGTAAGAGGGAGTTTATTGCCATAGGCACCTACATTAAAAGAGTAGAAAAACTTAAACAATCTAACAATGCATCTTAAGAAGCTAGAAAAGCAATAGGAAAGCAAACCCAAAGTTAGTAGAAAAATGCATGATAAAGATCAGAGCAAAAATACATCAAACTAAAACAAAAGTTGATTTTTGAAAAGCTAAAATAAACTAAAAAGAGAGAGAAGAGGCAAATAAATAAAATCAGAGATAAAAAAGGATACATTACAACATTTTCATATCTTATTTTTAGTTATTTCAAGTGGTAAGTCTGGCCCTTCTTGCTCCCTTGTGGTTAAAAACAGAAGTTGAATTTTTAAATTTCTTAATTGTTTTTCTGTTTTATTATTATAGATATAATTTGCTGAAACTATGGTTTTAGCAGACTTGTTAATGTCAAGAACTTAGGCATACCTGATTTGCAAAGTTGAATAAGGCTGTTAAGAGCCTTAGGATAGAGATTCACTGTTAACAACTGATGGAAACTGGTTGGTACAGATTAATCATGAGAAGAGCAATGATAATATTAAAATCAGAATTAAGTTGTTGCTTATTAGAATTTATTTTTTTTAATTAAAACGGTATGAATTTTACTGTCAATGTAGTTATAAATAGTTGCGTCAGAGAGGGTGATGTTAAGTCACACAGCAAATTGAACATTCATCACCCCAATTTTCCAGAACAAGAGTCTTAAAGTAATTGTTTAATGAAAAGAATCAGAAATATTTTTTTAATTTTCCCAAATCTAAGGATTTAGAAAGCTTTAATATAGATACAATGCTTTTTCAGGCTTAAGAGCAAGAAACTCTCTTGTGGTTAACACTTTGTGGGGGTAAAATTGTTGGTCACTGTTGTGGATTAATTATCATGAAAGCTCCAATGTGTTCACACATTCCTGTTTCCATGCCTTTCAATAGTGCCCTCTTAAACTAACTCTGGCCTTGGCCATGTGGCTTCATTGGGTCAATGGGATGTTTGCAAATGTAATATAAGTAAGGACTTAAAAAGCACTTGCACATTGGGTCTTGCTTTTCTCCTCTTGTTGGAACCATACTGTCACTCTTTACATAAACTTGGGCTTAACTACTGGGTATTGATAGACCTTACTAAGGAGAAAATAGGAACCCCAGTTGACCTGGCAGCTGACTGACCATGGTTGATTCCTGGCTGAAATCTGCTCTCCAGGCCCAGATTACCTGAGCCTAGCCCAAACTGCCTACTGATGGAATGTTGAGTTAAATTCTTTTGTTGAAATTTAAAACACTACATTTTGGGGTGGTTTGTCATGCAGCAAAACCAACTAATAAACTCTCTTAGCTGTTGTGAGTCTAGGTGAGATAGAAAAAATTGCTCTACTTCCTGTGTTTTGCAGAAATGGTACTGGAATTAGTTGGGTACTCCTGGTTGAGTTTCAGCTTTTATTCTAGTAAAAAGTTATTCAATTTGTAGGATATCCTGTGTTTTGGTGCCTTCTCTAAAAAAATGAGAAAATAGAGTTAGACAATGTGTTTGTAATTTCTTGTAACTCTGTTTATTTTAATATGTTCTTGGGAGGTGGTAGCCTATTAAGCTCACCACATGACTGTTTAACACATTCCTCTGTAGTTTCCACTGTTCTATCTGTATAAAAGCTATTTTCTACAGAATGAAAAAAAAAATTTAGAAGTATTTAATGCAGAGTATTTAGGAGTCCTAAATGTTTGCTCCTTTTCGTGTATATTCTATCTTAATCCATGGCAGAAACATCTATGCATACACAGAAGCTAGAAAATTCAGAGCCATTGTCCTTATAATATCCTCTCTTATTTCTATCCAGTCATCAAATCTTATTGTTTTGCTTTAAAAATCCCCTTTATATCTAACCATTCCACATTGATACCAGTTAAAAACCTAAATTGGATTTTGCTGTTTCCCTACAGAAAACCTCTTTGAATGCAAAATTTCATTGGTCATTATCGTAGATATTTGCTTCTTGTCTCGGTAGCATCCATTCTTAATTTTTGCCTTTTGAATAGTACCCTGAATTTTTCAGTGATGAGATTTGGGAGGCAACAACCTTTTGCTTGGCTCTGAGAATGAGATTTGATTGGCTTAAGCAAAAGCAAATGAGCCTGTCCACAAATCCCTGCCACACTGATTGGTTTAAGAACGGGCATGCTTGCCAAGTCAAGGCATGGCCAAAAAGCCTCAATTCTTTGACTTTAGTTGAGTTGTTAGAGAATAAATTTTTCTTTTAGTGTCCACTAAGCATAATAAATAGGCATGTAACCTTGAAGCAAGGCCATTGAAAGAAACCAACCTGTAAAAACATGGTTCAGAAAAGATAAAGGGAAACTGAACATTGTCACATTGTTTGAACTCCACATTCAGTCTCATCTGAAATTACAATCACTCTGGACTATTCCCTCAGGTGAATCAGTTAGATTCTCACTCCCTTCCTCCCTTTTTCCATCCCTCTTTTCCTTCCTTTCTTCCTCTTCTTTTTTCCAATTAAGTGTTTTAGAACGAAGGATTCCAAATAATTAAGTTTTTCATGGTTTAGCTGAGAAAATTTTTTTTTAATTTTAGTGACATCTGTTTATTCATTTCCTCTAATCAGTCTACAGTAAACAAATAATATAAATGATAATTTAATTATGTTTGTACAGCTGGAATAAATACTATGAAGGAAAAGTGGAAGATTCCAGTAAAAATCTATAGTAGGGAAAACCAAATCCTCTTTGGGTGTCAAGGAAAGCTTCAAGGAAGAGTCACTTCAGTTCAGACCTGAAGGCCTAGGGACACCCTCGCTCTTGCTAGTTTTCTGGAAGTCACGGCTTTCCTTGTATCTCTCAAGCCTAAAAGTCGAGGAGTTGTTTTATTAGTGTGAATACTGAGTATCCAAGTAGGTACAGTTCACACAGGGAATATTCTTAGAAAGGGACATGATAGTCATATGTAGATCCTATCCTGAGTGACACTTTTTTTTCTCTCTGCTTATGCTTTTGAAACACCTTTAAGAAAAATACCTTCTTTTTCACATTTCTTTTTAGATGTCAGCTGCTATTTGGAGTTGCTGGAGCAAACATAACCAGTTTTCAGTTGCAAGTTGAAGACGCTGTGTTCCTTTTCTTCTCTGGTAGCTTCTTTTTACCATCACAGTTTCTCCCTGTTGGGGATAATTCTTCACCACCTGCATATGCAACTGATGGTTTCCAGGTCTCCACAGAACACCTTCATTAAACACACTGATGGAAAGTTTGGTTCTATCATGAAGGAAACATCTGTCAGCTACTTCCAGAAAGTGAGGGTTGCCCTTCCCTCAACTGTGGCAGGGAACTGAGGACACAACATCACAGACTAACTATTCTAACAAAGAATCTTGGGTTTAAAATAGAAATTTCAGCAAACTACATCACTTTTAGCAAGTAGCAGTCAGGATCATCTAGCACTGAATACAAATATGACTTCTCTTAGTGAGAGCCTGTGAATGTATCAGATTTAGAGGGTATCTGTGTAAATGATATTCTAAATTTAAATGTTCTGGGAGCATAGATTGAACTAACTGTCCGGAGGGATTTGTCTCAGAGATAGCTAAATCTTTGTGGAAGACTTCCACTCTGTCAAATGTGGCCAAGAGATTTCATATTCTAATCCATTTGGGTGGTGGCTTTTTATTTCAAAATCATTTTGGCTTTCAAAGCATGTTTGTAATTTTTGTAACTTCTTTTCAGCCATTCAATAAAATAACTCCAAAAGACAGGAAGATGCATTGACTACTCTGACTCCTATCAATAGTGGAGAAATCAGTGGTGAACTTTCTGAATTTTATAAGAAGTTTCTTTCATTGCTATTTTGATTCTCTAGAAAACTGGACCTTGTTTGCCTTTAGATGCATTCTTGCTAGATACGCAGCATCTGCTTAGTGACATTTAAGATAACCTTTAGGAGTTGTTTATTTGTATGGTGACATGCATGCAAGAATTGTTCATGGATATGAACTCTTTCTTAGAACCACTCAGCAATAAGAAAGACTGAATTTCCATGGGCCATTTGCATATAAGAACAGATTTATTAATCTGATAGAATGTGATAGAGCAAAATTAATTTTGTGCTTAATGATAATGCATTAGACAAATAGGAAATACATTTATGCTCTTATTTCATTTCTATTTTGGATATTATTCGTTCAGATAAATAAGGAATGCTTTCTCTTCACTTGCTCTTTGAGTAGACATTGTGAAGCAATTTTGCTCTCCTGATTGTTTAAAGTGGATTAAGGTTTTAGAAGAATGAGATGGTTCAAAGAGTTTTCAAATTATTTGGAGGAAGTTTTGTTATCCAGGTATCTCTGGAAATTCTTTCTCAGGTACAGGGGAAAAATTTTTCTCTCTCATGTGTTAAATTTCAAACATGTTTTAAATCTTCTAGTGGTCCAACGTGGGCCAAACCATTCCATAATATCCAGTTTGACAGAAATGTTATGGAGCTAGTTAATTTTGGAAATAATAGTGAAACAACATGCAAAACAAAATTTAGAAGAAACTACCTGTGATTCTATAAAGTTCAAAGTTTATTGTAAAATTCTCATTACCTTGGGAAAAAAGTTATTTTTGTTTAATGGTGGAACAGGACTTTGATTGTTAGACTCACTGAAGAGGGAAAAATTTGAGGCCACTGTTTCTTGTAGGAGTTTTTGAATGAAGCCATTAAGTGACTGCTTATTTCTTGATCGAGTCAGGCCAATTAATTTATACTCATTGTGATAAAATTTTAAAACACCTTGTATGTACAAATACATGAATAGATGAGTTAAAGAATGAATAGCAAAAGTGTATATCTAATTAGTGAAAAGTGAATTATGGAAGATTTCGGTATAATTGTTTTGTTATAGCAGTATGAAAAATCTTAATAGAATTTTCTGCCAGCTGAAGGCTTTTTATATCTGCTTTAAAAAATAACTTAGAAAAATTTATATTTAGTATATGTTTCACACTTAAAGTTTGGTTTTTAAAGAAGTACTATTGAAATACTTGAAAAACGTTTTTTCTCTTTAGAAGGTCAAAGAGTTGCATACAATTTACTTAGCTTGTATACATATTTATACCTATAAATAGTACAAAGCTTTGCCTTTTTGTAATAGTTACAGATCACGTAGATGAATTTTAATGTTTGGAAAACTGTTACCACATGTGAAAGAATAGTAAAGATGGTAGGGCGGAAATGGTTATTTTTAAGGAAGTCAGAAGACACATGGAAATGCAGACATCCCCAAGGGCCTCTGATTCAGCCACACTTGAGTGAAGTCTGGAGTCCACACCTTGTGTGTATAAGCATGATAAACACTTATTGTTATTTCCATTCTAATACAACTGCCTTTACTTTTTTCTGTTAACGTCATCTTTCTTTGGAAAACTACTCCTTACATCCTTCCATGTGGTTCCATAATGGATCCTAAGCCCTTTCCATCCCCTCCAAACTAGCAGGTGGACCATTTGCAGCACTTCGCCAGCCCGTTGCTGGGTCCCATTGTTGCATCAGAATCCTTCCCCAGAATATTTCAGTCTTGAGTGTTGGTTATGTTGAGGCTATGTCCTTTTCACTTTAGTGGTAAAGACAGGGAATCTGACCTGTTCATAGCCTTATTCCCTGCTCATGGAGACTGTTACTGTGCAAGAGGAAAGGATGCAAGGTTGTAACATAAGAGAATTTCTGGTTTTATTTTCTGCTCTCTTTCCTGATTTGTGGTGTTGTTTTGTTCTTCCTTTAATTTTGTGACTACTCCTTGTTTTCTTCAGATAAATGAATTCTTCTTTCCCAGTGACATAATAATTAAGTATTAAACTGGCTCAATTCCTATCTACATCCACGATTTACCAGTTCTGTTGGTGTGGACAAGTCTCTTGAGTTCGCTGAGCCACATTTTCTCATCTGTCAAAAATAAGACAAAGAGATTAACTACCTCATGTGTGAGAAATACTTAGCTAAATGCTTGGAACACAGTAAGTTTTCAGTGAATGTTAGTTGTTGCTCTAAATGTTATAGTTTAAGGTATCTTCCATTGAAATTTTGTCACTTCCACTCAAAGGAGTCGTGACACACAGTATAGTAGAAAATATTTGCAGACTACCCATCTGACACAGGATCAACAACCGGAATATGGAAAGAACTCAAACAACTCTATAGGAAAAAAATCTAATGATCCAATCAAAAATGGGCAAAAGATCTGAATAGACATTTCTCACAAGAAGACACAGAAATGGAAAACAGGCATATGGAAAGGTGCTCAACATCATTGATCATAAGAGCAATGCAAAATAAAACTACAATGAGATATCATTTCACCCCAGTTAAAATGGTTTTTACCCAAAAGACAGGCAATAACATGCTGGCAAGGATGTGGAGAAAAGAGAACCCTTGTACACTGTTGATGGGAATATAAATTAGTACAACCACTCTGGAGAAGAGTTGGGAGATTCATCAAAAAACTAAAAGTAGAGCTACCATTTGATCCAGCAACTCTATTCCTAGCTATATCCATAAAAGAAATATAATAAAAATACATAGAGATATCTGCACTCCCATGTTTACTACAGCACTATTGACAATAGCAAAGATTTGGAAACAACCTAAACATCTATCAGTAGATGAATGGAATAAGAAAATGTGGTACATACACACAGCGGAGTACTATTCAGTCGTAACAAACAATGAGATCCTGTCATTTGCAACAACATGGATGGAGCTAAATGTGGTACATACACACAGTGGAGTACTATTCAGTCATAACAAACAATGAGATCCTGTCATTTGCAACAACATGGATGGAGCTGGAGGGCACTGTAAGTGAAGTAAGCCAGGCACAGAAAGGCAAACTTCTCATGTCCTCGCTCATTTGTGGAAGCTAAATATTAAAATACCTAATTTTACGAAGATAGAAAGTAGAAGGATGGTTACCAGAGGCTGAGAATGGTATTTGGAGTGGTAGGCAGAGAAGTGGGAATGGTTAATGGGTACAAAACATTAGTTAGATCAAATGAATAAAATCTAGTATTTGATAGCACAACAAGGTGACTGTAGTCAGTAATACTTTAATTGTACATTTTAAAGCAACTCAAAGTGTATAATTATATTGTTTGTAACACAAAGGATAAATAATCGAGGTGGTGGATACCCTTTTTACCCTGTTGTGATTATTACATATTATATGACTTCATCAGAATATTCCATATATCCCATAAATATACAAACCTACCTTGCATCCTCAGAATTGAAAATTTAAAAAGTTCTGTTAGTCATTGACTTTAATCAAATATTTGCTATCCCTGTTGCCTTCCATATGAATGCTAGCTTCATAGAATCTCATTTAATAAAGTATTCTTGTACTGTATTTAATGTTGTAGAAATTAACTTCCAATATATCCAAAATGGAAATTTCACCCCAAAGTACTAAATGACTATTCTATAACTTCAAATATAATCCTAGCAATTATAAAGAAGGCATAATAGGCTAATCTGTGATCTAATTGGGACATTGGAAATTCAGGAAACATAAAGCAGTACACATAATTTATCCAGTAGGCAGAATGGGCGCTGAGCACCTAGGGCTTTCTTTTTATAAAGTCTCTAGATGATATACTGCAATGGAATTTTATCACACTCGATGGATGTCTTTACCGCGGATGAACTGTAAAGTTGTCAATGCAGACATTGTGTTTATGTGAGTTTTCCCTTTAGGTCCACAGACACATGACATGCATATCACCAAAAGAGGAGGAAAGAGAAATGATGGGAACGTAAAACATTGAGCAGAGCTACAAAGAGAATGAGACTTCTCTTTGACACATATTGTATGACATTTGCAAAGTATTGGGAATACTTTTGGTATATTTAACTGGTAAAATATTTTTTAAAACCCTGTAACTCTTTGCTTCTTTTCTTTATCAGTGACAATACGTGTCTGGGCTGACAGTACTCTGCACAACCATAGCTTTAATTACGTATCTAATATGTCTCCCTGAGCCTGCTTACACCATCCTGTTTTCATGCTGGCTTCTAAAAATCTTTAAAAAATATTAAAAGATGACATTTTAAGTCCTATTTTGGTTCCTGGAGTTAGGAATTTTATACACTGAAATTTATCAAGGCAAAACACTTTTTTACTTTACATTGATATCACCCTCTCACATCTTTCTCTAACTGTAAATTTGCAACACAGATTAAAGATGGGTCAAAGGATCAGGTTTGACAAGGAAGATTTATGCTGAAGTTTAGTTAAGCTTTAGAACAGATACGGTAACTTTTTATGAAAGACTAACGTACACTGACATATAGAGAGCCAGAAAAAAAATTAACGGTATAGAAAAAACAGGGCTACAAAAATGAAGTATGTTAATAACACACTATTGGCTTTGCTTGAGGAGATGAGAAGGTGTAAAAGGATGTGTTTGTGTGTGTGTATTTGAGTGTGAATGTGTCTGTGAAATAATGTGTGTTGAGAAAGGAAGCAGAAAATTTTCAAGCAGTTTTATTTTTTTCCTTTAAGAACATTTTAGATTCACAGAATCTCATTTCATGTGATATTCTTGTACTGCTCTTAATCTTGTAGAAATAAACTTCCAACATTTCCCAAACAGGAATGTCACGCAAGGGCAGTGAACGCTGCTGCTTCTGTTTCTACCAACTTGAATAATCTATTAATAGACTTTTGTCATGTAATCTACTTAGACTAGTTGATTTACTAACTTACATATGAAGAGGCAATTATTTGCCTGTAGAAATCATGAGTATCTGAAATTGTAAAAGTCTATTATGTTTAAAACAAATGTAAAGATTCTGGTGTAATTCCAAATTGATATTATTACTTTCTCTTTCTTTAGGAAATAGAAAGTGAAGTAGTCTATTGAATACTCTCTCATTAATGTAACCCATATTATTTTATAAATTCTAGTGAGGGATTTGAAGATTTAAAGTTTTACCACAAACTAGCTTTGTGACCTTGCACAAACTACTTACTTTGTTATTCTCTGTGATTTTCAGTTCCCCTTATCAAGCAAATGGAATAATAATATCACTCACTTCATGGGGTTTTAAAATAAAGACCAAATAATATATTACGTGTGATTTGCCCACGTTTTTTTTTTTTTTTTTTTTTTTTGACACAGAGTAAGTGCTCAGTATAAGAAACTGGAAGTTCTGGGAAAGGTTGGATTACGTCATTTTCGGAAACAGAATTTCTCTTGTCTTACCTTAACATGACCTTTTTTTGAAGTGGTTCTCCCCATGGAAACCTCCAGCCCTGGTCCAAGAAGTCAGAATCTGCAGCATTTGTTTAGAATGTTTAGGGAAATAAATCTCTCCTGCCTCCTGCTTCTTTTTTCCTGTGCTGTTCCCTGAGGAGGGCTACTTAATGGTCTTTCTTTCTTTTGTTCTAACTTCCATTTGGCTACTAGTGCCCAGAGTCAACTGGAGCCTGCTTCCTTTTCTGAGCACCCAATAACCACTGTGATTCCAGATGTACTTAACATGGTAAAGACTTTAAAAGGTCCTGGTGGCTTACAACTCGTCAAGTGTGCATTTTTAACAGATGGTTCCTATATTTCCATTTTGTCAACTCCGCATCAGCCATCCTCATCAGGACTCTGCTCCTTGTTTTTTTTATGTTTTTATCCCTTGGGCTCTATATGGAAGCTATCTCTTTGGGTTTCTGCTTGTACATACTTGCAAAAGGTTTGGTTAATTACCATATTACAACTCTCAATTGTAGAGTCCTGGTTAGAATTTAGAGCTCTGTTAATAATAGAAAGAAGGTGAGAATTAGTTGGTTCCCAGATTATTTTAGAGGCCTTTGAAGGCCTTAGCACTAGATTGAGTTCTGAGTTCTAAGAACTATAGGCCATTTTGTGCAAAAAGAATGAAAGTGTAGAAGGCAGGGATGACTACTACGTTTTTGATATAATGTGAGTTGTGGAGAACATATTAATTACCTGGTCAAATATTTTCTTAGCATCATCCTACCTCCCACTCTGTTTTTCTCCTCTTCTAGTGCCTTTCTTTCCTGAAACCTTATGTCTTCTTTCACTTAAATATTACCTCTTCATTCTATAGCACTCCAGGATTTTTTTCCCTCTCTTCTATTAGAATTTTCATTGCCTCAGTTATTTTTTTTAATTAGAGAGTTGATAAAAGAGTGATACCAGAAAACTAATTCATAGTACTACCATTAATAACACTTCATATGTGCCAGGCATTTTTCTAAGCAGTTACCATAGAGTAAATCACTTTAAAATTTCACAGATATCCAATGAGATAAATTCTGTTTTTATTATCATTTTGCAGGTGAGTAAATTAATACAGAGTGATTTAGAATTATTTGTTTGCTGCATAGCTTACATAGTAGAGCTGAGATTGAGCTTGTCTTACTCTAGGGTCAATGTATTTAACCATCATTTTATCCTGCTCTGTTTCAGAGTAGGGCTGATTTTCTTGAAGAAATAATCATTTTATACATTTCAAGCATATTGGAGAAAGCATTTTGGGGAATGTGGGCTAAAATGTTAGGTTCAGCCTGGATCTAGACCTCAGGGTCAACTGCCTTTTGGTATTCCTGTTTTTATATCTTCCCTTTTCACTTCTAAACTCAAAGAACTCTACTTTCCAAAGCTTCAGTGATGAACTGATAGGAACTCTGAGGTGAGGTAACCAAATCCTTTTTAAAGTATTTTGTGTGAGATGAATGTTTATAAATTGGAAATCCCCCTGTTTGACTTTGAACCCAACTTCGATGTCCTAAATCTCAAATAGAGTAATTATTATATTCCTAAATCTACTTATACTTTTAGAGCCTTCTTAACAGTTGTAGAGGGTGTGTTTAATAATAGGACAACCTAATTTACTTGGATAAAAATGAAACTCTATGGACAGAGGCTTTTGCAGTCAAACCCTATTACTGCAACAAAATGGGAAGGAGTGATGAGAAACTGCTGCAAAAATAAATCCCCCAGTCTTTCCTCTTTAAATTTCTAATGCTTATATTCGGTGTTAACTATGTTTAGTTTATGATTTTTAATTTCCTTTGAATGGTTAAAGGAGAAATCACTTATAAAAGAGACAAAACTTAATAGAAAATCTTTTATGCATCTGTGAGTTTTTCCGATCTTCTTTGAAAGAAACGTTACTCTTTAGGTAGCTCCATGAATCCTGATTGCAGAAAATTAATATCGAACTGTAGAAATTCAGACAATTTTTCAATCATTATTCCAGTCTTCACAATATAAAGATGTACTAATTAGAGATCAAAGCCAGTGACTTGAGAGAATGCATCACTGACTAAAATAATAATAAAACTCAGACCCCCAGTTCCATGTGTGACAGTCAACTGTTACCCACCAGTAAAACAGTAATGAATTCTTATAGGTAAAATTTCTCAGATATTCCCATGTAATCCTCTATTGAATGTTTACCATGCTCTATAATACTGCTTGAGTCTAATTAGTTACAAGATGTATGCTATTGAACAATAGCTATTTCCTCTGAGTTTTCATTGAACTCAAATGTGTATATATACATATACAGCCATATTTCAGTATTCTTGGTATTCATGAGGGATTGGTTTCAGGACCCCCCTACCCCACCTTGGATACCAAAATCTAAGGATACTGAAGACTTTTATGTAAAATGGTATAGTACTTACAAATAGCCTATACACCACACATCCTTCTGTATACTTTAAATAATCTCTAGATTACTGATAATTCCTGAAACAATGTAAGTCCTATGTAAAGAATTGTTATGCTATATTGTTTAGGGGCTAATGACAAAAAGTTATGACTTTTCAGCACAGATGCAACCATCCATCTTAAAAAATATTTTTGATCTGAGATTGGTTGAATCCATGAATGCAGAACCTACAGATAGCTATGGAGGGTCAACTCTATGTATGTCAAATTAAAACCATGGATAGGAAAAGTAGAAATTAAACTCAACTCCAAACTCAAACATATTTCTGGTTCTTAAGTGATAAAAAATACATTCAAGGAATAGTATATTCTTAGGTTAGATAGATAATAAAATCATGCAACTTGTTAATTTATTTTACATTGCACATATACATATTGCATAATAATACTGATTATGGAATTCGAGATGTTGGTGATTAAAAAAACTGGCACAAAAAAGTACTACAAATTGAGAATTTGAAATAAACGAGGTTTGTGATAAAAACTGGTTTCCTGGTTTTTTTTTTTTTTTTTTTTTCTTTTTTTTGAGAAAGAGAGGAAAATAGGAAGGAGGAAAAAGGAAGAGAAAGAGAGAGACAGAATGGGGAGGAGGGAGAAGGAAAAGAAAGAGGGAGAGAGAATGGGAGTATTGATTTCTTGCCCAGGCTAGAATGCAATTTAGTAATGGGTATTGAAAACCTCTTTTATACTGATAATTATACTTAATGATATAGTCAGGAAGGAATAAGGGAAGAAGATAACAAACAAACAGCCAACCAATATTTAGTTTAAACCTATGAAATGCTATGCGATTACTGAGGAGTGATTTACTTCCAATTATATAGTCACCTTTGGAATAGGTGTGAGGTGGTAATGTATGTTTTGTGTATTTGAAGTGGAGAGTTCTATAAATGTTTATTAAGTTTACTTGTTCCGGGTCTGAGTTCAAGTTCTGAATATCCTTGTTAATTTTCTATCTCGTTGATCTATAGAATCGTTAGCTCTTCTTGTTGCATTGATCCTTTTGCCATTATGTAATGTCATTCCTCGCCTCTTTTGATCTTTGTTGCTTTAAAGTCTACTTTATCAGAGGCGAGAATTGCATCTCCTGCTTTTTGTTTATTGGTTTATTTTTACTCTCTGTTTGATTGGTAAATCTTCCTCCTTCTCTCTGAGTCTTTGTGTATTGTTGCATGTAAGATGGGCCCGGATGTAGCATACCGATGGGTTTTGGCTTTTTATCCAATTAAAATATATATAAGTTTAATACCGGCGTTTGATGCTAGCTGGCTGTTTTGCCCATTAGTTGATGTAAATTTTTTATTGTGTTAAAGTTCTTTGCTTTTTGATATATTTTTGGAAAGGCTGATATTGGTTGTTCCTTTATATGTATAGTGCTTCTTTCAGAAGCTCTTGTAGAGCAGGCCTGGTGGTGGTGAACTCTCTAAGTACTTGTTTGTTCGCAAAAGATTTAATTTTTCCTTCACTCATAAAGCTTAGTTTGGCTGGATAAGAAATTCTGGGTTGAAAGTTCTTTTCTTTAAGGATGTTAAATATTGGTCCCCACTCTTTTCTGGCTTGTAGGGTTTCTGCTGAGAGATCTGCTGTAAGTCTGATAGGTTTCCCTTTATGGGTAACCTGACCTTTCTCTCTGGCTGCCCTTAGTATTTTCTCCTTCATTTCAACCCTAATAAATCTGGCGATTATGTGCCTTGGGGTTGGTCTTCTTGAAGAATATCTTTGTGGTGTTCTCTGTATTACCTGGAGTTGAATATTACCCTGCCTTGCCAGGTTGGGAAAATTTTCCTGAATGATATCCTGAAGAGTATTTTCCAACTTGGATTCATTCTCTTCATCACATTCAGGTACACCTATCAAACGTAAATTAGGTCTTTTCACATAGTCCCATATTTCCTGGAGACTTTGCTCATTCCTTTTCATCCTTTTTTCTGCATTCTTGTCTTCTCGTTTCATTTCACTGAGCTGGTCCTCGACTTCTGATATCTTTCCTTCTGCTTGATCAATTCGACTGTTTAAACTTGTGCATGCTTCGCGAAGTTCTCATGTTGTGTTTTTCAGCTCCATCAATTCACTTATATTCTTCTCTAAATTGTCCATTCTCGTTAACATTTCGTCAAACCTTTTTTCAAGGTTCTTAGTTTCTTTGCATTGGGTTAGAACAAGTTCTTTTAATTCACAGAAGTTTCTTATCACCCACGTTTTGAAACCTGCTTCTGTTATTGGAACACACGTGTAATCTATTAAGCCTTGTTCCGTTACTGATGAGGAATTGCAATCCCCTGTAGAGGGAGAGGCATTCCGATTTTGAGTATTCTCTACCTTTTTACGCTGGTTTCTTCCCTTCATTATATATTTGTCCGTCTGTCGTCTTTATAATTACCGACTTTCTAACTGGGTCTCTGACGTCCAACTTGTTGATTCCCTGCGCCGAAATCTGAGCAATCCACTGAGCCGGCCAAAACAGCGGTGTTAAGATTGATGGTGCTTTTCTGCCCGGGAATCTCCGGACTCTGCACCAAGAACTGGCGTGCTAAGGCACCAGCAAAACTGCCACGCCGGCCACAAGAGTCGCCCTGGCGACCCGTGGAGCTCTTCCACTGGGAATCTCCTGGTCCGTGAGCAACTAATATTCGTCTGAAAGTGTGGCGTCCTCTCGTTCTTTGCGCTTTCACTGGGAGGTACGTGCCCGAGCTGCTAATCATCAGCCATCTTGGATCTCTCCTCCTGGTTTTTTAAAAAAAGCAAGGTATGTTAAATTCTAACATTGCTAAAATACATAAACAGAATTCTATTTATTATATGCCACTAATTAGACATATATAAAACTATTGTATTAGTCATTATATATGACTAGTCACACATAAACCCATTGGCTATATACATGATTGCTCTTATTTAAATGAGATTGTAAAACAATAATTTCACCAATTGTTTAAAAACAACAAGAAAACAAGCAAACTTAATAATTATAGGTCACAATAAATGCTAAGAAGAAAACAGAAGCATGATGTGATTGGAAATGACAAATGGAGTATGGATATTTAGGGTGGGAGATTTTAGTTAGGAAAATGACATTTAAATTACAACCTGCCTTCAAGGAATGCATAGTTTGTTGTAGGACACAGAAAACAATAATACATAATTCAATTTGACATGTATTACGACAAATCTATGAGCGTAGTGATGAGGGAACAAAGAGTTAGGAACAACTAACTTTGCCCTGGAAAATCTCCAGAGACCTCATAAATATTTGGACTGGGACATGAAGAATCAATAGGAGTTTGTTAACATTTGAATTCTGGGTTCTTTATTCTTAGTTAACCAAAGGGTTCATGGAACAGACACATAATAGGCTTCTTACTTGATGTTGTAGTGTATCACTTAGAGATAGTGAACACCACGCAAATGAGTTGCTTTTCTGTAAACCCCCTCACTGAAGAGAGCCTGTATCCAATAACAGGTCAATTGGAGAGGATGGGCCGGAGGAAGGTACAAAAGGTCCAGTTCCCTTGCCTCCATATGAAGGTTTCTCCAGTTTCGGAGCAAGCTGTACAAGGTATTGTCAGTTAAAGCCTTTGTCGTGACTTCATCGCAATTCAACTTCTTCCTCTGTCCAATCCTATTTACTTCATTCCCACACACGTGTTGATCTTCAGTACATTCCTGCATGTAAAGATCCATCTTAGTGTTTGTTTCCAGGGAACCTGACTTAACAACCAATTCTCGTAAATACTTATTGATTTATTGCCTAATTGAGATTTATTCAGGAATAAAGAGAGCAATATACTATACATTGATAATTATTATGGATGGCTGCAAATATCAGAGGTAGCATTGTTATGATGAGGATTCATATGCCTCAGTAGCGTTTATTTGTGTAACGTGCTCTGTTGTGCATTTTCTAACTGTTTTAAGGAAAGTTAGCTCCTCCCTTACATGTAATTATACACATAGGTCTTGATGTTTAAGAATAATAAATCTAACTATTCCCATCCTGTCTAGCCTCCATCCCACATTCTTGAAGCAAGTTTCAGAAGCAGCAAATTACAGACTCTTCTCTGATGGAAAATTTGCTTTCATGTATTATGAAGCATTTCCATGAGGTGTGGTGGAATTTACACTAGAGGAACCATTGTGGTTCTCAGTGAACTGAAAACTACCAAAACCCAAAAGTGGATGATCATGTAAGTGTAGCCAGATACAGTAAAAGATTAACTTTAGCATTTGGTCACCTTTCTTCTAAGTCTGTATTTTTCTAGGAACAGTATCCCTTGTCATGATATTGGGATGTCAAATATTTTGAATATATGAAAGAGGAATTTCAGCTTGTTTAAATCATTGATATCCCACAGCAGTTTCTTATTCTACTGCGTTTCTGACTGGAAATGTTAGCACTGATACTTTTGATTGCATAATTAGAGATGCCTCCCCAAAGCATTGTTACTTGACTTTCCTTCCAGCTTTCTGCAGATTATGAGAGATGTCTGGCTTCCCCTAGGTGTGTCTATCAAACTCTGTTGATTGTTATTCAGTGTGAGACTGAGATGACTGATAAAATAAATGAGTAGAATAAACAGCAGAATTAGTTTTTAATTTCCTTTTTCTCTTGATTGCTCACAGTGTGTGTTTGCAAAGGCATGAAATTATGGCTCTTCTTTTGTATCAGAAATGCCAGGAGCTTGCTTAGTTTGCAGTGCTAAAAATGATTTTTCAAGTCCCATCACAATGAAGGGAAAATGAAAGTAAAGCATTTTAAGGGGCAGAATGAAAATAAAATGACTTGTGTTTTGCACTTTTTAAGCTCTATTCTATACAATCGTCTTTTTTTTTTTTTTTCTAATGGACATTTGTAATGATAGATGAGATGTAAGTTTTCCAAAGGTTTAAAAGGTTTCTTCTTTGCTTTTCTCATCTTCTTCCTCCTTCTTCTCTTCCTCCCCTTTCTTTTGAGGTGGTATTTTCAAACCTGCCATTAATCTGTATTAGTGATCAAGGAGATTGTCAAAACGTAACTTGCAGGAAAGACTATTAATTTTCCTTTCTCTTAGTTCATATTCAGATTACATTATCCCTAATATGTTAATGTTAACATTGAGACTAGTGTGGACTCTTTGCTAGATTTTCTGATTCCTTGATTTGGGCTTTTTTTTTTTTTTTTTTTTTTTTAGAAGGTCTTGCTTTGTCTTGCAGGCTGAAGTGTAGTGGCATCATCATAGCTCACTGCAGCCTCAAGCTTCTGGGCTCAAGCAATCTTTCCACCTAGGACTCTGAAACTGTCAGGATTACAGTTATGATCCACCACACTTAGCCTGGTTTGGTCTTTTTTTTTTTCTATTGTACTAAGAGGCTATCTAAGTCATAAAATTCATTGAGAAATTGCCAAACTGCTTTCAACAGAATTACCATTTGACGCAGCAATCTCATTATTGGACATATACCTAAAGGAATATAAACCCTTCTAACATAAAGACACATGCATGTGTATGTTCATTGCAGTGCTATTCACAATAGAAAAGACATAGAATTAACATGACTGTCCATCAGTGATAGATTGGATAAAGAAATGTGATACATATACACCACAGAATATTATGCAGCCATGAAAAAGAACAAGAACATGTCCTTTGCATCAACATGCATGAAGAGGGAGGCGATTATGCTAAGTGAACTTATACAGGAACAGAAAACCAAACACCACATGTTCTCACTTGTAAGTAAGAGTTAAACATTGAACACACAGGGACCCAAAGATGGGAACAATAGACATTGGGCATTACTTGAGGATGGATGGGGTAGAAGGATAAGGATCACAAAGCCACCTATCTGGTACTATAGCTTATTACCTGGGTGATGCCATAATCTGTACAACAAATCCATGTGACATACAGTTTACCTATACAGCAAACCTGCACATGTACCCCTGAACCTAAAGTAAAAGTAAAAAAAAATAATAATAAAGCATAAAGGTTGGATTTAGTAGCTGTGTACCCTTGGGCAAGCCACTCACTTCCTGGATTTTATTTATTAGGCATGAATGAGGTCTGAGGCATTTTGGTGAGCATCAAGAACAAGAGGGTGGACAAAATAGCGTGAAACCTCCCTCGTGGAAATTTTAGTCTAGGGGTAATAGACAATGAGGGGTAGACTAGTTAGGGTGACGCTGGCAGGATAGACAGGAGCTTGATTCTATGATAGCTCCCAAGTATATTAAGAAACTTTGTCTTTATGATAACAGGGATGGGAAACCTTTGTAAGATTTTAAGTATAAGAACGGCATGATCCGATTTGTATTTTACATAAACGTGGTTCAGGTTAGATTTGAACTCTGAGGAAGCACATAACCAGCGACGTGTTACAGTGAGAGATGATGACAGTGTAAACTGGAGGCTGGCACAGGCAGTGGTGGTGTTATTGAAGATGGAGAGAAATGGATGGGTTTAAAAGATCTGAGGTAACATGAATGAGACTTGTTGATGGAGAAGGGGAAATAAAAGAGAAACTTCTAGATTCTTGACTTGGGCAATGGGATGGATAGATAATCCCGACTTTTCTGAGATGGAAAATAATGAGAACCAGGTTTGAAGGGGAAGATGAATTCAGTGCTCAGCATGTTGAATTTGAGATGCCACTGAGATGTCAAGGAGGTAAGTTGGAATACAAATTTAGGTCTCAAAAGAGATAGCTAGAAATATAAATTCAAAAATTAATGATACATGGATAGTAACTGATGTTTTCAGCATAGGTGAGACCATCTTGGAAAAGAGTATTGTGTAGTATTCAAAAGGAAAGGAGGCTGGGTGTGGTGGCTCATGCCTGTAATCCCAGCACTTAGGGAGGCCAAGGTGAGTTTCACTCTTGTCGCTGAGGCTGGAGTGCAGTGGCAAAATCTCTGCTCGCTGCAACCTCCGCCTCCTGAGTTCCTGATTCTCCTGCCTCAGCCTCCCAAGTAGCTGGGATTACAGGCACACTCCACCATGCCCAGCTAATTATTGTAATTTTAGAAGAGACAGTGTTTCAACACATTGGCCAGGCTGTTATCGAACTCCTACCCTCAGGTCATTGTTCTCCCCACTTTAGAGCTGAGGAAACTAAAATTACAGGGAATGTTATATTCAAATAAGGGGCTCTGTGACTAGAGAATTTATAATCTTAACTATTAGTTTACAATACTGATTCAACAAACTATTGCAAGGATTAATTGTGATACGTAAGTGTGAAAAATGTAAGTGAATTTGATTGTTAAACTCTATAATGAATACAAATGTAAAAATGTAAGGCATTGTTAGTATCATGATTGTTTCTTTGCTTCTCCAAGCTAATTTCTTCTCTACTGAATGTTCAACTAATTAAACCCATGCTTGGGTGAATAAAACCACAACCCGTTAGTCTACAGTGAGAATGTGGGCTTTGGTCAAAAGAAGTAGGATATCTCGGTCCATAAAGAGAGTCAGCAAGTGTGTCTCTTGATTCATTTCAGAGGAGTGTTAACAGCGCTAATTCACTTGTTGGTCCTTAGCTGATGAAGATTAATAAACCCTGAGTTTCAGGAAACATTTTATCTCTCCAAATCACACTAGCCTGAGAAGCAAAAGGAACTCCCACGAATGACTGAAAAACAATTAAATGCACACTATGCTCATAAGCTGTAGATGCAATTATGTTGTAGATGGCAGATGAGGATGATTCGAAGTCAGGAAAGTGTTCCTGTATTAGATGGATCATATGCTTGAGTCTGAGTGGTGAGAAGGATTTAGATAAACCCTGAGAAGCACATAGCGCTTTTAAGGCAATCAGTGAAATGGTGCTATGTCCTCTATCATGGGATACCTTTAGTACATTCTTACTGATTTATCCAGAGGGTTGATGCAATTGGGATTTTTGATATCTAGACTCTCTAAAATTACAGGTTATATAATTTTTTTTAGACTATCACGTATGGGAGAAGATAGGGCTTCAGATATTTTTTCTGAGTGTCTAGGATATTGCACAAGGCATTTCTCAGAGAAATATATATACACATTCCCAGTGAGTAATCTTCCTTATTTAAACCAGTGAATTTACCAACTGATTGACTCTGCAGAAGGAAAGATGTGTTTACTGTGACGTTGTGCTGTATTTATTGATATGTCTCTTTGATGCACATAGTGCAAAGACACTGGTGGTGACGCATCTTTGTAGCTTCACAGGAACAGCTATGCAAGTATGCCCATTGTGTAGCTGATGTTTCAAGGATTTATACCTTCCAGTTGGGATCTATCCTTGGCAAATCATGAAGATGAGTGAGGGTCTCAGTTTAGAATGCTTGAAGAAAGCCACTTGATCCTCTTTTTTCTCTGTCCCTTTACACACACATACAAACATGCATGCACGCACACACACAAACACTTAAACACCTTCCCCTAAACAAATGAAACAAAAAGATGTGAATTCACTCTTAATGCCAGAGCTAATACATGCATATACTATAGCTTCAAAAATAATCAACATAAAATGAAATTTGCCAGGCCCTTACTTCCTAACAGGTTTAATGATGATGGACACATACATGAATATAACATTTGAAGGATTTAAATTTAAGCATTCAGAGGCTTATTCTCTGAGCTATTATTTCACTGGGATTTGAAGCATGAAACCTAAAGAAAGTATTTCTTTCCCCTTGGAAGAAGGCACATAGCTCCCATTAATTCCAGCAGGAGGAATTGTACATGAGAACGAGGGCAGACAATAGACAAATAAGTATGCATGTTCAGTCGCTAGATTAACCCAATAGCCTATGATAGATCTTTGAGAGCCTTTATAGTCTATGAGATCAATAATCCATTATAGCTCATACTGGTGACTAAATGACTTTGGGGATTGGTAATGGCATCTAAAATCTTTTACCTTTAAGCCATGGTTTGTAATAAATCCTAAGTCCCTCCCAGACATCACCACCTGGTTGCAATAAGGTAGTCTCAGATTCAGCAGCTTAAGGAGGGCAGAGTAAGCGATGGCACTCAATACATATTTATTAGATGAAACAATGAACAAAGAGGAAAATAATACTATCTCCACTGTCATATCTCATCTGATTGTTGCCTCTTCCTTGGCTGAGCCTATTCAAATTCTGCCTGATATCGTGTGATATGGTTTGGATATTTGTCTCACCCAAATCCCATTTTGAAATGGCGTTCTGAGTATTGGAGGCAGGGCCTGGTGGGAGGTGTTTGGGTCATTGGGGTGAATACCTCATGGCTTGGTGCTGTCCACATGATGAGTGAGTTCTTGCCAGATCTGGTCCCACCACAACTCCCACCACCACTCCTGCTATTGCCATATAACATGCCTGCTCCTTCTTCAGCTTCTGTCGTGTGTAAAAGCTCCCTAAGGCCTTCTTACAAGCTAAGCCAATGCCTACACCATGCTTCCTGTACAGCCTGCACAATCATGAGCCTATTAAACTGAAATTCTTTACAAATCACTCGGTCAGTATTCTTTTATGGCGATACAAGAATGGCCTAATACACCATGTCATCTCGTCTCATCTCTGATCTGATACTGGTTACATCTGCTTCTCCCCTTCTGTTCGTCATAGTGTTTCTTCTAAATTAGTATATACTTCGTTATTGGACTTGCCAATCAATGACACATTTCTGAGAGAGGGAAGTGGGAGGAATGCAATCCATTTTACTCTGTGGATGAGCAACATCACTAATGATCAGGGAAATGCAAATCAAAACCACAATTCGATACCACCTTACTCCCACAAGATTGGCCATAATAAAAAAAAAAAAAAAATAGATGTTGGTGTGGGTGCAGTGAAAAGGGAACACTTCTACCCTGCTGGTGGATACATTAACTAGCACAACCACTATAGGAAACAGTGTGGAGATTCCTTAAAGAAATTACAGTAGAATTACCATTTGATCCAACAATTCCACTACTGGGTAGTGGAAGAAAAGAAGTCATTATATGAAAAAGATACCAAGAAAAAAAGAAGTCATTATACAAAAAAGATACTTGCACACACGTATTTATAATAGCACAAATCACAATTACAAAAAAGGGGAACCAACTCAAATGCTCATCAATCAGTGAGTAAGATTAAGAAATTGTGACATGTATACATATATATACACTACTCAGCCATAAGAAGGAATGAATTAATGGCACTCACAGCAACCTGGCTGGGATTGGAGACTATTACTCTAAGTGAAGTCACTCAGGAATGAAAAACCAAACATCATATGTTCTCATTCATAAGTGGGAGCTAAGCTATGAGGATGGAAAGTCATAAGAATGACACAGTGGACTTTAAGATTGAGAAAGGGGTGAGGAATAAATGAGGGCAAATTGGGTTCAGTGTGTACGACTCAGGTGATGGGTGCACCAAATTTCACAAATCACCACTACAGAACCTACTCATGTAACCAAATACCACCGGTTCCCCAAAAACCTATGGAAATAAAAAATGAATAAACTAGAGATAAAAGACAAAAAGAAATACTTTTGCTCTCTATGTTAATATTCCCATATTTACTTGTTTTTCTTTTTAAAATTTTATTCTATTATTTTATTTTATTTTTAGAGACAGAGTCTCACTCTGTCACCCAGGCTGGCGTGCAGTGGTACAATGATCATAGCTTACTGCAGCCTCCAACTCCTGGGCTCAAGCTACTCCCACCTCAGCTTTCTTAGTAGCTGGGACTACAAGGTGTATGCCACCACACCCAACTACTTCCAACTTAATATGACTCACTTTTAAAGGAATTACGGACCCAGTGCACACTGTGATTTTCTACTAATGGGACTTTATACAATCTCAAGATTTGATCTGTGATCATAGAGAGTTTATAGTTTTATTACAGAGATAAAACATGATCACAAGGAATTATGAAAATGACATCAGATAAATAATCATTACTGCCTGTTAAACACTACTGATAAATATTGAACAAACTCTTACGGATGTGCATACATGTAGGTATGTATACATAGCCACATTCTCTAAGGTACATAATTATCATAGCGACCCTAGGAGACATTGCAATCACCCTAATTATACAGATGGAAAAACAAGATAAAAGAGGTTAAATAACTTATCCAAAATTACACAGCTTGTATATGAAAGACATGGGCTTCAAATCCAAGTTTGCCTATGGTCGGTAACGCAACTTCTGCCAAGGTGAATAGATGTCAAATTTTGGGTTTCCGATTGAAATAACAATGAGAATACTTAGGTTGGGCAATAATGAATGCCATTGGCTTAAATTTATTTCTAAATAAATAATATATTTTGGATAGTTCGGTGGTGATATTCACATTGAGGGGAAATGGTCATAAGGATATCTGTACTGTAATTTTCCTGACTGCAGCACAGATAAAATCAGTTCACTGAGACCATGTCATTGTAGCAGAGAAAGAGTTTAATTGATGTGAGGCCAGTGGGAGAACGGGAATTATCACTCAAATCAGTCTTACCGAAGGCGTGGAGTTTAAGGTTTTATGGGCAATTTTGTGGGCATGGGGGCTACAGAATAGCTGCTGCTGATTGGCTGGGGATGAAATCACAGGGGTGTGGAAAACAGTCCCTGTGCTGAGCCTACCTCTGGGTGGAAGCCACAGGATCAATTGAGTCCTGAGTTAGGATTCCAGGTGAAGTGACTCTTAAAGATATCTCAAAGAAATTCTTAGGTTCTGCAATAGTAATGTTTTCTACAGGAGCAGTTGGGGAAGTTACAAATCTTGTTACCTCTGACTCCTGAGCACTAAAGGATTATAGAAACCCCACCTATCTTGTGACCTCTAGTTATATGACTCCTGAGAAGTAAAGGATTACAGAAACTTCACTTACATTTTGGCGGAGTTCAGGCCCCTCATAGGATCATATGGTTGTGGCCTTTCATTAGTCTTACAAAAGGCCGCTTTTGGTTCCTAAGCAAGGAGGGGTTTACTTTAAGGGAGGTACTGATATTAATCTTGTTTTCAAATTATACTATAAACTAAATTCCTCCTAAAGTTAGTATGACTTATGCCCAGGAATGACCAAGGACAGCTTGGAGGTCAGAAGCAAGAGGAAGCCAACTATATTTCTCTTACTGTCATAATTTTGGAAAGGTGATTTCATTATTTAAAAAGTGAAAATTACAGATTGTCTAAATATTTTTAAATTTAAAGTACTTTCTCTGGAGTTAAATTTAATCATTTGAGTTATAGCCTTTTTTCTTAATTTATATGTGTCTATACGATCTTCACAGTCAAATACTAGCATGTACCATCAGGTGGTAATCTAGGTCCTAGGAATACAGATATGAATAAGATATAAATATCCTTTCCCTGGATACTGGAGATATTTCCACACCTTTGGGGTATAGGCATAGTAAAAATGATTGATTGACCCTAGAGATGGTAAAAATTAACACTACTTCACTGACTCTCCTTTCATAAGAAACAAAAGCAGTAAGCCACTGAGGGAGGAGTGGAACATCCTCTCCCCCCTCATGCCACTGGGGGAGGGCAGAAGAAAAATCAATGTGCCTTGGGGAGGGATAAGAAACTCCTTTTGTGAAAAACAGGCAGACATCCACTGGTTCTGGGGAAACTAGAGTGGAAGCAAGATGATCTGCCCATGGAGGAAGAGCATGAAAACCTAGGCCCAGGGTCTTGCAATGATAGAAAGTAGAGGTCTATTACTTCTAGGGGAGTGACAGGAGAGTTTGGCTGTCATTGGGAAGAGAGACAGGAAAGCTGAAATACCCAATTCAAAATCTTAGGTGCACAAGCCTCATGTAAGACTGAACTTGAATCAAGAAAACCAAGTAGTGCCCACTGTCTCCGCTATGAGAATAATATTGAAAACAAGCAAGAACAGTTTACCACTGGAGAAAGGTCAAGAAAAGAGATGCTCTCTATGATATCAGGGTTGCTGAAAGCTGAAGGTAGAGCAGGAAGAAGCAAGTTACTGAAATAATTTGAACTTGATATAGACCAGGGACCTCCTTTTTAGGGGCGGTGCTTCACAAGCATGGAAATGAAACAAAATCCTGAATTCCTTCAGGGGAAATTCCAGGCACCTAGCAGGCCCTGAGAAGCAAGTAAGTAACTTGTTAAACAAGAAGGTAATAGTAGCCTAAACAATAGTCAAGGAAGATAGAGTCCAGAAGCTTTTGGCTTCCCTATAGAAACCAAGAGATATATAGATATATATGTTTATATCTATATAAAGATAACATCTTAACTTATGTTCTTGAATTGTCTTTGAAAAACTTGGAGCCCCCACAGCCTTCACAGAGGACCCCCACGGAACAGATCCATTGGCACATAGACCTCAGATAAAAGGGAATTGAAGACCGAACTCTGACTACCGTTCTTTGTTCCAAATTTCTTCCTGTGAGGCTTGGAAGGAGTCCTATCCTTAAACTAGTTAACTTTTTTTCCTGGCTCAAATAGGTAAATAAAGCTTTTCTCCTTTTACCAAATGCAAATAAAAAAAACTATTTGAACCTACCTATGACCTGTGAGCCCTACATTTCAAGGTATTTCACCCTTTTAGGCCAAAATCAATGTGCAACTTCCATGCATTGATTTTTTATTTTGCCTGTAGCTTCTGCTTTCCTGAAATTATCCCCGACTTTAAGAACTCTTACTTGCAAGCCACTGGAGAGGCCAGGACTGAGCATCAGTTGCAAATAAATGCCTACTTTCTATTGCTGCAGAAATCCTCAGTGTGGATATCTGGTTTTATTGTGCCAGGCAAGTTGCCCCCAGTTCACTTCTATAACAGTCTATGGTGCACCAAGGATAAGGATACTAATAACCATATTTGAACACAATTGAATCTCACATACAAATGACCTCACAGGAAAAGAAACATAACGATTTTCAGGACTAAATAGTATTTCCCTCAATCCCTACTCTCTTTCTACACATAATATATATATTATGATATTCAGTCAAAAAAATAAGCACCCAAAAGTGTATTATAGTCATTATCAAGTGAAAATGACCTTCATGAATACAGACATTAAAAGTTAAACAAAATTTTAGAAGATCAAACCCAACAATTAATAAAAAGATATATTTGTCTAGGATTTTTTTAAGAAAAAATTTAAGATCAACTCAACATTCAAAAATCAAAAAATATCATCAGTTGCCATATTAAAAAAAAATTACTTCAGTAGATGCAGAAAAAGTATTCGACAAAATTCAAGATGCATTCATTACCGAAGCTCTCAACCTGTAAAGGGCATTTATTTTAAAACTTCAGCTAATATTGTTTTTAATGGTAAAAGACAATTTTCCTCTTAAGATTAGGAACAAGGCAAGTGTCTTAGTCTGTTTGCACTGTTATAACAAAAGAGTTTTCACTGAGTAATTTATAAATAATAGAAATGTGTTGCCACCATTCTGAAGTCAAGAAAGACAAGGATCGAGGTCCTAGCAGATTCCATTTCTCTGAGGCCAGAGCTCATTCCTAATTTTACATCCTTACATGACAAGAGGGCTATAAGATTTTTGCAAAAATCTATAAAATGCTGAAATAAATTAAAGATGACAAATAAAGAGACATACTGTGTTCATGGATTGAATGTCTTAATATTGATAATATGTCATCTTTTCTCTAATTCATGTGTAGATTCAATTTAAATCTAGTCAAAATCTCAGCATGTTTTTATGGAGATTGACAAGCTTATTCTAAAATGGAAACAAAATACCTACAATTTCCAAAACATTTGAAAATAACTAATTTGGAGACTTATATTACTGGATCTCAAGACTTACTATAAGACTATACTGATCAAGTCAGTTTGATATTGTCAAAATAATAGATATATAGGTCAATAAAATAGAATAGAATGCCTAGAAATAAACCCAGATAGACCCAAATCAATTTAATTTCAGCAAAACTTCCATGTTAATTCAAAAAGGATGATTGTCTTTTTAAACAAATGGACCAAGAGCAGTTCAACCTCCACTTACAAAACATGAACCTCATAATACAATGAAAATTAACTTGATATGGGTCATAAACCTACAAGTAAAGCCTCTGTTGTAAAACTCCTAGAAGGCAAAATGGAAGAAAACATTTGTGACTTCAATCCGACAAACATTTCCAAGGTAGAGCACAAAATACATGAACTATGAAAAAACAAATTGGTAGACTGGAAATTATCAGTATTAAAACACCTACTCTTTTGAATGATATTATTAGGAAAATTAAAAAAATAAGCATCATCTGATGCCTCCTTGTCATTAGACATAACCTCTAGAACTGGGAGAGAATACATTTCTGTTGTTTTAAGCTATCTAGTTTATGGTAATATTTTACAGCAGACCCAGAAAATTAATATGATCAGTATTAAACATGGCAAGCAATAGTATCTGAGTGTAGTATAAAATTGTTTGCATACTTTATATGAATTGGCAGTTTTTCTTGGGAAACAGTAATCTAGGGCAGGTCAGAATAGCCTCTTCTAAATGAAGATCAAGTTGATATATCTAATAGTAAGTTGCCTGAGAATGTGGCTCAGACTTCCAGTTCAGTCACTCTTGCTGCATTGTTATCTGTCTTCTGGACACACTTTGGTTTCATGTGAAGTTCCCTCTAAACAACATATAAAGGAAGAAAAATATTTATGCAGATATTCCCACATGACATGTGAGCATCATTTGAAAGTGAAGTGGTGAGGCATAGCTGCATCAGGGTAGTTCTGAAGGTTAGTGGAGAAAGAAAATCCCTCTAGTGAGCAGAACTTCAAGTAGGGCACTTAGGTTTTATCTTTGTCTATAAGGAGAGGTGACCAGTGGTAAAGATCTATGAAAATTCATAGTGGCTAATGGTTTAGCCAGATCACCATCTTCCAGGAAGTTGGAAGGAACATGGTGGAAAAGTTGATGACAAGGAGGCCTGGGGAAATGATCATGAATTGTGAGAATGTATGTTTCTCAATAGAAATGCTAATCAAAGGGCAGCCACTGCAAAGAAGACACTCAGTAATGACGTAGATCAGATGTCCTATTTTGTGGGTGTCCGTAAGCCTCCTTCTCCAACCACACCAGTGTTTCCTCAATGGATTTATGAGGAAAGGTGACTTTCTTGTCAGTTGGACAAGAACACTCAGTTGGATACGACTATGATGGAAGCATGGAAGATTATACATGAGGGAACAACATAGGCTGATATGACATAGGCTGATATTGCCATAACTGGGTGTCCAATCAGCCAACAGTAGAGTCCAAGGCTACACCTTTTCCTGGGAGTTTGAGGACGACAGGACAGCCATATAATAGCAGGTTGATAAAAGAAGATGTCTTTCACCATAGAAGGGGAATCAATTTGTTCTTGGTGAAATAGCTTTTTACTAAGAAAATGGATTTTCCTTTGCACACATGCATTTTTTTTTTTTTTTGGCCTGCATGACCACATTTTATTCTCTGACAGCATTCCAAATAACATTGATTGAACAGATGCAGACCTTAGATCTATGCCTACAAGATTCATAGGTTTTATATATATTCTTTTACCCCAGAATAACTTTTGAGGATGTAGTTACAGCTCAGGTGGGGTAACAACACCTTGCAGAGCTGTGGTGTTTCCTTATATGCTGTTTATAATACTCTGACCAGTGACTTACATATGAAATCATTTCTCCCAAAGCCAAAATATAGTGATCTAGAAAACAAGAGTTAGAGGTGGGAGTAGAACCATAATTGATCCACTTGCAAAAGTTTTATTTCTGTCTTCGTGGTGTTACAAGTCTTATTAGAGGGAGAAGCCATTACGTCCTGGAGAAATTATAGACAGACTTGTGAGCAGCTGTATGACTTTTTCAGTAGCTTCTCTGACAAGATCCAATAAATCACTAATATTTTGTACCACTGGAGCCTGCTTCCTGGAAGTTCTTGATATTTCCAATACCTTCCTAGATAGTTTTTGGTAATCACTAACTTTGATGCTATAGGCAACTAAGCTTTTGGTGAACTTTCTTCTGACATTTGTTCTCCAGCTGTTCCAGTGCCTGTGTAAGCCTCAAATTCCCTGTATTAAACCCTTCCTGCTTGAAATACATAGAGTAGCTTCCGTTTTTGTTTTGTTTTGCCTGAACTCTAGTTGGTATAGGGTTTTTATGATTTGGATGTGTTCCCAGGGAGAGGAAAAAAAAAGAACACCAAAGGGGGTACAGGTTAGGGACTGGCATGAAATGGTACATGTAATAAATTGGGAAAAAGCAGTTATAGGTAGCCACAAGAAACCTAGTCTAGTGGAATGAAGCTTTAAGCAAATCTTTATGTCATGGATGTAATAAAGTTTTTACTTTTATAAAGAAAATGTTAAATATTTCCTGGAAAGAGCTATTTAGCATGTAAAACAGCTTCACATACATTGCCCCTCTTGGGTTTGAAGAGAGGTCTCATAATGGAGAGGTGAAATATGCATCCTCCATCTCATTTGAATCTACTTAGCCACCTCATCTGTGACAGGCAACACAGGTGCTAAATGACCTTTAAAAATGATAAAACTGAAGCTTTGAACTAGTAGGTTTATTTTACTCACTTATTCTTTGAACAAATGTACACTGGTCTCTATTTATTTATTTTTTGAGATGGGGTGTCTGTTACCCAGGTTGGAGTGCAGCTGTGTGATCAAAGCTCACTACAGCCTTGAACTTTAGTGCTCAAGCAATTCTCCCACCTCATCCTCCCAAGTAGCTAAATCTATAGGCATGCACCACTATGCCTGGCTAATTTATTTCTATTTTTGTAGAAATGGGTCTCACTACGTTGCCCTGCTTGGTTATGAACTTCTGGGCTCAACGCAATCCTCCCACCTCAGCCTCCCAGAGTGCTGAGATTACAGGCATGAGCCACTGTGCTTAGCCACACTGGTCATTTAACGTGTATCAGGTGTTGTGTTAGACATCAGGGATAAAAGAGTAAATGGGACTAGCATCTCCCTGCCCTCATGCCTATTTAGTGAGGAAAATAGACATTAAGTAACCAATTTTTAGTATGATAAATGCTTTTACAAATGAGACAGCAAAGAATGCTACAGAGATTTTTACCTTAGTGTTTCTCAGGGAAGGACTTCCTGAGGAGCTTATATCTAAACTGCTCCTGGAACCTGAAGAATGAGTGAGCAGTGATGCCTCACCCAAATTCACACAGGCAGGAAATGTGAAAGTGTGAAATGCAATTCAGGTCCCCGACTCCTGCTCTAATACTCTACTCACTATACAAGGTCAGGACTGTGACTGCTTTTCTGACATGGGAGAGGGAGGCTGTGAGATGTTTGCATTAATTGAATATAAATAAAATATTAAGTCTTCTATGGCTAGGTAAGCTTGACTGTTGCTTCTTTATAAAAACTATACATTTCAACAGAATATTTAAAGTCCATGTGGTGGGGCATAAGCAGTCCCAATACTTTATAAATACTCATTTCTTTTCTAAGGTACATAAATGAGACTAAACTTTTAGACTGAATCCTATGGAATTGTTAATATTGAATCATTTTGATTTCAAAAATGACAGTTTCTATGATTCTTCCCTAATACTGAGCTAACAAACCCTATCCAGTGTTAAAGTGTTCCAAGCAATTCTTTCAATTCCTTTACAAAGACAAGATGTACTTCAATAAAATGTAATTGCTGTAGGTAAAAACAGTATGAGACCCAGATAATCACCAAGTTTAGAAGAACTCAGAAGTTCCAAAGCTGCATAACAGTCATGGAGAGAAATAACTTTTTAGAAGTTGTCTAATTACAAATTGACTTGACCAGGTCAATAATTTGAGAACTGAAGATGTACAGGATATAATTGACCATTCTGGTTGAATCAATAACAAATTGACTTAAAAATGGTCTAAATTATAGTGGAAACCATGGTGACAGTTAGAAGCATACTTTCTAAATGTAAATTGCTTGAAAGTCTGAAATGAGCCATTGTCCCGTAGTAGTAGGACGAAGTGTGAAACAAATAAATGTTTTCACTCCTGGCATTTGTTACTAAGAAATATTTACAAGCAAACTAATGTAATTTTAAGATTTGCATTGAGAAACTCCCATTTTAGGAAAATTTACATATTTAGCTTCAAACACCATGTTTTCTGGGAAGGTGGGGAAACACGTCTCCTTATGTTATGATGAAAATTCAAATTGGCAACATCTTTGAGAAGGAGAATTTGGTAATACAAAAAATATCAAAGAATATTTACAGCATACATTCTCAACAGGGGTGATATAACCCATAAGAGGGTGACAGATTGGTCAGGGCATTGAATCTCATTCTTTTAATGTGTAAAGCTTAGATATACATATGTACATCCATATGAAATATGTATATCTAAGCTTTATATTAAGAGAATTTCATATATACATAAAATATATACATATATACAGAATGTTTGTGTTATTAAAATTACATCAGGAGGTGATTAGGAAAAAAGGCTAGAAAAGCTTCTTGGGAGAGTAATGATGAAAAAAAAAAAGAAGAGAAACACTGGTTTACACCTTTGGAAAAAAAAATGTTTCTACGAAATATCAATGGAGTTATTTTTAAGATGGAGTTACTGATGTCAAGGATGCGCTATACATGGCTTCATTGTATAGGCATGATTGATTAAATAATTCAACTTAAACCATTCAATCCTTTCTCCCCTTCCCAGAGGTTAGGCTAAAAGTTCCAACACTTTAATCATGCCAACGTTTTTCCATTGACCATTTCTTATCCTGAAGCTATCTAGGAGCTATCAGCCACGAGGAGTTGTTAATTCCGTGCAAAAGGACATCACTTTTGAGATCCTAAGAATTTTAGGAGTTGTATGCCAGAGAACAGAGACAAAGACTAAATATATATTTTACAATGTCATATACCTTTTGAGCCAATAAACCAACAAGTATAATAATTTATACATACAAAAAATCAATCAGACAAGAGAAAGAAATAAATGGCATCTAAAGCAGTAAAGAGGAAGTCAAACTGTTGCTGTTTGCTGGTGGTATGATTGTATACCTAGAAAATCATAAAGACTCACACAAAAAGCTCCTAGAACTGGTAAATGAATTCAGCAAAGTTTCAGGATACAAAATTAATGTACACAAATCAGTACCTCTGCTGTTCACTAACAGCAACCAAGCTGAGAAGAAAACCAAGAACTCAACCCCTTTCATAATACTGAAAAAATATAAAATACTTAGAAATTTACCTAACCAAGGACATGAAAGACCTTTACAAGAAAAACTACAAAACACTGGTGAAAGAACTCATAAATGACACAAACAAATGGAAACACAGCCCATGCTCAGGCACTGGAAGAACCATATTGTGAAAATGCTTCCCAAAGTACTATACAGGTTCAATGCTATTCCCATCTAAATCCCACCATCATTCTTCACAGAACTAGAAAAAATAATCCTAAGCTCACATAGCCAAAGTAAAATTAAGCAAAAAGAACAAATCTGGAGGCGTCACATTACCTGACTTCAAACTTTACTATAAGGCCATAGTCATCAAAACAGCATGGTACCAATATAAAAACAGGCACATAGAACAGTGGAACAGAATAGAGAACCCAGAAATAAAGCCAATTAGTTACAACCAACTGATATTTGACAAAGCAGACAAAAACATAAAGTGGGGAAAGAACATCCTATTCAACGAATTGTCCTGTGATAATTGGCAAGCCATAAGGAAAAGAATGAAACTGCATCTTCATCTCTCATTCTAGACAGGGCTGAGAACTTATCTCAGACCATGAGCCTCCCCATTGAGAAAGTAAGCAGACTCACAGTTTTCTGGCATATCAGGGAGCCTGCAGGGGTGATCCAGGTCTTTCAAAGGATCTGTGGATTCTCTTGGCTTTCCTGGTATCTTCCTATGGTAGTTCGTGGAGCAAAAGTTCATGATAGGTGTCTCCACAGCCTGCTCTGTCTGTCAGAGCAGGAGCTGCAAGGTAGTCCTGCTTCCTATCTGCCATCTTGATCTGATCTTTATTGATTCTTATATGTTAAACCATCCCTGGATTGTTAGAATGAGACTTACTCGATAATGGTATATTATCCTTCCGATATGCTATTTATTTCTGTTAGCTAGTATTTTGTTGTGGAGTTTTGCATCTATGTTTATCAGGGACATTACTCTGTAGTTATTTTATTGTTGTAATATTCTTTCCTGGTTTTGATATCAGGGTAATACTGAATTCATAGAATGAGGTATTATTCATACATAGAATAAATAACTCATTCATAGAATGAGGTAGGGAAGATTCTCAATCTTTTGAAATGGTTTTAATAGAATTGGTATCAATTCTTCTTTGAATGACTGGTAGAATTCGAATACATGTGGTCCTAAATATTTTTGTTGGTATTTTTTTTTATTACTGATATAATCTCACTGTTTTTTATTGGTCTACTTAGGGTTTCTATTTCTGCCACATTTAATCTAGGAGGGTTATAGGTTTCCAGCATTTATTAATTTCCTCTAGATAGTCTAGTTTCTGTGCATAGAGGTGTTCATAGTAATTTCAAATGAAGTTTTGTATTTCCATAGTGTTAGTTGTAATATCTTCAGTTTTATTTCTAATCAGGCTTATTTGAATCCTCTCTTCTTTTCTTGATTAATTTAGCGATAGTCTATCAACCACATTTGTCTTTTCAAATATCTAATTTTTGTTTCATTTATCTTTTGTATTTTTTGTTTCAAATACATTTAGTTCTGCTCTAATCTTTGTTATTTTCTTCTGCTCGTTTTGGGTTTAGTCTGTTCTTGTTTCCCTACTCTACCTGTGCCATTTCTAACTTTCTATTGTTGCTGAACCTCTATTATTGCTGCTTACCTGTGTATTCCCTTTTATAACCTTCCTTATGCCCATGTCAGGTTCTTGCCCACTTCCCATAACGATCATTGCCTTTGCACCAAGATAGGATTTCTGTACTGTTGAAATGTCCACTGGGGTAGCATTATAGGACGTTAATGAGTACAGGATCAATAAGGAAAGTCCATTTTTCATTATGTTGTATCATAAGAACACTCATGTATCATTAAATCTTGATGTGTTCAAGAAAGCAGCATAAGAACACAACAAAAACTATGCATTAAGTGTTCATCTGTGCTACTTGTTACAATGTGTTATTTGCATATATCTGCATAAAAATTAGGAATTTTTTTTTGTTCATCCACTTTTCATTAGGTTTAGACTTGTTAGAAATAAATTCATTTCATTAAGATATTTAATTTGCCCAACATTGAAATATTACACTTTCAGTGAGCTCCGCTGAATATACTTTATTTTTAAGGATACTAAACACAAAAATATCTTGGTATCAGCTTAGGTTTAATAATGAAAAGCAGATTTACTCTAGGCATTTCAAGTAAAAATTGGCTGTTAAAAGTTGTTTCCATGTCTATGAAGGAAAAGGTAAAGTCTCCACCAGAGTTTAGGAAATCAGATAATTTCAGGAATCAAAGGCAAGTTTCAATAATTACTTCATCTGCCTACAATATCGAAGAGGAGGATACACAGAAGGATGCCTAGACAGCACTGCAAAACATCACAGTGAAGTCTACATACATATTACTTTGTCAAAAGAACAATATCTTCTGTTTCCAGATTCTCCTTATTGGTGGAACCTGTAACTCCACAGTATTACATGTAGTTATTCAGGGAATTCCCTATTGTACGGGGCTTGGAATTTAGGCTTTCATGTTTAAAAGTTGTTCATATCAGAGTTCCAGAGGTGGTCTCCCTCTGGGATAGTGGCTTGTGATAACAATGTTCTCACGAGTCTGATGCATTAATCAAAATGACATACTTTTAAATTTCATTAAGAACTGTAACTGCTCAAGGGAATAGATAATAGTACCAATCTGAGCTTCACCTTTACTCTCCATGTGCAAGCTACTCAGGAAGCCAAATTATCAGAAGATTGCTGTTTGAGCATGAAATCAACAAGGGGAATTAATTATGGGATTAGAATGGCAGAAGGCTGTGATAGCCAGATATATATCTGGAAAGAGTGAGGATGTAGACATGCTTTCCAGAAAGACATAATAGTCAAATTGGTGCATTTGAATAGTGCCTTTAAAAAGCTCCACCAACCTTAGGTATCACGGAGGGTTTAAAAGTGTCATCAAACCTCTTTCTGATTGACACAATCTTTTTCTATGTTAATCCATTAAGTAAGGTTAATGTCAAATTTTCCTGGTCCTAAAGTGTTTCTGTGAAAATGTCTTTGAGTCAATCATTTAATTTAATTCTTATTTCTTTTCTTAATTAATTAAAAAGGGAAATCTTCGCTATCACAGTCATCTATAACAAATTCTAATAGTTTTTTAATCTTGTATCTCATATACAGTTTCATCATGACTTTTATTGTGCATTTTTACTTTTTGTTATTTATAGGCCTCTCTTTACCAGACTAAATATTTTGAAGAGGGAACCATGTCTTAGACATTTTCATTAGCACATGAGGGCGTTAAAAAATGTTGGATGAATGAAAGAGTGAGTGGCTTAGGTAATATCTAAAATAAACTGTGGCTGCCTGCTAATGTGTTTATACCTTTGCCTTGGAAATTGTATATATAGAGATTGGATGAACACTTGTTAGAGATGCTACAAAGTCCAATACCTATGTTTAGGTTTCAATTCTGTGAATATTCTAAAATTCCTCAATTATGACAATATCTTACACTATGTTTATGTGGGAACAGTAGCTGACAAGATATGGTAACATAGGAAATAACTCATAGCAGAGAAGGAGGTAGCTAACACTCCCAAACATTAAGTAACTCCTTCTTGAATCATTTCTTGGGTTTCAAAAATAATGGCTAAGAATACCCTTATGGATTCTATTCTCATATTACAGCTGACATGTAAAAGACTTTTTTGGGAACTTGTCAACTCTTCTTCCTTACTCTCTTCAGAAATGAGGTATCCAGTTAGTATCTTTATTTAATTTTTCTCTGATATAACTTTGAGAAGGGACATAACACAAGTGTGATTTGGGGATATACTCTACAGTTCAAGGGTTGACTTCCACACTCATAATTCAACAGATATAAATTTTAAAATGATGATTGAAACACAAGGCCATAAATTTGAAGAAAGAAAGATTTCAAATCAATAATGTAAGTATCTATCTTAAGAAACTAGAAAAAGGAGACCGAGGTAGACCAAAAGGAAGCAGAAATATTAAAATAATAAAGAGCAGAATCAATTAAATTTGAAAAAAAAATGGTGAAATGTCGATATAATCAATAGATAATTTTTGGTGGAGATCAATTATATTGATCAAACTCTAGGTCAACACAAAAGAGAAGTTACAAATAATCAATGTTAGGAATGAAGATGAGGCATCACTATAGATGCTACAGATATAAAAAGGCTAATAAAGGAATTAACAGTGTTAGGCCAATGTATTTGATAGGTTATGTAAAAGAACTGTATTATTTAAAAGACTATAACTATCAAAGCTCATTTAATGAGATTTAGATAGCCAGATTAAACCTGTATCTATTAAAGAAATTGAAGTCAGACTTCTGCCAAGATGGCCAAATAGCGATAGCTCTGAAGAGCAGTTCTCAGCGAGAGTGACCAGAAGGTGCATGATCTCCGCATTTCTAACCGAGGTACCAGGTTCATCACAATGGAACTGGTTGGACAGTGGGTTTAGCCCAAGGAGGGCAAACCAAGGCAGCATGGGGTGCTGCCTCACCTGGGAAGTGCAAGGGGCCAGAGGTCCCTGATCCTTCCCAAGGGAGGCCATTGGTGACTTTTCCAAACATTCTGGCACTGAGGCTCAGACACTGCACTTTTTCCACAGTCTTTACAGCCCACAGAGCAAGAGATTCCCATTGAGCCCACAACACCAGAGGCCGTGAGTTTCCAGCACAAACTGGGCGGCCAGTTTAGCTGGTGCCTGGAATGCCTGCAAGACAGAACCACCCATTCCCCTGGTAAAAAGGGGCTGAAGGAAGGGAGCCAAGTGATCTTGCTCAGCAGTCCCACCCCCACAAAGACCAGCAAACTGAAACCCAGTGGCTTATGATTTTAGCAGCCAGCACAGCAGTTTGAGCTCTACCTGTGAAGGTCGAATTTGGTGAGGGGAAGGGTGTCCACCATTACCAAGGCAGTTCTAACCTTGCCTGTGTAAACAAAATTGCAAGGAAACACAGCAGCTGGATGGAGCCCATGGCAGCTCAGTAACACTGCTATAGGCAAACTGTGACTAGACTCCCTCCTTGCTGGGCAGGGCATCTGTAAAAAGGCAGCAGCCCATCAGGGACTTATAAATAAAGCCCTGCCTTCCAGGGACAAAGCACCTGAGAAAAGGGGCAGTTGTGAGTTCCACTGCAGCTGCCTTAAACCTCCCTGCCCAGCAGCTCTGAAGGGAGCAATGGAGCTCCCAGCACAGCACTTGAGCTCTGATAAGGGACAGACTGCCTCCTCAAGTGGCTCCCTGACCCCCTGTATATCCAAAGAGACACCTCATATAGGAGAGCTCTGGCTGACATCTGGCGGGTCCCCTTCTGGGACAAAGCTACTAGAAGAAGAAATAGACAGCAATCCTTGCTGTTGTGCAGCCCCTGCGGGTGATTCCCAGGCAAGCAGGGGCTGGAGTGGTCCTCCAGGACTGCAGCAGAGGGGCCTGTTAGAAGGAAAACTAAAATACAGAAACAAATAGCTTTAACATCAATGAAAGGATGTCCACTTAGAGATCCCATCCTAAAGTCACCAACTTCAAAGACCATAGGTAGATAAATCAATGAAGATGAGAAGAAACCAGTGCAAAAAGGCTGAAATCACCAAAAACCAGAATGCCTGTCCTCCTCCAAGGGATCACAACTCCTCACCAGCAAGGGAACAAAACTGTATGGAGAATGAGTTTGATGAATTGACAGAAGCTGGCTTCAGAAGGTGGGTAATAACAAACTACTCTGAGCTAAGCAACATGTTCTAACCCAATGCGAAGAAACTAAGAACCTTGAATTAAGATTAGACAAAATGTTAACTAGAATAACCAGCATAGAGAATAACATAAATGACGTGATGGAGCTGAAAAACACAACACAAGAACTTTGCGAAGAATACACAAGTTTCAATACCCAAATCGATCAAGCAGAAGAAAGGATATCAGAGATTGAAAATCAACTCAATAAAATAAAATGAGAAGGCAAGATTAGAGAAAAAAGACTGAAAAGAAATGAACAAAGCCTTCAAGAAATATGGGATTATGTGAAAAGACGAAATCTATGATTGATCAGTGTATCTGAAAGTGACAGGGAGAATGAATCCAAGCTGGAAAATCCCACTCTTCAGGATATTATCCAGGAGAATGTTCCAAACTTAGCAAGGCAGGACAATATTCAAATTCAGGAAACACAGAAACACCACACTGATATTCCTCAAGAAGAGCAATCCCAAGACACATAATTGTCAGATTCACCAGAGTTAAAATGAAGAAAGAAATGCTAAGACCAGTCAGAGAAAAAGGTTGGGTCATCCACAAAGGGAAGCCCATCAGATTCAGAGCAGATCTCTCCTCAGAAACCCTACAAACCAGAAGAGAGTGGGGGCCAACATTAAACATCCTTAAAGAAAAGAAGATTCAGAATTTCGTATTCAGGCAAACTAAGCTTCATGAATGAAGGGGAAATAAAATTATTTACAGACAAGCAATTGCTGAGAGATTTTGTCACCACCAGGCTTGCCTTACAAGAGCTCCTGCCGGGCACGGTGGCTCATGCCTGTAATCCCAGCACTTTGGAAGGCCGAGGCAGGTGGATCACAAGGTCAAGAGATCGAGACCATCCCGGTCAACATGGTGAAACCCCGTCTCTACTAAAAATACAAAAAAATTAGCTGGGCATGGTGGCGTGTGCCTGTAATCCCAGCTACTCAGGAGGCTGAGGCAGCAGAATTGCTTGAACCCAGGAGGCGGAGGTTGCGGTGAGCCGAGATCGTGCCATTGCAGTCCAGCCTGGGTAACAAGAGCGAAACTCTGTCTCAAAAAAAAAAAAAAAAAAAAAAAAACAAGAGCTCCTAAAGGAAGCACTAAACATGGAAAGGAACAACCAGTATCAGCTACTGCAAAAACGTACCAAATGGTAAAGACCATCGACACAATGAAGAAACTGTCAACTAATGTCAACTAACGGGCAAAACAACCAGCTAGTATCAAAATGGCAGGATCAAATTCACACATAACAATATTTAACTTAAATGTAAATGTGCTAAATGCCCCAATCAAAAGACACAGACTGGCAAATAGGATAAAAAGTCAAGACCCATCAGTATGCTGTATTCAGGAGACCCATCTCAAGTGCAAAGACACACATAGACTCAAAATAAAGGGATGGAGGAAGATTTACCAAGCAAACAGAGAGCAAAAAAGCAGGGGGTTGCAATCCTATTTAGGATTGTTAGAATAGACACACATGGGCTAAAAATAAAGGGATGGAGGAAGATTTATCAAGCAAATGGAGAGCAAAAAAAAGCAGGAGGTGCAATTGTAGTCTCTGATAGAATGGACGTTAAACCAACAAAGATCAACAGAGCAAAGAAGGTCGTTACATAATGGTAGAAGGATCAATGCAACAAGAAGAGCTAACTATCCAAAATATATATGCACCCAATACAGAAGCACCCAGATACATAAAGCGAGTTCTCAACGACCTACAAAGAGACTTAGACTTCCACACAATAATAGTGGGAGACTTTCAATATTAGACAGATCAATGAGACAGATAATTAACAAGGATATCCTGTACTTGAATTCAGATCTGGACCAAGCAGATCTAATAGTCATCTGCAGAATTCTCCACCTCAAATCCAAAGAATATATTTTCTTCTCAGCACCACATTGTACTTACTCTAAAATTGACCACATATTTAGAAGTAAACCGCTCCTCAGCAAATGCAAGAGAATGGAAATCATAACAACCAGTCTCTCAGACCACATTGCAGTCAAATTAGAACTCAGGATTAAGAAACTCACTCAAAACTGCACAACTACATGGAAACTGAACAACCTGCTCTTGAATGACTACTGAATAAATAATGAAATGAAGGTAGAAGTAAAGATGGTCTTCGAACCAATGAGAATGAAGACGTAACATATTAGAATCTCTGAGACACATTTAAAGCAGTCCCTAGAGGGAAATTTATAGCACTAAATGCCCACGTGAGAAGCGAGGAAAGATGTAAAACCAATGCACTATCATCACAATAACAGAACTAGAGGAGCAAGATCAAACAAATTCAAAATCTAGCAGGAGACAAGAAATAACTAAGATCAGAGTGGAACTGAAGGAGGTACAGAGACAAAAAACCCTCCAAAAAATCAGTGAATGCAGGAGCTGGTTTTTTGAAAAGATCAACAAAATAGACAGACTGCTAGCCAGACTAATTAAAAAGGAAAGAGAGAGAAATGAATAGATGTAATAAAAAATGATAAAGGAGATATCACCACTGATTCCACAGAAATACAAACTGCCATCAATGATTACTACAAACACCTCTATGGGCATAAACCAGGAAATCTAGAAGCAATGAGTAAATTCCTGGACACTTACACTCTCCCAAGACTAAACCAGGAAGAAGTTGAATCCCTGAATAGACCAATAACAAGGTCTGAAGGGGAGGCAGCAATTTATAGCCTACCAACCAAAAATAGTCCAGGTCCAGAGAGGTTCATAGCCGAATTCTCCCAGACATACAAAGAGGAGCTGGTACCATTTCTTTTAAAACTATTCCAAACAATACAAAAAGAGGGAATGCTCCATAACTCATTTTATGAGACAAACATCATCCTGATACCGAAACGTGGCAGAGACACAACTAAAAAAGAAAATTTCAGGCCAATATCCATGATTAACATTGATGCAAAAATCTTTAATAAAATACTGGCAAACTGAATGCAAGAACACATCAAAAAGCTTACCCATCATGATCAAGTAGGCTTCGTCCTGGAGATGCAAGGCTGGTTCAACATGCTCTAATGTATAAATGTAATCCATCACATAAACAGAAACAAAGACAAAAACACATGATAATCTCAGTAGATGCAGAGAAGGCTTTTGACAAAATTCAATAGCCCTTTATGCTAAAAACTCTCTCAATAAACTGGGTATCAATGAAACACATCTCAAAATTATAAAGGCTATTTATGACAAACCTACAGCCAATATCATACTGAATGGGAAAAATGGAAGCATTCCCTTTGAAATCTGGCACTAGACGAGGATGCTCTCTCTCACCACTCCTATTCAACAGAGTATGGGAAGTTATAGCCAGAGCAATCAGGCAAGTAAAAGAAATAAAGGGTATTCAATTAGGAAAAGAGGAAGTCAAATTGTCTCTATTTACAGATGACATGATTGTATATTTAGAAGACCCCATCATCTCAGCCCAAAATCACCTTAAGATGATAAGCAACTTCAGCAAAGAAACAGAATACAAAATCAATGGGCAAAAATTACGAGCATTCCTGTACACCAATAACAGACAAACAGAGAGCCAAATCATGAGCAAACTCCCATTTACAATAGCTACAAAGAGAATAAAATACCTAGGAATACAACTAACAAGGGATATGAAGGACCTATTCAAGGAGAACTACCAACCACTTCTCAAGGAAATAAGAGGGGACACAAATATATGGAAAAACATTCCATGCTCATGGTTAGGAATAATCAATATAGTAAAAATGTCCATACTGCCAAAAGTGGTTTATAGATTCAATGCTATCACCATCAAGCTACCAGTGACCTTTTCATAGAACTGGAAAAACCACTTTAAACTTCATATGGAACCAAATGAGAACCTGGATAGCCAAGACAATCCTAAGCAAAAAGAACAAAGCTGGAAGCATCACTCTACCTGACTTCAAACTATACCACAAGGCTACAGTAATCAAAACAGCACGTGCTGGTACCAAAACAGAGATAAAGACCAGTGGAACAGAACAGAGGCCTTGGAAGCAACACTACACACCTACAACTATCTGATCTTTGACAAACCTGACAAAAACAAACACTGGGGAAAGGATTCCCTGTTTAATAAATGGTATTGGGAAAACTGGCTAACCATGTACAGAAAGCTGAAACTGGATCCCTTTCTTACGCCTTAAACTAAAATTAACTGTAGATGGAATAAAGATTTAAACATAAGACCTAACTCCATAAAAACCCTAGAAGAAAACCTAAGCAATACTATTTAGGGCATAGGCGTAGGAAAGGACTTCATGACTAAAACACCAAAAGCAATGGCAACAAAAGCCAGGATAGACAAATGGGATCTAATGAAGCTTAAGGGATTCTGCACAGGAAAAGAAACAATCATTAGAGTGAACTGGCAAACAACAGAATGGGAAAAAAATTCTGCAATCTACCCATCTGACAAAGGGCTGATATATCCAGAATCCACAAAGAACTAAAATTTACAAGAAACAGACAAACAAACCCATTCAAAAGTGGGCAAAAGATATGAACAGACACTTTTCAAAAGAAGACGTGTATGCAGCCAACAAACATATGAAAAAATGGTCATCATCACTGGTTATTAGAGAAATGCAAAAATCAAACCCACATTGAGATACCATCTCATGCCAGTTAGAATGGCGATCATTAAATAATGATCTGGAGAGGATGTGGAGAAATAGCAACACTTTTACATTGTTGGTGGGAGTGTAAATTAGTTCCACCATTGTGGAAGACAGTGTGGTGATTCCTCAAGGATCTAGAAATAGAAATTCCATTTGACCCAGCAATCCCATGACTGGGTATATACCCAAAGACTTATAAATTGTTCTATTATAGAGACACATGTACACGTATGTTCACTGCAGCACTGTTTACAATAGCAAAGACCTGGAACCAACACAAATGCCCATCAATGATAGATTGGATAAAGAAAATGTGGCACATATCCACCATGGAATTCTATGCAGCCTTAAAAAACAATGAGTTCGTGTCCTTTGTAGGGACATGGATGAATCTGAAAACCATCATTCTCAGCAAACTGACACAAGTTCTCGCTCATAGATGGGTGTTGAACAATGAGAACAAATGAGCACAGGTTGAGGAACATCACACACTGGGGTCTGTTGGGGGGGTGGGGCACTAGGGGAGGGAAAGCGAGGGGCAGGGAGGTTGGGGAGGATAACACTGGGAGAAATGCCTGATGTAGGTGACGGGGAGATGGAGACAGCAAACCACCATGGCATGTGTGTACCTATGCAACAATCCTGCAAGATCTGCATGTGTACCCCGGAACTTAAAGTCCAAAAAAAAAATAGATTCTGGTCCCCTCTCCTCCTCTCTCTCAGTTCCTCTCTCACCTTGTGATACACGGCTCCTCTTCCACTTCTGCTATGATTGGAAGCTCCCCAAGTCCCTCCCCAGAAGCAGATGCTGGTGCTATGCTTCTGGTATAGCCTGCAGGGTGTGATTCAAATAAACCTTATTGCTCATAAATTACCCAAGATGCAAAATGGACTAACACAAATACTATTTATAACAGTATTAAAAAATATAAGCTAGGAATAAATCTTTAAAAATGTGTGTTAGATTTGAATGCCAAAAAGTACAAAAAATGCTGATATAATTTAAAGGTGACTTAAAGAAAAAGTGTTTATATTTATCTAGTATTTTAAGATATCGATTATCCTCAAATTGAGCTATAGATCCAATGCTATGCCAATAAAAATCCCAGAAGACACGTTATAGAAGCTGAGAAGCTTACTTTAAAAATTAAATCGAATATGAAAAGACCTAGAATAACCAAACTTATTTTTAAAAAAGATGACAAAGTTGAGAGCTCATATGAACTGATTTTAAGACATACTACAAGGCCACAGTAATCAAGACAGCATTTTATTGGCAAATGAATAGACACAATAATCAATGGAACAGAATAAGGAATTCAGAAATATTCATTCATGTGATTAATTGATTTCTGACAGATATTTTCTGGCATGGCAATTCAGTGAACAAAAAATAATTTCTTCTACAAATGGTGATAGGATAATTGGACAGCCACATTTAAAAAATGAACTGCAACCTATATTTTCTCCCATGTACAAAATTTTATTAGAAATGGATCATATATCCAAATATAAAACAAAACTATGAAATTTCTAGAGCATCACATAGAAGTAAATTTGACTTCATTAAAATTTTATATATAATATATATATGTATTTTTGTTTGTTTGTTTAAAGACAAGGTTAAGTAAATCAAAATTTAAATCCTAGATTGAAAGAAAATATTTTTGGATCGCATGCCTGATAAAGAACTTCTATCTAAAATATATAAACAATTGCTCCTCTATACTTTGAAAATAAATACCAATTTGAAAGTAGAGCAAGATATTTAAACATATATTTTACCAAAGAAAATATACAGATGACATATAAATATATGAAAACATGTTCAATTTCACTGGTCATTAGGAAATGTCTATTTCAACCATGAGACACCACTATACATCTATCAAAATGGCAAAAATAACTGGGCACGGTGGCTCTCGCCTGTATTCCCAGCACTTTGGGAGGCTGAGTCCAGCAAATCACCTGAGGTCAGGAGTTCGAGACCAGCCTAGCCAACATGGTGAAAACCCAGTCTCTACTAAAAATACAAAAAATTAGCCAAGCGTGGTGGCACATGCCTGTAGTTACAGCTTCTCAGGAGGATGAGGCAGGAGAATCACTTGAATCCGGGAGGCAGAGGTAGCAGTGAGCCAAGATCAAGCTGTTGCAATCTAGCCTGGGCAACCAGAGTGAAACTCCATCTCAAAAAAAAAAAAAAAAAAAAAGACAAAAACAATAAAATAAAATCCTGACAATGTCACATGTTGACAAGGATGCAGATCAACTGAAATTTTTATGCATTACAAATGGTAAATGATATAGCTACTTTGAAAAGCTTTTGGCAGTTTTCTTAAGTTAAATACACGCTTACCACACAGTTCAGTGATCCCACTCCTAAGTATTTATCTGATAGAAAGGAAAATATTTGTCTACAATAAGACCTGTATTTGAGTGTTGATAGCCACTTTATTTGTAATAATCCCAAACTGGAAATGACTCGAACACCCATGAGCTGAGGAATGAACGAACATGTTGTCGTGCATCCATGCGGTAAAACATTACTCAATAATGAAAGCCAACAAACTAGTGATATGTAAAACAACGAAGATGAATCTCAAAGAATTATACCATGTGAAACAAGTCAGTTACAAAAGATAACATACTGTAAATGTGAAAGTCTGGGAATGCAAAACTATGGGGAAAGAAATACGATCAGGGATTTGTAGGGCCTGAGTTTTTAAAGGGGATTAACAACAAATAGATGTGAGGGTACTTTTGAAAACAATGAAATTGTTTGATATCTTCATTATGATGGTGGTTATAGGACTGTATATGGTTATCCTAACTCATCTAAAAGACTAAAATTTACTGCATATAAATTCTAAATTTTACTGACTGTAAACATGACCTAAAGAAATTCTATGTACATATATTTATCTCTTTATTCTCTCTATCTCTCTGTCTCTCTCAGAGGACCAGACCAAAAAAACCCATGAAGTACACATACACAGATATTTATTACCGCACATCACATTTTTAATAACAATAAATTTGGTGCAGATTTTACATTTTGAAAAGTTGGAGCTCAGTTCTTCCTACATCATAAAGCATCTCCAGAACAGCTACAAATAATAGACTTAATTTGAAGCTGTGTTTCTTCAGGTTTATAGGCCAGTATGAACTAAAAGGGAGACAAATCAGAACATTTTTTTCTGCTTTAGTTCTCCTTCATATCCACATTTACATTATGTAATACATTTCAATGTAGCCATGGAATTATTCGCTGCTTGGGAGAAAATGAGAGCATTCATTGGCCCTGAAGTTCTGTGAGTCCTAAGAAATGTGTAGGGCTCAGATTTCACAGGTTCAGAGTGGGAACTCAAGCGCTTTCTTTCTACCAACTTTCACTCATATTCTTCTTTAACAATGCTGAAAAAAGACAAAATTAAATATTTCTGTTAATGAAGATTGTAATTGCCATGAACAATTGTTCTGAAAAATTTGATAATCACTTCTGTGATTTTGCTGGAGGCCTCAAAAGATAGTACCGGATTTTTCTGTATCCCTGTTAATGTTTGCAACAATCTAATATAGCCATTCCTTATGTGTCAATTATGCACAATCTGAGCTGGTATTGTTACGGTAATTCTCATTATACAAACAGGCAATTTTTGTTGACTATGTATGCCTTCTATTGCCTTCCTTTCCTTTGTTTTCCTTCTCCTCCTTTCTCTTGTCTTATGGATTGGATGTTTCTTCCCCCTACACCTTCAAATTCGTATGTTGAAATCCTAATTCCCAGTGTGACGGTATTAGAAGGTGGAGCTTTGGGAGGTAATTAGGTTATGAGAGTGAAGCTCTCATGATAGGGTTAATGCTGTTATAAAAGGAAAAGACACCAGTACTTAGTTCCAATTCGTGAGATAACATCTAATAACAGAGAATTATAAAATTCTCTGTACATGTGAATCAAGGATCCCAGACAAAAAACAATAGAGTAGAATTTATGCTTTTGTACTTTAGCATGATTCTACCGCTGTTTCTCTAGTACTAGAGTATTTTAAGAGGTCCAGCAGCTTGTCAGAGACTCTTGTTTCTCTTCATTTTTTAAGGCTATTTTTATGATTGTTTGGACTTCAGTTAGACATTGTATAACACATCTCTTAAATCTCTCTCCTGAACATCCTTATTTCAATATTTCTCACAGTGTATATCAGATAATCTTCAAAGGAGAGTATTAAACTTGGGGTTCAAATATGAAATAGAAAGCCTATAGTAATAGCCTGTATTTAGTAAGTTATGGATTAATTTTTCTCCTGTAGATTCACAGATTTTATGGGTCCTTGGATATACAGCACAACTTTTTATTATACAGAAGAATAAATCATACGTAGGAAAGTGTCTTGCCCAATACTTTATAACTATTAAATATTTTGAAATACATTTCCAGAGAGCAAAGGTAATTAACAGTACTAAGAATGGTATCATCAGCTGATTGCCGTTTTCCAAAGAGTCCCATGTTAACTACCCTGAAAATTTAAAAGTCAAGATGATGTTAAGGTCAAAAATGATCCCAAAATCTCAGTGGCTTAAAAGAATAAATGTTTATTTCTTGTTCTAGCTACATGTCCAGCAGGATCATGCAATTCTAGAACTCCCACCCAGAAGTAACACACAGCGCATCTGTTCCCCTTTAGCAGGGCACAAGTCATATGGACACACCTAAGTTTAGGGTGTGTGTAGAGAGGTCCAATTCCGTCTGGAAGAGAAGTCTTGAGATATTTGGTAAAGTAGCCCAGAGTGCCATTTGCTCACCAAGTTTGTGACTCATTGTCCCTTACACATGTTAAATCGCTTAGCCTTTTCCTAAAAGAGAAATGCTATCCTCAATTTTGGATATGCATCTTCTCCAGGCACAGCTGGACCTAATACAGGTGTGGGTTGTATAGAACAATTTTCAACATTCAGAGTAGATGAAAATGAGAGTTACACGGTAGTCACTAGGGATTAGTAATTTTGAAATATTTTTCTCTTAAATAACTGAGATTGCAAAGGTAGTATTCAATCTTGTACAATTATATAATTAAAAATTAATTCTGTGGTTTCTTTGCCTGTAAAATATTCTTAGATTTTTTTGGAAGGCTTCTTATGTGTTTAATTCCCATGTGTCCCATATATGAACAGTCACAGCCACAGCTCTTTTCTAGACATCCTTTTTAGATATTCTGGTCTTTCTTCTCTGCCTTTCTTCCTGTATGTCTGTCTCTGTCTCTCTCTCTGTCTCCCTCTCCCTCTGCCTCTAACTGCAGAAACTTGGGACTACCAGGCTTGATGGGAAAACCTCACACTTAGCTTCTTTTACCTGAATCTTTGTGTTCTGTTGAAAAGTGACTTTAATCCACTGTTCTCTAAGTATGGTTCTAAGTCCAGCAGCATCAGTATCATCTGATAATTTGTTAGAAATGCAAATTATCAGATCCCATCCTAGACTACTGAGTTAGAAACCCTGTTGAGGCTCAGCAATCTGTCTTTTAAAAAGTCTTCCAGGTAGTTCTGATTGAGCTAAAGTTTGGGAGCCGTATACTTTCTCAGTCAAATGCCAGTGTGATGAAGGAGGAAAAAGAAAGTAATAGAATATTGGTTAAAGAAGTAACAGAATAGGGAAATGAGCTGGAGGCTGGGATCGGATCCTGCAGGGGTTATTTTTAGGCTGTTGTAAGACGTGGAAACCAATAGACCTTGTTTGATAAGACCCTGTGAGTCATATACATGAATACTTTCATACTCACATGGGCATATTCACTACTCAGTAGAGTCTCTGAAAATTTGAACTTCCTATTTTTCAAAGGTTGGCTTTATTTTATTTTGTTTTGTTTTATTGCTTTGCCTTGGCCTTCTAAACAGCTACTATTGGCATATGCTAAATGCTGTGTCCAGACTCCTTAGGTATAGTAGCATCATTCATTTACATATAGTTATGACAAGGATTCCTGAACTAAACCAAAATAAAGATTTCAGTCCTTGTCCTCCAGGGGAGGGCACCAACAGTACGAATGCATATAAAAGCAAGAAGTGGGTTGAGTTAGTTCTGAATGTCTGAAATGAGATGGGGCTGACATGATTACACAAATAAGTGTCACAAAACACAGTTCTGCATCAGAATATACCTAGGGAGATGATGATGTTCCAAAGAGATAAGAAGACACTATAGTGGTTCAGGAAATTATTTAATGGAGTGTACATATTATATAAGTGTTGCTGATGGAGGAAGGCTAGAAAAAACAGGGACGTGGGGAAAAGCCTGAGGTCCTAAGATTCAGAAAGCACTTGGGAGCCTTCTGAAGGCGTATTTGCATGCTTTCACAGAGAAAGAACTAATAAAGAAAGGCTAAAAAGAGGCTGGAGGAGATGGTAGAAAATGCATGGTCTCCATGCTAGAATCAACCTGCTGAGACTTAGGAGCTGTGAAACTCTGGTAACTTATTTAACCTCTATAAATAGCAATATATTCATTTGTAAAACGGATGCAATCACATATACTCCATAGGCATATAATGAGAAAAAAAAATGATATGTAAAAGATCGATGGCTTTTTTCCTGCTGTCATCTCCCTTTATCCTTCACCACTCTTCTCTCCTGCACCTATACTTTCTGAAGCATAGACACCAAAGAGATGCAGGATACTTTGCAAAATGAAGATGCAGAGGAGAGAGCAAGAAACAGGTGCAGACTGATTCAGGGCCATGTTGGAGGGGAGCAGTGGCTGCAGAGCCCAGCTCTGGGCCTTTCCTCACTTCTTTGAGGCTCTATAGCTCTTCCTAACTGACATTCTGCAGGCCCTGTTTGGTCTTATTGCTAATTACTATCTATTTGCCCTGTTACTAACCTCATGTTTTTTTCCTTGATTTAGTTTGCAAGTTTCTTTACAGTAATTGACTAGCTCTGTTGTAGATCACTTCACCCCGGGTACATCAATGATCACTATTCCCCAACTAAATCTTGTTATTATAAGGTTTGCTGAGGATAAAATGTACATTCAGTTCTTTCTTAGGTAAATGGTTTTGTTTCTCCTGGAAGGTAGTATTTGGGCCTGGGGCAGTATTTCAGATAGACACTCTTGCTCTTCCTTCTGAATTTGGACAACATTCAAATTGACAACATTCTCATTAAAACATAAAGAAACCAAAGAAGGTACCTGGATCCTTGCTTTGTCTTCCGGCAGTTGCTGTCGCATCTGCTAAGTGTGGTGGGTCTGGCATAGTTGCAAAACTCCACTAGGATTTTTATGAGAATGGAGACTAGTGGGTTATTTTTAGTGTCTAAAATTAATTTAGTAATTAAGTTATTACTGTTTTAAAAAACAATATTTAGAGTTAGGCTAGGAACAAGAAAGGAAAATACATCTTCATTGTGTATTTACACAGAGTCAGAAATATGTATACAGAAGCAGCCTAATTTTTCAGTATGTTTATGGAAAAAATTTAGCATCAGTCTTATTTTTCATCTATTTACTATGGACTAACTTCAAAAACATTTTCTTTTTCCATGAAACTCACTGGGAGTTTTTTTATTGAGGTCCATAAAATGAAAGAACCATGTTGAGCAACATAGGGTATCACTCTTTCTCTTCAACATTTTTTACTTTGTTCATCACCGGATTATAAGGATGGCGGATACGCCCGTTGAGTCAACTTTATTTTTAAGTTCCTACTGTGAGCAAGACAAGGTAGACAGAGGTCTCACTTTCAAAACTCTTGAGATTTGGCATAGTACACAGATTATAGCCTGAGTATATCTAATATAATAGCATTAACAAGAAACCTATTTTTCTACTTTTTTCCTGGTTGAAAGATTTCTCTGAAGAAATGCTATTTAAGAAAAACCTGAAGGACACACAATTGCTGATTAGGACATTTAATGGGAAGCAACTTTCTAAGCCTGGAGAAGGGTAACATGTTCATGGGTCCATTGAACACTTCTGTCTAATGGGGGAAGGGAGGGCAGGAGCAAGGGAAGAAGCCAAAAGGGCAAGGAAAAGCCTTCAAGACTATGCAAATAATTTGGATATTTGGTCATTTTGCCATTGCTTTTCATCTCTGAAGTATTTTACCATTTTCAAAGTACTTTCACAAGTAAAATGTCACTTCGTTCACCTGGATCTTATGAGTTTGCGTGAATGCTCAGAGGAGAACCTAGAGGGCTGTCCATATTTGCAACATCCATCTCTAGTTACTTACAAGACTTCTTTTTTTGTCAATTTTCTTTTAATATTGAGAGCATATTGTTAGAGAAATATATAGAACCTGATTTAGGTCCTAATTTAGTACTCTATTCTCTATAATAATAGCTAACATTTATGTCTAAGTACTTTATGTATATGAATGCATCAAATCCTAGTATCTTTACAAGGAAAGTACTATTATTATTCAACATTTTACTGAGCAGAAAAGGAAGGCATATGCCCAAGGTACACAACTGGTACATAACAGAGGTAGAATTTGAGTACAGATGCCTAGCTACAGAACCCCCATGCTGAACTATAATTCGTTATAGCCTTAGCCACATTTTTCCTCTTGTCTAAGCCCTGATGCTTTGCTTTTCGGTGGAAGCCTCATCTTTATGTCTTCATATGAGCAAAACATTATTCTAGGCACTCTTATAAGGTCTCAGTTTTTTGTTTTGTTTTGTTTTTAGTATATAGCTTTCAATTAACCCAAAGGAGAAATTAACATATAATGAATAAATGTATACATACATTCATTCATATTAGTGTCAAGATGAATTATAGTTGATTTGCTTGTTAAAAAGGGAATATATTTTTATAAATTCCATAGTTATTGTACTTATAAATTAGAGGTCTGTATGTAGAAATAAAAAATTGAGTAATTTTATTCTGAATTTTTCTTTTCTTATGGAAAGATAATATTCTCTTTTTGTTCCAGGGGTTTCTGTGTGTGCAAGGTAAATCAAATGTGTCATGGGTTTTCTATTTGGAGACACATAAGAACATCCCTCTAAATATATAAACATCCCTCTCCACATTCCAGTAACGCTTTCTAAATCTGTCAATTTATGTATGTATATGAATCAGCAGAGGAGATGATTTTGTTAAAAATTTACCAGATTAGAAAGAGGATGTAATTCAAATTCAGTGTTATCATCAGTTTCTGGATCTATATAACATATGTTTATGTCTGTATAGTGAATTATCATTAGCTCAGTAGATATTTATTAAGCAGCTACTGGCCGGGCATGGTGGCTCACGCCTGTAATCCCAGCACTTTGGGGGGCTGAGGTGGGTGGATCACTTGAGGTCAGGAGTTTGAGACCAGCCTGGCGAACATGTTGAAACCCCATCTCTACCAAAAACATAAAAATTAGCTGGACATGGTGGCAGGTGCCTGTAATCCCAGCTACTTGGGAGGCTGAGGCAGGAGAATCACTTGAACCTAGGAGGTGGAGGTTGCACTGAGCCGAGATCGTGCCACTGCACTCCAGCCTGAGTGACAGAGTGAGACTCTGTCTCAAATAATTTTATTTTTTTAAAAAAGCAGGTACTACATTAAAATTACTGTAAAGGCATTATAGAACTAATAATGATTTAAAAAGTATAGTCCGTTGCTTCACAGAGATTCAATTCAGTAGGAGGGTCAGACATTAAATAAGCAATTTTAAGAGAAATAACTATTTAGAAGTACGTGAGATTATAAAATACACCAAATATGTTTATCTTCAACATCTCTTTGGCCTCTAAAATTTTATCATTCTAACATAAATTTTACATAGGTTAGGAGTTATATGTTCTCAACTTGGATTTGTTACTATTTGTGTGATCTGAGAAAAGCCACGGAATCACAATATTCAAGACATAAGGATTGTAGTACTTTTCTGTATTTTATTTTCCCCATTTAAAAAATGCAGACAGAGACTTTGGGACTTGGCCTAGTTTAGTGGTTCTCAAAAATGTGACTGCACATTAGAATCATTTGGAAGGTTGTTAAAACATAGGTTGGTGGCTCTTCTTACCTTCTGCACAGAGGCTCTTACTGAGTAGCTCTAGGCCTGCTGAGAATTTGCTTTTCTAACATAATTCAAGGTGAATCTGATGATTCTGTGTAGAGAATCCATGAGCCCCACACATTGGCGTGCCAGAATGTAGGGATCCATGAGCCCCACGTTGGGCACCAGAATGTAAGGAGCCAGCCCTACATCACCTGTGGATACCCCGAGTTCGGTGGTGACAAAGGAATGAAGACAGATTAAGAGAGACAGTGGGACCAGGGGGGCCATCACTTTATTACTCTGGCAGAAACAGTGAAGGCCTCAAGCTGTGATCATCCACACTATTTATTGATTACAATCACTTTGATCTACAGGGTAGGGTTGGAGTGATGGTGGAGTGAATCAGTGAGCCAGAAGTGAATCAGTGAGCTGGAACTGGTGTGTCATCCTAAGGATTGATGACAGTGGCAGTTTGGGAGTTTCACAAAACAAGAACATGTGGTTTTCTTTAGCCTATTATCTATGTACAGCTGATGGAACAAGGGCCTTACAAGAAGCCTACAAGTCTGGCTGCGTCATAGTGCTACAAAGGGGTTTTATATCCTTGAGCAGAATGTTTATGGTAACAGAGCCGAGGTCACCCTGCAGCGGAACATGAGGCATGGAGAGGCCTTCCTCCTCAGAGGCCTCCTGTGGCCTTCCGCAGTTTGTTGTTCCTTATTTATGTGTTGCTTATAACCAATTTATGTAGGCACTCTGTAAGTCCTTTCTCCTTTGCTGTTTTTCCCAACAATTCTGGTTTTGAGACCACACTTGGAGAACATCTGGCCTAGATGACTTTGAGGAACTATGAAGTACTATGTACTACAAGAAATAGGATTATCTGAAGAAGCTTCCAGAAGTTAGTATTTTGATAACTCTTTTCTTCTATTTAGTGACTTTATTGTGGATTTTTTAGAATTTCTGGTTGTCTTATAATTCCTACCATATTTTAAACTAGTAGGGATGATTTTTCAAGCCATGCAACTCAATGCCAACAATATGTATTCCTCAAATCCTTGAACACATAAGGTCTTGAAAAAGCATTTTAGTGATATTCCAGCTGGAGTAGGGTCAACACAGATAAATTCACGAGTACTTTTAGTCAAAATTATTCATTATATATATTGAATTTATATACCTAGTTATAATGAACAAGTACCCAATGTCTGTCAGCTCCCCAAAAAGGAAAACAGCTGAATTAAGAAGAAACATTTCTAAATTGATATAAAAAATCATTTTCAAAACTTCAAGTCAAAGTATTTCTTCTGTCTCAACATACTTTTTTAAATCTTCCTTAAGATATGTATAATACATTATTAAAACTTATGAAGCATGGAGTGCTTATAATGCAAAACATACAATTTAAGGTAGTAACAAGGGAGTTGTACATTTACATAGGCTTGTGGTCAGATATCTCTGGCAGGCTCTAAGTATAAGAAATTAGTAACTAATGCATGTTTATCAGAAGCATACTATAGTAAAACAGATAATATGGTAAATCACTCTTTGAGGAGTAATTTTCTATTCCTAAAAGAAGTAGTGTAGAATTGATGACTTCTAATATCCCTTCTGGCTTTAAATTTTTGCTGTACTTTGTGGCAGACAAAATAGTATTAGTAGTTATTTATTATGTTCTGTTATATTTAGTGATAAGGCTGCTAGGCCAACAGCCTTTGGAAAAAATATGTCTGGCGAGGATACAGGTAACATGTACAAATTATTATAAATTTCCTTTTCCCACTGACATAAAGGCATTATCTCTACTCTTGTTTTCCTCTCCTTGAACTTTCTTCTCTCTGTTTCTAGTTAGAAACATTAGATCAGTCAAAAATTATGTAGAAAATATTAAAATCCAAGACACATTTTGACTTGAGTATTTTGTTAGTAGGACTATGATGAAATGACAGTTGTACAAGAAATTCACACAAACAAAAGAAAAATTCTGTATTTTTTTAAAAGAATTTCAAAAGAATAGTATGTACCTTTGATCTGTCTTTCCATTTTGGTATACAGAATTACCTGGAGCAGATGCACATTTATGTTATTTCATAGGCTGGCAGAATGTAAGTTAGAGTAAATGTGGGACTTTGGCATAGAAAAGGAGGAAGATCGTAGAATGTCAGAGTTGTAAGGATATTAAAGATCACTATAGTTAAAGCTCTCATTATGAAAATGAGGCGATTGAGGCTCATAAAGCCTTATTATCTTTCTAGAATCATAATTGGATGTTTTATTGGGTTAACTTGCTTTACCTGTGAGTCTAGATAGGGAGCATACATGTAATGCTTTAAAATACACTATCCAAAAGAAAGATGGGGTGCCTAGACTAAGGACAATAGCCTTTAAAGCAAAAATATTATTGGACGGATTATATCACTGGGTAAAACTGTCAGTTTTAAACAATATGCACCAAGTAATATAGTTTCCAAATATAGAAAGCAAAAATTGACAGATATATACAGATAAAATAAATCTGTCATCTATTTTCTAGTATTGGGATATTTAAGCATATCTCTCTCAGGGATATTTAAGCATAGATCAAGTAGATAGAATCATTAATAAGGATAAAGAAAATTAGATCATAAAACTTTAAAAGACATACATAAAAGATTTAACCCAAAAATGTTTCACACACTTTTCTTAAATATAACAAAAAATTATGTGTCATGTTCTATGCCTTAAAGCAAGGTTTAAGAAACAAAAATATTACTGTTTTAACATTTGTATTTTCTGACCCTAAAGCCATTAAGTTATACATCAACAATGAAAAAGATTGCACAAAAGCATTTATTTTTATATTTTTAAAACATAATTTTAAATTAACATGAACAGAAATGTTCTACTAAACTTTTAACAATAACAAAAATCTCAATGCAATGTACATACTTTTATTGAATAGAAAAAAAAAGGGAACCCTCCTTACTGTTTTTTTTCAGACTCATAAAATCTTCAGAGCAGAACCAAACAAGCTGAGTGCAAGTAAGAAAAATACAGTTCAAACTCACCAAACAAATGTAGATGTAAAAAATAAAAGTTAAAAAATACATTGAAATTGGATTTATACAAGGAATGGGTAATAGTCTGAATGTTTGTGTTTTCCCCAAATTTATATGTTAAAATTCTAACCCTCAAAGTGGTGGCGTTAGAGAAGGGGCCTTTGGAAGGTAATCAGGTCATAAGGGTGGAGCCCTTGTGGATGAGATTAGGACCCTGGAGAGCTCTCTCATCTTCTTTCCACCTTGTGATAATACTAGAAGTTGGCAGAAGTTGGTAGTCTGCAACACAGAAGGGAGCCCTCATTGGTACTCTACCATGCTGGCACCTTGGTCATTACTCCCAGACTCTAGAATTGTGAGAAATAACCTTCTATTGTTTATAAGCCACCCATCTATGGTACTTTGTTATAGCAGCCCAAACCAGATAAGACAGAATGCAGGAATATTACTAACATAAGAAAATCTAGTATTTTAACTTTCTACCTTAACATCTTATCATTTTAATACATACATAAAAACAATCATTTCAAAATCTATTAATAATGAAAAACTCCCAACAAATCAGGAATAGAAGGAAATACCCTTAACTTGATAATGAGTATTTAATATAGTCTAGAGCAACAGTCATTTTCAATGGTGAAACATAGGAAGTATTTTCTTTAAAATCAGAAAATGGCCTGCTATTACCATTACTATTAATGGTAATAAAGTAGTTAGGTATTGCAGTTAGACACAAAAATAAAAACAGATCTAAAAAGAAGATACATTTCAGACACAGTAGAATGTGTAGACAAACTTTAGAAATAGAGGTCAGCAATGTTCCTGGCATAAACAACTCCTTATACAAATATCAATGGCAATCCTATATGCCACTAATAATTCATAACAGAAAAAATATCCCATTTGTAATAAATTTAAAAGGCTATGGTGTTAAATAATTCATATAACAAGTCACTTAGACTTACTTTGGAGAAAGAAAGAAGACAGTAACAAGGTCATTTAAGAAAACAACACAAAAAAAGTAAAGATAAATAATCCATGAATGAAAATACTTGGTAAGTCAGAAGAGCACCGTTATCCAAATTCTACATTCAATTCAGTGCAATCGAAACCTCAAGTATTGTTTTTGTGGGCCTAGAAAAAGTGATGCCACAATCAATATAGATGAGTAAAAGGTCAAGAATAAGACTTATTTAAGAAAAACAAGGAAGGGAAATTTGTCTTCTCAGACATCATACTTATTAGGAATTTTAGAATTTAAGTCATGAGGCACTTTCATATGTATTCACAGATGCACAAATTTATCAAATTATTTTCAATAAAACTTAAAAAATTTTATAATTGTTTAAAAATATTTTAAAATAATATTTAAAAACATTATTGTTTAAACTCACATAGATTATATATCATCTTCCTGCCTTCTCCTAGCAAAGGCTGCAGCCACTGTTCTATTTTTTTGTACACTTAAACCAATAATTTACATGAATGAAATCTTGGTATAAAATCAAAGAAAGCATTAAACTCTGGTGGAATAAGACTATTAGTATCGAAAATACATACGAAACTCCAACAAAAACGACAAGGAATCCAGTAAAAACTAAGCAGAGGATATGAACACACGAATTACAGAAAATGAAGTGAAATAACTAATAAATATATAAACTGCTACTTCACTAATATTTAAGGGCTTATACATAAAAAGGAAAACAAGATATTTTATAACTTTCGAACTGCCTGAATTTAAAATTTAACAATGCTAAGTTTTAGTTGAATATGAGGAGATGAGAACTCTCAGAGAGCACTGATGAGCCAGGCTGCATTGCATAACTCCAGAGTATTAATTGGTACATTTACTTTGAGAAGCATTTTAATACATCAGGGGAACGTAAAAATGTAACTGCTCTATGACCTATTAATCTCACTCAGAGAAATATACCTTACAGTTGGTTTTCTGTTGAAACTTTTAAAAATCACAACACATAGTAAAAAAATTACATGTTATATCAAAGAAGACATACTGGGACATAACGTAGTTCACCAAGTATTGTGTCAAGTGAAAAATTTTGGTTAATGAGTTGCAAACAGAAGTAATGTGTTTCCTTTTTGTGCTAAAGCATTTAATTGCCAGTGAAAGATTTTCTGTATTTTTTTCTTTTTACCATGTCAACTAGAAGCTTTTAAGATGATGTTTACTTTCTCCACCTGTACCCTAAAGTGAGGCGTTGTAGAACAAGGCACATAGCCAATTCAAAATGGACATATAGACTGATTGATAAATAGGCTTTCAGTTTTACAAACCACTAAGTTTAGGAGTTTTTGATCCTGCAGAGTTGCATAGCCCTTACTGACTGTTACAATATTCTTACTCTTATCATGTGTAAGAGTTAATGCAACCACCTAAAACTTCACAGATTAAAATAAAAATCATTTATTTGTTCATGATTCTGTATTCTAGGCTGGACTCAGAAGGACATTTATTTCTTGGCCTCCTAGGTCACTCATGGAAAAGCAATATCTGGAAGGTAGTCAGGCTGGATGGTCAAAGTTGGCTTTGGTCCTATGTCCAGCACCTCAATTGAAATGGCTGGAGTAGATGGGATTCTGTCTTCCATGGGCTCTTCTGAAGAGAGTTCGATGGATTTCTTTTCATGGTGGTCTTGATATAGTAAAGTGACTTGATAACACTCCAAGAGGTTTGATGCACAGCTGGATAAGTACAGACATAGAAAAATCAGCACATATGGAGCATAGGTACAGAAGAGTGCTGTAATATCCATTGAAGTATTGTTTGTAAGAATAAAATTTGAAAACATCTTCAAGAACTCTGAGTAGATAAATACATACAGGAGATACTATTTATTCATAGGATAGAATAGGGTTCATTGACTGGAATGAACAAATGATTGATAGTAATAGATCTCTTGATAGACTGATGGACACAGGTATTGAAGACATAATTTTAAATCAAAACAACACATTTTAGAATAAAACATAAAGCATAATAATTGTCTTATTAAAAACATTGAAAGTAACTCTGCGTGTTTTTATTTACAAATATGCATAAGTACGTGTAAAAGATTACCTCTCTTAATGAAAACAGTTGCCTTTGGGGAGGATAGGAGTAGAATGGGAATAAGTGGAGAAATAGAGGAAACTTTACATTTTTTTCTTCTATGTTTTAAATTGGGTGTAAAAATAATAAAACGTCAACATTTAAACAATTTTGGATGTTTAGTAATTTATTCCTGTTGTTTTTAGTATTTTAAAGAACTCAGACAAAACAAGATACATAATAATGTTATAAAAATATAAGATTATTATTGGAGACACTACCTTTTTCAGGTGATTATTTTCATTAAATATATTTTGACTCCTCTTAGAGAGGGCAGAAAGTCTCACTGGAGCACTGATACTTGTTAAAAATTTAAGAGCTTAGTCTGGTAAGTTTTTATCTAAAAAGGTCAGTTGCAGAAAGAACCAGAAAGACTAAGTCTTCAGTTCTTACAGAGACATAAGGTCAAAAGCAAGGAAATCAAGGTCAGCTGTCAATCTGTAGAATGAGTAAGGTGTCAGAAATGGGAGATGAAGCAGTTCCAAGCTTTGAAGCTAGGTGACATGTAATGGAGTTCAGAGTCAGAATGAAAGCCGAAGAAAGGTATAGCTTCCAAGACTGTTCTTGAGAGCAGGTCGCAGCAGCAGTGTGGCTTTGTGAGGAGGTAGGCCTGGTTTAAAGATCGTGATCTGCAGCAGGCAGAAACACCTAAGACAATGGTTTTCATCCAGAGTCAAGTGGTTTCTGTCAGGGCTTCTCAGGAATACTTTGTTCATTGATCAGCTTGCCATCCTTATGGGAATAATTAAGATGACTGCTGAGGGATTCCCACGTGTTTGTATTTCCAAGAAAAAAAACATGGTGATGTGATTTTCTGTCTAGGTAAGACACAGGCTACTTGTTCCCATCAGAAAGAATTGGCCACATCAAGTCAGGGCAATTGTGTTAGTTTGTCAGCTGGGTCTCATGAACTCTGAGACCCCAGTGGTCTGCTTGTGGTTACCTGTTTTTTTCTGACATGTTTAGTCTTCTTATCGTAAGGTAAGAGTGAGGTCAGTGAGTGAGCAGAATCTTAGCAAAGGCTGGAGGCATGAGGAAGTTGTCTATTTTCTCTCCCTTTCTCTCAAGATTTCTGAGAATTATGTTGATCCCAAGAGGTGTGCCCAAGGGAACATGAATTACTGAAGAATTACCAATCAAGGTAAAGACAGAGAAAATGTCAGGTAAATGTTAACTATGTGTTGTTTACTTAGACTTCTCCCTGAGGGAAGAGGGCTAAATCATTGGAATTGAGTGAGTGGTTTTGCAGGTCTGTAATTCTTCTCTGCTGACAACTGTCATTGTAACCTTGTATTTGACATTTAAACAGCACAGTGCTGGAGAAATGGAGTGAAAGTTCTAGAATGACTAGTGCTTCCTTGCTCTATTTAGTGCCTTTACCTTAATTTATTATTAATGCACATTGCCTTCTTTTCTTCAGTGATTGGAGTTTTTCCCAAGTTGGATTTTTTCCCCTGTGATTTCTCAATAACAATATCTATTATTATTTTATTATGACATGTAACCTCAAGCATGTTTTGTGTAGCACAGCCACCACATTCTTGCTATAATTTTAGTGACAGTAGGGAGAATAAATACTTGTCAGCCGCATTCCCTTTCTGATGGGATGAGAAAAATTAATGGCTTAAATATCTATCAGAAAAAGTTTTTGTTATCTATTTGTGGGTTTATGTAAATTAGTTGTAGTTCATTAATGGGCTAATTTATGTAAATATTCAAGATTTCTTGAACACCTATTACAGGTGAAAATTTTATTATAGTTGGTATAGACACCTGGGTTTCCATAAAATAAGCACATAAAGATACTGAATTATTTTATACAAGTCATGAAATCGGTGCAGGAAAAGTGCTTAATAACTTCAATTTGTAAGCATTTTCTTAGGAGAAAAGTGCTTCCCTGAGGAAAAGATGCCCAGACCGAAACCTGGGAGAGTCTTACATGTCATCTCCAGACCTCTAGCTTTTCCCGTGGAGACGATCATTGTGAAATTAAAAAAATAAATCAAGAGAAAGGAAACTTCAGCTTCTAGGAAGATGGGTTAGGTGTCTTTTTCTCTTTTCCTCCTGCTAAGTATAGTTAAAACCCCTGGACATTATGTATAAACAAACAAAAAACTCTAAAGGGTGGTGAAAAGAAAGCAGACTGGCCAGGGACACTGGGATCCGAGAGAGAACATGGTGGTGTGTTCTCTGGGCTTTCTTTTGGTATTCTGCATGTTAATCTTAGAGCTCAATAAAGCAAAATCCAGAAATTCCAGTGTGGGCAGACACACAAAAAGCCCAACAAAAGTCTGCTTTTTCTAGCCCAAGGACAGAAAAAGAAAGAAAAATTTTAAACAATAACTGTTCTACTGTTGCTAAACACCACGGAACAAACTTTGGCCCCACTCCACGTGCACCAGTAAAGATGAAATGAAGAACCTAGAATTCTACTCTTTCCAGGCTGTAACACCATAGCACACACACACAAAAAAAATTGCGTGACTCTTTCCCTCATCTTTGAATCCAGTGTATTCTCAATCCCTTTCTCAACTCAATGCTTCCATATGATACTAAACTCCCTCCCCAAGGATGTAAGTGGAGAGCATGTGGGGAGGCTGGAGAAGTGAGTAGTTTCTCTCTCTGCCTGCTAGGTACTATCAGGAAAGGCCTATGGGAGAGTCAGGGCTTTCACCATGGCCCAATGGTAAAGATACATCTTTGGAAGTTACATGGAAAACAGTTAGAGGACACTTCTACCCCTCAGACCCAGGGAGGTGTCAGTGGTGTCCTCATGAGGAGATGGAACTCCCATTGCCGTCCAGCATGTGGTGCCAATGTCAGTTTCTTGGTTTTGCTACTGTACTAATATAATACGTAACCGTTAAGAAAAACAGGGGTGAAATATTCACGGGCTCGCTCTCTACTATTTTTTCAACTTCTTATGAATGTGCGATTATTTCAAAAGCAAAAAGTTTAAGAAGAGAAATACATTTATAACAAATTTAAATTTTTGCTCTCAAGTTGAGTGCCAATAAATTATACCACCTCCGACTTTTTTTTTTTTTGAGACAGAGGCTTGCTCTGTTTCTCAGGCTGGAGGTTGCAGTGAGCCAAGACGCGCCTCAGCTCACTGCAACCTCCACCTCCCAGGTTCATGCAATTCTCTGTCTCAGCCTCCTGAGTAGCTGGGATTACAGGTGCCCACCACCATGCCCGACTAATTTTTGTACTTTTAGTAGAGACAGGGTTTCACTATGTTGGCCAGACTGGTCTTGAACTCCTGATCTCAAGTGATCTACCCATCTCGGCCTCCCAGAATACTGGGATTACAAGCGTGAGCCACCGTGCCTGGTCCAGTCTACCTTTATTTCACATTTAAATGGGAAAATAGGTTGGGTGCAGTGGTTCATGCCTGTAATCCCAGCACTTTGGGAGACCAAGGTGGGCAGATCATTTGAGGTCAGGATTTCAAGACCAGCCTGGCCAACATGGTAAAACCCCCATCTCTACTTAAAATACAAAAATTAGCTAGGCGTGGTGGCAGGCACCTGTAATCCCAGCCACTTGGGAGGCTGAGGCAGGAGAATCACTTGAACCCACGAGGCAGAGGTTGCATGAGCTGAGTTCGCACCACTGTACTCCAGCCTGGGAGACAGAGTGAGACTCTGTGTCAAAAAAATAAAATAAAATAAAAAATAAAGGCAGACTCTATAATAAAATTTTAAGACAAATATACATGTCTTCTTTTAGATCTGTTTTCTTTATGACTCCTAACCCAAATGAAAAAACTGGTGGGGAATACACACAGATAAGCAACAGCAACCCATCAGTGACTGTTTCCTAGTTGAGGTTCTACAGGATGATTGACTTCTGTGGCAGTCTGCCTAGTTGTTTCTGTAGTCCCTATTTCCTATCCTTCTGGATAATATAGTTAGACTACATTTCTTATCCTCTCTTGTAATTATGTGTGGTTATTGGACTGAAGTCTTGGCAAATGAAATTCTGCTGGAAGTGATACATGGTTCTTACTGACTTGGTCCTTGAAAATCCTCTAGATGATCCTTCCCCTCTTCTCCATCTGGAACTGGATGAAGGCATTCCAGGTGCCTAGAGGAGGGCTGGGCTCAAGATAAAAGATCCTGCATGCCTTAATAACTCCAAGGAGCAGAACATCCTTATTCTCCTGCAGCCAACTGAACTTTAAGTGAATGAATAATTATTTCCATTTCTAAAAGCCGTGTAGTCCGTGGGATTTAACTGTTGCTGTACTTTTCCTGATGTTGGGAAGGTTTGGTAGTGTGTATGGGGTTTCTTGTAAAGACACTAAAGTGGTTGAGATTCCCAATTATTTTTCACACTTGGTGACTGAAATCTCCCTTGAATTCACAAGACACTGAAGTCAGGGGACCAGGTTCTAGTCTAATATATGTTACTTCATATTCAAAGAGAGATAATTGTACAAGGCCATCTTTCAATTCCAATTCTAACAGTCTTGAATATATTAATTTATATGAAGCACAGCGTATACTTGGTACTTTTGTACTGCCTTCTTTTTTTACTCCCAAGAGACACTGCAAAATGATTAGTTGGATCTTTCCCTCTGATTCCAGATGTAGCTTCAAACTCCTCAATATAATGCTACAGGCCACTGTTGCTAACGTACTTGTACTGACCAAAGTGCTGAAACCTATAGGTCAGTGCTACTCTGTATGTTGATCTAATGACAGCTGTGGGTGTTAGCACCTTGACTAGCAGCGTCTGTAGGTTGGATCATCCAGTCTCTTCTAGCACCTCCATGATGCATTCTCCATGCTCCACTCTGTCTATCTCTCACACCTAGTTTTCACTGAAGTGACGATGTTTGCAGAATAACTTATATCTTTCAGGGACTCTTCTCTATTTTGAAACATGAGGTTTGAGGATTAATGTCCTAGAGAAAATGAAGGAAAAATAATCTTTAGAAAATATTAGAAGTGAGTCAACTTTTTTTTTTACTTACACAAATATTGTTCTTAAGTTCTAGAAAGCTGTGATATGTCTCACAAAATGCAAAAATAATAGAAAAGGGCCGGGCGCAGTGGCTCACACCTGTAATCCCAGCACTTTGGGAGGCCGAGGTGGGTGGATCACGAGGTCAAGAGATCGAGACGATCCCGGTCAACACGGTGAAACCCCGTCTCTACTAAAAATACAAAAAATTAGTTGGGCATGGTGGTGCGTGCCTGTAATCCCAACTACTCAGGAGGCCGAGGCAGGAGAATTGCCTGAACCCAGGAGGCGGAGGTTGCGGTGAGCCGAGATCGCGCCATTGCACTCCAGCCTGGGTAACAAGAGCGAAACTCCGTCTCAAAAAAAAAAAAAAAGAAAATAATAGAAAAATAATTTTAAAATATTTCACTTTTTATAATGGACACCTTAGAGTCAGAGAAATATAATTATGGATTTATTACAAAATGTGTTGAGACAGGCCCATATTTCTTGATTACTCACTAATTCCTTTTGGGTTTATGAAACCTACCCTGGGCTGTCTCCTTTGTGGGGTGAACAGTACTAGTGCCTACAATATTTATTTCTCCCTCTTGTTCCAAACCAACAGAAATCAAATCGATTTGAGAAGGTAATGAATAAGTCAAATTAAAATCCTTGCTATTCCAGTCTTCCTTGGATTCAGAGGTGTGGTTAAGAGGTATAGTCATTTTCGGTGAAATGTAGATGAGACTAAACGGGTTTTCCAAGAAGACTGATTTTCTGATGCGGATATTGTCCCCTCTTCTTTCTTTCCTTTCTTGCTCTGAGTGCAGTCATGATAGACTCACCTGCTGCCGTCATTTAGAAATCCTAAGGGGATGGCCAAAATAATCACAGATCCTTTTGACCTAATTTAATGAGATTTATTACACCAATGTCAGTAGCCACTCTCCTCTAGATTTTAGTTTGATGAAAAAATAAACATACAGCTGGGCACAGTGGCTCATGCTATTGTCCTTGCACTTTGGGAGACTGAGGCAGGAGGATTATGAGGTCAGGAGATTGAGACCATCCTGGCTAACACGGTGAAACCCCGTCTCTACTAAAAATACAAAAAATTAGCCAGATATGGTGGCATGCATCTGTAGTCCCAGCTACTCAGGAGGCTGAGGCAGCAGAATCATTTGAATCCGGGAGGCGGCGGTTGCAGTGAGCTGAGATCACGCCATTGCACTCCAGCTTGGGCGACAGAGCGAGACTTTGTCTCAATAAATAAATAAATAATAAACATATATACTTTACAGCTGATATTGTCATGTTTTCTGCAGTTTATAGCCAGATAATAGACTGGGCTTAATCATAAATATTTGCAGCAGATTCTGTATTTCACCAAGAGAAAGACAGACATCTCACCTCAATAATTGGGAAAAACTGTCACAAAAAAAATTTCAGCATATAATTATGAAATATGAGGTGAGATCTAAAATAACTCTCGGAATTTAGTAGAATTTCAAAACCATTGTAGGAGTTTTACTATATCATACTGGAAATAGTTTTCCATATAAACCTATAAAATTTACATGTATTGAGTATTTACTATTTTTAAGCACTATGTTGAATGTTGTGTCTGCTGCTTTATTATCCCAGGGAATCCTCACATCAGACCTATGCAGTAGAAATATTTTTTACTCCCACTTAATAAATGAAAAAATATTGAGACTTGAAGGGATTAAACAACTGGCCCCTGAGCCTCAAATACTACCTGTTTTGTCTTATTCATGTTGTATCTTCAACACCTAGTTTGGTACCCAATAAAGAGTAAGTAGTACATAAGTATTTTCAGTGAATAATAAAGGCATACTGCTTCTGTGTGTGTTACACTGTTTTATTGAATATATGCTATGCCATGGCCTCATTCTGAGACCTTAGAACATAAAATATTTATGGAAAAACTTCTTTGTCCTTAAGGAGATAAGATGTGTGCATAATCTTCTTGCAAAGAGCAAATTTCAATGCTGTAAGCTACTCTTTTGTTTCACCCCAAGGTAATCAAAAACGAACTCACAGAGTTGGTGGACTTTGAGCTATAAGCAAAGAAAGGCCTATGAAAAAACAAGGATGGATAAAGAAGAATGTAGGGGTGATTAATATGTAAAATATAAGGAGATTGGAGGCAGAAGATGAGTTATGTTTATGTTAAATTGTGAAGGTGCTACACAGCAAATTAAAAGTTTGAACTTTAGGATTTTATTCTATGCTTAATCAGGAATTCACAGGGATAGCTAAGCAATGAAGCAACATACTCAGATTTGCTTATAGCAAGGTAGCTCTGGAATCAGTTTGGAAGAAAGACTAGCTTCAAAAGTGACAAGAAACTGAAGATTGCTGTATTCGTCTAGTCACAGAGGCTGAGGGCACATGGCTTGGGGGCCCAGAGAGGCTGAATATGCAAGAGTCCTGAGGAGGAATAGTACATGAAATTCTATGAAGAGTAAAAGGAAACATTAGAATGTTATTGGAGCACAGAGATTTGCAATGACTTTATTCATAATGCAGCCAGTTCTTATGTGCAGATTCTGTATTTATAAACTCATCTCCTTATAAAATTTATTGTTATCCCCCAATGAGTACCAATGTCACTTATAAGTCATTTATAGGCATGCACAGACTTGCAAAAAATTTGAGGTCCTAGCGTGCATATTTCCAGCTGAAATGGAACACAGGAAAGCTCTGCCTGTTTTAGCTCTCATATTATAAATGAGTGTCCTTTTTACAGTCTATTTAGTGCCACATTCCTCCTATTTTGCACTTTTTCTTGGTGATTTCACTGTTTAAAATTGTGCTCAAGTGTAGTGCTGAAGCACTGACTAGTGTTCTTAGGTGCAAGAAGGCTGCATTATGCCTCACAGAGAAAATATGTGTGTTGGAGAAGCTTTGTTCAACCGTGAGTTTTAGTGCTGTTGACTATGAGTTTAATGCTAAGGAATTAATACTGTCTATTAAGTATAGTGTCTTCAAACAGAAACACACATCAAATAATGTTATATATTGATAGCTTTACAGCAGTGTCGTAATCACAGACTTGTAGGGACAAATCTCTCTTTTTCCCTTGAAGAAATGATTTGGTATGTGGTAACTCAATGTTCAGGGCAACTTTGTAGAACGTAACTACTGAGAATAATGAAACTTGAGTGTATATGTCATAGAATAGTATACCTGGATGAAGCATTAGTAATAATCAATTCAATGCCATTGTCATACAGAAAAAGACAAATTCAAAGATATAAAGTGAAATAACCAATGCTACATTCTTATTTATCACTGAGCCTGGACCAGAGTTAGAAACTTAATTTGTTCTTCAGTAGTTTCCCCTACTCCACAGAAATATAAACCTTTAAATAGAATACTGTACTGGACAAAATATTTAAACCAAAGTATTAGGATATTAGATTTTCTTTTTTAAATTGGAAGGAGGATCTCTGATGGGCACACATGATGAATCATTCATGTGATGCGTGGTTGCTGCTCTGATTCCTCGTCCTTATCAAGGCTGATCTTAATCTTGCATCACTCTAGTCTAAACCCAGATAGACTCAGAATTTAAGAGTCTTTCAAAGGTTACCAGAAGGATCTCTCTCATACAATCACCTGTGCTAAGGTTATACCACTGTTTTCACAACAACCAGCAGCCTTCTGGCAGGTGATAATCTAGTTCACGGTCAACGGTCTGTGGCCTGCAAGTCAAATTTGTCTCACTGACTGTTTTGCCTAAATTATTGTATTTATTGTGAATTATTGAAACTCAGCCATGCTTAGTTTACGATGTATGGTAATGGCTAGTTTCATGCTACCATTGCAAAATTGAGTAGCTGTGACAAAGATTTTATGGCTTTTTATATTTACTATCTTGCCTTTATAGGAATGTTTGTTGACTTCTGGTGTAGCATATAGCATGAAATTCGGTGTCATTTCTCCATGTAAATGGTCTATGATGACAGTCTTTGAAAACATTTTATCTGTTGCTCTGCTTTTATCTTGCAGTTTAAGATATTACACTGAAGAGCTTTATCAAGGTGCCTAGATGACACGAGAGGATTATCTTTTGCTATTTGGTATCATCCAAAAATCTGAATCAATTTAACAAAAGTGAGCCATAACTCACTTTAGCACTTACTGAATTCCACATCAGTCACCTGAGTTTCCTAACTCAAGGACTACAGTGGTAAGAATCTGAATCTGCAGTGCATTTCCTGCTCCAGCCTGCCCTCACCAGCTGTCAACATTACCTGAACCAATTGTTATTGTGGTTGTCAGAGCTGACATTCAAAATCAGTAACGGGACAGAATTAACTTCCCAAGTGTCTTTCCTATTGCACAAGCATATGTAAGAGATGCTTTTATTTAGCTTAGTGACATTTGCCAACCAAGTACTGACAAAACAGTGTGTCTAAACAAATGTTGATTGCACAGATTCATCTCCCCGTGATAATGAATGCTAAATGCATAGAGGTAATTACATAATAATCTCATAACCACACACAGTGACTTTTGCTTAATGAAATTACTTGGGAGACTGTGTTTTAATGTTGAAACCTGACACTTCAATGAAAAGAAGACTGGTAAACAGTTTTTCGGAGCTTCTTCTATATTCTTATAGTTGAACTGAGCATTGTCTTTACTGAGGCTTCCTGAATTTCAAAAAAATTCTTTTCTTAATTAGCAAATTATGGCTAAATTAACACATTGCTTCAGTTCCTTGTTAGTCTCCTAGGCATATTTATAAAAAAAGGTTTACAGCCCAAGGTGAGGATTTTGTGAGAATAAAAACTTTTATTAAGTCTCTATCTCAGAATCTTGTAAGTATGAGAGAGAAGTACTAGGGATTAGGGGAATCAGATAAACCATGAATAATTGTACACCCACCTTCAAGATATAGGACAGATAATATTTTTATAGGCTCTTTGTAGGAACTGTAAATATGGTAGAACATAAAGAAAACCATAATCATGGCATGAGGAATGTATCAAGATAAGCTATCTTGGGTTGAAATGCTATATAGAGGAAGGAATAACAAGGTTATGGATTCAGAATGAGTGTGAATATAGGGATTATTATCTATTTATTACATATATTATATAGGGATTGTTATATATTTATGAAATACTCTATGATGTGCAATAATGATTTTTTTTTTTTTTTTTTGAGACGAAGTCTCACTTTGTCGCCCAGGCTGGAGTGCAGTGGCACAATCTCCTCTCACTCCGACCTCCACCTCTTAGGTTCAAGTGATTCTCCTACCTCAGCCTCCCGAGTAGCTGGGACCATAGGCACGTGCCACCACACCCGGCTAATGTTTTGTATTTTTAGTAGAGGTGGGGTTTCATGGTGTTAGCCAGGATAGCCTCGATCTCTTGACCTCATGATCTGCCCGCCTCAGCCTCCCAAAGTGCTGGGATTACAGGCGTGAGCCACCGCGCCAGGCATTTTTAAACGGTGACAAGTATGTAAGCAGTGGAAGAAAGGTTATGTAAGAATGCTGAAGATGACTTGGGATTGGGTAGAATGGGCTATTTGAGAGGAAACACGGAACAAGAAGATAGGAATATCTAACCCTACACATGTAGCTTTGGCATCTTCATACTGGGTCAGTTGACTACAGGTTGTAGTTGCAAATAACCATCCGTTAAAAATCACTATAAAATGCCTAAAGGTATGTGTAGTGATGATCAGGAAGGCCTACATACCCAGAGCTGGTTTTCAGTCACAGCTGCCCTTGGCTTCATACCTACTGACCTTTTCATAGGCCATTTGTGAAAGCAGTAGTAATCTTGATAGTCTGTGACTTAGGGCTCATTTGCATCATGTATTTGTCTGTCCAAACCAACAAGCGAAGCATGCAAAGCAGCAGAGTGCTGATATTCTGAAGATCCATTGCTCAGACCAAAACAGAATGGACTTTGAAGTCAAGAAGATATCATTTTATTATATACACAGCTTTGCCATTTATTAAGACTGTGACTTTGGGCATTTGATTTAACCTCTTCCAAACTGTAACACTTTATGTTAGGATGGCAATAATAATTCATAGGGTTGGTATTTTGATTAAATGAAAAAAATAAAGTAGCTGACATATATAGTAAGAATCAATGCAAAATAGATTATTATGTAAAAAAAATAATTTCACCCTTTGAGTGTGAACATGGACTCTTTGAAAGGATAAATATTTCATGTTGTATAAGCAAATAATTATCCTAGGCAAAGAAGAGGAGGGCAACTAGAATCTGTCAAAGTATCGTTTGAAGCCTTAAATGAATAAAACATTTATTTCTTAGACTCTAATATTAATTTGCTTGACTTTGGAAAGGACCCATTGTTTTTATACCATATAATTTCACCAGTTTGTAAATCTGTGGGAGGACCCAAATGGTAGCTTTGCAAGATGCGTATCACACATCACACGCAATTCTTATCTCTGCTCTAATGCTTTACAAACAGAAGCAGGCGTAGCATGTGACGTCGTATTTTGCTCAAGTGAGCCTTAAGGCCAGTGTTCATCACACCCTAGAAGAGTGCTACCTGATACACAAATAAATGAAATTTATGCCTGCTCCAACTGAGAAGACAAAGTCTGTAGACTAAAGTTCAGCTGGAAAGTTGTGATTCAATCTTACACTTGGAATTAAGTGTGATGTCTATAAAGTAGCTCCTTAAAAGAAAAGAAATAAAAAGATTTTACAGTCTACTACAGCCATGAGGTTCCTAGGGGATTATAAGTTTGACTAGATTCTAAAGTGTTTTGTTGTTGTTGTTAGAAAATTCTTATGTCCACATCAAATAAAAATGACTTCCACTTTGGCAGTCCTTCATTTGCCTTGGTCTTTAGGACTTCATAATGCAGCCTTCCTTCTGGTTCCTTAGAAAGATTCTCCTCCAAATCTTCATGGCTTGAAGAAATAATCATTTTATATTATTTTTTAGAAAAAAAGAAATTTCAGAGTTTGAGGAGAGTGTCTTCTCAGACCTCTTCTATGGCAGGGATTCACCTGCATCAGGAATTTCTTAACTGACCTCTGTAGAACTTTAACTGCTCCTTAATATGCTTTGTGAAAGAAAAAATGGTATCATAGGTTTAAGTCAGAGAGTACGTTGAAGAAACTCATATAATCTCATAAAATTTATAGGAATTTCTTGATGAAGTAACTTGTTTGTCGTTGTTTAACCTGATGTTTCCCAAACATATTTGTATAACTTCTCTCTTCACACCCTCACACCAATATAATGTCACCCTATGGAACTATCCTTCTGTGGCGTACACTTTGGGAAACATTGATAATCATGAATGACAAATGGCAGCAGGAATATGAGAATGAATATTTATGTTTACCTTATTATAATAGAGTCACTCCTTTAATTAATAATTTTATAGATACTTTTTGAATTACTGAAGTTCTCTCTGTGATGTGTAATGTGTGCTGCATTTTCTATTTGTGACCCTACAAAAGGCATTGTTTGTTTGAGCCACTGCTTCTCATAATAATTCTTCTTGCCTTGAACACGGGGGTGGGTTCTCCCTTTGGGTTATCTCTAGAAATTAGTTCATAACCCTTCCACTCCCTTAAGATTTCCCTTGAGCCTTTCTTTTTCTCCCAGAATTTCTCCAGATTTTTTTAAAGCAGGTGCTATAGCACAGAACTCATGTTCTCTATTTTTCCAATATCTAGGCCCATCTGGATTATTTTGCATATTGTTTCTGTTTTTAGATGGCTGTTTCTCATTCCCAGACTATACCATGTTATACTAACAGCTATTGACTACTAACATGTTTGAATAGATAGTTACTCTACCAAGTCCACTTTGCATTTACTTTCATTCTTTTATAGTTTAATTGCTTTTCTGAAATTGTCGCTATCTGCAAACTTCATGAAGGTATCCTTTATCAGCTACACAGATAAAATGTTCAAGCAGTGCAAATACCAGCTGGTCTGTGTCTCCACTTCTCCTTCTAAAAATTCTTTTCAGAGTAACCCTATTCATCCACTAGCCAATCTATAGTGTCAATCCATATTTTGAGGCTCTTTCTTGGGAATTGTGAATATTATCCCCTTTGAACCTAAAATCCATGCACTGTGCCCGTATATGATACCTTTTCAATGAACGTCTATGTAAAAGGAACATCAGACCGTTCAACAAACCATGTCAGAATGGCATGATCTGGACCACATCTGCACAGCTTACTGCTGAAAATATCATTTGAGAAGTAAACAAATCCTCTATGAAATCCCACAAGTAGTGTCTATTGTTGCTTCCTTATTTAAAGGGTTTGTTATTTTAATGATAACAACTAATTAAATTAGTCTGTTACATCCTTTTCCTAAGGTCATGTTATCTCAGTGCTAATTATGTACTCAGCAGGATGGCTGCTCACAGTTTTATACAATTTATTTGTTTTTTCATATTTTAACATTTATGAAGTCGAGGTAAATTTTACAATTGATGGCATTCCATCATTGTGTCATGGCTTAACTGACAGAAGTTTTTTTCTTTCTTAGTAATGCATATAATAATGGTGAATCAAAGTCCATGAAGATTTGATGAAATATAGTATTTTAATGCTTTCAGTGTGCAGAGTATAATGCTCTGAGACTGGAGATGGCGAGATTCTTACAGGAGAATAATGTTAGCATATCAGTTGTACCAAGCTTATAAAGGGCTCTTCAGTACATTATGGCACTTGATTAGCATAACAGCAGTGGAGTTATTATTAGCTTAAATTTACACCTGAAATAAAAACATGATTAAGTGACTTGCTAAAGGACATACAGATTCACAAAGACAGTATCCTGTTTATTTTAATGTTTGAGAATAATCTTGTGCTTGGCACATAGCATGAACTCAATATATATTGGTAGAATAAATAAGAGAATAAGTTCTACTCAAATTATCTTATTCTCATTTAAATCGTCTTCCCTTCTTATTTTGACATTGATCCATCCCCCTCATCTCTTTCCAGCATGGCACTGTCACTCATTAGACGGTCAACTCTTTAAGGGTTAAGACCAAAATAAAAACACACTCAAAAATATATTAGAACTTTTAGAGTTGGAATGGACTTTAGAGGTCCCTTAGTACTATCTGCTTTATTTTAAAGAAAAGTAAACCACGTACCAGAAAGTCTGAATGATTGATTAAGTTTATGTGGTTAGTAAATGGCAGAAGCTGGCCTCGAAATCGAGCATGCTGCATTTTGCATTACTCTACTTATATTTCTCTTATATGATGGTTTGGTGGTTAAAGTCAGCTAATTTGTCTTCAGAATTAATCTGAACCTCTAACACGTGTGTTCAAATTGCTAGAAATTTCCACTCGAATGCCTCAAGAGAGTGTCAGTCTCAAATTGTGCAAAACAGAAAAGCTTGCTCTACCTCCTGTCTTTAAATCTTGGCTAAGGATGGCTTCCTTTTCCCAGTCAATCTTGGATAGACACTTACTTTTTCTCTCTCTCACCCCTCACATCAAAGTCATGCCCTAGCCTATTTCTCATATCCGTCTCCTACCCATCTGCCACTCCCCTATTTCTATTTCAGGACATTGCCATCTCATTCTAGTGTGCTACTTTGTTCCCTCTGCCTTTGACTTTGTCTCCTGAAATATATAAACTATAGTTAAGAATAAAGAAATATAAACATAAATCTAATTGTGATCCTTTTCCGCTTAAAATATTTTATTGGTACTTTACCTTCATATTTAAATCCAAGCCTTTAGAAAGTTCTACAAGTTTTTGTAAAATCTGGCTTCTGCCTAATTTTACACTTGTTCAAACATACTCTACAGATATACCAGACATCCAAGCACAGCAATCTAGAGCTCTAGCCCTGGAGTTTCATGCATAGAATCAAATCCTGGCTCTACTTTACAAAATAAGTGTTTAAGTTTACTTTAAGTGAACTAATTTCCCTAAGCCTCAGCATCTTCATTTGAAAAATGAGTTTAATATATTAATCCCTATTTATTTATGAAGTACTAGTTATATGCCTGACATATACATTGTAAAAATGCAATAACTATTAGCCATTACTATATTTCATAGTTCTGTGCCTTTATTTATGTAAATTAGCTTTTTGGGAACGTGATTTCTTTTTGTTTCAGCTTGGGCCAGTCTTCCTCATCACCGAAGACTCAGTTCAGTCTTCATGAGACTTGAAAGATCTTCTTGACATGCCTTTCCCCAGACAGGGCTTCCTGGCACACTGTGCAAACCTTTATTGTAGCACTGTTCATGCTGTGCTTCCTGAATTGCGTGCCTTTCCAACTAGACTGTGAGTTCCTTGAGGACAGCAACTGTGACTTTTAACTCTGTGTCCTGAGACTGTAGCATGGTGTCTGACACAGAGAAGGCACTTGATAAACATTGGCTGGAATCATCTAAAGACCGTGAAGGCAGGATATCACTGCTGTATCCTCAGTTACGACTTGCATATAGTAGACCAGTTGATAATTATCTGTTGAAAGAACGAATTTGTGAATTTAAAGATGGATACTCCTTTTGCCAGTTTTCTTCTCTATGATGTCTCAAAAATCATTACTCTATCAATATCTGACCATCAATATTCTCTACTTCAGTGAAGGGTTGTTGTAAAATTCTTTTCTGGGATTGCTGATTGCTTTTGTTTTGCAAAGTACCTGACGCTTCTGCCTGTGATGTTAAGGCAAGAACCCGTGCCTGATCATAAGGATGAGAAACTGTATCAGAGCAGTTCCTGCAGTTGTTACAGCTGCGCTTCCTCCTGTACATTTGTGTTTTCCTTGTGACCTCATCAGATCAGCAATCCACCTACAAGATACTTCGGAATTTACTAAACTATTCAACCAGATGTTGCTTTTGGGGATAACCTATGCATTGAAGTTGGCTCCATCTGTCAGAATTTCTTCTGCGAGAAACTTCAGGTTACTTTACTCACATGAAAATATGCTAGAGTTACAATCAGAATATTCGTATCAAAGAATAACTTGGTGCCGTTGCATGGCATTGTCTGCGATGGAAATCTAGGACAGCGGACCTCCTCTGGCCCTTCAGGACTGTAGGTTTTTCTCTCTTTTCTTAAATCATTAGATTTCTTCACACCTGCATGGTTTTAGCACGCTATCGTTTCAGACCATTTGTGCTTTTGTTTTTTACTTTTTGCTTTCACTGGCTCTATCCGAGACTCTCTTTCTCCCTCTGCTTTCCACACAGGATCTTTGGCATCTGGTTTTATGTGCCACTTATGGTGTCACATGTGCAATCTTGCTTGTATTCAGATTTACAGTCTTTTATAAATGCAGATACAGAGTTGAGAATAAAACTGTAGAGTCACTAGGAACTTTGGATGTTAGGTTATTTTGGATTATATGTCAAAACAGTAAATTTTCAAAATTAATTTTTTGTTCTGTAATCCTATGATTGTATTTTTTTCCCACCATTTGAGAACTTGCTAAGTTCTGTCTTGAATCATGAAAAAAAAAAACCAGCATAAGAAACTACTGAGTATGAGGCCATGGGATGCACAGCCCATGAATGTAAGGATAAATTTTTCATTGATACTTGCAGATGACCGGCTTCATGAAATAACACCAAATAAAGCATTCTACCATTCCCAACACCTTGACTTCTTTCACTTCCTCAAACACCAAGCTCTTCACTGCCCCGAATTCTTTGATGTGCTACTACTCCCTTTCAGAAATGTTCCTCCTCTTCCTCCTCGGAAGTAATCCTTCAGAGAAGGAATAATACTCCAAACACTCTATTCTTAACAAATTTCCCTTTCTCTCTCGCCATCATAGCTCCTTTTCTTCTTCCCTTCATAAGCCCTATTGTAACGTGCAGTTATTTTCTCTGCCTGTGTGATTGGAGATTTGTATCTGTCCCTTTACATAGAACATAATCTTCATATATTCTATTGAGAGAAATAGCATATCTCTCATTTGCTCCATTGTATTCTTAGAGTCCCACCATTGTTGAAAATCCGTAAATATATTTGATGTGCCAAACACTGCTTTAAGTTTTTTGCATGGATTAAGTAATTTGTTCTCACGACAAAACTTTCAGCAGGATGTTATCCTTGTGTTGCAACTGTGAAAACAAAGAAGCAGAAAGATCAAAATCTTCATCCAGGGTCACAGAGCTAATATGTGAATGTGTTAGAATTCAGTCCTGGAAAATCTGGCTCTGGAATCCCTGCTCTTAATGAATACAGTCACAAAGTTATATATAAGAAGTTAAGTTACAAAAAATATGCTTTAACACAAAGCAGATGATGAACTGGAGTAATGGTGAAATATCCCCAATTAACATTGAAACATGAACAATAATGTCCTCTGAGCGTCCTCTGAAAGGGAGGATTTCCAGGCCAGCTAAACTAGACTGTTGTAAGCATTAAGGTATTAACATAGCTAAAGAAAGAATGTGTCAATCATAAGGGAGATTATTCTGTAATGGAAATAAATAACACAAAAAGGAGAATGAAGGGTGTGATACTTGGCTAAGAAAAACCATCTCCCTTCCCCCCTTTTTTCTCGGTCTAGGAAGGAAAGTGATAACTTGAAACAACACCTTGTATGTTTGTGTGTGTGTGTGTGTGTGTGTGTGTGTGTGGTTAAATGCCTATAACATAAAGCCTATAATTGTACCCATTTTTGAGTGTTCATTTCCAAAGCCTCAGCTGAGTTTTTGTATAGCTAATGAGCAGCCATTAGGACATATATGCCCTAGTCATATGCTTATTTCTTACTGTTATGTACTGGTTTCAGCAAGGATAACTTAAAAGATGAGGTGGACCTGTAATCCCAGCACTTTGGGAGGCCGAGGCGGGCAGATCATGAGGTCAAGAGACCGAGACCATCCTGGCCAACATAGTGACACCCTGTCTCTACTAAAAAAATACAAAAATTAAATTAGCTGGGCATGGTGGTGCATGTCTGTAGTCCCAGCTACTTGGGAGGTTGAGGCAGGAGAATTGCTTGAACCTGGGAGGCAGAGATTGCAGTGAGCCATGATTGCGCCACTGCACTCTAGCCTGGCTCCTGGTGACAGAGCAAGACTCTGTCTCAAAAAAAAAAAAAAAAAAAAAAAAGATGAAGTGGAGCGAGGATTGGTGGAGAGGTGGAAGAAAAGAAATGCTATGCCTGCTCTGTGTTGCTCTGCATGATTTTCTTGAGAGCTAACTCTGATGTTGGCAGGGTGGTCATGCAAATTACCAAAGACGTAGTAAAATGTTTATCTTCTTCATGTAATGAATATTTTTCTCTGGGAGGGGCTACATATATCCTATGTGTTGAATAAATGTAGTTTCTCTGTGATGAATAAATGACAGAGGGTGAGGGAACAAATGGATTGTGGTTAGTTTATTGTAACCCTTGCTTTGTTTCTTCCTAGTCAGTAAAACCCAGTTCCCTGGTTGAATTCCTCTCTGTTATTATATTCACCATTCTTATGAACTTTCTATTTCTTGTACAGTAGAAATATTGTATGTCCAGACTTGTATGTTGTATTTACTCAGAGAAATGTTATGAACTGTGGAAGCCCTTAAATACCAATTTTCTGACATTTACACATACACACCAGGGAAATATGCTGTTTTCTAATTAAGCTCCTGTAATTATTTTTATTTATTTATTTATTCATTTATTTATTTATTCATTCATTTTGAGATGGAGTCTCATTCTGTCACTCAGGCTGGAGTGCAATGTCATGATCTCAGCTCACTGTAACTTCTGCCTCCTGGGTTCAAGTGATTCTTCTGCCTCAGCCTCCCGTGTAGCAGGGATTACAGGCACCTGCCACCATGCCCGACTAATTTTTTGTATTTTTAGTAGAGACGTGGTTTCACCATGTTGGACAGGCTGATCTTGAACTCCTGATCTCAGATGATCTGCCCACCTTGGCCACCCAAAGTGCTGAGATTACAGGAGTGAGCCACTATGCCCAGCCTGTAATTTTTTTTTTTTAAATGTCATGGAATATCACTATGGGTTCAGTCTGTTTTTTCCCCATGGCCTACATTAGTGACATTTGTATCAAACTAAGTGTTCTAGATTTTGAATGTGAGCTGGAAGGCTTCATTGATGTTTACCAAAGGAAGTGTTATTTCACCTCTCTCTCAAACCAGTCTATTTGCTCTGGTTCTGAAAGCTGGTAGAGTTGCCAATTCATGAGACTCACATATGGGGCTTCCTGCTATAAACCCTGTACTCTTGCCACTGTATCTGTTTGAAATAGAATACGATATTATAAGGATCAGAAGCCTGGAACCTAACTCTTAGCTTCAAAACCAGTCATTGTTGATTTTGGACCATTTATTTTCTTAAGATAATTTATAAGTCACAACGAAGGTACATCTCTGTGATATAAGCTTTTTATGAATTATAGTCCTAAATTCAAATGAATAAAACATCAAAATATTATGTCAATGCTACTTGAACACTTGGTATTAAATTTTCTTGTGACATTTGTGGACAAAATAACATAGCAATTCTACTGTACTGAAGTTACTTATGTATCTCAGTTATTGTTTACGTATCGATGCATTCAAGTTAACTGCACTTCCAATATCTTGTGAGCAGGCAGAAAAGGGTCATTTAATCATTAGAATGTATTGTCAATTTAGATTTCTTGAAAAATTAGACTCTTTAAAATCATGTTCTATAAGATATTCTGTATATAATTACTCAAAGCTAAGTGGGAGAAACAACTTGTGAAGTTACATTGCTCAATCCTTACCCACATGTGAAATATTTGTGGCAAGTGTATAAATATCTGTATGTTAATGCTGTGAAGTCTTTGAGGTAGGACAAAGACATAAAAAGATAATGTGTTTAGTCTAATTATGAAGATCTAGTTTTTAAAAGTACATATTTATAGCCTATGTTTTACACTCCTAATTTGAATTTAAAAAATCTTGAAATGAAGTAAAATATTGTGGTTTCTGGTGCATTTTGATAAATGAGGTGTAAATGAGAAGGTCACAGAAACACATTAGAATAACTTGACTCCTATACAGGGGAGTTTAAGTACAAAAATGTCTCATTATAGTATATCTTGTTACTGATGTTTATGTACCTGCCTTATCTTTCTTATTAGGGTTTTTTAGGGAAAACTAGTCTGCTTCACTTCTGTATCTCCCATCGAGTCTTGTGCAGTGCCTTGCATAGAGTTGATTTGAGATGTATCAATGTATAAATGAAATTATGGAGTTATAAGTAATATTATTAATATGTTGGTGGCATCTTTAAGGTCTAGCTGTAGACTAGACTCTGGATATATTTTTACAGTATGGTTGAAGCTACTTTGAAAGAGAATGCTTATAGTTACTAGTAATCATTAAACATTGGGAACTATTTTTACATTCAACATGTTACCACAATTGAATACCCATAAGATTGGTTTTTCAAGAGAGAAAAACTTATTTGGATGACATGTACTGTATCTACATGGATACTTGAATGAACACTTATTATGAAATAAATCTCAACATCATTGGTTTTATACTTAAAGAGACTTATTTAGGTTTAAATATTAGATTAAACTTTCAAACTAATGATCTTCAGAAGTTATTCAACCTTCCTGACATGGTTTCTCTTTTTTCTTTTCTTTTATTTCCTTTCCTTTTTCTTTTTCTTCTCTTCTTTCTTTTTTTAGAGACAGGGTCTCACTATGTTATACAGGCTGATCTCGAACTCCTGGGTTCAAGGGATCCTCCTGCTTTGGCCTCCCAAAGTCCTGGGATGACAGACGTGAGTCACCAAATCTGGCCTGACGTGTTTCCTTTTACTAGCAAAATTGGAACTTCTTTTGATAAAGATTAAATGAGAACAATTGGTTCATCCATTGAATAAGTTTACATGCTTAATGCCATGCAGTTCAGGGAGTTAGAAATAAAAGGGAAAGAAAATCTTGCCTTCATGGACTTTATATTTTATTGAGATAAACAGAAAGAAACAGTTGTTCTATAATATCATGTTAGATAGTGATGTGTTATAAAGAAAAATAAAGCCTAATAATGGGCCAGAAAGTGATAGGAGTTGCTGTTTTAGGCAGAGCAGCCAGGGAGGGCTTCTCTGGGAAGTGACATTGAAGCAGACACCTGCAATATGAAGAAAGAAAAACGAGGATAACATGTGGGAAAAGAGAAGTCCAAACAAAGTGAGGGCCCTGGATTTGGGATCTGAAAGGTTCCCAGCTAGGAAGCCAGTGAGGCAGAACATATTGACAAGTGGGAAAGGGATAAGAGAAGGAACAGGGGATGCATCTTTTGAGTGTCATCAGAAGGGTAATGGATTTTATTTGAAGTGCAGTTAGAAGGGATTAGGGGGTTATGATTAGGGAAGGAGACCTAATCAGTCTTGAATATTAAAGGATCACTCTGGTTACTCCACCATGAATAGACTGTAGAAGGACAAGAGTCAAAGCAGAGAAATAGCAGAGGCTGTTGCGTTAATCCAGATACCAGATGAAGATGGCTTGGAATGGAAGATACTGTGGTACATGGTTAGATTCTGGTTGTATTTTAATTAGAGCTTACAGTGTTTGCTGATGGATGGCATATAGAGTTGAAGAGAAAGCAGAAAGTCTACGATGAGTTCTATAAAGTGCTTAGCATGTACATGCTAGTTTTCTTTTTCAGGAGTCCTTTCATAATTCATGCAACTTGAAAAGTGCCAAAAAATAGCCTGACAGTAAAAAATAAGTTGATAATATGTATATTTAAAAAAAGAATTTTCTGATCCTTTTCTTATCTAATCTGTAAAAACCATATCTGCTAATTCCACAAAATAAGTCTGGAGGTACCCAGATGGCATTTATAAACGTTCATGGATGAATCTTCTCAATTATCTGTCAGGTTCTCTTCTCTGATTTAACTGTGGAACAGTCCCTGCATTACCTTTGATGGCAATTTGAAGAACAATGTCCCCTGTTGATTTAGTTCAGCTCCAATGTCTGGGTGCCCAGATTTCACTCAAGTCAAAGGAATCTCTTTAGTATCTCAAGCAACAGCATTCTTGGTAGCATTTCCTTATTTCTTCTTGGGAAATGTCCAGGGATGTCAAGGCTAACTAAAGAAGAGATTTAATATTGAACTTTCTCTTTCATAAAAATTTTTCTTTCACAAAAAATGTATTAGATACCTATTGGATAGCAAAACTGTTAATAGAACCCAGGCATACCAAGGAAAACATAGCTTCTGACTTAAAGGAGTTTACAGTATAGTGGGGGAGATATGTAGACATTTTAACAATTTAAGTTCTGTTTCATGATTCCCATTATAAATATATTCCAATCGTTGAGGTGCTGGATATAAAGTGGTACTCCGTTCTCTCTCTCCAGTTTCTTATAGTAGCTATTTTATTTCAACCACATCTATCATCTACCTCAATACTGACTCTCAGCAGTTATTTAATCATTCCTAAAAATGAAATAGAAAAGTCAGGAAATCCTGCAATTTTATGTTGCCCCTCCATGTCTTTGCTCCTACTCCCTGCCTTGCCCATCTTCACTCCCATCTTAGGGCAAGATGTTTTCTTGCTCCAGGAAATCCTTCTCCTTCAGTCTGAGACTTCTCTCATCTTTTCAAGCCTTTGTCCCATCGTTTTTTTTTTTTTTTCCTTTCAGCTTCAGCCTCTTGCTATCTGTTATCTTTCTGCTATAAGCATTGTATCATGATTTAGACTCTAAAAGTACATCTCCCCCTCACTCAATTTCTTTCTCTATCTACCACAAGCTTCTAAAAAGCATAGGAAAATTCAGATTATACCACAATTAAATATTACTTCTTAACCATCAAAATGGCTACAGTTATAATGATGAACGATACCAAGCATTGATTAGTTTGTGAGGCAAAGGGACTCTCATATACTTTTGGTGCTATGATCACTGTTTTCCTTTTTTTTTTTTTTTTTGAGATGGAGTCTTGCTCTGTCACCCATGCTGGAGTACTGTTACACGATCTTGGCTCACTGCAACCTCCACCTCCCAGGCTCAAGCGATTCTCCTGACTCAGCCTTCTGAGTAGCTGGATTACAGGCATCTGACACCATGTCCAGCTAATTTTATATTTTTGGTAGAGATGGGGTTTCACACATTGGCCAGGCTGGTTTGAAACTCCTGACCGTAAGTGATCCACCCGCATCAGCCTCCTGAAATGCTGGGATTACAGGTGTGAGCTACTGCACCTGGCTCTTTTGAAAAAGAATTTAGTTTTATCTAATACATTAAAGATAGTTACACCTTATGGCAAAGTAATTCCATTTCTGGGAATGACTGTACTTGCAGAAGCATGTATACATGTTCATGGAGAGACATGCAAAGTAACATATGGGAGCATTATTTATAATAACCACAAAACCAAAAAAGTTAAAATTGCTATCAATATTAGAATATATAAACAAAATGTGATTTATTCATATGATAGAATATCATACAGTTATGTGAATAAATACTGCTCTCTCTAGACCACACCATCTCAAAGCAAAACTTGATTTACATCATCACCTCCTCCTCCCACAAGAAATTTTACTTTTCCTCCAATGTTCCCTGTCTCATTAAATCACACCATGCTCCACCTAATTGCTTAAGTCAAAAATCTGAACCATTCTTGACTTTTCTTTTTCCTTCATCTGCCTCATCCAATTCTTCACTGAGTCCTTCTTGCTCTACTTTCAAAATATATTCTAAACAAGCATACAGAAAGCATACATTGAAATACTTTGTTCCATTTTCAGCAAAGTGCCAGATAGCAAATTTTTCTTAGCTTTGCTGGCATCTGATCTCTGTCACAATAAATTAAACCTGCTGTTGAGGCTCGAAAGCAGTCATAGATAATACATAAACAAATAGGCATGACTACATTCCAAGGCTTACTTATAAAAACAGGCAGTAGTTTGCTGATCCCTCTATCATTCTAACAATACGTGGTGTCAAATTACATTCTCTATTCACTTACCTGCTTTGTGGTGCAGTGTGCATACGTGGTGCTCAGTGAAAATTTCTGAATGAATGACTGAAATTATTATATCACATTAATTTCAGTTAGACTCCCTATGATGTAACGAGGAGACAAATATTATTTCAGGACAAATTTCTAACTGATGAGTCTCAATTTTTTTCTTCCTCAGACTTTCAAGTTGTTTTTTTTCTAATGAGTATTTTCTGAGTCTAAGCCTGAAGAACAAAACTCTGATACTTTTTATTTGAAGTGAATAGAGACTGTGCCGTATACTCTGTCTTAAATTGTAGATGTGGTTATTTTCAAGACTGTGGATAATACAAAGGAAGAGAAACAACTCTTTTGGCCACATCTCTGTTCCATCTGGAAGCAATATCATTTTTCTCCAAGGAAAAATCTGTTCTTAACCAACCAGCAGTTGAAAGTACTGTTGTTCTGCCATAAACTAGTAGTGATTTAATTATTACATTCGTATTATTATGTGACGGATTCGTGTACTGATATATTGGAGTGTGTGTGTGTGTGTGTGTGTGTGTGTGTGCGTGTGTGTGTGTGTTGGTTGGAGTTGGGAGTGGTAGTAATTGTTCATAATATAGGCCTGAGCTGGATACCTAATAGACATTTAATCAATCAATAGATTTGCTTTACTGATTAAAAAAAAATCCTAATTCTTTATTCTTTGAAATGTTTTATCTCTTAACTCAGCCAGATTTAACACTTCTGCTGATGCTTTGGTTTAAGTTCTGTGGTTGTTTCATGTGTAAGAAGTTTCCTTTATTCAGTGCTGTTTTCTAAAAACACTTTCGTCATTGCCTCTTATTTCCCACCTTCTCATTAATTACTGAAAACACTCTAGTATGACTGCTGTTTTTACCTGTCCACTGGAATTTCTTAAACACATTTACACACAAATGCAATAATTGGTAGGAATTAAAATGCACTGGGTAAGCACTTAGTGAGAGGTTAAAATTGGAGAAAAATTCTATGTCCCAGAAAGCTGGTTTAGGGCTGTTTTGGGTTGCTGATAGGCATACGTGAAGAAGGAATAATCCAATTTTGACTCCAGAGACGCTTGGAAGAAGAGAATTGAACGAATATTTAAGACATTGTATGTTACATGATGTTCTGTGCAAATGCTTCTTTCTCTTCCCTTATAAATTCCCTCTTTAGTGAAATCTAGTAGCTCATTGTTTTTACGGTTATGGACTCTTTCTGAACAGTGGGAGCTTCAATGGGCCTTGTTTTAAGACAGGGTTAGGGAAAGACAAAGAACACAAGCTGGAACTTCTTACGTCTGAGTGAGACAGACAACGCCATTTTTCAATAAAGTGGGCATAGCTTAAACTCTAGTAATGTTAAAATATACTTACCTAATTACCATTACTTTTCCTAGGAATGATAGTCATATTAATGGGATTATTATTATTAGGATATAAAATATAAACAAACCCACAATCTAGAGAGAAGCTTTCTGACCGGAGAAATGAGGAAACTTTTACCTATATCTCATATATTATTTTTCAGTCCATCTTGGACTACAGAGTGTGGTTATTGCTAGTTAGATCCTGCTTTCTTTATTTTTTTTCTTAGAGGCAGCAGAGAGTGATGGTTGCAATGAGGTTCTAGGATCAGAAAGCCTTGCTTTGAATTGTGGCTCCCCTGCTTACTGTGTCAAGTAGGATTTTGCCCTTTTAAAGTTTGTAAAATGGGGTCATGGTATTCTCTTCTTCATAGAATTATTTGAGAATTACAAGAACTGACACATAGTAAGTGATGAGAACAGTGCCCAACACTGCTGCCATGATATTGTAAGATTCTAAATGGCGCTGTTCACGTTATAGATCGTCACTGTGAATGGTGAGTAATGTGGTGGGCCCCGGAGCCAGCCATTATTTTTATTTATTGCCATGTGTTGTTTTAATTCCTGTATTCATTTACACTTTTAATTGAAAACTAAACAGATTCCTATTTATATTTTTTAGGCTGTTGTCCTCTGAAGTAGATGATAGTTATGCTGATAGAGATCAAATGACTGTGTTTGAAAATATCATCTTCAGCATGCCATTTATTCTTAGCCTGAAACACACAAAACATACATAAACATTCTTCAGAGAGATCGAGTCTTCTTACAAGCTTATGCTCAACTGGTTTAATCACTAGCAAAATGGAAAGAAATGATCTGATTTTCCTTGTTAACTGAGACTTCCTGCCACATTGGCTGAAACAGGGCATTTCTCAGAAGATGCTTCTATGATGTGTTGTGTGTTGTCACCAATTCCTTTCTCTTCCTAATGTGACTGATCACCAATCATCCATAAGCTTGAGCTAAGTCTCTTAGGAAGATTTAAATGTAGTTTTCCCCAGGAGAATTTTATACCAAAGACATAATTACACATTGATCTTGTCACAAATCCTTATGTCAGTGCTGATTTCCATCTCAGATTCTTTTAAAACACAAGAGAATATTACAAAGTTATGAATAACAATGTCGATTTCTATTGGAAATTTTTCATAGATTAGAGAATGTTATCATTTGAAATCCCTAATTTTAGAGATGTTTTAAATTCTTTGATGTTTTGAAAGCTTTATAAATCTCTGTATACAATGTTGTCTTTTGATCATTTCATTTGTAATAACTCAAAACAGCACTGTGGCTAAGAATGCAGGTTTAAAAATTCTGGATTTGAATTCTGGCTCCGCTACATACTAATCATGTGACTTGTCCTTTTTCTATGTCAATTTTCTCATCTGCAGATGAGAGTGGTAATATTATTTACTTAATAGATTAATTGTATAAATAAAATCATTTGTTTACAGGGCCCAGAATAGCCTTTGATTTGTCAACATATACTACATTGTTCCTTTTGTAGAAGATGTGGATAGATTTTTTTCCACATCTATTTTATAGATGAGAATACGGAAGTATACACTGTAAACTGTGAATCTGTTATACAGCCTCTCTTACCCAACTATTCATAGATCTTAACTATAATTTTAATAAAAATTTCACTTTCTTGTCCTAATCATAGCATTATGAGAAATTTGTCTTTCACAAGAGCTGGGGATAAATATTAGAAATTTCTAGCGGTACATGAATTGTGACAAAATGCTACCACATTAAGAAGTAACTTACTTATCTTGTACTCTCCGTTCCATGTGTTTGTAAAAAACTACAGAATAAAAATAAATATAAAGATAAAAAACTAAAGGAGAAATCAAAATGTTTGAAGAAACTAATGTTCGAAGGTACAATACTTTTGAAAATGCTACATTTAAGAAACTTGAACTTAAATATCAGGGAGACATTTTATTAATGTTTGTAAGGTTACTAAAAACTTTTGAGATGCTTTTTGTCAGCAAAAAAAAAAGTGACTTTTTTTTTTTGAGACAGAGTCTAGCTCTGTCGCCAGGCGCCAGGCTGGAGTGCCGTGGCACTATCTCAGCTCACTGCAAACCCCACCTCCCGGGTTCAAGCAATTCTTCTGCCTCAGCCTCCCGAGTAGCAGGGGCTACAGGCATGTGCCACCACACCCAACTAATTTTTTGTATTTTTAATAGAGGTGGGGTTTCACTATGTTGGCCAGCATGGTTTCGATCTCTTGACCTTGTGATCTACCCACCTCGACCTCCCAAATTGCTTGGATTACAGGTGTGAGCCACTGAGTCCAGCCTATGTGACGTTTTTAACAAAAATTATGTTTTCTGAGATTTGTTAACATGCTATATGGAATTCTAGTTAGAATGTCTGTTTAGCCAGAGGACTCCAGGTAAAGCACATATTGTAGGAATTCACCATTCCTTGCTGGATGTTGTTTAGGATCTTATTTTTATGTCTTGAAGGCACCCTATAGATGTGTCCTATTTCTGCTTTTCTCTCTGGTGCCTGGCCTTTGCTGGGAAAGAATTCAAAGGACTTGAAACCACCAGAGCAGCAGGACCACTTGAACTGCTGCTTTTCTGTCTTCCCCCATGATAAGCAAGTAACCACAGCTAAGTGCCCTGGAAGAAAATTGCTCTCTCACTTACACTGTAATATTTCTCTGATGATTAGCATTTTGAAAGATAGTCCTGAGATTTTTAGTATTTATTATTCTCAACTTTAACTTGCTGGTAACTTGTGTTAAGTAAAGTTCCCTGATCTCTTAATGAGGCTGTGTCAGAAAAATAGTATATAAATAAATAAACCCATTTTACTTTTCAGATTGGCAGCATTTCCATTGTGATCAGTTGCTACGACTTATTTATAATTAACCAAGTCACTGTGTATTATTGGTCTGGGTTCACCAAAGAAACAGAACTGGTAGGATATAGATAGCTATAGAAGAGCAGTTTATTATGGGAATTAGCTCATGTGATTATGGAGGCCTAGAAGTCCCATGACATGTTGTCTAGAAGATGGAGAACCAGGAAAGCTGGTGGTATAATTCATTCTGAAGCCAAAAGTTGAAAGGAGAATAAGGAGCGTGTATGGGTAGGCTGCTGGGATAAGTCCCAGAGTCTGAAGGCCAGAGAACCAGGAACTCTGATGTCGGAGAGTGGGAAAGGAGGATGCCCTAGCTCAAGACGTGGGAGAATTTACCCTTTCCTCGACTTTCTTCTAGTAAGGCCCTCAGTGGATTAGATTGGATGATGCCTGCTCACAATGATGAGGACAATAGTCTTTACTCATTCTACCGACTCAAATGCTAATCTCTTCTGGAAACATACTCTCAGACATGCCCAGAAAGAATGATTTACCAGCTATCTGGGTATCACTTAGTCCAGTCAAATTGACACACAAAATTAACCATTTCATACACTCTTGTAATTTACCTAATTAAATTGTTTTAATCAGTATTTGGCACAAGCCACAAAATGTGCCAAGTGCTTGAAGCTCATCTGATTCTTACAATGCATCTTTGAGATAAGCATTATCCTCCTCCTCTTCATCATCACTATCTGTAAGTGAGTAAACAGCAACAAGAGATAACTGAGGACTCTCAGCTAATAAGCCCATTGCAATGAGCAATGGCTTATTACTTGGTGTCTCTGATGCTAAAGCCTATGCTTTTAATCAACGGGCTCAGTTCTCCAACTCTGTGTCACCTCAAACCCCCATTTACTTTCTTAACTCAGGCACCATTATACATTACGAGCCCATGTGTCTAACATAGGAATCTTGTGATAGAGTTAGGTATGTGCCTTCCATGAAATTTTCCTATTTATATCTATAAATAACCTTGGAACAAAGTCTTTATGAATAAAACATTTCATGAATAATTGATATAATATGTAGGTAAATCCCTGTGCTACCTATGGGGTCAGAGTATTTTAGTTATTTTTGAGAGTCTGAGGATGATTACATTTTCAATGAGAATTTCTCGATATCAACACATGTCCTAGTCATTATGTGGTTTGGAAACACATGCTTATTCTGGCAATTGACCTAGTTTGTTGGTATTATCATCTGTCTGATCTGAAGATTAAACAACAGGTACAACACACGTGAACGTAATTCCAGTGGGTGCCATCCAACATTCCTTTATATCAGAAAGTCTTGAGTGTCAGTGCTCAGTTACGGGCTTGGCAATTCTGCATTCTCTGGCATCCTCTGCAGGCAATATTCAGAGCTAGTAGGACGGAGCTAGGGATTAATGAGAGGCAGGCACTGATAGTTTGACAGGTTTTGTGTGTGTGTGTGTGTGTGTGTGTGTGTAACTTTTCTATTGTTCAAGGACTTTGGAAATTATCTGCTCGCTTATATTATAGAGGCCCTTTGAAAATCCAGTCAGTATTGTGGCGTATCAGGGACTCATTGTATCTAGCTTTATAACTTCTGAATAAAAGAGAAAAAGAATGCTTTTTACTCAAATGAGTCGCTGATTTTCAAAAAGGATTTAGAGCATACGTTCTGCATAATATTGTCTTCTCTTGCAATGTTATAAGTCACAAAATATACAAAGTAACAGACATAGAGACCATTCAGGGAAACCGTTTTCTAAAGAAGAGATATACATGTTTATTTGCTCACTTATTTATTTATTTTATTCTTTAATAATATAGAGAGCTCAAATTAGGTACCAATGTGCTCTGTGCTAGTGATTAAAAGATAACACAAGATACTAGACTTTGAAGAGACTGGTTTCATGAAAGAGAAATGTAAGGAAAACCTGTAAGAAGTGTGATTAGTTACAATGTCTGTCTACACAAAAGACATGCAGCAACATTCTCCAAGTCAGTATAAATATTTCAGAAGCATCATTTTCAATGGGGGCATAATACAGTATGAAGTAAATATTTTGTGGTAGTCCTGACCATTTCTAAAGTTTTGTAAATTAATGCTTGTATCTTAATATTATACTATGATAAATGATGCTCTAGTGAATATTTTAATTTTTTATCTGTGTTTTCTGTTTGCATAAATAATTAGAAGGGTTATTGCAGAGTCAATAGGTATTAAAATTGTAAGACTCATGATATATGTTTTAGTCCATTTTCATGTTGCTGATAAAGACATACCTGAGACTGGGAAGAAAAAGAGGTATAATTGGTCTTACAGTTCCACATGGCTGGAAGACGAAAAGTACTTCTTACATGGTGGCTGCAAGAGAAAAATGAGGAAGAAGCAAAAGCAGAAATCCCTGTTAAACCCATCAGATCTCATGAGACTTATTCATAATCGCAAGAATAACACAGGAAAGACCAGCCCCCATGTTCAATTACTTCCTTCTGAGTCCCTCCCACAACAGGTTGGAATTCTAGGAGATACAATTCAAGTTGAGATTTGGGTGGGGACACAGCCAAATCATATCACTCCACCCCTGGCTTCTCCAAATTTCATGTCCTCACATTTCAAAACCAACCATGACTTCCCAACAGTCTCCCAAAGTCTTAACTCATTTCAGCATCAACCCAAAAATTGAAAGTCCAAAGTCTCATCTGAAGTCAAGGCAAGTCCCTTCTGCCTATGAGCCTGTAAAATCAAAAGCATGCTAGTTACTTCCTAGATACAATGGGGGTAGAGGTATCAGGTAAATACAGCTGTTCAAAATGGGAGAAATTGGCCAAAACAAACAGGTTACAGGGCTCATGCAAGTCCCAAATCCACCAGGGCAGTCAAATTTTAAAGCTCCAAAATGATCTCTGACTCCAGGTCTCACATCCAGGTCACAGTGATGCAAGAGGTGGGTTTCCATGGTCTTGGGCATCTCTGCCCCTGTGGCTTTGCAGGGTACAGCCTCCCTCCTGGCTGCTTTCCTGGGCTGGCATTGAATGTCTGTGCCTTTTTCAGGGACTCGGAACAAGCTGTTGATGGTTCTACCGTTCTGGGCTCTGGAGGATGGTGGCCCTCTTTTCACAGCTCCACTAAGCAGTGCCCCAGTAGGGATTCTGTGTTGGGACTTTGACCCCACGTTTCCCTTCTGCACTGCCCTAGCAGAGGCTCTCCATGAAGGCCCTGCCCATGCATCAAACTTTTGCCTGGACATCCAGGCATTTCCATACATCTTCTGAAATATAGGTGGAGGTTCCCAAACCTCAGTTCTTGATTTCTGCACACCTGCAGTCTCGGCACCAGGTGGAAACTGCCAAGGATTGGAGCTTGCACCCTCTGAAGCCATGGTCTGAGCTCTATGTTGGCCTCTTTCAGCCATGGCTGGAGTAGCTGGGGCACAGGGCACCAAGTCCCTAGGCTGCACACAGCACAGGGACCCTGGGCCCAGCCCATAAAGCCACTTTTTCCTTCTGGGCTGCCGGGTCTATGATGGGAGGGGCTGCAGTGGAGGTCTCTGACATGGCCTGGAGACATTTTCCTCATGGTCTTGGGGATTAATATTAGGCTACTTGCTGCTTATGTAAATTTCTGCAGCTGGCTTCAATTTCTTCTCAAAAAAAAAAAAAAAATGAGTTTTTCTTTTCTACTGCATCATCAGCCTATAAAGTTTCTGAACTTTGATGCTGTTACCCTTTTAAAATGGAATGCTTTTAACAGCACCCAAGTCACTTTTTGAATGCTTTGCTACTTAGACATTTCTTCTGCCAGATACCCTAAATAATCTGTCTGAAGTCCAAAGTTCCACAAATCTCTAGAACAGGGGCAAAATGCTACCAGTCTCTTTGCTAAAACATAAGAGTCACCTTTGCTCCAGTTCCCAACAAGTTCCTCATCTCCATCTGAGACCACCTCAGCCTGGACCTTATTGTTCATATAATTATCAGCATTTTTGTCTAAGCCATTGAACAAGTCTCTGGGAGGTTCCAAACTTTCCCACATTTTCCTGTTTTCTTCTGAGCCCTCCAAACTGTTCCATCTTCTGCCTGTTACCCAGTTCCAAAGTCACTTCCACATTTTCAGGAATCTTTTCAGCAATGTCCTACCCTAGTGATACCAATTCATTCTATTAGTCTGTTTTCATGCTGCTGATAAAGACATACCCAAGACTGGGAAGAAAAAGAGGTTTAATTGGGCTTACAGTTCCACGTGGCTGGGGAGGCCTCAGAATCATGGTGGGAGGTGAAAGCCACTTCTTACTTGGCAGCTGCAAAAGAAAAATGAGGAAGAAGCAAAAGTGGAAACCCTGATAAACCCATCAAATCTTGTGAGACTTATTCACTATTATGAGCATAGCATAGGAAAGACCGGCTCCCATGATTCATTACACACCCCCACACAGGTCCCTCCTACAACACATGGGAATTCTGGGAGATAGAATTCAAGTTGAGAGTTGGGTGTGGACACGGCCAAACTATATGAATATATATTACAAATTTTGTCTTAAGTGTTATGAATTTATGCCCCTCTAAAAGATATGAAACTGCTAATTTCACTGAATACTTGACCAATATTATATTGTATATTATATTTGCAGTATGAGTTGAGAAAATTCTTGCAAATTTGAAAATAAAAATGGTATTTTATATTATCTTCTATTTCTTTTATTATTGTCATTTTTCCATTTTTGTTAGTTATAGTTCTTTTTTGGTGAATTGCCTGTGTTTGTCCTTTGCTATATTATTTATTGAAGTATTAATAATTTTCTTATTGATCACATAAATTCTTTACCCATTAACAAAATTAAACTTTAACTATTATATATGTTTTAAATACATTTTTATTTTCTAAAATCTCCCATAAACAAAACCACAGAAAGCAAAATATGTATATTGTCCTTAAAATGTGGCAAGAGCACAAAGAAGAATAAGGCATGTACCAATACACAGTCTTGTTGCGGGAAGACAGAATACATTATTAACCACACTAATATGTGATATATATTGATGAGAAAATTATGCATACATTATTTTGATGGAGCAAAAAGAATCGCACTGCAATGTGTTGAAAATAAGTTTTTGTAGTCAACATTTATTTAAAGTTGGCTCAAGTACTCCACCATATCTAAATAATGTTCTTTGTGTGGGTAAGTGTGAGAATTTAAATTGAGTTCCTCAAGTATGAGTAAAGCTTATCTTATTGTCTTCTCAGTACAAGAACTGTCTTCTGTGTTTGGAGAATCTCCTATCTTTAAATTGAAGGACTGGATGGAGAAGGAAGGGTATACTTCCCAATAAATAACCTCCCACCAGATTTACAGCTGGTGTGGACTCTGACCTAGGCTTGGCCCCTTTGGCAGGGGGTTCCATCCACAGAAATTAGGCCAGTGGAGAAGCCTCTTGCAGTGGGATTTGCAGCACCCACAGCACTCTCAGAGTCAGCAGCACTGTTCTGCACCCACTAAAGGCAGCGTGGTCATACAAGCTATGGAATCCCAGGATCAGCAGTAGCAGCAGGTTCTGTGGCATTATTTGAGCTGTGGTTCGTCTGTCATGGTCTTTTCTTTCTTTCTTTCTTTTCCTTCCTTCCTTCCTTCCTTCCTTCCTTCCTTCCTTCCTTCCTTCCTTCCTTCCTTCCTTCCTTTTTCTTTCTTTCCCTCCCTCCCTGCCTCTCTCTCTCTCTTTCTTTCTTTCTTTCTTCTTTTTTGCCCATTTTCTTATTTAGATCTTGTTGGCCTGTTGGTGACTCAGTCTCTCAAGTGCCCAGAGCCTTCACTTAATTATTTCTTTTCTTTTTTTTCTACTCAAATCATTAAGAGTTAATTTTTGTTGCTTGAAGCTAAGCATCTAACTAGGGCATCTAGTGCAGGTATTGTTGCTAGCTAAATATAGACATGAAGCAGATATGATTCAGGAAAACTTGCCCAATTCAGAGGTTCATGGGTTGGCTCACATATGGTTTTGAGAGATGGGAAGTGAGATCTGGAGAGGACAAGCTAGTCAATCAAAGCTCTCCTACAGCTGTCTAGTGGCAAATCTAGGGCTGAAACCTGTGCCCCTTAATGATCAATATTCTTCTGTTTACAGTTTTCCTCAGTCCTGGCACATTGACTTCTACGGTTCTCTGACTTGTCTAACTAGGTTACATGACTCACATGCTGTGCTTCTTAGGGACAGTTACTTTGTCCTCTCCTAACCCCTGTAGAAAAGGAAAAAATCTTGTTTCCTACTCTCCTAGGTTCCCTGACTGAGACTCTATAAATGAAGGGTTAATAGGAAAACATACAAATTTATCTAATATAATTTTTACATGACATAAGAGTCTTCATATGGAAATGAAGACTAAAAGAAACAATTAAGCTTAAGTGTTTTTATACTACATTTGATGAAAAGTGGAAAGTTACAGGAAATTGTGACAGGAATAAAAGGTATGAGCTAAGAGCAATAAATTAGGGAAAAATTGGGGAAAACTAAATAAGGCCTGCATGTTCAGATTCCTCTTGATGTGCCTTTATTTTTGGAAATAAAGATGTTCCTTTTCTCCAGGTATAGGAAGGGCACCTCTCACAAGAGAGTCTCACGACCTGCTTCAGGGGGAGCGCAGGGAGGTAAGAGAATCATTCCTGTAGCATAAAATTCCTGTAGCATAAAATAGTCAGCATGTCAAGGCACCACATTTTGGAGTAATGAGTTTTTTATCAAGTCACCCTTCTTTTCTCCCCTACAGCATGGTCCAGCACAGGATCAGAAACAGAGGTTACCTGACTAATCACGTTAGACTGAAGTGAAGCTCAATGGAGTATGTGAAAATAAGCATATTCAAAGGGAAATCAATTTAATTCAGTTAGTCAAACATTACATCATACTAACTTGGCCTTGGAAGGTGCAATCATGAGTAAGATATGGTTCCTACTATTCAAGGAGATATTATATATATATATAATATATCTTAGTTAATTCAGGCTTCTATAGTAACACCAGCCTGAATGGTATACCAGGTAGTTCATAAATAACGTAAATTTATTTCTTGCTGTTCTAGAGCCTGGTGGTCTGAAATAAAGGTACTGGCAGACTCGATGTTTGGCAAGGGTCCACTTTCTCAGATATAACACATTCTTATCATTTTCTCCCCTAGTGGAAGATAGCTAGCTAGTTCTTTGTGACCTCTTTTAAAAGGGCACTAGTCACAGTTGTAAGGGCTCCACCCTCATGACTTAATAATTTTTCCAATTCATGACTTAATTATTTCCCCAATGTCCCACTTCCTGTTCTCCTAACACAGTCTCCATGAGGGTTAGGATTTCAGTATAGAAATTTTGGGAAGACACAAACATTCAGACAATAGTAGTGTGTATATGTGTATACATACACACATACATACATATATGTGTGGGTATGTACAATCATGGTTCCATAAGATTGTAATACTGTATTTTGGAAAAAATTGTTATTATTATTATTAGTTTTAGAGATAGGGTCTTTCTTTTTTCCCAGGCTGGTGGGTGGAGTGCAGTGGCAAGGTCATAGCTCATTGCAGCCCCAACCTCCTAGATCAAGCCTGTAAATTTAAGTTCCTTAGAGATGCTGCATATTAGACCTTTTGTCAGATGCATAGTTTATAAATACTTTTTCCCATTCTATACACTGTCTGTTTAACCTTTGATAGTTTCTTTTGCTGTTAAAAAGCACTTTAGTTTAATTAGATCCCATTTGTCAATTTTTGCTTTCGTTGTGATTGCTTTTGGCATCTTCTTCATGACAATTAGCCAGTTCCTTTGCCCAGAATGGTATTGCCTGGGTGGTAGTCTTCCAGGGTTCTTATAGTTTTGGGTGGGTTTCACATTTAAGTTTTAATCCATCCTGAATTGATTTTGTATATGGTGTAAGGAGGAGGTTCAGTTTCAATCTTCTGCATATGGCCATCCACTTACCCAGCATTTATTGAATAGGCAGTCTTTTCCCTATTGCTTATTTTTGTCAGCTTTGCTGAAGATCAGATGGTTATAGGTATGGGGTCATATGTCTGGGATCTTTATTTCATTCCACTGGTACTATGTGTCTGTTTTTGTATCAGTACCATACAGTTATGGTTACTGTAGCCCTCTAGTACAGGTAGACATTGTGTAATGTGTTGCCTCCAGCTTTGTTCTTTATACTTAAGATTTCCTTGGCTTTCAGGCTGTTTTTTGGTTCCATATGAATTTTAAAACAGTTTTTTTCTAGTTATGTGAAGAATGTCATTGGTGGTTTGGTAGTAATAGCATTGACTCTGTACATTGCTTTGGGAAATCTGGCACTTGTAACGATATTGATTCTTTCTATCCATGAGCATGGAATGTTGTTCCATTTGTTTGTGTTATCTCTGATTTCTTTGAGCAGTGTTTGGTAATTCTCATTGTAAAAAACTTTCATCTCCCTGGTTAGCTGTGTTCCTAGTTCTTTCATTCCTTCCGTGGCAATTGTGAATGGGCTGTGTTTCTGACTTGGCTATTGGCTTTGCTGTTGTTGATATACAGGAATGCCAGTGATATTTGTATATCGATTTTGTATCCTGAAGATTTGCTAAAGTTGTTTATCTGTTGCAGAATATTTTGGGCTGAAATTATGGAGTTTTCTGGATGTAGAATAATGCCATCTGCAAAGAAAGATGGTTTGACTTCTCTTTTCATTAGGTTGCTCTTTATTTCTTTCTCTTGACTGATTTCTCTGGCCGGGATATCCAATGGTATGTTGAATAGGAGTGGTGAGAGAGGGCGTCCTTGTCTTCTCTTGGTTTTTAAGGGAAGGCTTCCAGCTTTTGCCCATTCGGTATGATGTTGGCTGTGGGTTTCTCATAGATGGCTCTTATTATTTTCAAGTATGTTCCATCAGTCCCTAGTTTATTGGAGTTTTTACCATTGAAGCATGTTGAATTTTACTGAAAGTCTTTTCTGTATCTATTGAGATAATAATGTGTTTTTTCTCTCTCTAGTTCTGTTTAAATGATGAGTCACATTTATTGATTTGCATATGTTAAACCAACCTTGCATCCCATGGAAAAAGCCTACTTGATTGTGGTGAATTTGCTTTTTGATGCACTGCTGGATTTGGTTTGCAAGGATTTTGTTGAGGATTTTTGCATCAGTGTTCATCAGAACATGGCCAGAAGTTTCTGTTTTATCTGTGTCTCTACCAGGTTTTGGTATTCAGGATGATGCTTGTCTCATAGAGTGAATTGGGAAGGAGTCCCTTCTCCTCAATGTTTGGAATAGTTTCAATAGAAATGTTATCAACTGTTCTTTGTACATCTGATGAACTTTGGCTGTGACTTCATCTGGTCCTGATTTTTTTTTTTTTTTTTTTTGATGGGTTGGTTAGCTATTTATTATTGATTCAATTTTGGAGCTCATCATTGGTCTCTTCAATAATTCAATTCCTTTTCTGGACACATATTCCAGAAATTTATCCATCTCTTCTAGGTTTTCTAGTTTATGTGCATAAAGGTATTCATAGTAGTCTCTGACAATTTTTGTTTGTTCAATTGTGCCCTATTGCTTGTGGGGGTCAGAGTTAAAATCCCTTCTGTTGTTTGTAACTCTATTTATTTGAATCTTCTGTCTTTTCTTCTTTACTAGTCTAGCTAATGGCCTATATGTCTTATTAAGATTTAAAAAAAAAAAACAACTCTTAGATTCATTGATCTTTTCAATGGCTTTTCATGTCTCAATTTCTGTTAGTTCAGCTCTGAATTTGTTTATTTCTTATCATCTTCTGCTAGCTTTGGGGTTGATTTTCTCTTGCTTAGGTTTTTTTCTCTTTTTTTAAGCTGTGATGTTAGGTTGCTAATTTGAGGTCTTTAAAACTTTTCGTTGTGGACATTTAGTGCTGTAAAATTTCCCTCTTAACACAGTCTTTGCTGGGTCCCAGAAACTCTGGTATGTTGTATCTTTGTTTTCATTAGTTTCAAAGAATTTCTTGATTTCTACCTTAATTTCATTATTTACTCAAAAGTCATTCAGGAGCAGGTTGGTTAATTTTCATGTAATTGTATGGTTTTGAATAATATTCTTAGTCTTGAATTTTATTTTTATTGTGCATATATTGTGTGTGTATATTTTTATTTTTATTTTTTTTTTTTATTGCCTGAGAGTGTGTTTGGTATTTTTTTTGTGTGTGTAATTTACTGAGAATGTTTTTATATCTGATTGTGTGGTTGATCTTAAACTATGTGCCATGTGGTGATGAGAAGAATGTATCTTCTGTTCTTTTGAAATGGAGAGTTCTGTAGAGCTCTATCAGATCCCTTTGGTCCAATGTTGAGTTCAAGTCCTGAATATCTTTGTTAGTTTTCTGCCTTGATGGTCTGTTTAACACTATGGAGTGTTGAAGTCTCCCACTATTATGTGGAAGTCTAAGTCTCTTTGTAGGTATCTAAGAACTTGGTTTATCAATCTGGGTGCTCCTGTGTTAGACGCATGTATATTTAGGTTAGTTACATCTTCCTGTTGCATTAAAACCTTTACCATTATGTAATACCCTTCTTTGCCTTTTTTTGAACTTTGTTATTTTAAAGTCTGTTTTGTCTGAAATTAGGATTGCCACCTCTGATTTTTGTGATTTCCATTTGCTTGAAAGATTTTCCTCCATTCCTTTATTTTGAACCGATGGATGTCATTGTGTGTGAGATGGGTCGTTTGAAGACAGCTTACCATCTGGTCTTGCTTTTTTATCCAGCTTGCCACTCCATGGATTTTAAATGGGGCATTTTGCCCATATACATTCAAGGGTAGTATTGATATGTATGGGTTTGATCCTGTCCTTGCATTGTTGGCTAGTTATTATGCAAGCTTATTTGTGTGTTTGTTTTATAGTGTCACTGGTCTGAATTAAGTGTCTTTTTGTATTGGCTTGTAATGGTTTTTCTTTTCATGTTTAGTGCTACTTTTAAGATTTTTTGTAAGGCAGTCAGATGATAATTAACTCTCTCAGCATTTGTTTATCTGAAAAGGATCTTATTTCTCCTTGACTGAAGAAGTTTAGTTTGGCCAGATATGACATTCTTGGTTGAAGATTTTTTTCTTAAAAAATGTTGAATAGAGGCACACAGTTTTTTTCTGGCTTATAGGTTTGCTGCTGAGAGACCCACCGTTAGACTGACAGGATTTTTTTTGCAGGTGACCTGCCCTTTCTCTCTAGCTGCCTTTAACATTCTTTCTTTCATTTTGACCTTGAAATATCTGATGACTAAGTGTTTTGGAGATGATCTTCTTGTGTAGAATAAGTCAAGGGTTCACTGTATTTCCTGAATTTGACTCTTGGCCTCTAGTGAAGTTCAGGAAGTTTTCATGGATGACATCCTAACATATGTTGTCCAAGCTGTTTTCTTTTTCTCTGTTCCTTTCAGGGATGCCGGTGGTTTGTAGATTTGGCCTCTTTACATAATCCCATATTTTTAGAGTTTTTAAAATTATTTTGTATTTGTTTTTCTTTATCTTTGTCTGGCTGTCAGTTTCAGAGAGCTACTCTTCATGTTCTGAGACATTTCTTCAGCTTGGTCTCTTAGGCTGTTAATACTTGTGAGTACATTGTGAAATGTTTTTTCAACTCTGTCAGATCAGTTAGGTTCTTTTTTACACTGGCTATTTTGCCTGTCATCTCCTGAATCATTATATTGTGGTTCTTAGTTTCCTTGGATTGGGTTTTGCTGCTCTCCTGAATCTCAATGATCTTTGTTCCTGTCCATATTCTGAAATCTATTTCTCTCATTTTAGCGAACTCAGCCTGGTTAAGAAACCTGTTGTAGAAATAATGTAGTTGTTTGAAGGATGTAAGACACTCTGGCCATTTGAGTTGCTGGCATTCTGGCGTTGATTCTTTCTCATCTCTGCGTGTGAGTGTTCCTTTAACTGCTGGGCTCACTCTAATTGAAGTGTTCAGGTCGAGGCAGGGTGGTTGTGCTTTAGTCTCAGGTCAGGTGGCCCTGACCATGGAGGAGAAATGAGGACAGGGACCTGCGTGGAGAATAGACTGGTCACTTTCCCATGAGGTGGGTGAACTATGCTGGGAGTCTCGACAAATCCCTGGTCCCCGTGGATTCTCCAGAGTCAAGACAGCAAGGACGAAGGTCGTAAGATAGCAAAGACGGCAACCTGCCTCTCCCACTGGAAGCTCTGTCTAAGGAAGTTGCAGAGATGCTACTGGCTCCGTAGCTATGGTGAGTGTAGCTGGAGACTCAGGCTGGGAGGACCTGCCAATGAGGAGATATGAGACTGGGGACACACATCACAGTTTGGCCACTTTTCTTTAAGACTGGTACAGTATGCTGGAAGTCTGCTCCAGTCCCTAGTTAACTTGAATTCTCCAGCACCTGAAGGCATTTGCAGTGAAAGCTGTAAAATAGCAATGTTGTCGGCCTGCCTTTCCCTCTGGGAGCTTCATCCCAGGGAGGTACGGACCTGTTGCTGGCCTGAACACACCAACAGGGGTAATTATCGACCTTGGTTTGGAGATGCCACCCAGTGAAGCAAAATGGAATCAAAGACCTGTGTGAAAAAGCTGTCTGGATGCTTCTCCATAGAGCTGCTGTGCCCAGGGACTGCTTCAGTCCCTTATCTCCTATCGTTCCCTAGAGCCTAAGGGTAACAATGGCTATGCCTGTGAAACAGCAAAGATGGTAGCCTGTCCCTCCCCCTGGGAACTCTGTCCCAAGGAGGCTCAGAACCACTGCCAGGTGGAAAACACTGGTGAGGGTGGTTGGTGACCCCAGCTGGGAGGTCCCAGCCAGTGAGGAGAAGCAGGGTCAGGAACCTGCATTAAAAAAAAAAAGACGTTCGGTCACTTTTCCATAGGATAGCTTCACTAAAGGCAACAATAGCTAAGACTGCGAAACCACAAAGACAGCAGCCCACTTCTCCCTCTGGGTGCTCCATCTCAGGGAGGTGTAATGCTGCTACTAGTGACTGGCTGGAGTTCCAAGCCAGTGGGTCCTACCCTGACCAGTTCTGCGGAAGCAGAGTCTACAGATTGTCACCGCTCTGCCTCCTGGATTCAGCCCCTTTCCTAGGGGTAAGTATGGGTTTTTAAACTCCCACTTTGCCAGAATTGCAGCTGCTTTTGGCAGGGAGTGATATCTAATGCTCCCAGGGTTCTGTTTGTGCCTGAGTGGCTGCTCTGCCAAGACTCCATGTGTGTCTTTGTGTCACACAGCAGGCCCTAGGGGACTGAGTTCATGTGGGGATCTCCTGACCTGAGGGTTGCAAAGATCAATCGGAGAAGTATGGGCCTACAGGGTTGCTTGCTCTCTCACTAATTGCTTCCCTCGGTAAGGAAGCCCCCTGGCTCTGTGCTGCTCTGAGGTGGACAGTCATCCTGCTTTGCTATTCTCCATCCTCCTTGGGTTGAGTTGTTTTCTTGATGAATCCCAATATGTGTACCTGAATAGTTCAGTTGAAGCTGCTGTATTTACTTACCCCTTCTGTTTCCCTCTGTGAAAGCAGCACACACTGGCTTCTAATGGGCCATCTTGGCCAGCCTCCCCTATCTGTGATTAGACACATAAATAGCATTGTGTTACAATTGCCTGCAGTGTTCAGTATAATAATACGCTATATAGATTTATAGCCTAGGGGGCATAGGCCATACCATATAGCCTTGGTGTGTTGTAAGTTATACCATGTAGGTTTGTGGATTTCTCAGAAGGTATCTTCATTGTTATGAGACACATGACCTTGTCTAAACACACACACACACACACACACACACACAAACACACACACTTGTATATATATGCAGAAAGAAGTAAGCTTTATATGTAAAGGAGATGATAAATAAAATTATTTGACTTTTGGTTCCTCTGATCTAATAATTTTTATACTAGTTCATCAGAATGTAGTGAGTTTGGCACATTCCTTTACATTACCATTTAAAAACTCATTAATCAGAAATTGATTTGTGATACCTTTAAGAAAAAAAGAGATTTTTAATCATGCTATAGGATTGATATATTCAACATTTCTGGTTACAATAACGTTAGCTCAATCCGACTAACCATTTGGGTGATAAGTCAAACTGAGAGAAGGAGTACTAAGGTTAATTATACACTTTTTCTGCAGTTCTGTAATTGCTTCATTCATTTTCATTTTGCATCCCTAGGTAAGCTTCTCGTGGTTTGAGTCCTATGGCCCAATCTACTGTGTGTCAAAAATTGCCCATACTTCTTCCACTTCCCCTAGAGAAGTCAGCCCTGGCTTCAAGCCCAGTAGGCACAGCAGGATACCACGAGTACTTACTAGATTAATACTAAAGGGAAACGCATTCGAGAATGCCTTTTTCTGATAGGAATTCATTCTGGACCTATGTCCCTTTGTGACTATCAGTATGTGCAGAAAATTTTTATTACAGATTTCAATATTGTTGTCATATGAAAACATCAAATATGACTTAATGATTGGTTTGGGGTACAGTGGTGTTCACTTACCAATGAGGCATTTATTTCAAGACCCCCATGGATGTCTGAAAACACAGTTAGTAGAGAACCCCATTTGTGTGTGTGTGTGTGTGTGTATATATATATATTAAATTTTTTCATAGGTATATACACACACATATATATAGTGTTTTTTCCTATCCATACATACCTATGAAAAAATATAATTTATAAATTAGGCATAGTAAGAGATTAACTACATTAAGTAATGTAAAATAGAAAAATTTTAATAATACACTATAATAAAAGTTATGAGAATGTGGTCTCTCAAAATATCTTGTACTATACTGCAAGTAATTGAAATCACTGATAAGGTAGGACTTACACTTTAAAACTCAGAAATGTAAAATTATTATGATTATTATTTTTTACCTTTTGTGACTTTAATATGTTGAGCATTACACAGAATTCTTATATGTATGTCCCAAATCTTCTTTACATTTATACTGAAATATACAGTCTAAATATTTATCAGTCTAAGTTCTGAATCAGATGGGAATTTATTTGAAGGAGCTAACTAAGCGTTGCTTCCTGGTATGAAATTTCAATGTATAGAAAACACAAGGAGAGTGTTCTTTATTAATGGCTGCTAATGGCTTCTAAGTGCACAGTCTTTCGAGGAACAATTACTGCCTTGTTCTGAAGTGTCAACAGAGGGTAATCTTTTCGTATGTAAATTGGTATTTTCTCTTTGGACATAGGTAGTCTTCAATTTGTGACATTCTACAGTTCTCATTCTTCCCAGGTCACCACATCATGACTCAGTAGGCTAACAGGCAGTGGGCAAATGAACTAACTTCAGGCCTGTTGTTTTCTGACTATGTACGTGAGGTTCCCTCCCCGCTGCTCAGCCTGTACATCCACCGACTAGCAGCGAAAAGGCAACAGCAACAGCAGATTGCGTCTACCGATGGTGCTTTTACTCTTAGCTATTATGTGAGAGGGAAGAGGTCTGTGTGTACAGACGAGCTGTGTAAAATGAAAAGGAGGAGAAATGAGAAAGAACTCCATATCATCAGTCTGCACAAACGTGCCTGTATATACCCAGGAGACATGCAGCTAGTGAAATAACCCTGAAGGTTATTTCTCGTTTTGTTTGTTTGTTTTAGATATGGAGTCTCTCTATTTTGCTCAGGCTGGACTTCAGCTCCTGGGTTCAAGCAGTCCTCCCATCTCAGCCTCCAGAAGAGCTGGAACTACAGGTGCATGCCACTACACCAGCTCCCTGAGAGCCATTTCTACAAAGATATTTTTAACTTATTTTGAAGAATGATAGCATAATGAGATAAACATATAGCTCTCAAAAATGACTCCTGCCAAAGGGTCAGAACTTACCTAGCTGCATGAATTGAGCACAGGGTCATGAGTGCAGGCTTTGCTGTTTAACTACTTGGGATGGAATCCTGGCTTTAATACCTACTGTCTATGTGACCTTTGGGTTACTTAACTACTCTATGCTACAGTTTCCTTATTATGCAGCACTGATAGTTATTATATACAATACATGACTCATAGGCTGGCTGTAAAAATTAGATGAATTGATGCATATCAGTTTCCTGAAAAAGACCTGGTTAATAAGTGCTGGTTGTTATTATCATGATTGCATATAATATTTAAAAATCTTAACTGATAGAAACCGTATACATTTCTTAATATTCTTTCAGAATAATTGGTAAGCTGAAATAAAAAAACAAATCAAGTGATAGAAAAAAAACAGCTTTATGATTAGGTTTAGTTTGGTTTGATATGTTTCCTTCTCTGTGTGGTATGTTGGTAAGGGAAAGTAGCTTGGGTTTGAATTCTGGTATCGTTGCCTACTTGCCAGTTGTGTGAACTTGACTAATTTACTGGAGTTCTCTTAGCATTAGTTTCCTCATTTTAGTGTAGGTATAATCCTCCATTGCTCAGAATATTGATGTGAAGTCCGACTGTGAGAGCATGTGAAATGATTATGGCCAGTGCCCAAGCACAGAATAGCAACTTAATAGATGCTTGTTCTTTTCTCCCTAGATCAAAATCAATACAATTTCACTTGAGTTAGGCACAAAGAATGTCAAAGTTCTGCATCTTACAAAAAAGTTTTATATCATAATTACTAAATAAAAATACTCCATTATATGCTCAAGGTAAACACAAATGTCAGCGGAGTGTGGAGATGTTAAAATTACCTAAAATTCACATATTCAAAGTAGGTCACTTCTAACATATCTTTCCCAGTTATTGCCCTAGTGATGTATAAATATGTAGATTTATGAGTAGATTGTCGTATAAATAGGTTCACGAAATACATATTATTCTGTAATTTGATTTTTTTCCTTGTGATGAATATATTGTGGATATCCTTCTGGTTCCATGTATGCAGACATGTAACATTATTTTAAACTATATAGTATTCCATTTAAATTGCTTACAGAGTTTACATAATTAGCATCAAATTGGTAGATAATTTGGTAATCTTTCCAGTATGGTTCTACGAAAGCAGTGCTGTAACCGTGCATGTACATTGAACATACATGCACGTGTATCTTTCTGTAGCTGAGCAAATTTCTACATTTGCTGAATAGTAAAATTGCTATTTTTAATAGCACACAGTGTGTGTAGACACACAGTTTGTATTTTGATGCAATTTTGTATCCTAATTGCTAATGTTTATTAGATAACTAGTGAGAACAAGTATCATATTTTTTTGCTTCTTTTTCTTATTCTTCTTCTTATTCTTTTTCTTCACTTATTCATAGTACCCAATACTCTCTCTTAATAAATTCCAAATATTATAATTGCATTAATTTGTGGTTTTATTTTATTTATATTCATCTAATTATTTGTAAAAGTTTTCTGTTATAGGAATAGCAGAGTTAATTAAAGGTGAGATTTTTGGTTGTTTTGATTGGAATTTGTCTATAGGGCTTTTATATAGGGTATAACTATTTCTGTGCCACGTTTTGAGGAAAAAGCATGTTCAACTGAAATCATTAGAACTTATTTCTTCTTTTTCAAATGTAGTCTGCTGTACATAAAAGGGTAATGAAAATTACATCTCGGTGTGTATATGTCTGTATCTATTTATATATAAATATATGTACGCTTTTATATACTCATGATGCATACACAGACATCTATACATAATATTACTTAAGAAAAACCATGTCTTATGTTTTCATTTAACAGGACTGAAACTCTTTGTCAAAAAGTTGCCTTTGTTCTTTATTTAAGCATTAAGCTTTAGCTACATTATATTAACTCTTATAATTGTCCTTTTCTGTCAAAACATGTGCAATCTATAGTGTGTAGAATTAGAAATCCAAAATGAAGTATTTAGAAACATAAATTTCTATAAGCCATCTGTGAGCAATTTAAAAAGGAATTAGATTTGTATATAAGCAAATATTGAACTGATACCCAATCATCATATATGCTTATTTTTTGTCATGGTTTGATGGCCCTATCACTTATTGTCATTTGTGAATAGTCATGTGGAAGGCAATAGAGTGAAGCAGTTAAAGCCGTGAGCTCTGGAGCTAGACTTTCTGAGTTCAAATCCTAGTCCTGCAAAGGGCTCATGAGGGTAAATTATTTCACCTCTCCATGCCCTGTGTCATCTTGAAAAATGGTGATAATAAGAAGGATCACTTGATAGAGTTACTGAGAAGATAAATGAGTTAATACAGAAAATGTTTTAGAACAATGCCTGGCCCAAGGGCCAGTAAATGCCACGTAGTCTCCTTAAAAGATGCTTTTCCAAATTTTCTCCCCTCTACACCCTGTTAACCTTCAACACGTGGTCTGTGAAACATTTTCAAAATCAGAGTTAAATTTTTCCTGCTGCGTACCCGTGGGGATGTATTAATCTTATATTATTAGAATTAAATATTTTTATGATAATCACAAAAGGGCAACATAACATAGAGCAAAGTATGCTCAGGAATCAGCAATCATTGGGTTCAAATTCTGTTTCGTCGTTTACTTATTCTTTTACCTTGAGGGAGCTACTAAGCCTAGTGTCTAATAAAATGAAGATATGCAATATCTAGGGATAACAACTAAAATGTGGTAAATGCTCACAATCAACTTTATTTCCCCTAATAAATGTGAAATTATAAATGGCAAGACTCTGTCTTATTTATCTATAAACTTGATTGGAGTCTAGCTCAAGACTGCATGTGTCCAATTTTACTTATTCACCCTATGATTTAAGTCAAATTGACACATTCACCCAGATTATCTGGCATCAGGCGTTGGTGGATTCTGGGAGTTAAATAATGTCATTGATACAGTACCCTGCTTTATTTCCCTCTGAGTTGTCCTGTTTTCAGGAAGGCACTCCTTTCTTTGTGGAAAGACAATTGCCAGCAAATCCAGGCTTCTATATTTTCCAGTCAGCAATGACAATGAAAATAAAATGCTTCTTTTCCAAAAATTCCAGCCAGTGTTCCAGAATTGAGTACCCTTGGCTTTGGTTGCTTAGGCCTACACCTTTCCCCAGAGCCAGAAAGTTCAGACCCCTAGTGAAGAAGCGGTTCATTTGTAGGAAAATGGTAGTGTTCTACCCAGAAATAGTGTGGGAAGATGTCAAAAGGTCCTGAAGGTGCTAAAGGTCTCTATGTGAACTTAGACATCTGCCCTATAAGTGACTGTCTCTTCTGCTAGTGTCATTATACATGCCATATATCACCTTAACGTCATCAGAGAATGTCTTGCTCACCAATTCCCAGTCACTGACCTTTTACTCTGAAAAGACCAGATTACGTGGCCAAGCCCCATTTGTGCTGTACAGAGGCGTGAGCAGCAAGTCAAGGAAGGCATTGTGGGTGCTATGGTCTGAATGTTTGGCCCCCCACCCCATTCTTATGTTGAAATCTTATCCCCCAAGGTGATAGTATCTGGAGGTGATGTCTCAGTGCCCTTATAAAAGAAACTCCAGCCACCTTGCTAGCCCATTTCACCATGGGAGGACACAGGAAGATGACACCATCTATGAAGCCAAAAGCAGGTCCTCGCCAGACACTGAATCTGCCAGCACTTTGATCTTAGATTTCCCAGCCTCCAGAACTCTGAGAAACAAATTTATTTTGTTTATAAGCTATCTAGTCTATGGAATTTTGTGATAGCTGCCTAATGGGTCAAGATAGAGTAATGACTACTGAAGCTGGAATTAGGGTGAAGTTCAAAGAACATTTTAGGTATGCCATTCTCACGCAGGTTGATACCAGTCAAAGAAAAAGGTGGCTAAAAAGAGTTAGAAGAAAAATATTTTCATACTATAGGCTATTATAAGTAATGGGTAATAGAAAGGGTTATATTAATTCAACAAAAATTTGAGTACCTCAAATTTTGGACTCTTCCTTTTCGTTGACAAGATGAACAACTAGTTCTAGTGTTACCTCTCTGTTCTACTAATTTCTGTTCTTTTCTTCAAAGCACTTTTGGCAATATTTTGCTATGTATTTTTATGTTTAAATCTGTTTTAAATAAATTTCATAAGGGAAAATAACATATCTGCTTATTATTCAGTCTCTACCAAGATTTCTCAACCTTGGCACTACTGATACTTAGGGCCACGTAAGTCTTTGCTGTATGGGCTTATCTTTTGCATTGTAGGATGTCTAGCAGGATCCCTGGTCTTACCAACTGGATGCCAGTAGCATCCCACCCTACATTCCCAACAGCTAAGGCAAGCAAAAAGTTCTTCAGATATTCTCCAATGTCCCCAGAATAAAAAAATTGCTCCAAGTAGAAACCACTAGTCTATATCCGTCACCTCAGCACAGAGCATGGCACATAGTAGGCATAGAGTATTTTTTATTTAAAGAAGTAATCCAGGCTTCCAATTCAAATGGCATTCCATTAGTCAGCCCACTTAGTGCTCTTCTACCTCAGCAAAGGCAGACACCCAAGGATGAAAGACCAGAGTCAGCATGGTAGAGTGAAACTCTGGACAAAGTGTCCTTGTAGCATTTTATTTTACTTTTTGTTGGTTACGTTTGCTTCTCTTTTTCCCGTAAATTGTTACATTTTTCTTGAGGTCATATTTTACATTTTATTCTAGTCAACCACTTTATTATTTTGGTTGTGTGCAGGGTGTCTCAAATTTTAGTGTTCTCTAAAAGGGAGCTCCAAATCTTTGAGAATTTAACATGGACATTTTTATTTCTGTAACTTAGTAGAAATTCATTCTTATGCTTTATGTTAGATTAGGTGGGTTTGGACATACATATAGATGGGAAATAAAATGAGCATTATTTTAATCAACCATAGATCTTTTGCATTTTGTATTTACTGTAATAGGTCAGTAGCAGTCACCAGAGTTCTGGTGCTGAGCTGGTGCTAAACTTACTGCTTTGAAGTCCTGAAAAACATTGAAAAATGGAGATTTCTGGGTCCCGGTTTCAGAGTTTTTATTCAATCGTTCTAAAGTGGAACTTGGATATCTGTGTATTTTAAAAAGTACTCAAGGGCCTGAGATATGTAGCTCATTTTGGGAACCATTTTGTAGTAGAAAGACTCCTCACATATTAAATTAGTTCGTATTTGAGGTGTCCCAGTAAGAAAGCATTTTAATCTGTTGTGCAGCCTTCTATCAGTTAGTTGTTGAAGGACTGCTGCCAGTTCTTGCCTATTAGAAACAAAGTAAGTGCTACAGGACATTTGTGGCCTATTGAAAAATCTGTTTTTCCCTTTGTTTGCAGTTGCACTGCATGTTTAATTTTGTTTTATGATAATGGCAGTTCATGACTCATGCTTTCTTTAAAGACTGCAGAAAATGAATTGTAGTTTTTGTGTCCCTAATTGGATAATGAACAGAAAAATTAGCTGCTTGCTGACTTAATTTCCCAGTGACCTCTTGGATCGTCTTTAGAACAGCTTCTGAGACCATAGTCATGAATGTTTTCAGGTACAAACTGCTAGTGCATGGAAGGAAGAGGCTCTTTCAAAATGTAACGTCTATACATTCATACCATGGAGACCAGCCTGGGCTATGGAGGAAAAATATCATCATCATTTATTACGGGATATCTTCTGAATCACAATTGTAAAACTACTTGTCTTCCCAGAATATTGGTCCAGCTTCATTCAGATTCTGCCCTCAAAATTTGGATTTCTGACATTATGAAAAGAGAATACTGATTTGCATATTTGCCTGAGTAACTTTAGTTTCTAGTAGGTATTTTGATGTCCCAGTTCATCCAGAAAAGGTTTGCTATTCCCTTACCCACTATGACTCACTTCTCACTACTTTTCTCATCAACTATAACTTTATATTAGAACAATTTTGATAATTAATCTGCCTATAGTTTTTTTCTTTTCCAGAAAATTTTATGGAGAAAAGTTAATTATACTTTGTATCCTTACTATGAACCTACTTTTTCTGTTGTTCAGTCTGATGCAATGTAGTATCTAGTGACTTTGAAGTCAACACACCTGGCGATGACTAGGGATGTTCTAGGAAATACAGTTGATGTAAACATTCACCTCAGGATTGCTTATGTTAGTGTTAATACACCAGGGGACCTGTCTGCCTGACGAAGGTTAATGACAATTCATTTTGCATATGCAGTTTATAGTTACAGTCCATCACTTTGGATCATCTAGATAATCTTACAATAAATGTAATTAGCTTTGGCTCAAGTATTCCAAACTCTTTCCCTGATAAATTTATCTAATGCATATTGCCTACATCAGAACATTTTTACATTTACTAAGACTTGTTGTATTTTACACAGATGTTTGTGTACCTTCCCAATCCCATGTGATAGAATCAGAGGGTCTTCTCACTGCAAGTTACCCTTAGCAAGTATTAATTCTATTTCTTTTTTGATATTCATGAAAAATTAACACCCAGAAAAGTTAACTTGCCTCAGGTCAAAGTACCTGAGAGTGATGGATCTAGATCTCTTTTACCTCCTGGTCCAGCCTTTCTTGGCTGACAATTAAAATCTAGCCATCATTTATTCAGGGCGGGCTATGTGCCACCACGGGCTGCTTCAAAGCCCAATGATCATGCTTCCTCTATTCCTCCAATGTAGTGGAAGCTTTACTATAGATTTTATGAAGCTAGTTTTAGCCTCTGGAATTCTGACTTACAGAGACATGTATTTTTCTCTGAGCTAAGCTCTGGGAATGCTGAAATTTATAGAAATAGTTATTAATGCTTAACTATTAATCAGTATGTTCAATGGTATTTAGAAAATGGTTTGGGAATATAGTTCATGAGAGAAAATTAATTTGACCTTCCCTGGGTGGAGGGAGCACAACACAGAAGATAAGATATGAACTTGATTCTTGAAGGTAGAAAGAGATGAATAGATACATCTGCCAGGTTGACCAAGTAGGCACCATGGAGAACATAAAACACTTCAGATACAGGACATAGCACCACTGATACACTGAGAATGGGAGCTTAAGATTTTCCTTGAAGATAGATAGTGTCTGAGACTGCCTTGTTTCCTTCATAGTACTTAGCACAATGGTAAAAACCAGCTAAGCACTCAATAATGCTTATTAGATGAAGGAAATGCCATTTTCTACTAAGTGTCTAAGTTTAAGGAAGCAAGGAAGCCACTTTTCCTAAATTGGCTTTTAAATAAAGATGAAGATCTACAATTAGGAGGGTAAAGGAGCATTTATTAGTAAATGAGTAAATCCATTGATTTTAGGGAAGCGATTATTAACCCAAGATGCCGAGCCAAGAAAGCAAAAGGTTGTGCCAAATTAACAAATTTACTACCTAATAAAGCTAAAATAGGGTTAACTAAGTGCATTCAGTAAAAGCCAGTAAACTACCACATAATTAGACTCAAAAGTCAACAAATGCCAGTAGGCACTTTAGCAAAGCAAATGAAGAAACTCTTTATAAACTAGGACTTATGGGGTGAAAGCATTTTTATGAACCAAGTGAATGGCGAGGGTAAGAAGCTGGTTTGCAAATCCAGAAAAGGGTAAATGGAAAAGAGACTAATGCAATGAGAGAAGACAGAAAACAATATTAAAAAAAAAATAACAGAAGAAACCTTTAAAGAATGTTTTAGGAACCAGAAGCCCAGGTAATAGCAATGGCAGCAAAGTGGTAGGAATTGCCCAAAGAGTTTACTGTTGCCTCCTTGAGGTCAGATACTGCCTTTCTAGTTGAAAAATGCAGCCCAGTGAATGGTCTTTTTGAGTGCCTGAAAACAATCTGTGAGCAATTTAATTTATTGGCAGGAACTGACTTTGTGTACATATGCAGGTTTTCTACTATGGCTTTTGGGAATGATAATTGTATAAACAGATATACTATTCATGGTAGCTCACAAACTATTTGAGTATAAAGAAAGAAACTAATATTAATCTATAGTTCCTAGATGGTTACTAAGCAACAGGTGCTTAGCTTTGCCTAGCTTAAACCATAACTTCAAAAAAAAAAAAAAACAAACAAGAAAAAAGAAGAGATGGTATATGTTTTCAACCAACAAGGCTTTTTTTTACACTCCTTATTAAATTCAGGAAACAATTTGATGTCATGTGCAGCTGCCAAAAATGGGCAATGCAGCACATCCCACCCTCTGGAGACGGCTACTTGTTTATGGTTTAATAGTAACCCACAGGCAGCCAAGTAGGGTTCCGTATATCCACGTGTTCACATACAGCTTCCTTCCAGCCTCGGTCATAAGCATGCCTGTAGTCAAATCACTTAAGATCAACATTGATGGTAAAGTCTTCTTGATATTTAACTTGGAATGAACACTTTTCCCAGGAAATCTGGGAAAAGAAATGTTTCAGATCCCATTCACTGGAATCTGCTATTTTGGCCCCCTGAACCCCTGAATACTTTTTTTTTTTTTTCAGTATAAATCACAGATCTGGTAGCATAAAAGAAGGTATTTGTGGGATCACTGCTAGACTATGTTTAATATAACTAGCAAGAAGAGCTTCATGGTTATCTACACATAATCAAAGAACGTCTTCTCAAAGGACTTTGGACACTTTTTCAAAGCTGGCTTTTTCTGTTTTTCAAGTTAATTAGTCCTTGAGTTAGACAGACTTAACTCGTAGGTTCTAGAATGTGATTCTAACTTGCTTAACAGAAGGCATCTTATTCGTTTAACCCAGCAGAGATAAGATAACCCTTTAAAATTGTGTGAGAGCTATAGATCTCAGTGATAAAATACTGTGTGGTGTTAAAACTGCGTAGGCATATCAAAGAAAGCAGACATAAATAATTTAGAGTTTCAATTTATTTTTGATTAATTTCCTTTGGCAACTTCTGAGAATTACTTTAGAGCTTAGCTGAGTCAGCTTCTTTTGATTCTTCTACCATTTCCGTGGGCCAGGTTGTTGATTCCTCATGCTACCGGGCCTGATGGACTCTAATCTTTGGGCTGGATATTTCATCTCCCACATGGTCTTAGCAGGAAATACTCCACACAAGATTCCTGTGTTCAAATATAGAAGGCTGTTTTGGATTTCAGAACCAGATGGAGTATGTAAAAATGGCCATAAGAGATCTGGAGCTCAAAGTAAAAAATGATCTGAGCATGAATTCTCATCATAGTGCCTGTGGTCAACTAAAATACATTAAGATAACCTGGTTGTTCTTTATGTCTGAACAAATCGAAACTTACACGAATGACCTCTTGAACCAGGGAAGGACATTCTTTCTGTGCTTTCTTAATGTGACTTTATGAACTATGACACCTGTTATGAACGTCTGGTATCTTTTAACATAGGCCTATGAGAAGATAAAATCCACTTGGAATTAAAAGCAAAACAAAACTGTGAGATGACCCTTGAAGATATAGGAAATGTCTTGGAATGTTTGCATTTTAATTGAAGACTATTAAGAGCAAAACTATTAATACATAGCACTTAAACAGAAATGTTTATTTAAATCAAGTACAGTATCTACTTTAACAGAAGAATGCTAAGTATCAAGCTAATATTACATAAACATTTAGCAAGAGACAAAACAAGCCACAACTCATCTTTAAAATATATTGATGTAGAGGAATCTTCTCACATGTCTATATCTTCAAGTTTTATGGACTATGTAATGTAAATTATGAAAAAAAAGTAAGTTTGACCACTGGAAGGCTCCAACTTTAGTCAAGAACAAAATAGAAATCTATTGCATGACATAGGGGCTTTTTACTATAAATAAAGTTTCATTAAAAAATACAAAGGAGCAGCAGAGCAAATGGTCAAATAGAAGCCTACACCATTCATCCCCTCTGTAGGAACACCACATTTTAACAACTAACTACACACAAAGAGCATCATCACAAGAACCAAAAATCAGGTGAGCAATCACAGTACCTGGTTTTAACTTAATATTGCTGAAAGAGACATTGAAGAGGGCTGGACAGTCTTGAATTGCAGACACACCCCTCCCCAATTCCCTAGCAATAGCTGCACGCTCTGGAGAATCTGTGTGCTTGGCAGAGGGAGAGTACAGAGATTGTGAGGCTTTGCAATGAACTCAGTGCTGCCCTGTCACAGTGGAAAGCAGAACCACAGTGGAAAGCAGAACTCAGTTAACATCTGTCCATGCAGAGAACATCTGAACCAGCCCCAGCCAGAGTAGAATTGCCCATTCCAGTGGTCAGGCCTTGAGTTAGGGTGCTCAACTACACTACAGGTTAGAGTGCTCTGGGGCCCTAAATGAACCTGAGGGGCTGTCTGGCCACAAGGACTGCAAGTCCTACTGCTGAGCTGGGCTCAGAGCCGGTGGACTAGAGACTACCAAGATACCAGCCACGGTAGCTAAGGGAATAATTACATCACCTCTTCCCAGCGTCCCAGTAGTGGCCAGGCGGTGCAGAGAAATCATATGTTTGGGAGGGGAAGAGCGCAGTGACTAAGTGAGTTTACATTGAACTCAATGCTACCCTATCACAGCAGAGACCTGGAAAGAATCATTATCTTCTGATTAAAGAGTTCCCGGACCCTGAATAATCAACAGTGATAATATGATGTGGGTGTTGGGATCTGAGACATGCTGGTTTCAGATGAGACCCAACACATTCCCAGCTGTGGTGGCCATGGAGAAAGACTCTTTCTGTTTGAGAAGAGCAGGGGGGAAAGTAAAGGGGACTCTATCTCGCACTTTAGGTATCAGCTTTGCCAAAGTTGGGTAGAGCACCTAGGAAACTCGTGAGGTCCCGGAGTCCAGGCATAGACTCTTGGTCAGCATTTCTGGTCCTGCCCTGGGCCAGACAGGAACCCACTGCCCTGAAGGGTGAGTTCCAGGCCTGGCAGTATTCATTATAGCTGACCGAATAGCCCTTGGCCTTTAAGTGATTGATGGTGGCAGCCTGGCACAGCCCCTTATGGGCTGCTGGTGGTGGCTGACACAGGGAGAGGCTCCTCTGCCTATGGAAAGGGGAAAGAAGCATAGGGAAGAAATGTCATGTGGTTTGAGTGCCAGTCCAATACATTATAACTCTGGTTTAGCTGCAGTATAATACAACACTAATTAGAGCTGGGCACGGTGACTCACGCCTATAATCCCATCACTTTGGGAGGCTGAGGTGGGCAGATCATGAGATCCAGAGTTTGAAACCAGCCTAGCCAACATGGCAAAACCCTGTCTCTACTAAAAATACAAAAATCAGCCAGGCATGGTGGTGCATGCCTGTAGTTCCAGCTACTCGGGAGGCTGAGGCAGGAGAATTGCTTGAACCTGGGAGGCAGAGGTTGCAGTGAGTTGAGATCATGCCACTGCAGTCCAGCCTGGTGACAGAGTAAGACCCCGTTTCAAACACACACACACACACACACACACACCCCACTAATTTGGCTTCCAAGGTTCTTAACCTCAATGTCTGGCTCCCAGACAGCATCTCTAGGGGAGCTGAGAGCCTGAGGGAACTTGCCATCATGAAGGAAAGGGGCCAAGAAAATACACTGGAAAAGTGACTGTTTCTAAGAAATGGTCCTGGAAAATCCGAATAACTATATGCCAAAGAATGGAACAAGATTCCTATCTCTCGCTATGTACAATAATGAAATCAAAATGGATTGAAGACATAAATCTAAGAACTCAAACTATGAAACTTTTACAAGAAAACATCAAGGAAGCTCTCCAGGACATTGGTCTTGGCAAATAATTTTTGAATAATACTCCACAAGCACAAAGTAAAAATGGACAAATGGGATCAGATCAGGTTGGAAAGCTTCTGCACTGTGAAGAAAACAATTAACAAAGTCACAAAGTCAAGGAACAATCCACGAAATGGGAGAAAATATCTGCAAATGACCCATCTGTCAAGGAATTAAAAACCAGGCTACTTAAGGAGCTCAAACAATTCTATAAAAATATCTATTAATCTAATTAAAAGTGGGAAAAGACTTGAATAGATATTTTTCAAAAAATATGCAAATGGAAAACAGGCATATGAAAAGGTGATTAACTTTACTGATTATCAGAGAAATATACATCGAAACTTCAATGAGGTAAATCTCACACTAGCTAAAATGGCTTTTTTTTTTTTTTTTTGAGACGGAGTTTCTCTCGTTACCCAGGCTGGAGTGCAATGGCACGATCTCGGCTCACCGCAACCTCCGCCTCCTGGGTTCAGGCAATTCTCCTGCCTCAGCCTCCTGAATAGCTCGGATTACAGGCACGTGCCACCGTGCCCAGCTAATTTTTTGTATTTTTAGTAGAGACGGGGTTTCACCATGTTGACCAGGATGGTCTCGATCTCTTGACCTCGTGATCCACCCGCCTCTGCCTCCCAAAGTGCTGGGATTACAGGCTTGAGCCACTGCTCCCGTCCCTAAAATGGCTTTTATCTAAAAGGTAAGCAGTAACAAATGCTGGCAAGAATGTGGAGAAAAGGGAACCCTCATATACTGTTGGTGACAGTGTAAATTAGTACAACCACTATGGAGAACAGTTTTTATGTTTCTCAAAATCTAAAAATAGAGTTACAATATGATTCAGCAATCCCACTGCTGGGTATATACCCAAAAGAAAGAAAATCAGCATATCAAAGAGATATCTGCTATCCCATGTTTTTTGCAAGACTATTCACAATAGCCAAGATTTGGAAGCAACCTAAATGTCAATCATCAAATGACTGGATAAAGAAAAAGTAGTACATATACACAATGGAGTACTATTCAGGTATAAAAGGGAATGAAATCTTAACATTTGCAACAACATAGATGGAACTGGAGGTCATTATGTTAAGTGGAAAGAGCCAAACACAGAAAGACAAACTTCATATGTTCTTACTGTTTGTGAGTGCTGAAAGTCAAAACAGCTGAACCCATGGAGGCAGAGAAAATGAAGGATGCTTACCAGAGCCTGGGAAGGGTAGTGCAGTCATGGGAAGAAAGTTGGATAATGAGAACAAAAACTATATTGCTGGAAAGAATGAATAAGACCTGGTATTTGCTAGCACAACAGGTGACTACAGCCAATAACAGTGTGATTGTACATTTCAAAATGACTAAAAGTATAAAATTACATTGTTTGTAATATAAAGGATAAATGCTTGAGGGGGTGGATATCCCACTTTCCATGATGTAATTAGCACTTATTACTGCTTGCCCGTATCAAAGTATCTCATATACCACATAAATATTTCCACCTCGTATGTACCTATGAAAATAAAAAAGGAAATAAAAATAGTAAAGATCAGTTTATTAACCAATTAATTTATTCAAAATTATTAATGACATGCCTTCTCTATATCAGGCCCTGTACCTGTGCAGGTATGTTTGCACATAGGAAGACATAAAACAGTCTAGTAATAAGCTTGGGTGTGTGTTTGTAAAATAATCACATGGGTTGAAACGTTCTTCTGAATGTGAGAAATGATATTTCTAATCATTAAGAAATCATTTGAGATAAAGTATTATATTTCTAATCTATTTCACAAATATGCTTGAACAGTGATTATAAACCAAGACAAATGCCAGCTCTTTAGAGTAAAATGAAGAACAAGATAGGTAGGCCCCATGCCTTTGCCTAGAATACAGCCCAGTGGTGAAGAACTGCAGTTAAATCAAGAGTTAAAATCACTTATTAGAGGGAGATCATAGGAAATCTCAACCTTGTGTAGAAGCTCATGATAGAAATATCTATCTAGTCCAGAGAATGTCAGGGAAAGCTACAGAAAGTAGAGCATAACCTTCCAAATTAAGGAATTCTACATTAAATGCTTTCACGTCATAATCTAGCCTACAAGGCCCTCATATTGATCTTTGTTGGTCTGTGCTATTAAATATGCCGTCACAGATGAGAAAGAGCAGATGCTTTTTCTCTGTAAGGTGAACCATAAATTGCAAGTTAATATAGACAAGGAGAATCTGGTGTCAGCGAGGCAGTATCTATGTCAACCTCAAGATCTCCAAGAGTCTGGTGGTCTGTAGTGCTCCGTGGACTGACTGAGAAATAATAAGGTGAAAGTATGTAGTTTAGATTGCACTTGATATATTACTATAAATAAGTGATAACCTCAACATTCCATATTAATGCGAAATAGATATCTAGCATTTAACACTGTGCCCTCAACATGTACTGGTTAGTTGATGATGGAGAAGACAGTGATGGTGTTGGTAAGGGGCTATATTATGCAGAGAAAGCTACTGCGATCTGTGTGTGACTTTTATGTGCCCCAAATAATGTCTGAAACATTATTTCAATGTAGTAGTATTTTCAAGTGATAGGAACGGGTTTATTAAGCCAATTTACATCTTATCTGCTCAGTCTTTTTGGAGGCTTTAATGCAATTCCTGGAGCATTATAATTGAGAAGGAAGTATACTTGTTGATTTTGGAAGTGTCTGGAATGTCGATTAGAATCATACTATATGCAAAATCAAGATTGCATTGACTGTCAGTGTCCTTTAAAGAAGTCAAACCTGGCTCCTCATTTTGCAGAAGGTGACACCCTTGCTTCCTTCTAAATTGGTTAAAGGAAATTAACATATGTTGAGCATGTGGCAAATGCCAGTGGTATTTACTTGTTACCAGGCACGTGCCACCGTGCCCAGCTAAATCTTATGCCCAAGTTCATATCGCTAATGCATGAAATAACCTGGGTATGAAACTAGGGAAACCTGTTTTGGTGTTCATTGTCTTACCTGATTTTGTGATAAAAGCTCTTTTCACACAGTGTTTTTGAAGAGGATTGTCATTCATCCTTGCGTTATGAGACATAGCACAGTTAATAATATTTTATTTCATTTTTTTTTACATTTTAGATGTAATTGGAGATTTCAAGTAATGCAAATTACTAGTGTGCATTTTAGGCCATTGAAGTAACTATGAATCCCTCACATGTGTAAAATAAATTATCAGTCTTGATGACATGCCACCCGATGATGTGCATGATTGCAAATTCAAACATCTTCCTGTACAGTTTTATGTAATGCATGGCTGGATGCATATGAATACACCTGCAAGTTTACATATATAATTCAGTATTTTCTAATTATATTCTGATAGTCACCAGCTCTTTATGTTCAGTTGTTAGTGAATTGCCTTAGAAATAGTCCTTTCGTTATGGACAAATAACTGATAGATATATAGATGGATGAGTTATTCTTATTGTGCCAGTTATGATACCTATAATTTGATTATAAATTTACACCATTGAAAGTATTTCCAAGCCACTTGATTGCTAGTATTATCTAACTGTATAGTTTCACTAAATTTCCCAGGCAATTATGACTATCTTCCATAGACATAAAGGATATACTTTGAAAGGAGTGTGTGGGAAGTATTATACCCTCAGACATCCAGTTAATAATGAACAGGATTTCTGCCTGTGTTTTTAACTGCTACTTTGAAGCTCACTCTGTACTATCTTTCTCCTTCTATTGTATGATTGCATTTAAAAATCTGATTTTGAAAGAACTCTGGAAACTATAAATGCTGTTTGATTGGTTAAGATAAAAAAATCTCCTTTTGACATTATCCCATTTTTCTCCCAGGTAAATTTGTCTGCTCAAAACCAGCCATTGGAATTTGCAGTATAATTAAAATGAAAGCCACATTTATATTTAGTTCAATAATATTCCTGAGATGAGGTTGGTTATACAAACAGTGGACCTAAAAAGGAATGAAAAAATTCTTCTTTTTGAATGTTTTTTTCAGAGTAAGTTATAAATACATGTTTCAAAAGGACACTATTTGCATGACTGAAAAACATGCATTTGGCAGAGTATCTAAAGCTTGATTTCAGTTACAATGGCATCATGTTTATGACACTACATCTAATAGTAAAAACATGCATTTTGAACAGAAAGTTGATATATTGTTCCTCAATCCCTGTGACTTTATTTTTAATTCAATTGAAAATGAACAAGTCTCTTTGTGTTTTAGTATGAGAGAACAAAAATAGTTTGGAGCGGTTTTAAAAGCTTTTCTTCTCTCTCCATTCTGGGAAGAAAAGATTGGTTTTCAAAACCTAAATTTTTCCAACAATTACCATCTCATAATGACATTTTATTTGTTTTCTTTCTTTCTTTTTTTTGACATACTCTGTGCTGCAGGAAGATTGCTCTTAAAATCACTGTGTATCTGCAAAACCAATTTATTTAACTTTGAGATTATACCAAAGCATCTGGCTTCTGGGGTTTACTTTGAATAGAGTTAAGAAAGTAGAATGCATTCAGAACTTCTTTGGATTTGCTTAATATGGGGTGTGTACTTTAAATTTCATACAAAAATAGTTCAGAGTTTTTCAGTCGTTCTTTGCTAAACCTCAGGTGCTCTGCATCAGAAAGGCTATCCTGAGGGCCAGCCAGTGAGTTAGCAGAAGTCAGATGTGCAGATCTTGGTGGCCCTACAATGTTTACCCATCCCTACACTAATGCCATTGGGTTACTTTTTTTTTCTTTCCTTTTAACTTTTTCTCCAGCATTACTAACTTGAATCTTAGAAGTGTACTAAAGCTCAGGCACCAAATAGTCCTTTTGATGCAGACTAGATGAGTTCCAAAGTGGAGTTTAGCACATAGGGGTTCTTGTCCTTGCCTAGGAAATAATTCAAGTGTAAGCCACAGGTAGAAGAAAACAGCTTAATTGAAGAGGCAGTTTTATAGCTCTGTGGCTGCTCCTATAGATCAGGGATATGCTGTAGGCAGAGAGTAGCAGCTCAGGGCAGTTCTGCAGTCATATTTATACCCACTCTTAATTGCATGTGGATTAAGGGGCTGTTTATGCAGAAATTTTTAGGGAAGGGGTAGTAACTTTTGGGTCATTGGGACATTGCTATGGAAAGGAGTGGTAATGCCTGGTAATTTATTATTGCCATGGCACACTGGTGGCCATGTCTGATTGAAAGCTGCTTTCACCCTGGTCTGGTTCTAGCTAGTCCTCAATCTGGTCCAGTGTCTGGGCCCTACCTCTGGAGTGAAGTCCCATCTACTACCTTACTCTCCTATCTGTTCTTGATGTTGTTTCTTGTCTACTCAGGAATGTAGAGAGAGAAATACAGGTATTCTCCACATCCACTTTGTTGTCAAACTACCTCATATTAAGCGTATTTATATTTCATCAGTCCTCTCAAACGGAAACTTCGCTGAATGTGTCATGAATCCGTACAGTGTATAAAAGACGCAGTGGTAAACTAGGTTACTCATAGAATCGCAGTAACAACAAGAATCACAGTAGTAGCTAACATTGAGTATTTTCCGTGTGCTAGCACCAAAAATTTATCTCTTTTTCTTCTTAACAATAGCCATATAGGGTAGGAACTGATATCCCAATTTTAATAATGAGTAAATAATGCTTCTAAAATTTGAGTAACTTTCTCATAGTCATACAGTCCATAAGAATTGGGATTCCAAATTCAGACACTCAGACTCAAAGTATTCATATTAAGCTTTATTTGAGTTCTGATTCTAGAAATCAAACCGAAATCTGTTGAGATTGAATCCCCCACCCCTCTTCGTTCAACACGTACGTTGGAGTACTTACCCTGTACAAGATAGACAGATTTCCTGACTTTACAAAGGTGGTTTATGGCAGAAAGAAAAGTTACTGAAAGTATGAACCACCAACAAATAAGCAAACAAAAACAATTGCTGAATTATAAACAGCACTGTAAACAAAATAAATGAAAGGGACTGTTGTTAAATTAGGTGATCAGAAAGGGCCTCTGAGGGATGAAATTTAAAGTTGATACTTGAGTGATCAGAAGGATCCAGGCATCAAAAAGACTAGGGAAAAATGTTATAAGAAGAGGAAATTAAAATTGCATTACCAGTGTGGTGGGTAGGAACTTAGAATATGTTAAAAACTGTGAGAATTTTAATGTGAATTTTGCATAGTGGATAAGTAATGTTAAATAAAGTTAGAAAGTCAGTCAGAGCCCTGACTTTAGTAGGGGCCAACTTTGTTGGGCCTTATAACTAGGGTTGCTAAATAAAGTACTGGATGCTCAGTTAAATTTCAATTCCAGATAAACAATTAGTACCTTTTTGTATAAGTATGTCTCAAATAATGCACAGAACATAATTATATTAAGAAACTTCATTGTTAATCTTCAATTCATATTAATTGAGTGTCCTGTGTTATAATTTGCTAAATATGGCAGTCTTATTGGTAATTCATAACTAGGTAAGTTTTTAATATAAGTGATATGAAAAGATACTGTTTTAAAAAATAATTTAAAAAGGACAATTATAAAATCTTATTTACATTTTTAAAACATCCTTTGGTTGCTTGAAGAGAATAGACTAGAAGATAAAAGATTGATGATTGTCATTTTGTAGACTATCGTAGTATTCCATGGCAAAGACAATAGTGCCTTTGACTGGCATGATATAGGTAGTGATGGATTCAAAGCTTAGTTTGTTGTCTGAACCAACTAACTTTCTGAAAGATTAGGTGCTGGGTTGAGGAAAAGATAAAAGCTAAACATAATCCCTAGATTTCTATGGAGTGGGGCTACTTATTGAAATGCAAAAGACCAAGTTGGACAGGAGAGGTGAATAGGAGAATTACGCTCTTTTGAGCATCTAATTAGACATTCACATAAGAATTTTAAGTAGACAGCTTGAAGAATGGATGAAAACACCTCACCCAAGAACATTTTCACCTAAAGAGATAAATAGAAAGGATGGCAAATGCAATCCCTGTGCCACGGATTAGCAAGGGATACAGCAATGATTGGAACAAGTTACTTTGGGAAAAGAGCTTATAATTTAGTGAGAGACATATGTAAATAAGGACAGGAGAATCAGTTAATTGGTAAAAAAAAAAAAAAAAAAAATAGGTATCTGCCAGGTGCTGTGTGTAGGAGTGGTGTGCAAGAAAAGAGGGAATTAATTTTGTCGATAAAGGATTATATATTAGCTAAGTCTTTAGGGAAAGTAAGAATTTATACACAAACTAGGATGGGGAAAGAATGTGGTAAGAAAAAGAAAAACCTTGTTTCACAGTTGCTCTAAGGAGAAATAAGGAAAGACAATGAGATGGGATAATGGAAGATGCCGTGTTTACCAGTGTGTAATATCATGTAAGTAATTTTTAGCAATCCTACACAGTCTCTTCAAACGTCTCTTGGGACTAAGATACGAATGTGCAGGTAGCATACTGTTTCCACCTTTGGAAGTTGAGCTGTTCTTCCTCCAGATTTTCTTTCCTTAAAAAAGTCTCCAAGTCACAGATTCTAACAGCCACTAACAGATTAGAAAGCATCAATCTTATGCTCTGAATATGTCAGAATTTTGAATTTGCTTATAGGCAATATTTTGTTTCAATTTATGAGGTTACAAAAGGGTTGTGTTATGAAATTAAATATCTTGTACATTTTGATTGATCTTTAATAGTTATTAGATATTATTTATTAAAATGCTACCAATAGGTTGGGTAGTTTTTTAAATTAAATATTGAACTTCTAATAAATTAAACATAAATAATTAATCTAACTTCAATGGGAGTAGAGCAAAATAGGCACAAAACTTTCCCACTTTTTTTCTAACTAAAAGATAATTTAAAAATAATACCAGTAAATGTTTATGACATGTAACTAGTTGGATTTTCCATTTAATCCATATTTTCTTTGTTTAATCTGTCTTCCAGACAGAATCCCTGACTGTTATTTGATAAATTTATGCATGCTAAATTCTCTCCTGATGCAAGAATCAGGCTCTGGAGAACTCCTTCACACATAGTCTGTCTCTTTTTTTTTTTGAGACTGAGTTTTGCACTGGTTGCCCGGGCTGGAGTGCAATGGCGCAATCTCAGCTCAGTGTAACCTCTGCCTCCCAGGTTCAGGTGATTCTCCTGCCTCAGCCTCCTGAGTAGCTGGGATTACAGGCATGCGCCATCATGTCTGACTAATTTTGTATTTTTGGTAGAGACGGGGTTTCTCCATGTTGGTCAGGCTGATCTTGAACTCCCAACCTCAGGTGATCTGCCCACCTTGGTCTCCCAAAGTGTTGGGATTACAAGCGAGAGCCACTGCACCTGGCCAGTCTGTCTCTTCTTAAACCTAGACCCACTCATCCCAAACTCATTGTTCTTAAGTGATAGAAGTAGTAAGCTTACACCATGATAGAATTACAATCCTACAAACCAAACAAATAACATCTGCGAACAGAATATGCATTGCATTCTCTTCTCTGCTCAGGGCTATATGCAAAACATCCAGATAGAGTCTGTCTTAATTACCCACGATATTAAAGAATTTTTTATTAACTTTACAATGCAGGTATTCTCAGATGGATGCTAAGTTTTATGGTGAGTTCCTTTTGCATCTGAGGAAGCTTAGTTCAGCCATGGTAATGCAAGGAGGAGCCGCGGCCTATACAGCCTTGTCTTATGACTCAGTCTCCAGCCTCCAATTGCTCAGCTTATCTTTTTCGTTAGCTTCATATCTCTCTTTACAAACAAACCGAGAAATCTAGCACAGTCTTACTTTAAATGCTAAGAGAAATAATATTTTCGTGGTAGGAAAAAAAGAATTTGAAAGTCCAATAGACCTGGGTTCAAATCTTGCCTTTGCTCTTTTCTAGTTTTGAGAGTGTATTTAAGGTTCTTAATTTCTCCAAGCTTTAGTTTCTCCATCTATACAATGGGTTTAATAAAGCTTCCTTGGAGTCTATCTGAAGAGCCCTGATGATCGGAATTGAGTGCAGGGGAAGATTGTGGGGTTGTTGCTTGGTTTTCAAATCTCTTTCAAATCTCCACCTATAGGCTATCTCCAAAACTTTCAAAATATAAGCACTTGGGGACATAGAAGAACCACTTACAGCCATGATATCTTATGAGTTATCAGTAACTGTGTGTGTGGACAGTAACAGCAGGGCAAAGGGATCTGACAACAGCAAAAACTAGGAAATTCTCAAACTTCCCATAGGTTCTCAGTGGAATGTGTCTGGGCCAACCTGAAAACAGCAGCCGAATCTGGGAAACAAACTTGTTGTCTCAAACTTACTGGTGAGAGTGCGAGTCTGATAGCACTGGAGCGGTCTAGATGCTGAGAATAAGCCGAAGCAATTTTCCAGGACAAAATAGCAAAGTCAGGAGAAATGGCCCGAAATAGAGCCTAAATTGATAACAGAACATTAATGATACAGGAGAAGAAAAGATAAAACTCAGATAAAAGTGGGAGAAGCAGCAGCAGATGTAGATTTCGGAAGGGGCAAGGCCCTATTTCTGAACACTTAATGAACAGAACAGGAGAGGGGCGTCTAGAACTATGAAAAGAGAATGTGGCCCACATGCTCCTGTTAAAAATACAGGAACTCTCATCTTACAGAACCATCAGAATCAAAAGGATGGCAAAGGAATCCCATATGTTAAGTTTTTATGAAATGAAATAGCGTGACAGTGAGAATATGAGAGCGAGAAGTAGCATCAGCCTCTGTAGACAATGAAGGCATTTTAGGAGCCAGGTCCACAAAGCAGACAAATACTGTCAGACATTGTGACCTAATATTCTAAAACAAACTAAAACAAATTAAAAAGTAATAGAAACTATACACAAGCAACATAAAAATAATAAATGAAATTACTCAGATATGAGATGATTGGAGAGAGAATTTCAGAACTCAGGAAGGAGGTAGAAGTGAAAGAAAAAGCTGCTTCAGAGACGAAGCCTAAACTAATGGAAGAGCAAATAAATACTCAGAAAAATGCCTTTTTAAGAAGAGATGAAATTATTTTGAGTGAGAGTGATAGAGAAGATGAGCAAAGAAAACTCTTTATATGTAAGGTAGCTGCCGCTGGAAGAGAAAAGCAAAGCAATGGACAGACCAAAAGCTAAATACTATAATCAAAAATACTATTTGAGATAAAGACATAAAATCATACTTTAATAAAAAGGGACACAACACACCTGGAAAAAAGTCTAACTAGAGCAGGTAATACCAAGACTTATCCTGGTAAAACTAGAGGACTTAAAAAGTAAATAAAATAAACAAAAATAAGTCTCTTGGCATCTAGAAAAAAATAGTCACTTATAAAGGAAAGAAATTTAATTGTCATCAAGCCTTTCAACAGCAATATTTTATGCCACAATACAAATACAAGCAAAGAAAGAAAATATGAGCTTAGAATTTTACAATCATCTAAACTAAATTTCAAATTTAAAAGCCAGAAAATATACTATGAGCATTTAATATCTTAGGAAATCATGTTACTATAAGATTTTCTTGAGGCATTTGCGAGACAGCAAACAAAGCAGATGGTGTTATGAAAAAATATATACATCTTAGGTGTACGCGTGTATTTTCTGATGGAAATGCACACCTCCTATGACATGCTGCTGGAAAAAAAAAAACTAGAAGTGACAAAGAATGTTGCTGAAAGTACTGACAAATGTGAAAACCATGGGAAAGAAACACATTGAAAGATGGTACAGGGTATCAATAGCAAAATCCAGACTGTAAGACACTCCTAAAAAGAATTCTTTGCTTTCTCCACCAAGTGAAGTAAGGGGAGGGGGGAAATGTGTGTGTGTGTGTGTGTGTGTGTGTGTGTGTGTGTGTGTATGTGTATATAGAGAGAGAGAAGCTGGCTGACAGGTAAGCAATCTCTAGGTAAAAAAGACACTTAAGAGACATCACAAATAACTGCAGTGCATGGATTTTACTTGCATCTTCATTAACTAAAAATTATGAGACAATATGGGATATTTGAAGACTTATTTGATATTTGATGACAGTGAAAAATTACTGTTAATCTTTTAAGGCATGAAAGTGGTATTATGTCTATGTTCAATATGATTTTTCATCTTCTGAGGTACATATAAAATATTCATGGATAAAATGGTCTATGTAATGTCTGCTACCATATTTGAGCATCATATATTACATAATTATATCTCCATTAATATCATGCTGGTTCCAGGACCACCATCTTTCACTTGGACTAATAAAAGGGATTTCCTATGGGTCTTCCAACTTCTACCCTTAGCCCCTTAAAGTTTATTCTCAACATAGTAGTCAGATAACCTTTTAAGCATATAATTCAGAGAATAATCTTAGCAAACATTTATAAATGTGTAAAGTACTGTTGTGAGTATTTTACATATATTATTCATTGTTTATTAATAGCAATCTCATTAACGTGGTCCTGTTCTCACTCCATCTTACAGAGAAGGTTAATACGTAGCTTAAGTAGAGGAGCCAAAGTGAAACTCAAGCAGATGAGTGTTCTCAATGAATGAAGTCTGTTGTTTCAATCACCTCCTCAAACTCTTCATCCACTTTCTCCAGCACCTACAATAAAAAGTTTCCCTCCTTTCCATATGGTATGTTGCGCAGTTTGAATTTCCTCAGCCAGCTTGCTGCTACCCAAGTTCTGTCCCAGGGATTATGGTTATATTAACAAAGTAGATGGAGCATCTTGTTCTAATTTTCCTGCCCATAGCGAACATTTTTCTTCTAATGTATCTGCTCTGAAAAGGTACATTTTTCCAATTTGCATGAAGGTGCCAAACGTGCTAACACAGCCCTGACAAGGCAATTCCCAACTCTTACACTCATCAGGTACCAATAACTCCTTCAGTCATTTAATTCCAGTCATACTGGACTCTGTCAGGGGCTAGAATTTGCCAAGCTCTTTCCTACCAGAAGATCTTTGCTCTTTGCTAGAAACACTATTCCCTCATCTTTTTAATGGTGGTTTCTTTTCATCCTATAGTCTGTTACATGCTGTTTAGAGAGAACTTTTATTTTTTTAATTTTTTCTCTGGCATTCTCTCTGACATAACATTTTGTTTATGTAAAATGTAAATCAAATTAGATCATTCTCATGCTGAAGTTGATTTTGCTCTTCAGCAAACCCCAGCGTTGAGATCTAAGGGTGAAAATAACACTCCTGCCTCACTGCGTTTAGAACTGAGAGGTCTATACAACAGAGAGATGGAGTTCCAAGTATCACCTTTAGTGGTGATGGTAAGTGGAGAACATGTGTGGGTTGTGAGGTGACAGTGGAATTGTGACTTCTTATCCCTGAATTTGCCTCCAGAATTGCAGGCTGATCCCTTTTCAGAGAAAACCAACTGCAAACATTTTTCTGCCTGTTTGCACAGGTCCACATGCTCTCTGCTTGTGGTCACACAGATGTGAAAAAGAGAGAGTATGGGAGGGTAACAGCGTTTCACTCCCTGTTCCTGTTCCCAGACACACCAATCAGGTAAATCACATATTTTCTTGAGCAGACAGAGAAAAGCTAGAATTGTTCCTATGTATGTTTATCTGATGAGAAGTAGGATGGAGATTTTCCCATTTGTTCATTCAGTGGAATCCAGAGGGGTAAAACCTGAAGAAAAATCTTTGAGTTTCCTCAAAACAAGTGCAATGCAATGTCCTTACTCTGCAAGATTGGCTCACACTGCTGTTAAATTTTTCAGAAAATTTGTGAGCCAGCTTTGAAACCTTTGATAGCTTAAAATCATCCATGGGATAGGTGACTACACCATGAATATTGAAATGGTGAGTGCTACAAATCTGGTGAGCAGGTCATTAAACTAAGCCAGTACACTACTATGGTGGCCCTGCATGGTGTGATGCCAGCCTGCCCACCTCTCCGACCTATTCACAGGCTACTCTCACCTTGTCACTGGGCCTAAATTATATGCCTTCCTGGGCCCTAAAATGCTAGATTGATCTTTAACTTTAGTCCTTTGCATTTGTTCCTCTCCGGAATGTTCTTCACTCACGCCTTTACATGGATTATTCCTTCTCATTTAGGCCAGGTGAAGCGCCATACTCTCAGAGAGGACTTCTGTAAGCATCCACACTAAAGGAGCCCCCAGTCACTCTGTATTATATTGCCCTGTTTCTGTTTCTTCATAGCACTTTATCATCTAACTTTTTCTCAGTTGCTCTTTTTTTTTTTCCCCTTAAGATGTAAATTTTACAAAGTAATATCCTTATCCATCTTGTTAACTGCTGTATTTGTAATCCCTAGAACCATGACTAGGATGGTCAGTTGAATACATTCAATAACCATGGTTCAATCCTAATTACATGCTTCCATGAGTGAAAAAATAAAGCAGAAATCCGTCCAACTTCCAATTTGGATAAGCATTAACTTTTTCTAATATCTCAAATGGTATGTTTTAATTTTTGAAAAATAAAAATACTACCATGTAGAATGGATGTTTGCTCAGAGTATTTGTAGCACACTTCGTGCTTTATACTGAGAATTCTCCAAAAAAATTGTTAGTAAAGTTTTTTTATGTGAATTCTGGAACGTTTCTTAAAGTCCAAATAGGGACTTCAGAACCCAAACACAATGCTCTCCTTTTAAGCACATTCCAGAACATTTTTTCTATAAGCTAAAAATGTATCTTTCTTTTATAAAAATGCTAATTTTGAGTTTTTCCCCTGTGTTTTGCTTTTAGTGAGTCTAGTGAGTTTTTGTTGTTGTTTTAGAAAGCTGTTGGTTCAGCACTGGTTTCTGGTAAAGTCTGAAATAGGCTAGTTAGTTGGAATGTTGGAATGGAAAAGTCTTTCATTATTAAGCTTCACATTTATCGTAAAAGCTGATCCCTTAATTAGTTAACTTTGAGATAATTTCACACTTAGAGGAAATGGGTAACTCCTAGGAAACATCTATTTTCTTAGAAACAGTGTGCTCAGTAGAACATCTCAACTTTATAGAAGGACACATTGTACTTGTATTAGGACAAACTGAAGCAGCTAATAACTTTAGCAAGCTTGATAAAAAACAAACAAAACAAAAACTAAAAAGGAAATAAAAACGCCTCTTTGCTTTATAGAGTGCAAAGTACAAGTCACAGTAAGAAGTCACAGACATAACAGCAGGCCTAAATGCCCTACGCTGATAAATGGTGCATAGTTCTTCAAGATGGTGACAGCAGATGCACCGTTTGCTATGTCGGCAATGTCTCCATTATTATTACACATTTTACTGGTGACTCTGCCATGAACTACTCTATGAACTAGTGCATAGTCCTGGCCTGAAGTCTTTGATTCTCTTTCTGTAGACTTGAGGTTGTTCGGATGAGATCATTTCCTATGATTCTCTGACACTTGTCTTCTTCCCACAACAACAAGATGGCTTATTTTATCAATGTTGGGGATGTGATATTTACCTCAAATTGAGTTTGGGAGAGGACAATGAAGTCATAGATTTTAACATGGGAGATTTACATTAATGAAGAAGGAAAACGCTGTGGAGGTGAGCTGTGAGATGCATTCTTGGCTCACTGTTCTTGATGCTCCGTAATGGTTTAGGTGATGCATGGGTGCCCCTGGGCAAACTTGTGCTTTTGTTTCCAGTATTCTTTATGTCCCTCAGGACCACTGGATTCCCTTCCATGCTAAGCAGTGGCTGGTATACCATTTCTCTCAGGAATGTTGGCCTCCATGCTCCCTAATCCTTCTTCCTGTCTCCTCAGAATGCGGTATGTCTGCTTTGGTTGTCTGCCTAAACTACCATAGAATGTGTTTACTGACGTGAATGCATTCATCATTAATGAAAGAGTAAAATCAATAAACTATTCCAAATATCCTTTTTTGTTTTAAAAAGGGACACAAGCACAGGTGATTACTTAATTAGATGATATTTGTTTTCATTCATGAAATGTCCAGGTTATAAAAATGACACTAGAAAATCTTTAAGATACTCCTCAAAGCCTATCAATTTAGACAAGCACCCAGGAATAAAGAGAAAAGAAACTAATATTTACTAACAGCATGAAATGGAATGTCTTTATATATTCCAATCTTGGTTGAGATTTCCTCTGAAAGTGTAACTTATTGCAAAGTGGATGGAATGGCCCTTTAGTGTATTCTTTATGTTTAGTTTTTGAAACTTCTGATTGACAATGTTATAATCTCAGTTCTATGACACCATGAAACAACAACAATAAAAAACAAACACAAGAATAAGTTGCTTTTTCCCCAGTTATTGGTGGGTTAGAAAGGGTAGGCAGCTGTAACTCACCATCCAGCTCAATAATACAGGGGTGAGGTGGGGTGGGGTGGGGTTGAAGGAGCCTGTGTTATGTAAGTCCCATAGTAATGAAGCCAGCAATGATTCAATACAATGTGGATAACAACAACATGTACAATACCTCCACATTTTATCCTAAAATATATCCATATCCATGTAAGATGAAAACTTACAACTAACAGTCAACTTATTGTCAGAATTTGAAATAAATGTGTACTTGCTATAAGAACTGCAGGAATGAATTTAAAAATTTTAATTCAAGAGCATAAAATGAGTCCACCTGCCTCAAAGATATAGAAATACATTTGGTTCTCTTTTCTATTTTCTTTTTCCTGAATTCAAATGCAGATTCTGAGTTAAGTAAGACTGTATTGACTGGCAGCAATGCTTTGAGGGAGACAGTGTGCTGCTCCTTTCTCTGCAGCAGTGGTATCTCTTTTTCATGTTTCTTGGCTGTATAAGGGGAGTGCTGAGTCCTCATGGTTGCCCATTCACCCTAAGAGGTATGGTTCTCATAATTAAAATATCAAGAGCCAAGATCAGTTCTGTTGGCCTACAGATTTTATTTTCCATATATTTATTATGTTCACAGTATGAAGGGGTACCTTATTTAACATTTATAAAGAAAAGAGGTTTAATTGACTCACGGTTTCATGTGTATGGAGAGGCCTCAGGAAACTTACAATTATGGTAGAAGGCCCTCTTCACAGGATAGCAGGAGAGAGAATGAGTGCCAGCGGGGGAAATGTCAGACACTTATACAACCATCAGATCTCATAAGAACTCACTCACAGTCTTGGGAACAACATGGGGAAACTGCCTTCATCATTCAATTACCTGCCACCAGTTCCCTCCAATGACACATGGGGATTATGGGGTTTACAGTTCAAGCTGAGAGTTGGGTGGGGACACAGAGCCAAACCATATAATTCCATCCCTGGCCCCTCCCAAGTCTCATGTCTTCACATTTCAAAATATAATCATGCCAGCAAAGTCTTAACTCATTCCAGCATTAACCCAAAATCCAAGTCCAAGTTCTCATCGGAGACAAAGCTAGTCCCTTCTGCTTATGAACCTGTAAAATCAATAACAAGCTAGTTACTCCCTAGATACAATGAGGGTACAGGCACTGGGTAAAAACACTCATTTCAAATGGGAGAAATTGGCCAATAGAAAGGGGCTACAGACCCTGTGCAAGTCTGAAATCCAGTAGGGCAGTCATTAAACCTTAAAGTTTCAAAAGGATCTCCTTTGACTCCATGCTTCACGTCCAGGTCACGCTGATGCAAAAGATGTCTTCCACCATGTCTGAGGCCTCCCCAGCCATGTGAAACTGTGAGTCAATTAAACCTTTTTTCTTTATCAATTACCCAGTCTAGGGCATTTCTTCACAGCAACGTGAGAATGGACTAATACAAAGGGCTAAGCCATTTTAGTGCCACAGAGCCAAGGTTAATGAAAGCCCATGAGACCTTGGGAATTTCACAAATAACTATTCAATAAAAAAAAAAAAAAAAAAAAAACTGTGAGTGCTCTTTCTTAGAATAGATTATTCCCACTTTACTCCCAAAGGAAGAAAAAATAGTCTATGGGAAAATATTGAAAAACAAGGGAAAAGCACTATCATCCTAAACATTCAGAGTACAACAAGAACTTTGCAACTTACCTGAACCAGTAAAAATTCTTCAGAAACATTTAGTACTCTCAATAGGATATCACAATAGATGACTTATTTGAAAAATGTTCAGAAAATCATAAAAATGTGATTTTCTAATCATTGTGATTAGAAAACAAACAAAAAAAAATAGAAAAGATATTGAGGGATTATAAGAAAACCAAAAATATAATAACAGAAATAACATTTTCAGTGGAGCCAAAGAAGACTTATCTTGGAAAACTGAATCAGTAATGTGAAACATGAACTTGCCTAGAATGCAGGAGATAAAACAAAAAGAAAGAATGAAAATGATAGAAGACATAAAACAAATAAAGCAGGATTCCACATTTTCCTCAGTTTATAATCAGAATAATCAGAAATAAATCAATTATCAAATATATGAATAACAAACTCTTTCACACTTGGAAAGATGTATAAATATGCAAATTTATACTCATTTTGCCAAACAAAGTCAACATAGAGAAATCATATGTAGACTTAATTCACAGAGACTTTTGCAATGTAATTAGAAAGAAAGAAAACCTACAAAAGACAAACCAGTACTAAAGAGAAAAAAATAAGTTTAACTCAGATGTCTCTTGCAATATTAAATGTTAGAACAGTAACAAAAGAATTTGGAGATAAAGAAGAAACAGAGATGCTTTAACTTCATGCCAAGCCAAAATATTTTTGTTTTGCTAAGGAAAGAGAAAGATAGTCTCAGATTTTAAGGTCTGAATAAATATACGACTCAGTCTCTTCCTTGGTTCAGTGTAGGCCCCCATTGGTAAGGTGCATGGATTGTGTACTCTAGGGTCTCCTTTCTGCTATCTTCGCTGCCCTCCTTACAGCAGGTCAACTACATATTGTGCGTGACCTTCACCTTTCAATGCAGATGGAATCTCTTGTTGATAACATACAACAATTATTGAAATGTTTGCTTTCTTCTGGTACTTTGGAGGCACATGATTATGTCTCACTGCCTTTATCAATAACTCTGACTTGGTATTGCTCGGAGATTGAGAGCCCAGATATGAAGCCTGAGAGCCTGAATTTAAATTTTAGGTCTATTGCCAACCATAGGTGTTACCGTTGACGAGTTACATAAACTCTCTGTTTCTTAGACCACTATATAATGCGGATAATAAACATTATCTAAGATTAGGACATGACGATAATAAGCATGTTCTAAGATCAAATACATTAATGTATGCAAAACAGTAGAATAGTGCCTGACCCATGATAAACACTGTGAAAATGTTAGTTATTTTATCAGCTACTCTATGAGTTGATCACATTACCTAAGCAATAATCTCTAAGAATTACGTTGTTAACTCTCCATAAACTTGTGTTGAATAAAGCAACATGGCAGTTTTAATTCCAAGGAACTAAAGTAGGAATATTTGCTTTTTTAAAACTATTTTTGAGTAATCCTCATTTTAAATTGGGAATAATGAATAAGTGAGTGGAGTGTTCAGTTCCTTAGTTAAATAAAATTCAGCCTAGAATCTATGAATTATAATATGTTATCTGTTCTTTGAAGTGTGCCTGTATAGTGCAAGTTCAATTTTTCAAAAAATAGCTAGTCACTTCTGGGTTCTAGTACAGTGGTTATATTTTCTACTCTAAATTTTGTGCCTAAATATTTCATAATAACAAAATAATGTTCTTTGATATATATGAGATATAAAGAATAATGTGAGGAATGCCCCTATACCTATGACTGAATTTAAGCAATAAAATAATTCTAATATAGTTGCAGATCCCTGTGTAGTTACACTCTTTATTTCTCTACCCAGACTCCCTGAAGCAACAACTGTTTTGCATTTTTAAAATTTATAATGCTCTGGCTTTTCTTTGTAGTTTTATTCCACCTACTCAATATATTGACGGGTTTAAGAGTTTATGAAATTAATATAAATGACATCATTACCACATATAATCTTCTGCAACTTGCTGTTTTCATTCTATGTTGGATTTTGTGAGATCCAAATCCATGAGAATAGCTGTAGGACATTTATTTTCGTGGCTCAAAAGTCTTACATTATATAAATAGAATGTAACATTCTTCAGCTTCTCTCTTATTTCTAGTTGTTTCCAGTTATGGGTTCACACAAACAAATGTTCTATAAACATTCTTGTAAATGTTCAGAGTATAAGTCTGCAAGTTGCCTGAAGGCAGTAGTTTTCACTGTTGGCTTGAATCTGACCTCAGATATTCTGATTTATTTAGTCTGAGGATGACTTGGGATTAGCACATGAGGCATCTCCAGCAGGTATGAGCTAGGAAGTTCAATTTCTTAGGTTAGAGTCCTTCCTCATTTACTTACTAGCTATGGGAGTTAGTACAAATTGATATCTAGTTTCTGTGTGCTTCTGTCTCCTCATTGGAAAATGGGAGGTGATAATTATCTTATTGGGTTAAAAAAGTTAATTTATGTTTAAAATAGAGTAGAGCTTACTGAAGTTTCAATAATTGTTCTTCAGTGGTTTTAAAAAGTTGTCCCTAAATGTATTTTTGAGGCCTAATTTAGATAAAAAGAGCAGATGGGTTAGTACTGACAATTATAAACAACTGTGTAAACACCACCATAATTTAAATATAAAAGTTCTATTCACCAGAAAGTTGTCTAGTCCTCCTTTTCAGTTATGCCCTCTAAATCTGCCCACAACTGATCTGATTTCTATCGTAATGTATTACTTTGTCTGTTTTTGTATTTGGTATAGATGGAAATATACAAAATGTGTACCTTTATGTCTAGATGTAGCTCAACTCTGTGTATTCAAGTTTTGCACATCTTTTTGCATGTTTCAGTAGTTTAGTGCCTTTTATTGAAGAATAGTATTCCACTTTTTGATATAGCACAATTTGTTTACAGATTCTCCTTTTGATGGAGATAGAATGCCATGAACATTAATGTATAAATCTTTTGGTGTACAAGTTTTAATTTTCCTTATGGAACAACTAGGACTGGATATTCATTTATCTTTCAATTGAAACACATATATTTTATTTCTCATGCAATTGCTACTTTTTCAAGTAGTCATGAATAGTTAATAAATTCATAAATTTTATATTATTTTCTTTAGCTGACAATTTTAATTTTCTTTGTTATTTCTGAAATGATGTTGAAATATTTCTTTTATATTCTGTATTCCAGTATTTTAATTCTTGAGGCATTTTCAATATTGATGTAAATTTCATACACTTTCAATATTTAAGTTTGATTTGGGTTTTTTACTACTTTTGAATCTTATTCGTGTTGGCTTTCCTAATGACTTAGCTGTGATTTTTGAAAATGAGATTATTCTTGTGACAGTACCTGTGCAGATCTGCTGAAGTCTTTTCTGTATTGAAGTTTTAAAAAATTGTTCTTATGAGAGGCTTTAAGTTATTTCTGCCAAAACACAAATTATTTTGGGACTATTTTTAATTACTTTGTAGGCTTGTGGTTTCTCAGACCGTGAACATAGTGTGATTTGAAACCTTAAGTGTACTCAAATGCCAGTTGGCATATTTGCAATCTTAATATTTTCCTTATTCCCAAACCAGAACCAGGTCAGATAAATTCTTTGCTATCTATTTTTGTTCAGCGGGGTGGGGAGAGATGGGACAGAATTGTTCTTTCTAATTACTGTTTCACTGAGGGTATAATCATTTATAGATTAAAGCTTTGTGTTGGAGTTACAGTTTCCTACCTTGTATGGGTCAAAGTCTTTTTCTTCTGAATTCCATTTGGCTATATATATCCCAACTCTCTGAAAACCTGTCTTCCATTTTCGCTACTTTCTTACCACTCAGGATACCAGGTCTTTATTCATTTTTGGTATCTGAAGACACCTTTTCTTTCAAAGCAATAATTCATTTGAAAGTAAATGTGCCATATTTTCTTCATAATTTAAATGTTTTGATAGGAAGAGAACATTGCTAGAAAATATTCATTAGGAATAAAGTTTGTGTTAGTATTAAGTGGAAAATATGTTTTACTTTGCAAAAAAATGGGCACAAAAATCATAGCTGAAATATTGACTATGTATCAGAAACTACGATAAGGGCTAATAGTGTGTTATGATGATCCCAGTGAGACAAGATAAGGTCAGAGTTAAGGAAATGGGCAAAGAGAGCAGGAGATGGAGTGGATGAGTTATGTGAGGTAGAACCCCCAGGATCCAGGAGTTTATTGAGTAGTGATGAGGGAAGATAATGAGGTTGGCTCTGGCTTTCTGACTTGGATGATGGTGTTGCCAAGAAAATTTAAAAATTAGCATGATTCATTCCTATGAAATGCCATTGTGTGAATGTCTGTATGTATGTGTGTTTCTCCCATCTGGTATCCTTCATTCTCACCCATCCTTCAAAGTGAATTGCAGAACACCTCTTTTTAATGTGAGCATCACTCAGATTTCCAGATGAAATTGTCTCTTGCAAGATTCGCTGGTGAAGCTCTCAAGTTTCCTCCCTCTCCCACAACTTAGTTGGGGGAGGACTTGTTATTGACTGGTCATATCCCAGACTCCTAATTGGGCCACAACTGTCCCTCTGTCCTCATGTAGTCGGCTTTCTCGTTTTTCTCTCCCACTCATGCTCTGGTGGCAGAGAGACACAGGGCCTGTTCCTGGTCATCTTTGTACCATACTTCCCTCCTCACCAGCGAATCTTGCAAGAGACATGTATGGGGCAATTTCATCTGGAAATCTGAGTGATGTTCACATTAAAAAGAGGTGTTCTGCAATTCACTTTGGAGGATGGGTAAGAATGAAGATACCAAATGAGAGAAACACACACACATACAGACATTCACACAATGGCATTTCATTCCCTCCTCAGTGTCTTTTCTTTCAAGCATTGGCCGGAAAGTGATAAGGATTTGGTTTAGATTTGGGGGAGAGCATGAACATTTTGCACTTCTCATCTAGGTTGCCTGTCTTAGTACAGGCACAATGAGTGTCACTCTGCTTTCTATTCCATTATTTCTTGTATGTTTATCTCCCATGCATCCCTCTTAGGAAAGAAGGATGATTGGTAGAGCAGCGTATAGGCACTGTAACACATCAGAGTCCTCTTTCTGACTTGGGCTTGACCTTGGACTTCTCTCTTTGCCCTTGTAGAATCCAGTTAGAGCAACAATCTTGCAAAGTCATTGTGACTAAATCCCCTGCCCTTGTTATCTGAACATCCTCAATATCTTACTACCCTGGCTGACTGCCTTCAGCAAGAATTCTGTTGAGTCAGTCTAATAAGAATTCCCTCTAACCAAATTCTTGCTTTTAGTAATTTTCCATCCACTGAATCCCACCCTACTCCTTAGTTATACATCTCCACTTGTCATCGTTGGAGTTACAGTTGTGTCCAGTCCCCACTCTGTAAGACCCGATTGCAGTGGCCCCTACACCTAGCACCATAGTCCCCCAACTAAATGAAGTCTTTCTTACTGTTTTCTTTTCTATTTTTTTTTTTTAACTTTGGACAAATTACATTGAACAGAGATTAACTGAGGAAAGAACAGTGTATGAATCAGGCAGCCTTCCCACCACAACAAGGACAAATTCAGAGCAACCGAGGCACTCCTGTGTGGTTTGAGAGGATTTCTGGACAGAAAATAAAAGTGATGTACAGCCAACAGAAGTGAGGTGCAGAAACAGCAGAATTGGTTACAGCTCGTCATTTGCCTTATTTAAACGTGGTTTGAACATTTTTATCTGCCTTTAATTGGCTGAAATTCAGTAATTGGTTTAAGAGTAAGATACAGTCTTTTCACACATCTAGCTAGGTCACAGTTCACTACGTTTGCAGAAATCTGTAGTCTGAACTTACAATATGTAAGGAGGCAACTTAAGGCTAAACTTTAGCATGTCTTTAGAAGTATCAACAGCATTTTTCTTTAGCAAGTATTAGCAATCATATTTGTGAAATTCTTTATTATTATTATGACTTATTATTTGCTGATTATTTCTTTCTGTGAGCTGCCTTACTAAGATTGTAAACTCCAGAGGACAAAGGTTGTTCCATATATATGTATACTAGCCAGTGCCAAACACTTTGCTAAACAAGTCATAATCCTTCAAGAAATCTTCATTGGGTTAGTTTTTATCGTGACCAATAACAGCAATGGAAGCAGCAGTTCTACATGATTCCATTATAATTTGTTATAGTCTAAAATAATAGTTTTGTTTGTTTTCAGTAGCAATGTAAGGCTATGGGAACATGGTTACAAATGTGTGCTGTGTGGCCAAGATAGAAGCAAAATAGCAAAGGCATAAGATTGTCATATTAATATTATGTGTAATATTTTGATCTAGGCTTTAAAATACACAGTAAAATGAGTAAATAAACCTATCATTGCAAAATACTATATAATACCGGATCATAGGTATTACTTTCTGCTATAATAGAAAATGCATATTATATTTTATTAAGGCACTTTAGTATTATGGGATATTCATTTTTCATCAAAGGGAGTAGAATTCAATTCACTTAATTGTAATTTTTTTTAAATAATTACAGTTAAATGAATGTAATTGTCATTAAAATTACAATTTTATTGTAGAAGTGTTAGTCCCTGGTGTTTTCAGCTGGCCATAGAGTAAGCCATCGTTACATTCAAAGAAAGGCCCCAGGCACCAAAATGCAGATGCGCTGGCAGTTGAAATTCATAAGGACATTCAGAAATTGTAGATTGTGAAGGACAGTGCTAAGAACAACACCATCTGCACAGCATTGAGTTCTTCCATGTTCTGGTCCCTGCCATCTACTCTGTGTAATGGGTCTTACTTTATACACTTGAAAGTAGTTTAGAATATTAAAATTTTCAGAAAAACTGTTAAAACACTAAACGCAATCCCTGGCATGTTATAGGTGGCCAAAAAAGGTTTGTTTGTTTTTTTTTCTGTCCTCAGTTTAATTGCTATGTTTTCTACATTTTTCCCCTAACCACTTAGTTGACGACCATACTTCAGAACTAAAGGCTTTTTACTTAGATATATATTCTGCTTTAGAGCTCATCATTTCTACATGCTTTGTCTCCACCAGTAGATTTCAAACTCCTTAAGATCAGGGTTTGTATTTTCCATCTTTGTAATTTCCATAGCACACCTGGCACATTTTCTTGCACCTAATTGCATTTACACAGTGTTTAATAAATATTATTAAATAGATCTGTGAATGAATGATGTGTCTGATTTAATGGCTTTTCAATATATATAATTTTTAGATAACTAGGCATCTTATTCAAACTCAAAAAAAAAAAAAACATACAAAACCTGACAGTAACAAAATTCAATTGAGATGTATCCTTCATCCTCACTCCAAACCTGCTTTTAGATTTAGTTAAATGTAGACAAAAATTCCCACCTAAAATGTAATTTCTGTTTCTTACCCAGCTCATTTATAGATTTCCCGACTTGAAGTGTCACATTTGACATTTTACAAGCATCAGAACTCACAGAGCAATAATTTAATGGGAGCTATTTGCTATGTGACGTTTTATCTTCAACCCTGGAACAGATATAGATTGCATGCTTCCCATGACTAGCCATGTGACTGAGGACACATAATTTGACTTCAATGTTGGAACCTCACCCTACTTTCTCAATTAGTTAAAACTAGTATATATATATTTTTTAATTAAAGTCTCAAATGACTGTGTTTAAAATGAGAATAATGCTTAGGACAAAGTATTTCTGGTGATGCATTTATTGAATTCTTTTTATAATAAGCTCTAATTAATTGACAGCCTTTTAAAGACAATTATTTATTAAAAATAAGCTATGAGATGTAGCTGCACTAGATACATCTATAAATAAAATAGTGCTTTAAGGTAACAATATTCTTTGGCTCACTTAAATGCCTGCAGTTGACTCTTATAAACGACTGAAATGAAAATGGCTCCACTATTATTGTCAGTCTTAAAACAGAGCTTGTGTGGAAGGTCCCTATACTGTTGACTGTCAGCATCTCCAGGTCCACGATATGTTCACTTGGTACTGGAAATGACTTCATGAGCACAAGCATTGCACTCACAGAACTTGTTTGAGGAAACTTAGTAGAGCTCCACTAACAGTCTCATAAGGAAGCAGTCATGGTTACATTAAATAGCATGTGAGGGTAAGCATGAGTTTTTAACTGCTTTGTAAGAAAATGGAGAAAGTCAATAAAAATACATTGCTTTAGAAAATGGGGAGCTACCATATTTGTGTTGGTTTTATTTTTATGACCAGGCTAAAGGTGGTTGTTTATTACATAGTAATAAGTCATTATTGCACAATATGCTGGTTTCTGTAGGGTATTCTAAGTTTTGTGAGAAATTTTAGATTGTGAATATTTGAAAAAAACAATAAGCAAAATTTTTAAAAATTCACAAAATGAACCAGGTATTGCCTAGAAAATTATTCTATTGAGAAATCTATGGGGAGGATATGAGAAAATAAATTCCTTCTAAACCACATTGGAACTGATCTGAAGAAGCAAACTCAGTAAATGTAACAGCATCCCTGAATTCAGGACTTCCCCTAAGATGCAGAACTAAGCAAAGAAAAGATATTTCACTGAAGAAGTTTTAATTTCTAAACAAAATTTAAATCCTAACACTTCACTAATTTATAACTAAAATTTCTCATCTTTCTACTTGATGCTCACAGAGGAAGGAAATGATGATGGTTCTTATTTCTGGCATCCAGAGTGACAGTGAACTAAAGCAAATTACCCTCCCACCCAATTCTATGGAAAGATTTTCTGTATCCTTGCTTGTTTAAAATGTCACTGCTTCACTTTGATGTACCATATTTTAAAGTAAAAATAAATATTCTTTTAGAAGAAAAAATTACGAAAAATGGGGAAATGTGGACCTTAGTGTAATGGTGGATATTGTTCTGCTCTGGATATATATTGATATTTGTGGCTAAATCCTCTGGGAACAAGAGAACATACCTCTAATCAGCAGAAATAAGTACTTGTGGTAAATGAATAGCCATTGATAGAGGAAGACTCCAAAGACTAGAATTGTTAAGGTTTGAGAAATAATAATAAGAATAATAATATTATAGTATTGGTACTTTTTTGGTGATTTTTTAAAAAAAGAAAAAAGAATCTCTCTCCAATGCCCTTTGTTTTACTTTCCTAGACAGATAAAATTTAAAATCCTTCAGATAACTCTATTCCTTTGAGTATGTCATTTATTATTTCCTCATTTTGTCTGGTTTCTACCTATATTTGAAATTTTAGGTTTTACTCCAAGGAAGATAAATAAAACTAAATTCATTAAGGTCCGCTCAGAAATTATCTTTCTTAATGGAGAGTTCATCTTTCTTTAAAATGAACAATATGATTGTGCCTAGCTATACTTCAGTCTTGGGCTTTGTCAAGAATTAGCCTCATATAGGGGTTTACCAGAGAAAAACATTTACCCTTTTTTCCTTAATATATCATGGAGCATGGAATTTTAAGTCTGGAAAGAATATTAAAAATAATATATGCGTTGTACCTATCTCTTTACATTGCTACATCTATACAGATTTTGTTTTATGTACCTATTAGCTATACTTAATATATATATTAACTTACAGTAACATACCATACAGCTGTAGGTTTTCATTGCTATATCTCAATAAGACAGTTTGAATATGAAAAAAAAAATACAAGTCAACTCCAAGTTTTAAGAAAAAAATAATATCCAGCGATACTTATATTACAATGAAATAAACTACTAATATATTGCTGATGAGAATATAAATCGGAATTACTTTTCTGAACATTAGTTATGTAAACTGTGTCAAGCATTATAATAATGTTTTGTATTGATCTAATAATAGTATGCCTATAAAGAGTTCTTAAGAAAATATTCAGATATGGGCACAGAGATTAATATATATGAAAGTTTATCATAGCAAAATATAGAATTCTAAATGTCTAATGGAAGGATAATAATTAAATACATGTTTTAGCAACATGCAATAATGCAACAGTGAAAGACTCAGGCTTTCACAAATATTTGACATGGTAAAAATGAAAAATGTTAAAATTTCTATCAGAGATATGATCTTGATTTCGGGATGTGTGTGTGTGTGTGTGTGTGTGTGTGTCGTGTGTGTGTGTTTACATTCTTATGTATTTGTCTAGCTGAGTTATCAAAAAGTAACTGAATAATCAAATAATAGTGAACTAATACTCTTGTATTCCAAAGTAAAATGCGACTACACCTGTGTAGGACTTCCACAGCATCAATATTTTGACCCTCATCCCAATATCTTCTTAACCATTACAAAATAATTAAAGTTAAAGAGACTGAAAGAGAAAATTTATTTGAAGAAATTTGCTAGAGTGTGGTGTTTTCCCTTCTCTCTCCCATACCCTGGAAAGCAATCCTTCTCATCTCAAGTAAACTGAGAGGAACTTTGAGGAAACCATCAATGATATCCCTGCAAGTTTAGCTTCATTTTCTCTTGGATATCATGCCTGTATTACTTCAGGATATTCTGATGCAAATATATACAAACCATATCCAGTATCAGATCATTTCTCATCATTCTGCCTCCCCAAGGCAGTCATTATCATCTCTCACCTGGGTTCTTGCAAAAGTCTTGTCTGATTCTTCTGATTCCACACTTAATCATATAATTTGCATTAACACAAAAGCCAATTAGATCCTTTTAAAACATGCCGGAATATGTCACTGTTTTGCTCTAAAACTGTGTGCTTCTATCTCACTCAGAGAAGCCAACACTCTACATGCACCTATGAAGCCGTAAAGATTTTCTCTTCCTCTTGCCTCACTGATCTAAGCCCTTCCCTTGTTCACTTAAGTCCCTTAGTCATTCTGCTTTCCTGCCCTTTGCCTTAAACTTGGAAGGCACGCACCCTCAGTGGACCTTTAATTTACATCCTGCCTGTTCTTCTCTCCTCTATCCACGTGACTCACTCCCTCCACTCCTATGAGGTTTGCTCAGATATTCCCTCTACAATGAGACTTTCTCTGACTGCCATGTTTAAAATGGCAAGCTCTATATTCATCTTGGCTCTTTCAATCTCTCTTAGCCTATACTATAGTTAAAAATAACACTAATCAATGTCATGTAATTTCCTCTCTGTAGGTGTCCATATGTTCTGGTCTGGTTTATACCTGATGTCATGATACAGTTATAAAGAACATTCTCTTTCACTCTTACTTTTATCTAAAAAATGTCCTGCTTTAATTAACCTATTTATAAGAACTGATATTTTTGTCTCTCTTCTTCATGATTCAATAGCAATGGCTCCCAAATGGTAGAGACTCAGCAAATATAAGTTGAATGAATAAATAATCAATGATCTCAGTTATTTTTTAAATTTATTTTTCTGTAAGTTATTGGGATACAGGTGGTATTTTGTTACATGAATAACTTCAGAGGAGGTTATGAGAACCTGGTGCGTCATCACCCAAGCAGTATACACTGCACCATATTTGTTGTCATTTATCCCTTGCCCTTCTCCCACTCTTACCCCAAGTCCGCAAAGTCCATTGTATCATTCTTATGCCTTTGCATCCTCATACCTTAGCTCCCACATATCAGTGAAAACCCATATGTTGCTTGATTTTCCATTACTGAGTTACTTCACTTGGAATAATAGTCTCCAGTCTCTTCCAAGTCACTGTGAATGCTGTTAATTCATTCCTTTTTTATGGCTGAGTAGTATTCCATCATTCATATATATATATATATATATATATATAGTTTATATATATATATATAAACTCTGATATATATGTGTGTGTGTATATATATATATATATATATATCATTCCATCATATATATGCGCCATTAAAGTGCATATATATATATGATGGAGTGATATATATATATATATATATATATATATATATGAGTTTCTTTATCTACTCATTGATTGATGGGCATTTGGGTTGGTTCCACAATTTTGCTATTGTGAATTGTGCTGCTATAAACATGTGTGTGCAAGTATCTTTTCTGAATAATGACTTCTTTTCCTCTGAATAGATACCCAGTAGTGAGATTGCTGGATCAAATGGTAGTTCTACTAATAACTGGTACTTAATTAAACTAAAGAGCTTTTGCATGGCAAAAGGAACAGTCAGAGTAAACAGACAACCCACAGATGGGAGAAAATCTTCACAGTCTGTACATGTGACAAAAGGCTAATATCCAGAATCTATAACAAACTCAAACAAATCAGAAAGAAAAAAAACAATCAATCCCATCAAAAAGTGGGCTAAGGACATGAATAGACAATCTCAAAAGGAGATACGCAAATGGCCAAGAAACATGAAAAAAATGCTCAGCATCACTAATGATCAAGGAAATGCAAACCAACACCACAATGCAACGCCATCTTATTCCTGTAAGAATGGCCATAATCAAAGAATCAAAAAGTGGTAGATGTTGGTGTGGATGCAGCAGTCAGAGATCCCTGCTAGTGGGAATGTAAACTCGTACAGCCACTATGGAAAACACTGTGAAGATTCCTTAAAGAACTAAAAGTTGAGCTTAATATTTGAACCAGGAAGCGTGGAGGACTATAAGGGACTGGTGTTTGATTCATAGATGTAAAACTCAGAACTAGTAGACTGTGCCTCAGCCTTGGGGCTGGTATTAAAAGAAGAGTGGTGGTGCCCTGTAAGGCAGGTGCACTTCTTCTGAGGACCAGGCCCAGACTTCTGCATCTCATAGACCAGAGAGAATAAGGAAAGGAGCTGGCTAAGTTTCAAGATTTGATAATTATACCACATTGAACATTTCATTTAATGGCATAAAATTATTGTTTGCATGACAGGCATCCTGAGAAATGTTTAACTTGTATGATGAGAAACACTAGGATTAGCCTGAGATTTCATCCAGGAGTAAGAAAACAGCTCGCCTGTTGAAGAGGTTTAAAATAACAGAGAGAAGAAAAGAAGAAAAATGGTTTATGCTTGTGTATTTATATATAATTGTTTATAAGGTAGCATTTAAATGTATAAACTAGGGACTGTGACATATCTCTGTTAAATCCCATTTCTGCATTTTAATAACTATGGTACATTGATCAAGTTGCTTGCTGTTTCTATGTTTCAGATTACATATGGGTCAATATATTATAAAGAGATATTTTTCTTATATAAATTTTATTCAAGACAGTCTCTTTGAAGATTATACATATATATATAATCTTCATATATACATACACACATATATACATGTATATATACACACATATATATAATATATATAAATAAATAAATATAATATTATATATATAGAAATATATATATATAGAGAAATATATATATATATAGAGAGAGATATATATATAAGTGTTTTATCACATCTTGGCATCCTGTTAGTGTCCGTTTAATACTTCTATAGTACAGAAGACCCATGCCCTAATTTTAATAGCGTATGTGCTTGAGAAGTCAACAGAGACATGTAATAAACTTTACAACTATTAACTGGCTACAAATCGATTTGCCACTAAAGTGCTGACGATATGTAGAGGAGAACCGGTGACTTCTGTATCATGATTATGAAATTATCATCATTAACTTCCTTTAACAAAATCAAACACAGGGAAGATTATTACTATTTCTACAAGAGTTTTCTTAAATACATGTTATCAGACTCACAGAAACATCTTCAACTTAGTGATCCTATACTCTGTAATAAAGATTGAAATGAAAGTAATTATCCTTATAACTAAAGCAAAATAAAACAAAATAAATAGGCTTTTTTTGTTCCAAATTCCTAATTTTTTTCTTGTGAAGGTATTTTGTTAGGCTTAGATAATTGCTTGAACTTGTTTTTATTTGCAGTGTGTATGCAACCAAAAAAGTAAAAAATAAAAAAGGGCATTGAAATGTCCAGAATATATCTGTTTTGAACATTTAAAATATGCTTTAAAAAAGTGTTTCTTCTTGCAGGTGTTACAGGTAAATTTTGGCGGAGGTGTGAGGGGTTTCAAGGGGTGGGGCTGTGTGTGGAGGGAACAGTCCCTTGGCATCTACTATTTGTCCATTAAAAAGTAGCTTATTGTGCTTGGAAGGTAAAGTCCTTAATTACACGCTTTCTTTATAAAGAGTAATTCATTCTTAAGGTTACCACTTCAGGAGCAGCCCTCGGGTCTTTAGCACTCTGCTAGGCACAGTGGGAGCTAACTGGAATTTTATTTGATGCCTATTTGCCAACCAATGGAATTGTGAATGATAGGAGGCCTCTGTCAGCATTCTCTCCTGTGCCTTAATGCCCTCCTTGGTTTACTCTGTCCTTATCTCAGTTCAGCTGGAAAACACATCCTAGCCAAGTTCAGCTAAGACAGCAGCTGGAAGCCTCTGAAACTTATACTTCTTATTTTTTTTTTGTATCCAAATATCCCAAATTGTGTAGGAGAATGTCTGAATGATCTATTTCATCTTTAAAAAAAATTACACAAGCATTGTGGTTTTAATAAAAATGTATATCAATAACATCTGCTCAGATAATTTAACATTTTCTTCCTCCTTTTTTCCCATTCTTTAATGTTTTTCATAAAGATTACTTCTCTGGCAAACAACTAGGTAGGTTGAGGAAGATAAGCCAGGAGAGTGGGGTATATGGGTTCCTGAATGAGACACTGTTTTTATTTTATTTTATGTTTTGGTTGTTAATTTTTGAAATTGAAAGATCAAATAATAAAGAAATGAGTCTGAAATGGGTTCCAGCCATTTTGACTAATGTTATCAAAGTATTTTGGTAAAAATAATATTCCTAATAGTAATCTTTGAGTTGCACATGGAGACAACAATAATAATAATATTTACTACTTGGAGAGCCCTTACTATGTGTCAGGTAGCTTAGTCATATCTCCTTTACAAGAATATTATGAGACTGTCTATGAAAATAGTGAAATGTCTGAAAGTATTGTCATTAAGCATAACATTGTTTTTAACAATTGAATATTCTTGTTACTTTTATGTAGCTTAAATATGCCTGTCTGTTGAACATTTAAGCTCTACGCAATTATAAAATAGGTAATATGCTATAAAGAACAACATTGTGTGACTATTTGGTTAATTCTTTGTAATATATTACGAGGCATGGAGTTGCATTATAAAACACATAGATGCTTTAAGGTTCCAAATATATGTTGCAAAATTTCTTTTCAAAAGTATAGATGTAAAATTTTATATGCCTGCAACTGGTAGATGAGTATGTCCTAGTCACCAGTCCTCACCACTGCTGAGTGCCTTACTACAAACTCAAGATAGGCCAAGCGTGGTGCTTTGTGCCTGTAATCCCAGCACTGTGGGAGACAAAGGCGGGTGGATGACTTGAGGGCAGGAATTTGAGACCAGCCTGGCCAACATGGTGAAACCCTGTCTCTACTGAAAATACAAAAAAATTAGCTGGGCGTGGTAGCGCACACCTATAATTCCAGCTACCCAGGAGGTTGAGGTGGGAGAATCGCTTGAACCCAGGAGACAAAGGTTGCAGTGAGCCAATATTGCACCACTGCTCTTCAGCTGGGGGCCAGAGTGAGGATCCATCTAAAAAAAAAATTAATATAGGGTCACCAATTATACATTGGCAAGAAATATGAATTTTGCATATATTAAAAAGTAACATATAAAAGATAAAATAGTGAAGAAACGAAAAAGTAAAATAAACTACAAGTAAATTTTTAACAGACTTAGTATTACCAAAGAACTTTTGAGTATAAACTAAATGAAGTAGTTAATAAAATAAAACTTAAAATAACTTTGGAAGTATTCTGTCCTCCTGAATTTTTTGGAATAGTTTGAACAAGATTGATATTAATTTTTCTTCAAATGTTTTTTAGTGTTTAGCACTTCGGCCATCACAAGGTTTTTCTCTGACAGGGCATTTTTGTTACCTTTTCCTATCTCATTATTTGCTACAGGACTGTTCAGATTTTGTATTTCTTTATGATTCAATCTTGGTAGATTTTATACGTCTAGGAATAAATCCATTTTTTCTATGTTTACCAATTTATTGACATATGGTTCCTTATAAGAGTTTCTAATAATCCTTTGAATTTCTGTGGTATGAATTATGATGTCTCCTCTTTGATCTCTCACTTCTTATTTGGGTCTTTGTGTGTGTGTGTGTGTGTGTGTGTGTGTTTCTATATGTTTTTTAATTGTACTTTAGGTTTTGAGGTACACGTGCAAATCATGCAGGATTGTTGCATAGGTACATACATGGCGAGATGGTTTGCTGCCTCCATCCTCCATCTCCTCTATTTGGTATTTCTCCCCTTATTATCCCTCCCCACACTCCCCACCCCCTGCTGTCCCTCCCCAACCCCCCAACTGACCACAGTGTGTGATGCTCCCCTCCCTGTGTCCACATATTCTAACTGTTCAACACCTGCCTATGAGTGATAAGATCAGGTGTTTGGTTTTCTGTTCTTGTGTCAATTGGCTGAGAATGATGGTTTCCAGGTTCATCCATGTCCCTGCAAAGGACTCATTGCTTTTTATGGCTGTGTAGTATTCCATGGTGTATATGTGTGACATTTTCTTTATCCAGTCTATCACTGATGTACGTTTGGGTTGATTCCAGGTCTTTGCTATTGTAAACAGTGCCACAGTGAACATACGTGTGCATGTGTCTTTGTAATAGAACAATTTATAATTATTTGAGTATATACCCAGTAATGGGATTGCTGGGTCAAATGGAATTTCTATTTCTAGGTCCTTGAGGAATCACCACACTGTCTTCAACAATGGTTGAACTAATTTGCACCCCCATCAACAGTGTAAAAGTGTTCCTATTTCTCCACATCCTCTCCAGTATCTGTTGTCTTCAGATTTTTTAATGATCACTATTCTAACTGTCATGAGATGGTATCACAATGTGGTTTTGATTTGCATTTCTCTAATGACTAGTGATGATGAGCATTTTTTCGTATGTTTGTTGGCCTCATAGATGTCTTCTTTTGACAAGTTTCTCTTCGTATCCTTTACCCACTTTTGAATGGGTTTGTTTTTTTCTTATAAATCTGTTTTAGTTCTTTGTAGATTCTGGATATTAGCCCTTTGTCAGATGGGTCTTTTCTTTTTTCTTAGTTTGGCTAAAGGTTGGGCAATTTTATCTTTTCAAAAAAGTAACTTTTGTTTCATTCATCTTTTATATTTGTTTTTAGTTTCAGTTTTATTTCTGCTCTGATTTTACTGTTTCTTTTCTTCTACTACTTTTAGATTTGATTTATTCTTGTTTTTCTAGTTCTTTAAGAAGCTTTGCTAGGTTGCTTATTTGAAATTGTTCTATTTTTTAAATGTAGGCATGTATTGCTATATAATCTTCCCTGTTAATACTGTTTCTCCTGTATCCCATAGGTTTTGATGTATTATGTTTCCATTTTCATTTGTTTCAAGTATTTTTAACATTTTCTTCTTATTTTCTTCATTGACCTAATGGTCATTTGGACTATATAGTTTAATTTCCATGTGTTTGTATTCCAGAGTTCCTCTTGTTTTTGATTTGTAGCTTTTTTTCCATGGTGGTCAGTAAACATACTTGATGTCACTTTGATTTTTTTGAATTTCTTGAGACTTGTTTTGTGGCCTAACGTGATTTATCCTTAAGAGACTGTTCCATGTGTTGAGGAGAAGAATGTGTATTCTACATCTGTTAGATGAAACGTTCTGTAACATTTCATCTGATAAGGTGACATTAAATCTGAGATTTGTTTGTTGATTTTCCATCTAAAAGATCTTTCCAGTGATGAAAGTGGAGTGCTGAAGTCCACAGCTGTTATTGTATCTGAGATATCTCTCTCTCTTTAGCTTTAATAATATTTTCATTATATATCTGAGTGCTCCAGTATCGGGTATATATATATTCACAAATATGTTCTCTTGCTGCAAAGACTCCTATTTTATTATATAACAGCCCTCTTCATCTGTTTCTACAGTTTATGTCCTTAAATCTATTTTCTGAAACCAGACACAGACACAACCGCAACAACAAAAAAACCACAGGTGAATATCTCTGATAAACTTAGATGCAAAAATTCTCAACAAAATACTAGCAAACAAAATTAAACAACACATTACAAAGATCATTTATTGTGATCAAGTGGGATTTATCTTAGGGATGCAAGGATGGTTTGACATACATGAATTAATAAACATGCTACTTCACATCAATAGAATGAAGGATGAAAACAATATGATCATTTCAATGGATACAAGAAAAGCATTTGACAAAATGCAACATCTTTTCATGATTAAAGATTTTAAAAATCTCTCCAAAAACTAGGTATAGAAGGAATATACTTCAACTTGGTGAAGGCCATATATGACAAATCCACCACTAACATCATATGGAATGAAGAAAAGCTGAAAGCCTTTCCTCTAAGAACTGGAACATGAGCCAGGCACGGTGGCTTATGCCTGTAATCCCATCACTTTGGGAGGTTGAGGTGGGCAGATCACCTGAGGTCAGGAGTTCGAGACCAGCCTGGCCAATATGGCAAAACCCCACCTCTACTAAAAATACAAAAATTAACCAGGCATGGTGGTATGCACCTATAATCCCAGCTACTTGACAGGCTGAAGCAGGAGAATCACTTGAATCTGTGAGGTGGAGGTTGCAGTGAGCTGAGATAGTGCCTCTGCACTCCAGCCTGGGTAACAAAGTAAGACGCTATCTCAAAATAATAATAATAGTAAACTGGAGCATGAACAGAATGCCCGTTTTTTTATCACTTTACTTAACATAGTACTGGAAATCCATAGCACTAAAAAGTCAAATTGTTCCTCTTTGCAGATTATATGATCTCGTATTTAGGAAAACATAAAGATCATCAAAGAACTATTACAACTGATAAATCCAGCAAAGTTGCAGAATACAAAATCAACATACTAAAATCTCTAGCAATCTAATCCCAACAGTGAATCATCTGAAAAAGAAATCAAGAAAATAATCCCATTTACAATGGCTACAAGTAAAATAAAATATCTAGAAATAAACTTAACCAAAGAAGTGAAACATTTCTACAATAAAAACCTTAAAAACTTGATGAAAAAAGTAGAAGAGGACTAAAAAAAAAAGAAAAAGATTCCATGTTCATGGATTAGGAAAGTTAATATCATTAAAATGTCCATACAACCTAAAGCAATCTACAGAGTCAATGCAGTCTATCAAAACATCAATAACATATCTCACGTATATAGAAAAAATAATCCTAAAACTCATATGGAATCACAAAGACTTCAGGAAAAAAAAATCCTGAGCAAAATGAACAACACTGGAGACATTGTATTACCTAACTTGAAATTATAGTATAAAGTTATTATAACTAAAACAGCACTGTACTGTCATAAAAGCAGAAACACATGCAAATGGAATAGAATAAAGAGTTAATAAATAAGTCCAAACATTTAGAGTCAACTTATTTTTGACAAAGGTACCAAGAACCTACATTGGGAAAAGGACAGACTCTTCAATAGATGATAGTGGGAAAACTGGATATCCATATGCAGAAGAATGAAACTAGACCTAGTTTTTCACTACATACAAAAATCAAATCAAGATGAATTGAAAACTTAACTACAAGACCTGAAACTATCAAATGACTAAAAAAACTTTGGTGGAGCACTCCAGGGCATCCTTCTTGGCAAGAATTTCTTCAGAAAACTGTAAAAGCATAAACAACCACAGGAAAAATAAACAATTGAGGTTACATCAAGCTAAAATGCTCTACAGCAAAGGAAACAATCAACAAAGTGAAAAGGTCATCCACAGATGGGAGAAAATATTTGCAAACTACTCATCTGAGAAAGGATTACTAACCATAATATACAAGCAGCTCAAACAACCCAATTAAAAATATCAAATAATCCCATTAAAAATAGGTAAAATATTCGAACAGATGTTTCTCCAAAGAAGACACACGAATAGACAACAAGCATAGTGAAAAATACTCAACATCACTAATCATCAGATAATACAAATGAAAAGTACAATGAGATGTCATCTCACTCCAGTTAAAATAACTTTTACCCAAAAGATAGGCAATAATTAACGCAAGTGAGGATGTAGAAAAAGAGGAGCATTCATACATTGTTGGCAGAAGAGTAAATTAGTTTGGCTGTAATGGAGAACAGTATAGAGGTTTCCTAAAACATTAAAAAGAGAAGTACTATGTGATGCAGCAATGCCATTGCTGGGTATTTATAAAAAAGAAAGAAAATGAGTGTGTTGATGAGATATCTACACTTCCATGTTTATTTCAGCATAATTCACAATCGTCAAAATTTGGAAGCAACCTAAGCATCCATTCATTTATCATGAATGGATAAAGAAAATGTGGTGTATATACACAATGAAATATTATTGAGCCACAAAAAGAATGAAATCCTGTCATTTGCAACAACATGGATGGAACTGGAGGACACTATGTTAAGTGAAATGGCCTGGCACAGTAAGATAAATATACTCATTACTAACTTCACGAGTTCAATTGTTTTTTTTCTGACTCCCACATGTTTCTCATTAACATACATGAGTCAGAAAAAAAAACTGAACTCAGGAAGATAGTAAAATGATGGGCTATCTTAGTAAAATGAGGGGTGGGAAGGGCTGTAGGGAGACAGAAAAAACAGGGGATGGTTAATGGTACAAAAATAGCAGAAGGAGTAAAATGTAGTTTTGGGTAGCACAATAAAACAACTATGGTTAACAATAATTTATTATACATTTCCAAATAACCAAAAGAGTGGGATTGAAATGTTCCTAACACAAAGAGATCATAAATGCTTAAGGGACCCCAATTACTCTGATTTGATCCTAACACATTGTATGCTTATATCAAAATATTACATGTACCTCATAAATATGAGCAGCTAGTATGTATCCATAATAATTAAAAATCCAAGAAAATATAGACATTTCTGTTTTAGAAGTAATGAGAAGAATCTTTCCTTCTCATTATAAAAATATTATGTATATACAATAAAAATTTTATGTATAAAAATATTATGTATATACAATAATATAAACCATATCATATTAAAATGTAAAGGTAATTGATAAGCCTAGAATACTCTTTGAAGCAAAATTATGTTCCAACTATCACAGTCTGTATTATAATTATACATTATAATTAATGCAAATACAAAGAAGAAAAGATTGATCGAGTTAGAAAAAGTATCAATGGCTGGTAAACATAAACTTTCATTTAATTTTATAGGAAATCTAAAAATTATGTTTGGGGCAAAAGTTAAGATTAATTATTTGTTGTTTATTTCTTTATCATCTTAAATTGGGGAAACTATCTCTTGCTGTTTTGATCTCAGTGAAAGGAATATTTGCATACCTTAGAAATAGAGGGTAAACTGGCAACATTCTGTTAATAGTTTTATAAATAAATATATGTATATATACACACAGATAGATAAATACTATATGTAGTATAATTATATATTACATATAACATATACTGCTTACTATATGTTTATATATACACATACAAAGGCCTTTCAAAAGGTTCATATCCTTTGTGTATATATACCACTTTTTTTTTTCATCCATTCATCTGCTGATAGACACTTAGGTTGATTATTTATCTTGGCTTTCTGAATAACGCTGCAGTGAACATGGGAGTGCAGGTATGTCTTCAACATACTGATTGTACTCTTTCTTCACATTTTTTTGCTATTATTTGTTATCTTTAATCCTTAAAAAAGAAGGAAATTCTGTCATTTGCAACAACATGGGTGAAACTGGAGGACATTACGTTAAGTGAAATAAGCCAGGTAGGGACAGAAAGACAAGCACCGTGCTACCTCACTTATATTTGGATTCTAAAACAATTCTAACTGCTAGAAGTAGAGAATAGAATGGTGGTTACCAGAGGCTGAGGCAAACGGGAAGGAGAGAATGGGGAAATATTACTCAAAGGGTAGATAGTTTCAGTTAGACAGGAGGAATAGTTTTTAAGAGACATTGCGCAGCAGGAAGAATATAGTTAGTAATTATATATTGGATACCTCAAAATAATGGAGTGAATTTCACACATCTCACATCAAAAAACAATAAGGAACTGAAGTGATGGCTATGTTTTGTTTAATTATTCCATATTATATACACTTGTCAAAACATTATACCTCATAAATGTATACAATTGTGATTTGTCAATTAAAAACAATAATTTTAAAAATGAAAATAATTTTTTAAACTTATGTCCTTTTCCTTAGAAATCCACTTTTAGGAAACTATCCAAAATAAATGATAAAACATATAGACAAATTTTCAGGAGAAAGACACCATCGATAGGGTTATTTATAGCAATAAAATGATCACACATAGCCTAAGTTGTATAGAGTAAATGATGGTTAATTAAATTCTAAATACAAAATATAATCCTCTGACTTATTACTAATGGAATGCTATGCACACATGAAAATTTATCCTTTAAGAGACGTTTAGTGACTTAGCAAAAACCTTATAGTATCCTTAAAAATTGGTCAAATCTATAAAAATATTTATCTGTAGCTTGTGAGATTACAAAGTAATTTTAACACTTCTTCCTTATGCTTTCTGAATTGTGAATAATGAGATTATAATGAGAAGAAGTAATACATATGTTTATAAGGAGAAATAATATATATGCTATTTTTGGATACATTTTAAATCTGGGTTATTCAGATTATTTTGTATTTATGGAGTAAATTTGACATGGAAACTTACCCAGAGATGCTTTTATCACCAGTGCAAAGTTAATCAGCTTAGAAGAGGCAAGGTTAAAAGAGGGCCATGTTTGATTACCAATGGTAATCTCTCAGGGTTGATCCTTTAAATCTACCTGAAAATGTATCTTTTCATTCCGATGATTTCACATGACCTCCCAGATCCTACAGTACTCTGCTGGATTATGCAACTATCATTGATGAAGTGCAGCCATCAGATTTTCTGCCCATCATTGTTACTTGTCCCATGAAGTTTTAGAAGAAGGGAGTGGCTAGTCCTGGGATGTGAGAGGTGACAGTCAAGGATCCACCTTTTACATTAAGTGCTAAGTCAGCTATTTGCAACTGAAATTGTGTCCTGGGACTGCTTTCCTTGGTAGCATCAGGTTGGTATCATAGCCGTGTTAGTGTGCTCAGCCTTGGGAGCAGTTAAGGAGAGAAGGAATTAATGTAGAGAAATTTTTTGCATTAAAAAAATTCAGAAATTTCTGTAGACATGTTCCATATTGTAAGCTTTGGGGACCTAGGTCTCCCATTTGTCTTTCTGTTGAAATAGTTGTCAATGGTTTTCTTAGGAAATTATTATCTTTTCCTTGAGTACTTTCTTAGACTATTTTTGGTCAAGTTCTTAATTTTCATCCCCTTTCAGAGATTCACAATGCACACAATAGCATCTGGAAAGCTGAAATAAAGGAATCCAATTCACTGGAGCTAGCTTGCTTTTTTAACACTTACTTTTCACTAGACACACTTTTCTAGTAACAATTATAAATATCCAGTAAAATCGGTATCCTGAGAAACACTTGAAAAAATGATGCTCTGAATCCAGTGTACTTTATTCTTTGTGAACTTGATTCAGAGAGCTGCATTCTTGAACCTCAGAGTGTTAATACTCCATAGATTTTTTTTTTGGGCTTTTTGTTTGTTACTTTTTTTTAAAATTGTACTTTAGATTCTGGGGTACATGTGCAGATCATGCAAGATTGTTGCACAGGTACATTCATGGAAAGGTGGTTTGTTGCCACCATCCCCCCATCACCTATACCTGACATTTCTCCCCACGTTATCCCTCCCACAGCCTCCCTCCCACTATCCCTCCCATAGCACCCCCCAACGGACCCCAGTGTGTGACGCTCCCCTCTTTGTGTCCGAGTGTTCTCATTGTTCAACACCCGCCTATGAGTGAGAACATGCTATGTTTGATTTTCTGTTCTTGTGTCAGTTTGCTGAGAATGATGGTTTCCAGGTTCATCCATATCCCTACAAAAGACACAAACTCATCATTTTTTATGGCTGCATAGTATTCCATGGTGTATATGTGCCACATTTTCTTTGTCCAGTCTATCACAGATGGGCATTTGGGTGGGTTCCGGGTCTCGGCTATTGTAAATAGTGCCCCAGTGAACATGCGTGTGCACCTGTCTTTATAATAGAACAATTTATAGTCCTTTGGGTGTATACCCAGTAATGGGATTGCTGGGACAAATGGAATTTCTATTTCTAGGTCCTTGAGGAATCGCCACACAGTCTTCCACAATGGTTAAATTAATTTACACTCCCACCAACAGTGTAAAAGTGATCCTATTTCTCCACATCCTCTCCAGCATCTGTTGTCTCCAGATTTTTAATGATCACCATTCTAACTGGCATGAGATGGTATCTCAATGTGGTTTTGATTTGCATTTCTCTAATGACCAGTGATCCATCATGATCAAGTAGGCTTCATCCTGGGGATGCAAGGCTGGTTCAACATATGCAAGTCCATAAATGTAATCCACCACACAAATAGAACCAAAGACAAAAACCACATGATTATCTCAATAGATGCAGAGAAGGCCTTTGACAAAATGCAACAACCATTTATGCTAAAAACTCTCAATAAACTGGGTATCAATGGAACATATCACAAAATAATAAAAGCTATTTTGACAAACCCATTGCCAATATAATACTGAATGAGCAAAAACTGGAAGCATTCCCTTTGTAATCTGACACTAGACAAGGATGCCCTCTCTCTCCACTCTCATTCAATATAGTATTGGAAGTTTTAGCCAGAGCAATCAGGCAAGAAAAAGAAATAAAGAGTATTCAATTAGGAAAGCAGGAAGTCAAATTGTCTCTATTTGCAGACAACATGATTGTATATTTAGAAGACCCCATCATCTCAGCCCAGTCTCCTTAAGCTGATAAGCAACTTCAGCAAAGTCTCAGGGTACAAAATCAACATGCAGAAATCACAAGCAATCTTGTATAACAATAACAGACAAACAGAGAGCCAAATCAAGAGTGAACTCCCATTCATAATTGCTACAAGAAGAATAAAATACCTAGTTATACAACTAACAAAGGAGGTAAAGGACCTCTTCAAGGAGAACTACAAACCACTGCTCAAGGAAATAAGGGAAGACACAAACAGATGGAAAAACATTCCATGCTCATGTTAGGAAGAATCAATATTGTGAAAATGGCCCTCCTGCCCAAAGTAATTTATAGATTTAACACTATCTTCATCAAGCTACCAATGACTTTCTTCACAGAACCGGACAAAACCACTTTAAAGTTCATATGGAACCAAAGAAGAGCCCACATAGCCAAGACAATTCTAAGCAAAAAGATCAAGGCTGGTGGCATCACGCTGCTGGACTTCAAGCTATGCTACAAGGCAACAGTAATCAAAACAGCATGGTACTGGTATCAAAACAGAGACATAGACCAATGGAACAGAACAGAGGCCTCTGGAGCAACACCACACATCTACAACCATCTGATCTTTGACAAACCTGACTCTGTAGATTTTTTTTTTAACGGACCTCACTTTGATGATATGCAAATAGCCTACATTGAGGAACATTATAAGGAGACGAACAAATCCCTTGGCTTAGAGATGCTAAGTAATATACCCCAAGATCATTGTTTTTCTGTTGCTGCATATAACAATATCACCACATGCTTAACAGCTGAAAACAACACACATTTCTTATCTGACAACTTCTGTGAGTCCAAAGTCAGCTCATAGCTTTGTGAATCCTCTCCTTCAGGGCATCACTAGGCTGAAATAAAGGCATTGGCTGGTGCTACACTCTCATCAGAGACTCAACTATGGAATAATCCCCTTCCAAGCTTATGTGTTTGCTGTTAGCATTCAGTTCTTCATGGCTAGGTGAACTGAGGGTCTCATTTTCTTGCTGTTGGACAGCAATCACCCTCACTTTCTTGCCACATGGGACTTCCTAACAGAACCACTTGCATCTGCAAATCCTTGAAGAGAGCAAGATGGGATACAATCTTAGTAATGCTATCACGGAATTACATTCCATCACCTTTATTACATTACCTTCATTAGAAGCAAGCCAGTATCCCTTCCCACATCAAAGGAGAGGGGATTACATTTGCATGGATCCCAGAAAGTAGACATTTTGGTATCAGTTGTCCATTGTCACACAGCTAGTAACTCCCTTCCAGAGACCACATACCAATCCAAATTTAACTCCGGAAACATGCCTCTTACTATCACATCATTAGACTAGAGAACAAATAGGGAAACATTAGCTCCACATTTATTTCTCTGACCTTGCTGCCTTTCCAAAATTCCCACAGTCCCATTAATCCTGGATCTCATCTCTGGCCACTTCTCATGCTCTGAATGTACATCCCTTTCTTCCATCACCCCTACCCTCAACTTCTCTCTGATATTTTTCCTTTCCTTAATTCTGTACTTTCTAAATTGAATAAAAGAATAAATTCTAATATAATATGTACAAGTGTTATCCTACTTTATAATACATATTTATACTGTGCATATTGTCTTAATTCAAAAAGAATAACTCTATAAATGAAACTTCACTAACATGACTACTCTGATAGCTTATAGAAGCATATTTTTAAGGGTACGTGTGAGAACCATAAACAATTTCTAATTCATTTGACTTCTCTACCTCTACACTCTCTTTTCATATTTCTCCTCTATAATTTTAGTCCAGGAGGATTAAAAATTGAAGCAAAGTAAATATATTAGCTGGTGTTTCTCAAATTTAGCTGTTCTCTCTGTAAGAATGAGACCAGCCAAGTCAGACCCTCAATTGAAGTTGCTCAGTGTTTCTCTCCAATGCTTTGGTCACACGCTATTGGTCATTTGCTTCTGCAAGCCATACTTCAGTCAGGATTTACAAATCATGATTAGGGCTAGGCTCAAAGAACAACAATAAACTAGAAGCTTTATGAACCATGACATACTGGCCCCTAAAATGTAGCTGTGCAAGTCCAGAATTCAGTCATCAGGAAGCATTTATTGTAATTTTATGAAAGTTAAATTCCATAAGTAAATGAAATGCATAGAAAAAAACAGAGAAGAGTCCAGAAATATTAAGCAATGAACAGAATAGTATTTAATACCACAGAAGTTTGGGAATGGACGAAGTCGATGTGTTTTCCCATAAATAAAATATAAGACAATCTTGCAGACAAAACTTTGGCTTGGCTTTTTGGCTAAGAGAGAACATGTAATATTGTGATCGTTGTACTTATCGAATTTTAAACTCTCTAAATTTCATACAAGGTGGTGCTTCTCTCCTCATTTCAATGGAAATAGAAATGGTTTATATTATAGATGCATTGCTGCATACAAGTGCATTTCTAAAGATAGAGAAGAGTTTGGCAGTGGCAATTTTCTTCTGTTATACGGTGTTACTTGGCTTATTGTGAACTTTCAAAAATCTTTACACATTTTATTTTTTGAAGTCAACACACAAAAGAGAAAATGTTTGCATTGAATAGAAAATTCATTAACCATAATCTGATGTCATTTTATGTTTCCAAACTCATCTGCTTCTATTTCATGCTTGCTGCCCTACGTTCCAAACCCATGCAAGTATCATCTGTTGTGTGAACCTGTCTTTTCTTTTCTATAATACTAATCTCATTTCTAGCACAGTGCATGGAACATTGAAAGTATAAATATTTTGCTGAATGCTTCAAGGCCAGTTTATTTTTTGACTGCCTTGGTAGAAGTATCTTCTCTATCTGTTTAAATCTTACAGTCCTCAAAGGCTAGACTCAAATGCCTTTTGCTCCTGGAAGCTGACCTCTCATTCAGGATAAGTTACTTTCTCTTCCATGCCCCACAGCTTATATCTCGATTATAGCAAGCATTTAATTTCCATTTGTGTTGAAGGAGACTTCAACCAGATATGGGACTACACCTGAATTTATGGTTAAGTAGTAGGTGTTTGAAGTCAAATCAGGTTTGGTTAATATTTTATTCTCTAGTTTTAAGCCTTGTATCAGCTCTCTGTAATCCTGTATTTCATTATCTATTTATCAGAGCTACAACCCACACTGTCTTTTATCTTAAAACATACTACCTTTATCTTTCTCCCATCAATATGTTGGAGTTCTTGTATATTTGCTATTCATTTGATCTGTTCATGTTGGACATGGAGAAAAAATCTTAAACTATATCCTTGGGGCAACGGCAGAATGAATGTTCTTTTATTTGTAAACGTTGCTGTGTTCATGGGTGGATCAACATAAGATTCTGAGAATTCACAGGAAAAGCATGAATCATAACCAGGCAAGGGTCTTCCCTTGCAATATCTATATAAATAACAATATAGCCGTATATTTAGAAGTACAGGATTGGAAACACACTGACCAGGTCTGAATCTCAGCTCTGTTACTTATTAACTGAGGATAATGATTTTATGCCATATTAATTTAGCTAGCTAAACAATGCTAGCTAAATTTATATGGCACAAAATATAATATTTTTATGTTTAGCTAGCTTTGTTTTAAAAACAAAGTCCTTTTTTTAAATGTTTCTGGATTAGGATTGGCCAGTAGATAAATGTTTACCCTTCTCTATGTGTGGCAGGCATTGTGCCACCATCAAAATCTCCAAGGCATTTGGGACCTAGCATAGACTGTAGCCATTCAGGACCTCAAGCCACCAAAACTATAAAAACCATGTGTGCGTTTTGGTAATAAACATTTTATCATAACTGTATTTTTATATATTGGTTTCCTCCAGCATATTATATGGTCTTTAAGGTCAGTAAACTCTCTTTTTTATTTTTCATCTTACATTATCTATATTGCTAAGGGTAGGGCTTTACACATAGTAGAAGTTCCATCAGAAATGGTTGAATTAGAATAATAATGTAATATTTTGATGGTGTATCAATTATGAGGTTTCAAATTTCCTATCAAAGAAGTATGGAAGCTTATTTTTATCACATAGCAACATATGCAGGACTGGTGGTCCAGGGCAGACATGTTCTTTCCATCTTCTTACTCTTTCAGTGTTTTCAATACCACTTTCTCTCTCCTTGCTCACCTCACCATTATAAGATAGAAGCTCTATAACCAGCCTTCCATGTATATTCCCAGCAGGAACCTGAAAAAGAGAGCTAGCACAGGAAATCAGACATCTGCCTTCATCTCATCTGCCTAAATTATGACACGTAACCATTCTTTGCTGAAAAAAATGCTGAAAAATGTAGTTTGAACCTGACTACATCAGGATCTTGAACAAAATTTGCATCCTGTTAGAAAGGCAGAAAAATAAAAGTAGAAATTGGTAGACAGATGGAAGGCAAAAATCCTTCATGAGTACTAAGAGAAGACTTGAGCTAAAGGAAGCACACAATAGACTGCTTTTGCTTTGAACTCTTTGGAAGAAACTAAAATTTTTTCTCTCTAACGATCTCAAGTAATGCAGGTAATGCTTTGTGTATACTTACTATTCGGGAGAAAACTCAGTCCAGAGGGTAAGGTAGCAACAGTCTGTAGGAATCTGAGTAGAACACAAAGAACTAGGACTGTGGCTCTGCTTACCTGAGAATAAGAGCGGGAGACCATAATCATTGTTCAGTAATTCATCAGTCTGATAATAGAGTCATTGAAATCATTTCTAGCATTAACCTGGATGTTTTAAATTAGTAAGGCAAAGAAGACATCTTGAATTGCCTAAATCTGGAGGGCTTGAGTATAGTGTTTGTAAAATTTAGTATAACACTGAAATTATGTGTTAATCTTTTTAAGGACTTATTGTGTAGGTAACTACTTCTAGCAGTTATACTAGGAGTCTAGACGTCACTTCCCTTTGTCCAGAAAGTGGAGTTTTTACATAGTTGTATATTTGATGGCTATTAAGCTCTTGCCTGTCTGCTCTAAGCTCACGCTTCCGTACTCTGCTTTGTGATATTAGGAGTCGCAGACTACTTTTCTCCTGGGTCAGCTTGCTCTCTATCGGGCTTCACTGGAGGGAACACCAAAAGGAGATTGGAAGAAAGGAGACAGAGAAGGACTTCTTTCTTGTTTTATTCCTATTCCTGTTCCCATCACTCCAACTATTGTTTTCCACCCTGGCTGCAGCTATTGGATTCAGTATCAGCAGTTAGTTAGTTTTAATTTTCGGTCCAGCAGCCAGGTCTCAGCTCCTCCTCAGAAGACTGAGTCCCGCCTTGGGGAAAGGGGTGCTCCTCAGAACTTTTGAGTATCAAATGTAGCAGTGATGTGTTCCCTTCTCAGGGACCTGAGATCCAGCTCAATAAAGGCTTCTACAAGCTTCTAAATAACAGTAACCTGTGTCATTTCAACAGTCCTACACATGGTAGCACTTGTCCATAGTTGCTGTTTCTATGTTAGCTTTATGTTCTCTCCCTTCCAGTCCTTCAATACTTATTTAAAGAATTCTCTGTATTACGACTTTCGTTATCATTAAAATAGCTGGGCTGGTTTCCATTTTTCTTAACTGGACACTCACTGATGCAATGAGTAAAACTAAAGTATGTTTTAGTGGTACATGCTATTCTTAATAAACAGAGTGTGGAACCATGAGAATGAACCCTAGCCAGAGGGGAGAGTAAAATCCTACTGTTTTTCAACATGCCAAGAAAGATGAGGTGCACAGTGACAACAGACAAAAGCGGATGGATGCATTTGTTCTGGTAGCTTGCCAGTTCCCGAACAGTACGTACTTTCCTGTGTATTCAGGCAAGGAACATTTCCCAGGAGGCTTTGGCAGAAATAATAGAAGCCACATTGCCTAAATGTGTAATACCTTGCCTCAGACTGTCCCCGAGAGATGGCTGCTAGATGCTCTCTATCAGTGAGGACAGCTGGGTTCATACAGGGTCTCAGCTATCCAGGTACAAATAGCGCTTTAACACCTATCACGCCTGTACATTTCAGACACATCAATAAATGCTAAAATCAAACTGCTGTGTTATAATTTCGTTGCACCCTCTAGACTATAAGTTTTTCTAATTTAGGGAAAATTTTTGTGTTCAAAGAAAGTCTTCTATAAAGTGGGGGTCATCAAGCCCCTAGCTGATGTTGTTTTAGGAATGCTCACTACAACAGATGACACCTGGTTGATCATTATAAATTTCTAGACTCGTTTCTCCATTTAAGGCAATGGACTGCCATGTGTATTGAAAGGGACATTTTTAAAGATTTAATATTATAATGAAACAGAGTTCAATAACTCTGAAAATAGGCAATGAAAATAAATTTGGTTATCAACAGGAAAAAGTTAAATGTCTCTTAGAAAAATTTTTCGCTGGTGTTTTATTGAGTTGGAAGAAGTATGTAATTGGGTTAGAGAGACAGAGTAGTTTAATAAGAATTAAAAGAAATACTTTTCATAAACTTGAAACACAGCCAAGGAGTTTCTGATTCTAAGAAGATCCTATACATTGGTCTCATCTTTTCTTAAGGGGAAGCTAAAATAATTCTCTGTGTGTGTGTGTGTGTGTGTGCGTGCGCGCGCACATGCGTGTGCATGTGTATATTTTCAAGAACAAAGAGAAGATAGAAAATAGGAGTAAATTAGAAATATCCATAAATTTGTGGAAGTTGCAACACAAAAGTTGAGGACAGCAAGATGAAGCTGGAGCTTAAACTGTGCCTCGTGAAACATACAGACGAGGAGAACACGGTGAAGTGTGAAGCTGAGGTACAGGATGGAAACAAACATGGGCACTGGGCAAAAGGTACAACCCTGAGCAGTGATGTGCTCATGTCACCAACAGAGGCCTTTTACTTTTTACCCCTACCAAGCAGGAGTTTGGGAGCTGCGCCGGGAAGTAAGTTTAAATGTCTGTCTTTCCTAATTTGTGTATAGAGTACATTGGTAGTAAATATAAATCTTCCCGCAAAACTGGGATTTACTTCTCTAGAGAAAGTAGACAGTGCTGGGGAAAATATCATCACATACAGCCATTTGTGAGTTCCTTAGGAAATGGTCTGCTGGAACTGGGCATGGTGGCTAATCCCAACACTTTGGAATGCTGAGGCAGGAGGATCACTTGAGTCAGGAGTTTGAGAAGAGCCTGGCCAATATGATGAAACCCTGTCTCTGCTAAAAATACAAAAAAAAAAAAAAAAAAAATTACCCCAGCATGGTAGCACACACCTGTTACCCCGTTACTCAGAAGGCTGAGGCATGAGAATTGCTTGAACCCTGGAGGTGGAGGTTGCAGTGAGCAGAGATCGTGTCACTGCACTCCAGCCTGGGCCACAGAGGGAGAGTCTGTCTCAAAATAAAATAAAATAAAAGACCTGCTTCTCTCCAGGGCACCCATAAGTTCACAAATAAAAACCTAGATATAATAGATATACTGAGAGAGAGAGAAGAAATAGTTGCTTAAGTTTGAAACAAAAACAGAAAAGCACCTGCAAAGTAAAAATAAATAGCTCCTGGAAATGAAAAGTACAGAACAAAATCAATGGAAGGATTGAAAGATGAGAGCAAATAAATCATTTAGAATATAGACCCAAAATGCAGTGCTGGGGAAAAGATGAGGCAAAGGCAATAGACCCAGAAGATCTCCCGAGAAAGTTCAATATCTGATTAATGCGAGATCTGGAAAAAGAGAATAGAAGACAAAGGAAACAAATTCTGAGGGAAAATTATCTTCAACCTAGGATTTCATACTAAAAAAGACAGTCAAGTGTAGTGAAGTCATATTTATGTAAGATCACAACAACTTTCATTTTCATCCACCTTTTAAATAAATGCTTCAGGAAAATAGAAAATAAACTAGGGAGTAAGAAAGAGAAATTACGGTGTTCAAGAAACAAGGAATCCATCTCAGGAGGAAGGTGAAGACAAGTCTTTGGAAGGTAGCTCCCAGAAGGCCCAGGAACCAGTTAGGTATGGTCTGGGAACAGGTTTCCAGGAGGGAAAAGAAAACATTATGAAAGATTGAATATAACAAAGCATTTGGTTGAAAAATGAAGACAGAGCAGAAGTAAATGGTATCTGATGGAGTGTAGGAAAAAAATTAAAGTTATTTATATAGATATTTATTATCACTTTATGTGAACAATAATTTATAATCATCTTCATATAAACATTGAAACTAAAAACAGTCATTTAACTATACTAGGTGTGCGGTGTGTAAGATAATTAAATCCTCATATTTACACAGGGGTTGCTAATAATTTCTAAATTGACAAAAATCAAGAAATCGGTAGATTATTTAGAAAAGGAAAGATAAATATCAGAAGAGCCTGAGCAAGCAAGTGCAGTTTTCACTGGTAAGGGAAGCAGAGGTCTATCACGTGAACTGCTGTTTTTCGTTATGAGCCTCTCAGGACAACTTGATTGCATAAATTCAAAAATGTATTATTTTGACAAGAATAAAAATGATAAAGGTTAAGAAAACAAACCAAAGTAACAACATCAATTACAAAAAACGCAACATTACTATAGCCAAGATGTAACCACAAAATATGTCAACTTCTTTTGTTTTTGCTGACACGTTGCATTAGATAAGTCAGTAAATAAATGTCCCTGGTGGAAAAGACATCTTTGCAATTGTAATGCGCATAAATATGGGGAGACAAGTGGCCTCTGGAGGAAAGCTTTATTTTCTGGTCATCACCAGGAAAGTAATTGGAAAGGTTATCTGAGTATCTATAGGATAAGTGAGAGTCTCCAGGGTCTTCGCTACTGTGGGAGTAATGGAAATTCGAGAGTTTAGACATAAGAAGTAAATCTTATTTACTTATTATCTTATTTGGAAATAGTAATTATCTCTAATAAGTAGAGATAATTTGCCATTAGTTTGAGAGACCAATCAATTAAGTTAATTATTTGGCAAAAAATTTTAGTAGTTCTGTGAGTAATGTATATTTAAAAATATGTTTAGTATTATTCTTATGATCATATTAGGAATATCCCTTCCCCTATCTCAAACCTTTGAGGAAAGAGGAATAAGTAAAAGGGATAACTTATTTGTTTAGCCATATTTTAAAAACTCTTGTTTGTTGTTTGCATTGAATTTTTTTTTTTTTTTAATTTTTTTCGAGATGGAGTCTTGCTCTGTCACCCAGACTGGAGTGCAGTGGCATGATTGAGGCTCACTGCAGCCTCCAGCTCCCGGGCTCAAGCTATTCTCCTACCTCAGCCTCCTGGATTGCTGAGATTACAGGTGCCCACCACTATGCCCAGCTAATTTTCATGTTTTTAGTTAAGAGGAGGTTTCACTACGTTGGTCAGGCTGGTCTTGAACTCCTAACCTCAAATGATCTGCCCGCCTCAGCCTCCCAAAGTACTGGGAGTACAGGTGTGAGCCACAGCTCCCAGCCTTATTAAAAGTTTTCTAAAGGTAAAATATTTTGCATAGTCTTAATATATAAAATGGTTAAGAGTGGCTTTTCTAAATCAAGGTCTAAGTTTGCTAGCAGAAGGACCTAGCATTGTCCTGGATCATTCCTCTTCCTGACTTCAAACAGTAAAGTATAAAATTGGCTGGTTTGAAGAATTACATATAACTCTTTAACCTTCATTTTAGAAATTTTGGAGACACATGCAGATTCTGTGAACAAAATACTAACCTGTTTTTTATTAATTTTATGAGATTATACATGCAAGTATAAGAATTCAAGATATTATAAGATTACTTTAAAGATATACTTTACTCATATTAGTATAAGAAAGAGGCTTTTTTCTTTTTTTGAGTCAGGATTTTGCTCTGTCACCTAGGATGCAGTGCAGTGGTACAATCATGCCCACTGCAGCCCCAAACTTTTGGGCTCAGGGGACCCTCCTGCCTCCCAGCCTCCCAACTTACTGAGATAAAGGTGTGAGCCACCACACCCAGCTCTGAAAAAATATTTTTTAAAAAGTTATATGCATCTGAGATGATATCTCATGAAGAATTAAATTTCAGTTAAAATTTAGCATTAGGCCAAACAGTTTCAGTGTACATTTTTCTAATGTGTTAGGAATATGAAAAGCAGAAAGCAACTTTATAAAAAATAAGGTTTTCTTTTTTCTTTCCTTCACCCTTCCTTCTCATCTTTTTCTTTGCTCTCTCTCTCTCACACACACTCTCTCGTATCATCCCTCTCTTGTTTGTGTTTTCATTTTTTTCTTAAGCAAGTAAAACTATGAATCAAATGAGTGCCTCTATCATTATTTTTCTGCATGACTGTAAGTGGTTTCTAATTATATCTTGACCTTGCTTGTCTGACTTTGGAGAGGGTGCAATGGTATTTTTAAAGTTATTTTCCTGCTTTCATTGCAAATAGGTTATCAAGGACAGACAGTGTCCCTGGACATCGTGCCTAAGTTCTTTCAATTAGTCCCCAAGGTCAGGTCCCCTGAGCACATTCTCTCTAGTTGGAATTCTATTTGCTCCATCAGCATGTCAAAATGTCCTCTTATTTCTAGGTTAAAATCTACCCAGTCTGTCTAATAATCCACTTATTTTATTATTATTTTTAAAACATTGAGTGCCTACTATACAACAGATTCTTTAGGAGGTGCTGGATTACAAGGGAACAAAAGAGTTTTAACTTTATCATCTTGAAATATACAGGTTTTGTGGGATTGTCAGCCTGCTTTATTCTGGCCACGCTGGCAGCTGATTGGATGGTGCCCACCCAGACTGACGGTGGGTCTGCTTTTCCCAGTCCACTGACTCAAACGATAATCTCCTCCGACAACACCCTCACAGACAGACCCAGGAACAATACTTGTATCCTTCAATCCAATTAAGTCGACACTCAATATTAATCATCACAAACTACTGTATATTTAAATCATCTATTTTTATAAATGTTTCTCATATTATCCTGTAAGCTTCTTGAGGCAGGATCCACGACTGCCACATATGTTGACCTACAGCTGTGCTTAGCAAAAGACAAGCATTCAAAATCATGTACTTACATGGGGGACGGACTTAGCCAGCTCACTAAGGATCTCCTCCTGAGATTCAACGTGAGTCACCTTCAGAGTTTATCCTGATTTTTATTTTGGCCATAGTAATATTTTTTATCAGATTGGTGTTTTGCATTGTAAGCAGATTATCTGCCATGAACATTATTTGCTGAAGAAGTTGTCTGGTTAGCCAAACTTTATCTGATATGCAGCATTTTCCACTGCTTTTAAGGTGACATTATGCACAGATTGAGAGATTAGAGGCTCTTTGTTCAGTCCAGCTATCCTGGCCATAGGCAGCATGACAGTTTATTTAATGTGTCAACTTGAATGAGTAGGGGATACCTGGATATCTGGTTACCCATGAGTTCTGGGTAGGTTTGTGATGTTTCCAGACAAGATTAACATTTTCATCAGTGGGCTCAGAAAAGAACATTGCCCTCCCCAGTGTGGGTAGGTCTCACCCAATCCATTGAAGGCCTGAATAAAACAAATAAACAAACAACAGGCAGAGAATGAGAAATGCACCTTTTTTTTCTGCCTGCCTGATTGAATTGGGACAGCAGTCTTTTCCTACCCTGAGATGGTAATTTATCCTGTTTCTCAGGCCTTCACACTTAGACAGAAATTCACCACTGGCTTCCCTTGGTCTCCAGCTTGCATACGGCAGATTGGGGACTTGTCAGCCTTCACAATTGCCAGCTAATAACTCATAGTAAATCTCCTTTTAGAGAGATACATAGATAAACAGACAGACATATATAACCTATTAGTTTTGTTTTCTGACAAATCCTAATACAGATAGTAACACATTAATGTTTTCATATCTTAGGAATAGCCTATTAAAATTTCTCCCATTATAAATGATACCGTGTAAGGGCCATAACTATATATTTAAACAGATGCTTTATATGGCTTTTGCTAGCAGTCATGTCATGTGCACCTCAGTGCTAAGTGTGTCAATAGTGGTATTCCAAGTCCAAAGGTAAGAGGGTTTTTAACTGATACAGCTTCTTGGATGCATCTTAGCTAGCTAAAAACCTGCAAAGATTCAGGATTCAGATGTGTCATTTATCTTGAGGGTAAACCGTGGGAGCTGATGACTTGATACATACAGATTTAATGGTATATTAAAGGGCATTTATCACTAACCACTTAGCTTGGCATACCTGAGAAGTTTTAGGTGTCACCTTTAGTCTGACCAAAGACCATTAACCTAGTATTCCAATTTTGACATTGGTACCTTGGAATTTTCTATGGGAAAGTTCCCTGCAACATGCAAAACTATGTGGGAAACTTTGTAAACCTGGATCAGCCACTCTTCCAGTAATCCACTTATTTTTCTTCAATCTAAGTCTGGCATGATTCTTTTGTGTTCCAACAGAGATTAGTAGCTATCTTTATAACCTTGGTTTACTGATCTTCAACATTGAATTGTAAGAGTCTCAAGGACTGGTCATCATCTTTTATCATACTATCTCTAGCACCTGGAAAATACCGGGCATCTACTACGTGGCTGTATTAGTCCATTCTCACACTGCTATAAATAACTACCTTAGACTGGGTAGTTTATGAAGAAAAGAGGTGTAATTGGCTCACAGCTCTGCAGGCTGTACAGGAAGCATGACTGGGAGACCTCAGGAAACTTGTGATCATGGTGGAAGGTGAAGGGAAGCAAGGACGTCTTCTCATGGAGATGAGAGAGGGAGTGAGAGGGAAGTGCCACACAGTTTTAAACCATCAGATCTTGTGAGAACTTACTATCATGAGAACAGCAAGGGGAAAACCTCCCTATTACTCAGTCTCCTCCCACCAGGCTCCTCCCCTGACACATGAGGATTACAGTTCACATGAGATTTGGGTGGCGATCCAGAGCCAAACCGTATCAGTGACACGCTACCTAGTAAATCAAATAATACAAACTTTCAGAGATTTAGGAACTATTTTTTCTCTCACTTATTTTCTTAGAAACTACCATGGCATAAAACACTGTCATTGGAAAAGCATTGATGTGGTTGAGGTGAGAAATCAGATACCTTTTTTTGCTTATTTCTGTGCTCCTAAGCTCATGAGAATTGGATGGAGGCTCTCTTCTTCCATCCACTACCTATAATTCATCTTACAGGGAAACCTGACTATGGAAGACATAACCTCTCCAGAAAGTAGGGAATGAAAACATAAAGGGCTTTGTAGTGAATTTTTCAGAGTTGAAGGTAAAATAGGAATTGTGTGTAAGAAGTAATCTTGGCTAATCTACACCTAGACTATGGTAATCTCCTCTTATACATCAGACTAACAAAATTGCTTATCTTCTTCTCTTATTCTAACGAATAGTGCTAGATAAGAGTTACTGCTCATGAAGGTGTGGGATGAACAAACTATTTAATAAGGCAATATTTTAAGCTGGAGAATTTGTTCTTTGTTGCCACGATTTCTACCATTGTATATTTTTCTTTTTGTTTTATCACTTCATTTCTCAGCAAATTCTATTGTAAAATTACTGCCTATTTCTAGCTGGTGAAAGAAAAATGAAAAGATTCTTTCATTCCTTACCCGGAAGAGCCACAGCAATGAAAGCATTGATCAGTTTTTTTTGTTTTTTGTTTCTTTGCTTGTTTTTGTTTAAAAGTGTCTGACTAGAAGCATTTCAAGCATGCCTCACTCACATAGAAGAAACAAAATTGTGTGCAACGAATGAAAAACGACAGGAAATACCCACAACTAGGAAGGAGAGGGAAAACAGGCAGCCTGCATGGCCAGGACAGGCCAGGAAGCAGGAGTAACTCCACAATATGGGAGAGGTTGAGTGAATCTAACTTCTACTTTCTTACTGGGGAATTGTGCAATTGAGGTCATGATAGAGCACCTTGACCCTCCCAAGCCCTGAATCTGACTTAGGGAGTGAGTGGGAGACTGTGAAAATAAACTGCTTCAGAGAAAAAACATGCTGTGGGTCCCACTCCCATTCTAAAGCCTAAGTGGCTATAACAAGATACCATTCTTGATCCTGGCTCTTAACAGATTGTGCACAGTTCTGGAAACTAGTGTCTTCAGACCTCTGCATAAGGGAAATGCAGACTTCTTTGTGTAGAATTGAGGTGTGATTGGTGGGTGGACTCCTGCGATCAAGATTGAGAAGGAAGCATGGTATGGGCTACAATCACTGGCCCTAAAGGCAGGCACTGCCCCCGGGACTTGAGCAAGATGAGAGTTGCCTGGGAAGGTTGGTCCTGAGCTGGGTAAAGGCTTCTGTGGCCTCAGGTTGAGTTGTAATCTAAGCATGAAGTGCAAGGTCTTAAAGAAAAGCCAAGTTGGCTGCAATAGCTAGGACAATGGAGCAAGCCTTACCAGGACTTTGATGTGATTCTACCACCAGCCAGACAAGGATATGGCTGCTGGGACCAGACCAACCTTTCCCATGGCAGGACCTTCATGGAGCTGTGGTCAACACTTACTCTAGCATTCTGCCAGTGGCTGAGGATCACATTGCTCTCACCCACTTAGCATTGGGTGACTTGAGCACAAGCATGGCTGGTCCAGCTCCACCTGGCTTTACTCATTTTAAGTCAGAGTGTAAAATCCTGGTTCCTGGCGGTTCCACAACTCAATCCATCACCTGCGACACCCAAGCACTCCTCCTTGTAGACAAAGGTTGGGTAGAATCACAATACTGCTAGCACTTCGACAGGCTCTTACCTGTGAAAACCACCTACTGGCCTGCAGGCCAGCCCAAACAGTGCATTGTAACCTCTGCAAACACAAATCATCACCATTGCTGTTTCCATTGCTCATGCCAAGCTAGCTGCCTAGGAACTGGAGAGCCAACTCGCCTTTCCAGTACACTGTTACTAAAACTGGCATTTAAGAAAGCCATTGAGAGGCCCAAGGATCAGCTTCCTGGATCACACCTGTATCAACCAATACAGATGTCAACATATTCTGCCCTAGGGCACATAAATAGGCATGCTTATCCCACCACTGTTATCACTAAAATCTGAAGACAAGCACGTCCGGCGTTCCAGTACACAGCACTTCACCAGAGCCTTCACCAATAACACACCAAAAAAACCACAGATCTATTAATAATATTTATAATTGAAGAAATTACATGGAGACTTCACTGCTGTGTTCATGCAGAAGCAAAGCCATGAGGCTCTACTCAATCAACATCATAGTCACAACTTCAGGAAAAAGTCCCCTACTTCCCCCACCCAACCCCCAGCTTAAACTAAATTCAAAAATAAGATGTGACTTTTTTTTTTCACCAGATGCACATAAATCAATATTAAAAAACAGGAAATATAAAAGATCAAGGGGTTATGACACCTCAAAGAATATAATAATCCTCTAGCAATAGATTTTAACCCAAAAGAAATTCTCATAATCCCAGACAAAGAATTCCAAATATAGATTTTAAAGAAACTAAATGAGATGCAAGGGAAATATGAAAACAAGTTCAAAGAAATCAGAAAATCAATTTAGGACATAAATGAGAATTTTACTGAGGAGACAGATATCTTAAACAAATTCTAAAACTAAAAAATTCACTGAATTAGATACAAAATATGTTTGAAGGCTTCAACAATAGACCAGACTAAGCAGAAGAAAATATTTCATAAAATGAACATAAAATTTGTTCATAAAATGAACAGATTGTAAGTATGCCTGAGGGTGAAGAGGGATAAAAAGGTTTAACAAGTATGTTTAATAAAATCAAACATGAAAATTCTCACATATAGAAAGACGTTTAGACATCCAGATACAGGAGGTTCAGAGATTCCCAGAAAGTACTGTACAAAAAGAATGCCACACTACATATCATAACCAGACAAAAGAAAATTCTTCAATCAGCAAGAAAAGAGCGTTTAGTCACCTATAAACAAAACCTCATCAGACTAACAGCAGATTTTCAGCAGAAACCATACAGACTGAAAAAGAATGAGATGACATATTGAACATGATAAAACAAAAACAAAAAACAAAAACACCCCAAAAATGATCTAACAAGGATTTATATCCAGCAAGGTTAACCTTCATACATTAAGGAGAAATAAAGTGTTTGTCAGACAAGCAAATGCTCAGAGAATTTGTCAACATGAGACAGGTCTGAGAAGAAATGCTCAAGGAAATTCTAAACTTGAAATGAAAGAATGGCATTCACCACTGTGAAAACACAAAGTATAAAACTCACTAATAAAGAAATCACACAATGGAGAAAGAGAATGAAATCAAATAACATCACTTGACATCACTACAGAATTTCCCTAAACCACAATGCAAACAGATAAAAGAAAAAATAATAGAATATATAAACCAACTAAAAAAATTGACAATATGACAGCAACAAAAGCTCACATATTAACATTAATCTTGAATACAAGTGTATTATATGCTACACTTAAAAGATTTAAATTGGCTGAATGGATTAAAAAAAAGTTCCAACCATATACTGCTATAAAAAAAACTCACTTTCTATAATCCCAGCAGATCTTGTGGGCAGATCACAAGATCAAGAGATGAAGACCATCCTGGCCAACATGGTGAAACCCCATCACTATTGAAATACAAAAAATTAGCCAGGCATGGTGGCATGTGCCAGTAGTCTCAGCTACTTGAGAGGCTGAGTCAGGGGAATTGCTTGAACCTGGGAGGCAGAGATTGAAGCCTGGACGACAGAGCAAGACTCTGTCTCAAAAAAAAAAAACCAAAAATCACTTTACCGGTAAAGATATATGGACACAAAAAGTAAAAGTGTAAAAAATGTATTCCATGAAAATAGAAAAACAAAACAACCAATAGTATGTATACTTCTATTAGGTAAAACAGACTTTAAGTCAAAAACAATAAAAAAGTCATTATATGATGATAAAGGGATTCATCCAGCAAGAGGATATAAAAATACTAAGTTTATATGCATCTACATTGGAGCATCCAGATTTATACAACTAATGTTATTAGACCTAAACAGAAAGATAGACATAAATACCATAATAAAGATAGGATGACTCTAATAGCCCACTCAGAGCATTAGAGAGATCACATAGATAGAAAATCAACAAAAAATTGGACTTAAAGTAGACCTAAGATCAAAAATTGATGCAACAGACATTTACAGAACACTCTACCTGATAACTGTAGAATATACAATCTTATCATCAGTACTTGAAACAGTCTCTAAGACCATATGCTAAGCCACTAAACAAGTATCAACAAATTTTAAAACATTGAAGCTATATGAAGCATCTTCTTAGACCACAGTGGAATAAAACTTGAAAACAATACCAAGAAAAGTTTTGGAAACTATATAAACACATGAAATTTAAACATCATGCTCCTGAATGATCATTGGTTCACAAGAATTAAGATAAATACAACAACATTTTTAAAAAATGAATAAAAGTCAAAACACAAAATGCTAATACTGTATACCTGTGGGATACAGCAAAAGAAGTGATAAAAGGGATATTTATAGCATTAAATGCCTACATCAAAAAGGTAGAAAAAATACAAATTAACAATCTAATGATACACCTAAGGAATTAGAAAAGCAAAAATAAACCAAATCTAAAACTAGCAGATGGAAGAACTAACATCGGTCAGAGCAGAACTAAATAAAATAGAGACTAAAAAGCTAAATCGAAGAATGAATGAAATGAAAGGTTAGTTCTTCATAAAAAATAAACAAATTTGATAAACCAGTAACTAGATTAACCACATAAAGAAAAGAGAAGATCCAAATAAACGTAATGAAATATGACAAAGGACACATGACAACTGATACCACAGAAATCTAAAAGCTCATCAGAAACTTTTGTAAACCACATGCTCACGAACTGAAAATCCAGAAGAAATGAATAAATTCTTGGAAAAATACAGCTTCTCAAGTTTGTACCAGAAAGAAGTAGAAAACTAAACAGATCAATAATGAGTAGTGATATTGATCAGTAATAAAAATACTTCAGTAGAGAAAAGCCGAGGACCACATGGATTCAAAACCAAATTCTACCACACATACAAAGAAGAACTAATTCCAATCCACCTGAAACTGTCCCAAAAAATAAGAATGAGGGCATTCTACATCATTCATTCTCTTAGGCCAGTATCACCCTGATACCAAAAGCAAACAAGGACACATTAAAAACAAAACCCACAAAAATTGTGGACCAGTAAAATGGCCATGCATCCTCAAACAATCACAGAGTCAATGTGATCTCTATACAAATACCAGCATCAGTTTTCAGAATTAGAAAAAATCATCCCAAAATTCACATGCAAAAAAAAAAAAAAAAAGACACCAGAAAGCCCAAAGAAACCTTAAGCAACAAAAGCAAAGCCACAGACATCACATTACTTGACTTCATATTATACTGCAGGGCTATAGTAACCAAAATACCGTAGTAATAGTGTAACAGTAGACACAGATTAATAGAACAGAATAGGAAACTGAGAAATAAAGCCACATATTTATAGTCATCTGATCCTTGACAAAACTTGGGGATACAACACCCTTTTCAATGAATAGTACTGAGAAAAGTGGATATCCATCTGGTAATAAATAAGAAGAATAAAACTAGACTCCTCTCATCATGTGCAAGAATCAACCCAGGAAAAATACTGGAAGAATACCTAGGGAAAACTTTTCTGGACATCGTGCTAGGCAATAAATTTATGGCTAAGACCTGAAAAGCACTGGCAACATAATCAAAAATAGACAAGGACGATTATTATAAAAGACTTCTGCATAGCAAAACAAATAATCAACAGAGTCAAAGAACATGAACAGGTATTTTCAAAAGAAGACATACAAGGTATATAAAAAATGTTCAACATCACTAGTCAACAGAGAAATGCAAATTAAAATCACAGTGAGATATCAACTTACCCCAGTCCAGAATGGCAATTATTAAAGAAACAAAAAGTAACATATTTTAGTCAAAATGAAGAGGAAAGGGAATACTTATACACATTTGGTAGGAATGTAAATTAGGACAACCTCTATGAAAAATAGTATGGAGGTTTACTTTTCTTTTTTTTTTAAATTATACTTTAAGTTCTGAAGTACACGTGCAGAATGTGCGGGTTTGTTAAAAGGTATACACATGCCATGGTGGTTTGCTGCATTCATCACCCCATCATCTACATTAGGCATTTCTCCTAATGCTATCCCTCCCCTATCCATCCACTCCCTGCTATTCCTCCCATAGCCCCCCATCCCTGACAGGCCCCAGTGTGTAATGTTCCCTTTCCTGTGTCCATGTGTTCTCATTGTTCAACACCTACTTATGAGTGAGAACATGTGGTGTTTCGTTTTTTGTTTTTGTGTCAGTTTGCTGAGAATGATAGTTTCCAGCTTTATCCATGTCCCTGCAAAAGACATGAACTCATCCTTTCTTATGGCTGCTTAGTATTTAATGGTGTATATGTGCCACATTTTCTTTATCCAGTCTATCATTGATGGGCATTTGGGTTGCTTCCAAGTCTTTGCTATTGTGAACAGTGCCACAATATACATATGTGTGCATGTACCTTTACAATAGAATGATTTATAATCCTTTGGGTATACACCCAGTAACGGGATTGCTGCGTCAAATGGTGTTTCTAGTTCCATATTCTTGAGGAATTGCCACACTGTCTTCCACAACGGTTGAACTAATTTACACTCCCACCAGCAGTGTATTCTCCACATCCTCTCCAGCATCTGTTGTCTCCTGATTTTTTAATGATTGCCATTCTAAGTGGCTTGAGATGCTATCTCAATGTGGTTTTGATTTGCATTTCTCTAATGACCAGTGATGATGAGCTTTTCTTCATATGTTTATTGGCTGCATAAATGTCTTCTTTTGAAAAGTGTCTGTTCATATCCTTTACCCACTTTTGATGGGGTTGTTTTATTCTCGTAAATTTGTTTCTTTGTAGATTCTGGATATTAGCTTAGCCCTTTGTCAGATGAGTAGATTGCAAAAATTGTTTCCCATTCTGTTGGTTGCCAGTTCACTCTAATGATAGTTTCTTTTGCTGCGCAGAAGCTCTTAATTAGATCCTTTGTCTATTTTACCTTTTGTTGCCATTGTTGTTGGTGTTTTAGTCATGAAGTCATTGCCCATATCTATGTCCTGAGGCTTTCAAAGAACTAGAAATAGAACCACCATTTGATCCAGCAATCCCAGTACTGAGTATCTGCTCAATGAACAGAAATCAATATATCAGAAAGATTACTGTGCTTATGATTGTTGGAGCACTATTCACAATAGCAAAGGCATGGAATCAACCTAAGTGTTGATCAACAGATAAATTGATGAAGAAAATGTGGTATATACACACTATGAAGTACTGTTTACTCATAAAAAAATGAAAGTGTGTCTTTTCCAGCAACATGGATGGCACTGGAAGTCAGTACTTTAAGTGAAAGAAAATCAGGTAGAGAAAGTCAGTTACCTTGTATCATGCCTGTAATCTCAGCACTTTGGGAGTTCAAGGCAGGTGGATCACTTGAGGCCAAAAGTTCAAGACCAGCCTGGCCAACGTTGTGAAACTGCATGCCTGTAATTCCAGCTACTCAGGAGGCTGAGGCCCAATAATCACTTGAACCAGGAGACAGAGGTTACAGTGAGTTGAGGTCAGGGCACTGCATTCCAGTTTGGATGACAGAGTGTGCCCAATACCCAACCCAAAAAGAAAGTCAATTATCACATGTTCTCATAAGTGGGTGTTAAAACATGTGTATAGTGGCTATGGAGAGTGGGATAATAGACAATGGAGACTTGGAAGGGTGAGAAAGTGACAGGAGGGTAGATTAGAAGAAATTAGTTGATGAGGCTGGACTCAGTGGCTCACGCCTGTAATCCCAGCACTTTGGGAGGCTGAGGCGGGCGGATCACAAGGTCAAGAGATCGAGACCATCCTGGCCAACATGGTGAAACCCCGTCTCTACTAAAAATACAAAAAAATTAGCTGGGCATGGTGGCATGCACCTGTAGTCACACCTACTTGGGAGGCTGAGGCAGGAGAATTGCTTGAACCCGGGAGGCGGAGGTTGCAGTGAGCCGAGGTCACGCCACTGCACTCCAGCCTGGTGTCTGGTGACGGAGTAAGACTCTGTCTCAAAAAAAAAAGAAATTAGTTAATGAGTATAATGTATGTTATTTGAAAGATTGATACCTTAAAAGCCCTTATTTTGTAACTGCCCAAGGTATTCACCTCTCTTGTGCCTAGACAGAGCAGATTTATCACGACAAGAGAATTGCAATAGAGAAAGAGTAATACATGTGGGAGGAGGGAGTTTTATTATTACTCTAATCAGTCTCACCAAGCATTCAGGGAGCAGAGTTTTTAAGAACAACTTGGTGGGTGGGAAGAATCCAGTGAACCAAGAGTGCTGATTGGTTAGGGATGAAATCATAAGGAGTTGAAGCTGTCTTCTGTGCTGAGTCAGTTCCCACATCTGGGGACCAGAAGATCAGATCAGTCAGTTTATTGATCTGGGTGGTGCCAGCTGATCCATCAAGTGCAGGGTCTGCAAAATATCTCAAGCACTGATCTTAGAAGCAGTTTAGGGAGGGTCAGAAGCTTGTAGCCTCCAGCTGTATGACTCCTAAACAATCATTTCTAATCTTGTGGTTAATGTTAGTCCTATAGAGACAATCTAGTCACCAGGCAAGGTCTGCGTTGAGAAAGGGTTGCTATAGTCTTTCTTTTAAACTATAAACTATGAACTAAGTTTCTCCCAAAGTTAGTTCAGCCTATGCCCAGGAATGAACAAAGACAGCTTGGAGCTTAGAGGCAAGATGGAGTCTGTTAAGTTTCTCTTTCACTATCTCAGTCATAATTTTTCAAAGGCAATTTCAATTTGACCGCTGTGCAACCTATGCCTGTAAGAAAATTGTACGTGTACCCCATAAATTCATATACATCAAGATAAAATACAAAAAAAGCACAGAGCTTACTTGTGTGAGGTGACAACCACATAGTTGAAATTGTGATTTTTAGCTAAAGTAATAGGTGTATGTGGGTGTGTGGAAGTAGTGAGGTATCAGCAAAGTTAAAGTAAATAGATACGAGAAGTTAAGAGGGGAGGGTCGTGAGACTTATAATTGCAGACTACTTCTCATCTCTGGTGTTATCCTTTTAAATTTTGTCATTTATTGATTTGCCTAAAATAGGGATCACAAATTCCTAACAGATTAAGTTCAACCAAGGACTGGCCAGTTAGCATAATTGAGAGCAGCAGGTTCATCGTAAAACAGTAGGGAAAGGTGAGAACTTAAGCAAACCAGAAAGGAAAGGTACATTCTTTCTAAACACATTCCAGCTTGTTTATTTTTTAGCTCTCTGCAGGAGAGTTAACACAAAACAAATGTCTACAGATAAACTCAGTTCATAGAACACAAGGTTCTCAGGTTAACATTTCTATACCCATTTGTATGCTTCATTTCTTAAAATAAAACACTTACGACGACTGCTTGAGATAATACACTTTATTAGAAATGCAACATAACCACAATGTTTCCAATGTTTCCAATGTCTCCACACATATTGCAGCTAGAGGACTTCCCTTTTCTCTTTATAGCTTCATTCCCAAAGATAACCAACAGCAGGTATCTAGAGCAGCTGAGATCTCATATCTGAGATCCTTGTGGTGCTGTCTTCTAAACCTCTTCTCTTCTGAGTAATCCTTTACCGGGCACATCTAGAAATCAATTACTGGAGGGTCCACCCTGCTAAGCAGCCGAACAAACAGGAACGTGTTATAATCTCCATTGCTAGCTACCTTAGTCTCCACTGAAGATGTTTACCACGTTTTTTAGAGTACTTTCATTTAGACTCCAGCAAGAGGCTGCAAGCCTAAGAAGATCATTTTCAGTTCCTTTTAACTATTCAATAAATTGTGACTTTTAAAAACATCATAAATGAATAAATGTATTCTAGCATATAGTAGGTACTCAAATAAAAATTGGATTATATGCCCTTAAATGTTCCCTGGAGTATGAAGCAGCATTCTCTGTGTTATAGCTGGCTTCTGCTCCTTTGCAGGATATTTTATTTGCTTATGTATACTATACTTCCTCCTCGTCCCTTATTTCATTCCTTCCCAGGTGTAGAGTTGTCATTACAGTCAAGTGTGTCTCGTTTCCATCTTTCTTCATTGGTTGGACATGTCAGATCTAGTGAAGAATCATATTTCTTTCAAATTGAAAATTGCCTTTTAGTTCCAGGTTTTTATTCTCCAAAGTGTTTTTTCACTTTGCATTGAAGTTTTCAGAGTACCAATAAAGGGGACATCTGCCTGCCAACGGTGTCTTTTTTTTTATTGAAATGAAAATTTGTGAGGGAAGTTTAAGCCAAAAAAAAAAAAAAAATCTTTCCTTGCTCCTATGTCTTTAGCTGGAAACAAAATAGGCTACCGTCATAGAACTTTTAGAATTCTTAGAATTATTGTGATAAGTGGCTTTATAAAGTTGTAACAGAGGACAAAGTTTGGGCAAAACCCAAGACGAACTAGTGGAAGGATGGGATACAGGGGCAAGTTTGAAGTGGAGACGCACATATTTACCAGACCGTGTGTTGGTATTTCAGTGTTACTGTCTACACTCCCATCCTAAGATATTGCCAGGAAGTAGTTTGGGGATCATTCAGAACAGAAAGGCAGGTACAGAAAGTCTTACCTTTCTTTTTCTGTCTGCTTTATTCATTCCTTAGAAAGTCTATGTGCAGAGGAGCTTCTACCAGTTCTCTCTAGAGAGCAATATTCCCCTCATTTTGGGTACTTTCTGAGCATGGGTTAGCTTGAAGAGAAAACACCTCTAGTTAGAATTTTTGGAGTTGTCATCTGCCAGAAGAGCAATAAACTGGTGAAATGTGGTACAAGGTCTTGAAACAGAGAACATATAGCTATAGGTTTGGAAAGAGAGGGAAACTGCCTTCAAGTCTTGGTTTTCATCATTCACTAGTTTTGGTATGCTGCACAGGAAACCAATACTGTCTGAGCTTTCATTTAGCATCTGTGTAATAAGGACGTTATTGTAAATAACCCCAAGGACATGCCTTTCATGAATATTTTGTGGTTCTGTGCATTCTCTCTGACTTGATTCTGCTTGGCTTATCTTCTCTGTGACATACGATCTTGATGCAAAAGTCAGTCATTCATTCATGAGCACTTACGTGTAAGACTATCATACTTTTAAGAAAAGACGTAAAGGACCATACAGCAGAGTGGGTTACAAATAGACCAGATATTGATCAGAGACAATACACATCAGGGAGGTTAGTGAAAACAAAGGGGAATGAATTCCCAAGCTTAAATACCAAAGTCATTTTAATTTTTAGGGTGAAAGAGTTTTGGTTAATAACCAATGAGATTGTCTATTCTCTTTACACTTCAACAAGTGGGCACAGGACTAGAAGTCACATATGGGTTTCAGGAATATTTGCACAGAGACGTTATTAGAAATGTCCTGCCTAACATTTTGGAAGTTATCCAACTCTGCCCCTTTAATCTTAGAGAGCAGGATAAAGCTGTCAATAAGTAGTATCGTATCTTGTGATTTTTATGCCAATGTCATCACTGCAGGGTACTCATGGTATCTAGGTACTCCTGCATGATCACAGACCAAGCATCTTTGCTCTGCATATTCTCTTAATGCCAGGGACAACCAAGGGTCTAGTCTGTCATAATGCACTACAACTTGCTTGTTAATTTACTTGCTGCAGTTCAGTTTACTTTCCCAGAGCGCTCTTTCAATTAAGTCTTCTTGGAAGTATCAGGGACTCTTGCTCTTTTTTCTTCTCTGGTCCCTCTATCAATTGCTTCTTTTTCTCCTCATTCATCATCATTTCCCCTTTCACAGATAAGAACTGAAGAACTGAAGTATTCTTTTTCTTTTTGAAGTATTCTTATTATTTTGAAAACAAGCAAGGTTTTCTTGATTCTGTGAGAAATAAGGCCCTAATATCACTTATCTACAGTAGATCTATGACATCATACCCCTGACATGAATTTCCACCTTTATAGATTTGATGTGCAGAGTCAGAAGAGTCCGTCACATTTGCAATGATTATATGTGCCCATCCACCTTCGTATGGTTGGTGGGCTTCTCTGGGTGGCTGATGAACTCTTGTTTTAGGATAGTACAGTCATTAACTTCTATTATTAAAGCACAGATTATTGATTTCAAAGCTTAAGATCATTTACTTTTTCTCTGCATTTCTATTCTTATTGGGAGAAAAGACAATATTGGCAATTGATGTAGGCTGGATATCAGTATGTAGGCTATATGTTTCTTGGGACCATTGTGATGACGCTAAGCTTTGCTCATTCTGACTGCACTTTCCCCTTGTGTATTACAGAGTAACACTATTTCAAACGTAAGGCATAATGATTCCATTCTAGTAAACATAACATATTTTACATGTTCTTAACATAAATGCTTCTATGATCTCCTTTACAGAAAACAATCTAGTACTAACCTTTCTAAAGTTTCCCTTGCATGCTAATTGGTATTCAGTAGATTTAAATAAAGGGTATTAAATTAGTGCAATAGTGAAGTATGGGACGTAAATGTATTTCACATACATAACATATAGAGAAGGTGATTTACACTAAAAGGCAATAGACAGATCAGTAGTTTGATATATCAAAAAAGTGATTCTTTCCTTTCTTTGTCTACACATTAATAGTGATAGATTGCAACTTTAATATAGAAGGGATGACATATTCCTTGGTTAGTTAAAATATTGTAAAACTTTAGTCACTTCATTTATTCAACACATATTTATTCTACATCTAATGTATACCAAAGTCTTTGCTACAAAATGATGATGAAAGGTGTTTAAGACATGATCTTTTCCTTGATGAAATTTATAGTTTAAAAAAAGGTTACTATGATTGCTGTGATAAAAGTATGTAGAGGGCAAAGAGGTAACCTAAATGAGAGGCTGGGTAAATTTGCTGGAGAGACACAAAGAAGATTCATGAGGTGCTTCGAGGAGAAGCTGATGCATTTTCTGAATCTTAACAGCGTAGTAGACCATCAAGAAGCCATGGTATAACTTGCATAGAATGAAAATTGATCTTGATTAAATCTTAAATAAAAAAACTACCCTGCAAGCACCAAATGTGTGCTACTGGACAAGAGTATCCTTTACATTAAACAAGCAAATTTAAATGTATTCACTTCCTCATTTGCCAAGTTATCCACAACTTAAAATACCATTTAAATTGTCATATGGTAAAATAGATTATTTTTTGGTATATAGTTCAGCAAATTTTAACATGTATTACATGTTAAACAATTGGTGTTGAACAGTTAGTGTGATTACTAACATCATAACTGAACAGATCGATTCCATCATTCCCCACAAAAGCACTCACACAGTAGTCATTCACCCATCCCCTAACCTTAAAGCAATCCCTGATCTGTTCTACATCTGTCCTCAGTTCATGAACTCCTTTCTCTATCAACATCATTCTGTTATTGAATCCATTTAGTGATGTTAAAATTTCAATTATTTATACTTAGTGTAAAATTTCCATTTTGCTCTTCTTTATTTTTCCTCCTCTTTCCCTTCCTCCTTCTTCTTCCTTTATTTTATTTTTATCTGATAATTTTACTTTTCTATTCATTTCAATAATGTTTATGATTACTTATTGAGATAATTTTATAGGACCTACTTTGAAGTCTTTCTCTGATAATTTCAAGATCAGTGTTATCTTGGTATTGATGTTTGTTGATTCTCTTTTCACTTGAGAGTTGGTGTTATTTGCCTAGTAGCTTTGAATCACATCCTAGTCATTTTGAATAAATATTATGAGTGTATAAGTCTTGTTTAAATGTTATGGACAATGCTGATATGTTTGTTTTAGCAGGCAATCTATTTGCTTAGGTTCAGACTGCTAGTTCTAGTCCATCTTCTATTAGTTGTTGTTTTATAATAAATGTAGTTTTTTAAAGCCTTTGTGTGGTATTTGGATCTGTTTCCCACCTGGGATGTCATCTATCTCTTAGTTCAATTCTTAAATTGTTTGATATTTTTACTAATCTCAGATCTACATATATACAGCTTCACAGAAACCCAGAAGTTAATAAATACTTGTATGGTATTGCTTTCCCCAAATCCTCCCTCTTTGTGATCGCCCCAGAAATTTCTGTTTCCCTGGGTCTCCTATTTTGGATCACATGGCCAGAAAGCTGGGCCTTTTTTATTTCTCTCTCCTGTGCACTTTTACAAATATACCTGCCCCTAAGACAAAGCAAAGATAGGACAGATAGGACAGAGTGAGGAAAAAGAACAGCATGTGATCACTGCAGCTTCTTCAGACCACAGTTCCAATGACGGGGAAGGAAAGCTCACTATTTCTTTTTTTGCTCTTGCTCACCTATTTTGGAATTTTGCTCTTGTTGCCCAGGCAGTAGTGCAATGGCGTGCTCTCAGCTCATTGCAACCTCTGCCTCCCAGGTTCAAGCAACTCTCCTGCCTCAGCTTCCCGAGTAGCTGAGATTACAGACGTGTGCCAGCATGCCCAGCTAATTTTGTTTTTTTTTAGTAGAAACGGGGTTTCTCCATGTTGGTCAGGCTGGTCTTGAACTGCCGACCTCAGTTGATCCGCCCACCTCAGCATCCCAAACTGTTGGGATTACAGGTATGAGCCACTGCTCTTGTCCAAGCTCACCCATTCCATAGTTTTGGCTTCTAAAGGTTTCTGTTGCCACTGCCAAAGTTTTTACTGGAGGCTAGAGTACAAAAGAATTACACAAAAACCAGGGAAAAAAACAAAAAGGTGTTTTCTGTAGTCCCTTTGAACATTGCATGTTTCTTTTATTGCTCCTTGAGTCAGAATTAGAGAGATGTCTTATAGATCTCTCCATCTGTACCCTGTGCTCACTTTAGGTTTCAGAATTTCACTGCATTTAGGCTCAGGATATTGAAAGGTATCTTGGTAAAACACCAAAACCACAAAGGCATTGTCAGCACTAGTTTGGCAGTACTTCGAATTCTAGTGCTTGTCCTCAATCTGCTTGCCATTACTTACTTTCCAGAGTCCTCAAAGAAGACTCAGAGATGAATATTACATATATTTGTAATAGGATAATCAAACAATTTATTTTCTAATTTGAAAAACTATAAAATATTTTCCTGTCAGAAAGTTAGCTTCTGTTAAAATAGTCTACATTCATTTGATATTATATTCAGAATTCTGAAGAAGTATATTTTTGAAATTGATGCCAAAATCTTTTCACAGAGACACACAACTGATCTCTTAAAAAAAAGTCTTAGCTAAATTACATGACTAAGTTGCTGACAGCAGCTCCTAATCCAGACAGCACATCTGCTGACCGAGAGAAAGGATGATTGGTTGGATTGGCATCTCCTTATTCTATATTGGGGTAAGGGGAATTTATAATAGTATGTGTGATAGAAACAAAAATTAGTGTTTTGGCTGATAGAATCATTATTTTAATGCTTTGCCTGAAAAGACTGATCTGGAAGCAATTTAGAGAGTTAATTTATAACCGACTTTAAAAAATAACACATGTTTTCAAGACTTCCCAAATATGCACTGAATAGGGAGCTATCCAACCACTTGAATTTTCTTTAATCTTACAGTATAATCAAAGATTCCCTAGCAAACCTTCACCCGTGGGAGACCAGGGACACTCTTTGGAGGGCATTAGGTCAGAAATCAGTATGGAGTTTTACTGTGATTACCACATGTACCTCATGTTTGCAAAACATGTTTCAGTTTCTGCGCCGGGTTGAACTTAATTGATTCAGAACTGCAGACACCCCCAGAAAGTGAAAATCAGAAACTGTGCAAAAAGTATTACCAGGGGGACACAGCATGTCTTGGCATGTCTGACAATAAAATGTAAAGTATTTCTCCAATAACTTGGATATCCAGAAACAAAAGAGATTCTTGAATATTAGGTCTTTGAATGTTAAGACTACAGTGACAAAGTTAAGACTTAATAGACCAAGGACTGAAAGAGGGAAGCCCAGTTCAAGTCCCACTATATACCTGTTGACACCCAGGCAGCTTGCACCCTGAAACCCTGTTAAGAACAGTAAGAGAAAGGACCTTCAAAGAGGTCAGCGTTTTCAAGACATGTAATTTGAGTTATAGCTTGGTAAATTTTTGCTATATCTTTGTGTAGCTTTTTATCTTTTACATTTAATATTTTCCTTTTTTAGATTTTTATAATAAAAATGATTTTCTTTTTATTATTATTGAATTAATAAGTCCCATTATAGTACTACCATTAACAAACAGGCAATTTTTTTTTTTTGCTAGCGATGATAACCAGATTGAGAATTACTAAACTATATTAATTATATTAAAATATGTTGTTAAACAATGTTATAAGCTACAAAAGGAAATAAAGTTAAAGTAATTAAAATGTTAAAACATTTTATCTATTTAGAAAATGTGATTCTAAATACAAAACGAGAGAAACTTTGTGTCGGGGAGATGAAGTAGATGTAGTTTTTCCTATTCCTTCTTTTAACTACAACTAAAAATTCTGGACATTACACACAAAACAAACATTAAAATAGCCTGAAAAGTGTGAAGACAATAAAGACCAACTAGAAATCTTGGGACCCAGGTAATGACATATGGTGAGTTCCCAGGGTTTTGTTTTATTTTATTTTATTTATTTATTTATTATACTTTAAGTTCTGGGGTACATGTGCAGATCATGCAGGTTTGTTACATAGGTATACAGGTGCCATGGTGGTGGTTTGCTGCATCCATTGCCCCGTCATCTAAATTAGATATTTTTCCTAATGCTATCCCTCCTCAATCCCCCCACCCCCTGCTATCCCTCCCCTAGCTCCCTATCCCCCAGGCCCCAGTGTGTGATGTTCCCCTCCCTGTGTCCATGTGTTCTCATTGTTCAACACCCGCCTATAAGCGAGAACATGTGGTGTTTGGTTTTCTGCTCTTGTGTCAGTTTGCTGAGAATGATAGCTTCCAGCTTCATCCATGTCCCTGCAAAGGACATGAACTCATCTATTTTTAATGACTGCATAGTATTCCATGGTGTATATGTGCCACATTTTCTTTATCCAACCTATCATTGATGGGCATTTGTGTTGATTCCAAGTCTTGCTATTGTGAACAGTGCCACAATAAACATATGTGTGCATGTGTCTTGATAACAGAATGATTTATAATCCTTTGGATATATACCCAGTAATGGGATTGCTGGGTCAAATGGTATTTCTATTTCTAGGTCCTTGATGAATCGCCACATTGTCTTCCACAATGGTTGGATTAATTTACACTCTCACCAACAGTGTGAAAGCATTCCTATTTCTCCATATCCTCTCCAGTGTAAGGTTTGTTCTTGCCGAGTTTAAAATGAAGAAACTGAGGCCGGCACAAGAAGATCCAATGCGAAGGGTTTATTCAGGCTCCCAGGTGAGGTTCTGTGGTCTGACAGGAGGGGCCGGAGAAGTCGCACGGACTCCTCTCAGACATGGGGTTTTATAGGGCATGAAATAGCTCGATTGGTTTGGGAGAGCAGGTTGTGGGCAAAGCAGGACTACTATTGGGTATGGTTACAAGCCTTTGTTTGAAGGCCAGACTGTGCGAGAAGGGGAGAAGGGAACATGCCTGAGCACATCCAAGCTTGTCTGAGCTTGTCCAAGCTTGTCCGAGCATGTCCGAGCTTTCAGAAAAGAAAAGTTGGGGGGATGCGTCCATGCTCCCGGCGAGGCAACTGGCCTTACATTCCAACCTTTTGATGATAGATAGAGGGTGCCGCTCTTTCTGACTACTTCCTGCTGAATAGGGGCGAAGTAAGGGGGACAGGTCAGTTGGCTGGTGCCTTGACTGAGAATCGGAAGAGGGGATGAAGCAGCATTTGGTTAACAGCCACTCATCCAATTTCTCTTGTAGGAACCTGAGAAGAAAAGGAGACATTAGTATTAGCAAACAGATTACAATGATAGGAGTGATGATAGGGGTTAGCCAGGTAAGCATGGGATGCCACCAGTTTAGGGACAAAACTCCTGTATTTTACTTTTTTCGGAGGTCTTCCTGGAGGTGGTGGAGAGTGTTGATGTTCTCCTTTACTAGGCCTGATTCATTGATGTAATAGCAGCATTCTTCCTGGAGAAGCAGACAGGTACCCCCTTTTTCCACCATTAGTAGGTCAAGGGCCCGTCAGTTTTGGAGAGTTACCTGGGCTAGTGACATGATTTGTCACTGGAGGGAGGCCAAAGAGGCAGCTGACACTTCAATGGCCACATGGAGCTTGTCTTCCAGTTGGGCGGCTGAAGTGACACTGTAGCCCATTGCTCCGCTTCTTTTTTTTTTTTTTTTGTGAGACGGAGTTTCACTCGTTACCCAGGCTGGAGAGCAATGGCATGATCTCGGCTCACCAAAACCTCTGCCTCCTGGGTTCAGGCAATTCTCCTGCCTCAGCCTCCTGAGTAGCTGGGATTACAGGCACACACCACCATGCCCAGCTAAATTTTTTTGTGTGTTAGTAGAGACGGGGTTTCACCATGTTGACCAGGATGGTCTCGATCTCTTGACCTTGTGATCCACCTGCCTCGGCCTCCCAAAGTGCTGGGATTACAGGCTTGAGCCACTGCGCCCAGCCGCTCCACTTCTTATTCTAGCAGCTACCAAAGATAATGCTAAAGAGAGGCTGACTACTACTGGGAGGAAGACAGCTCGTTTGTTTCGGCAAACGGGGAGGCGTAAGGAGGGATAGGAACTTGGCTTGACCATATACTTTTAGCTGTGGGACTAGAGTAACAGGTACACAAGGGGAAGGAAGGGAGGCATTTATAACTTTGGTTAGGGTCCCATTACACCAAAAGTATTGTTTTGGAGACACATAAAGGGTGGATCTTACTTTTGCAGCTGTGTTGCAGCTGGAGCTGTTGGTTGTTCCATAGCAGAGAAAGAGCTTTTGGGAGTGTACCTTGAACAGCAGGATCCCCATTAGGGTGGTGTCAGGTCCCGTAGATGATCATGACAGGTTGAACCCGGTCCAGAGGGGAACTGCGGCTAAGGGGGGTTTGTTAAGGGAGGCACATAAAAGCAATTAGTGAAGTTCATGGCTTTGACTAGTGTTAGCCAAGAGATTTGCACCTTCATTATCACCCTTATCATCACTATTGTCATTACTACAACTTTTATTATTACTACCTTTAGCATTATTACCTTTACCATTACTACCATTACTACTATTACCATTACTATAACCTTCATTGTGATTATTACCACTTTTACCATTATCACCACTTTTACCATCATCACTATTGCCTCCATCATTACCTACAACATACTACTATTACCGTCATTATACCTTTATTATTATTACCACTTTTATTACCACCGCCATTATTAACAGTCACCTTCATCTCGAGGGCCTGAGTTGGTTAGTTAAGGTGGCCTCATTCTGTAGGTCCATTGGGGAGGCGATGTGCCTCGAGGGTGGCTGAATCTGTAACTACTGCATAGGCCGCTTTTTGTCGCCCCTCGGCTGTCACTATTGAACTCCCATTTACAAAAAGGCAAGGTCTGGGCTGGAGAGAGGATGTTTAGACAGGCCCTCCCGAGGTGTAACAAATGTATCTATTAGTTTAGGACATGAATGGGCTGGGGAGGGGGAATGGGAAGGAAGAGGAAACAAAGTAGCCAAGTTGAGTAGAGAAGTGGGATGAAGGCTGACTGAAGGATTTTTAAAGAGAAAGTAAGACTTAGAGTGTAGAGGAATGGTAAAGAAGGACTGAGACCTGGGAAGGTATGCTAGGCCCTGAGTAGGAAGAAATAGTTAGCTCCCATATCCACTAAGAAGGAAATAGACTTACCTGCTACCTGTAGCGTTACCCTGGGCTCAGCAAGGGTGATGGGGGTCCTCAAGTCTGGGCTACATCTGTCGTCCAGAAGGCTGAGAAATTCAGGTGAAGGGATTGCTTCCTGTGGACCGGCCTGCTCCTCACATAGAGGTGCGGGGAGTGGGCCTGTGGTCCAGGACGGGCAATTAACCTTCCAGTGTCCAGTCTGTTTGCAGTTTGGGCAGGGTCCGGGAGGTGGACGAGGACAGGGGCACTGCCAGGCCCAATGTCCTTCTTGACCACATCTTAAACAGGGCCTGGGCCGGGCCCTTGAAGCATTTTGGAAGGGTTTCGATGGACCTCCCCCACTGGATGTTTGGTGGGCTGCTGGCCTCAGGGCTGCTACAAGAGCTCGGGTTTGGAGGCCTACCTTCTGTTGTAGGTGGGCCTGTCGGGTGGCCTCAGCCTTATCCTCTTGGCCGTTAAAAACTTTAAATGCCATGTTTACCAGGTCCTGTATGGGAGTTTGGGGGTCCTCCTCAGCTTTCTTACGTTTCCTCCTTATGTCAGCCGCCGACTGGGAGATGACGGGGTGGCTAGGACTGTAGCCCCCGCTAAAGAGGCTGGATCCAGCCGGGTATGGAGGATCATAGCATTAGTCAGGCGGTCAAGGAAGGTGCCTGGGTTTTCATTAGATCCCTGAGTTATTTCCCTTAACCCGTCGTAATTGACTACCTTTTGGGCTGCGCTTTACATGGCCGCTAGGAGGTACTGTATCATTTGGTCTTGGCAGCGGTGGCCATCTCAACCATCCTGATAGTCCCAGTTAGGGTTGGCCTCAGGGACCGCTGCCGCGCCTACTGGCATCTGGTTGTTAGTCAGGTGTACCTGATCAGCGTGTGCCCGGGCTGCTGTAAGATCCGGTCATGCTCATTTGGGGTGAGGGTGGAGGATAGGATTACATACATGTCATTCCAGGTTAAGTCATATGCCTGAGTAAGGTAGCAGAATTCTTTGGTGTAAGCAGTAGGATTGGTGGAGAAAGACCCAAGGCATTTCTCAATGGCTGATAGATCAGAGAGGGAGAAGGGAACATGCACTCACACAATGCCCTCTGCTCCAGCCACCTCTCGGAGGGGGCAAAGGAGGAAGGTTTCGTTGTTAGGAGCACAGTGTGAGCAGATGTGATAACAGGAGAGCCCAGGTTGGGATTAGGAGTTGGAGGAGCTGAAGGTGGTTGAGGTCTGTCATAGGATGGAGGATTATTGGGTCGGGCAAGAGAGGAGAGTTCCTCAGGTGCGTCGGGATAGGAAAAGGAAGAGGAGGAAGGTGGAGGAGCTAAGGGTGAAGAGGAGGTTTCTTTGGCTGGGAGCACCTGGGCAGTGGTACAAGAGGAACAGAGGGTGGGGCCGGAATGAAGACACCAGAAAGTCTACATGTAAGGGATTTCTGGCCATTTACTATTTTTTTTACAATAATTATCCAAGTCTGTTAGGACATTAAAGTCGAATGTGCCCTCTAGAGGCCACTTGGACTGGTTATCTAAGGGATACTGTGGCCAGGCTATGGTGGAAAGGAAGAGCAGATTTTTCTTTTATAGGGAAAGCCCTAGTTTGGGTAGATTCTGGACTAGGCATCCTAATGGCGACTTGGGGTCTAAGCGGGACTTCTGGTTCCCCATAGTTGGTTTTTATGGGGCAGTCAGAGGCGAGGAAGGGATGTGAACAGGTATTACACCCAACACAGGCAGAAGTGTTCCTTTCCCGGAGGAGGTGGTTGAGGGAATTATCAGGCAGCAATGAGTATTAAAAGAAAGAGAATGTAGAGAGACAGGACTGAAGTTACTTGAAAATCGGGAGGCACAATAAAGACAGTATTACATAGAGGACCAACGAACAAAGGGTGGGTGCCCCCCAGAAGGGAGACTAGTCTGATGCCTTCCCGGCCACATCCCCAAAGGGATATTTCAGGGGCATCTTGGCTAAGGTGTACCTGTATAATCCCCAGGCCTGGTCACCCCAGGATGGACAGCTCTGAGGTGAATCACCGTTATGCCTTATGACGTCCCCATGGAACTGCGGGTTGAGGCCCACACAAGCCCCGTAGCTGTTAGGCCATGGGACTACACATAAACTCACTCACTCATTTGCAACGGAATTAGGAAAAGAGAGAAAAATAGAGTTAAAGGTAGAAAGTGGCTGCCATCTTAAGGGCGAGGCATGGCCGCCATTTTGAGAGAGAGAGAGAGAGAGAGCTAAGAGCGGGAAGCGGCCACCATCTTAAGGGTGGGAGATGGCCGCCATTTTGAGAGGGAGAGAGAAAGAGAGAGAGAGAGTGGAAAAACAGAAAGAGAAAGAAACTGAAAATACAGTTTCTTACTTAACGGGAGCCTTTATGCCAATGGGGTAGTTTAAAATAAAGAATTTGGTATAAGCCAGGGGGTTTAGCTCTGCCGTAAAGCAGGGCTGCTTAAACGGGGCTTCTGAATACCCACACCTCGGTCGCTGGTGAGGGTACAGGAAAGTGGGGATGTCTCCCTCAAATTCCTGACCCTAAAAAACCCCTCACAGGAAGAGAACAAGAGTGTAGGGACAGCTCCTCTTACACTCAGGTCCTAAGCCAGAGTCTTGGACTCAATGGCAAAAAACCGGAGTCTTTGACCCATGGCAGCCGGAGTCCTGGACTCACGGCAGGAATCCCTGACGTTGCAATGGTTTCAAACAGAGACCCCTGAGAACAGCGGGTGGGGTAGTGGGTAACAGACGTCTTACCTTGTGGTGAAACAGCAGCTCCCCGATCTGGCTTTGAGTGGAGGAGTCAGTTTCCCCCAGGAGGAGTCTTACAACTCCTCCCAGTTTTAGGCATCATTTGTAAGGTTTGTTCTCACCGAGTTTAAAATGAAGAAACTGAGGCCAGCACAAGAAGATCCAATGCGAAGGGTTTATTCAGGCTCCCGGGTGAGGTTCTGTGGTCCGACAGGAGGGGCCGGAGAAGTCGCACGGACTCCTCTCAGACATGGGGTTTTATAGGGAGTGAAATAGCTTGATTGGATTGGGAGAGCAGGTTGTGGGCAAAGCAAGACTACTATTGGGTAGGGTTACAAGCCTTTGTTTGAAGGCCAGACTGTGCGAGAAGGGGAGAAGGGAACATGCCTGAGCACATCCAAGCTTGTCTGAGCTTGTCCAAGCTTGTCCGAGCATGTCCGAGCTTTCAGAAAAGAAAAAGGGTGGGGGTGTGCATCCATGCTCCCGGTGAGGCAACCAGCCTTACATCCAGTATCTGTTGTGTCTTGGTTTTTTAATGATCACCATTCTAACTGGCTTGTGATGGTCTCTCAATGTGGTTTTGATTGGCATTTCTCTAATGACTAGTGATGATGAGGGTTTCTTCATATGTTTGTTGACTTCATAAATGTCTTCTTTTAAGAAGTATCTGTTCTTATCTTTTGCCCAGCTTTGATGGGGTTGTTTGTTTTTTTCTTGTAAATTTGTTTAAGTTCTTTGTAGATTCTGGATATCAGCCCTTTTTCAGATGGGTAGATTGCAAAAATTTTTTCCCATTTGGTTGGTTGCTGGTTCATTCTATTGATAGTTTCTTTTGCTGTACAGAAGCTTTTAAGTTTAATTAGATCCCACTTGTCTATTTTGGCTTTTGTTACCGTTGCTTTTGGTGTTTTAGTCTTGAAGGCCTTGCCTGTGCCTATAACCTGGATGGTATAGCCTAGGTTTTCTTCTAGAGTTTTTATGGCATTAGGCCTCATGTTTAAATGTTTAATCCATCTAGAGTTAATTTTTGTATAAGATGTAAGGAAGGGATAGTTTCAGCTTTCTGCACATGGCTAACCAGTTTTCCCAACACCATTTATTAAATAGGGAATCCTTTCCCTATTGCTTGTTTTTGTCAGGTGTGTCAAAGATCAGATGGTTGTAGTTGTGTGATGTTCCTTCTTAGGGCTCTGTTCTGTTCCGTTGGTCTATATTTATGTTTTGGTACCAGTACCGTGGTGTTTTGGTTATAGTAGCCTCGTAATATTGCCTCTTATATTCCAGACTTGGAGTTGACAAAGCTGGCAATCTGAAAACATAAACAAATGCAAATGAATGAACAAACAAAAAAGCCCAAACAAACACCTACTCTTTTTAGTCAAAGGATCAACAAAAGGGCTAGCTAGACAGAAAATATCAGACACTTTCTTCTCTGTTCTAGCCAAACACTACAGAACAACACTGGCTCCAACTCAGCCATGTCAGCAAAGACAGTGGGGAGCCTTAACTTCTAACCTTCTGAGGTTGTGACAAGATACTAGTTAATGTTGCCAGATGTTGTCAGAGGAGACCAAGTAGAGACATGGAACCTTCATCTTTGCCTGTTGATAACAGGGTTCCTTTCTCCCACGGGGTTAGTGGACATCATGTGGACAGACTGGATTTGTACTCTTGCCTTGTAGTAATGAGGCATCTCTCGTCTTTCCTACTGGGTGGTATCAGAGGAGACCTAGTGGGAATGAGAATTTTCACTGTCATTCAGAGATAATGCAGCCACCCCCAGAATAATGTCAATACAAACCACATGGGAAACCAGTCCTACTCAGCCTGTAGGACTCTCCCTTTCCTCAGATGTCAGTGGCAGCTAGTGACAATCTTAGAGTTCTACTTCTATCCTGCAGAAACAAGATGATACTTATCCTTCTTATGATTGAGCAGTATCAGAGAAAGTCAGTCAGATATCTAGTTATATCTAGAGTTTCATAACGTAATGAAAAAATGTCCAGGTTTCTATAACGATCACTTGTTATAATAAGATCTAGGAAAATTTCATACTGAATGATAAAACACAATAGAAGCCAATAGAGAAAGTGACAGAGATGTTAGAATTATCTGAGAAATACTTTAAAGCAGCCATGATAAAAATGCTTTAATGAACAGTTATGAACAAGGTTAGAACAAAAGGAAAATTGGAAAGCCTTAGGAAGAAATTGAAAATATCAGCATAAAAAAGGAAGATATAAAGAAAAATAAATGGAAATTTTAGAGCCAGAAAATACAATGATCAAAATACAAAGCTCAGTGGATGGTCTCAACAGTGTAACCATGGAGTCAGAGAAAATTATCAGTGCATTGGAAGATAGTTTGATCTGAACAACAGAGAGAAAATAGAGGAGAAGAAAATGAACAGAGTCACCGGGACTGTAACAACAGATCTAATACCCATTTCGCCAGCAACAAAAAGTAGAGAAGAAAAGGATAAGGCTGAAAATCTGAATGGCCAAAACACTCCCAAGTTTGGTGAGGCATGTAAACCTACAGATTCAAGAAACTGCGTGAGCCACAAAAATACAAATCACAAGATATTTATGCTAAGATACATCACAATTAAACTGTAAAAACCGAAAACAAATAAATATTTTGTGTGTAGCCAGAGAAGAATAACAATAATTCAAAAGCCAGTGAATTTCTCATCAGAAACTGGAGACCAGAGAGTGGCATACTATTTTTCAAGAGCTGAAATAAAAGAACTGTCAACTCAATTTTTATATGTGCAAAAATATCCCTCAAAAATAAAGAGGAAATCAAGACATTTTCAGATGAAGAAAAACAAAGAATTTGTCAATGATATAACTACTATAAAAGAATGGCTAAAAGAAATATTCCCAACAGAAATGAATTTATAAAGGAATAAACCTTCAAACAAGAGGAAAGAAGAAAGAATCTGGTACCAAAAAAAAAAAAAAAAAAAAAAAAAGGTACATACAATGAGCTTTCTTCTCTTGAATTTTCTAAATTTCACTTGGTATCTGAAGCAAAAATTATAATATAGTCTGATGTAGTTCTAAATTTGTGTAGAGAAAATATCTAGTAAAATTATTTTATAAATGAGGGAAAGAAAAAAGGACTTAAAGGAGTTAAAGTTATATTTTATTTGACCAGGTATAATAATGGCATCAGTGGACCAATTATACATTTATGATGTAATACCATGAGATACACTAAAAAACACTATGAATCAAAATGGAATTGTAAAAATGTTCAGGTAACTCAGATGAAGGCAGGAAAAAGCAAACAGAAACAGAAAGCAGAGAAAACAAACAGAAAACAAACAAAAAATGCCAGGCTTAAGCCCAAATGTATCAATAATTACATTAAATATAAATTTTCCACATGAACTGATTATAATCCAGAGACTGGAAAAGGGAGTTTAAAAAAATCCTAATACAACTATGTGTTGTTTATAAAAAAACTTACTTCAAATATAAGGATATAAGTAGGCTGAAAATGAAAGAATGCATAAAGATGTACTATGAACATTTCAACAAAGGAAAGCAGCAATAGCTATATTAATATCATATAAAGTAGACGCTAGAGAGAAAAAGATTTTCAATGAGAGTGGGGGCATTATAGAAGATAAACGGGTTAATCAGTGAAGATACGGCAATACTATGTATGCACCAATCAACAGAGGTGAAACAAATAAAAACAAATAGAACTGAAAGGAAAAAGAGATAAATGCACAATTTGAATTGGAGACTTCAAAACCCCTCTCTTAACAATGCATAGAACAGCTGGACAGAAAATTAGAAAGGATATAGAACTCAACATCAGTAAGAAGATTTCATAAAGCTGTATAGAACACTTCATCCAATAGCAACAGAATACACAAATTTTAAGTGCTCGTGAAACATATACCAAAATAGACGATATCATGGAATATACCAATGTATAATAATTAACATCATAGTTAATTGTTTAAAATAATAAATTTTATAGTAGTCCCATGTTATCTGCAATTTTTCTGTCTAAATTTCAGTTACCTGTGGTCACCCATGGTCCAAAAATATTAAGATACTGAGAGAGAGAGAGAGAGAGAGAGAGAGAGACAGAGACAGAGACAGAGACAGAGAGAAAGTGACAGAGGCCACGTTAACATTACTTTTATGAAAGTATATTGTTATAATTGTATTATAATTATTCTATTTTACCATTATTGTTGCTCTCTTCCTATCCTTAATTTATAAGTTAAACTTTTTCGTAGGTTTGGATGTATAGGGGAAAAAAATCATGATATTTATAGGGTTTACTACTGTCTGTAATTTCAGGTATCCACTGGGCATCTTAAACCTATTCCATGCAGATAAAGAGGGATTAGTCTATGTTACATTTTACACAATAATAAAAACAGGAACTCTACAACACTAATAAAACTGTAGTACTGTTTTAGGCTGACAAAGAGTATCTACAAAAATATTTGACATTTAAAAGTTAGCAAAGTGGTTGAACTTTTGAAGTAGTAATTGGAAACGGGTAAGAGAACAGGTTAAGGAGGGCTGTTCTTACTTGGGTTCTTATAAGTGTTTTCAGTTTATAAGAATTAATTAAACTGTAAAAATATTATATGTAGACTTTTCTCTATGTATAGTATACTTCAATAATAAATAATAAATATAACCAAGAGACTAAATCTTTCTTTTACGAAGTATATTTTCTGACTACCATAGATTCAAAGCACATCAGTAACAGAGAGATAACAGCTAAATCTCCAAACACTTGGTAACTAAACAGCACACTTATTAATTATTCACAAGTCAAAGAGGGGATCTCGAGGAAAATTTTTTAAAAATACAACACATAGAATAAATAAATGCAATATATCAAATTTGTGGGAGAAATCAAGAACAGAGCTAAGACGAGATTGTAGCACCGAATGCATATATTATAAAACAGAAAATTCAAAATCAATAATCTGTGCTTCTACTTTAGTATCTAGAAAAAGAAGAGCAAAATACTTGCAGCAAGCAGAAGGAAGGAACTGATAAAGATCAAAGTGGAATTCAATGAAATTTAAACAGAAAAACACCCACAGAAAATCAATTATACAAGAAGCTGTTTTTTGCAAATATTAACAAAATTGACAGATCTCTAATAAGAATAATGAAGACAAAAGAAGACATAAATTTCTAACACTGGCAATGAGATGGGGGATATCAGCATAAATGTGCAAACATCAGAAGGATAACAAAGAAATTCTATGAGAAACTACACACATAAATGGTAGAATTCCGCTAAAAAAAAAGAGAGACCAAAACTCAAACAATGTAAAATAATTATCTCATTTCTTTAAGAAAATGATTGCGTTATTTTAATACTCTCAAAAATAAAATTTCTAGGCCTTTATGGTTTTCATGAAAAAGTCTCTTAAGTGTTTAAAAAAGAATGATCAGTAATTCTACGTATTTTTTCCTGGATAATAGAAGAAAGTACATTTCCCAGTTGATTTTATAAAACTTATCTTCATATCAAAACCAGAAAAAGACAGTACAAACTAAGAAAATTATAAAACAATATTAATTATAAATATCAATGACAAATTATTTAATAAAATATTAACAAATGAAATTGAGCATTATATATAAAAATAATTATAAATAATGACCAACTGGAATTTATTCCCCTGATGAAAACTTGTTCAATATTCAGAAGTTAATTGAGGCCAGGCACTGTGGTTCATGCCTGTAATCCCAGCACTTTGGAAGGCTGAGGTGAGTGGATCACCTGAGGTCAGGAGTTTGAGACCAACCTCGCCAACTTGGTGAAAATAATAAAAATACAAAAGTTAACCAGGCATGTTGGTGCATGCCTGTAGCCCCAGCTACTCAGGAGGCTGAGGCATGAGAATATCATGAACCCAGGAAATGGAGGTTGCAGTGAGCTGAGATTACACTATTGCCCTGCAGCCTAGGCAATGGAGGGAGACTTGGTTTCAAAAAGAAAAATAAGTTAATTGATAAAATTCACTATATTAAGAGACTGAATAAAAATAATCACAAAATTTTAAAGAAAGTATATGAATATGTAAATGTCTTTATAAATAAATGTGTATGTGTTTGTAAATGTATATGTAGGGATGTATGATGTATGTAGAGTATGTAGAGAGAGCATTTAACAAAATTCACCACCTATTCATGATAAAAACTAAGAATTTCTAGAAAAAAGTAGAAATAGAAGGGTAAGGCTCTCAATTTGATAAGGAATATGTTTTTAAAAACCTACACTAATGTTAGACATAATAGTCAATGTAGTCCTTCTAAGACTTGGCATAAGACCTGGATGTTTGATTTCATTATTCTTATTCAACACAGTGCCAGATGTTCTAGTGAGTGCAATAATCAGAAAAGAAAACAGAGAAATGCTGATAGATAAGGAAGAAATAAAACTATCTTTTATAGAAGACTTAATAATCTATATAGGAAATCCAAAATATATATATATATTAAAAAAAAAAACTTCCTAAAACTAATGAGTTCAGCAAAGTTGCAGGATACAAGATAAACATGTAAAAATAATCCTATTTTTATATATTTGCACTGATGCAATGAGCATGTGTTTACCTTCCCCCGCCCCCCACCCTCGGCGAGACAGAGTCTTGCTCGCTTGCCCAGGCTGGAGTGCAGTGACACAATATAAGCTCACTGAAATTTCTGCTTCCCAGGTTCAAGTGATTCTCCTGCCTCAGCCTCTCAAGTAGCTGGGAGTACAGGCACCTGCCACCACACCCAACTAATTTTTGTATTTTATGTAGAGACGGGGTTTCACTCTTTTACCCAGGCTGGTCTTGAACTCCTGACCTCATGTGATTTACCTGCCTCAACCTCTCAAAGTTCTGGAAATACAGGCATGAGCCACCACACCTGGCCATGTTTACCAATTTTAAAAATGTAATACAATTTAAAGTTGTCAAAAACAAGGGAGAAATGTGCGTAAATCTAAAAAAAAATACAGAATTTGTTGTTGAAAGTTACACAGAGCTGATGGAAGAAATAATAAAAGACATAAAATTAGATGTTCTAAGATCATGGACTTGAAGACTGAATATAAGAAAAATGTGAAATGTCAGTTCTTCCCAAATTGATATGCAATTTTACATAAATTCTTATCAAGATCTCGATCTCTGCAAGATGTTCTGTACCTATACACAATACTATTCTAAAGTTTAAATAGAAAGTCAAACAAACAAAAATTATCACAAGTTTGAGAAAGAATCAAGAAGAAATCAGTCTTCTTAATGTAAATATTTATTAAATTTCCTACAATATCATGGTCTTGTTTGGGTTGTACCCACATATATTTATAGAGCAGAATAGAGAACCCACATATATATGCCCAGTGAATTTTTGACAAAGATTAAAAATCAATTCAATAGAGGAAAGACATTCTTTTTGACAAATGATGCTGGAACAATTGGATATCCAGAGGGAAAAAAAGTAAACTTCACCTAAGTATTATACCTTATAAAAATTAACTCTAAATAAAACATTTTAAATGTAAAACGTAAAACTGTATCTTCAGAAAACAAAAGTAAAAATTTGGTCAATTTAGGCCTATTCAAACAGTTCTTAAGCCTTGGCATCAAAAGCATAATTGATAAAAGAAAAAAGAAGAAGACAAATAGAAGTAGACAAGCTAGAGTGGAAGAAAATATTTTGAAGCCACTTATTCAACAAATAATTACTATTAGGATATATAAAGCACTTGAAAAACTCATCAATATAAGTTTTAGAAGGTAGGCAAAAGTCATGAAGTTATAGAAAACAGAAAAATGTCATGAAGTGACATTTCACCAGAATATATGCAATGATAGATAAGCACATCATGATGAGTTCAACATCATTAGCCAAAAATACAAATTATAACCACAATGAGATATTACTACATGTCTGTCAGAATGACTAAAATAAGAAATGGTGGTTTAACTTTAGACTGATAATTTTCTTTGCACCCAGCTTCTGGTTCTGATATCTTCTAAGTTTTCCTTTGATGGTACATGCATTTCTTTGGTATATTGTTCTTGCATTTCAGTATTCTACTCTAGGTATCTTTTTCTGGTGGTGAATATTTACACTTATCTAGTTATAACTAGAAGTAGAAAGGTAGTAGGTATCAAAATTTGGTATTGAATAGAATGTGTACTATCCTGTGACATGATAATGGACTTTCTCCACTCTGCAGAGCATGAGCCATCTCAGCTTGTAGGCATGTGGGGTACCCAGAGTGACATTGTCTTTCCAAATACCTAAGCCCTAGCCCTCTTTGAGGTTAGAAAGACAGGTGAAAGCAGAGGAGAATAATAAATTTACAAGCATAACAAGTTTTCAAATGTTATAAGAATGACAATTGTTAAGAAAAATATTTTTTTCTCTTTATAATGGAAGTGTACTGGCCAGGAGGAGAGTTAATCACCCTCTTGGAGTAGAATTAACATGATTTTCCCTAGGACTCCATCAGCATGGCTTCCCAAACAAAGGTATGAATGGCCTTTGGTGAGCTTTGGAACTCTGGATTTCTTGTCAATGTCATGGAAACATTTGGCAGCCATCTCATCCATGGAATAGTGAGAATAATTTCAATCTTTCAGCCTAACAGATGTTCCCCAAGGCAAGAAAATACATTGGCAGTCAGCAGACACTAAGGAAGTTAAAGCATGAGCATGATACTTGCCCTTTCTCCCTCTAATATTATTATATTTCTTTGCAAGTTCTGACATTACTGCCGTCATCTTTGCTTCTGCCTCTGCTAGGGGCCATGAAGCTTAAGTATTGCTGTCAGTGCACCTTGTTTTTTCTGGAGAGGCCTGCAGTTGAAATAATAGAGGGAAAATGGATATCAGAAAGCAAGGCGTTGTGCAAAGGGTGAGCTCTTATGGACATGGATGAAGACTGTAATGTAAGAGGAATTGGAAATGAAACATTCTGATTTCTAGCATTTGTCCCTCTGCCCCTCATTTATAGTTATGAAGTGTTGATGTGTGCCTTCTGTTGGCAGTTCTGCTGTCTCTGGCCCTATTCAGACAAAACTACTAATGATGTATGTGCTATAAAAATTGAAAAAAAAAAAAAAAAACTACTGGAGATAGATTGAGCTGCCAGGTACATCTGGTCCTGCCACTCAGCACAGCTGTGTGCAACAATTACCTGTGAGCACTAAGTTCAGCTGTCAGTCAGTTGGCTCAGTTTACATTAGCAATCTGAATGTGTTGAGATTTAACTTTGATCTGTAATTATTTCAGATGAACCTGAGTCTTGCTCTTCATTTGCTATAGATTTTGACCCTTCAAATATTGCTACAAGTACTGCTAACATTATATAGTGTTTATATAGTTCTTTAATTAACTTAATTCTTACAACACTTGAATAAGGCGAAGTAGGCATTGTCTCCATTTTTATTAAAGGAAATTAAGTTGATTGTGACTGTGCCATTTTATTCAATGTCCAATGCTTGTTCCATTCTTTTATGCTGTTGTCTGCTGCTGGTTTATATGTGAATTAGCAGCCAATTTGCTTGGAGGGTTAAGTGTGAATCTTCATAAACCTAAGAAATAGGTATTATTGGCCCTCATGCTTTTGTAAAGCTCCTTCTTTCTTTCCAAGCTTTATCTTAATAGGTAGTATGAACTGTAATAGAGGATGTTTATTTCATTTTGTGATTTTCCAGACAGTTACCCATTTTAATATTTCCATTTGAAAAAACCAATTAGTCCATTAGCAAATTCTTTTTTTTTTTTTTTTTTTTTTTTTTTTTTTGAGACGGAGATTCGCTCTTGTTACCCAGGCTGGAGTGCAATGGCGCGATCTCGGCTCACCGCAACCTCCGCCTCTTGGGTTCAGGCAATTCTCCTGCCTCAGCCTCCTGAGTAGCTGGGATTACAGGCGCGCGCCACCATGCCCAACTAATTTTTTGTATTTTTAGTAGAGACGGGGTTTCACCATGTTGACCAGGATGGTCTCGATCTCTTGACCTCGTGATCCACCCGCCTCGGCATCCCAGAGTGCTGGGATTACAGGTGTGAGCCACATTAGCAAATTCTTACTGAATAGGTACTATTCTAAGTACCAAAGATACCTCTTTAAACTGACTTATTCCAAAACCTTTGTTTTTCTGATGTGGGACTCACAATTTGTCTTTCTTTTCTCTTTCTCATTAGGATAAATTATGAGCTTGGGAGAAAACAATGCTCATGGATAATAAATCTGATAAAACTGTACCAAAGTACTGACCTCATACTGAAACTCTGTTGGGCATAGTCTTACAGCCTTTGGAAATGTCACAACAAGGTTCTTGAAAAATAACTCTTCATACGGCTGTGAGCTCTGTGATTGCTATATGTTTGAAGCCACATGAAGGCTCTATATGGGATATGGTAGAGCCTTCCAAGAGAAAGGGTAAATATTTTGCCTTGGGTCTGTATCCTGGCTCTATTATTTACTGTGTGACTTTGGTTAAGTTGTTGAATTTTCATGCCTGAGTTTGGTCATGTGCAGTGTGGAACTTGCAATAATAGCTAACACAGGGTTCAGAGAATTCAAGGAGATGGTATATTTGTTATTCAGGACAATGGCTAGACACTCAGTGAGCATTAGCTATATTGTTATCAATCTTTGGTTTCTGCTCACTGCTTGGAAAATAAATTTTTAGTTCATTTTCTAAGATTTTGGTAGTATCTATTGAATTTAAGGTGATCATTTTTCTTGCTTTCATAGAAATAATTAAATAACATTACAGCAAAGTCAGTAGACAGATAGTATAGTAGAAACAAAATTATGATCTTGGTCTTGGGCAGAGATCACTGGATTTGAAGTCAGTCAAGATATTCATTCACTTATTTATGTGTTCTTGGCTATTTAAATAACTTGAGGGTCTGTCTTTATAAGATAAAGATAGTTAGGCCTTACCTCCTCTCCGGTTATTGTAGTGCTCAAAGACTGTATTCAGGAAATGGCTTTATAAGTGTTATGTCACAATAAGAAGCCTGTTTGTTATGATTCGTATTAAGATAAAGCTGAGGGAAACATAGTATTTGATGATGAAGTTTGTTCTGGATTCTGAAAAATGAGCCACATCCTTACCTATGTGAGTTCTGGCCTAGAGACTTTATTTCCTAGACTGTGTGAAATCCAAGATTTTTCTAATGGCTCTCTAAAACACTACATTCATCTCTTGAGTGTAAAGGGAGGCCTGAGTATATTAAGATCAGGCCATCTATTTTAGTAGATGGTTGTGAACTAGAAGGTACAGAGCAGACTCACTTAAAGTGCTGTTTTCTCTTTTTGCTCTGGCTCTTGTGATGTGTGCAACACGGGACTTAAAAAGGCTGACGGTCCATAGTTGAAGTCTCTCTTCCTTTGTTCTTTTTTCTTTTTCTCCCTCTCTTCTTTCCTTCCATCCTTTCTTCTTTCCAAACATTCTCTTAATGGGTAGTATGGAATGGAATAAAGGATATTTATTTCATTTTGTGATTTTCCAGACAATTGCCCAGTTTATATTTCCATGAAAAAAAAATCAATTAGTACATTAGCAAATTCTTACTGAATACCTACTATGCTAAGTACCAAGAGAATAAAATGGAAACACAAGTTAGTCCTTATCCTCCAGAGCTTGATGCAACTAGCAACAGAGAGTATTCATTAATAGTGGACTGAATTTTTTAAAAATGTGGTACATATATACCGTAGAATACTATGCATCCTGAAAAAGAACAAGATCATGTACTCTGCAGTAACATGGATGAGATTGGAAGCCATTATCCTTAGCAAACTAATGCAGAACAGAAAAACAAATACCACATGTTTTCACCTACAAGTGAAAGCTAAACAATGAGAACACATGGACAGACAAATAGAGGGGAACAACAGACACAGGAGCCTACTGGAGGTTGGAGAATGGAAAGGAGGGAGATAATCAGGAAAAATAACTAATTGATATTATGCTTAGTACTAGGGTGATGAAATCTGTACAACAAACCACCAGGACACAAGTTTATCTATATAACAAATCTGCATATATATGCCTAAACTTAAAAATTAAAAAGAAGACTTTTTTTTGTACAGATTACAGATCATTTTTAATATTGATTATTTCCTAATAACCACAGAATTACCTTATTAGTAATTATATTACTAACATAGCTTATGACTCAGAGAATCAAGAAACATAGACATTTAATAATTAATGACAGATTGGCATGGTGGCTCATGCCTATAATCCCAGCACTTTGGAAAGCCGAGGTGAGCAGACCACCTGAGGTCAGGAGTTCAAGACCAGCCTGGCTAATGTGGCGAAACCCCATCTCTACTAAAATTACAAAAATTATCCAGGTGTGGTGGCACACACCTGTAATCCCAGCTACTTGGGAGCCTAAGGCATGATAATCGCTTGAACTGGGGAGGCAGACGTTCTAGTGAGCCAAGATCACACCACTGCACTCCAGCCTGGGCAACAGAATGAGACGCTGCCTCAAAAAATAGAAAATAATTAATGGCAAGAGTAAACAGTGTGATAAAGGAAGATATAGATTATACAAATGTATTATAGGTGGATCTGTCATAGTCTTGAGAGGAGCAGGTCTTGTGTGGTTCCTGAGAATATAGAAAGACTCCAGCAAGAATTGACTTCAAAATTTATAATTAAGCCAATGAAACCAAATTAGATTGAGAGAACATTCCAGAAGAAGAAAGCCCATGTTCAAAAACCAGGAAATGAGAGAGCATTTGACTTATGCAGAGAACAGAAAGAAGCCCATGATGGCTAGAGTAGAGATAACAAGGGGAAAAGCAGCAAAATGTTATGCTGGTAAAATAGTCCAGGATCACATCATGCAGAGCATTGCAAATTGGGCAAAGTTTTTAGGTTTTACCTTAGGGTAATGGGAAGCCATTGAGAGGTTTGAGCCAAAGGTAACATGATTTTAAAATACCATGTGACTAAAAAGTTATGTATTTGTGAAAAAAAATTTGAGGGCCTGCCGGGCAGGGATCTGCTTATTTAGGATAGAATCTGATTATTTCACTGGGGACATGGAGGAGACTGACGCTAAGAATTGATGAGATTTCTAATTTGATCAGGAGCAAAGGATTCTAAAGAGAAGAAATAGCATGTGCCAAGGAATAAGAAGAAACAGCATCAGTTCATTGCACCAAAAGAATAGGGTGCAATGTGAGGGAAGGATTCATAGCAGATGCATTTGTTTCTGGGCTTGGCAGGTGGTAATTCCCAGATCATCTGAATCATGAGGCAGAGGATCTTAATGTACTCCTTGATTTGTCAACATTAGCATAGCAGTGTGGTGGACTGGATCTTGAAGGTGGGGGCCGTACATAACCTTGCTCTGGGAAACTAAGGAAAATGGTCTGGCAGACGGGCAACATAACACGGCTTTGAGAAGACAATAAGAGATCTGGGGATGGGGGAGATTTTAAGCCAGAATCAAAACATCACAACTACAAAGAATAGGTTGATGAGTTGGACTACATTGAAATGAGAAGTTTATGTCCATCAAGAGATACCGTTAATGAGTGAAAAGGAAAGTCATACAATGGGAGAAGATACTTGCAACATGTAGGCTGACAAAAAGCTTACATTCAGAACACATAAAGAATGCCTACAAATCAATAAAAGAAAGTATACATACCGCTTGGTGCAAAAACACCTTTTCTATGGGATGTTTTATTCGGGAGTAGCACTTAAAAATATGAAAAGTTACAAACACTGAACGTATAAACATAGGAAAAAATACAAACTGTGTTTGCAATATTAGAAATGAAAATTAAATCATAAGCTCTTAGGCTGTTACAATTAAAAATACCCATAATACCATGTATGAGTAAATATTTGATGCAAAGATAAATGTTACATTCCATTTGTCAGAGTTTAAATGGGTATAATTATTTTGTAAAATAATTTTAAATTATCTACTAAAGTTGAGAGTACACATGCCTTCTGATCCTGGCTGAGGGAGTGATTGGAAGGGGTATAAATAAAGTACTGGAAATGTTCTGTTTCTTGATAATAATTGGTGGTTACAAAGGCATTCCTTCTGTCTCAATGCACCAATATAAATTAATGTTTGTTTAATTTATGAATGTGTTATACTTTAAAAAAAAATTAAATATGACAACACTAGGCCTTGTAAGATCATTCTCCAGAGTATGTCATTTATTTGAGTTACCAGATTGTATTTTAATCTGAGAAGTTCTAATTTTTGGACAGATGAGTTGGATAGATGGATCAGAAGTTCTTCAACTGAGGTTTTCATACATTAGGGTTCCCTTTGTAACAATTAGTGAAGGATTTCAAAATACTAGCAATGTTTTTTTAAAAAAAACTTACTAGTAATTGTATTTAAGCATTTTTATACTATATAGGCTAACCCAGATATATTTCATTTATTCTTGCCTGACATGATATTAGCTCAGTTTATATATACTGTACTTGTTATTTATGTTTCAGAATTCTTTGATAAAAATCTGAAATGATTATTAATGCATTGCTTGATAGGCACTATTCTGTTAGAAGTGACTTTCGTAGATGAAAATAATGAAAGGTGTTCTTAATGGCAAAAGACTGCAAATTTTGGAACTAGGTGATCTTTATAGTTTCTACAGTGTTAAAAATTCTCAGTTACTTCTTAAGATAGGGATGGTGGAAAGTGAAGTAAAGAGATGTATTGTGATGTTATAGAGAAATAATAGAAAAACTGCTTTCAAGAGACCTGTTACAAATGAAGCTGAAGAAAAATCATCTGATTTACAAGCAATTTTTCTGTGAACATAATTGTTGTGAAACTGAATGCATGTCAATTCATGTAGCAAATTATTTTTAAAGCTGTAAAATCTACGCATTTTCTAAAATTAGTGTATTCTAAAAACTTTAATGAAAGTTGCACACATTTCAATAAAGCCGTTGCTTAATTAGCACAAAAAAATTCCTCCAGGTTAGCACATTGAAAAAAAGAAAAGAGAACACTCAGTAAAATACAACTCAGAAACAAAGAAAGTAGCAGAAAGTGAAGAGTTAGACAAAGCACTTCCATGTCATATACATTTCTATTGTTTTACTCACCTCTTCAATCACTTTCCCTGAGGCATCTTAACTGGTGGCACTGCCTCTCTGTATTAATATTCATGCTCTATGTATGTCTTCTTCATCTTCCCATTGTGTGAATGACAGTGAATTTGAAAAAGAGAGAGAGCAAGAGTGAGAGCAAGAGCAAGCAAGCACAAAAGTGAAGACTAGCTGAAATTTAATCATTACAACAAATAGCACATTTAAACAGTACATGTATAAAGCATTTAAAAATTCACCACCAACTGGATGTCAAATATAAACTGATAAAACACCACCCTTCCCCTTTTCAGAAAAATAGTCAAACCGTAAGTTTGACTTATGAGTGAATAACGTGTGTGTGTGTGTGTGTGTGTGTGTGTTGGTATAAATGTTTATTTTATTAGTAGGTAAACTCCAGGATGTTGGAAATTCTTTCTCAGTGTTTAATCTCCCACCACTCTTGTAACAGTGATTTGGCCATTGTTGACTCTCAATGTTTGTACACTGAATTGAGTTGAGTACAGATGAATACTGAATTCCAGTTGTTTGTTTCAGGAGAGGGTAATTAATAGTTTAAACATGATTCTGATTATATGAACACCTTATGCTTCAGTTGTATGTTCCAGACCAAAAGATAAAGTGAAAAAAAAAAAAAAAAAGATGTAGGCTGCGTGGCTGGGTTTGTGCCAAATGCAATTCAAATAAACTTAGAAATCCAAACATTTTAATTTGCTGTTAGCCACTAGCAGAGTTAATGAGTGCATGGAATCTTAATGAAAATAAGAGTACCTATGCAAATAATGGAAACAGAGTTGTTAATGATTCTTGTTTGTCTGGGATATTAGACTTCAGAGCTGACTCATACAATTTAAATACATACATAATGCATAGTATTCATAAGTGTCTTTATGATATTTATTTTAATATGAATTAGGTTGAAAGTTATTATTTAAAACTAAGAAAAAAACTCATAAATATTTTAAGTAACATTTATCAATAAGCCATTTTATACCACCTTCTATGTGAAATGGACTGTACTAGGTACAGCCCTTTAACATAAATCCATAAGAAGTATTAACAGTTTCATCCTTTAATAGGTTTGCAGTGTGGTTTGCTATGTGTGCCAAAACAACAACAGCAATAACATAAAAATGACAGTATGATCATGACAAGTATAATGAATGAGAAATCTCCAGCTTCTTTCTCATGTGTTCTTAATATTATCATGTAATTTTCAAAGTAGTAAAGACTGTGAATAATCTGCATGTTATTTTTTGCCTACATTGTGGTTGATGCTTGTTGACACTGAGATAATAGTGAATAATATCAAACCTCAACATCTTACTGAGAACAATTTGCAAAGTAAGACAAGTTGTTTATAAGAAAGATAACATTTTAGCCAGACGGCTCTAGTGAGCTATAAATGAAAAAAGAATTAAAGCTCAGGCTGTCGTTGTGGCTCATTCCTGTAATTGCAGCACTTTGGGAGGCTGAGGAGGAGTTCAAGACAAGCCTGGCCAACTTGGCCAAACCCCATCTCTACAAAAATACAAAAGTTAGCTGGGCATGGTGGTGTGTGCCTGTAATCCCAGATACATGGGAGGCTGAGGAGGGAGAATCACTTGAACCCGGGAGGCAGAGTTTGCAGTGATCTGTGATCGCACCACTGCACTCCAGCCTGGGCAACAGAGCAAGACTCCGTCTCAAAAAAAATAAATAAATAAATAAAAGAAAATTAGCCAGGCGTGGTGGGGGGAGGTGGCTATAATCCCAGCTATTTGGGAGGCTGAGGCAGGAGAATTGCTTGAACCAGAGAAGTGGAAGTTGCAGTGAGCCAAGATCATGCTATTGCACTCCAGCCTGGGCAACAGAGTGAGATTCTGTCTATAAAAAAAAAAGCTCAAAGAAGGTGGTTAGTAAACATAGTAAACAAATGATGTGTTTTATTTTACTGTTTAATTATACAGTTATGCTTTAAATAGTTTCATGCATACATGCATTCATACATTTTATATTCTATGTATGGAATATCTATAGTCTCATCTCACAAATAATGTACTTATTTTATAATTTTCTTGATCCATTATGTTGTAGATGTTTCAGTGAGTAAAAAAATAAGGTACACATACCCCATTTGCAAATGAACACTTAAAGTAGTTTTTTTAACTCAATAGTCACAAAGCACAGCATTATAAAATCACTAATTTGTTTTCATTTTCTACTCAGTTTACTGCTTAGAAGATCATTTAATTCATTATTTCAGATAACAAAGTGATTACCTACTGTTCTAGAGTTATATTTAGAAGAAAATATTCCTTCCCTACTTACTAAGTGGAGAAAGTAAAACTAAAATACCTACTCTCATCCTGATGAGGAGAAAGACGTGTACTCCTAGCACAAGCAGACTTTACAGATATTATTGTTATTGATAAAGTACACTGCAGAAACGGTTGGCCATGGTTCCGCTACCGAAATTGGTCACTGTGTCCATTCAAGGGAAGACAGAGGTTTTATCAGACTTTTCTAGCACAACAGCAGCATGAACCAAAAGCTGTGCCTGATAACGTCAGAATATTCTCTGAACCACAGAAAAAACTTTGATGTAGTCATAAATCTTTTTTGTAACATTTACAAGTTATGAATTTCCCCTCCTTCTTAGCACATGTAATGCATCAATATTTCTAAAGCATATTCCTAACAACCAAATATTTTCTAAAAATTAAAATATAGAAATGTACTTACATTCTAAAAATTGAACTATAATAAAAGTATGTCATCTTAATTATTAATAATGGCCTAGCAGGCATCAACTAACTAGGAGACTAATCTCCTATGCCCGTCACTACGATACTTTGCTGCTTTCCTTTTATTTCTTTGTATCTCCTTGTAGTAAATAACTTGGAGCCAGTTCAAACCTGGCATCCAGTTACTATCGATTGAATAGCATTTATTTAAGACTCATTTCACACAAATTACAAAATGAAGCCTTTGAGAAATGATAAAGAATCTCAGATACTTTAGTCTACTAAAGAGAAAGCCTGCTCTTAAAATGTTCTGCTTTGTCTTGTTTGTGTATCTATAATTTCCCACTCACTTCCAAAATATGTAGCGTTAAGATTTTTTTGGTCACCGTTGACTAAGGAAAGAAATTACAATTAAAAAAGGTATTTGAAAAAAGCATTTGAAAAAATTAAACATCCGTTCATAATAAAAACCCTAAGAAACTGGGCATATAAGGAGCATACCTCAACATAATAAAAGCCATATACTACAGACCCACAGCTAGTATCACACTAAATGGGGAAAGACTGAAAACCTTTCCTGTAAGATCTGGAATGTTACAAGGCTGCCCACTTTCACCACTGCTATTCAGTACACGACTGGAAGTCCTAGCTAGAGTAATCAGACAGGGGATGGATATAAAGCATCCAAGTTGAAATGGAAAAAGTCAAATTATCCTTGCTTGCAGATGATATAATCCTATATTTGGGAAACCCTAAAGGCTTTACCAGGAAAATTTTATTTGGTGGTCCTATTCCACAAAGTAGAAATGCTCTCAGGATCTCTATCAACTCATCTTGCTAAAGTATTATCTTTGGTGTATACCTCATGATCACATCTATCAATATGCTAACGCCAATTAAATGATTTCTAAATACATAAACTCCTACTTGTAATCTCCTCAATTTAATTATTCATATTTCACATTTACAAGGCCTCCTCAGTATCCCCACAAAGTCTTGAATAATGCCTTACACAAAACAGTAAGTACTAAGAAGCGTTTCTTGAATATTTTACGTCTCTTGAAAATGAAAGCAAATATCTTTATCTCCAGGAACTAGACCTTCAATCATGATGCAGATTGAGACATCATCATCAAAGTAGACATTGTTACTAATTATGTATTTTCCCTTATTTTTTCCTAGGATGCTCACTATCGACAGTTTTATGAATCAATTTCTTCAAAAGATTTGTGATCCTTGAGAGAAAATTCAGAAAACAATATAATTTTGAATATTTTTCAGTAGTTACATTGTATTTTTTCTTCAATAACACAAGTTCAAATTAATTTATCTTTTGGCACCTAAAATGGTATAAATCTGTCAGTGATGAGAAGGGTGTGAAACATTTGGACATAAATGATTTATTCCTGTTGTGTCCTCTGTAATGGTGAGAACTTGTCATTGATAGGTCTGAAGTGAAAATCACCAGTGGTGGCTGCAGGACTGCTGTCTGTTAAGTTTTGTAGTTGCATTTTTTTGTGAGTTGTATGAAAGATGGATTTTGCTATCTATGTGTTATATTAGTTCAATATTTTGTGATCTCAAACGCTCTAAGAGCTTTGCCTATTGTAGGAGTCTCAATAAAATTTAGATGTTGCCAGTTATTAAAAACTCTCTAGAAAATATATTTTTAAAATGTGTATATCAACACATGTAAATTAAAATCAGAATATTTTTGTCATTATTACTTTATTCTCCTGTTTGGCAATCATAACGTTTGGTTTACTTAAAGTAATAATATAAACACATAAGAGATAGAACCTTACCGGCAAGGAATATCCTGGAAATAAAATCTAAGACACCAAAATCTCAGTTCATTGAGCCAAGGTATGATTTGGCTTTTGATTATGGCAATACTAGATATGATTCTTATTTTTCGGTAAGAAAAACACATTTAGGGTGGGTATCTTAGTCCATTTTTTGCTGCTGTAACAGAATACCACAGACTTGTTAATTAATAAAGAAGGAAAATGTATTTTTTATAGTTCTGGAGGTTGGAAAGACCAAGATTAAGACAGCAGCAGCATGTGAGAACTTTTTCCTGTGCCATCTCATAGGGGAAAATTAGAAAGTGAAAGAGGGAAAGAAAGAAAGAGAGAAAAGGAGACTGAACTTGCCCTTTTATAAGGATTCCAGAACCACCATAATGCCACTAATCTGCTCATGAAGGAGGAGCTCTCGTGGCCTAATCACCACTTCAAAGTCCACTCTTAATATTGCTACAATGACAATTAAATTTTAACACAAGTTTTGGGGAGAACAAATATTTCATCCGTAGCAGTGGATTTTCTTCATCTTTCCTTCTTCCCCCATAAAAGGAGAATTGTCTCATTTGATTTGAAACACAATTTTATGAGAATAATTTCAAAGGAGCCCTTATTTCTTCTGCAAATATTATGTCAGATGCTGCCACCTTCTTGTCTTCTTTGTGGCATGGGCATGGTAGCGTGCAATGTGCTTTCTGGCATCAGTGCATGCCTGTGCTCTGCTCTTGATGCCACTAAACGCTATCTTGAGTAGCCTCCATTGAACGAGTAACCAAAGGCAATCTCACTTACCCCAAGTAGCAGATGGCATTATTAGGGTTATTACATCTTAAAATTTGGGTTCTTGGTTCACTAGCTCAAATGAAATAATTTGGCCTACGGGCCAAATTCCAGCAATGCCCCTACCTGGGTGCATTGTAATAAATTGAACAAAACTACAACACTTGGGCTTTTCATATCATGACGTGCTTCGTTACCTACTAACTTCCATGGTCTCTCAGTGGTAAAGGACAACTATTTATAAGCATTACCTTCTCATTTTTCAAGTTTGAGGGAAAAGGCAAACTCATGCTATCAACCACCTGCTCCCCTTACCCTCTGAAGACAGCTGAGCGTCCAAACAACCTAGCTAGGCAGTTTTGCTGATGCCACATTCATTAAGCAACCACTTATGTACATCACAACTCCAGGCCTTGACCAGCTAAAATTTCCCGGTACATGCTGCTAAATTTGGTAATGAACTGCTCACTTTAGCTTAAAGTGGTACAAACTGCATTTGTACATGTTTCCCTGCTAATATGTTACCTATAGTCCCCCAAAATTGCTGATATAATAGGTTTATGAAATGAAATAGAACAAGTAGCTGCATAATAACCTGAGAGGTATAATGGAAATATTAACAAACTAACAAACAGCCATTCAAACAGGGTTTTATCTCCAAATAACATTTTTAGGAGAGGAAGCATGGCTAATACGAATAGCTAACACTAATAACATACCAGCTAATGTACTAAGCATCTTTAGCACAATATTCCAATTAATTCTTCCAATAAATAAACCAATGAGATAGGGTCTTTTGTTTTTCCCATTTTATAAATACTTGAACTTTGGTAAAGTCAAATATTATGCTCAAAGTCATATGCTTTACAAATAGCAAATCTTGCCAGGACTTTGGCATTTGGTCTTTTGACTCTTAAATCCCTATGCCTGTTACTTCTCAACTTTGCTGCTCTTCTTTCATTTCTTTGGATTTTCTCACAATACCTAACGTGAAGCCAATTCAGATCTGGCTTTCAGTTACTATTAGTTGAATTTCATTTATTGAAAACTCAGTTCAACAATTGTAACATGAAGCTTATGGGGAAATTATAAAGGATTTGAGATAATTGCTTTCATCTTCTGAGGAAAGGGAGTCCTCTTAAAGGGTTCTCATATTTGATTTGTCCTGTTTATACGTGTATAGTATCTCATTTACTTCCAAAGAAATGTAACATGTTAAGACATTTTGGTAACTGCTTCCTCTTAGTCAGTGATTTTAAAACAGATACAGCTTAATGCTCAACTCTCCTCCATTTCCAACACTGAGAGAACATTAGGAAATATGCCTAAAATTATACCATGAGATATTTAGATTACAGGTAATAAAGGATTTTCTGAACATGAAAATGGCGAATGGTGAAAAACTAAATGGTAAACTGAGGTTGACAATGAGGTAGGTCTTTAATAACAGGAGTGATCCTTATGACTTCCATGTGCGACTTCCATAAGCCAAATGTGCACATAGTAACATGGCATTTAAAGATTTCTGTTGGCTTCTGGCGGTGAGATCCTATCTGTCCACATCCTTCAGATGGGACCTGGAAGAAAATAACTTGCTAACTAGCTAATATTCATTGCATACTAATTTTATACTAAGCATATATTCGGCAAAAGATAAGCCATGATGAGCAAAATAGACCTAACTCCTGCCCTTACAAGGCTTAGAACAGTGGGTAACTGGGGCAAAAATAATACTTTTTTAAAATGTGGAGATTATTAAAGGGAAAAAAATTTTTAAATCTTACTATATAATAAGGTAAGCCTTCATCATATTTTTAAATTATAACCAGAATAAATTAATCTCTTTATGACTAGACAATCTCTTTCTCATAAACAGGCTTCTGTGTCAGTTCAAAACAAACATCAACAACACATTGTGGTATTAAACAATGTCTGGCCAGTTCTTCAGTTCTGACTTTATGAATGTAAGATGTTATTCTATTGGCATGTGTAGAAAGGGGATAGTCCATGTCAAAGGAAACTTGCCCCTGGCATATTTTGTAAGGCAAAGGTTTATTGTGTAAGACCATATCATTTCCAAAAGCTGCCCTCTGTATAATGCAATCAATATTGTTTAATTAAAGGATGACAGTATTCATTCTAATTAACCAAAAATGCTTACTCATTAGTTTGTAGTTCATATTTGTTCCCAGAGACAGGATGATTTAGTGATTGTAATCCTACTCTCAGTATATGGAATAGAGATGCCTATTTGAAAAATGCTAACTCTGGCACTCTGGTTTTGAGTTGTCTTTGCATTTGTGATGAATGAACAATACTGTGTGTATAAATATAATTTTATAATAATACGTTATTTAAATATGCGTCCTAAATGTGCGAACATGGGATTTTGGAGAACTGAATTTTAAATGCTGGGATCATTCTATTACTAAAAGTATTGGTACCACCATCAATATATTTTTTATTTTAGATAATCTGTCGAAAGCTCTGTGCATAGTTCTGTGGTCTGACATTTCTTAAGCATAGGCTCTCAGAAGTAGGTTGGATCTAATTTGTCTCCTGCAGAGTTTATATTAAGATATAGAAATATGTTTAGGTAATAAACTCAGGGGTCTTGTTTGTTTTTATTTAGTCAGGTAAGGACTGATGATCATGATTAAGTGCTGGTAGTAAAAGACAATACAGTGCTTTTATTGATTGTCTGAAAGTTATATATATACAAAAGCCCTTCCTAAAATGATGGAAACAAAGGGAAAAGGAAGTATTAAAATGAGCTAAACGTCTATTTTTTACAAGGAATGGAACTCAGTATGTTGTTATTATGATCTTATTTCATTCTCACAAAACCCAGGAATAAAATGTACATTTAGCCCCGTTTTGTTTATATAAAAACAGAGCTTCAGATTTAGAGCTTAAAGGGCTTGACCAAAATTGTAGAGATATTAAATTTTGATTTGCAACAGTATCTAATTGATGCTAGACAACCCCTTTCTTTTTTCTTTCAGGACGCTGCCATTGAAACCAGGCTCAAAATCAAAGTACATAGTATTTCTGCATCTGGCCAAGAAGGAGACAAGCAATGGGCACTAGACATCCTCCTTTGTGGACATCCATGTAAGTCATTTTAACTATAAAAGGGAACTAGACAGGAATGACTCTTATTACCATTAATAGCTGACATTTATTAAGTACTAATGTGCTAAGTGCTTTTCAAAATGTTTTATGTATTTTAATGAATTTATTCCTCATAGAGCTGTTATAAAGCAGGTACTATCATTATCACCATTTTAAGAAAAAAAAAAACCTGAGAGTAAAATGATCTATTTTTACCGACATATTTTATGCCTACAAAATCCAAACAACTACAGTTTAAAGCTGTTTGAATTAATAAATTTCTAATATGATTGCACATAAGAATACACAAAAGTCAAAGGTGATTTTTTATTAAAGAAGAGTATATAAAAATCAAAGGTTATTTTTTTATTAAAGTAAAAAACCAAGAAAATAGACATGGAGAAAAATCTATTCAGAGCAGTGAGAAAGACAATACATATTTAACAGTGAATGAGATGAGACAGGAGAATTGCTTGAACCAGGGAGGCAGAGGTTGCAGTGAGCCGAGATCGCACCACTGCACTCCAACCTGGCACCTGGTGCCTGGCGACAGAGAGATACTGTCTCAAAAATAAATAAATAAATAAATAAAAATAAATAAATTTATTAAAGCATCTAAAATATTTATGTTCATGGATGAGAATATTTAAATGTGTATTCTGTCAAATTTAATATACACATTTAGTTATCTACCAATTAGAAAGGAGATTTTCTAGGGAAGAAATATTATCTTTAAAATATATCAAATTATTTTAAACGTATTTAAAATCACTCAAAGATTTGGAAGAAAAAAGACTGAAGAACAACCAATAAATATATGCAAAGCAGAAAGGAAAATGAAAAGGAACTTGCTTTGCCTAATATTGAAACATTTTATAAATACATTACAATCAAATTAATAATATACAGGCCTGGGAATCAGCAGAAAACAACAGCAATAACAGGAACAACAAAATATGAAATAATGCAACACAATAGGACTCCAGAAATTATTTTTATGTATTTGAGTACTTAAAATATGATTGAGATAGTATTTCAACTCAATGGGAAAATGAAGACTTGTTTAATAAATGATCATCTATCAAAATAAAATAAAATTGTATACCTATTTCATTTCATGCACAATCCTAAATTCTAGGTTTTATAGATCTGTGTAGATACATTATGTTCAAAGAAAATCTAGATCACACATATCATCTAACATGGAAGGTATTTTCTTGAACAAACACAAAAGTTAGAATCTGTAATAAAAAATATCCATATTTATGTGTATTAAATTAAAACTTTATATGATAAAAGATGTCATAAGCAAAATCAATAGATGATTGAAAAGGTTTGGGGAGGGGAACATCATACACTGGGCCCTGTCAGTGGGTAGGGGGCTGAGGGGGGATAGCAGGGAGTGGGGAGCTAGAGGAGGGTAGCATTAGGAGAAATACCTAATGTAGATGATGGGGTGATGGATGCAGCAAACTGCCATGGCACGTGTGTACCTATGTAACAAACCTGCACATTCTGCACATGTACTCCAAAACTTAGAGTATAATAGTGAAGAAAAAGGTTTGGAAAGCATTTTTGCAACCTAGATGGTACATTAAAACACAAATATCTATAACACAGATAAAGCTATAACAAATTAGCAAGGTAACAACTTAAAAAGATTACCTAATATTAGATAATTCAAACCATCAATATTAAATACCCAAATATATATATATATAAAATTGTATGTATATGTGTATCTGTGTATGTATATATATTCACATGTTCACACACTAGTATTCAAGAATATGCAAAGTAATGCAATAAAAGGACAACGAAAATAATATTACTCTGATATCCATGGATTCTTCAAAATATGCGACTTCATATATTTTATTTTTTTATCTTTAAAATCAATTTATTTTTAAAAATATTTTTGTTAATGTTATTTTAATTGACAAATCATAATTAAATACATTTATGGATACAATGATGTTTTCATACACACATGCATATATATACATATATGAAATGTGGAATAATTAAACCAGATAATTAATATAATCATCACCTTGTTTCCCTAAAAGTTTTTTATGGTACCACATTTGCAATCGACTCTTAGTTGTTTTGAAATATGCAGTATGTATTTATTAACTATAGTCACCTTGCTGTGCAATAGATCCCAAACTTATTCCTTTTATTTGAGACTCTGTACTCTTTGATCAACAATGCCCCATTCCCTCCCTCCCTCCTCCTAATCCTCCAGTCTCTGGTAACCATCATTCTACTCTGTACTTCTATGAGTTTAACTTTTTTAGATTTCACATGAGATCATGTGGCAATTGTCTTTCTGTGCCTGGCTTATTTCTCATAGCATAATGGCCTCCAGGTTCATCTCTGTTATTGCAAATGACATAATTCTTTTTTACAAAGGTAAATATTATAAGAACAAGTTGTTTTGTTAATGGTATAAAAATCCAGTTTTATTCTTTTGCATGTGGACAGACAATTTTCCCCAAATACTATTTATTGAAGGGACTGTATTTCCCAATTGTGTGATCTTGATACGTTTGTGAAAAATCAATTGATCATAAGTGTGTGGATTTATTTCTAGATTTTCTATCCTGTTCTGTTGGTCAGTGTGTCTGTTTTCATGCCACAACCATTCAGTATTTATTATAATTGCTTTAATATGTTTTGAAGTCTGGCAGTGTGGTTCTATCAGCTTTGCTCCTTTTGCTCAAGATTGTTTTGTTATTTGAGCTCTTTTGAGGTTCTGGACAAATTTAAGAACTTTTAAAAATTTTTCTGTGAAAAATAACATTGGAATTTTGATAGGGGTTACATTAAATTTTTAGATCTCTGAGTAATATATTTATTTCACAATATGAATTATTTCAATCCATCATCATGGAGTATCTTTTCATTTATTTATTATTTAAAAATTATTTTATCAATGTTTTATGGTTTTCAGCATACAAGTCTTTCACTTCCTTGGTTAACTTTATAGTTAAGTATTTTATTTTATATTAGTTGTATTTGTAAATGAAATTGTTGCTTAATTTCCTGTTCAGATAGTTTGTTATTGGTATACAGAAACACTACTGATTTTTCTATGTTGATTTTGTATTCTGCAAATTTACTGAATGCCATTTCTAACAGTTTTTGATAGTCTTTAGGATTTTCTGCATATCAGATTATGTCATCTGAAAATAGAGATAATTTTTCTTTTCCCTTTCTTATTGGGATGGCTTTCATTATGTTTTATTTTATTTTTGCCTAATTGCCCTGGATAGGACTTTCAGTAATCTGTCAAAAAGAAGTGGCAACAGTGGATAGCCTTGTCTTTTTCCTTGATCTAAAAGGAAATGCTTTTAATTTTCACTGTTGAGGATGATTTTGGCTTCAGGTTTATTGTATATGATTTTTATTGTATTGAGGTACATTCCCTTTGCACCTGATATGTTAAGAGTTTTGATTGTGAAGAAATGTTGAATTCTGTCAAGTGCTTTTTCTGCTTTTATTTAGATAATTGTATTTTTATCCTTTATTTTGTTAATGTGATGTATCAAATTTATTGATTGGAGTATGTTGAACCATCTTTTTATCCCAAGGATAAACCCTTCATAATCATGGTGAATGATTTCTTCAAAATGTTTATTAATTTGGTTTGCTAATTTTGTTGGAGATTGTCCATGAGGAATTTCAATCTGCAGTTGTATAATTTTTTCTTGTAGTTTTGGTTTTGGTTTCAGAGTGATGAACTGGCTTTAAACCTGACAGAAATAAGCAATGGGGAAAAGATTCCCTAATTCATAAATGGTGCTAGGAAAACTGGCTAGCCATATGCAGATGAAACTGGACCCCTTCTTTACACCTTATACAAAAATTAACTCAAGATGGATTAAAGACTTAGACATAAGACCTAACACCATAAAAACCCTAGAAGAAAACCTAGGTAGTACCATTCAGGGCACATGTATGGGCAAAGACTTCATGAATAAAACACCAAAAGCAGTGGCAACAAAAGCAAAATTGACAAATGGGATCCACTTAAACTAAAGAGCTTTTGCACAGCAAAAGAGCCTATCATCAGAGTGAATAGGCAACCTATAGAATGGGAGAAAATTTTTGCAGTCTATCCATCTGACAAAGTACTAATATCCAGAATCTACAAGGACCATAAATAAATTTATAGGAAAAAAACAAACAACCCTATCAAAAAGTGGGTGAAGGATATGAACAGACACTTCTCAAAAGAAGACATTATGCAGCCAACAAACATATGAAAAAATTCTCATCGTCACTGGTCATTAGAGAAATGCAAATCAAAACCACAATGAGATACCATCTCACACCAGTTAGAATAGCAATCATTAAAATGTGGCACATGTACACCATGGAATTAGTTCAACAATTGTGGAATACAGTGTGGCAATTCCTCAAGGATCTAGAACCAGAAACATCTTTTGACCTGGCAATCCCATTATTGGGTATACACCCAAAAGATTAAAAATCATTCTACTATAAAGTCACATGCACATGTATGCTTGCAGTACTATTCACAATAGCAAAGGCTTGGAACCAACCCAAAAGGCCATCAATAATAGACTGGCTAAAGAAAATGTGACACATATACACCATGGAATACTATGCAGCCATAAAAAAGTGTGAGTTCATGTTCTTTGCAGGGACATGGATGAAGCTGGAAACCATCATTCTCAGAAAACTGACACAGGAACAGAAAACCAAACACCACATGTTCTCATTCATAAGTGGGAGTTGAACAATGAGAACACATGGACACAGGGAGGGGAACATCATACATGGGGGTCTGTTGTGGGGTGGGGGACTAGGCAAGGGATAGCATTAGGAGAAATACTTAATGTAGGTGATGGGCTGATGGGTGCAGCAAACCAACATTGCACATGTATACCTATGTAACAAACCTGCATGTTCTGCATATGTATCCCAGAACTTACAGTATCATAATAAATATGAGGTTGGAAGTATTTTCCCCACTTTGATTTTATGAAAGAATTTGGGAAGAATTGGTATTTGTTCTTTAAATGTTTAGTAGACTTTAGCAGTAAGCTATCTGTTGTAGGACTTTTGTTAGATGGAAGATTTATTACTGATTCACTCTCTTTAGTCATTACTGGTCTGTTTCTATTTCCTCTTTATTTATAATTCAGTATGTGTAGGCTGTATCTATGAAGTTATCCATTTCTTCTAGAGTTGTCAATTTGTTGGCATATGATTTGTCATAGTAGGTTCTTCTGATTTATGTATTTTTGTGGACCATGTGTAATGTCTCCTCTTTTCTTTCTTTCTTCCTTCCTTCCTTCCTTTCTTTCTTTTTCTTTTCTTGCTTTCTTTCTTTTTCTTTTCTTTCTTCTCTCTCTCTTTCTCTCTCTCTCTCTTTCTCTCACTCTCTCTTTCTCTTGCTCTTTCTTTCTTTCTTTCTTTTTTGGAGGGGGCTGGTCAAGGTCTTGCTCTGTCAGCCAGGCTGGAGTGCAGTGGTATGGTCACGGCTCACTGCAGCCTCAACCTCCTGGAATCAAGCCATTCGCTCACTTCAGCCTCTTGAGTAACTGGAAACATAAGCACATGCCATTACATGTGATAGATATTATAATTTTTTGTAGAGATGGGGTCTCTCTATGTTGTCCAGGTAAGCCTCGTACTCCTGGGCTTAGGCTATCCTCCTACTTTGGCCTCCTGAAGCACTGGGATTACAGGCATGAGCCACCGTGTCCAGCCTTTCATTTTGATACTATTTATTAGAGTCTTCTCTCTTTTTTCTTAGTAAGTCTAGCTAAGAGTTTGTCTGTCTTTTAAAAATCCAACTCTCAGTTTCACTGATTTTTTAAATATTCTTTTTCTAATCATTTTTTTTCATTTACTTCTTCTCTAATCTTTTATTTCCTTCTTTCTTTTAACTTTGGGCTTAGTATTTTTTTCTAGTTCCTTGAATTATAAAATTAGATTGTTTGAGATTATTCTTTTTGATATAGGCATTTGTCACTGTAAAATTTCCCTTGTAGGACTGCTTTTGCTACAAGCCATAAACGTTGGTATGTTGAGTTTCCACATTAATTTGCCCAGGTTTTTTTTTTTAATTTTCCTTTTAATTTATATGACCCATTAGTGTTAAGAGGCATGTTGTTTTAATTTTCATATATTTGTGTATCTTTCAAGATTTCTTCCATTATTGATCTCTAGTTTCATACCATTGTAATTCAAAGATACTTGTTATTTCAACCTTCTTAAATTTAAGACTTGTTTGTTTTCTAACATGTGATTTACCATGAAGAATGTTCCAAATGTGCTTGAAAAGAAAGTTTATTCTACAATTGCTGTATGGAATGCTCTGCATATCTGCTAGGACCATTTGGTCTAAAGTTTAAGTCCAGTGTTTCCTCATTGACTTTTCTGTCTGGGTAATTTGTCTATTGTTGAAAGTGCAATACTGAGTCCCCTAATATTATTGTATGACAATTTATCTCTTTCTTCAGACCATTTGATAATTACTTGATGTATTATGTGCTTTAACATTGGGTGCATATACATTTACAGTAGTTTTAGTCTCTTGGTGAATGTATCCCATTATAATTATTTAATAATCTTCTTTGTCTCTGATTATAGTTTGTTTTTTGCTTTACAGTCTGTTTTGTCTGATAGTAGCATAGCTACTTCTTCTCTTTCACTTTCTATTTGTGTGTAATATCTTCTTTTAATCCATTCACTTTCAATCTATGTGTATCCTTGTTAGTAAAGTCATTCTCTTATAGGAAGCATATAGTTGAATCTTTCTTATTTTAAATGTATTCAGCCAATCTGTGTCTTTTTATTGGAGAATTTATTTGCGTTCAAGGTAATTATTGGTAGATAAGATATTGCTACTATCATTTAGTAATTTGTTTTCTTGGTTTTTTGTTGGATCTTTGTTTCTTTCTTCCTCTTTTGTTGTCTTTCTGTAGTAAAAGAAAAGAACATCTGCAAAGATGTTCTTTTATTCCTTTTATTTTATATTTTATTCCTTTATTTTATATTTCATGCAACTAAACTAAATAAGTTTTTTATATTTTGTGCAACCAAATTAAATGTTTTTACATTGTAATTACCATGAAGCTTACATATCATGTCTTTGTAACAGGCTAAGAACAAGCCATTTTAAGCTAATAACAACTTAACTTTAATCATATATAAGAATTCTACACTTCCACTTTTCCCCATCTTTTATAATTTTGATATCAAAATTTACATATTTTTGGCTAATTTGTATTTCTTAATCCTATGTGACTACAATCATTTTTAATAACTTTGTCTTTTATCTCTCATAGTAGGGGTAATACTGCTTTATGTATCACCCTTATGCTATTTAAGAATTCAGAGTGTGATTATGTATTATTAATAACATTGAGTTTTTTACTCTCATCTGATTTTTGTTATTAATTAGCAGCCTTTTATTAGAGCTTAAATCATTCACTTTAGCAATTAATGAGATGTAGATATTGTGGTGATGAGCCCCATTAGCTTTTGTTTGTCTGGAGAACTTTTACTTCTCCCTTATTTCTGAAGTCCAGCTTTGCCAGGTCAAGTATTCTTGGTTAGAAGTTCATTTTTTTCTTTACCACTTTGAATATATCCTCCTGCTTTCCTGGGCAGTGAAGTTTCTGCTTAGAAATTACCGAAAGTCATACTGGGGCTACTTCAAATGTGGTAAGTTTGTTATCACTTGCTGCTTTCAGTATTCTTTCTTTGTCTTTGATTTTTAAAGTAATTTTATTATAATGTGTCTTGTTGAACCCCTCATTGAGTTGAATTTGATTAGAGGCCTCAGATCTTTCTGTATGTGGATGTTGTTATCTTTTCCTAGGTTTGGAAAACTTTCAGCCATCATTTCCCTAAATATGCTTTCTGAGACTATTCATCTCTCTTTTCCTTCTTTAATTCATATTATTTAAAGCTTAGACAGTTAGATAGTATTCCATAATTTCCACAGACTTTTTTATTCTTTGTGTTCCTCCCTGAACTGCATAATATCAAATATTCTGTGTTTGAATTTACTAACTTTTTCTTCTGCTTGACAAAGTCTGCTATTAACACTTCCTGGTGAAGCTGCTGGTTTTTTACCTCTAGAACTTTTTGTTTCTATTTTTCATCAAATTAATTTTGTTCATCAGTTATTTTGCAAATTAATTTTTCATCCATATTTTCCTGGATATTTCTAAACCTCTTTAAGAGAGTAATTCTGACTTTTTCATCCGTCATTTTATAGATCTCCATTTCTTCTTAAGATCCTTATTGAAGTTTTATTAGGGTTTTCTTGGTGGTGTCATATTTTCCTGATTTTTCAAAATCCTTGTGTCCTTGTGCTGGTGCCTGCACTTTGGAGGAGACAACCATCATTTTTGGTCTTTGCAGATGTTCTTTGGTGATAATAGACATTCACTATTTTGTCTAGCCAGGAATTCTGGATGGACCAGCTGGTAGTGACCACAAACAGGCAGACCTTGGTGTTGATCTTGCCAGCTGAACTGGGTTGCTTCTTGTGCTCTCAAGTCAGATGGTACTTCTAGCTATGTTCCACAATCCAGTGAGATCACTAGTTGGACTTTCAGTCTGGCAGAGCTGCTGGTTTGGCTCCATAATAATCTGTGATCAAGCAGGGTTATAGGTAGTCTTCTTTTGCTAGCCAATACAGTTTGAAATCTGTAGTTAGGCAGAGATACACGTTTGGTTTCAAGGCTGTGTGAGGTCTCTGGTGTTAGTGCCTGGCTACATGGGGTGGACAGGACCAGAGCCCATGCTCCGTGGATATGCAGGAACTTGAGCTTTCCTCCTAACTTAGAATATATTTTAAAACAGCACCAAGGCTTGATGAGATCTGTCACTTAGCCGCTGATATTGGGTAGACCCAGATGTTACCTTCCTGGGTAAAATCTAATCTGCACTTGTCTTTGGGCCTGGGGCTGGCTCAATGAACTTACTATGACTTTTTTGGATCACCTATTTACTAGAAGGGTTGGGCAGGGTCAGATGCTCTCTTCATAGGTAAATGATAATTTGATATTTTTCCTGGCCAGAGGGAAGCTTAAAGAGAGTACTTCATCTTATAGAAAAGCTGGCTAGTGACTTCAATCTGACAGATATGTGGATCACTCTTCCTTCAGCATAAGGCTGTTGGCTAGTCTCTCTTTTATGGCTTCCCTGTTAGTAGAAATGAAGAGAAACCATCAATATTAATGCTCTGTTCACTATGAGCATCATTCCCATTATTATTTTATAACTGATGTTTTAGTCCTGCTGGTACTCCCAATGTTTCATATAGAATGAGACAGGAGTGAGCCTCCTGTGAAGAATTTCATAATGATGGGGAAGCTCAATGTCTGCTCCAACTTTCATTTCCCAATGTAAAAATTATCAGCCCAGGGAAATCCTCTGTGTGTGGCGCTGTGCTGGCTAGTGGGATGGGTAATGCAGTCAAAGAGAAAAGATCCTTGTACCCTTTGAATGCAGCATTTATCTGTTCTAAAATCCAAGACAGTATCTTAGCCTCACTCCTGAGTTTTTGGGTGTTCATGAAAGTGTTCTCTCATGTGGATAATTGCTAGTTAGATTTCTGTGTAAATGGAGGGGAAAAGGGAAGTCAAGTTAGACATCTACTATCTCATTTTGCTGATATCATTTGCAACTTTCTATTTTCAAAGAAGGATTTGAACCTTTAGAATTTTAAATCATAATCCTCTGCCTAAGCAAAAAGACAGTATTTATTTTGGTATGCTTTGTTCCCTGTCTCACATAGATGAGAATGTTAGCCTCTGTTTACAGAAAAAAAAAAAAATACCATGATAGACTGAATTTTAGTATTTTGCTAACTTGTTCAGAGTTAGTATAAGAAATGGACAGCGCTACCTAATTTCAAACTATACTACAAGTCTACAATAATCAAAACAGCATGGTACTGGTACTAAAACAGAGATATAGACCGATGGAACAAACAGAGGCCCTGGAGGCAATGCCACACATCTACAACCATCTGATCTTTGACAAACCTCACAAAAACAAGCAACGAGGAAAGGATTCCCTGTTTAATAAATGGCGTTGACAAAACTGGCTAGAAGTGTGCAGAAGACAGAAACTGGACCCCTTCCTGACACCTTACACTAAAATTAACTCCAGATGGATTAAAGACTTCAACATAAGACCTAACACCATAAAAACCCCAGAAGAAAACCTAGGCAAAACCATTCAGGGCATAGGCAAGGACTTCATGACTAAAACACCAAAAGCATTGGCAACAAAAGCCAAAATAGACAAATGGGACCTAATTAAACTCCAGAGCTTCTGTACAGCAAAGGAAACAGTCATTAGAGTGAACCAGCAACCAACAGAATGGGAAAATATTTTTGCCATCTACCCATCTGACAAAGGGCTAATATCCAGAATCTACAAAAAACTAAAAGAGATTTACAAGAAAAAAACGAACCCATCTAAAAGTGGGGAAAGGACATGAACAAACACTTTTCAAAAGAAGACGTATATGAGGCCAACAAACATGAAAAAATGCTCATCATCACTGGTTATTAGAGAAATGCAAATCAAAACCACATTGAGATACCATCTCACACCAGTTAGAATGGTGATCATTAAAAATTCAGGAGACAACAGATGCTGGAGGGGATGTGGAGAAATAGGAACACTTTTACACTGTTGTTGAGAGTGTAAACTAGTTCAACCATTGTGGAAGACAATGTGGTGCTTCCTCAAGGACCTAGAAATAGAAATTCCATTTGACCCAGCAATCCCATTACTTGGTATATACCCAAAGGATTATAAATCGTTCTATTATAAAGACACATGCACACGTATGTTTATAGCAGCACTGTTTACAATAGTGAAGACCTGGAACTAACCCAAGTGCCCATCAACTATAGACTGGACAAGGAAAATGTGGCACATAAACAACATGGAATGCTATGCAGCCATAAAAAATGATGAGTTCGTATCCTTTGTAGGGACATGGATGAATCTAGAAGCCATCATTCTCAGCAAACTGACAAAGAAACAGAAAATCAGACACCGCATTTTCTCACTCATAAGCGGATGTTGAACAATGAGAACACAGGGACACAGAGTGGAGCATCACACACTGGGATCTTTTGGGGAGCCAAGGGAGGAACAGCAGGGGGTTAGGGTGGTCGGGAGGGATAACATGGGGAGAGATGCCAGATGTGAGTGACAGCGGGATGGAGGCAGCAAACCACATTGCCATGTGTGTACCTATGCAACAATCCTGCATGATCTGCACATGTACCCCAGAACCTGAAGTACCATAAAAAAAAAAAACAAGAAAGGAGGGGGAAAGAAATGGACAGTATTGATATCAAGCCAAAAAATATATATATTTAAGATGTTTAACCTGAGATGTGGCCTTCAATGTAAAAAGTTCTATGGAGAGCTGATAATAGGCTGCAATGATTATTACATGTAAAAAGTTTACAATATTGACAAAAATAGCACGAAAATGATAAAATTTTACATTGTACAGAGAGGTAAAATAAAAGTTTAGTGGCTCTTAAATGCATGTTGAAGATCAGTTTGAGATAATAGTAGAATGAACACATTTTATTTTAACTTACTGATTACTTACTTGGAGTATAAAGAGAGCATAGGAAAACTGGAGTGTCACATTGACTATATTTATTTGCAACTCAGATTCTTTGCAGAAGGAGTAATCTAGAAAAGAAGTGAATACAGTTATCAGGATGAGGATATATAGTTGCCTTCCTTGAACAGTTTATGAATAAGACCTTGTATATTTGAGTCTCTAAAAAGACAGAGATTTAGGAAAACAATTGATGTGCATGGCAGTAGTATCGTCTTAATTTGTCTTAAATTTGTATTTATTTCTTCTAAATACATAAGAAGTTGGGAAATTGAAATCATTATGAATATGCCACAAGCCTGGTCCTTGAATGTTAGAAAATATATAAAATTAAACACTAAAACATGGAATACAGTTGGTCTGGAAGAAAGATAATGAAGATAACTTAAGCAAAGTCTGAAGATTTATGAACAGTCATTAAAAGGAGTGTGGTTACCAGCTGTTCTACATGTCCAGAGAGACGAGAACAAGAAGTCCCTAACTGCAAGGGTAATTAGACACACGAATAGGTTGCTGGAGAAAAGACTGTGGAATTTCCTTTTAGGGAGAGGTTTCTGAAATAAGATGGTTATCTTTTTTGGGGATTGCTTAGAAACAGGAGGATGATCTATATGACCTCTTTTAGATCTCCTCAAGTCCAATAAATTTATCCGTATGTATTTGTCTCTCCTTGAGTCCAAACTGAATTTATCTTTATAAGCATAGCTTTAGAATGCCACTGCTTTATGAAATGTTTTCAGTGATGTAAATGCTGATTTAAGTCCAGACATTGCTATAAAAATAACAGTGAAGAAATGTTTAGAAAGGCAGTTGGGACAGGTTAGCAAGTGCATGTCAGTGCTGTTGTTTAAAATGATGTTGAAATTCCAGGGTGTATAAATAAGAGAATTTTCTATAGAAACTGTGAGACAATTCTCTATACATAGAAGCTATCAGGCACTTACTGTACTGTTATGACAGCTGAGGGTCTCACAACTTCAGTGTAATGTGGGAAGCTTGGAGTAGCTCCAACAGAATGTAGAAACAAATGATCAGAGTGTTAGCAGAAAGCTTATTTAAAAGTAAAAAGATTAGGGGCAGAGCAATTTTAAATGAAGAAATCATTTTGTTTTCTTTATTTTGTCTTTATTAGGTATATTTGTTGCTACTTTTGTTTATTAAAGAAACTTGTATGAAACTTAAATCTTAAAAGGTTTCCATAGATGTAAATTTTAAACAATGGATATTTAAAACCATGAATACCATAAGATTGATTAAATCATGTGTTCATGTTTAATCATTGATTTTTCTATTCTTATGCACTATCTTATCTATGCTTCTTTTTTCATTTCTCTTCTTCCTAGAAAATCACATCGTCTGGTAGGTTTTGATTTGAATTCATTATCTTTCTCCCCAAAGTGAAAGGGTGAATTCTAAAATGTTGTCCAAGATTTCTTCCTCCTGATTTAAACACTGTGTCTAATCTCCTCCCCTTCAGCATGAGAATTACTTGTAAACAATGGGATATCCCTTCTGCAATCATGTTACCTTGCACAGTAGAAGTGATGTAATTACGTTTACTAATCAGTAGAGTTAGTCAAAAAAAGATTATTATTGGTGAGCCTGACATAATTATCTGTGAGAAAAGTGAGAGCTATTCAATGCGGCAGCAGACACACTCCTGATGGCCTTGAAGAAGCAAACTGCTCTAGGAGCTCAGAGCGTTCCCTAGTTGACAACAAGAGAACAAAGTCATAATATGGCTTCAAGAAAATGAATTGTACCAACAACATAAAGGAGCTTGTTAATGATTTTTTTTTCCTACCCAATCCTCAAGATGAGAATACAGCTAGCCAACATATTAATTTCAGCCTTGTGAGATTCTGAACAGAGAACTAAGCTAAAATATGCCATACTCCTGACCTACAAAAATATGAGATCATAAACTTGAATTCTTTTTATCTAAATTGTGCTAATTTGTTACATAACAATAGAAAAACCAATATACCAACTATTCATTACTTTATGCTCCTTTTGACTTGATAAAGTGTCTCTATCCACATAAGCCCATGAATCAGCTTTGACTGCCGTCACAGACTTCTAGTTTCCCTCATTCCTCTATCTTATGAGCAAGCAGGAACTGATTATTTTTATTCTTAAAAATCTCTAAGACAACTATTCAGTATCTTCCAGGTCAAGCTTCGTTACTTGAATTACTTTGAAAGTTTTTTACCTGGTTTCTCTATCTCTAGTTTTGCCTTCTTTGAATAATTTATCCTCATGGCTGTCAGAGTAAACTTTCTGATATAGACATCTGTCCACAGCATGTTGTTGCATATATCCTTTATGATATGTTCAAAGTTCAAAATTTTTACCATAACATATGAAGCATTTTAGGATTGCATCCTGGGCTGTCTTTCTGACTTCAGCTATTCAAAACATTTTCATGACATTTTGATCTACTTTCTATTCTCTGAGCAAGCAAGATTTTGGTATTGTCTTCATACTTCTCAGAGCCTGGAGTTTTCATTCCATCAGAATTCCCATTGCTTGGCTTATACTCATTCTTCAACAGACCAGTTAAATGTCACCACTTTTGGAAATGTATTCCTGATTCCCAGACTCACTTTTGTCCCTTTTCTATACAGGCTGCATAGTCTTTATCATGATTTAGCTGATTTCTTTGTCTATCTTCTTCATTAGATTGAGAAACTCTTGATGTCTGAAAGCTTAGCTCATCTTTATATCTTATTATTTTGCACAGGGTTCAACATGTGCAAGGAGCCAATATGTGCTTATTTTATAAGTTAGAATCAGCTATCTTACTAATGAAAAGAATCAAATTACTTTGATCTAAACAAAATAAGGATTTATATTTTTTTCATGTAAGTATCTAGAAGAAGGCAATGAAAAGAAAGTTGAAAGCACTTCCAATGGGCAAATTAGGAGAGCCTTAGATGTCAGACTGGTTAAACATTCCCCAAAATGGTGATGTTTGATGTGTCTGTTCAAGAATGTATAGGAACAAGCCAAGCAAACAAAATTCTTATGGAACAATAATCTAAAATTTTGAGTTTTCTTTGTCCCAGACATAAATCACTTATATTTTTATAAGATACAAATTATCTGCAACCTGTCCATCTTCTAAAAGTTAGCATCTAATGTTTTAGAGTCCAGGATGAAATAAATAATATATAGTTAGTTAAGTAGTTATCTTACTCTGCAGTGCAATATTTTAGTGGATTGTTTTTAGAAAAAGCCCTAGTATGTCATCTAAGATATACCATAATGTTTTTACCTTCTTTCCAAGTTTGGAATTTTTAAAAATGGAATAACTATTCTCTTCTCTAATTTATTGCTGATCTGAAAAAAGAAAATTCATGTTCTCACAATGGAATAAAGGAGGAAAAATACTGAGCTGGTATTTTACTTCTGGTGGTAGCTTCTTTCTTTTCCTCTTCTTTAATTGCTATATTCGTCTGTTCTCATGCTGCTAATAAAGGCATACTCAAGACTGAGTAATTTATAAAGAAAAGAGATTTAATTGAATCACAGTTCTGCATGGCTGGTAGGCTACAGGAAATGTATAATCATGGAGAGAGGTGAAGGAGAAGCAAGGCACCTTCTTCACAAGGCAGCAGGAAGGAGAAGTGCAAGCAGGGGAAGTGTCAGATGCTTACAAAATCATCAGATCTTGTGAGACTCACTCATGAGAACAGCATGGGGAAACCACATCTGTTATTCAGTTGCCTTCACCTGGTACCATCCTCGATACATGGGGATTATGGGGATTAGAATTCAAGGTGAGATTTGGGTGGGGACACAATGACAAACCATATAATTCCACCCCTGGCCCCTCCCAAATCTCATGCCCTCACATTTAAAAACACAATCATGCTCTCCCAGCAGTCCTCCACAGTCACAACTGATTCCACCATTAACCCAAAAGTCCAAGTTCAAAGTTTTATCTGAGAGAAAGCAAGTCCCTTCCGCCTATGAGGCTGTAAAATTAAAAGCAAGATAGTTACTTCCTAGATACAATGGGGATACAGGCATTGGGCAAATACACATATTTTAAATGGGGAAATTGGCCAAAGGGGCTACAGGCCCCTTGCAAGTTCAGAATCCAGTAGAGCAGTCATTAAACCTTAAAGTTCCAGAATGATCTTCTTTGACGCCATGTCTCACATCCAGGTCATGCTGATGCAAGAGATGTGTTCCCATAGCTTTGGGTAGCTCCACCTCTATGGCTTTGCAGAGTATAGCTCTGCTTGAGGCTGCTTTCATAGGCTGGTGTTGAGTGTCTGCAGCTTTTACAGGCACATGTTGTAAGCTGTTGTTAGATCTACCATACTGGGTTCTGGAGGACTGTGGCCCTCTCTTACAGCTCCACTAGGCAGTGCCCTAGAGGGGACTCTGTATAGAATTTCCAACCCCACATTACCCTTTATCACCTCCCTAGCAGAGGTTCTCCATGAGGGCTCTACCCCTGCAGCAAACTTCTGTGTACCCACAGGTCCAACACTACCTGGAAGCTGTCAAGGCATGGTTCTTGCAACCTCTAAAGCAATGACCTGAGCTGTACATTGGCCCCTTTTAGCCACAACTGGAGCTGAAGCAGCTCGCAGTCAAGACACCATGTTACCAGGCTGCACAGAGCAAAGGGGCCCTAGGTCTGCCCCAGGAATCTATATTTCTCTTCTAGGCCTCCAGACCTGTGAGGGGAGGGGCTTCTGTAAAGGTCTCTGACATGCCCTGGGGACATTTGCCCCATTGTCTTGGTGATTAACATTGGGCTCCTAGTTACCTACACAAATTTTTGCAGCTGGCTTGAATTTCTTCCCAGAAAATGGGTTTTTCTTTTCTATTGTGTCAGGCTAAAAATTTTCCCAACTTTTGAACTCTGCTTCCTCTCGAATCCTTCACTGCTTAAAAATTTATTCCACCAGATATCCTAACTCATTTATCTCAGGTTCAAAGTTTCATGAATCTCTAGGGCAGAGGCAAAATGCTAGCAGTCTCTTTGCTAAAACATAGCAAGAATGACCTTTATTCTTGTTCCAATCAAGTTTCTTATCTCCATCTGAGACTACCTCAGCCTGGACCTTATTGTCCATATCACTATCAGCATTTTGGTCAGAGTCATTCAACAAGTCTCTAGGAAGTTCCAAACTTTCCACATCTTCCTGTCTTCTGAGCTTTCCAAGTCTTTAGGTAGTTTCAAACTTTCCCATAGTGTCCTGTCTTTTTCTGGGCCCTCCAAACTTTTCCAGCCTCTGGCTGTTACCCAGCTCCATAGTCACTTCCACATTTCCAGGTATCCTTATAGCAGCATCCCACTCCTGGTACCAATTTACTATATTAGTCCCTTGTCACACTGCTAATAAAAACATAGTTGAGCCTGGGTAATTTATAAAGGAAAGAGGCTTAATTGACTCATCATCTAGTCTGGCTGGCAAGGCCTCAGGAAACTTACAATCATGGAGAAAGGCAAAGTTGAAAACAATGTACCTTCTTCAAAAGGTGGCGAGAAGGACAAGTGTAAGCAGGGGAAATGCCAGACACTTACAAGACCATCAGATCTCATGAGACTCGCTCATTAGCACAAGAACAGCATGGAGGAAACTGCCCCATGCTTTAGTTACTTCCACCTGGTCCTACCCTTGCCATGTGAGGATCATGGGGATTACAATTCAAGGTACGATTTAGGTGGGGATACAGAGTTGAACCATATCAGTTGCACTGTATCTCAATCCTGGAAGGTTTAATTCTGCATTTTTCCATTCCCATTTATGAATAAGTTCATAGTTGAAACTCGGTAGAACTAGAGGCTAGTTGAATCACAGAAATTAAAGGAAGAGGTAGGCAAATTCTTATAAGCAAACAAACGACTAAGGTACATTGATAAATTGGGCTTATTATCCCTTAAGTACCAAGAACCTGGGGAGCTAATGTCCATGAATCAGCATCTATGCATTTCTCATTAATTCTTTACATCTCCCCTATCCTTACATATATATTCATTTCATTATTTAATATTATTTGTGACTTAAATTATTTTGTTTTATTCTAAACATAGTGAATTATACCTATAATTTGTGTCAATAATAGAGACTCCAATTAATAATCCTCTGTCACCAACAAATTTGTGTATCTTTTTTTTCCGTAGACACTCTTGAATCTCAAATAAATTCCTCCTAATAGGTGCTGGTCAGAGTTCTAATATGAAACAAGAAAAATAATAGATTATTCTAATTTTATATTTTAAGTTATAGAAAACACGTTGAGTCTTTGAAAAATTTCTCTTCTTCTTGACAATCTTTAATTCTAATTATATCCAGTCTCATCTTTCTAGTATAGTTTCAGATAAAGATATAAAATATGCTCATAACTTTAAAGCTAATCATTATACAGAAAGCAATTTTCAAAGCAAATTTGACAACTTGAATTCCCATATCTGTTCTGCTAGCAACAGCCAGAGTACTTGTCTTCTTTTCTGAGTGTTGGGTAAGCAGAAATTTATCCATTTCCTCTTCTGTAAATTGAGAGATTTTGGAGTATATAAACAGAAGTCAAGTTTATTCAATGAATTTTTTAGACTAAAAATATTGTTTATTGTCACATCTACTAGAGAAAATTTGACTCATTCACATATAGTCATTCCTTAGTTCACTCATCTATAGAAAAACTCTCTGTTGATAATGTCACTTTATTGCTTGCTCCATCATAGTATACTGGAAAAAGAACACATTCAAGAGTCAAGTTATCATATATTTGCATTTCATTTTTTTAATGTATTGGCTTGATGGCCATGGGTCAGTCACTTAATTTCTGTGTGGATCTCTAAAATGGTGATGGTCCTTTCCTCCCAGATAGGTTCTGATGATTAAATGAGATAACTCATGTAAAGTGGCAGCATATATTATGCCAGTTTTCTTCTCCGTTTGAACTTAATTTATCTCAACCATCACTTTCTTAAATTTTCTGCTCCAGGAATTTCTCATATTCTTTTTTGTTTTAGTATAAAACATGTTTACTTTTTCATTGTCTTTGATGAAAATGCTGTTCTAGTCTATTTAGCATTATGTTATTTTCATATCAAATTTACTGTTCTCTTTAGAAAGACTGACAAAACCATATATCTTCTTCAATATTCTTCATTATGGGGATTTATAATTCAAATGAAGTGCATATTAATAATAAATACTTCTGAATTATCATCAGTCACACTTATGAGTATTATATGCATATATATATATACATATATATATATGTAAATAATTTGACCAACTTTACATTGCATCAGAATGATGAAATTTGGCTTGGATATAAAATTGCAAAGCTTGTTCTGCCATCACCTATGTACTCTTTACACAAATATGAAGGCTGATTCCAGACTAAACATTCCCTGTAACTTGAAGATACTTTTCAGCAGCTTGTGTGAGATACAGTGAACCAGATTAGAAGACTAGAGACCAGGCATGGTGGCTCATGTCTGTAATCCCAGCACTTTGGCAGGACGAGGTGGGCAGATCACAAGGTCAGGAGTTCAAGACCTGGCCAACACGGTGAAACTCCGTCTCCACTAAAAATACAAAAATTAGCTGGGTATGGTGGCACATGCCTGTTATCTCCACTACTTGAGTGGCTGAAGCAGGAGAATTGCTTGAACCAGGACCTGGGAGGTGGAGGTTGCAGTGATCCTAGATAGTGCTACTGCACTCCAGCTTGGGCTACAGAAAAAAAAAAAAAAGAAAAAGAAATCGACCAGAAACCACCAAACCACCTTGTGCCTAGACTTCTTTTACCCCAATTCTGCACCTGTTTCTTATTCCAGTGGCTACTAAAATTTTACGAAATGAGGAGAGAGAGACATCTCTCAGATCTCTTGAAAAAATTGTTCCTGATCCCTTCATGTCTATTCTTTATATGTTAGGTGGAATTAACTCAAAGCTCTCACTGCCAACCTTGAAAGAGGAAGCGAAGCAGTAAGTTTCTCAATGTGGTCTAAAAGCAACATGTATCTCGATTTATATTAAACACTTTATTCCAGGATCACAATGGAAATTCCTACAGTCTCCATGATATAGAGTAGGAGCAATTTCTGAAATAAAGGTCAAAACTGGTAGATATAAATTGTCTCACTGACAGAGGCATTGGCAAGGTAATGCCAAGTATGCAACTTGGAGAAAAAAAATTCAAAAATATTTTATAATTTATTTAGGAAGATGAGTAGCATATGCCTTACTGTTTAGTCTTTACCAAGAGTAACTTTATGGAAAAAAATGAATTGGTTTACTTTCCTGGTGAATGACGTTTAAGTAATTTACTGAAGAAGATGTATTTCTTTTCTGAGTAACACTAATAGAGAACTCTTAAAATATAATTGATTCATGTGTCAATTTTTGCTTTGTAGATTCTAAAATCACCTGCTGAGAGAGGGCAAAGGGCCAGGATACTCATAACTCCTTAGATTATGCTTTTATTCATCCATGGTAGCTTTGGTAATCCACTGAGACCTCAGTGATTGAGTATAATAAATAAATAAATATTCAATTTTTAGCTGACGTTAAAACCAGCAGAAAAAAAAATAAATAGAACTTTGATTTTGCCAGTTTATTATTTGATCTGAAAAGAACTAAATAGAACTGAAGGTGAATGATAGCTACAAAATCCACAATAACAATTCTTATAACTCACTTTATCCTTCAACTGTTTCTTTTTATAAAGTTTCTTTTTCTTTCTGATTCTCTTTTCCCTAAATCATTAGGGATATTTTAAAGAATATTCTTAATATTTAAGGCAAGCAATTTTGCCATTTGATAGGATGCAATGTTGGGTTGGCAAATATTTTCATTGCTTTTCTTTATTGAGTAAAGTGAATGCATATTTCTAATGATAATGATCTGTTACTTCTAAAGTTTATTTTATGGAACAAGAAGAATATGTGTGACTTAGAGCTAAGCTCTCCAGAAAATCAAGAGCATGTAGATCTCTATGTAAAGGAGTAGATTCTCTAAGTTCACTGTGCCAGTGCTCTCCTCAATGCACCATAGACCTCTTCTCTTTGTTCTGTGCATTTTCCTACTTACTTTCCTAATTTTAAATGCTTCTTACATTACACTCCTACCTTGTCTCTCTTTTTGGGGTGGTCTTGTGAAATTTATTCAAATGACCAACTATGTAAATGATTTGTCTTGGGAAAGGAAAAATAAAATGTCTGAGAGATCTAAGGTAATCTAGATGTTAGAAAAGAGAAATAATTTGAATGTTTAGGAGTCAAGGGAGAAAATAAAGCTAACTATGGAAAATCATAGGAATTAACAGCAGGACTTAATTAAATAGGCACATGGTCAGTTTGCATGCAATGGTCATCGTGAGGCAACATTAATAGTCTACATATGTCCCAAATTCTATATCCTCAGGCAAACTCTACACATATACACATAGATACAATTGTTGGAAATACATGGATAGAATAAGTATTTATTTTACTATAATGATTACAGAATGGATCGTAGAATGTAATCAGGCATGGAAGGAGGTGGGGGCATGAGTGGTGGGCGCATTAGGGAAAGTGGCTGGAAGGGGATGTCTGATAAGTAGCTTTTAGACTTTATACAATATTAATGTGAATAGTGGCTAAGATGGAGAACAGGAAAAGTTTTTCAGCTAAGGTGGTTAAGAAAATGAGAGATAGGGAAGAGAAAAATAAACACTGAATTTTGAGCTTATAGGAATCCAGTTTTTGATCATCTAGAAATATTTTAAGCAATGGCCAAGGTTAATTTTGACTTTGTAATTTTTCTTCTTAGAATAAGTTTTAGAGGTTGCTAAGCTCCCCCATCTACCTAATTCTATCTTCAGTGGCTTCTCCTAGTCTAGGATCTATGATCTAATAATTTTTATTACTTTCTATACTTTCTTAGATTTATACTTTTAAAAATTATTTGATTGTGCTCTAAATTACTTTTGATAGAAAACCATTATTTACTTTTGGAATTAGGCAGATAATATGATAATAATCAGCAATAAATAAACATTTCTGGAAAATACTGTACTGACAATCATTAACAAACAGTGACTTTTTTTTTTTCTCAATGCATAGTAACAATAGTAGTCATCAGATTTTGGTGGCAGAACATCTGAATTAACAAGAAGATTTTGGTTATCAGAGTCCTGTGAAAAATCAATGATGGACTAAAAATTTACTCTACTATGCTATTATGCCAATTAACTGTGTTTTGCTTGCTTTCTCTTTGTCTTCTGGCAATATTTTTAAGATATCATCCTTAGAAAAGTCACCAAATCCCAATGACAGATTTTTATTGCCTACTAACATTGTTCCTCACTTCTCATATGTTTTTTTTCTAGTTTCCTTTATGTTCTAATGCATTTATCTTCTCTGATTCCTAGAATTATCTTCCCAGGATTCTGGGCATCCAATCTTGTCTCCTGTCTAGACTGTTGTTTTACTTACACTTTTATCTGGCTTTAATGGTCAAGTCTCTGCTTTAAGAACAGGTTACTTTCCACACCTTTTTATATTTTTACCTTTGCTGAGTCACTCAAGAATCACCTTCTGTTATATGTTTTGGCAAAACTTTTTATGTATCTTTGATATTACTTGAGTTCTTAGAAAATCTTACTCCCAGTCCTTGCCTATCTCATTTCCTTCTTTAACTGGTCAGTTGATAACCATTAGCAATGTCAGTGAAATATTCATTTAATATCCTCCATAGCATCTGACAGTTGCCCATTTCCTCCATTACTGCAAGTTTAAGCAGTTTGATCAACTTGTATTTAGTGCCCTCTAAGTGACATGGATTTGTTGAGACACGTATTCTAAATGTAGCTCTTAAAATTTCCTACTTATGTGGGTTTTGTCTTCTCTATCTGTAAATGCGGTTTTCTCCAAGGCAATTATCATTAGGCTTCTTCACTGCTGCATTCCTTTGACACGAGAGGTGCTTGGCACCTTGTAGGGATTTTATGAACTCCACACATTGGTGCCAGAATGTTGGAATTCATGAGCCCTATACGTTGGGCACCAGAATGTAGGTAGCCAGCCCTACATCACCCGTGGGTACCCCGAGTTCAGTGGCAACAGAGGAATGAAGATAGATTAAGAGAGACAGTGGGACCAGGGGGCCATCACTTAATACTCTGGAGGAGGCAGTGAAGGCCCCAAGCTCTGATCATTCACACTATTTATTGATTACAATCACTTTGATCTACAGGGTAGTAATGGAGTTATGGTGGAGTGAATCAGTGAGCCAGAAGTGAATCAGTGAGCCAGAACTTGTATGTCATTCTAAGAATTGATAACAGTGGCAGTTTGGGAGTTTCACAAAACAAGCACATGTGGTTATCTTTAGTTTGTGATCTATGTACAGCGGATAGAACGTGAGCCTTACAAGGAGCGTACAAGTCTGGCTACATCATAGTGCTACGAAGGGGTTTACGTCCTTGAGCACAATATTTATAGTAACAGAGCCGAGGTCACCCTGCGTCGGAACATGAGGCATGGAGAGGCCTTCCTCCTCAGAGGCCTCCTGTGGCCTTCCGCAGTTTGTTGTTCCTTGTTTATGTGTTGCTCATAACCAATTTATATAGGCACTCTGTAAGTCCTTTCTCCTTTGCTGCTTTTCCCAACAGCACCTAATAGGTGCCCAAGGAATATTTATCTAACAAACTAACAAATGATTAGGTACTAGAGAAATAAAAAAATACTTGGCCCTGTCATCAATAATTTTACAATCTAGTGAGGAATATGCTTATAGCAATGAATGATATCAATATAATTTGGCAAATATGATGTTAGATAAATAAATAAAAAATGTTCCATGAGAGCAGAGATACTCTTATTTGTGTTATCTGGGAAGAATTTCAGGGGGTGGTTGCATCATTTATTCACTCAACAAATACAGTTAAGCTCTTTCTGTGTTCCAGGCACTGTACTAGGTGCTGAGAGTACAACAGTACAAGTCGTAACAAAGACTTTTTGAAAAGTTTTTACTCCTCTAAAAAATGAATAAGTGATTACATACTAATGAGAAGATAAATAGTAAATGAGTAAATACATTGAACACAAACATTTCAGGTAAGTCTCACTTAGAACAAAAAGCTAGAGTCATCTAATACTCTTTGCTTTCCATTTTTCTTCAGTTTAAATCTATCAGTAATTCATATTGGTGACGTCTTTCAACTATATTCTGAATCTACACTTTTCTACAATTTCATAATGACCACCTTAATCGAGATAATCTTAAGCTCTTTCTCTAGGTACTTTCACTTGCTATTTACTTCCTTCTTCTTGAAATTTACTTCTCTTCTTCTCAGATGTGCCTTTTCTGTCATTCTCTTGAAAATATACTCTAACCTAGCACTGGATAACACATTACGGTATTTGGCTTAGTGTTTTTCATAGTTCCCATTTTGACTTCCCTAGAGTAATGCAATAACTTAAAAATGCATAACACCTGCTTCTTGATCACCACTATCACCACCCCTGACTCCAGCTGTCATCTTCTGTCAACTGCCAGACAACAATAAATTATCCACACAGGAGCCAAGGTAAGTATTTAAGATGTAAAATCAGATAACTTGACTCCAGGCACAAACAGGATTCTGAAACATCTCAACTCGAGAAAGAAGAGCAAGGAACAGAAAATAGAAAAAAAAAAAAATTTAGAAAAAAAAAAAAAAAACAGCCATGAATTGCAGACAGAAATGCTGTTGTGAACTGGTATGTATCTGTGGTGGAGAAAGGTGGATGGAGGGAGAGGCAGTGCCAATGCAGATTGATGGAGAGAGTGATGCCATTGTCTTGGAAGAGGAAACAGTCCAGTTAGGCTAGGGGAGGGGAGATGTTGGCATTCTGCATTTGTTTACCTCTACCATTCCTGCTCTCCATTTTTCTTTCTAATAAACCATGTCTACATCTACACCTGCTTACACAGGTCTCTTGTCCATGTATTCCCAAGAGATAAATCAGGGTATCTCAGAGGCCTGTGCTTGTGAGAAGCTGTGAAAAAACTGCTGGCAAATTACTGACCTGGTAATAATTTCTTCTCTAACTACCCCTTTCCAAATTATTAAGACTGAAGCATTACAATTTAAACAGCACCTTCTCCTAATAATAGTGTTTTTCTACAGGGCAGAGTGAAGATTTGACATAAGAAAATGTTTTATGAGGTGGAGAATTATTAATTTTGGTTTTCTGATTTTGGTGAGCTCAAAATCAGATTGAGTTCCCCAAAGCTCATTGATGAACCCTCACTTCTATTCCCTGCACTGGTTATAATAAACATACAATGGTTTTGAATTTTTAAGCCAACTTTTTATGTTTGAATATAATGGAATAGCCTCTCCACCCACACAAGTTACTGAATATAAGAAAATTTGAACTTAGAATATGAGGGCTTAAAATATTTTAGGCACACAAGGTCTCAGAATTTTTGTTGGACAAACATCTACATTTAAAATGTTTTAGAATTAAATTCTTAAAAATGAAGAACAACTTAGTATAATTATGAAAAGACATATGAAGTATAAGTTATCAAAAATGAGTAAAATGTAGCATTCTCTTAAAAATTATAGAGAATCAAAGGAAAAGAAAAAAGTTAATATTGGTACAGAATAAAATGTACATTTAATACAAACATATATCAATATATTCTTTAAATATGAAGTATATAGAAATAAATTTAACAAAAATTGTTGAAGATTTCTACAGATAAATGTATAAATTTTCTTAAGAGATATTGCAATAGACCTAAATACATGGAGAGACATACCATGTTCATTGAATGGAAGACAATATAATAAAGATCTTAGCTTTTCCCAAATTGATTTATCAATAAATCCAATAAAAATCTCAACTATTTTTGTATTTTTCATGAAACTTGATGATACTAAAATTTATAAAGAGAATTAAGATCAAGACTACCTGGGACATTTCTGAAGAAGAAAAGCAGGGAGAGAGGACTTGACATATCAGATATCAGTATTTATTATGAAATTATGTCAACATAATGTGGTGTTAGAAAAAAGATGAAAAAGTGGCCAAAGAAACAGAAAGCCCAGAATCAAACCCACGTGTCATGAAATTTTGGTATACAAGAGAGGTAGCATGAAAAAGCAGTGTAGAAAGTATTGTTCAATAAATGAAACTGGCAAAAGTGATAATGAATATGGAATAAGATAAAATTAGATCTAATTCATCAACTATTTGAAAAGGTAAACACCAGATGAGCAAATAACTTCAGTATTACATAATAAATTTTTAACACTTACAGAAACTATAGGTGGATATACTTTAAAACCAGATAAAAACAGATAAGAATAAAAGACATTGATGAAACCTTTAAAATTAAGAAGTTTTATTAATCTACAGGTAACTTAGGAGTTGGAGAAGATATGGACCCATAGGATTTCTCAAACATTGTTGTGAGAAATGTAAACTGGTGCAACCATATTGGAAAATAGTCTGGCATTATCTCTTGAAATTGAATATCACATATCCTGTAACTCAGCAATTCTACTCTTAGGTATAGACTCAGGAGGAGCCCTTGCACATAATTAACAGGAAATAGGAATATAAGAATGTATGTTGCAGAACTGTGCACAACAGTAACATGCTGTAATAATCAAATGATCCTCCAGAGGATAATGGATGATATATTCACACAATGAAATATTATATAGCTATCAGAAAAACTATGTATAGTGACAAGGATGACTTTTTAAAATCAATTAAGATACAAGTTTCAAAGTATTTCAATCATGACATAACTATTATATGGGTAAAAACAATGAATCTAAAATGTATACATACACGTTAGGAGTACATAGAGATGGCAAAGGACAGGGAGTAGTTGAAAACATGGGATTCAAGATAGTGGGGTCTGCGTAGGGGTTGACAGCATGGAACATGAATTGATGATGGAGTCCATGGTTTTGTCAAGGTTTTAACACTTATTTTGAATGGTTAATTTATGGTTATTTATATCATTACAAAGAAATCATTAAATAATTATATAAAAGTAGGTACTGCAGGAAACTATGCAAGATTATGTTATGAACCCAAATTATAGTTAATCCAAATTAGGATCAATCATTTTTATATATCAGCTCATGTCACTAGTCTCTGTTTAATTGTCCATACTGCCTGTGATTTATCAAAAAAAAGTTTGAAGTAGTTGAAGTGATAATGTGGCCAACATTTTGGTGCTTTGAATCACCTTTCTTTCAGCTTACCTCTGAATTCAGCATCAGGTTTGATGGACAATTCTCAGATATGATACCAGCATATTTGAATAAAATTTTAGTCTCTCTGCTTTATTTTCCTTGGGGCTTTCTTAAAAAACAGGGAGGTCTTTCACCAGGATACAGGTAAAACAGGAGAATTAGTACCCATAGGACAACCTTCAACCTTTGGTAGATGGGAGTTTAGAGATAAATGTCCAGTCTTCTTTCTTTCAGACAAAATATTATGACTCTTATTCTACACTATTTCTCAAGGAATCTCCAGAAGATTTAAATCCCATGAGCCCCAGATGCTATCAGATTGGTAAAACACATTTGTCCACATTTCCTTTTTCCTTATTTATCTCTTTTCCTTATTTATTCCTCCTCCTTCTTCTCCTTCCCCTTCCCCCCTTCTCCTTCTCCTTGTCCTCCTCCTCCTCCTCCTTCTTCTTCTTTCTTCTTTCTTCTTTCTTCTTCTCCCTCTTCTTCTTCTTTCAATAGCTACTGGGTAAATTACCTGCATGCAAATCATTGTCTCAGTCTCTTTTTATGGGGAACTCAAACTAACCCAGTAAGTGTAGTGTTGGATATGGAAGTGGGGATTATCCTTGCTAGGTTAGTTATAGGAAACCTCTCTGATATTTTGATGAAAATACCAAACCAAATGATGAGTGTGGGGGAAAGAAAGCATTTCCTGTTAGAGAGCACAGGAAATGCAAAAATCCTTCAGAGGGAAAGAGATTGAATGTTCAAGGCACAGAAAAGGCCAGAGAGGTTGGTGCATTGTGAACTAGTGAGGATGATGAAGTTGGAGAAGCAGGGAAGGACTGGAATGTGTAGAGCTTTGTATTCCACATCAATGAGTTTGAATTTAATTTCAGCTATCATCTGAGGCAAAGAAGTAATATAGCTGGGACCAGTGATATGAAATGAGTATTAACAGTGAAGACCTTAAAAATAAAATGACGTAAATGGATTTGAGATATATTTTGAGGTAGATCTGATACCACTTACTGATGAATTAGCTATGGTGGGTGAGGGAAAGGGAAACAGCAAAGGAAATACATATGTTTAAGGCTTAAATAAGAGGTGTATATGGATGATACAGGCTAATATAGAACAGAATAGAAAAGAAATAGATTAAGGTAGATGGTAAGAATCAAGAGTTGTTTCTGAACATTTTACTACTTTCAGTGTCTGTTATGTGTCTTAAAGAACTGTGAGTCCATTAGCCTGGAGCTTAGTAAATAGTCAGTGTCAGACATATGGATCTGAGTTACCATCATTTTGTATTAACCATATTTTTAGTTCCTGTAACCTAATGCTTTAAAATCTACAAAATGGTTACTAGCTCTTCTCAAGTAAACCCTGGTTCGCCCTAAAACTTCTGGAGACATTAAGCAACCCTAAATTTTATGCTTTAACAGTCACAGTGAACCTGGATTTCTTGGGAGTACGACTTTCAAACATAGCTAGCCAACTGTAAGCTCGTTTACTCTGTCTTGGCCATTCCTTCCCTTGGAAATTATAATAAACACACTTGCCCACAGTTCCACATTCTCCCTCTGCCACGCATCTGTCTCACGTGCTCTTCTCAGGAAGTCTTGCACTGAGTAACAAAACGGAGCCTTCTGGTTTCTTCTGTTTTTTGTATGGCTTCATCATAGCTAATCTATGGTAATATGGTTAAAACACATTTGAAGCTAAATTCAGTTATATCTGAATTACCCAATGTCCTTCTTGAACAACTCTTTTTTATTAAATAAATACAGGGATATAGAACATAATACAATAAATTATATTTACCATTTAATAAATCCACAATGAGTGCATATGTTACGTTAGAAAATGTAGTACCTTTTGAATACCAAAGTGGGGACAAAAGCAAGATCCATGGCCTGGAACACCTCATAGATTATTTACTGACAGCCTCAACACAACATAATCCTGTCTAGTGGGTCTTTCTGCAGAAAAAGTCAGATTTCATGTGAGTCAGACATGGTTTGTGGGTGTCCATGGAACTTCAAAGTTGTCACAACCCTATTTTTCTCTCCATCAGGTTGCCTCATTCTATGGGCTTCAGTCTTCGTTTCTCTGCCTAACTTCAATTTTTCCATGAGGACTGCTAAGTGAATTTTGCAACTTCAATTGGAACTTTAGTTTGATTGACTAAGACCATCTTTACCTAACCCTTTGCAGGTTTCTCTACTTGGGAATGAGAACTTCTTCCTTGTAAATGATAACTATTTACTGGTGGCCACTTGTCAATTTCTACTGAATATATGACTTCTCTTTAACTCTATTGTCACTATTCTGGCTGAAGCTACAGTCTTGTCTTAAATAGACCAATGCCATAGCCTGTTTTTCAGCCTCTCCATTTCTCATCTTGCACCCCTTCAATCAGTCTTTACAATACAGCCAGAGGAATGAGCAGAAATCAATCAATATATTTGTCATTCCCTCTCTTACAATTTTTTCCTGACTTTCTATTAAGATGAAAATACTTCACATGATTCTTCTCATGGTCTATGAGGCCTTAAATGATCTGAACCTGATTTTTTAGCCTCAAGTTATGCCTCACTGCTCATATCTTCTGCTTGTGTTTCAACCATAATAATCTTACATTTCTTTAAACGCTTCCTATTCCCTTGTGCCATAGAACCTTTGCATGTGCCATACCCTGTGTTTGGAATACTTTCCTCCACCTCCCCACCTCCAATCAATCAATGAATTAATTAACTTCCACTCTTCTTTCAGATATGTGGGACAGAACTGAAAAGGTGCTCATTAAATGAGTGTATTCTTCCTCAGAACATAGTTTAAATTCATCTTCCCATCTCTCTGCATTTAGAGTAGAACCATAAAATTAATTTTCCCCAACAGAAAGTGAGTGGAAGTTGTGTGCCACTCTGGTCAGAGGCACCTCAGAGTGTGTGTGTGTTCTTCCTATGCTGTGTCCCTTTCCCCTTTGTGGGAGCCACTATGGAAGGTGGCAGGGGGAGTAGCTAGAAGAAGCCTGGCTGCCAGGGAGGCTATTTGGAGGACTGCTGCCCCAAAATAATCCTTCTCAGCAAGGGATGCCCATCTTTGATTTGTGGGAGCTTAGCCACTATTAGTTGGGGTTGTATGTAATAATATTCCTCCTTCTCTCACCCTCATTAATTAAAGAAGTAAATAAAGTTCACAGAGAACTCTATCTGATCCCTCCCCCCCACACACACAAGGCCTAGTTTCTTTCCTATAAATTGTTATAAAATTATTTAACTTCTTCTTATAACAACTATCCCATTTGTCAATTATTCACTTATTTGTATGATTATGAGATTAACATTCATTTCTCCCACTGGACTGTAAGCTTCATGACATCAAGGCTATATATGTTTTTCTTTATCCTTTATCCATTATAAGCATGTAATAAATGTTTGTTGAATGGAATCACTTTAAATGAACTGACCACCTGGAATTATCATTCTGCCTGAATTTAGGCCTGCAAAATTCTGATACAAGCTCTGCTTACTGGATTGTACTTCCTTTCCATGAAGATGGCACAAACAGGTGCTCCAACTGGGCTTTTTATCCAGTAAGTGATGCCCAACTACTCTTTCACAACAGGAATGGTGTCTGGGTATTAAATTTAAATTTCACTCAGTCTTGGCCCCTGCCTCACCTCATAAGTATTACTGAGGCAGAGCCTACCTCATGCCCAGGTCTTCCTTAATTATGAGAGTTTTCAATGCCTGGGATTTCATTACCTAAAATAATACAAAGGCTGCTTCTTTTGACCACCTTATTATCTGCAAGGTTAAAAAGTCTGTAGATCTGAAGTTGTCTGCTTTGGTTTTTCTGTGTTTCTGTGTGTATGTGTGTGTGCATTTTCTCATGTGAATGTGTGTGTGTTCATTTAGGTCCCAAGAAACTTTCACTTTGAAAGGAAGTAAATAATGTCCTTGTAATTTTCTCTCAAGCATGAAAATGTGTAACACAGTTAATTTAGTTGGTTTTCCCATAATTACCATTAGCTAACGTTGAATTCCAATTTCACAATGTCAGCTGCAAACTATTAAGCATGTTACAGTTTTTTTCCTTTAAAATACTATGGTGAATTATTTTCACCCTAAAATATTTATTATATAATATACATGTTTTATTAAGCACCTTGGCTGCAAAGTTAATTTTTACCTTGTATCATTAACATCATCACTACTGGAGTGGCAACACTTTAGCCTAGTGGTATTTTCAGTACTCATATTTTATATAGATGCCAGGCCTTGGCTGAAAAATCATGTAACTGCTCAAGTTTATAGTTCGTATTTTGATTTTCAGTTTTCAGGTATGTTTTCTGCACATTTTCTTTTTGATCTTTGCTGAAGAAAGATATGATATTTTATATGTGTGGAAATCAAATTTCAGGGAAGTATGATATGACTAGAGCAAGGTCATGAAGCTAGTGAAATGCTGAGGCAAAGCTGTTCTTGGAGACTAGTTTTCAAAGACCTCAGAAGAGTTAGCCTTCTTATTTTCCCCAGAAGTCCCAGAATGAGGACTGTATAGAGATGTCCTATGCTCTCTATGCCTGAGTTTCTCTGAGCCCCAAGATCCTGGTTCTGATGTTACAACCCCCATTCTGAGGTTATCCATGATGTTGAGACCAGCACCTCTACTAATGCCAAAGCCATCAGTAGAGTTGATGAGCTTCTCACTAAGCCACGCTTGGTTAGAGCTGTTCTTCCCATTGAATCAATCAGTAGTACTTTTTAAATATCAATCAGTTTGGTATTGTGAAGGGCACATTTACGTAAATATGACCCAGAACCTGACATATAAGAAGCAGATAATTAGAAATAAAATTAGAACATATGAAAAAATGAATAACACAGGCACCCTAACACTTGTAAAATTTTAGACTATATCAAAAAGCAGGAAATGTCGATTGAGACATAGGGAAACAGACGAATTACCCAAAGGTGTAAACAAGCAGTCTAGGACAGAGAGCCAGGCGTCAACCCTCTGCCACACATATGCCTCAGTCCACACTCAGGATAAACAGTGTGAGACTTTAGACAAATAGGCAGCTTCTCACAAGTTCTCTTTGGAAAGTGGGGATAAGGGCTGCTTTAGAGAGAGGCTGACTTCGATGTCACATGGAAAAATATAAGTAATCTCCAATGTGGAGATGGGCATGGAGCTTTCTCATGAGAGAGAAAAGCAAATTCATTTAAGTGCCTATGATACATCAGACAATGATATAAGCATTTTACAAACATTATTTCATGCTATCCTGACAACATTCCAGAAAAAAAGGGATATTGATAAGTATTCTTCACGTCCATGCTTTCTAGTGTAATGGATAGAACATTAAAGGTTGTCTGTTCAGAGTCCATTGTCACCTTGTGAATGTTCTTTAGTAGCAGCTATTAAATCAGAAGACTTTGCCTCTTCTGTTTTCCTCAATAAATATAGACCAGATAATTCACAAACTGTTGAGAAAGAAAAATGAAAAAACAAAATCACAGTCTTTACTTCAGAAAAATTATACTCCAGCAGGGAAACAAAAATAACACAAATAACCATTATAGAATAAGAAAAGGGCCAGGAGAGGGGTGAATGATTGGTGTCAGGCGAGGGCTTGGCTTACCTTCCAATAACCACCCAAGAAGTGCATTATTATGCCCATGTTAAGAAAAAGTAAATTAAATCTTATAAAATTCTGAAAATTACCCCTAAGCAAAGAGCTCACAGAAATAGTTAATCTTCATGCCCAAATCTGAATGACATAAAGCCTATGTTTATCATAGACTAGGTACACAGTACCCAATAAATGGTAACAGTTATCATTACATTGTTGTCTGTAATAATTGCTTAACTGTGTATGCCATTACACACACACAAACAAGCACACATGTGCATGCACACACACACACACACACACACACCCTAATAGCAAATCAGAGAAAGTACTGTTCAGCCACACTAATTTCATTAATCGCTACAAATTTCTTAAAAGAAATAGTTTTGCATACGTTTCCTCTAAGATTCTGATTTCTCATCACATACTTGGTCTTTTTAAGTTTCAATAAAAAAGACAGAGCTGTTTTCAGTGTAAGACTAGCAGTAGAAGAAGGCTAGGAAATAGCAGTGCTGACCTAAATTCTACAGGCTGAATCATACAGTATCTTTAAGTGGCAGCTTTGTTGAAGGTAGGAACTCAACCTCAGCTTGGGTACCTACTGCTTTTTTGCAGCTTTTCTGTGATTTTGGAGTGACTTCCTAGAGTTGAGGTATTAATAGAGGCTGTTTGTCTCTATTTGCCGAAGAGGACTCATTTCTACACACACGTTAAAAAATATGTTTCCTTTAAATAAAATCAACATCAAAACAAAGAAATTGATTTCATGCAAGATCCATACAATTAATCAGAAAATACAACTGCCTACATATGAACATGGCAGCTTATGTTCAAATGAATTTCTGAATAAAAAAATGAGGCACATATTTTATGAGTATTGATATTCTGTCATAAATGTACCCTTTTCTTGATCAGAAGGCACATGTGCCTTTTTACTAAGTGGATGATTGGCTGCACTCGTTTTGGCAGTTTTAGATGGGTTCTAATTTTATTTTGTTTTCCTGGGAACATGAGTCTCAGTACGAGGCAGTGATAGGACTTCCTTTGGGTGGCAGTGTGGAGTGGTAAAAATAGGAATGGGTTGTTTTTTGACGTTTTCGGAAAGAAAATCCTAGCATTGTTCCTCATTTTTGTGTGACTCTCATGAATGTATTAAGAATGTTTCTCACTTTACTCACGTTAAATTATTTAGTTAAAGGATGAATGTGTTTCTGAGTACATCACAGGTATACAACACATTTTCCATCTCTATCCTCTGAGAAGTATACCTCATTAGTATTTCTTTTCTCTTCCTGTACTGTTTTGCGAATTCATGGGAGATTGCAGAAAGCAAAAGACAGAGCATCCCTAAAGAAAAAACTAAAGCAAAATCTCCAAGTTATAGCCTCTTAGTTACAAAGGTGAGTTTTTAAGGGTTGCTTATTAATCCTATCAGAGATCTAAACACTTATGCAGTATGTAGAAATATGTAGAAGTCAGAGGCTCTAGGCCTTTCAAAAGGTGACAGACATATTCTAGAGACTGCACGTTCTGAGACATATATGCAGAGAGACCCACATTCTGAGAGAACATTGCACATGATCTCATTCAATCATCTAATCCATGTGGCTGCATTATTAACCACTTCATATAATTTGCAAAGTCTCATCAGTCACTTTTTTGCCTGATTTCTATGGGTTAGGACTCAATTTAAGAGAAAATAACCAAATAGCCACCTTCGCCTGTCTTCTGAGTGCAAAGGAAACCTGCTACTGAAGCCGACATCTCAGGAGTGAAGGAATCTTGTAAAGTAAGCTGCTTGATTCCTATAATTTAAGCATCTTGTCACAGTGCTACCCAGACCCAGCTCTGCCTAGAGTCACTGATTAGAAGAGGCTAAGCATGCTCAAGGCAGTTGGGTACAGTGTTCTTAATCCACACCTTCAAGCCTTCAGTCACTACTGATGGTGAGTCAGTTCTTTACAGTTCTTAGAGAGAAAGCCACCGTAGCCTGCGGAAATCTGTCCCTGTATCTATTGACTATTGTTCTGTGTTGCTCTATCACAGTTCCACTCGCTTCTACCACAGTAGAGACATGTAGCAGCTTTTTATATATTGTAATATCTGAGTTATCATTTTTTTCTCTGTTTCTCTGCAACAAATTATATAGCATTAGGCAAAATTCATTCATTTATTAAGTTAATTGTTGCCGTATAGGATAGATTTTTAAAATCACCATGCCTAACGATAGAGCTCCATTAATGTTCACAAGATGAACACATCCATGTTACCAGAAAGCAAATGAGAAGCAACTTTCCCAGCACCCTAGTCTTCTCATCCCCTCATCCAAACACTTCTTCTTCCAATGATAACTGCTATCCTTACTTCTAACACAACAGATTAGTTTTGTCTATTTTTAAATTTTGTATGAATGAAATCAAGGACTATGTATTTTTTGTATCTGTCTTCTTTAGCTCAGTGTTTCATTTGGAAGATTTTTTTCGTGCACATACAGCATTGGAGTTTGTTAATTCCATTGTTGTGAATATGCTATCATTTATTTGTCCATTTTACAGTTGGGGTGCATTTTTGTTATTTCCGTTGAGATTACAATGAATAGTGCTTCTATAAACGTTGTTGTACTTGCCTGTTCCTAGACAATTATACTCATTTCTCTTATATTATGAGTAGAACTCCTGGATCAGAGGCTAAGTGTACATTAAGCTTTAGCAGATATTGTCTATGAATTGTACTAATTTCCACTTCTACCTATTTCAGTTTAACAGATTTCTATTGGGAGTTTTACTTTAGGTTCAGTGAGGATTGAAAGCTAAACAATTTTTAAATATTCCTTTAAATAACAGAATATAAAGTTATAAAAATAATGTTTATATAGACAAAAGGAAGACAGTCATTGAAAGGAAAAATTCCCTTTCTCTTTTACTTTCATTGAATACCTAACCAGACATAATCCATTGAGCTGTACATTGCAGAGCTAGATCTCCAGACCATTTGTCAGCACAGTTTTCATATCTTACTTGTCATTATATCCAATTCTTACTACAATGCTATACATGTTGTAGATCATCTTTTGCATGGGTGATAAAATATGTTAAGATGATCAAAAACAGGTCCCTGCTATTAAAAATGTCATAATCTACTGTGATTTGCCATCATCATTCTTCAGTTATAAAGCCAACAATGACATAATAAATATGCACAGAAGGTAGTTATAATAAAAAAATTGGTACTAGCGCACTTTCATCTAATCTATCAATCATTGGAAATTTGTTTATTTATTTATCATCTCTCTGTCACTTATCCGTCTCTCATTTGTCTACCATACATCAAGTTTTATCTTACCTATTTCCAAAAAGAATTTAATGTGGATTATAAAGATTGATTAAAGAGATACATTTGACACTGTATTTGTTTAGAAGATATTGAGAGCAATGCTACATTAAGAGGGAACAATATAGACAAACTCTGGTTAGAAGAGCAGGAGTGATTAAAATCAGAAAAGAAGACATACAAGAGCAAGTATAAACTGACCAGAGTCATAGTCCTGCAGATGTTTGTTCTGATGGAGGTCAGAGCTAAACAAAGGGCAAACAAATATATGTTAAGATTTCCTTAGACATCATTCTCTAATCCTCTATAGTGAAATATACTGTGGTTATTATAAGAGAATACTTCGAGATTAGATAAAAGTCTTTCTGGCTTCACCAATTACCGGCAGTTTATCCTTGATAAAGTCGGGCTTCTCTTTTACATTCTATTATATGAGGATATTACCTACCTTATAGGAGTGCAATATGGATTATAAAATAATACAGGCAAACTACTCAGGACAGTGTCTTCCAGCTCTGTATCCTCTGGTAGAGTTATGTGTTCTCCTTAAAGAAACAGAGACATTGATCCTGTATATTGAATTCTAAGCCTGAGAATATTAAATCATACTATTAAATATTAATCCTTAGACAGTATACCTTGATTAAAAATTAATTTATTTGTTTTACCTTTAAACAAGTTTTTAAGATAATTTCCAAAATTGGCGTTAAGGTATTCTCCTCACTTTGTTCCCCTAATAAATTTTTAGCTATTATATTACTTGATTCACTCACGTTTGGATTCTACCTAGTTATTTATTTATCCAACATCTTAGTTAGACAAAGGCAACTTTAATCCTCTTTGTATTCTTCACCTTCCCTAATAAGTGGTTTATATACTTTTATTAATTTATTAAATACTACTATTTAATTTCTTATGTTATCTAAGTTCAAATCACTTAATCTATTGTTTGTTTTATTAATTAGCCTTGCTGCAATAACGATCTCAAAATCTTAGCCACTGAAAATCCAGAGTACATTTTTATTTTTATTTATTTATTTTTTTTGAGACGGAGTTTCGCTCTTGTTACCCAGGCTGGAGTGCAATGGCGCGATCTCGGCTAACCGCAACCTCTGCCTCCTGGGTTCAGGCAATTCTCCTGCCTCAGACTCCTGAGTAGCTGGTATTACAGGCACGCGCCACCATGCCCAGCTAATTTTTTGTATTTTTAGTAGAGACGGGGTTTCACCATGTTGACCAGGATGGTCTCGATCTCTTGACCTCGTGATCCACCTGCCTCGGCCTCCCAAAGTGCTGGGATTACAGGCGTGAGCCACCGCGCCCGGCCCCACTTTTTTTTTTTGAGACAGGGTCTCACTCTCTCACCCAGGCTGGAGTGCAGTGGCATAATCTTGGCTTACTGCAGCCTCTGCTTCCTGGGCTCAAGTGACTGCCTAAGCCTCCCAAGTAGCTGGGACTATAGGCATGAGCTACCATGTCTGGCTAATTGTTTTTATTTTTTGTAGAGACGGTTTCACCATGTTGTCCAGGCTGGTCTCAAATCTTTAGCTGAAACCATCTGCCTGCTTTGACCTCCTAAAGTTCTGGGATTACAGGCATGAGCCCAGGTTACGGTGGTGAGTCTGCCTCCTTAGAAATATTCCCTGTGTGATTTCATTCCTAGTCTCAGTCTAAAGGAGCATCATCTACCTGAGACAGAAAATGGCAGAGGGAGAAAAGAGAGATAGCCAAAAGGTGAGGTGCCTCTAAAAGCTTGTGTTTTGTAGTGGTGTGTATCTGCCAAAATTCAGTTGGCTAAAATCATGCCACATAGCCAAGCTCAACATTAATGAAGAGGGGATAGAAGCAGGAGGGGGAGGAAGGGGTTGTGGATGTGAGTGGCTATTAAAGCTACACAGCAATAGGTAGGGATTGTAATCTTTTTTAAAAGAAGGAGGGATAGAGAGTGGATAAATGCAGATTCTGAGACTGGGTTATTGGGGGCCTTGGAGATCACTGAGATACTAACTTTACTCTACCCGACATTGTCTCATACTCTAAAAAACTAGTTTTAGAATGGAATCATCAGTGGAATATAGATTGTATTTCTAAGTGATTCACTGACTTTTATTCATCAGCTGAAAACTGGCTGCCTGACAAAGTTCAGCAGTTCTTTCAAAAATTACCATCCTGAAAATGTGGAAAGAAGGCTTTGCTATAGAACTCTAAGATCTAAAACTGCAGAAATTCCTCTCATGGTGTTTTAGTCATTCCAAATCTTGTATTAATTTGCTAGGTCTTACATAACAAAATAGCACAGACTGGGTGATTTAAACAACACTCCTCTGTGTGTACCTCTCTCGGTACCTTTGTATGTCCAAATCTGCTTTTTTTTTATAAGGACAGCAGTCCAATTAGGCTTACCCTAATGGCCTCAGTTTAACGTTATCACTTCTTTAATGATCCTGTGTCAAAATATAGTCACATTCTGAGGTTCTGATGGTTAGCGTTTAAAGACATACATTTAAGGGGAACACAATTCACCTGTCACAGACCTTAACACATTTTTGTTTCCTTTTCAACCTCAGTTTTTAAAGAGCTACACAGAAAAAGCAAAGATACTTTTTACTTATATATGTTTGCTTAACAATTCCATCTATAGATCTATACATAATAGGTAAAATGTGACCTCAGTTTATATATTTTTATTAGCATTGTCCTCTTAAGAAATGTACTTACAGATTTTTAAGATAATAACTTACACTTAAAAACCTCCATGTAGATTGGGACACCTTTTTGAAAGTTAATTGGACAGAAACATTGTTTGGCTGTGTCCCCACTCAAATCCCATCTTGAATTCCCATGTGTTGTGGGAGGTACCTGGTTGGAGGTAATTGAATCATGGGGCAAGTCTTTCCCAGTGATGTTTTCATGATAGTGAATAAGTCTCATGAGATCTTTCCCCGCACAAGCTTTCTCTCTTTGCCTCCCACCAGCCATGTAAGACATGGTTTGTTCCTTTATGACTTTCACCTTCCACCATGATTGTGAGGCCTCCCCAGCCACATAGAATTGTAAGTCCAATAAACCTCTTTCTTTTGTATATTGCCTGATTTCAGCTTATGTCTTTTTAAGCAGCACAAAAATGGACTAATACAGTAAATAGATACCAGGAGTGATGTGCTGCTTAAAAGATACCCAAAAATGTGTACACAACTTTAGAACTGGGTAATAGTCAGAGGTTGGAACAGTTTGGAGGTCTCACAAGAAGAGAGGAAAATGTGGGAAAGTTTGGAACTCCCTAGAGACTTGTTGAATGGCTTAGACCAAAATGCTGATAATCATATAAACAATGAAATCCAGGCTGAGGTAATCTCAGATGGAGATTAGGTACTTGTTGGGAAATGGAGCAAAGGTGATTCTTGTTATGTTTTAGCAAAGAGATTGGTGGGATTCTGCCCCTGCCCTAGAGATTTGTGGAACTACTAACTTGAGAGAGAAGATTTAGGGTATCTGGTGGAAGAAATTTCAAAGCAGCAAAGCATCCAAGAGGTGACTTTGCTGTTAAAGGCATTCCATTCAGTTTTATAAGGGATGAAGAGCTTAAAAGTTCAGGAAATTTGCAGCCTGACAATGTGATAGAAAAGAAAATCCCATTTTCTAAGTGGAAATTCAAGCCAGCTGCAGAAATTTGCATAAGTAAAGAGGAGCAGAATGCTAATCCCCAAGACAATGGGGAAAATATCTTCAGGTCATGTCAGAGGTCTTCAGGCAGCCTCTCCCATCACAGGCCTGGAGGCCTCGGTAGAAATAGTGGTTCTGTGGTCGGGGCTCAGGGTCCCTGTGCTGTGTGCAGACTAGGAACTTGGTGCCCTGTATCCCAGCCACTCCAGCCATGGCTGAAAGTGGCCAACATATAGCTCAGACCATGGCTTGAGAGGGTGCAAGCCCCCAGGCTTGGCAGCTTCCGTGTGGTGTTGAGCCAGCAAGAGCCCAGAAGACTTGGGGTTTGGTATCCTCCACTTAGATTTCAGAGGATGCATGGAAATGCCTAGATGTCCAGGCAGAGGTTTGCTGCAGGGGAAATGCTCTCATGCTCTGCTAGAGCAGTGCAGAAGGGAAATGTGGGATTTGAGCCTCCACGCAGAGTCCTTACTGGGGCATCACCTAGTGGAGCTGTGAGAAGAGGGCATCCGTTCTCCAGAATCCAGAATGGTAGATCCACTGACAGCTTGCATTGTGTGACTGGAAAAGCTGCAGACACTCAATGCCAGCTTGTGAAGGCAGCCAGGAGGTAGGATGTACTCTGCAAAGCCACAGGGGTAGAACTGCACAAGACCATGGGAACCAACCTCTTTCATCAGCGTGACCTAGATGTGAGACATAGAGTCAAAGGAGATCATTTTGGAGCTTTAAGATTTGACTGCCTTGCTGTATTTCAGACTTGCATGGGGGCTGTAGCCCCTTTGTTTTGGCCAGTTTGTCCCATTTGGAATAGCCATATTTACCAAATGCCTGTACCCCCATTGAATCTAGGAAGCAACGAACTTGGCTTTATTTTATAGGCTCACAGGTGGAAAGGACTCCCTTATCACAGATAAGACTTTGGACTATGGACTTTTGAGTTAATGCTGAAATGACTTAAGACTTTTGGGGACTGTTGAGAAGGCATGATTTGTCTTGAAATGTGAGGATATGAGATTTGGGAGGGACCAGGGATGGAATTTTATGGTTTGACTGTGTCCCCACCCATATCTCATCTTGAATTTCCATGTGCTGTGGGAGAGAACCAATGGAGGTAATTAAATCATGGGGACAAGTGTTACCCAGTGCTGTTCTCATGATAATAAGTCTCTTGAGATACGACAGTATTATAAGTGGGGATTTCCCTGCACAAGCTCTGTCTTTGCCTGACACCATCCATGTAAAACATGACTTGCTCCTCCTTGCCTCCCACGTTCTGCTGTGATTGCGAGATCTCCCCAGCCACGTGTAACTGCAAGTCCAGTAAACCTCTTTCTTTTGTAAATTGACTAGTCTTGGTATATCTTTATGAGCAGCATGAAAATGGACTAATACAGGTAGACTGTATCAACTTTGCAAATGTGTATTAAATTAATTAGAAATTCTAATTTTAAGAATGTAGCATATAGAAACAGATTCATATAAGCATAGAGCTTTATATGATAAAAACTGCAGAATTTTTAAAAGTCAAAATTATGAAGTACCAAATAGTAATAGCATTCACTGTAGGAGGAACTTAGCAATTTGTAGTTCAGCTTATGAATGAATACATTTCAGCCTTTGGAAAGAATTAAGAAAACCATGTAAATTGACATGAGGAGAAGCTGATGGCCTGTTGATGCATGAACAAACAAGCAAGTTGCACAATAATATATTATTGGATTTTAACTTGTATGAAAATACAAGAAAGAAATTGATAACAGTTTTATCATTGGTATTACAGGTATTGGTTTGGGAAAATATAAGTGCAGATTTCTACCTCTTCCTTTATGTCATTTTCTATTTTTACATTTTTAAAGTAATAATCATTACTTTTATATTATATATTAAAGATTAAAATTAAAAGGTGATGCTATATTAATCATACTCCTAAGTACTGGCCTGCTTGCATAATTGATTTGAAAATTTCAACTTGAATGTAAATACTTATAGCAGTTTTAATTATAATCACCAAAAACTGCAAACAGCTAAAGGTGTTCTTCAACAAGAGAAATGAATATATAAATGTTGGTGTATCCATACAATTAAATAGTATTCAGTGATAAAAATGAATGAATGCACTATCAAGCCATTAAAAGATGTGATTGGAAGTAAGAAAGTTCTGGGAAGAAAATGCCAACAATTATGGGATGTGTGTCAGAGGAACAACTGAAAGAGCTTATAATCCATTTATGCTGGAGGTTGCAATTTTTTGAATTTTTCATGACTGAAAAATCAGACCTTGGGGATGACCTTGAGCAGTAGGATATAAATAACTCCCACAAGCTTAGCATTCCAACAATGGAACGCTACGCATAAGTGAGTTAATGACCAAAGTGGAAATAATTTTAACAACAAGACAAATTAATTTTGGATTGTAATCCAGAATATAATATAAATATGCCTGACTTCATACTTATATTAGTATGTGATTGAATAAATAAGTAAATAAAGAGGAAGAGACGAATCTGTGCATGAGAGTCCAAATAATTTATGTTCACATTCTGACCATAAGCAGGTAGATTATAATATCCCACGTTGTAAGTGTAGCCTGGCCATAGTGATTCTTTCTACAGAATATGGCATGGACAGTAGCAGAACAAACAAACAAAAGGAGTACCTTTACAAGGAGGTACCTGACAAACACTACCTAAGCCAGATAATCAGGGTCAACACCAAGAGTGATAAATCATGTTGATCATTGATACAGCTGATATAACGTGATCAAAGTAGCACATTACCCCTGTGGTCTACCCCTAAAAACCCATAGCCCCAGTCTGATAATGAAAACCCAATCAGATAACTTATGCTTGATGGGCATCTTACAAAATACCTGACCAATACTCCTGGAAATTGTCGAGGACATCAAAACCAAGAGAAGTCTGAGAAACTGTTAGAACCAAGAGTAGTCCAAGGAGACACAATAACTAGATGTAATATGTAATCCTGGATAGGAGTATGGAACAGTAAGAAGTTACTGTGTTAAAATTAAGAAAATCTTTTAAATGTAATGTTTCAAAAAGACCAGGCTCCATTCACAAGTTAGAACACTTGTAGTCTCAAAAGATACAATATATTTTATTAAACTTTTTGCTTGAAGAGGACATGGAGTTATTAGTGAGACAGTCAGTCCCTCTTCTCCCAGCGCTCAGATATCATCTATCTGTTTTTCAGTTCATGCTGATATGTCAAGAGAATGCCAAGTCATTTTCTCTTGACTGTAGTTCTGCTCAAGATTTTAGCTCATGAGAAAAACAATCTTTACTTTTTGATAAATTGATCATATGTAAAGGGAGTTATGTTCTGTCATTACCCTAGGCAAATATTCTTTGTATTTTTCTTCATCCTCATCATAATTATCCCCCTCTTCATTATCATCATAATTATATGTGTATACATAGTTCTTTAATATACATGTATGTATATATAGTATATATATCTATACATAGTTCTTTATATTTTATAAAGTGTTTTCACCTACCTTTTTTTAAAGAGGCTGACCTTTTTGAAATAATAGGATTACAAGATGTTTTAAAAGCTAGTGAGATTGTATATATGTATGTATATGTGCCCATGTCTATACTCACACATTAAACATTAAATACACCCTATATGCATGTAAATATATCTACATTTATAAATAATACATGCTTACACATACTCATAATTAATATATTATCAATAAGTGTCTCTTATACTCTTTCATTCTTTGGTCCACTTTATATCTCTCATATGAACCTGTGAAGACTTTAATTTCAAAATGACACAGCTAAGCACATTAATTTGAACCAAGGGGTGTTAACATTATTTTAGAAACTGATGTTAGTGTATTACTGACATAGTATTAATAAAGAAAATACCAGAAATAACTGACGTCTCATGTACTGAAAGCTGTTTCTAAATGCACCAGTTAACAGCAATTAAACCTGCTGTTTAGAATGGTTTGATGAAAGACCTGAATTGAATTATTCTGCTCAATTAATTTTAATAAAATTATTTCAATGAGTAAAATTTAAATAATGTGGGATAAATAGAATACTTTTCTCAGACTTTAATGGATATCAAGTGGCATAACATATTTTTCTTTGATGTCTGTTTATTTTCTTCTTTACTAACTACACAGAGGTAAGGTAAAGAGATTGATGGAGTAATGAATTAGCTATAAACAAATATAGATTCATAAAATATTGAGGGTTATCTGACAAGATCCACCTAAATATAAGATTTAGCTAAGAAAATAAGACTTCAGATTTACTTTTCATTGCATGGAGAGGAAGATAAATTAGAAAATGAATTACAAGGAAAATAAACCCAATAAAATTTGCTGAAATGTGGATGGGAGAAATTTTAATTATTACATGAAATTGACATTCTCATTAACATGAAGAACAAGTAACAATGTGTAACTGGGTCTCATGAGACTGGACATAGGTTGTTAGGAACTAATCTTTCTCAGGTCATCTCTCTCTCACACATATGCACACATACACACACACCCCCATACACACCATGGTCTCTCTTACTTCCTCTTTGGAAATAAGAAATCGTTCCTTCCTTCCTTCCTTCTTCCCTCTCTTCCTTCCTCCCTCCCTTCCTTCCTTCCTCCTTCCCTTCCTCCCTCCTTCCCTTCCTCCTTCCCTCTCTTCCTCCCTTCTTTCCTTCCCTCTAGCCCTCCCTTTTCAATTAGCTTGTTTATTGCATTCTCCTGTTTGGAAATCAGTTTCTCTGCTCACTCTTTGTATCATCTTTCCTATAACTATATATTGAATATGGTTATGATTTGTCTTGACATAAACTCTGGTCTCAAGACTACACAGATTTTAATCAATAAAGAAGCATTCCACTATGGGGCTAATACCTTTGTCTTCCATTTAAACTTCCCAAGTGGAAAAATCCACTGTGTCCATGGGTTGTTTATTCTAGCCCGGTCCAGTGAAAACATATAGTCATGTGTGCCGCCCTTTCTGGAAGCTATGTGGGGCAAACAATTGGCCATCATGATCTGGCACATTGCAGACAGCTAATCCAAATCGTTTAGCAATCTACTGTCCACTTCATTTACTAGTCATCATCTGTAATTTGAATGTCTAAATTAAGTTTAATCTATTACAAGTAGTTTTTGAGCACTTGTTATGGATCATCAATCATCACTGTGTTAGACTCTGGAGATTACAAAGCGATCATAAGATATATTAATAGGTTTAAGGGAGTTAAGAAAATAATTGGTGAAGAAACCAACAACGCCTTTGAGTTAATCAATAAACAATTAAATAGTTTATTTTGCAAAATAGAATGTAAGTATGGTAATTAAATGATAGTAAAATTATGGGTGAATATAGTCTGAGAAGATTTTATGGCGTGGATTGGAATTCATATGTGTCTAGAATAATGGGCAGGATTTATGAATTTAGAGAAGAGACAGTCAATATAATTGAAAGTCACACATGGTTTAATCCTTTCTAAAGAGGATATTTAATGTAAAATGGAAGAGGGTAGGGAAAAGATGGAAATAAAGTTCAGGAAAAATTATAGAGGACGGTGAGAGTTTAACAGAGGAGCCTATTCTGTAAGAAAGACCTAATAAAATACCACACAAAAAAGTATTGAGGTATCAGAGCCTGAAGTTAGGCAGGTCATCTGGAAGTTTAAAAATGAAATAAGAGCACTTATTTTGATTTATGGTGATATCTGTGAGTATTGAAAGATCCTGACAGTGTGAACTGTCATGTCATGAGCAGTTCTTGGAACAGGAGGTTTATCTGGATTCTAGCCCTGGCTCTTGTCTGTTCTGAAAGTATGTCCTAGAGCAAACCATTTGCTTTCTCTAGGATTTAGCTCATCTTCACAATGATGTCTTCATCGTCATATTCTCTGAGGTTTCTTCTGGCTTAAGTCTGGTAAAGTTGATAGAACCCATACTGAAGAGATTCCTTACTATTAGACTTTGTGATGGAAAGGATAGAGTAGAGAGTAAAAACCCAGAGATCCCACTAATATTTTTAGCCGACTTCTTTGAATTTAGAATCAAAATTTTATTGAATTTAGAGTCAAAAATTTTATTGTAAAAACTTTATGGGTTTTGTGGGATAGGTGCACTATTAAAAATTTAATCCTAGAGTTGAAACATATGTTTAGTTTATTTAAAAAAAGTAATTTGTCTATCACACTTTTCATATATATTGGGTTTATATGTATTTTTGCGGTGAAGCTGTAGTGAATAGTGAAAATGTCATGTTTTTTGCTTTTTGTAGTGCATTAAAAATGTGATTATATGAGATTTTTGACAAAGTAGTTCTGTTATACACTGGAAATTAGCGTGAATTCCAGCAAACCTGATTCCCTGCTGTGTGAAATGGGAAATCTGAAGAAGAAGAAAGATCTGTCAAGAGTATAAGTGAGTTCAATGCTTTGAGTAGCAGGCAGCCCAGTGTTAAATTTAATTGCCTCTAGAAATAAAAGGAAATTTTTCTTCTCAGCGTAAGTCTCACACTTCCTAATCATTGTGAACTTTTGCAGGAGGAAGAAAGGATATGGTGTACATGTTGAAAACATATTTTAAAGAAATGTGTTCATGGTAGAAATTTGAATTATTAGTTTTTTCTCTTCTAATAGATTTTATTATAAAATATATAAAACACAGAATAGAGAGTAATAAGCCAAATAACAACACTTCTGCTATCCAATTTTTAAAAATATTAACATTTATCAGGTTTACTGCAGATTAATTTCTTAAGAAGCGAATACTACAGATCAAAGTGAAACTCACAAGATACTCTCCTTGATATTATTCCTGTTTTTCTCTGAGAAATTTAGTATCTTATATTAATTCTGTTCATCACAGAGAGGAAGAGACAATGCTTATGGCAACATATAATTTTTATGTATTTACATCTAAAAATATACAATACATTTTACATTGCGTATTCATAATTTCTTTTGAATGAAGGTTTATATAATTTAAAAAACTGACATTAGACTTTTATTTTAAATAATGTTAGTGGGAATTATCTGTAAAGATACAGATAACTTTTATTGCAGGTGTGAATGCAACATCATTTATTTATTCTCTTTCTAATGAGCATTCAAGTTTTTTATATTTTTTATTATTTATTATATGGACACATCTGTTTATATTTCCATGAAGATGTGTTAGAACTTCTGTATACCTCTACAGGTACAGAGGCTTCTTTAAGAGCACATACTCTTCTATTTTACTTTTTACTGACCAATTATTTCCAAAGAGATTTTATTATTATCCCACCAGGGTGTTATATGATTCTTACTTTTTGATATCTTCACCATTAATTGAATGTTCCAATATTTAAATTTTGTCAACATGCCATGTATTTCTTTTGAAAATGTCACTTTCCTTAATTTGCATTTTCTGGTTAGAGTAAATTTAAAATATTTTAATCCATTTTGTGGCTATTCTGGCTTCTTTTTCTATAAATTACATTTGTATAGTCCTTCCACATTTTCACTGAATTACATATCATTTCATAACTACTAGTAGCAGTATTTTAAAATAATTATTGATGCTTACCCTTCATTTATACTTTTCTTTGCAAATACGTTTTATGGCTTGATTTGGAAACTTAAAAATTTTTTTCTTTGCCCACAGAAAGTTAAATGCACTCACATTTATTAGTATTTCTTTTATATAACATACTTTCAATAAATTATTTAGACATATATTTTCATCTTGAGGTAAAAAATGTCTTATATTAACTTGTAAAAATTTAAACTATTAAATTTAAAATATTAAAATAAATATTTAAGCCCATCTAAACTACACTACTTTCAATATATGGCTAATATTTTACACAGTGATAACCAATACCATTTGCTAAGTAATCTAACATTTCCTAATAATTTTTAATGCTGCTAGTATCCTAAATCAAATTTATATATAAATATATCTCTTTCTAATTATTCTAATTTAGTAAGGTAAATTCTACTTTCCTGTTCTTCTTCCAAATTACATAAATGTGTGTGTATATATATCTATATATATTCTCAATTTCTAAATAAGTTTATTTTGGGGTCTATATCAAAAAAATGAAAAACATTAAAATGTTGATTATAATTGCATTCATTTTCTATGTTAATTTAGAAATAATTATGTCTTTTTGACACTAACTTATGTTTTCCATGAAGATAATTTGTATCTCCATTTGGTCAGATATTTTTCTGTTCTTGAAAAATAACTTTAGATATTTTATTAGACTTACACCTAAAACAGGAAATTTTTTATTATTATTGCATTTCCTAATTAGCTATTACTGAATTATAGAAATACTCATTATTTGAAAGTTGAACTTAGAAAAACTGCTGAATGCACTAAATTTTATTATCTTATCCGGAAATTTTTATAGAAATTGTATGCATATAGAGATCATATTCACTTCTTTATTTCCAAGTATTATACACTTTATTTCTCTTTGTCTTACAACCCAGGCTACAATTTATTGTAACATTTTGTGATTATTTTGTAGATTGCTTGGGTTTTCTACATAGACATTTACACCAACTGCAGACAGGGAATGCTTTATTTCTTCCTTTCTGATCTCTATCCCTTTTATTTCTTTTCCGTGCATTATGACACTCATCAGAACTTCTATTAGTATGTTAAATAGCACCAGTGACAGTAGACATGTTTGCATTTTTCCTGATCTTAGGGACTAAATATTCAGACTTTTACAATTACATATGACGTTAGTTGTAGGATTTTTAAGGATGCTTCTTATATATTAGAAGAATTTCCCCTATAATTCTAATATACTGAAAGTTTTTATATTATGATTAAGTTTTGAATTTTTTCAAATGCAGTTTCTGAAAAATGTGGTATGTTCATATGATTTTTTTTCTTTATCTTGTTAATATGGTGAATGACATTAATTGGTTGTAAGATAGTAAAGCATTCTCACATACCTAGAATAATCCAAAAAGTTCAACATCTCTGTTAGAGAAAAATAACTTTACTATGTTCTCTAGAATGTTGCTTTATAAGCGTCTTTATAAAAAGGAAAAGAGAATCCCTCTTCACCAATACAGAATAAATTCAATCAACTATTGTATTCCCTTCAGCTAGTAGGCTTATGTTTCCATATTTCACATCCTTGCAACTTTCTTTTTGCCCATGTAAATCTAGTCCTTTCTACTTAATTTGTCCTGTCTTCTAGGATATCCTGAATCTTGACTTCTCTGAAGAAGCTAAAGAAGTTTCCATTATGTCTATACCCTGATATGTTTATAATTATGCAATTAGGCAAACTGAGGTCTAGTGCTTGTTATCTTGTCATTTTAGGTGTTTAAATTTTGCATTCTGCCTTGGTTGCACCTAAATTAAAATAAAATATGGGTGTATTACTCAATGTTATTTAAAGCATTCTAGTTGATACCAATATGCAGACAAGTCAGAACCAAAGCTGTCCCAAAGCTGTGGTTCTGAAATTTCAGCATATAAAGCAATCATCAGGAAGTCTAGATAAAATGCAAATTTCTGGGCTCAATCTCCAGAGTTTCAGATTTGGTAGAAATTTAAATGTGCAGAACCCAATTATTTGCCTTTGTGACTATTTCCCAGGTATTCCTGATGCTGTTGGTCTGGGGACCATACTTCAATACAGTGATACCAGATAATCTCTATCTGGTATTAGTGTTCCACTAGAGAGTATTGAAGAGAGTATTGCATAGTAAGAGTGAATGGCAGCCATCTTACTGTAATACACCATAAGAGCAATAAATTTTTGCTTGATGTTTTGCTTTTAGCAAAGCACTTATTTGATGTCAAAGTGATCTTGTGAATTAGATACTAATTCTGTATTTATTTTTTCAAAACTGAAAGTTGGAACTCATAAATATGAGTGCATTTTCCAAAGTTATCCTGTAAATAAGCTGCAGATTGGGTCTTAAATCTAGGCCTTCTCGCCACACATTTCTGTACTTCATTTGATATACTAAAGCAAATGCTTTTATGTATATAATTGTATTTTATCCCACCAGCAAGCTCATGAGATAAGATGAGAATGTATTAATTTCTTCTTTGTGTTGTAACCGAGCGAGTTGTAAGGAAAGTGCCACACTCTGAGATTGACTCAGGAGTCCTTTATTGCTGGTGACCGAGAGTCGGCTAATGCTCGAAAATTCTCCAGGCCCTGAAGAAGGGGCTTGATTCCTTTTTATACCTTGCTTGGAGAAGGGGGGTGGCAAAGCGGAATTTTACAGAAGCAGAACAAGCAAGTTAGATAAGGAAGCTGGTAACCAGGATGCAGGAGGTTCCCAGGATTGTTAGTTACCAAGGGGGTAGCAGGAGGGACTTTCCATACAATCAATCACCAAGGTGGGTAGGGAATGCACAATAGCAGTTAGGCTCGCCAGGCAGGATGTAGTTACAATGGTTACAAGTTTCTGAGTACAGCATGACCCAGCTATGTACCCGAAAGACAAATGATAGGGAGGGAGAGGCTAAGATGGAGTTTGTCAGGCTTACATCTAAGATGGAGTCTGTTAGGCTAGCATAATTATATAGATGTAGAAATTGATGCACAGAAAAATAATAACCCTGACATCAACAGTCTCCAGCCTTGGCTTCAACTGTTGTGACATTTTGGGTTACCATGTTTCAGTGGCATGCCAAGGTAGAGGGCAGTGGGAGTGACCCACACCTAGTACAAGCAAAAAATAAATATATTGTGTTAAATAATTTAAAAGCAACTTTTAGTTAATCTGCTTTTTATTATCACCACCTCTTGAAAATTCTGTGCAATATCAATGTTAAAATTCTACTGCTAGAGTAGAAAGCTCAGACCATCCCCATGACCTATATACCACTACAGTGTTTCATAAGAAATTCATATTTTCCAACAAGAATATGGGCAGGCTTCACTATGCATGCTTCTGAAATGCACAAATTATAGTTACAGAATTAGCTAAATAATCGGTGCCCCCAATAACATAGATCAAATTTCAATGAGAGCAGTGTATTATTATAAATGTGAATTACTGAATAATTGTCAGGTGTCCAGTCTGCAGATCACTAACTAAATATCCGATATACACATACCAATCATATCACTCTTTTCTAGGTCAGCCATTAACTGGTCAGAACACACTGGTTATGCAGTTCACACACAGACAGAGAAGCAGACAGTTGTTCTGGCTCCTTGCCACTCAGTGGCAAAGCCACATGAAATTTTACAAAAATAAACAACTGAAAGAGGAAATTGGTCAACAAAGATGAAAGTGCAGCAAAGAAACTAAAAGTGGTAATGCTGGAAATGAAATTCTAATAGAATATAAATGAAGTTATAGAATAAGTGGCTGACTGATGACATTCACACTGCTGCTATTCAGAAAGTTTATATATGCTGCGAGATAAACTGGGTAAAGAAGAATTTATCAACAGAAATGAGGAATAGGATAGCAACAGTAAGGATGAAGATTTTCCAGCAAAATGACACTGACAAAAACTTCACATTAAGGGAATTCTACGAGTTTTTTTTGATGTTGAAAATACAAAAGATCACATGTTGGAGGCTGATACACATTTAGAAAAAAGTACAACTCTCCAAGGTATAGAAAACATGTTTATCCCATGTTGTTAAGTTGTCCTGTAAGAAGGCGGCGAGAATTGTTCAAATAAATTTGATCACATTTTCACAAATAAAAAATATATTAATTATCAATGTTTTAATAGTTTAAACTAGAATGTGCTAAATATATTTTTATCTTAAAATCATATGTTTGTAATCAACAGTAAGAGAGCTTTAAATGTTCTGCAAAACTTTAAAAGGTTGAGGAACAAAATATTTAAATGATAACTTTTCTCATAGTTGTTAAGATCCATTCACATGGTCTCAGCTTTCAGGTGTTCTTTATGACCTCTCACTATTGTGCAAAGTAAGAACTTTCTAATATGTAGTAATTGTTTTCAAAAAAAAGTCTCGGAGGCCGGGCACAGAGGTTCATGCCTGTAATCCCAGCACTTTGGGAGGCCAAGGCATTCAGATCACAAGGTCAGGAGATTGAGACCATTCTGGTTAACACAGTGAAACCCTGTCTCTACTGTAAAGAAAGAAAGAAAGAAAGAATATATATATATATATATAATTAGCCAGGTATGGTGGCACGGGCCTTATAGTCCCAGCTACTTGGGAGGCCAAGGCAAGAGAATCACTTGAACCTGGGAGGCTGAGGTTGCAATGAGTCATGATTACACCACTGCACTACAGCCTAACAAGAGAACGAGACTCTATCTCAAAAAAAAAAAAGTCGTTATTCTATGTAAAGAGAGCTGACTAAATTCATGACAATCATTAATCTCTATTGGTAGAAAGAGTACAGAGAGGGTTTAATTTCTTATCGAAGCTATCCTATTTTCATTTTATAAGTAATGTTTTGGATTCCTGGCATAATTTCATTAGCAAAGAAATAAGTTCAACTTTATCATTTATTAATGGGAGAGAATTTTTAAATGAAATACTTCAAATCCACAGAAAACTGGAAACAACAAAAATAAATGTCAATGTTAACATTGTGCCCCATTTGCTTTATATTATTTCCCTTAAGAAATAAAACACTATACAAATTGTAGCTGAAACTTCACCTATACTCGTCCTTTTTCACTCAGAGGTAGCACCTACCCTAAATTTTGTATGAATTGTGAGGAGTCATGTTTGTGAAAATGTGATGTTTAAAAGGAGTGTTAGCTTTGAAATGAGACAGGCTATGTTTACGTATGGGATCCGCCACTTTATAGATGGAGGCAAGTCATTTAACTTCTCTGAGCTCCGGTTTACTGATGTACAAAATGGCAAGACATCCTATCTCACAGAGTTGTGTGAGAATCAGAAATAACTGATATAAAGCTTTTCACACTAATTCAATAAACGATGGATATTAATGCTACTGTTACTGTTTTGTCTACTGTCACTTAGGAACATTTAAAATAGAGAGATAGATGTAAGGTTTCCTGACACAGATCGTTCTTTCTCTTACACTAACCCACAGCTCTTCCCTCGAACACATGGAGTTATTACTCACTTTTATGTTATCTTCCAGTTTTGAAAGCAGCTGTGGCTAAGTGGCTCACTGCAGTCTCAGAAAGAGTTCTGCCCTGAAGCTGACAGTAGCCCTACAGCAAATAATAATATAAAGTGAAGTTCTGGGCTGAGAATTCTGCATTACAGAGAAAATAATTCTGCATAATCACTGAAGGTTGCATCCCTTGTCAGCTTCTATATGTGTCAGGCAGTTTAGCATCTGTGGGCTTATTCCCCCTGCCTCCAAAGTGGTGGGACAGAGTTTGCTGAATGCATTTGTTTGGTATTATTTGTCCTCTTCTTGTCACAGCCCTATAGTCTTATTTAAATAGAAAAAATGAGAAACATCCCAAGACATTCCTGGCATTGGAAGTTTTGTTTCAGCACCAACGCAGCTAGAGGGGCGTTTTTAACATTTTCTTTCTGAAAGGAGACATATTTTCTTTCCTCCTATAGACTTCATTGGTAGTCTGGGCCCATTCCAACTAATCAATAAATAAAGCTCAGTTAAGCAACATTTATTTCCAGAAGCAAATAGCAATCAGTGCATTACTGTGGGAGCTCAGGCCCTGTCCATCAGCTGAATCAGTAAACAGTGAAGATTGGGGCTTTGAGACTTCAACGGAAAGGGAAACTGCTGCCTCCAAGGCAGAAATGGACCAGATCACATAGATTTCTATATCATTCTGCTTAACTATCCAGAGAATAAGTTCAACTATGCATGTCACTTAAAATGAATAGGTGCCTACTTCTCTGATCTACTTTTACCAATACTTGTTTTAAATTTGTTAATGGTTTTGTAGCAATGAATAACTTTAAAAACATTAGATAATCATCTGTGATTTTAGGTGCTTTTATATATTTTATCTCGTATAATACCCATACTAAGTAAAAAATAGCCCAACTTTACAGTGGTAACAAGCTGTGTGTTTATTACTCAATTACCAATTTATTAAAATAATTCGTTTGCTTCATTTATCTTTTGAACTATATTGTAATCTCCTGAAAGGCACAGAGCAAGTCTCATTCAACTTGTAGCCTTATAGAATTGTGCTTAGTAGTTGCTCAGGAAATATGTATTTATTGAATGAACAGACTAAAGTGTTAAGGTTAACTTAGAGATTCTCAGAAGGAGTTATCTGATTTTCACAATCTTGCCCGCTAAAAGTAAACTCGTATGATTTTTATTTTAATGTAGTAGAATCAAGAGTCACTGCTACAAAGTAGCTCAGTGAGCTTCAGCAAGCCGTTTTACTTGTTTGGGCTTCATTTACTTCATGGAAGAGGAGGAAAAGATGATTAGAATGAGAATGTCTCTTCTAGTTAGAGAATTCTAGATAATTTCCTTTGGAAAGATCTGGAACAAAGTTTGCTTTCTTCAAAATTTAACTCTTAACACATTCTTTTGTTCTAATGGTACCATATGACATATCCCTGTGGATCAACTGTAGAGATACAAGGTGTAATAAAGCTAAGAAAGGTAATTATAACATCCTTTTTGAAAGTCCAGAATCCTTGCTACTACCTAAGAATCATCAACAAATACAATACTCAAAATGCCATGGTTTTTCATGCAGCAATTACATTAGCAGAGTACCACTGAGAATCAGGATTTCAATAAAGGAAGACCTTTCTTAGCTGTTGTAAGTTAAGAAATTGTATGTAGAATTATTTGCTTCTAATTAATCTCCCATCCTAGATTGTACATCCCATGAGGGCAAGAATAAATCTCTCTTGTTTCCCACAGCATGGTTTCTGTAACATTTAATGCACTGACTGTGTGTACATATTAGGATACGAACATACCTTAAAATCAAACATTGGTGTTTGTGTGCCATATTTGGTAGATTTAGAGTCTTCAAATATTTTATCATATTCACCTACACACAATATAAGTGGAAGTTGCTGAGTGGAACCGTAAACCTGCTGCTTCACACCCTAGAGTTGTGTATTCACAAGTCAATATGCCGCATTACTTCACTGGCAAATCAATGTTCCAGGCTGCTGTGGAGAATGACTGTTTATTTTTTAAGCCCTGAGGGGCTTCCTGACAATGAGATCTGTATATCTCATGGAGCCTATTTTTTAAGTCAGAGTATCAAAACACTTTCTTAAAAAATACAGTGAAAATCCATCTAGCTATCATTTTTTCACTTGACAAATATACACACCAAAATGTCATATATAAGTATGTTTCTGCCATTAACTGCATCATGGGAAAATGGTAGTGAGGTGTTAGCAGAGAAGTTGCTCTTTGCAAACATCATCTTGGCTTCAGTATGGAGAAGAATTTGGCAAGTGCAGAGGGACCAGAGAGAAGGCATAAGCAATAAGCAGTTCATGCAAGAGCTGACTGTGGTGGGGGCAGTTCGTGGCTCATAACTGTGAAGTGGAGAGAAGCAGGTACATTTGGAAGATGCATGAGTTGTAGAATTTATACTGCTTGGTGATTGGTAGAATGTGGAGTATAAGGAAGGTTTAAAATATGACTTCAGTGTATCTGATCTGAGGTTTATATGGGTCAGTTGAAGTAGTTTCTTCATGTTTGACGTATTATCTTTTAATTTAAACTTACTGGCCTGAATATTTAAAGTTTTCATTATCATTTAATTTTTGTCTACTTCTTAGAACAAAATCAAGACGTATTCAAGGCTCTGTTTTTTTTTTTCTTTGTTATTCAGGGAGCAATATTTCACTGCAGCAGTGGAATTGGTGCTTGCTCATGTGTACCAACATCAGTGGTAGTATGGCAGATAGGCTGTGCATTGTTGGGGAAAGGGTGCTGGTGACATGGAAGTGGGAGTGGCCATGCATGTGGGCTCACACCAGCAGCAGTGGGGTGGCATGGCACACACACATGTGTGCCAGCAGGGGAGGGAAGGCAAGAGCCACCTAGGCATGTATGCTGGCAAACCAGTATGGGGGGGCTCTGAGGGTGAGTGCATGTGAGAGGAGGCTGTGTTGGGAGGAGTCCCAAGGTGAATGGGTACACGTCAGTGGGGATTGGTTTTCTGGTGCTCTCTGATAGGTGCAGTCTGCTGGTAAAGGACCCCTTATGATGGCCCCCAAGAACAACCAGACTGTGTGACCTCAGGAAAATCCAGCAGACAGGGGAACATTCAGATTAGATTGGCCCAGTTTCATAAGCAAGATCACACACTTCTGTCCAGGTCCAACAGTCACCAAAAACCAAAACCACCAAGAGGAGCATGGTGAGCTTTAAGGGATGGGTGGCTCTGGCCATCTTCCACTGCAACCATTCCCACACCCTTGGGGTCTACACAGGCTGGAATCCTGCCACTGCCACCTTTCACTCTTTCACCAGAAGCCACTAGAGACCAGGAATGAGTCCCAGTGCTTAGCAGCCCCTTGCAAAGTTTTTAGCTTCCTCCCCCTTGAGCCCAAAGTCTGCATCTTCCTCCTGTCCACTCTCAATACCTTCCCTTCGAAGATCGGCTCATAATGTGCCAGGCTTCTGGAAGTCCTGGTCTCTTGGTGGCAGATGATCTTCCTGACCGCATCTAGTCTGCCATCTTGGCTCCCTCTAATTTTAGATATTATGATAGGTTTTCAGTATTTCTTCATTTTTGTTTTAATTTGAATTTTCCTTATGACTAAAGTTGTTCAGTTTATTTTCATGTGCATATTGGCAATCTGTATAACTTTAGTAAAGTGTCTACTCAAATCTTTTGCTCATCTTTTATAGAGTTGTGTGCTTCCTTACTAAGTTTTGATAATTCATTAAATATTCATGATATAACTTATAACTATTTTATTAGATGTGTGATTTACAAATGTGTAGTTTCCCGGTTTGCCGCTTGTCTTTTTATTCTCTTAATGGTGTCTGCAAAGAACAGTAGTTTCTGAGTTTGATAAAGGTCAATTTATGTATTTTTTTCTTTATAGATCATGCATTTAATGTCATATCCAAGAAACCAGTGGGTAACCCATGATTACATTTTCCCTTATGTTTTATTTTTGAAGTGTTTGAACTACAGAATTTACATGTAGGACTCTAATATATTTTGATTTTTTGTGTTTATTTGTGAGGTATAGATTGAGGTTTATTGTTTTGCACATGGATATCTAATAATTCTGACACCACGTTTAAAAGACTATTCTCCAGAGAATTGTCTTTGTACATTTGTCAAAATCAATTGAGTGTGTTTGTGTGTGTGTGTGTGTGTGTGTGTCTGTGAATTCCTAGTTTTTCACTCTGTTCTGTTGATCTTTTTTCTATCTCACATGCCAATACAATACTGTTTGAATTTTGGATTTTGGAAGCTCTATATAAGTGTTTTAGTTGAGTAGCATAAATACTCCATCATTATTCCTCTTTTACAAAGTTGTTTTTGCTTTTGTAGGTCCGTTCAATATCCATATGAGTTTTGGAAGAGTTTGTCAATTTCTGCAAAAAAAAAAAAAAATCTACTGGAATTTTGGCTGAGAATCCATTGCATTTATAGAGCACTTTGGAGAAAAATTATATCTTAATAGTAATGTAAAAAGATTAAGTCTGTCAATCCAGGAACATTATATATCCCTCAACTTCTTTAAGTCCTCTTTAATTTCCCCCAGCAATGTTTTGAGGTTTCCACTGTACTAGTCTGCATACCTTGTGTCTCATTTATCCCTAAGTATTTTAAATTTTTGATGCTCTTATCAATAATATTTTCAAAATGTCAACTTTTTCTTGTTCATTATTAGTAATAGAAATAAGGGTGACTTTTGTAGGTCAATATTGCATCCTACAACTTTGATCAACTCACTTACTAAGTTTATAAGTTTATTTAAATATTTCATAAGATTTTCTACAGAGAAAATAAACTGTTAATAGATTTTGACTTGTTTTTGTTTACAATCTAGATTTAAACATTTCTTTTTCTTATATTATTGCACTGATTATAGCCAGAGAAACTAGAAAAAATATATCCATGTAAGTCTCTTGTTGAATTAAAGTGGTGAAAACAGACACACTTGCCTTGTCCCTCATGCAGGGAAAAAGCATTGCATTTTCTTACATATGCTATTAGCTATATGCTTTTTCATAGATCCCCTTTATTGGGTAGAGGAAATTCTAGTCACAATGATTCTAGGTAACAAATTACAGCAAATTTCCAGGCTTGAAACTATAAACATTTATAATTTTATAGTCACTGTGGGTTAGGGATCTGGGAAAAGTTTAATTAACTAGGCAGTTCTAGGTCAAGGTCTTGCATAAGATTGCAGCAAGCCATTTGCTAGGGCTGGAGTTATTTTTTAAAATATCATTTTAGTATATTTATATAATTGACATAATTTGCTATCTGGACACCCCATGGCATGCCTATAGTCCCAGCTACTTGGGAGGCTGAGGTAGGAGGATTTTTTGAACCTAGGAGGCAAAGGTTTCATGAGCCAAGATTGCACTACTGCACTCCAGCCTGGATGACAGAGCCAGACTTTGCCGAAGAAACAGAAACAAAAACAAAACAAAAACCAACTAGAGTCTGTCGCAGTTACTATTGCTTCTTTATGGGTAAAAACAAACCCTGAGAACTAGAACTTTTAGACACAATGCCTTAGAAGACAACCTGAGCAATACCATTCTAGACATTGGAATGAGCAAAAATTTTGTGATGAAGATGCCAAAATCATTCGCAACAAAAGCAAACATTGACAAATGGGATCTAATTAAACTAAAAAGCTTCTGCTCAGCAAAAGAAAGTATCAACAGGTTAAACAGACAGTCTACAGAATGGGAGAAAATTTTTGTCAAACTGTGCATCAGACAAAGTTCTAATATTTAGCATCTACAAGACACCTAAACAAATGTTCAAGCAAAATAAACAACACTATTAAAAAGTGAGGAAGGGACATGAACAGACACTTTTCAAAAGAAGACATACATGTGGCCAATAATCTTATGAAAAAAATGCTCAATATCACCAATCGGTGATAGAGAAATGCAAATCAAAATTACAATGAGATACTATCTTATACCATTCAGAATGATTATTATTAAAAAGTCAAAAAATAATAGGTGCTGCTGAGGTTGCAGAGAAGAAGAAACACTTATACACTGCTTGTTGGCATGTAAATTAGTTCAACCATTATGAAAAACAGTATGGCAATTCCTCAAAGACTTAAAAACAGAAATACCATTAAACCCAGCAATCCCAGTACTGGCATATACCCATAGGAATATAAATCATTCTACCATAAAGACACATGTATGTGCGTATTCACTGCAGCACTATTTATAATATCAAATACATGGAATTAACATACATGTCCAACAGTGGTACACTGGATAAAGAAAAATGTGTTACATATACACCATTAAATACTATGCAGACATAAAAAAGAAGGAGATCATGTCCTTTGCAGGAACATGGATAGAGGTGGAGGCCTCTATGTTCTTAGCAAATGAAATGGAAAAGCAGATACTCCATCTTCTTACTTATAAGTGGGAGAACACATGAATGCAAAGAGGGGAACAACAGACACTAGGGCCTACTAGAGGGTGGAGGTTATTAGGAGGGAGAGGCTCGGGAAAATAAATAATTGGTACTAGGCTTAACAACTGGGTGATGAAATAATCTGTATAACAAACTCCCATGATGTGATTTCCCCTATAATATAACAAACCTGCACATGTACCCTTGATCTTTAAACACAGATTATAAAGTATCAGGAAATGAGACTGCATATATATGGTGAATTATTTTTCAACAAAATATCGAGGTAATTCAGTGTTGAAAAGAGTATCTGCAACAAGTAGTATGGTATCAATAGGTTATCCATATGGAGAAAATGTAATTTAAACTCTTAATTTGCATATACACTAAAATTAACAGGAAAATGAATCATAGACCTAAGAGTAAAGTTTTAGAGAGTAAAATTTCTATGTTAAAACTAAAATATTTCTATCACAAAAATATAGAACTTCCTTTTTCTACTTTGGGTTACAAAATAACCCAAGAAATATGTGGGCAGACCAAGACCTACAGCCTGGAAGTAGCTCTTTAGAGTGGTTCTCTCAGACTGCTCTACAAAATATTTCAGCCCACTGCTTCTCTGAAGGTGGTGGGGGTTTAGTACATTAAAAAAAATTATGTTACACTTGCTCAGAACTTACATTAAATCAAAATCACATCAAGATTTGGGTATAAGTGTTCATCTAGTTATAGATTACAGAAGCATAATCACAAACCCCATAAGACGTTATCTTATATGCGTGAAAAAGCAAGAACTAGGGTCATTTATTGCCTGTAAGAGACAGAAAAAGTAGATATCTCCTGAAATATATAGACATCACGAAGGAGACAAGGATTACAATATCTCAGGAAATCACAACACTTCCAAAAGGAACAATAATCCAAAAATGAACCCGAAAGAAAGGGAGATCTAAGACATGATAGACAAAGAATCCAAAATAATCCTCTTGAAGTTCACTGAACTGTGAAAATATAAGGATAAAAATTAAATAAAATTTGGAAAAGAATAATTAAACAAAACAAAAAAATTGATGAAGAAATACAAATTTAAAAAAAAATTAGAAATCCTAGAGATGAGGAATACAATGACTGAACTGTCTCCATCCTGGCATCCTTCAACAACCTTCAAATTTATGACTGAAAGCTGGGTATTTTTACTCTTGAAATTAGTATATCTTCCATTATTTCCCATATGGAACAAATTTAAGGCTTCACTAGGTGACTTCCATGGCAACTAAAATCCTAGTGGCAAAGCTGTTTGTAGTCTTTCACCAGCTTTCATGATATGTACTACTTATTATAATAAAATCACCATGATACAGTTCAGGGTAAACTATTTACAGATTTTAATCAAGAATAAATACTTTCTACTAGTGATTTTATTTGATTTCAGACTCTCAGATTAATTTCTTATCTGTAAGTATTACTGCTGTATAATCTCTTAAGTACTAAGTACAACAGCTTGTAACAATAACTGGTCTCTTCTTCTTTTTAGAGAAACTACAGTGATTTATCAATAAAATGACTTCTCTGAAAAAGGACGATTCCCAGCAATTATTTGAAATCTTCTTCTCTATCTTTAGCACATTGTCTCTTTATTTCTTATTTCTCTCCTGAGGCAGCATAGACAGAATAGTTTAGACTTTGAGTCAGATCTGGCTATAAATTCCATTTTTATACATTAAGTAAATTACTTTTATTTTAATTTTTTTGTATTTTGTAGATAAAGGGTTTTGCCATGTTGTCCAGGCTAGTCTCAAACTCCTGGGCCTCAGTGATCCAACTGCCTTGATCTCCCATGGTGCTGGGATTACAGGTGTGAGCTGTTGTGCCCAAACACATTACTTGATTTTTTTTTTTTTTTTTTTTTTTTTTTGAGACGGAGTTTCGCTCTTGTTACCCAGGCTGGAGAGTAATGGCATGATCTCGGCTCACCACAACCTCCGCCTCCTGGGTTCAAGCAATTCTCCTGCCTCAGTCTCCCATGTAGCTGGGACTATAGACGTGAGCCACCACGGCCAGCTATTTTTTTGTATTTTTAGTAGAGACGAGGTTTCATCATGTTGACCAGGATGATCTCGATTTCTTGACCTCATGATCCACCCGCCTCGGCCTCCCAAGGTGCTGGGATTATAGGAGTGAGCCACAGTGCCGGGCCCATTACTTGATTTTTATAACTTTAATATGATATCTGTAAAGTGGAGATCCTAACTATCTGGTTAACAGGGTTGTAATAATAATTGAAGAGATAATAAATGAAAGAAATTAGAACCGTATCTGAGTGTCTCTTAATAGTAATATCTTGAAACAATGTCCCTAAATAAAATTTTAAGCAGACTTGGGAAAAAGTGGATTTAAAGAGTGTTCTTGAGAGTTTGGTTCTTTATTCTATATGTAGGGAATGTCTAATATACAAGTAAGTAGTAATATTATTTTTTTCCTAAATCTTCACATTTCTAAATCCTGCAAGGTATTATATGAAGATTGTAAGCCTCAGGGTCTAAAATCTTAATATACATAAGCAAAAATTCATGATGCATTATACATCTGGCTTAATGTATTTGAGATTTTGATAAATGTGGTAATTTATCTACTTCTGCAGTTAAGTTATTTTAACTATCAACATTGTGCAAATCTGGGCATAGATTTTCACTGGGCTATGTTATAAAGAAACAATATTTAACTGTTTTAGAAAAATAATCCTAAATCAATAGAAATTTAAACCACCAATCCAGCAGAAGCTTCTCTCAACTTCTTAGCTTAATCGAAGCTCCACCTTGCACTCCTAAAGAAAATGGGTTAACAGGACACATACAGATATTTTCAAGTCAAGTAACACAGCTGTTCACTACAAGCAGTGTTTCTTTCAAAACAATCATTGTAGAGATTTTTTTAAGTGATATCATTTTTGCTTTATTCTATAGTCACTTGAAGATCATTACCCTGCTTTCTGGCAAGGATGAAAATATGAAGGGCTCTTGAGTCTCATGAATTATCATAGTGAATCAATAGAAAATTCTTTTTTTGGCCCAGGTGTTTCCATAATTGTGAACCACAAGGGTAAAATGTCTGCTTGTTTGACCACCTTTACGGTACCCTTTCTGCTGAAGCAGGATCAAGATTGCATGTACAGTTCTAAATAACTATTAAACATTACCAAAAAGTGACTGGGATTTGATTCATAGGACATACAATTAAACTTTGAAATAGGGGTTTGTAGCTGTTGATCTCATTGAAGATAACAGGTCTAATTCCCAAATATTTGGCAAACAATTGTACTAAAAGGTATATGGTCCATGTAAGTTAATCATAAACCATGGAGAACATAAAAATACAAATAGCTGAATGCTTTGCAAACTGTCTTTATAAATCTCGTGTAAAATTTACCATGTGGCTGTAGGCTAGCTGAGTATCTTAAGTAATAGAAGAATATATTCAGAAAAGTAAGACAACTTTCCTAAGGACACTCAGGTAATAAGTGGCAAAGTGACTGAAACTCAAACTGGGTTACTTTAAGTCCACTACTCTTTCCACTACCACATAAATTCTGATCACATATTGCCAGAAGGCATGTTTTATTTTTATTGATATAACAATATTCTGGTTGTATAGATTTCTTTGCTGGTATTGATGTTTCTTAAAACATTAGTACAATTTAGAATGCCAGACACAGTAGAATGAGATAAAAGCGAAAGAAAAGATATTTTTATAAAACTGGACACAGAATTACCTTATTTGTACTAGAAATGTGGTTTCAGGGAGCTTCAAATTATTATATTTTTGTAAATAAATTTCTTTCTAAATGCTTCTAGAGTTCTAAAAATATATTTTAAAAATCCTTAAAATCCTTTGTAAAGCAAATACTTGTTTTCTAAATTTTAAATTAAATACTACAAACTCTTTTTTCCAAGTAGTTTATTAGGTGTAATAGTTTAGTAGTCAGGTCATTTTGATATATCTACAAGTATACCTAATGACTACACTGGCAATCTTAATTGATGGGTCAATATTCACTTCTGGGGCACTGACAAAAGTTCAGTGAGGTTTCTTTTTGTTTCTTTGCTTTTTGTTTTATTTTTTCCTAAGGGCTTAGAGAAATCACCATAGCCTAGAAAGGTTTATCTAACTTTGCTCATCCTTTAGGACTTAAAACAAAGACACCTTCCTGGAATATGTGCAGAAATCTAAGGTTCTTCTGTTACATTCTCAAGCATTCTCTTTTCTTCTTTTGTTCCAATTATCAGAAATGCAATAATAAACTTCATATAATTTTTTTATTCAAATGAATAATAAAATTCATATAATTTTTAAATTTTTTTTTTTACTATAGGTTTTGTTGGCAAGTTTTATGAGAGCAGTTTCCATCAGCCCCATCATTGTATTCCTAGCACTTAGCACAATGCCTGAAACAGAACAGAAGGAAAATAAATATATGTCCAATGAAGAATAAAAGGCTTAAAATTCACATTATTGTATTGTATTTGTGGGCAAAATAGGTCTATAACTACATCTGTATATTTAGAAAAAGATATACCAGCATTGTTAGATAGACTATCATAAGTCTTATAAGATTAAAGATAATTTAATTATGTTCTTTAAATTTTTTTCCAATATTTTTATGATTAATACATTGTTTTAGTTTTTACGTGCTGCTATTAAAAAATACCATAAACTGGGTGACTTAACAAAGAACCAAAATTTATTTCTTACAGTTCTGAAGGCTGAGAAATCCAACATCAAGGCACTTGAATTAGGTGTCTGGAGAGATCTTCTTGCTACATCCTCTCATGGCAGTAGGGGCAAATGCTATGTCCTTATGTGGCAGAAGAGCAGAAGTGAGTAAACTCTCTGCCTCATGTTGTTTTAAAGGGTCCCAATCTCATCCATGAAAGCTCAGCCCTTCTGATTTAATCACCTCATAAAGGCACACCTCTTAATACTATTAAATTACTGTTTAAGTTTCAACAGATATGAATTCTAGGAAACACATTCAAACTGTAGCATATATATTATATTTTATTAAGAGGAAGAAGTTATAAAACGTGTCTCTAAATTATAAAAGTATCATCTTAAAAGAGTAGAAAAAGTAGCAGTCAGTGAGTGAAAAAAATGAGAAAAATTAAGTTAGAGCCTCATATTACATAATCCATAAAAATAAATTGCCCTCATAATATAAATTTATATGTATAAAAATAGGTGAATCAACCAATTGAAGATTCAAGTGAAAGAATTTTAGATATGAAAAGACATTAAAAACATAAATCAATTTATAAAAATTCCAAGAAAATGTTGGCAGACTTGGGTTCATTACAAATGACAGTGTCTATATATTAAAAAGTGTCATAAAATCAATTGAAGAGAAACTTCGGAACATTTTTTATATTTGAGAAATTATTACATGAGAAAAAGACAAACACAAATATCCACTAGTTGCCTATAGGAGCTCTTTGCACAAGAGGAAAATCAAATGGTTAATTTGTATACAATAATATTGACACTCACTAGGAGTCAAATTCAAATTAAAACATCAAAGAGATTTCATATTTATGTTAGCAAATAGGTAGAGATTTTACAAATATACTTAATGTGGCCGGGCACGGTGGCTCACTCCTATAATCCCAGCAATCTGGGAGCCGAAACAGGCAGATCATGAGTTCAGGAGATGGAGACCATCCTGGCCAACGTGGTGAAATTATGTCTTTAATAAAAGTACAAAAATTAGCCAGGCATGGTGGTGCATGCCTGTAATCCCAGCTATTCCAGAAGGAGATTGAGAGAGGAGGATTGCTTGAACCCAGGAGGCGGAGGGTTGCAGTGAAGCAAGATCGCACCACTGCACTCAAGCCTGGTGACAGCATGAGACTCTGTCTCAAATAAAGAAAAAAAAAAAAAATATATATATATATATATATAACACACACACACACACACACACACGCATATATATATATACACTTAATGCAGGCAGAGTTATAGTGAGACAGGAACTTCTATTTACATCATAAATTAGATGATGTTTTGACAGCAATTCAGAGTTAGGAAATCTATCTCAATAATTCTCCTTGTAGCAATTTATCCCAAGGAAATAATAAGAGATACAGACAAGGATATGTGTGCAAGGAATGTCAGTGATTTACCTTAATAGTGAACATTGGACAACTTAAATGCTCAGTAACAAAGTGATGTTTAAGCAGTATATTGTGCTTCTTAATTATTGACCACTACGTAGGTATGAAAATGTTTATTTATACAATGATATAAGGAGTTTATATTTTAGTAAAATTAAAGTTAAAAAAGAAATTTAAATGTTATTCATACTGAACAGCCCACATTATGTTAAAAAGTGTAAGATATAATAGAGATGTGACTGAAAATACAACAAAAGGGTAACAGTTCATTGCACTTGGTTGAAGACTTAAATGACACACCTGAGGCAGGGATAACTACTAACACTGCGTTCTGTCTGAAAGCCACATGCTCACTGTATTAAGCAGTGAGTAATATTATTTGCGTCATCCTTCCAATTCTTATAACAATCCTATTAAGCCAGTTCTATTATTCTCTTCATTTTATAGATGAGACTTAAAAACATTACCTGAATTAGCCCAGGTTACACAGCTAGTAAGGAGACAAGAATCCAAAGGAGACATGTTTGTGGAAATGAAAATACTTCATGGTCTCACTTATATATGGAATATTAAAAAGAAAAGGTCAAATTCATAGAAACAGAGAGTAGAAAAGTGATTGCCAGGGGCAGGGTAGGGAAGGAAATGGGGAGACGGAGGTCAAACTTGTAGTTATATAGAATAGTTAAGTCTTGAGATTAAATATACAGGAGGAAGACTACAGTTACTAATACTATATTCTATGTCACAAATTTGCTGAAAGTAAATATTAGGTGTTGTTAATACACACACACACACACACACACCCTAACTATAAGAAGTGATGGACATGTTACATCCCTTCCTTACTTAGTAATCATTTCAGTATCCATATCAAAGCATCATGTTGCATACCTTGAATTTACAGATGAAAAAGTAAGTTGTTTCAATATAAATTTCAATAAAAATCATTTTTATAACACGTTTACTTAAGTTGTAATCATAATGTGAGTTTTTTTTGTTGATAAGTTTTAAACACAAGTTTCTAAAATGGTATTTAGTAAACAATATTAGTAAAATATGATAATCATGAAAAAATATATCCAATTAAATCGGATATGCTTTTCAATATATTCTAAATACATTACAGATTTAACTATTTTAAAAACAATAAGACAGTAGAATAATATAAAATGTATACTTATCCCAACTGCAATAAGAAAATGACATTTTATGTTTTAAGGCTGAAGAAGAAATAGTCATTGACCATTGACATAATAAAACATATGTATCAGTCATTACATATAAAAATTAAATATTATATGTATATAGCATAATAATTTAAAAAAGATAATGAGATATACTCTTCTCAAAGTTATAACAAACATGTTTGAGTTTGATTTTGAAAATATGTGGGAGTTAGATTTGGATCAAATTTATAAAATACCACTTTACTCAATAAATGGTCAAAGAACTACTAATTTGTTTTTCAATCATTCTACAAACACTCATTATCACCTTCTATATGCCAGGCACTAGGTCACAGTAAAAAGAGCTGTGAACACTAAACAAGTACGTTTTTAAAAGTCTACTCACCAACAAATTAGTAAAATGCTAAGTGACATAATCAGGAGATATGCTATCAGCCCTGTTATATAAGAAAAAATATTTTAATTGACAGAAACGTAACACGAACATGGTTGTTAGGAATAAGTAGATTTGTACACAACTGATGGCACTGGAAATTAGTGCAATATTTTGGAAGAATAAGTTGACAACTCATGACATAAGTAATAAAAATCATGATCTTCTTTTATCTAATACTATTATTATTTTCAGAAACTATCTCATGGGAAAAATGTAAGGGTGAAGAAAAGCCTAGTTGTGCAAAAATGCTTATGACTACATTATATATTTTCACGGAAAACTGAAAAAGTTCAAATAACCAATTCTAACAAAATTGCTATGTAGACTGTCCTATGTTAAATTAAAGGAATATTATATTGACATTAGAATGACATGTGAAAATATGCACGAATTGAGAATGAATGATATAGCTGAAATAAATGTATATCTTGTAACACAGTATACGTATTGATTATAATTATAAAAATTAAATTACATGATAATAAGAGGCATAGTATACACTATAGAATTTGTTTATAGAGGTAGAAATTTATTTTTTTCATACTATTTTTCTGATATGATTGTTCTAGAAACAGTCTAACATAGTAGAAACTGATATAATAAATTAGTAAGAATGCATATTTGGAATCTGACAGACTTTTCTTCAAATGCAAACTCTCATGACATTTAATTTGTTTACAGAAGGACCATCACCATCTTCTCATTAAAAAGACTGTATTAAGAGGCTATTGGGGACTTGGCGCAGTGGCTTACACCTGTACTCTCAGCACCTTGGGAGTTAAAGGTGAGTGGATCACCTGAGGTCAGGAGTTCAAGACCAGTCTGGCCAACGTGGTGAAACCACTGTCTCTACCAAAAATACAAAAATTAGCTGGGGATGGTGGCAGGTGCCTGTAATCCCAGGTACTAGGGAGGCTGAGGCAGGAAAATAGCTTAAACCGGGGGGGGCAGAGGTTGTTGTGACCGGAGGGTGCACCAATGCATTCCAGCCTGGGTGATGAGAGTGAAATTCCATCTCAGAAAAAGAAAGAAAGAAGCTATTGATCACTTTCATCTCTGCACTGAGAGTTCACAGTGAATTCACCAATGGAGGAAATGTAATTGCCCCATGATAACTTAAGTAGCAGTGCTATTTAAGCAAATGGTCTAGTTTTATTCTATAAAATGATAAAGGGGGCTGGGCACAGTGGCTCATGCCTGTAATCCCAGCACTTTGGGAGGCTGAGGCAGGCAGATCGCTAGGTCAAGAGATCGAGACCATTCTGGTCAACATGGTGAAACCTTGTCTCTACTAAAAACTACAAAAATCAGCTGGGCATGGTGGCATGGGCCTGCAGTCCCAGCTACTCCAGAGGCTGAGGTAGGAGAATCGCTTGAACCTAGGAGGTGGAGATTGCAGTGAGCCCAGGTCGCACCACTGCACTCCAGCCTGGGGACAGAGCGAGACTCCATCTGGGAAAAAAAAAAAAAAAAAAAAGATAAAGGGGTCATAAATAATTAATTCTACAAAATAAATTAGAGTGGTAGGATTAATCATGAGTGAAAATGAGTACAAGAATAAAAGAGAAAGAGAAAGAAAAAAGCAAATTATATTTCCCTCAATTTAGCTTCCTAGAATTTAATCATTTCCACTCTCTCTGGAAGATATTCTTGATAATCAAATAGCCAAAACTCTTTAAATAAATTGCTCAATTTCTGTATTATTCTTAAATTTTTTAATTATTCTCTCAGGCTAACTTTATTTTACTATTCTTATGCTCCCTAGCACCAGAAAGGAGATCAAGTAAAGCACTATTTATTTTAAACCCCACTATTATGGTTTTATGTTAGCCTGTTTATTTTTTTACAAGATAATTAACTCTATGAGTCCAGTAGTATACGTACCAACCTTTGGTGTCACTAGCATCTAGCACAGTGGCCCACAGAAGCTATGCTTAATTAAGGTTTGTGGAGCCACCTGAGAATTCTGGAAGTCACATAGAAATTTACTTGGTTCTCATTATCCAAGAAAGGTATATTCCTGTTATTCAGAAGAAGCAAGCCTTTTTGTATGTGCCTAGTCTGAACGCAGACTGTTTGGAGGCCATTCCAACAAACCCTTATTAAAGAGGAGGCTTTTTCAGGTGGCAGTATTCAGTCCCCACAAGAGGATGCCTAAGAAAAAAGCAGGCAGAAATGTTTCAATTGAAGAGGCAATGATTAAAGTATCTGCTATGAGCAAAGCCTAGTGCTAGTCCTGGCAAATTTATTTAGACATACAGAAGTCAGTACATTTCCTTATTCCATAATTTGATTTGTTATCCTTAAATAAAAGAAAGTATGTGAATGAATAATTTATCTTCTTTGTGATCCGTCATATTGAAAATAACAAAGTGAAAGTAGAAAATTATTGGGAGAGAGATCCAAGATGGCTGATCACTAGCAGCTCAGGATTGTAGCTCCCAGAGAAAGTGCACAGAACGAGAGGACGCCACACTTTAAGATGAATTTTTGTTACCCACGGACCAGAAGATTCCCAGCGGAGGAGCCCCACAGGTCGCCAGGGCGACTCTTATGGCCGGCGTCGCGGTTTTGCGGGCACCCCGGCACGTTGGTTCTTGGTGCAAAGTAAACGGGACTGATCGATGTTTGGAGCTCCAGGAAGGCAGAGTTGCCCATTTATCTGATTGAAGAAGAGAATCAAGAGGGAAGCCAGACTGGAGATTCCCGGGCAGAAAAGCACCACGAATCTTGATGCCACTGTTTTGGCCGGCGCAGTGGGTTGCTCAGATTTAGGCGCTGGGAATCAACAAGTTGGACGTCCACTCAGAGACCTAATTTGAAAGTAGGCAATTACAAAGATGACAGGTGGATGAACTCACAATGAAGGGAAGAAACAAGCATAAAAATGCTGAGAATACCCAAGATCAGAATGCCTCTCCTTCTACAGGTGATCACAGTTCCTCATCAACAAGAGAACAAGAGGACAAGACCTGATGGAGAACGAGTGTGTTCCATTAACAAACTTAGGCTTCAGAAAGTGGATAATAAGGAACTTTAGTGACTTAAAAGAATATGTTCTAGCCCAATGTAAAGAAACTAAGAACCTTGAAAAAAGGTTTGAAGAAATCCTAACGAGAATAGACAATTTAGAGAGGAATCTAAATGAATTAATGGAACCGAAGAATACGATACGAGAACTCCGCGAAGTATGCACAGGTTTTTACAGTCGAATTGATCAAGCAGAAGAAAGGATATCAGAGGTCGAAGACCAACTTAATGAAATGAAATGAGAAGACAAGATTAGAGAAGAAAGAGTAAAAAGGAATGAGCAAAGTCTCCAAGAAATATGGGACTATGTGAAAAGACCTAATTTACAATTGATAGGTATACCTGAATGTCATGAAGAGAATGAATCCAGGTTGAAAAATATTCTTCAGGATATTATTCAGGAAAACTTTCCTAATCTAGTAAGGCAGAACAATACTCAACTCCAGCTAATCCAGAGAACACCACAAAGATATTTCTCAAATAGAGCAACTCCAAGACACATAATTGCTAGGTTCACTAGGGTTGAAATAAAGGAGAAAATTCTAAGGGCAGCTAGAGAGAAAGGTCACGTTACCCATAAAGGGAAGCCTATCAGACTCACAGCAGATCTCTCACCAGAAACCCTACAAACTAGAAGAGAGTGGGGGTCAATATTCAATATCCTCAAAGAAAAGAATTTTCAACCCAGAATCTCATATCCTGCCAAACTAAGCTTTATAAGTGAAGGAAAAAGAAAATTTTTCACGAACAAGCAAGCACTCAGCGATTTCATCACCACCAGGCCTGCTTTACAAGAGCTTCTGAAAGAAGCACTACAAACAGAAAGGAACAACCAGTATCAGTCATTCCAAAAACTACCAAAACATAAAGAGTATCTCTATAATGAAGAATCTACATCAACTAATGGGTAAAATAGCCAGCTAGCATTAAATGACAATATTGAACTCACAAATATTAATATTAATTCTAAATTTAAATGGATTAAATGCCCCAATCAAAGACACAGACAGGTAAATTGAATAAAAAGTCAAACATCAGTACGCTGTATCCAGATCTATTTCACAAGCAATGACATATAAAGACTCAAAACAAAGGGATGGAGGAAGATTCACCAATTAAATGGAGAGCAAAAGGAAAAAAAGAAAAAAAAAACAGGAGTTGTAACTTTCATCTCTCACAAAATAGACTTTAATAGTAACAAAGACTAAAAGAAACAAAGAAGGACATTACATAATGGTAAAAGGATCAATGCAACAACAGGAGTTAATGATTATAAATATATATACACCCGATACAGGAGCCCCAGATACATAAGACAAGTTCTTAATGACTTATAAAGAGACTGGACTCCCGCACAATAATAGCGGGAGATTTTGACACCACATTGTTAATATTCAATGGATCAATGACATAGAAAATTAATAGGGACATCTATGATTTGAACTTAGACCTGGGATAAGTAAACTTAGTGAATATTTATAGAATTCTCCACCCCAGGTCCACAGAACATACATTTTTCTCAATATCACATTACACCTATTTTGAAAGTGACCACATAATTGGAAAATTGGAAGTAAATCACTCTTCAGCATTTGCATAGCATTTCACAGACTTAAATGAAATATCAGTTGGCTGTTTGTTTGTTATTTTCTTCCCTTATTCCTTCCTGTCTCCATTGTTAAGCACAATTATCGGCATAAAAGAGGTTTTTAATACCTATTTTCAGATTGCATTCCAGCCCGGGCAATAGAGCAAGAATCCTGTTCTCTCTCCCCCTTTCTCTTTCTCTTTCTTTCTCTCAAAAAAAAAAAAAAAAAGAGAGAAAGAAAAAAGTTCAAAAAAAAAAAAAACCGAAAATTATTGTAATAATGTATATAAACCAAGCCTAAACTGAAGTTAGCTTTGTTTATTTCACCATTTCTAGTGATTTTCTTTTTCAATTATAGTTTAGTCAATGCTTTATTCTAGCATTTTCATTATACAGAGCCTGAGTTTTATTTTTCCCAGTTATGGACATCTAACACAAACACCTCGAAACATGTTATGCAGATTGCATTTATTAATTTTTTATTCTTTCCAAGTAGCTTTGACATTTATTTTATAATTATCAATAATAATTTTTCTTTTTTTGAGATGGAGTTTTGCTCTTATTATGCAGGCTGGAGTGCAATGGCGTGATCTTGGCTCAAGGCAACCTCTGCCCTCTGGATTTAAGTGATTCTCCTGCCTCTGAAGTAGCTGGGATTACAGGCATGCATCACCACACCTGGCTAATTTTGTATTTTTATTAGAGATGGGGTTTCACCATGTAGGTCGGGCTGGTCTCAAACTCCTGATATTAGGTGATCCACCCACTTCATCCTCCCAAAGTGCTGGGATTACAGGCATTAGCCAATGCATGTGGCCAATAACAAGAATTTTAAAACCAAAATATTTACAGAAGATGTCTCCAGGTTCACCGTATGAAAATAACATTTTTGAAGATTGACGTACTAGCGTTAGAATTATTTTATGTATCTTTAGGTTTAACTTCTTATGTCATAAAACTTGGTACACCTCACAAATGAAATTCCACTAAGTTCTTTCTTAGAAGATTGTTCCCTAAAGGATATAAGTGGTGAATTTCCTAGTTACTATAGTTCATGCAGAAATTGATCTTGAGCACTGCTATTGTATACTACTTTTGTATATTTTGTTTCTCAAAAAGCCAATTTTCCTTGTCTATGAAGAACCACTTGCTGAGTGGTTCAGACATTTCATGAGACTTTTTGTGAGTCATCAAGATGTTTGTATGAGTCAACAAAAAATGAAATAGCCTTGAAGATCATTAGCAAATAGCTTTATGTTTTATTCTGATAAAAATATGAGTGAATGACAAACAAAAATGTTTACTAATTTATTTTATTTATATAAACATATATGTGTTATACATATATATATGTATGTATGTATGCAGTTATTGTTGTCCATTTAACCACAGAAAACCATCAATATCAAAGCAAGATGGCCTAAAGTTAGTCATAAGTAGCTTGTGAAGGATAATCAGATAGGAAATTGATATGGTTTGGCTATGTCCCCACCCACATCTCATTGAATTTTAGCTACCACAATTCCCAGTTGTCTTGGAAGGGACCCAGTAGGAAGTAATTCAGTCATGGAGTGGGTCTTTCCCATGCTGTTCTCATGAGTGAACAAGTCTCACGAGATGTGATGGTTTTATAAAGGGGAGTTTCTCTAGACAAGCTTTCTCTCTTCCCTGCTGCCATGTAAGGTGTGCCTTTTGCCTTCTGCCATAATTGTGAGTCCTCCTCAGTTCCTCATGTGGAACTGTGAGTCCATTAAACCCATTTTCTTTATAAATTACCCAGTCTTGGGTATGTCTTTATCGACAGCATAAGAACAGACTAATATAGACCTCAACAAATTTGCAATCTAGTTAGAGACCAGATGATATAGCAACAGATATATCTTCATCTATTATCTGTACCTCTATGTTTATATATGGATGTCTAAATGTCTATTTCTATATATGCAGCTCTGTATCTGAGATACATACCAGATGCTAAGTTAACTGTAAGGATTCATTATAAATTATGTGTTACTTTAAGTTCTTTAGAAATGCACTAGAGGTCAGGGAGGATCCAAGATGGCCAAATAGGAACAGCTCCAGAGTGCAGTTCACAGCAAGAACAATGCAGAGGGTGAGTGCCCACTGCATTTCCAAACAAATTTTCATTGCCCACACACCAGGAGATTCCTGGGCTGAAAAGTGCCATGGGTTTTCAGCATGGTGGTTGCAGCTGGTGCTGGGTTGGTGCACAGGAACTCACACAAATCTGGGAGGTCCATTTCAACTGGTGCCTGGAATGCCTGGGAGACAGAGCTGCCCATTCAACTGAAAGGGAGGGGGCTGAGACAGGGAGTCAGGTGATCTGTCTTTGTGGGTACCACCTCCACAAAACAAGCAATCTGAAATGCTCTGGATTGAGAGTTTCCCAGCAAGTGCAGCAGGCCCCAGGGAAGTCCAGCTCAGTAGGGGGGGAAGGGCAACCACCACTACCGAGGCAGTTCACACAGCAGCTGGGCAGAGCCTGCGGCAGATCAGCAACACCTGTGCTGGCAGACTGTGACTAGACTACTCTGTGTGGGGCAGGGCATCTATGAAAAAATGCAGCAGCATGACAGGAACTTATAAATAAAGCCGACCGTCCTAGGGCAGAGCACCAAGGAAAAGAGATGGTTATGAGTTCTGCTGCAGCAGACTTAAAAGTACCTGCCCAGCAGCTCTGCACAGAACAATGGAGCTCCCAGCACAGCACTTCAGCTCCTATAAGGGACAGACTGTCTCCTCAAGCAGCTCCCCGACCCATGTATACCCAAAGAGACACCTCAAAAAGGAGACCTCAGGTCAACATCTGGCAGGTACCCTTCTGGGATGAAGATAACAGAAGAAGAAACTGGCAGCAACCCTTACTTCTGCAACCCCCATGAGTGATCCCCAGGCAAGCAGGATCTGGAGTGGAACTCCAGCAGTCCTGCAGCAGGGGGGCCTGACTATTAGAAGGGAAACTAAGAAACAGAAAGAAGTAACTTCATCATCAACAAAAAGGATGTCCACTCAGAGACCCCATCTGAAAGTCAGCAACTACAAACACCACAAGTAGATAAAGCCACTAAGATGGGAAGAAACCAGCACAAAAAGAATGAAAACACCAAAAACCAGAATGCCTCTCCTCCTCCAATGGATCACATCTCCTCACCAGCTAGGGATCAAAGATAGTTGGAGAATGAATCTGATGAATTGACAGAAACAGGCTTCAGAAGGTGGGTAATAACAAACTTCTCTGAGATAAAAGAACATGTACTAACCCAATACAAATAAACCAAGAACCTAGAAAAAAGGTTAGATGAGATGCTAACTATAACAAACAGTTTAGAGAGGAATAGAAATGACTTGATGGAGCTGAAACACACAGCGTGAGAACTTTGCAAAGCATACACAAGTTTCGATACCTGAATTGGCCAAGCAGAGGAAAGGATATCAGAGATTGAAGATCAATTCAATGAAATAAAATGAGAAAGCAAGAATAGAGAAAAAAGAGTGAAAAGAAATGAACAAAGCCTTCAAGAAATATAGGATTATGTGAAAAGACCTCATCTACATGTGATAGGTGTACCTGAATGTGATGGAGAGAATGAATCCAAGCTGGAAAACACTCTTCAGGATATTATCCAGAACTTCCACAACCTAGCTAGCAAGGCCACCATTCAAGTCCGGGAAATACAGAGAACACCACAGAGATTCCTCAAGAAGAGTAATCCCAAGGCACATAATCGGCAGATTCACCAGGTTTGAAATCAAGGAAAAAATGCTAAGGGCAGCTAGAGAGAAAGGTCGGGTTACCCACAAAGGGAAGCCCAGCAGACTCACAGCAGATCTCTCCATAGAAACCCTACAAGCCAGAAAAGAGTGGGGGCCCATATTCAACATCCTTAAAGAAAAGAACTTTCAAACTAGAACTTCATATCCAGCCAAACTAACCTTCATAAGCGAAGGAGAAAGAAAATCCTTCATGGACAAGCAATTGCTGAGAGATTTTATCAGCACCAGGCCTGCCTTACAAGAGCTCCTGAAAGAAGCACTAAACAAGGAAAGGAACAACCCATACCAGCCACTCCAAAATCATAAGAAATGTTAAGGACTAGCGACACAATGGAAAAAAAATGCATCAACTAATGGACAAAACATCCAGCTAGCACCAAAATGGCAGGATCAAATTCACACATAACAATATTAACCTTAAATTTAAATGGACTAAATGCCCCAATCAAAAGACAGAGATTGGCAAATTGGATAAAAAGTCAAGACCCATTGGTGTGCTGTATTCAGAAAACCCATCTCACGTGCAAGGGCACACATAGGCTAAAAATAAAGGAATGGAGGAAGATTTATCAAGCAAATGGAGAGAAAAAAAAAAAGCAGGAGTTGCAATCCTAGTCTCTGATAAAATGGACTTTAAACCAACAAAGATCAGAAGAGATAAAGAAGGACATTGCATAATGGTAAAAGGATCAATGTATCAAGAAGAGCTAATGATCCTAAATATATATGCACCCAATACAGGAGCACCCAGGTACATAAAGCAAGTTCTTAATGACCGACAAAGAGACTTAGTCTCCCAAACAATAATAGTGGGAGACTTTAACACTCCATTGTCAATATTAGACAAAACAATGAGACAGAATATTAACAAGGATATCCACAACCTGAACTCAGATCTGGACCAAGCGAACCTAATAGACATCTACAGAAATCTCTACCCCAAATCTACAGAATATACATTCTCCTCAGCTCCACATTGCACCTACTCTAAAATTGACCACATAATTGGAACTAAATCACTCCTCAGCAAATGAGAAAGAATGGAAATCATAACAAACAGTCTCTCAAACCACAGGGCAATCAAACTACAACTCCGAATTAAGAAACTAACTCAGAACCACACAACTACATAAAACTGAACAAGTGGCTCCTGAATGTTGACTGGATAAACAATGAAATGAAGGCAGAAATAAAGCTGCTCTTTGAAACCAAGGAGAATGAAGACACAACATACCAGAATCTCTGGGACACATTTAAAGCAGTGTCTCCTGGGAAATTTATAGCACTAAATGCACACATGAGAAGCAAGGAAAGATCTAAAATCAACACCCTATCGTCAAAATTGAAAGAGCTAGAGGAGCAAGATCAAAAAATCTCAAAAGCTAGCAGAAGACAAGAAATAACTAAGATCAGAGCAGAACTGAAGGAGATAAAGACACAAAAAACCCTTCAAAAAATCAAATCCAGTAGCTGTTTTTTTTAAAAGATCAACGAAGTAGACAGACCACTAGCCAGATTAATAAAAAAGAAAAGAGAGAATCAAATAGATGCAATAAAAAACAATAAAGGGGATATACCACTGATTCCACAGAAATACACACCACAGAGATCACTACAAACAACTCTATGCACATAAACCAGTAAACCTGGAAGAAATGGATACATTCCTGGACACTTGCACCATCCCATGCCTAAACCAGGAAGAAGCTGAAACTTTGAATAGACCAAAAACAAAGGCTGAAGTTGAGGTAGCAATTCATAGCCTACTAACCAACAAAAGTCCAGGTCGAGATGGATTCACAGCTGAATTCTACCAGAGGTACAAAGAGGAGCTGGTACCACTCCTTCTGAAACTATTCCAAACATTACAAAAAGAGGGAATCCTTCCCAAATCATTTTATGAGACCAACATCATCCTGATACCAAAACCTGGGAGAGATTCATCAAGAAATGAAAATTTCAGGCCACTATCCATGATGAACATAGATGCAGAAATCTTCAATAAAATACTGGCAAACCGATTGCAACAGCACATGAAAAAGCTTATCCATCAAGATCAAGTAGGCTTCATTCCAGTGATGCAAAGTTGACTCAACATTCACAAGTCTATAAACATAATCCACCACATAAACAGAACCAAAGACAAAAACCACATGATTATCTCAATAGATGCAGAGTAGGCCTTTGACAAAATTCAACAGCACTTTATGCTAAAAACTCTCAATAAACTAGATATTGAAGGAACATATCTGAAAACAATAAAAGCCATTTACAACAAACCTACAGCCAATATAATACCGAATGGGCAAAAACTGGAAGCATTCCCTTTGAAATCTGGCACTAGACAAGGATGCCCTCTCTCACCACTCCTATTCAATATAGTATTGGAAGTTCTAGCCAGAGCAATTAGGAAAGAAAAAAAAATAACGAGTATTCAATTAGGAAAAGAGGAAGTCAAATTGTCTCTATTTGCAGATGACATGATTGTATATTTAGAAGACCCTACCATCTCACCTTAAAATCTCCTTAAACTGATAAGCAACTTCAGGAAAGTCTCAGAATGCAAAATCAGTGTGCCAAAATCACAAGCATTTCTATAAACCAATAACAGACTAACAGAGAGTTATTCTGCAAACTCCCATTCACAATTGCTACGAAGAGAATAAAATACCTAGGAATACAACTAACAAAGGATGTAAGTGACCTTTTCAAGTAGAACTACAAACTACTGTTCAAGGAAATAAGAGAGGACACAAATAGATGGAGAAACATTCCATGCTCATGATTAGGAAGAATCAGTATTGTGAAAATGGCCATACTGCCAAAGGAATTTATAGATTCAATGCTATAACCATCAAGCTACCTATGACTGTCTTCACAGAACTGGAAAAAACCACCTTAAACTTCACATGTAACCAAAGAGAGCCTGCATAGCTAAGACAATCCTAAGCAAAAAGAATAAAACCAGAGGCATCAAACTACCAGAGTTCAACCTATACTACAAGGCTACAGTAATCAAAACAGCATGGTACTGGTACCAAAACAGATATAGACCAATGGAACAGAATGGAGACCCTGGAGGTAACACCACACATCTACAACCATCTGATCTTTGACAAACCTGACAAAAACAAGCAATGGGGAAAGGATTCCCTGTTTAATAAATGGTGTTGGGAAAACTGGCTAGCCATGAGCAGAAAGCAGAAAGTGGACCCCTTCCTGACACCATACACTAAAATTAACTCCAGATAGATTAAAGACTTAAACATAAGACCTAACACCATAAAAACCCTAGAAGAAAACCTAGGCAAAACCATTCAGGACATAGGCATAGGCAAGGACTTCATGACCAAAACACCAACAGCATTGGCAACAAAAGCCAAAATAGACAAATGGGACCTAATTAAACTCTAGAGCTTCTGTACAGCGAAAGAAACAGTCATTAGAATGAACTGGCTACCAACAGAATGGGAGAACATTTTTGCAATCTACCCATCTGACAAAGGGCTAATATCCAGAATCTACAAAGAACTAAAAGAGATTAACAGGAAAAAAAGCCATCTAAAAGTGGGCGAAGGATATGAACAGACACTTTTCAAAAGAAGACATATTTGAGGCAGACAAACATATGAAAAAATGCTCATCATCACTGATCATTAGAGAAATGCAAATCAAAACTACCTTGAGATACCACCTCATGCCAGTTAGAATGGCGATCATTAAAAAATCTGGAGACAACAGATGCTGGAGAGGATGTGGAGAAATAGGAACATTTTAACACTGCTGGTGGGAGTGTAAACTAATTCAACCCTTCTGGAAGACAGTGTGGAAATTCCTTAAGGACCTAGAAATAGAAATTCCATTTAACCCAGCAATCCCATAAAGGATTGTAAATCTTTCTGTTATAAAGACACATGCACATGTAGGTTCATATCAGCACTGTTTACAATAGAAAAGACCTGGAACCAACCCAAATGCCCATCGATGATAGATTGGACAAGGAAAATGTAGCACATATACACCATGGAATACTGTGCAGCCATAAAAAATGATGAGTTTGTATCCTTTGTAGGGACATGGAAGAATCTGGAAACCATCATTCTCAGCAAACTGACACAAGAACAGAAAATCAAACACTGCATGTTCTCACTCAAAGGTGGGTGTTGAACAATAACACATGGACACAGGGAGGGGAGCATCACACACTGGGGTCTATTGAGGGGGGGCAAGGGAGTGACAGCAGGGGTGGGGGGAGGTCAGGGAGGGATAACATGGGGAGAGATGCCAGATGTGGGTGATGGGGGAATGGAGGTAGCAAACCATCTTGCCATGTGTGTACCTATGCAACAATCCTGCATGATCTGCTCATGTACCCCAGAACCCAAAGTACAGTTAAAAAAAAAAAAAGAAAGAAAGAAATGCACTAGAGGTAATGAATATTGTAGATAGATATTTTTGGAGAAAATCACAAACAAGATTGAGCTGAAGAAGGAGTTAGCTTAATTAGAGTAGCAGAGAGGTGAATGAGAACTTTAGGAGTGATGCAATAAGCAAAAACATGGACATGGGATATTTCTTAAAGCAGAGTAGTCTGATAGAAATGACTTCTATTGATCTTTGATGTATCACTCCAGGTGTTAGCATGATAGCAGAGATATAATGCTGTAGAGTGGATTGCACCTTAGTTACTGAGTAGAAATCATATACCATAATGTAGATAAGTAGTAAGGTCTAGTAGGTTGTTGCTGCTCAAATAGAAACATATAGCTTATTTGCCACAATTTTTCTGGGATAGCTTATATGGTCATACCTTCTAAGTTTTAAAAATTCAAGAAAATAATAATTGTAGTAAGGAAAAGAAGATGTATAGACCCAATCACCAAATGATAATCTGTGCCTTTTCTATGAATGTGGAGGAGTGCTGCATTCTTTCATTTCTCTGCACCTTTGAATATGTAGTTAGTATTCTTTGTTTAGACCATACTTTCCTGTCCTTTTCTAGGTAACTTCAATTGATTCTTGTTGTATCATTCCAGTTATATATCACTTGATATATAACTTCAATCATGTTAGCATGATTTTATTTATCTTATGCTCCAGTAGGATTCTCTGATAATATTTATTATAATAGTTGTTATTCTGTATTATAATTTATTAAACTGTTTTATTCATTAAGACTAAAATTTCTAAAGGCAAGTTGTGTTCTCCACCACCCCCAATCTAGGTATCTTCATCACATAGTTTTAATGTGTATGTATTAGTTTATTAGGGCTGCTTTAACAAAGTAGCCCAATTTGATGACTTGAACAACAGAAATTTATTTTCTCACTATTCCGGAGGATAGATGTTTCAGGTCAAGGTCTTGTCAGGGTTGGTTTCTTCTGAGGACTGTGAGAGAAGAATCAGTCTCAGGCCTGCTACTTGTCCTATAAATGGTGGCTAAAGACATCAGCCATATTGGATTAGGGGCAATCTTAATACACTCACCTTAACATCATGACCTCTGTAAAGACAGTAACTCCAAATAAGGTCACATTCTGAGGTACTTAGAACTTCAAGGTATTAAATATGATGGGTTATAATTCAACTCATAACAAACAATAGGTATTTATTAAATCAGGGAGTGCACGGAGGGTTTATAGCGCTTACCAAATGTGTTTTAATTGTCCTCCTTATAGAACAACTTGTTTCACCTTCCCTCAAAAACAGAGCTCCTTTAGGGCAAAATTCGTATCTCATTCATGCCTGACTCCATAGCGCTTAGCACAAAGACCAATACATTGTGGGTGTACAAAATATTTTTATGAGTGAGTGACAAGTAGCAAATAATACAGAAGTATTTTGTGCAAAATATCTTTAGAAGAACGTTTCCTATGGATTGTGGTTAATGGATTGTGGTTCAATGATTTTTGCTGATCACTCCAGTTTGTGCAGTCCCAGAGTTTTAATGCCTTAGGCAATGTGAGATAGACACTGTATGTCATTCAGAGGCTGGAAGTCTAAATATTTCTATGACCTTAATATCTTGTTGTCTTATTGGAGATCAGCTCTCATCTATGCTTTTGTGACTTATTTCTATATCGTATTTGTTTTTCCCTCTGATTTATCAAAATACAATGCTAAAATTAAAATGCAAACAGGGTTTCTATGGAGCCTGTCATAGAAATTTAAAAGTGACTTTAAGACATAAACAGAAAATAATAATAATAATAAACGGAATGCCTGTGTGGGAATGGTGCTGAGAGGAGGAAATTTAAAGGTCAGTGTTGTTGTCTGTTTCAGTATGGTCACCTCAATTATAATTGGATAAATAAGGAGAGTAGAATGTTAATTAGCTTCAGAGTTTTCTTAGGATAGATAATCAGTCCCAATAATAATAAAACAAGTAGAGACAAAGCTGTTCTCTGAAGAAATTCATGAATCTAAAGTAATCTAATAAGATGAACATGGGCTAATTACAATTTGTATTTATTGAAAGGAAGACAAGCCAGAATGGGTAACAGCCAGAGTGACCTAAGGTACAGTAAATGATGCTTCGTTTGTATCTCAAACTAAGAAATTCCATTAATATTGCAGCTACAAAATATTTTTTCTCAGATGATTCTTAGTTACATGGAATGGAGCATTCTCATATTGTATTCTTTTGTGAGTATCTCAGAAGTCTAAAGATAGTTAGAGAAGAACACAAAGACATGTTAAAAAGAAGAATCTAAGTTGACAAGGCATTAATGAAGTTTTGTTTGAAGATATTTAAATCATAAGGGAAAAGCTTTTTATATTTACCCAGTATTTATCCAGACTTCTACCTGGTATCACCTTCCTTCTGCTTGAAAGGCTCCCTTTAACATTTTTTTGTAATGCAGGTTTGTTGGTGATTAATTTTTTTTTGAGACAGATGTCACCCTGCCACTCTGTGGCTCAGGCTGGAGTGCAGTGGTGGATGTCAGCTCACTGCAACCTCTGCTTCCCAGGATCAAATGATTCTCCTTCCTCAGCTTCCCGAGTAGCTGGGACTACAGGCATGCAGTACCACACCTGGCTAATTTTCCATATTTTCAGTAGAGATAGGGTTTCACTGTGTTAGCCAGGATGGTCTCTATCTCCTGACTTTGTGATACACCTGCCTTGGCCCCCCAAAGTGCTGGCGTTACTGGCATGAGCCACCGCACCTAGCCAGTGTATAATTTTTAAGTTTTCATATTCATAAAAAAGTCATCCTTTTATGTTTGCTTTTAAGATCTTCTCTGGTTTTATATAATTTGTCTATAATATGCCTTTGCATAGTTTTCTTCATATTTATTATGTTTCCAGTTGATTGAGCTTCTTGAATCTGTCAATTTATAATTTTCATCAAATCCGGAAATTTATTATGTATTATTTCTTTATATATTTTCCCATCTCCTTTTCTCCATCTCTCTTTCATGAACTCAATTAGTATATTTGATAGGATGTTTAAAACTTATCCTACAGATAATTGATCATTTTTTCTTATTTTTTCATCTTTGTTTCCTTTCAGACAATTTTTATTGCTATACCTTTTTGTTTACTGTTTTCTTTTCTAATGCATATTCTGCCATTAATCCCACCCAGTACATTTTCATTTTAGACATTTAGTTTCACCTCTTGAAGTTTGATTTGGATTTTTTCTTAATATTTTTTCATGTCTTGCCTTAATATACTCAGTCTGTCATTTATCTTCTTGAACAAATGAAGTATAGTTATAATAATTATTTTTATGTTTTCTTTATTCTAATCCTTTTATCCCTGTCATTTGTTGGTAGATTTCAAGTGGTTTATTTTCCTCCTAATTATAGGTCCCATTTGCATGCTGCTTTGCATAAATGGTAATTTTAATTTATGATAAATACTACAAATGTTAAGTTGTTGGGTAGTAGGCCTTTTTGCATCTCAATAAACATTAAACTTTTTATCTGGGATACAACTTAGTTAAATGAAAAATTGATCTTAGTTCTTGCCTTTTATGTGTTTTGCGGGGGGAGAATTGGAGAAGCATTTTAGTTTAGGATTAAATTTGCCCACTACTGAGACAGAACTTTTCTAAACACTATATGCAGTGTCTTATAATTATGTAATTTTTTGCACTCTGGCTGATTGAAATAGGAACCATTCCTCATATGTGAGCCCTGGTAATTGTTTCCCCCAATCCTTTCAAAGGTTCTTTCTTAGATAGTTTTCTCACATGAATACATTGATAAATGCTCAGCTAAAGACTCTAAAGAGAACTTCTTCAAGTCTCCAAAGTTCTCTCTCCGTACATCTTCTCCTTTCTGTTAGTCTGCCCAACCTGCTCAGTCTCCCTGGACTCCTAGTTGAATCTCCTGAATTCAGGGAGATTGACTACTAGCTCCAGCTGGGTTCTTCTACTCTGCCATTTCTTGAAAACTTTCTCTAGATGGCAAGTTAGAGCAATCTTAGGGCTGACCTTTTTTGTCTCCTGTCTCTCAGGGATCACTGCTTTACCCTGATATTCAATAACTTAAAATCCATTGTTTCATACATTTAGTCTTGTTTTTCACTTGTTTCTGGTAGGAGGGTAAATTAGATCCTTATAATTCCACCGTGACCAGAAGGAAAAAAAGAAGTCAGACTAAAGTTTTACATACCTATGCAGAAGTAATGTGATAGATAAATAAAATTCATATAGAAAGACTAAAAAAATGATACAAATCTATGTAAAAAAATTTCTACTTTGGAGGCTTCTATATGTCAAATAGTATATATTAACATTGAAGTTATATTCTAGCATAAAAGTTGTCTCAGTGTCCACAAAATAAATTTGAATTTCCAATTTCAATTTGTGTTCTTTCTTATTCCCCTTCCAACATAAGAAGAATTTAATCTTTACCAATTTGATTCCTAAAACTGCTACAATATAAAATTAGAAGAATGTATTCCTTCATTTATTTAGTCAACCAATATTTGTTAAGTGCCTATTCTGTGCTAGGCACTATTCTGGGCTTGTGGGACATATCAAGTGAACAAAAGAGAAACCATTCATGTCCTCATGATGTTTTTCTTCCACAGAGAAATCAACATTAATCAATTAACATAGAAAATAAGCAAATTGAATAATATGGCAGAAAGATATGTATAGATAGGGGGGAAAATAAAAGCCAGAGAAGGGAAATCAACGTCCTTAAGAAAGAGTTGAGAGAAAAAGAGGAAAGAGAAAAATACCCTGGGAGACTTTTGGAGATTTAGAGAAGCTCTAAGTCATTTGCTATATGTAAGCAATTTGTGGAAGAGAAAAAAAGGTCTGGTAGGGAGAGTTGCTGGATATTATAAAGTACATCGCCTTCACTGTTCTCTAAGAGATTAAAATAGAGATTGCATTACAGTCTTCCCCCAGTATGTGTCAGGGAAATCATTCCAGGACCCCCAGTGGATACCAAGTTCTTCAGACTCTTAAGTTCCTTATACAGAATGTTGTAGTATTTGCATATAACCTACACACATCCTCCTGTACACTTTAAATCATTGCTAGATTACTTATAATACCTAATACAATGTAAATAACATATAAGTAGTTGTTAGGCTGTATTGCCTTTTACACTTGTATTATTTTCTATTATTTTATTGTTATTTTTATTTTGTCCAAATATATTTGATCTGTGGCTGGTCGAATCTACAGATGCAGAATCAACAGATACAGAAGGGTGACTGTATTTTATGACTTTAGAAATGCTGGAATAATGTTTCTCAAATTATTTCATGTTGATTCAAAAAAATGCAGGTCCTTAGTTCATATACAAGCCATTTATATATTTATATATTGACATAATTCTTACCCCTTAAGAAATGTATTTTATTTTTGTTTTATAGATAAATGAAAGGTCAAAGATTTTAAGAACTTCCCCAACTAGTAAGTGATAGTCAGAACTAGAATACAAGTTGGCTTGTTTAGAAAATCAATGTTTTTGCTGTTACACAAAACTATCCTTTAATTTCACTTATGACATAACAGAGGCATGTTATAATAGACGGTGTGTAAAGAAGTGCTCAGATAATGTTTCCACGCCTTTTCATCTAATTTTGTCTCAGAAGATTTTCTAGACAACTTTTCTGGCGACAGTGATTCTTAAAAATCTGCAAGAAGTTTGTTGGTTTTACAGCTTACTCAGAATTTTCAGGTGATGAGACGGGTTTTGTATGTAAGGGAATACAAAATAGAGCTGGGTACAGCTAACTACAGCCAAGGGGTCAAATCTAACCCACCACGTTATTCTGTAAGTAAAGTCTTACTGGGACACAGCCACAACCATGTGTTCCTTAGTGTTCATTGCTACTTCAGCCTGCAATGGCAAAGATAAGTAGTTGCGACAGAGACGCTGTGGTCTGTCAGCCTAAAATATTTACTGCCTGTCCCTCTAGAGAACAAATTGCCAGACTCTGAATAGAGAATCTTTCTTCTGTAGCATCTTAGTGGGTCTCAGGGTTGATTCTTGAGTCTGGGGGATTCATTAGGTAACTTCCTTACTGTGACATTTTGAGGATTAAGAATCCTTAGCAGCCCATCCCCAGTGACAGTTGCCACCAGTAGGAGGTGCCCTCTGGCTTTTTCATTGACAAAGTTCTGAGCAGCCAACTGGCCAGTTTCTACCCACCTTCCTCTATCCTGCTGACAGAAGTTTAGAGAGGCAGTCAGAGTCCTGAGAGCCATTGCTACTGTTCTTTTCTCACCTTCTAGTATATTCCATATCAAATAAAATAGCTGTAAAAATTGTAATTCCATGTTTTTCAGAATATCCATGTGGAACTAGATTTTCCATAATATCTGAAATTAAAAATTAAATTAACGAATCTATTTTGTGTTGCATTGCTGAAACAGAGTTCCTCTAGATAACACATTCTTGCAAATTAAGCATTGTACACAGAGTAAAATAAAACTATACTTTTTATCAATTAAAAAGTAATTTAAGTTGACTTTAGAAAAAAGATGTTATAATAACACTGAGAAATGCTCATGTTGGACAAAGAGATTTTTCCTTTGTTTTTTAAAAATTAGCATCTTATTTTAAATGAATTTTAGACTTATACAGAAGTGACAAAATCATAGAATTCTTATAGATAGATCCTCACCCAACTTCTCCTGATGTTAAATCTAATATAGACATCATACAATTATCAAAAACAAAAAATTATTATCTGTAGAATGCTATGAACTACATAACTTACTCTGATTTTTCATTAGTATTTTGATTAAAATACTTTTTCAGTTCCAAGATCCCATCTTGGCATTTAATCTCCTCCAATCTGTGATGGTCCCTCAGGCTTTCCACACCTTTTATGACCTTAACATTTTTGAAGAGCACTAGTCAGTTATTTTGACATAGATATATTTTCTTTCCTTTGCAAGTAACAAAATAAAATGATAGAAACCGGATGTTCCTCCCGCTAGGCAAAGAAATAACCTGCGGGTCTTCAATGAGCTCCAAAAGCAATTCACTAAGATCTTAAGTCAACAGGCTACCTATGTCTGGAGGCTCTTCTCCCAGAGTGAAGCAGAAATGAGAGGAAATTTGGAAAGCTGATCTTCTTTCTAAACTTTACAATAGTGCCTTCTTCAGAATGCTCAAGTGGATGGATGGTCAGAAACTTAGTTATTTTTTGCATCTGAATTCAGTAACTCTACACCGACCTGAAATGGACAATATTCTCCTGATATATAATAATCTGATCAGAGAAAGCTTTTATTTTAAAGAAAGTTTAAAATGAATGAATGTAGCCTCATTTACACTTTCAGAAAATAAACCACCTTTTAAGGCTCTAAACTCCCAAATAAATGGTAAGGTTTCTTAAATCCCTATCTTTTTAAGAAGAATATGATTTGAGAAATAGCAATTATGCTATGCTGAAGTGCAGAGAGATTTCATTAAAGTACTATAATATTGCTATTGAGATAGGAAGTGATAGCAGTGAAAAATAAATAATAGCTCTAGAGTTTTAAAACAACAACATAAAGAAAGGGTTTTTTAAAAATAAAAAATCATGATTTTAGAATAGTATTTTGAGGACATTTCTCAAAATAGATAAAAAGTATCTATTATTAAAAGTCAAATAGGTTTTTTTTTCTAGGTTAGTATAAAACAAGTTATTGCCTGAAAGGGTCTGTTTGCTTGGTAACCAACCACTTTGCATTTTGTGTAATTAATCTTAACCTGTCAGGTGGCCAAATTAATTAGCCATTTTCCTACCAGAGTGGTGAACTTTTAGATGGAGAGAGAAATGCCAGGATGATGTCACATCTGTCTTACTAATTTGAATTTCAGATTGTCTGAAGAGGGATGCAATGTAAAAAAAGCATAAAATAGGTGTGTCATGAAGAGAAAAGTTATTATTTTATCTCATCCTCCCCAATATCGGTCAGAGACACTGAAGCCCTTTTCGGCTTTTTTTGAGCCTCTGTTTCCTAGAGGCATTTGACAAATACGGTCCTTTTTCTGCTTATGAGGGCACCTACAAACTTCAAATAGGTGTGATGAAATCTACAAAAGGAGACTAATAGCATCCCAAAGAAGCACACATTGGAGTGTAGGGGAAACTGCAGAGTTTTAGTCAGATGCAGATAAAAACCATATCTGAGGCTTATTCTGCCCAAAATAAGTGAAAAGACGGTAATGTGGCTATGGTTAGAGGACAAGGCAAATGGAGAAGGATCTGTGATAAACTTATGCATATATGTTTGTAGAATTACTACGGTTTTCTTATCACAGATGTTTAATTCAATAATCAAAATATTCCAATGCCATGTTAACACACTATGCGTGAGATATGAAAAAGATTAAGCTAAAATGTCTTTATCGACAGTAGCAGAGTAGAATAAAACTAAAAGGTAAATTTTCTTTTAAATCCTATATCTTCACCTACCCAAGAATTCAAAAACATTAGGAATTCTGTGAAGAAGTAAAATATATATTTTTAAACCACGTTAAAATTTAGCTTTGTGTGCAGGGTTTATAATATTAGGATTTAAAAAAAAAATGATTATTCAGGAAATACTTTAAAATAACCAGATTTAAAGTAACTATCTTAGTAACAGAAAAATCTAAATTGAAGAAAAATATTGTTTTGAGTCACAATGCCATTTTAAAATTTGAAGGCCAAAATACAAAGCAGAAATATTTGAATATTTTTATAAATTGACAAACAGGTCCAGGAAAATTCCTAATTTTCTGAAGTTGTATGTTTCAGATAGGGGATAGTTTAATGACTTTCTTGTTGACATGACTAAACTCTGATAGGCAGGTTCATTTGGCGCTTATTTATGACCTCTCTTGTCTGTCACTAACATACTCAAATTGTTCCAAAGTGATTGGTGATGCTTTTAGTCGGTTGACTAAAGACATTCAATGGTTTATTTAATAGGTAATCATAGGCTTCTGTCTATAATAGATTTATCAGTTAATCAATTTTTTTCTTGAGATATTAACCTGATAATATATCTGTTTTACCAGGTGTTACCAGTAAAAGGCAGTTGCAAAGCCAACCAGCACAATTCTCACTTAGGCAGTGCTCTTTATATGGGATATCATCTTACATAAAATGAGCTATTTAACTGACGTTCATTAAATACCTTTGTGAATAAACAAAAGCAGTGGTTTTTTCACGCTTCTTTTCTCTCTAGCTTTTCCAAAATTCTGTTGTCCATAGTCAAGAAAGGCCATAAAGTCATTTCCTGATTAAATATTGGAACATTTTGTGTCATATATAGAACATAACTGGACCATCTACGACGTGTGCAGATCTTGTTTCCTAGCATTAAACTGATTTTTTTCCCTTAGGAATGTTTAAAAATTGTAAAAATTAAAAAAAAACATCCAATTTTTTTGAGTTTCTAACACATGCCAGAAATACACTCCCAGCTGCAAAGCTGGAAATATTAGAGAAAATAGTGAAAGTTTGCCTAATAGATACTCTGCTTCCAGATATAAGTTTTATACCTGCAGTACTGGAGACTAGGTAAACTGTTTCACTAATTTAATGTTATATACTGAAGGAGAAGCTCTGATGTTCATTACTTCATTAGTAACTATCAACTATCATGCAATCTAAAGGTGTTATAGCAGACGTCTATGTTATGTAATTATTATTTTAAGAAGCATATTGCATGATCTTTGATATGAAAGGGTCATAGATTAAAACATAAATCTATGTAATTATTATAATCAGTGGCACAGCAGGAATATCAATGAAAAAGAAATGAAAATGGATAGAGAAAACTATGCTTCTGTAATTTCAAGTGGCATTTAAGCTAAGTGCATAGAAATTAAAGTCGAGTTGAAATTATTCTTAATGTGACACATTCATGAAGTTGAATACCATTTTAAGTTTAAAATTTGGTCCACACCTCTTTGTTTCCATAAGTGTCTTTCACCCTGGAAAAAATATAATTACTATAAAATCTTGCCAGAATTCTGTCTCATTTTCCCATTTTCCAAACTTTGAGTATGCCAAAATATTTCATGTCATTGGCTATATTCTGGTGAAATATACTCTTTACCATTTTCTTTCTTTTTCCTTTAACATTTTTAGGGTTCAGGGTGCACATGCGGGTTTGTTTATAGGAAAACTTGTGTTGTGGGGGTTTGTTGCACAGTTTATTTTGTCATCTAGGTAGAAAGTATAGTGCCCAATAGTTATATTTTCTGATCCTCTCCCTCCTTCCACCCTCCAACCTCAGGTAGGCACCATTATCTGCTCTACCCCACTTTGTGTCCATGTGTTCTCATCCTTTAGCTCCCATTTTCTTTATCCTGTTTACTGTTGATGGGTATTTAAGTTGCTTCCATGTCGTGACTATTGTGAATAGTGCTGAAATGAACATACAACTGCATGTGTCCTTATAGTAGAATAATTTATATTCCTTCGGGTATATACCCAATAAAAAGATTACTGAGTCTAATGGTAGTTGTGTTTTTAGTTCATTGAGGAGTAGCCACACTGTTTTCCACAATGGTTGGACTAATACACTCCCACTAGCAGTGTATAAGCATTTCCTTTTCTCCAAAACCTTGCTAGCATCTCTTATTTTTTATTTTTTAATAATAGCAGTTCTGACTGGCATAAGATGATATCTCATTGTGGTTTTGATGTCCATTTTTCTAATGATCAGTGATGTTGAGTAATTTTCATATGCTTGTTGACTGCATGTATGTCTTCTTTTAAAAAGTGTCTGTTCTTCACCTTCTTTTTGCTAGAGTCGTTTTTTTCTTGTAAATTTGTTTAAGTTCTTTGTAGATTCTGGATATTAGTCCTTTGTCAGATGGGTAGATTGAAAAAATTTTTTCCCATGCTGGTGGTTGTGAGTTCACTGTAATGATAGTGTTTTGGGTTTTTTTTTTGTTGTTGTTGTTGTTTTGTTTTGTTTTTTTCTGTGCAGAAGCTCATTAGTTTAATTAGATCCCATTTGTCTATTTTAGCTTTTGTTGCCATTGCTTTTGGTGTTTTAGTCCTGAAGTCCTTGCCCATGCCTATGTCCTGAATGGTATTGCCTAGGTTTTCTTCTAGGGTTTTTATGATGTTAGGTCTTATGTTTAAATCTTTAATCCATTTGGAGTTAATTTTTCTATAAGGTGTAAGGAAGGGATCCAGTTTCAGCTTTCTGCATATGGCTAGCCAGTTTTCCCAACACCGTGTATTAAACAGGAAATCCTTTCCCCATTCCTTGTGTTTGTCAGGTTTGTCAAAGATTAGATAGTTGTAGATGTGTGGCATTATTTCTGAGACCTCTTTTCTGTTCCATTGGTCTATATCTCTGTTTTGGTACCAGTACCATGCTGTTTTGTTTACTGTAGCCTTGTTGTAGAGTTTGAAGTCAGGTAGCATGACACTTCCAGCTTTGTTCTTTTTGCTTAGAATTGTCTTGGCTATACAGGCTCTTTTTTGGTTCCATATGAAGTTTAAGGTGTTTTTTTCCATTCTGTAAGAAAGTCAATGGTAGCTTGATGAGGAGAGCATTGAATCTATAAATTACTTTGGGCGTTTTGGCTATTTTCACAATATTGATTCTTCTAAACCATGAGCATGGGATGTTTTTCCATCTGTTTGTGTCCTCCCTTATTTCCTTGAGCAGTCATTTGTAGTTCTCCTTGAAGAGGTCCTTCACATCTCTTGTAAGTTATAGTCCTAGGTATTTTATTTTCCTTTTAGCAGTTGGGAATGGGAGTTCACTCATGATTTGACTCTCTGTCTATTACTGGTATATAGGAATGCTTGCAATTTCTGCCCATTGATTTTGTATCCTGAGACTTTGCTGAAGTTGCTTATCAGCTTAAGGAAATTTTGGGCTGAGATGATGGGGTCTTCTAAATATACAATCATGTTATCTGCAAATAGAGACAATTTGACTTCTTCTTTTCCTAATCAAATATGCTTTATTTCTTTTTATTGCCTGATTGCCCTGGCCAGAACTTCCAATACTATGTTGAATAGGAGCAGTGAGAGAGGGCATCCTTGTCTTGTGCCAGTTTTCAAAGGGATTGCTTCCAGTTTTTGCCCATTCAGTATGATATTGGCTGTGAGTTTGTCATACATAGCTTTTATTATTTTGAGATACATTCCATTGATACCTGGTTTATTGAGAATTTTTAGCATAAAGTGCTGTTGAATTTTGTTGAAGGCCTTCTCTGCATCTGTTGAGATAATCATGTGGTTTTTGTCTTTGGTTCTGTTTATGTGGTGGATTACATTTAAAGATTTGTGTATGTTGAACCCCAGCCTTGCATCCCAGGGATGAAGTCAACTTGATTGTGATAGATGAGCTTTTTGATGTGCTGTTGGATTTGGTTTGCCAGTATTTTATTGAGGATTTTTGCATCAGTGTTCATCAGAGATATTGGCCTGAAATTTTCTTTTTAGTAGAGTCTCTGCCAGGTTTTCGTATCAGGATGATGCTGGTCTCATAAAATGAATTAGGGAGAATTCCCTCTTTTTTTATTCTTTGGAATAGTTTCAGAAAGAATGGTACCAGCTCCTCTTTGTACCTCTGGTAGAATTCGGCTGTGAACCTGTCTCATCCTGGACTTTTTTTGGGTGGTAGGCTGTTAATTGCTGCCTTAATTTCAGGCCTTGTTATTGGTCTGTTCAGTGATTTAACTTCTTCCTGGTTTAGTCTTGGGAGGGCATAAGTGTCCAGGAATTTATCAATTTCTTCTAGATTTACTGGTTTGTTTACATACAGGTGTTTGTAGTATTCTCTGATGGTAGTTTATATTTCTGTGAGATCGATTGTGATATACATTTATCATTTTTTATTGCATCTATTTGATTCTTCCTTCTTTTCTTCTTTATTAGTCTGGCTAGCAGTCAATCTATTTTGTTGATCTTTTCAAAAAGCCAGCTCCTAGATTCATTGATATTTTGAAGGGTTTTCTGTGTCTATACCTCCTTCAGTTCTACTCTGATCTTAGTTATTTCTTGTCTTCTGCTAGCTTTTGAATTTGTTTAATTTTGCTCCTCTACTTCCTTTAATTGTGACATTAGGCAGTTGACTGAAGAATAGCTGGAGTTGGGAGTTAGGGGAGGGATAGCATTAAGAGGAATACCGAATGTACATGATGGGATGATGGATGCAGAAAAACACCATGGCACCTCTATACCCATGTAACAAACCTTCACATTCTGCACATGTACCCCAGAATTTGAAGTATAATAAAAAAAGAAAAAAGAAAAAAAAATGAAAAATGTCTGTTCATGTGCTTTGCCCATTTTTTAATGGAGTTGTTTTTTGCTTGTACATTTGTTTAAGTTTTGCATAGATGCTGGATATTAGGCCATTGTCAGAAGCATAGTTTGCAAAAATTTGCTTCATTCTGTAGTTTGTCTGTTTACTCTGTTGATAGTTTTTTGTTTGTTTGCTATGCAGAAGCTCTTTAGTTTAATTAGATCCCATTTGTCAATTTTTGTTTATGTTGCAATTACTTTTAGCATCTTCGTCATGAAATATTTGTCAGTTCCTATGTCCAGAATGGTATGTCCTAGGTTATCTTCCAGGGTTTTTTCATAGTTTTAGGTTTTGCCTTTATGTCTTTAATCCATCTCATGTTGATCTTTGGATATGATATAAGGAAAGGACCAGTTTTAATCCTCTGCAAAGGGCTAGCCAGTTATCCCAGAACCATTTCTTGAATTGGAAGTCTTTTCCAACACCTGTTTTTGTCAGCTTTGCAGAAGATTAGATGGTTTTAGGTGTGTAGTCTTATTTCTGTACTCTCTGTTTGATTGGTCTATGTGTTTATTCTCTTTGATTGGTCTACGTATCTGTTTTCGTACCAGCACCATGCTGGTTTGGCTCTGGTAGCCTTGTATTAAAGTTTGAAGTCAGTTAACATGATGCCTCCAGCTTTGTTCTTTTTGCTTAGGATTGCCTTGGCTATTAGGGCACTTTTTTTGGTTTCATATAAATTTTAAAAGTTTTCTTAAAACTGGTGACAAGTAGGGGGAAGGGGTGGAACCCATGGGAGACAAACTCTCCTCCTCTCCTTAGGGCAATTGCAGGTTGCTGTAGGTATAGAAAAAGCACTCAGAATCTTTGCTTCTTCCTCAGTCCAAGGACAGCAATGGCATTTCCAGTGCAGAGGCAGTGTCAGAGGGCTTTTGGTTGCCACTGGGAGCTTTACTTCCAAGAAATTAGGAGCCACTACTCCTGGGTGTGTTCAGCCAGGGTGAAGGCAGCTCTACTACTGGCCCAAGCTAGGGGTTCTGCTTCTTAGGAAGCAGGGGTTGAGGGCTCATAGGGAGGAAAGATTTAGTTCCTCTCGGTACGGTGGCTGTGGCATGCTGTTACCTTGGGTGAAGCCCTCAGATGCCTTGTTTCTTTCCCTAACCGAGTGCAGCAGGGGCAGAACTGCTTCTGTGGCACTGACTAAGGGGTTGTTGGTTGTCTCTGGCAACCTCTCCCCAGGGAAACTCAGAGCTACTTCCAGTAGTTGTGCTCAGCTGTTGGGTGGGGCAGCTGTTCTGTGGTTCTGAGCTGGTGACCCTACCTGGTGAAGAGTTGGGGGGTGGGGGTTCCAGAGAAGAGAAATTTGATTCCTCTCCATTTGGTGGCTGCTGAGTGCTGAGGGTGCCAGGATAGTGACTAGGTCTTTTTGTTCTTTCCGCAGCCTAAGGGCAGTTAGGGTGGTACAAATGCAGCTGCAATGGCAGAAGGGTTGTCAATTGATTCTGGAATTTCCTCCTCAGAGAAATGTGCTGCCTCTGGTTGAAATGTTCATTAGGGACAGGGTAGGCATGTTGAAGTCCCAGGTCATGAGGCCCTGCCTAATGAGAAGAAATGAGGACAGGGACCTGCATGGAGAATAGTCTGGCCACTCTTCTGTGGAACATCTGCACTGTGCTGAGGGTCTGTAGTCCCTAGTCCCCGGGAACTCTCGAGAGTTGGTGCAGAGATGCAGCCAGCTCAAAAACCTAAGAGGAAGTTGGATTGAGTCCCAGAAATGGAGGTTCTGGCCACCCAGTGAGGAGAAATGATATTAAAAGGGACCCATGTTTAAAACAGCATGGCTACGTTTTCATGGGGTAACTACTGTGCTGGAGGTCTGTACCTGTCCCTTGTCACCTCAGACTCTCCAGAGCCTGAAGATAGCAATGGCAAAGGCTACAAGATAGCAAAGTTGGTGGCCCACCCCTCCATCTGGGAGCTCTATCCAAAATAGGTGTGTAGCTGCTTCTGGCCTGAGAGCTCCAGAGTGGGGTGGCTAGAGTCTCAGGGCAGTGGGATTTATCTTGCAAGGTGCAATGGAGGTGAGGCCTACAGACCATCTCTGTTCAGGCCCCTGGATTCAGCTTTCTTGGTGGCATATAAGGAATTCTAACATCCTTATTTGCCAGAGTGGCAGCCGCTAATGTTGGGATGCCCAAGGATCCAAGTTTCCTGGGACTCCACCTGTGCCTGAGTAGTGGTTCTCTGCCAGACTCCATATAGCGCTCCTTGATGAATCACAAGGTATGCTTCCATTGAAAATATACTATTTAGTCAGCACTTTTTCTTCTCCCTGTGACAGCAGTGCACATTGGCTGCTTCTAGTCAGCAATCTTGGCCCTCACCCCATTTTTGTTTTTCATTATTTTATATACAGATGGTGCCTTTATGAGTGGCTCTGAGTTCTCTTGCTTGTGTGAACTTTTACTATAGTAATTCATAACAGAGTAGATTTAAGTCATTTCAATATGCATACTTTAATCAAAACTAGTTATGGAAATAACCTTGTACAGTAGTATTCTAAGCATTAGATTTAACATATCTAGTCATTTTGTAGAAGATAAATACAGTATTATAACCATATATTCATGAAATATAGAAATTTGCTAACAAAATAATTCTTTGGGTATTAACTTTGTGTCTGTGTGTGTGTAAGTTTGCAAACACATGTGCATGCACAAGCTTATGTAGAATATAGAATGTGGAATATACAGAAACATGAGCATTAATAAATCATTATCATTCTAAGGCACAAAATTTGGAGTTAGTATGACATATAGTAATATATGACTAAAATTGTAGGTTTGCTCAAATGACTTCTATGAGTGAGCCAAAATTACCACTTAACTTTAGAAATATTTGAGAGAAAACAAACCTGTGTCTCAGTTTTTTAATTCTCAAATTATGTTACTGTTTTGTCATGCATCTTTTTTAACTAACTGAAGAAGTAGAAATGAGAAAATCCATGTTTATCAGAATTTGACTTAAGACTACCTTTTTTCTAATGGTTTTCTTGAACCGTCTTTGCCAACATATTCATATCTGAGATGGAAGTATCAAAAAACAATACCCAACTCAATATTTTTTGATGAAGGTATCAAGCACGACTTCCACTCTTGGGGAAATTGTCATCTGATGTCGTTTGGCTCTCTGTCTCCACTCAAATCTCATCTTGAATTGTATCCCCACATGTTGAGGGAGGGACCTGGTGGGAGGTGACTGGATCATGGGGATGATTTCTCTTTGCTGTTCTCATGATAGTGAGTAAGTTCTCATGAGATCTGATGGTTTAAAAGTGGCACTTCTCCCTTTGCTCTCTCTTTCTCCTGCCTCTTTGTAAAGAATGTGCTTGCTTCTCCTTCACCTTCCACCATGACTGTAAGTTTCCTGAGGCCTCCCCAGCCATGTGAAACTGTGAGTCAACAAAACCTTTTCTTTTTCAAATAAATTACTCAGTCTCAGGTAGATCTTCATAGCAGTGTGAGAATAAACTAATACAGAACATCGGTGCCAGGATAGTGGGGTATTACTGTATAGATAACTTGAAAATGTGGAAGCAACTTTGAAATTGGGTAATGGGAAGAGGTTGGGACAGTTTGGAGGGCTCAGGAGAAGAGAGAATGATATGGGAAAGTTTGGAACTTCCTAGAGACTTGTTGAAGGGTATTTACCAAAATGCTGATAGTGGTATGGACAATGAAGTCCAAGCTGAGATTGTCTCAGATGGAGATGAGGAATTTATCAGGAACTGAAGCAAAGGCCACTCTTTGTATGCTTTGTATCCTTTAGAAAAGGACTGCTGGCATTGTGCCCTTACCCTAGAGATCTGTGAAACTTTGAACTTCAGAGAGATGATTTAGGGTAACTGGCAGGAGAAATTCCTAAGCAGCAAAGCAATCAAGATACGACCTGGCTTTTTCTAAAAGCATATAGTCATATGCATTCACAAAGAAATCATCTGAAATTGGAACTTATGTTTAAAAGGGAACTGGGGCATTAAATTTTGAAAAATTCACAGCCTAACCATGTGGTAGAAAAGAAAAAAAAACCCATTTTATGGGGAGAAATTCAAGCCCACTGCAGAAAATTGCATAAGTAATGAGGAGCTAGATTTTAATAGCCAAAACAATGAGGCAGATATCTGCAGGACATTATAGAGATCTTCATGGCAGCCCCTCCTATCACAGGCCCAGGGGCCTAGGACGAGAAAGTGACTTTGTGAGCCGGGCCCAGAGCTCCCACTGCTCTGTGCAGCCTCAGGGCATGGTGTTCAGTGTCCTAGCCACTCTAGTTCCAGTTAAGGCTAAAAGAGGCCAAGGTGCAACTCAGGCTATGGCTTCAAATGATGTAAGCCCCAAGTTTTGGCAGCTTCCACATGGTGTTGGGCCTGCAGGTTTGCAGAAAGACAAAAGTTGGGGTTTGGGAACCTCCACCTAGATTTCAGAGGGTTGTGAAAAATGCCTGGATGTCAAGAGAGAAGTCTACTGCAGGAACAGGACTCTCATGGAGAACTTCTATTAGGGCAATGAAGTAGGGAAATGTGGGGTTGGAGCCCCTACACATAGTCCCCACTGGGGCATTGACTAGTGGAGCTGTATGGTAGATGTTCCAACAGCTTGCACGGTGTGCTTGGAAAAGCCACAGTCACTCAAAGCTAGTGCATGAAAGCAGCCATGGGAACTGTACCTGAAGAGCCACAATGGTGGAGCTGCCTACCTTGGGAGTCCACCCCTTGCATCAGTGTGCCCTAGGTGTAAGACACGGAGTCAAAGGAGATTAATGAGTGCTCTACTGGGTTTCAGAGTTATGTGGGCCTGTGGCTCCTTTGTTTTTGTCAATTTCTCCCATTTGGATTGGAAACATTTACCCAGTGTCTGTATCCCCATTGATATGGTTGGCTCTGTGTCCCCACCCAAATCTTATCTTGTAGCTCCATGATTCCCACGTGTTGTAGGAAGGACCTGGTGGGAGATGATTGAATTATGGGAGTGGGCCTTTCCCATGCTGGTCTCATGATATTGAATCGGTCTCATGAGATCCGATGGTCCTAAAAATGGGAGTTTCTCTCCAGGAGCTCTTGGTTTGCCTGCTACCATTCATGTAAGGTATGACTTGCTCCTCTTTGCCTTCCACCATGATTGTGAAGCCTCCCCAGGCACGTGGAATTGTGAGTCCAGTTTAACCTCTTTCTTTTGCAAATTGCCTAGTCTTAGGTATATCTTTTTCAGCAACCTGAAAATGGACTAATACACCCATTGTATGTTGGAATTAACTAATTTGTCTTTCATTTTACAGACTAATAGGCAGAAAAGCCTTGCCTGGTGTCAGATGAAATTTTGGACTTGGATTTTGAGTTAATTCTAGAATGAATTCAGTCTTTGGGGAATTATTGGGAAGGGATGATTGTGTTTTGAAATGTGAGAAGAACATAAGATTTTGGAGGCACCAGGGGCATAATGATATGGTTTGGCTCATTTCAAATAGCAATCCCCACATGTTAAGGGAGGATGCTGGTGAAAGGTGATTAGAGCATGGGGGCAATTTCTCCACAGGTGTTTTCATGATACTGAGTGAGTTCTGATGAGATCTGATGGTTTAAAAGTGGCACTTATCATTTCTCTCTCTCTCTCTCCTGCTGCCTTGTGAAGAATGTGTTGGCATGTCCTTCATCTTCTACCATGATTCTAAGTTTCCTGAGGCCTCTCTAACCATGTGAAACTGTGAGTAAACTAAACATTTTTTTAACAAATTACCCAGTCTCAGGCAGCTATAGCAATGTTAGGAGGAACTAATATGTAATCTAACAAGACAGGTGAATATTAAAAAATAATAGTCAGAGATATATGTAACAGTTTATTAAATGGACAAAAGTTGGTTTGACATAACTAAGATAAAGTTTTATTCTTCTCCTACTCCTGATTTTAAAAATAATCTGTTGAATTTCTTTCCCCAGTCATTAAGAGTATCTCAGGCGGATGCATAAGTTTCAGGGCTTTTTAAGGTAGAGAAATCATCTCATTTTAGACATTGAAACATCTAGTCCCAGCACAATCTCATATCCATTTAAAAATCTCACATTCTTCTGGATATACAATACAATATTATCCCCATCTTTGCTTATCTATGCATCTTTTTAAGTTTACTCTCTTCTGGATCCTCCATGGTCTGGCTATGAGAGAGGCATTATGAAGAATGAATGTCTTCAGCAACTAGAGCTGTTGTAATTGAGTCATTGGGATCCTCTGTAGTGGGATGCTTTTCTCCAGAGATTTTGTTGACTTCTCCTAGGAAGGAATAGTCAATCTGGTACCACTTGAGCATCCTGCTCTATTTCTCTGTAAAAGTGTAAGGTTTCACTCACTTGGCTTTCTGAGGTTCCAAGGCTAATTTTCTAGGACAGATTTCATATGAAAACACAGACTTTCACTTTTGATTTCTAATAACCACCCTATAACTCTGATTTAAGCTAATACTCTTCTTGGTATTTTTAAAAATGTATCCACCATTAAAAATATTTCATATTTCCTAAAGCATAGTACTACATTTAAATTGTTGTATTCATAATTTAGTTTCATTGCAGTGGTCACTGCCTTCAGAATAACTATTTGTATTAATTTTGGTGTGGCGAAATGGTCTTTTAACCCTTCGTTTTACTTAAAGTGGTGTGAGTGTAAGAATCTCTGCTTCTTTGTAAACAAGGAAGGGAATATCTGGTCAGTGAATTTTAAAATACTAATTTTCTTTTATTTATTTATTTATTGCCCTTAGTGTTTAGTGACGAGAGCTGATGATTGAAAAATTAGTATGAGTACATCTTGATAAGTACTGAAGCTCTCCTTAGAAGAGAGAGTGCAGTTCTATTTTCAGCTTTAGTCTTGAGCTAAAATTTCAAGGTATTCAGCTTCATTTTATATTGTGCTTAAGTGTCACAAAGGTTCTATGAGACACTATAATGAGAGAGATTTAGTTTATATATTTAATTAAATTTTCAGAACAGCCAAAGATCTTTATGGAGAAGTAAGATTTGATCTGAGAAAGGAGAGATGACTTGGAGGTGTCCAGGGTAAGAGTGAAAAAAAGAGGTTTACTATACAGAGTAGTTTTCATGTGGGGAAGAGTGGAAGTGATATACATTGTACTTTGTAAAAAAATGTCAGAATTCAAAATGAAGAAGGAATTGAAGCATTATCTCCAAATAGAAGGCTTCTGCAATCTTCCAGACTAGAAACATAATAATGTAGGTGCAAGGGAAATGAAGAAAACGGGTTGCATTTAAAAACATGAATTGCTTGTAGAAGTAAAGAGACACGTGGAATGGATGTGGGATATAATGAGGAGACCATGTTAGGAAATAACATTGTTTTCAGAATTCAGCAAATGGATTGATGAAATTGCCACTGACTGAGATGATCAAGACAGGAGGAAAACAACAGAGGGAGGTTTGTGGGAGACTAAGAATTCAATTTGAGAGAACTGCGAATGATACAAATGATGGATTTATAATTATGGAGGAAATAGCCAGGACTATAGATAAGAATTTGAGTCCATGAACACATCCTTAGTGATTCTGGTTTATTATTTGTGTTGAAAAGAAGGAATGGAAGACAACCAAGAGAATGGCATGGTGCTAAGAGTGCAAAAGAAGGTCAGAAAGGTGTCAATTGGACTTGGCAACACGGAGGTCAGGAGCAGACTTATGGGGAGCCAATTAGAGGGGTTTGAAGAAAAAAGCAAGTGTCTTCATATTTGGAGATTTGTTCACTCTCATGGCATGGAAATTTCCTTCTGACTCTTTCAATGAGGAAACGTGAATTAGAAGAGAAAATTAGATCTTTCATAAACCTTATAAAATAGATTTGCTGACTGAAATAAGAGGCCCTGTAGGTTCAAGGACTATCCCTATTGTATCTTTTCTCTTCCGTTTTCCTTTAAATCCATGTGTATTTGACAATACATACATGCTTGCTTTTGTTTCTCCTTGCATGTAGGGTGTTAGTGGTGGAGCTGGGAAGGTGGCACAGCTTAAATGTAAAATTGATTTTCTAGCACTGATGTCCATGATGTTCCATTGCTTCAGCTACTGTTCAACCATAGAGAAAAGCATATGCCTCATTTCCTCCTTTTATTTGCTCCAGAGGAGGAGTGCAAGTGCTGTAGTGGCTATCGTTCTCCAAGCTAATGAAGCACGCTATGTGAATTCAAGAAAAATGATCCACTGACCTGCCTTCTAAACTAGGAAATAGCTCCAGAGTACTTGTAGTTTAGTGAATTGTCATTGTTTTGAAAGCATGTCATGGTTATAACGATTTTAGCCACAAAACCAAAAAAAGAAAAAGTTAAAATAATTTTATAGAACACTTTGGTTAATGAACAAAACTAGGTCAGAAAGCACATTATGCTGTTCCAAAAATACTGCTCAAGAATTGAGATTTAAGTTTTAAAAATCCAGGGTATATTTCATAGTAACAATTCCTTTGTTTTCATGGTTCTTAAGAGATAGTTTCATGTTTATCTTATTATTTCCTATTTGACAGAGTTTTTATGGTTTTTTCATGTCGCCAAATACTTATTTTAGTTGCTTTGGTGGTCTATATATATCATTTGTCTATATTTAAAAGTAAGTTACACTAGGCCAGGTGTGGTGGCTTATACCCGTAATCCCATAATTTTGGGAGGCCAAGGCAGGTGGATCACCTGAGGTCAGGAGTTCTAGACCAGCCTGCCCAACAAAGTGAAAACCCATCTCTACTAAAAATACAAAAAATTAGCCAGGCATGGTGGTGGGTGCCTGTAATCTCAGCTACTCAGGAGGCTGAGGCAGGAGAATTGCATGATCCCAGGAGGCAGAGGTTGCAGTGAGCTGAGATCATACCATTGTACTCTAGCCTGGGTAACAAGAGTGAAACTCCATCTCAAAAAAAATTAAGTTGCATTAAACAATTGGCTAAATCAATTGTAATCAGAATGATTTCTTAGCTACTTAATTTTATACAATTACCATTTAACCACATCTGGTTGCCATAGCCTGAGGAATCCAATTCTTTTGCACAGCCCCTTCTTTTTAAAGAGGTCTCTCAAGGGACTTGGTCTATCCAGTGTGCATATACAAAGGCTTTGGCAGCAGCCAGACCTTGATCTTCCACTCTACTAGCTAAGGGATCTCAGTCAAGTTACTCAATTTCTCAGAACTTTTCTTTTCTTTATTTGTGAAATTGAAACAATAATAGTTATGAATATCTTAAATATTGAAAAAGTTTAATTAGTTATATGGAAGCAGTTTATAAACCACCAAGGAAAAAAATCCTTCATAATTGTTATTAAAAGAAACATTTCTCATGGTAAATAAAGAGTGTAGCATATAATGGAGGATGTGAGCTAGGTGATCAGTCTGACCAGTGTTTTGAACCCTGCCTCCACCAATTACAAGTCCTGTGGACCAATGTCTTTGGAACTTCTTTTTCTAACTTATTATTTGGAATACTATTATCTGTCCATGGGGACTACTGAGATATTTAAATGAGCTTATGTATGAAAAATGCTTAATTCCACTCATTGTATGCACATATTATTTACTTGATCAAATTAATACATCTTGGCCCCCTTTTGTAAGTTGTCCCCTGGCAAGGCATGAAAAGTATCCTGCTATGACCTCCAGTATATTAAATGATGCTCCTTCGATTATAGGGTATACTCCATTGGAAATAATGGATCCCCACTGTCCAGAAAAAAAAAATAACAAACAAAAAAAAGCAAACAAAAAAATCCCAAACAAAATAAAAAAATAACAAATAGTATCCACTATTACTGATACCACTATTATTAGTACAACGGTACCTTCATTCTAAAAGATGTCTCTTTAAAGAGGTACTGTGCCTTAAATAATGTAAATAAATCATAAATATTCTGTAGGAAATCAGTCAGTGAGATATTTTCAGAAAGGATAATTTTGCCATGTTCTTTAAATAACATGTGGTACTTGCTTCTGTACAAAAGTAATCATCTCATATACACAAGTACGTATGCATCAGCCTGTCTTTGCACACATTTTTTTTTCTGCTACAGCTGGAAAAGTGATGAGGAGATCTTTGGCTAATATTCCTAAGACATGGAAGTTATCCCTTGATACACACGCAAACACACAAGCATACCAGTAAAGAAAAAAAGAAGTTTCTTGTCCTCCTGTCCCCCTGAGAAGGATTCTTCTTCAAGGTGCTCAAGTTCCCTGCAGCAAGGGGCAATATTAAGTTTTTCTGTTTGAGGGTTAGATGAGAGAGATTGATGAAATTAGAAAACAATTTTAAGACTCTCTTGGAGGAAGATGTAGAACCATCTGTTGCTTGAGTGTGAATGGAATCACTCCTCTTAATCTACGAGTTCTGATATGGGAAGCAGTCAACTGCACCCTGGTTGAGTTTCCAGACTCTGAGAAAGCGGGAAATTATGTAAGGCCATAAAGGACACACAGGCAGCTAATCTGACCTGTAAGGAGAATGGCTGTGTGTTTCAGAGGGTGTGGGGGCAGGGGGCACTAAATATCAGGGTCTGGGAAATACAGCAGGGATAGCTGGGTGAGCACACACTCAGAGAGCACAGTTTCCACTGAATCACCTTCTGTAAAGGACAATGCCTCTGTGCCCTGGGAACCAGGCCAGAGAGGCTCACCTGCAGCTTGTATCAATCAGCAGGTCAGATGGTGGAGGACTAGCATTCAATAGTGACACCCTGTGGCAATGGACCTTCTCTCTATTTGACAATGAACTCTCTAGACCATATTAATTTAGCTTGAAGAAAACTAAGGAATTACAGGGTATTTACACCTTAAAGCTGTAAAATGGTTCTTGTCCATTTCTAAGACGTTCCATCTATTTACGACAAAGACTGATTGTTCGGAGGTTGTACCTTGCCATCATAAAATCATCTCATGCCAAGAAACTAACTTTATTATCACTCTAAGCAGCGAAAACTAGCTTCCAAATTTATATACTTTTTATTTAAAATATGGAGTTTAGATTGACCTAAACTGTGTTGTTCAGATGGGCAAGTACATGTTTAATTAAAATATGAATAGGATATTTTTATTTAATTTTAATACAAAAAGTATTTTCTAAAAATACAGAGTATCTGCAGAAATTGGTGTGGGTCAATATTCCAAATATAGGCAAGTAAATTTTAGGAAAAAAGACTTATAAATAATCATATCACATGCCTGGAGGGAGGCAATACAAGAAAAAGATACTGAAAACAAGTGCTTCCTTCAGCCATTTTAATAAACAAAGGGAAGAAATTTACAGAGACAGTCTTTCTGTGCTTCTCTACCAACAATCTCAGCCTACTGAATGATGAAGTGAATTTTTACAAATATGAATCAGGTCCACTGTATCTTACTTTTAAAATTTATTTTTAATTGATACATAATAACTGTACATATTTATGGCATATAAAAATATCTTCTAGCTTTTTGAAAATATATGCTATTATTAATTATATTCCTCTTATAGTGTTATAACACTTTTTAAAAGGTAGTGTCAAATGCTGTTTATGTCATAGAAAAGGGACCTGCTGAGAATCCACTCACATAGCAAATTGGATAGACCTATCCTTATTCAAAGAAAAGTAAACGGGTAAATAAAGTGGGGTTAGTTTGAAAAAAATTTGCTAAATTAAAAATGTATGTTCAGAAGATGTTAGGCATGTTTTTAACTATTTTGTCAACTAGAAATATTTGTGAAAGCAATTTTAATTTTCAAAAAGCATAAAATAGCCCATCCATATTCATAGCAACACTATACACAATAGTCATGGGGCAGAAATAAACAAGTGTACATCATAGATGAATAGTGAACAAAATATGGCATAAACATACAATAAAATATTATTTAGCCTTAAAGAAAAGAAATTCTAACATATGCTACAATGTAGACAAACCTTGAGGACATTATATTGAGTAAAATAACCCAGTCACAAAAAGAAAAATACTATATAATTCCACTTGTATGGGCTATTCAGATTAATCAAATTCATAGGCATAGTAGAATGGTGGCTGCTATGGGCTGGGTGCTGCAGTTTGAATATTTGACCCTTCAAACTTCATGTTGAAAGTTGATTCTCAATGTTGAAAGGTGTGACCTAGTCGGAGGTATTTGGATCATGGGGGTGGATTCCTTAGGAACAGCTTGGTGCCATACTCATAGAAAAGAGTGAGTTCTTCCTCTGTTAGTTTCCTCAGCAGATGGTTGTTAAAAATAGCTCGGCATCTCTCTCTCTCTCCCCCTCTCCCTCCTTCCCTCCCTCCCTATCTCTTACTTCTTCTTTCATCATGTGATTTCTGCACATGCTGATTCCCTTTTGCTTTCTCTCATGAGTGGAAGCAGCCTGCACTTCTCACCATAAGCTAAACAGTTGCTAATGCCATGATTATTGTACCTGCAGAACTAGGAGACAAATCAACCTCTTTTCTGTATAGTTTACCCAGCCTCAAGTATTCTTTTATAGCAACACAAATGAATTCAGACGCTAGGAGAAGGGAGAAATGGAGAGTAGTCATTAATTGGATATGGAGTTTCAGTTGTGCAAGATGAAAAATTTCAGAGGGGCGAAGATGTCTGATTAGAAGCAACTGCGGTCTGTATCTCTCACAGAGAGGAATGAAAACGGTGAGTGAATCTGGCACCTTCAACTGAAATATGCAGGTTTTCACATTGAGACTGACTAGGCAATCAACTCAACCCATGGAGAAAAAGAAAGGCTGGGTACGGCACGGAGTCAAAGGATCTCTCACACCCAGTCAAGGGAAATACTGAGTGATGGTGCAACCCTGCCCAGGAAACCACACTTCTCCCGTGGATCTTTGCAACCCACAGATCAGGAGATACTCTTGTGAGCCCACACCTCCAGGGCCTTGGGTCTGATGCACAGAGCTGTTTGGAGTCTCAGCAGAGTAGTCAGTCACTCAGGCTCACACAGAGACCCAGAAGTTTTAGAGTCTTCATTCCCTGGAATGCCATCAAGACAGGAATTCCATCCATACCTTCCCCTAGGAAGGGGAGTGAATCCAGGGAGTCAAGCAGTGTCGTTCTGCAGGACCCACTTCCATGGCACCTCACAAGTTAAGACGCACTGACTTGGAATTCCAGTCAGCCAGTTTAGTTAGGCTGCAGATAGCCTGAGACAGATCAGCTCCCTGGGGTGGGAGCAGCTGCGATTTATGTGGTTAGGTTGACTCAGCATTCTACCCAGCCAGCTCCAGGGAGTCCAGGCTGTCCAAATGAGGAGGAGTCCCCCACAATGCTGAACAGCTGCTGTGTCACATTGTGGCCAGACTTCTTCTTTAAGTGGGACCCAGATCCATCCCTCCTCTCTGGGCAGGGCCACCCTGTGGGAATTTCAGCAACTGCAACCAGGGTTATAAAAACAGAACTCCTATCTCTCCCTGGGACAGAGACCATGGGGAGAGGGGCAGCTACCAACTCTGTGGTTCAGTCAACTTAGCCTTTCCAGCCTGCTGGCTCTAGAGAGTCCATGGGGTGTGGATAAGGAAGGGTTCTCCCCAATGCAGCACACCTGCTCTACCAAAAAGCAGCCAGTCTGCTTCTTTAAGCATATTCCTGATTCCTTCCCTCTTGACTGAGTGAGACCTCCCAACAGGAGTTTTCAGACACCTCCCACAGGAGCATATGGGCCAGCAAAAGGTTAGTACCACTTGGGAAAGGGTGCCCAGATGAAGGAGCAGACTATCATCTTTGCTGTTTTGCAACCTTCACTGGTGATACCTTCACGTAAGGAAAAACCAAGGCATCTAGATTCTGGAGTGATCCCCCCGCATACTGCAGCAGCCCTACAGAAATGCGGCCCTACTTAAAATAAAAACAAACAAGAAGAAAGTAGCAACTACAACATCAACAAAAAAGACCCCACAAAAACCCGATTCAAAGGTCAGCAACCTAAAAAATCAAAGGTAGATTAGCCCCAAAAGATGAGAAGGTATCAATGCAAAAACAGTAAAAAACTCAAAAAGTCAAAGTGCTTCTTCTCCAAATTACCGTAACACCTCTCCAGCAAGGGCACTAAACTGGGTGGAGGCTGAGATGGCTGAAGTGGCAGAAGTAGGCTTCAGAAGGTGGATAATAACAAACTTCTCTGAGCTAAAGGATCATGTTGCAAGCCAATGCAAAGAAGCTAAAAATATGATAAAAAAAAATGCAGGAGCTGATAACCAGAATAACCAGTTTAGAGAGGGGTATAACTTACCTGACAGAGCTGAAAAACTCAACACGAGAAATTCACAATAAAATCACAAGTATCAATAGCAGAGTAGACCAAGTGGAGAAAAGAATCTCAGAGCTTGAAGACTATTTTTCTAAAACAAGACAGTCAGACAATAATAGAGAAGAAAAGTAAAAAGTAAAAAGGAATCGACAAAACCTCCAAGAAATATGGGACTATGAAGAAAGACCAAACCTGCAACTGATTTGGTTACCTAAAGAAGACAGGGAGAATGGAACCAAGTTGGAAAAACGTGCTGCAGGAAATAAGGCAGGAGAGCATCCCCACATAGCAAGACAGGCCAACATTCAAATTCAGGAAATGCAGAGAACCCCAGTAAGATACTTCACAAGATGATAAACCCCAAGACACATAATCCTCAGATTCTCCAAGGTTGAAATGAAAGAAAAAATGTTAAGGGCAGACAGCAAGAAAAGCCAGGTCACCTACAAGGTAAATTCATCAGACTTACAGCAGACCTCTCAGTGGAAACTCTACAAGCCAGAACTAATTGGGGGCCAATATTCAACAGTCTTAAAGAAAATAATTTCCAAATCGTAATTTTATTTTAGGTCAAATTAAACTTCATAAGTGAAGCAGAAATAAGATTCTTTTCAGACAAGCAAATGCTGAAGAAATCTGTCACCACCAGGCCAGCATTACAAGAACTCCAGAAGGAAGCAAGAAATATGAAAAGAAAAAAAACTGTTACCAGTCACTACAAAAACACACTGAAGTACACAGACCAGTGACACTATGAAGCAACCACATAAACAAGTCTGCAAAATTATCAGCCAGCATCACGATGACAGGATCAAATGCACATATAACAATATTATCCTTAAATGTAAATGGATGAAATGCTCAAATAAAAGACACAGAATGGCAAGCTGAATAAAGAATCAAGCCTCATCAGTATGCTGTCTTCAAGAAACCCATCTTATGTGCTAAGATACACATAGGCTCAAAATAAAGAGATGGAGTAAAATTCACCAAGTAAATGGAAAACAGAAAAAAGTAGGGGTTGCAATCCTAGTTTCTGACAAAACAGACATTAAACCAACAAAGATTGCAAAAAGACAAAAAAAGAGCATTATATAATGGTAAAAGTTTCAACTCAACAAGAAGTTGAATATACATGCACCCAATACAGGAACACTGAGGTTCATAAAGAAAATTCTTGGAGAGCTCCAAAATACTTAGATTCTCACACAATAATAGTAGAAGATTTGAACACCCCACTGACAATACTAGACAGATCATTGAGACAGAAAATTAGCAAATTAACAAAGATATTCAGGACCTGAACTCAGTGCTGGGACAAGCATCCATAAGAGATATCTACAGAACTCTCCACCTCAAAACAACAGAAAATACATTCTTCTCATCGCCATATGTCATTTACTCTAAAATTGTTCATATGATCTGAAATAAAACAGTTTTCAGCCAATGCAAAAGAAGAGAAGTCATGGCAAACAATCTCTCACACCACAGCACAATCAAATTAGAACTCAAGACTAAGAAAGTCACTCAAACCCACACAACTACATGGAAATTGAACAACCTGCTCCTGAATGATTCCTAGGTAAATTATAAAATTAATACAGAAATCAAGGAATTCTTTGAAACTAATGAGAACAAATTGACAACTTACCAGAATCTCTGGGATGCAGCTAATGTAGTGTTAAAGGGAAATTTGTAGCACTAAATGCCCACATCAAAAAGCTAGAAATATATCAAATTAACAACCTAACAACACATGTAAAAGACCTGGAAAACCAAGATCAAACAAACCCCAAAGCTATCAGAAGACAATAAATAACCAAGATCAGAGTGGAACTGAAAGAGATAGAAACACAAAAAAGTCCTTCAATAACTCAATGAATCCAGTAGCTGTTTCTTTTAAATAAATAAATGAAATAGACCATTAGCTAGACTAATATGTATAGACACAATTAGAAATGAAAAGGGGAATATTACCACTAACCCCACAAAAATACAAACAACCTTGAAAGAGTACTATAAACACCTCTGTGCACATAAACCAGAAAATCTAGAAAAAAATGGATAAATTCCTGAAATCATACCCTTTCCTGAGACAAAACCAGGAAGAAATTGAATGCCTGAGTAGACCAGTAATGAGTTAGTTCTGAAATTAAGACAGTAATAAATAGCTTCATAAAAAACAACAACAGAAAACCCAGTCCAGACAGATTTACAGTTGAATTCTATCTACCAGAGGGATCAAGAAGAGCTGGTACCATTTTTACTAAAACCATTCCAAGAAAATTGAAAAGAAATGACTCCTCCCTAATTCATTTTACGAGGCAAGCATCATCCCAATACCAAAACCTGGCAGTAATACAACAACAACAACAAAAGGTTCAGGCCAATATTCCTGATGAACATCTATGCAAAAATCCCTAACATAACATGAATGAACTGAATCCAGCAGCACATCAAAAAGCTTATCCGTTATGATCAACTTGGCTTCATCACCAGGATGCATGGTTGGTTCAACATACACAAATCAATAAATGAGATTCATCACATAAACAGAGCTAAAGACAAAAACCACATGATTATCTCAATAGATGCAGAAAAGGCCTTTGATAAAATTCAACAACATTCCTTCATGTTAAAAACTCTCAATAAACTAAGTATTGAAGGAATATATATATATAAATAATAAGAGCCATTGCCCACAGCAATATGATACCGAATTGAGCAAAATCTGGAAGCATTTTCGTTAAAAAGTGGCACAAGATGCCCTCTCTCACCACTCCTATTCAGCATAGTATTAGAATTTCTGGCCAGGGCAATCAGATAAGAGAAAGAAAGTGTATTCACATAGGGAGAGAAGAAGCCAAATTATCTTTGTGTGCAGATGACAAGTTCCTATATTCTAGAAAATCCCATTGACTCAGCACAAAAGCTTCTTAAGCCGATAAGCAACTTCAGCAAAATCTCAGGATAGAAAATTAATGTGCAAATATTGCTGTCATTCCTATACACCAGCAGCAGGTAAGCAGAAAGCCAAATCATGAATGAGCTCCCATTAACAATTGCTACAAAAAAGAATAAAATACATAGGAATACAGCTAACAAGGGAAATGAAGACTCTTTATAAGGAAAACCATAATCCACTGTTCAAGGAAATCAGAGAGGATACAAACAAATGGAAAAATATTCCATGCTTATGGATAGGAAGAATCAATATCTTGAAAATGGCAATACTGCTCAAAATAATTTATAGACACAACACTATTCTAATTAAACTACCACTGACATTCTTTATAGAATTAGAAGAAACTATTTTAAAATTCATATGGAATTTAAAAAGAGCCCAAATAGCCAAGACAATCCTAAGCAAACAGTACAAAGCTGGAGGCATCAGGCTATCCAACTTCAAATTATACTACAAGGCTATAGTAACCAAAACAGTATGGTACTCATACAAAAACAGACACATACGACAATGGAACTGTATAGAGAACTCAGAAATAAGACTACACTCTTAAAACCATCTGGTCTTCAACAAAGCTGACAAAAGAAAGAATGAGGGAAGGATTCCCTATTCAATAAATAGTGATGGGAGAGCTGGCTAGCCATATACAGAAAATTAAAACTGGACCCCTTCCTTACACCTTATACAAAAATTAACTGAAGATGGATTAAAGATTTAAATGAAAATCCCCAAATTATAAAAACCCTGGAAGAAAATTAGGCAGTGCCATTCAGGACATAGGCATGGACAAAGATTTCATGATAAAAACACCAAAAGCATTGCAACAAAAGAAAAAAAGTTACAAATGGAATCTAATTAAACTAAGGAGTTTCTGTACAGCAAAAGAAACTATCATCACAGTGAACAGATAGTCTACAGCATGGGAGAAAAATTTGCAATCGATCTGACAAAGGTCTAATATCCAGAGTCTACATGGAATTTAAACCAATTTACAAGAAAACCTAAATGATCTCATTAAAGAGTGGGCAAAGTACATGAAAAGACATTTCTTAAAGAAGGCATTTATGTGGCCAACAAACATGGAAAAAAAGCTCAACATTACTGATCATTAGAAAAATGCAAATCACAATGATATGCCATTTTATGCTAGTCAGAATGGTGATTATTCAAAAGTCCAGAAACAACAGATGCTTGCCAGGTTGTGGAAATAAAGGAATGCTTTTACATTTTTGGTGGGAGTATAAATTAGTCCAGCCATTGTGGAAGTTAGTATGGTGATTCTTCAAAGATCTAGAGGCAGAAATACAATTTGACCTAGCAATCACATTATTGGGTATATACTCAAAGAATATAAATCATTATATTATAAAGATACATACACACATATGTTCACTGCAGCACTATTCACAATAGCAAAGACATGGAAGCAACCCAAATGCCCATCAGTGATAGACTGAATAAAAACAGTGTGGTACATATACACCATAGAATACTGTGCAGCCATAAAAAGGAATGAGATCATGTCCTTTGCAGGGACATAAATGAAGGTGGAAACTGTTATCCTCAGAAAACGAATGCAGGAACAGAGAATCAAACACCACATGTTCTCACACAGAAATGGGATCTCAATGATATGGACACATGGAGGGGAACAACATACACTGGGATTTGTCAGAGGTTGGGGTTGGGGGAGGGAGAGCATCAGGAAGAATAGCTAAGGAAGCTGGGCTTGATATCTAGGTGATGGGTTGATTTGTGCAACAGATAACTATGGCACACATATACCTGTGTAGCAAAACTGCATGTCCTGTACATGTACTCCAGAGCTTAAAAAAAAAGTTGGAGAAAAAAGAAAAAGAAAAATTACTGGAGCTTTGTTGCACAACAATGTGAATATACTTATGGTACTATATGTACACTTAGAAATGGTTAAGAGGATAAAGTTATGTTATGTGGCCTTTTTATAATTAAAAATAAGTATTTAAAATGTAATAAAACTTGGAGGTTAATAACGTATTGTATGAGATAATTATCAATTTAAGAAGAAAATTTTGAGAAATGATGTCACAACAGAATTGAAAATATAGTAAGAGTAGAATCTAGACTACATGAAGCCAAATCAACAATATTTAGAAAACAACTCTCAGATATTTAAAACATGATTTAAAAATTCTCTCAGAATTCAGAGGACAAAGAAAAGACAGTGATAGTGATGAAAGGGAAGTCACCTAGATAGCTGACACCCAACATGCAACCAAAAAGTAAACAGAACAAAGGTATACTAACAGAAAAGATTAGCTGAACTGAAGAAGGACCTGAATCTGTAGATTAGACTCATGTGATGTTTATAAAACAACAAGTACCTAGATATGCAAAGTTGGCACTGATGAATTTTAAGTGTTAAAAATCAAAAGGAATTTTGCAAGCATTCATCCAAGATAAAAAGAAACTAAGCAACAATTCAACAAAACAAAAGCCTTCTTACCTATCAAAGGCGAAGACTACTAAAGGAAAAGGAAAATCATTTTGAGGGTAAGAGGTGTGATCTAAAATCTATATGCCTAGCCATGCTGAATGTGAATCAACCTCGACATAGTGTGAAAATATATATGCATTTAAATATGCATTTAAACTGAGTTATCGTAGGCTAATAATGATGAAATATATGAATTTGTGTTAGGCATAGTAATACAGTAGCAGAGAAAATGATTTCTAATTTAAAAAGAAATACTGAAAATCTTAGAATATATTAATACTGTGATTCTGCTTTCAGAAAGAAGTAAATTAATGGTGCTACCTGTAACAAAAATATACCATATTCATTACTACCAGATAAAATTTATTTTAAAAACTTGAGTAACGTTTTAGTTACCTCTGAGCCTCCAAACAATAAATTGGTCTTTCTAATCCCGAGTGAGCTAACAGATTCAGAAATTCTGTGTATAATATTCAAGCTGAGATAATAAGTATAAATGCCTAAAATATGCTGGGCTGAAGAAAGTGTTATAAAATAATCTCCTAAATGTGAGGCATCTATTTATACGACTGTTTGTTGACGTGATTTTACCATTCCTGACACACTTTTAAGAGTAAAGTTCTCCTGAAGCCAATCAGGAAAACTAAAGTCCGGGAAAATGTAATGAATATATTTAGAGAAACTATACTTCACAGATTATGAGAAATGAGCCAAATAAGGGTTATTTATCATGGAAAAGAAAGAGATTATTGGCATCTCCAAGATAAAACCATGAGAAGCAAAATAAAGAAAAATAATGCAATTAGTCTTTATCATGAAACAGCCCTAGAGAGGATGCTGGAGGAATGCACAGGTGGAGAGCGGTAATTCTTCAAACAATAAAACATCTAGAACAACAGCAAAACCCAGAAAGCACTGAGGAAAGCAGATGGCCATTTAGTCAAGTTTGGCAGTCTAAAGTGTTTCATTTTATTTTATGTTGGTCACTGTTAATTTTCTATGAGAGCTTTATAGTTTCCTAACTCTTAACAGTTGAAACTATTCAAAAGAAGAATGAGTGAGTCTACTTCTGATTGCAAACTGTTCATCAGGGTTGGTGGTTGTCTGAGTCAAGGGTGGTGAGGGATGAAGAACAGGAAGGGTCAAAGAGGACTGCCTGAAAACGAAGCAAGATACCCCACTGTACCACTACAGCATGTTTTCCCCACGTTGCCTCCAGACTTCGAAAGCCTTGCCTACTGCCAAAGGCAGGTCATTGTTGAAAATCTATCAAGAGTTTAATCCCATTTGTCATCTCCTGAGCTCATAAATTTGGAAACTTGAGATGAAGTTGGCTTTGGATGAGAAATTGAAAAATCCTGGGTCATAAAACTACTGTCAGTACACTCTTCCAAGAATAGAGGATGCAATTATAAGTTTGAGAAGAGGGGGTGGGGTGGAAGAAATATGAAGTCAAAGTTGATATTTTAATCTGCCACCCTCAGATTTGAAAAAAGAATAATTCTAAACGCTTGCTTCTTTCACTAGGAAGGGCATTTACTGAGGAAGAGGGACAAAGGGAAAGAAAAAATCACAGCAAAGATGTATGGCGGAATGAGCAGAGGCCACGGGCTGTCATTTTTCACAGAACCTGAAAAACGTATTTTTAAAAGGAAACTGTAACTGATAGACTGAACGGATCAGGGTGTCATTCCCCAACCCCTAATTAGCACAGGGGGATATGATGACAGCTACTAAAGGTCAGTCCAGGTCCTGTCTCCTTTAATACGGTTCTCTTCCTTGTACATGTAACCCTTCACAGGCAACATACACCCCGATTAACTTCATCATTTAGCTGAGAAGACAAACTAGAGTACAGCAAAACAAATAAGTATCTTAAATAAAGTAGTAGGATAAATAGTTAACAAACTAAAACATAGGATACATATGTTAGTGGGTGTTCTAAAGAAGCTTAAATATATAAAAATGTGTATATGTAAAAAAAGTACTTTCTCTTTAAAAAGTCACTTTAAAAGACAATGTGTTTATTTTCAGCAAAAGAAACTATCATAGAGTGAACAGGAAATCTACAGAATGGGTGAAAAGTTTTGCAATCTACCCATCTGACAAAGGGCTAATATCCAGAATCTACAAGGAGCTTCAACAAATTAACAAAAATAAAAAAAAATAAAACCCATTGAAAACTGGGCAAAGGATATGAATGGACGCTTCTCAAAAGAAGACATTTATGTGGCCAAGAAACATGAAAAAAAGCTCAACATTACCCATCATTAGAGAAATGCAAATGAAAGCCACAATGAGATAGCATCTCACACTAGTCAGAATGGCAGTTATTAAAAGTCAGGAAACACTAGATGCTTGTGAGGCTGTGGAGAAATAGGAACGCTTTTACAGTGTTGGTGGGAATGTAAATTAATTCAACCATGTGGAAGACAGCATGGTGATTCCTCAAGGATCTAGAACCAGAAATACCATTTGACCCAGCAATCTCACTAGTAAGTATATATGCAAAGGAATATAAATCATTCTACCATAAAGACACATGTACACATATGTTTATTGCAGCATTATTTACAATAGCAAAGACATGGACCCAACCCAAGTGCCTATCAATGATAGACTGGATAAAGCAAATGTGGTACATATATACCATGGAATGCTGCACATCCATAAGTAGGAATGAGATCATGTCCTTTGCAGGAAAATGGATGAAGCTGGAAGCCATCCTCCTTAGCAAACTAACACAGGAACAGAAAACCAAATACTGTATGTTATCACTGTAAGTAGGAGTTGAACGATAAGAACACATGGACACAGAGAGGAGAACAACACACACCAGGGCCTGTTGTGGGGTGGGGGGCAAAGGGAGGGAACTTAGAGGACAGGTCAATAGGCGCAGCAAACCACCATGTCACACGCATACTTGTATAACAAACCTGCACGTTCTGCACATGTATCCCGTTTTTTTTTTTTTCAGAAGAAATAAACAAAAAGGAAATGCCAATTAAAACCGAAAAAAAAAAGAGAGACAATGTGCTTATTCTAATTATGCTTTCATTATTTAGGATATATTTGTAAATTTCAAATTTAGAAGTATATTCACAGCCCAAGCTACAATCTTTTAAGTTTGTGTAACATATTTCACATCTACTAAACCTATAAAATTCACGTATTATCTGGATGGGGATGGAGAACTTATCTCACAAACCCTCTTACAAAATTCTCTCATTAAGTATTTCACATGCTTTTAAATGCCTCACTTTTTACTCTATTTGCCTATATATCCCCAAGGCCAGTCTCGATTTGCCGTTGAACCTCCAGTGTCTGGAATAATCTCTGTTACATAACAGCTGCTTTTAATAAATGCCTCTTGAATGAATACATATTTGATGTTGTAATTAAAAATGAGCAACCGTTATTCAAAGTCAACATATCAAACTACTTTGTCATTCAACTTGAGTAATACCATTATTATAACCAAGGGAAGTAAAGTTATAAAACAGAATTTCTTCTGTGGCTTGTAAAGGCAATTCAAAATATAAACTCCAAAAATATTTTGAGCATTGTCAGTTTTTACATGTTGGGATCCCAGAAAGCAGATGCTAAGTCAGAGTTTGAAATGTAAGGTCCTTAGTCTCAGTCGATGACTATGACACAAAAAAGATGGGGAGAGATGGTGAGGCAGGATTGGCCAGAGGAAGGAAACAAATTGAGATGGAGTCTTCACAAAGTCTTGACCAACTAGGTTGGGGATCTGGAGAGAGAAGGGTGCATCAGAGTGTCCCATCTAGGGCAGAAAGAATCAATACACTTACCTTGCTCAGTTACTGAATGTAGCCTACCTTGGTAGTGTGTGATTTTGGGCTAGGTAGCTTTTTGCATCTGAAATCAACCTGAAGGAGCTGACAGCTATAGATTGTCTGCTGATCTTACTCCCTACAACTGGTGCAGCTTGTCCTTGCTTGAAGGGAAATCTGAGTGACTCATTTCCATGTCTCTCACATTAAATTTTGTGGACTGTGAGAATTAAAGAAGGATGTATACATAATAACTGTGCATAGTGTCTAGCATAGTAAACATTCACAATTCTAGCTATTATTATCACCAAAATCTATGGTTTGCTTAAAACAGATTATTTTCACTACTTTATGCCTTGGATTGAGTCCCATTTCATCAACCATTTAAATGTCTTTAGAACTGTTCAGAGAACCTCCGTTATCTGTGACAATAGTGCCCCTCACCTAATAGATAACAGAGCACAGAAAGTAGAGTCAGTGACAGAGACCTGCTTCAGTTCTGCCACTTGATGAGGTGAGAACTTGAAAAAGTTATTTTCTCTGTACATGGGTCACTTCTTCCATAAAAGATGTTTAACAATGCCTATCCCTTAGGGTTATCATGGAGATGAGGAAATGCATATTTAATATCTACCATGGGGCCAGGCAGACCACTAAGTGTCAATGAATGGAAACTGTCTTAAACTTTTCATTCTTATTTCAACCTGTACCCCATACTCACCCACTTCTGTTAAAAATCTTGCTGATAGAAGCCAGACCCACTAGGAGGCCTGTTTTGCACTTTGATGTGCCCAGCATCCATCGGGATGCCCCTAACTGTAACTTAACATGGAATCTGACTCTTCCTCTAAGTTAACAAATATATTTAAATGTTTTTGTTAAATAGAAGTACACTCTTATTTTATTATCCTCATGTGTATTAACATTGTAATAAACATTCCAAACTATTTTCATCTTTCTAATTTTCACAACAAATATGTCATCTAGAGATAACAATGCTGAATATTTTCCTTGGAGTCACTTGGTCTGAGCCAGTCTAACCCCTGCTATTTGGAATCCAAGCCCAAAGTTCTTGCAGCATGCCCTAAGAACACTTGGAAGATTTTGACCATCAACAATACCTTGAAAAAGTAAAAATGTAGATCTGCCAGGGCTTTCCAAGTGTTGGTTCTCATGTTTCAGCCTTCATAGGCAAAGGAGAAACTGTGGTCTACTGTGAACCCCATGTCATTGGCCTCTAATGAATTTTAATGATCCTGTTGCTCAGACTATGGAACACAGACAGATATGCACACTGAAAAGATGTCACTGGGAATCATCCTGGAGCTTGGTGCTTCCAGAAGAGGAAGCAAAACAGCTGTTGCAGCACCTGCAGCTTGGGGCACTGAAAGAAACGAAGTTGTAAGAGCCATCGGTGGCAGATCCATGAGCTCTGCATTAAGGGTCTTGCTTCCACACTGTGCCTCCTGATCTTAGGAGGCTTTATGATGATGATAATTCTATTTCTACTAAGCCCAAAGAGCATATGGGAGATTACTGTACAGGCCACTAAGGGTATAAGGACTTAGCTCTCAGAGGACCGTTTCAAAGGTTTTGACTTTCAACCTTTCTGATGCTTTAAAAATAATCCAGGGATTTAGAAAGTTTGAAAACAGAGGTGTGCTCAAGATAACAGTATGATACACTACGTCCTCAATTTATCACAAGAGGCAGCAAGAGGTCAGGGCATATTTTCACCCCTGAAATATAGACTTTGATCTACCAAAGATTGTTTCTGACTTCAGTTTTTGAAGTATTTAGTGTCACAGAATCATTATATTTTTAAAAAATTAAATGAGAGAGAAAACTTTTAAAAAGAAACTTGATCTTCTATAGGATGGTGAATGACAGTTCAATATTTTGTGCAAACTAATATTCAGTAAATTTATAGTGGTTTTCAGTAAAAATAATTGTAATAAGCAATGATTCATATTAGGAAAAGAATAATGGCAAAGTATTCATGCAGTGGGTGTGAGTGAATTGCTGAGGGATAGCAGTCAATGTAATTTTTATGCAGTTAATAATTATCAGCATATCTTCTCCCAATGTGGTACTGTTTTCACTGTTGCTTTTATATGTAACTCTTGATGACATTTGAAAATCAGTGTCCAAAAATACGGCAAGAAGAGTGTAATTGTGTATACATATATATATATGTAAAAAGAAAAGGGGGCAATATTCTGATACTTAAAAATTCACTTACTCCTTTATTTTAAAAAATTATTTAAAAATACCTAACGTCTATTTTTATTAGAAAAATACCACCATGCCTCCAAAACACAATTCTAAAAATCCTGGTTATAGGTGAATGCAATAATTACAAAGCACATATTAAAAATTAAGAACCTGTTTACGTATCACAAATGCAAATATTACAACTATGGAGAGAAAAAATCTTCCCCAAGAAACAGACTTGTGGAAAAATCACTGAGAGGCATTTACATTGCTGAAGTGACAGAACATTTCTTAGAGATTTGAAATCTCAGGAAGCGTACTTTCACATATCTAATAGCTATCGATTAAAAACCTACATTTTTGTCTTTTAAAAAATATTATTTAAGCTTTGCTATATTTGATATACTTCAATGTTTAAATTTTGCAACAAAACTAAACTTGCACAAAAAGCCAGGGAAAAGAGATAAGGGAAAAGAAAAAGAATCAAGTAAATTGAAATCCCAGTATCCAAAGGCATCTCTGTAAATAAAAAATCTGTATCATAACTTTGACTTTTGTACCTATCACATAGATGTCACAAATTTGATTAATCACATTTCTAAAATTGAAATTGAATTTTTTTGCAACACTGTTGCATCAACCCCATAACAAACATACTTCAAAGTGTATATATATAACCATATAAACACATATCCAAGTTTTTAGTTCTCAATTTTATTTTGAAAACATATTAATGTCAAAATTAAATATGATCATTCAATAAACAGTCATATGTTTATTACTTGTTTAGTTTCACTAATCATTAACAAATTGCTTGTTTTATATCTCTCATTCACTTTACCATTCATTCATATAGGTTTAGATAATTATTTTGGAATCACTTTAGAGAATGTTGAAGACATTGTAACACATCCCCCCTAAATATTTCATTATGTATCTCCTAAGAACAAGGATTATTCTCCTACATGACCACAATACAAATATTACATTCATAAGGCCAATTCAAAAAAATTATATTAGTTGACCAAACAAGATCCTTAATGGCTTAAAGAAAACCCAGATGCAACAGGAATACTATTCAAATTATTCTCATCTCTCTTAAGTACAGTAGTATAAAGATAGCGATGTCCTTCTCAGTCCAGTGCATCAAAAGGCACATGATTTCAGTTTCTCCCATAATTGGAAACATCAATTTGATTTTTTAATTGAAGTGTTATTTGCTGTATATTTTTCCTATCTTAAAAGTAACTTTTTCCATTTATAGTTAAAAAATGATCTGTCATACTTTGAGTAGTGTGAATTTCTGCTTGCCAAGAATTTTGCATTCTGTGGCTTAGTATTTATTGATTAGTTAAGGAATTTGATTACTTAAGAGCAAGTGTATGTATTCTTTATAGACACTGTCTCTTCAATATGCGTGAATAATAGCACTCCCAGCAACAATTATGAGCCCAACCTTATCAAGAGGCTATATTTTCAAGGTTTTCTTTATTTGAAAATCTCATTAGTAAGAAATGATATTAATGTAATTTTTTCCAACTATCAGCTTTATTGCTTGTAAAATTTGATTAGGCTACATGACTTGGATGTGTGTCTGTGGCTAGTGGTATGCTGGAGCTGCTGGTTTGCAAGAGCAAAAGCCAATTATGCACATCTTTTTCCAACTTTGCATGCGTCGATATCACTTTGGTAGCTTGAAATCTACCACAATAAGAATACTTACCTTTTGAATATTAAAGGAGGATAAAATCACAATTTATTGTTCCTTCCCATATCCTACCTTGGCCAGAAATGCAGAAAGGCAGTTATTAAACATTAACTAGCACATAGCTCTTTGTGATCAAAATGGGCTTTCTCATACTCCCCAACTTTTACCTTCAACCTCAAATCTGGGATCTGCCTGTAGAGAGAATTAGGTGAGCAGTGAGCTGAGAAGAGGACTGAACTGAGGCATGTGTAGATGAGAGCAGGCAGCCCTTCAGAGGAAGTTTCCCTTTGTGAGTGACCTTGATCATATGCCTTTTTTCCTCAATAGGGAAACATGAATGACTGTCAATCTCTTGCCATTTTAGCAACCAGATAAATCATTTCTACTGCTGTGGGTAGAAGCTGTAAAAATGGGAGAGGGGGTAGTTAGTAGTTTATGCTGATTATGGCCAAGAAAATAGAAGTTTCTGTTTTATTGGCTGGCAAGATCACAGATACAGGCAGTGTATGGTTTTCCCTCCACTCACTAATTTTTTTTAAAAAAATTACATTGTCCTTTTCCAGTTTAACATGCAGAGAATTTGAGGCTCAGAAGAATTAGTGGCTTTTTTGAAAGCAAATGAAAGACCAATCATGAATTTTAGGTCTTGTATCTCAGCTTGACAGAGGTGAGAGGGAGTATAGAGCTCATTTGTTCAAACCCATCATGTTGTAAACAAAGCTAAGTACACTAACAAGATTCCATGTCTCTTGCCCAAGAACAGACAGCAAGCAGGTGACAGAACCAGAATTACAAACACAGGTCTCTTGGGTTTCAGCTCAGAAACTCTCAGTAGTCCCATAGGAATCACTCTTAAACTTTTGATATTTCTGCTCTTGGCTTCCAGACATGGACTTTGTGGTTCCAATCCAGACTTCAGGAAGAATTAAATGATAATAACTCTTCATTGAATTCTTATGAAAATCAATAAATCAGAGTTAAAAACAAAATACTAATGCCTAAGCATACCTCTAGACCAATTAAATTAGAATAACGATCTGGAGGAAAGAGTCTATCATTGATTTATTTTTTATTATAATATATTTAATTTCTTATTTTAAAAGAGTAAAATGTATATATTTGGGGGTACAGTTCTATGGTTTTGACAAATTTATCCAATGATGTAACTGCCACCACAAACCCTTGTGGTGTGCCCTTGAGTTAATCCCTTTCCCAAAACTCAGCCTCTGGCAATGACAGATCAATATCCTTTTGCCATAAATTTATTTTTACAGATATTATACAAAGGGAATCATGCAGTATGTAGCCTTTGTAGTCTAGCTTACTTTACTTATAATGTATACATATTTTGCATTAATCAGTAACTTCTTTTTTGTTGCTGAATATGTATGACTGCACTATGTTTGGTATATTCATTCATAGTCAAAGGATCCTTGGGTCATTTTCACTTTGGGGTGATTATGAGTAAAGCTTTGACAAACATACATGTAAAGGTCATTTTTCTTAGGCAAAGATCTAGAATGGAATTACTGTATCATAGGTAAAGGTTTAGAGTTTTAATAGAAAGACAAACTAGTTTTAAAAGTTATGTTAATTATTATTTCAATAGTTTCTGGAGAACCGGTGGTGTTTTGTTACATGGGTAGGTTCTTCAGTGGTGATTTCTGAGACTTCAGTGTACCCATCACCCAACAGCATACACTGCACCCATCGTACGCCTTTTATCCCTCTCACTCCTCCCACTCTTTTCCCCAAGACCCCAGAGTGCATTATATTATTATTATGCCTTTGTGTTCTCACAGCTTAGCTCCCTCTTACAAGTGATAACATATGATATTTGAATTTGCACCAGTAGGGGAGATTCCTTCCTAGCACTTAGGTTTGTAGAGTTATTTTTTCTTTAATATTATGCATTCTAATAGGTTTTATTGGCATATCTTTATGGATATACAGTCATGCACGGGATAACATTTCAGTCAATGATGAACCACTTACATAATGGTGATTCCATATGTAAGTAAAATCACGTACATGTGGTAAATGGCATTATAAAATTGTAATAACACATTTTTACTGTACCCTTTTATCTTTAGATACCCAAACACTATTGTATTACAATTGCTTACAATATTCGGTATAATTATATGCCGCACAGGTTTGTAGCCTAGAAGCAATAGGCTATACCACATTGCCTAGTTTTGTAGCAGGGCATACCATCTAGGTTTGTGTAATCATAGTCTATGATGTTTGCACAATGACAAAATCATTTAATAGTGCATTTCTTAGAACATATCACTGTCATTAAGTGACCTGTCTGTAATTTGCTTTTCCTTAATGACTAACTACATTGAACATCTTTTTCTGTTTTAATTTGCCATCCACATATTTTCTTTGATGTTTATGTTCAAATCCTTCTTCATATTTAAATTTGTTTTTTATTATTATTATTGAATTTTAGGTGCATTTTGTATATTCTGATAAAAAGTCCTTTGTCTGATGTATGTTTTACAAATATTTTCTCATATTTTGTGGCCTTCCCTTTCCCTTTTCATTTCCTTAACTTTGATTTCATGGAGTACTTTTTAATTTTGATGAAGTCTAATTTATATAAATATTTTTTCTCTTATGGATTATGATTTTGGTGTTAGATCTAAGAAATATTTGTTTTACATGAAGTCACAGAAACTTTATCTTATATTTTATTTGAGACTTTTGAAATTTTTAGGTTTTACACATAGGTCTGTAATCCATTTGGGGTTAATATTTACATAAGATCAGAAGTATGGATTTTTCTAGTTATTTTTTCTTCTTCTTCTCCTTCTTCTTTTGCATGTTGCTGTTACTGTCAAATTGCTCCAGTATAATTTGTTGAAAAGACTCTTCTTTCTTCATTGAATTGACTTTGCTCCTTTATTAAACTCAATGACTGGCACATATATTGCTTTATTGGTGAACTCTATTATGGCCCATTTAAATATGTATTTATCCTTTTGCAAATATTATTGTCCTAATTACTATGTAGATTTACATTAAATCTTTAGATAATGTAACATATGTCCTCCAAAGTAACTTTTTGTTTTCAAATTTATTTTGAGTAATCTAGGTTCTTTAATTCCATGTAAATTTTACAATGATCTTACACTTAAAAAGCTACTGGGAAATTGATTAGGATTGTATTACATCTATAGAGTAATTTGGGAGACATGATAGTTTATTTTACGTGTCAGTTGGATGGGTTATGGGACCCAGATGTTTGGTAAATTATTATTGTGAAAGTTTCTTCGAAGCTGTTTTTAGGTAAAATTAACATTTAAATTAGTGGACTTTAAATGAAGCAGATTGTTTCCCATAATGTGTGTTGGCTTCATTCAATCAAATGAAGGCCTGAATAGCATAAAAGTATGATCTCTACAAAGGAAGAAGTAATTCTATCAGCAGACAACCTATGGACTTGAACCACAAAAATATATCTTCACTGCTGGCCCACCATGCAGATTTAGACTTGCCAGCTTCCATAATTGCATAAACAAATTCCTTAACATCACTCTCACTTCTTTCTTTCTGCCTCTCTCTCTTTCTCTTTCTCTCTTTCATATATACGTGTGCATATCTGTGTGTGTGTGTGTGTGTGTGCATGTGTGTGTGTATACAATCCATTGGTCCTGTTTCTATAAAGAACCCAAGAGATTTTTCTTTTCTTTTTTTTAATTTTTTAAAATTTTTTGAGATGGAGTGCTGCTCTATCCCGCAGGCTGGAATGCAGCGATGTGATCTTGGCTCACTGCAACCCCTGCCTCCCAGGTTCAAGTGATTCTTGTGCCTCAACCTCCCAAGTAGCTGTGGTTACAGGTGGGTACCAACAGGCCTAGCTAATTTTTGCATTTTTAGTAGAGACAGTGTTTCACCATATTGGCCAGGCTGGTCTCAAACCTCTGATCTCAAGTGATTCGCCCACCTTGGCCTCCCAAAGTGCTGGGATTACAGGTATGAGCCACTGCACCTGGACCCCCAAGAGATTAATATCTTTAAAATATTGGGTCTTCCAAATTATGAACATAATAATTCTTTCAGTTTACTTAGATCTTGATTTTTTTTCTTTGCTTTGTAATTTTCAGTATTTATGTCCTGTACCTACTTTGTTGGATCTATATCTAAGTATTTCATACTTGTGATGCTGTTTTAAATAGCGGACTTTCCATAATTTCAGTTTCCAATTGTTATTGTAGTATATAGGAAAATAATTAATTTTTCTATATATTGTGTATCTTACACCTTAGGTATACTAATTTTATGTGTATTTTCAGTAGATTCCATGGGATTTTCTGTGTAGATAGACGTGTCTTCTACAAATAAAGAGAGTTTATTTCTAGCCTCTGTGAATTTTAATTCTTTTTCTTGCCATGTCAAATAAGAGTGGTAAAAAATTATATTCTTGCTTTTTCCCAGTCTTAGGGGAATAACATTCAGTATTTAACCATTAAATATCATGCTAGCTATAACCTGTTGTGTTTTATGAGATTTGTTTTATAAGATTAAAGAAATTATCTTCATTCTGAGTTTATTGAATGGTTTTTAAATCACGACTGGATATCAAATTTTGTTAAAAGATATTTCTGCATAATGAGATGATCATATATATATTTAATTGGTTCATATAGTAAATTACATTGATGGGGTTTGAATTTTTAAACAGACTTTTCTTCCTGAGAAAACTTCATTTGATCCAAACATTAACCATTTATATATTTCTACATTGATTTACTAATATTAACTTGAGGACATTCAGTTTTATACTCATGAGGGATTTGGATCTGTCATTGCTATCCATTTCTTGTAATGTCTTTGACAATAGTGGAAGGAAAATACTGGATTTGTAAAATAGGTTGGAATTATATGATCTTTTTCTATTTTCCAGAATAGTGTAGGCATAATTGGTACTATTTCTTCCTTAAAAATTTGGTAGAATTTACAGGTAAAATAATCTGGGCCTAGAGTTTTCATTGATAAAATATTTTAAGTATGGATTCAATTTATTCAATAAGTATAAGATTATCTAGATTATTAATTTTTTAATGAATTTTCATAGCTTGTATCTTTCAAGAAATTTATCCATGTCATCTATGTTGAATTTGTGGACATAGAATTTATGGGCATAAAATTTCTCTATCACCTTTGTCATGTCTGTAAGGTCTGTACTAATATCTTCTATTTTGTTCTAAAACTGGTAATTGGTGTCTTCTATTTTTTTCTTTGCTAGTTAGAGATTTATGAACTTTATAAATCTTAAAAGAAACTGTTTTGTTGATTTTCTCTATAATTTTTTAGTTTTAAATGTAATTGGTTTCTGTTTCTTATTATCCCCCTTTTTCTGCTTTATTCATATTTGTTATTTTTCTGATACCTTGTTAAGCTTAGATTGTTGATTTGAGACTTTTCTTTTTTTCCTCACAGAAGCTGTTAATGCCATGAATATTCCTGTAAGCACTGTTTTGGTTTAACCTCACAAATGTGTTGGTACGTCGTATTATCATTCAGTTCAAAATATTTTCAAAAATCATTTGAAACAACTTCTCTGACACACGAGATTTTTAGAAGCATGTGTTTTAATTTTCAAATATTGAAAAATCCTTAGATATCTTTCTTTTATTGATTTCTAAATAAATTATATCATAATCAGAGGAGATATTTTCCATAATTTAAATGTATTTAAATTTGCTAAGGTTTCTTTTATGACCCAGAATGTTGTCTATCTTGGTCAATATTTCAGACACACTTCAGAAGCAACTATATTCTGTAGATGGATTGTTCTATAAATATTAATTAGGTCAAGGTGGCTGGCAGTTCTGTTCATGTGTTTTTATCTTTGTTGATGTTCTTTCTCCATGAACTATTACTAAAAATAGTGATGGAGCCTTCAACTGTCTATTGGTCTGTTTCTCTTTGTTTGTGTGTGTGTGTGTCACAAATTCTGAAGCTCTGAGGCTAGATATATACACACTTATGATTGGTAAGCCTTCTTGTTGAATTGAACCTGTTATTATTATACAACATAGCTCTCTTTCTGCTAATAATCTTTCTTATGAAGTCTACTTTTTATGATACTAATTTAGCCACTTCAGCTTTCTTTGGATTATTGTTTTCATGCTGTATTTCTTTTATTCTTTTAATTTATCTATATATTAAAATAGGTTCATAGATAGCTAGATACATATTACTTTAATCCAACCAAATTATCTCTTTTTTAATTGTTTTATTTAACATATTTAAATTAATTATTGATATCATTAAAATTTTTATTTTTTTAATTCTCCCCTCTGATTTTAGTTGTTCTGTTTAATGACTACTTTGAGGTTACTTGAATATTTGCAGTACTACATTAGGTTTTGGACCTTCATATTTCTTTTATCATTGACTTATGAATTACAATATGCATATTTACAATTCTACATTCTATTTAGAGATAATACTTTAGTTTAACTTACAGTCCTGCAGACCTCATACATTTTCTGCCTTTATACATTTCTATGCTAAAAGTTATCATATGTGTTGCATTTACCATGTAAATGCATGTTCTGAATTCATGCATATTTTAAATAAGAAGAGAAAGAGAAACCTTGATATTTTTTCAGATATTTAGCATTTTTTCTTCTTTTTCCCTTGGTATTCCATGTTTTTCTCTTGTATCATTTTCTCTTGGATAATTTTTTCAGCATGTGTAATTTTTTTCAGCATTTTTTTCTAGAACAAGTCTGTTGACTATATATTCCCTTAATTGTCTTTTATCTAAAGATGTCTTTACTTTTCCTTCATTATGAAAGAATATTTTCTTTGAGTTAGAATTCTGGGTTGACAGTTTATTTTTTTATATAAGCACTTTGAATATGTTATTATTCCATTTATGGCTTTTGTGTGAGAAATTCAGAGTACTAAAATTATTTCTCTAATATGTACTGTCAGTTTTCTGTGAGTGATTTAATTTTTTTCTTTGTCTTTTGTTTTATATCAGTTCAAATTTAAGTGGCCAATTTTACTTTGATATTATTTTGTTTTGTATGTTTTGAGCTTCTTAAAACTTTACATCTCAGTAAGTTTGAGAAGTTTCCAACCATTATTTTTTCAAAATTTTATTTTATAGCAAGTATTTCCCTCTCACTCTGAGACATTAATGACAAAAATGTCACAGTTCTTTAGCGTTACTTATTTTTAATTTTTTTGTTAATACTCTTTAGGTTGGAGAAATCTCTTGATCTAATTCCAATTTGACAGACTTTTTTGTCATTTCTATTTAATTATTTAAACTTTGCCTGTGACTTTTTAAATTTTATAAAGTATACCTTTTAACACGTTTTCCCAATTATTTCAAGGATGTTTACCTTTACTTCATGAAGCATAGTTCTTATAGCTATTTTAAGGCTTTTGCTTGATTGTTGTGGACTGAACTATCTTCCCCTAAACTTTATATATTGAAACCTTAATCCCCATTGTGACTGTATTTGGAGATAAAGCCTTTAGAAATACAATTAAGGATGAAAAAAATGGTTATAAGTGTGGTTCCCTAATCTAAAATGACTGATGTCCTTATGAGTAAAAGAGGAGTCATCAGAGATCTCTATCTCTGTGTTCACACAGAAGAAAGGCCATGTGAGTGATAGAGGCAGGAGGCAGATAAATCTCTACGCAGATAGGAATGGGTGCCTGGTGAAACCCAATCTTCAAATCAAAGACAGTTTAAGGCCTGAAAACCAAGCTACAAGTCTCTCATAAATCCATGGATCAAATCAAGAACTTCTCTTCCTGTTTGACGCAATTTCCTCTGATTGATCCCCATTGTAACCTATTTTACACATACCTACTTTTTGCTGATTGCTTTTTTATACCCATCTTTGAATGGTGTCTCTTTTTTAGCCTTGTTTGCATACTCACAAACCAATCAGCATGCCCTCCATCATTCTTAACCCATAAAAGCCCCTAATTCAGCCACACATTGAGAGGTACTCAACTTCAGGTAGCATGTTATCCCCTATGGGTCTCCTCTCCATTAAATTCTGTCACTCAATAGAACTCTTCACCCTGCTCACACTTTGGTTGTCAGTAACCTCATTCTTCTTGGACATGGGACAAATACTTAGGACCTGCAGAACTCAGGTACAAAAAAGGCCGTTAACACTGTAGCTCTCCACCCTCTGCTGGTGCCAGGCAGCTGCCCCATGGGACAGGAAGCAGCAGTGAGGCCAGGTCAGCACTGGAGCCATTGGCCAGAGCAGGGCAGAGGGACTGAATGGGCTGTAAATCAAATGGGCTGAAACATGGCCTCCCATCCCCCTTTCAACATTCTGCAAGTGGCAGGAAAAAGAGAGGAACTTTCACTTTTCTGGGCTCCTAGACCTCAGGGCTCCCTGAACTAAAGCTGTAGCACACTGTAGCACCCACCTTGGGCTTTGGGGTTGCTGATATTTTCATATTTTTCAAGCACCATTGCATTCCCCTCATCCAGACACTGGCGCGGAAGGCAGAAGAAGGCCATGACATGTCCAGCCCAGCTGCAGGCTGAGCATGTGTCTCACAACAAGCACGAGATACATGCCAGACTGCAAGCCAAGTGCAGCCTACTGGGCTGAGTGGGCAGGGTACTTCCAGCCAGGGACCTGGAGATGAGCAAGAACCTAGGTCTCCAGCTGGCGAAGCAACACCAATAAAATCCTGTGTCATGAGGACATAGCAAAAAGGCAGCCACCTGTAAGACAGTAAGACAAGCCTCACCATACAACAATTTTGATACTTTGGTTTTAGACTTCTAGCCTCCAGAACTATGAAAAAATAAAGCTTGTTATTTATGCCACCCAGTCTTTAGTATTTTAGTGTTTAGTATTCATAGTGTTTTCCTATGGCATCCCTAACAGAATAATACATTCATAATTCACCATTAACATTATCTCAAGGTGGTGATCTATTGATTGCATTTTAGCTTGAGAATTAGTACAATGTTTCTGGTTCTTTGTATATAAAAATTGTTGTGATGTATTCTGGATATTTTAAATATTATGTTGTGTAGACTTTAAATCTGCTCAAAATTCTCTAGAAAAATATTATTATTCAATAACATCTTCATTTCAATGTAGAATGTGTTTAGGCTTGATAATTATATCAGAATGGGGCACCTAAGATATTTGCCTTGATGTTAAGAGTGCATATGAGGAACAATATTTTGACCTGTATTGAATAATTTCACCTGATAAATGGAGTTGATTTAGGGAAGAAAATTTTCTTTCCTATATAAATCCAGTCTTCCTTTCATAACTGGAAACTAGTAGATTGGGGTCAAAAAAGTTTCTGTGATTTGATATAAATCTACTCTATCATGCTTTGCAAAATCAGTTTGGCTAATAGCTTAGTGATTTTAATTCACTTTCTTTAAGTCATAAGTAGAATTATATACGTATACACAATTTAGAAATAACTCTCATTTTAGGTAAATAACACAAATGTATTTCCCCAAAATTTATTTAATTCTGTCATATGTAGCATTGCAGTATTTTTATATAACATATTTTGATATATAACTTAACATGTTTTTAATCCTGTAGGTTTTGAAAAAGTCATTTTTACTATCCACATAACTGGTAATATATTTGACAGTTGATGTTTATCTTATATGCCGCTAAACTATTTAGAAAATAAGCTCATTTATGTTCATATATAAGGTTCTGTATGGGATAGATGTTATTTAAAAATATAGCTGTGGCTGGTAATAACAACAGGGCACTAATATAATTTTGTGATCAACTAGGTTTTCCTTCTGTGAACCAAAAATTTAGCACTCTACTTATGTAGTTTCTATCACTTAATACATTTTAAAATCTCAGTATCAGCCACCGAGTTATGAGATTAAAGTCTAGTAAGTCCAACAAATTCTTTTGCTTGTGGTTAATATAAATTAATGAAGAATAAGCAAGTATAAGCGTTTTAACAGTTACACAAATTCCCTACCATGTCAAATTTCACTCCATTAACAGAACATCAAATAGCAAATGTTAAGTTACAACAGTTTAAAACTGAAATTGTCTGTAGTCTACAGAAGTTATGCTATTGAAACCCAGAAACAGGAAAGCATGTTTATATGTTGAACAAAATGGCCTAGAAATTACTGTGGGGTGTGTGTGTAGGATAAAATAGGCAAGCTAATTCCGTAAAATTCAATGAGCTTTTGGAATGCAAATTTCAGCTGTCAAATCTTAATTAAAAAGTACCAGTCAGCACTATTTAAAAATTGGAAGAGAACTAAGTGGTGGGTTGTTGGAAAAAATGTGCAACTTGCCTTCTAAATAGAGTAGGTAGGCTGAGAGGTATATAATTAACATCACATCAAGTGAAGGACAGGAAGCCAAGTGCAGTTCCTTGAAGGGAGGAGCTTCAGCAATTTTCAAGACAGAGAAAAAGGTTCTTCAATCAGAGTTAATTTATGATGTCTTTTATTTCTAAAACATACTCTACTTTTTTTGTGTGTTGAACTTTCCTGAACCTTAGAAAGCAGTGACATTTGCAGAGCTGAGGTTTTATGCTAAGAGGTTAATATTAACATAAACGTTTAGGCACCTTGTGTCGATCAGAGCACTTTGCCTGTCTCGTTGGACTTCTGCTATCTTTGGGTCATTGCTCTCCTCAAGTCAAACTTTTCTTTGGCTGTATTGTTTCACTTATATATAAAAATAGAAATTAGGCAACTGCCATTTAGAAGTATTCTCTGCATAGTGTTCTCGCCTGTGGAAATATCCTTGAACACTTAGAATTCATAAGATCTGCAATACATTTTGGACAGTGATATAATTAACAACAAAGTGTATCACTTCTAGGCCCAAAGTGGTTTGCAGAGGATGGTAGAAAATTGCCTTATTCATGGTTTCTCTTACAATTGATTCCTTTTGTAAGATTTTTCTAATGAGGATAATGATGAGCAAAATCTCTTTGGATAGACCACAACAAGCAAAATTAAAATTACTTTCTAAATGTCTCCCAACAGTTATCTCACGAATACAACTCTTTAGGAAAGGATTGGGAGAAGTGATTAACTTAAGAAAGTGAGTGAGTTAGGTACGGGTTCTTGATAGGAAATGAGACTTGAAATGCAGGAATTTGGCAGAAACAGAGAGTGGAGATGGATACGCACAGCTTTAAACACCAGTCACACTGAATTCTATTGGGCACACTGAGAATTTAGGGTTCTCGTAAATTAGAAAGATCCATAAACATCTAAGACATTGCTTTTGCTATGTGGCTTGACTTTGCCTTTCTTTTCAGCCAGCGTATACAGAGAGGTTTGTGAGCTAACAGCTTAGATGACAGAGGAAGGCAGTCTCTCAGTTTGCTATGGTACCTAGTCGGCCAACTCAGCACATTCTGATGATGGTGTCTATTCACTTCTTCACCAATACAGAATTACTCTCATGTGATAATGCAAGTCTTTATTAAACTAGGAATTTTAAAAATTAAAACAAAAACAAAGAAAAATGAAAACCAACTTGCAACTGAGGCCCTTTATTTTCCTATTTCTTTCATATTTATTAAAATTAAAGCTCTAAAATACAGCAAATAATGAATGATAGTTGCTTATTTTAAGCATTCACTGTGGACAATGATAGAGGAAATATCAGTGTTCTACCTCCAGCTGCTAATTCCTACACACTTCATTAATTACTCAGAATTCAGAGATGCAGGGTATTTAATTAATTTCTCAAATGAAATAAGTAACAGCCACCATGCAAATGCACATCATAGTTTTAGCATGGATATTTTTGACAGCAACCCTGTACACAGTAAAATGTCAAGTAAAGCAAAAACCTTGACAAAATAAAACCAATGTATGTAACTGCCAATGCACCTAAACTTACAAAACCCTTCCACAACAAGGAGCTAAGTTTAGTTAAATATGATTTAATCTGGGGGTTCCATTTGGACTCACTCATACTACCAGTCAGAGAGTAGGTATCATGACTCACTTTTCCTGCAAGTCCATCACTGCTGTCTTTGGAAGCATCATGCATTTCCCATGTTCTTTCTAGAGCAGAAATTTTCACTGAGGTGTGGATTGAATAGCTCATTTTAGGAACATTTTCAAAATGTTCATGTTCACTGTCTCTCAGAAGCTTAATTACGGTCTATACAGAAAGATATTTTTCAGAGATCAAGTTAGGGCCTGAGGAAAATGTAGAAATTAACCATTTCAAGTGGAAGAAGGAGAGTGGTCCAGGCAGCGGAAAAAGCATTTCTAATGACCTGAATATGAAAGAAAAGATGGCATACTTGAGTCAGTATACACGCACGCGCGCACACACACACACACACATACATATATACATACATATGTGTGTGTATATATATATACAGTTTATATGTCACTGTATATATGTGACATACTGCACATATAAACAAACATATGTTTGTATATGTGTATATATATATTTTTATATATTATAATATATTTATTTATATATATTATAATATATATATTTATATATATATATACACACACACATATGTGTATATATACAGTATGCCACAAATCTAAACTTCATATAATTCCTCTTGGTCTTTGTCAGACGGATAGATTGCAAAAATTTTCTTCCATTCTGTAGGTTGCCTGTTCATTCTGATAATAGTTTCTTGTGCTGAGCAGAAGCTTTAGTTTAAATAGATCCCTTTTGTCAATTTTGGCTTTTGTTGCAAATGCTTTTGATGTTTTAGTCATGAAGTCTTTGCTCATGCCTATGTCCTGAATGGTATTGCCTAGGTTTCCTTCTAGAGTTTTTATAGTTTTAGGTTTTACATTTAGATTTAATTCATATTGAGTTGATTTTTGTATACAGTATAAAGAAGGTGTCCAGTTTCTGTTTTCTGCGTGTAGCTAGCCAGTTTTCCCAGCACCATTAATTACATAGGAAATCCTTTCCCCATTGCTTGTTTTTGTTTTGTTTCTCAAAGATCATATGGTTGTAGATGTATGATGTTATTTCTGAGGCCTCTGTTCAGTGTACCATGCTGTTTTGGTTATGGTTTCCTTGTAGTATAGTTTGAAGTCAGGTATTGTGAAGCTTCAGATTTGTTCATTCTTTTTGCTTAGGATTATCTGGGTTAAAAAGGCTCTTTTTTGGTTCTATTTGAAATTTAAAGTAGTTTTTTCTAATTCTGCAAAAAAAGTCAATGGTAGCTTGATGGGAATAGAATTGAATCTATAAATTACTTTGGGCAGTATGGCCATTTTCACAATAATGATTCTTCCTATTCAGAGGCATGGCATTTTATTCTATTTGTTTGGGTCCTCTCTTAGTTTCTTGAGCGGTGGTTTGTAGTTCTCTTTGAAGAGGACCTTCACGTCTCTTGTAATTTGTATTTCTAGGTATTTTATTTTATTTGCAGGAATTGTGAATGGGAGTTTACTCATGATTTGGCTCTCTGCTTGCCTATTATCATGGTATAAAAAGGTCTAATATCCAGAATCTACAAAGAACTTAAACAAATTTACAAGAAAGAAACAACCGCATCAAAAAGTAGGTGAAGGATATGATCAGACACTTCTCAAAAGAAGATATTTATGCAGCCAGAAAACATGTAAGAAGCTCATCATCACTGGTCATTAGAGAAATGCAAATGAGAACCACAATGAGATATCATCTCACACCAGTTAAAATGGCAAAAATTAAAAAGTCTGGAAGGAGGGCCGGGCGCAGTGGCTCACGCCTGTAATCCCAGCACTTTGGGAGGCCGAGGCGGGTGGATCACGAGGTCAAGAGATCGAGACCATCCTGGTCGACATGGTGAAACCCCGTCTCTACTAAAATACAAAAAATTAGCTGGGCACGGTGGCGCGTGCCTGTAATCCCAGCTACTCAGGAGGCTGAGGCAGGAAGAATTGCCTGAACCCAGGAGGCGGAGGTTGCGGTGAGCCGAGATCGTGCCATTGCACTCCAGCCTGGGTAACAAGAGCGAAACTCCGTCTCAAAAAAAAAAAAAAAAAAAAAAAAAAAAAAAAAAAGTCTGGAAGGAAGATATGCTGGTGAGGATGTGGAAAAAGAGGAATGTCTTTACACTGTTGGTGGGAGTATAAATAAGTTGAACCATGGTGGAAGACAGTGTGGCTATTCCTCAAGGATCTAGAACCAGAATTACCATTTGATCCAGCAATCCCATTACTGGGTATACACCCAAAGGATTATAAATCATTCTGTTATAAAGACAGCTGCACACATATGTTTATTGCAGCACTGTTCACAATAGCAAACAGTTGGAACCAATCCAAATACCCATAGACTGCATAAAGAAAATGTGCCACATAAATACCATGGAATACTATGCAGCCATAATAAAGAATGAGTTATCCTTTGCAGAGACATGAATGAAGCTATAAGCCATCATCCTTAGCAAACTAACACTGGGAACAGAAAACCAAATACTACATATTTTCACTCACAAATGGGAGTTGAACAATGAGAACCCATGGACACAGGGGAGGGAAAATCACACACGGGGGTTTGTTGGCAGGTGGGAGGCTAGGGATAAGATAGCATGCAGGGCTTAAAACCTAGATGACATGCTGATAGGTGCAACAAACCACCATGGCACATGTATACCTGTGTAACAAACCTGCATGTTCAGTACATGTATCCCAGAACTCAAGGTTAAAAAAAAAAATAAAAGGTGGCTGATGTTCTGGGTCATAAACTTGGAATAAAGAGGAATTTAATTTGAAGGTTTTTATTCTGTGTAATAAATTACATTACCTCAAAAGCATTTAATAAAAGTCCTATCTTATGTGGTGCTGCTGGAAAAAAAAAAAGTCCTTTGGGCCCATTTCTTTGAACTTAATCCTTAATCTATCTTTCCTTTAGAGAACATTTACTTCCTTCTCTTGCCACTTCACCTTAGACTTTCTGGACTTCTATTCCTTGTGCCTATATCCCTGAGCCAAGTAAAACCAAGTGTAAACTTCTATAAACCAGGACAGAAAAAACAGGAATACCTATAAGGAAGATACTCTAAACTGACCCACCCTGTTAACAAACTCTCACCATCTAGGGAAGTAAACTGGTTTACTGCCATGTCAACCTGAACGCCTATTAAGAGTTGATTGTATTTAGTTCCAAACCATTTAAGATAGTCGTATTGTAATTGTAATGATATAATTTAATCAGAGAATAATTTACTTTTTGTCCCAGGCATATAAATAAGAACTGGCAAATAATCATTGAATATACTAATAAAATAGTGTTCTATGGCTGGGCATTGTGGCTCACGTCTGTAATCCCAGCACTTTGGGAGGCCCAGGTGGGCAGATCGTGAGGTCAAGAGCTTGAGACCAGCCTAATTAGCTGGGTGTGGTGGCTCGCGCTTGCACTTCCAGCTATTCAAGAGGTAGAGGCAGGAGAATCACTTGAACCCGGGAGGTGGAGATTGCAGTGAGCAGAGATAGCACCATTGCACTGCAGCCTGGGTGACAGAGTGAGACTCTGTCTCAGAAAAAAAAAAAAAAAAAAGTGTTCTATTTGTGATAAGGGAATGAAAACCAGCCTGTATTAAGTTCATGCATGAATGGCAGACAAGAAAAGAAGTAGAAACTGTGAGGACAAAAACTCAGTAAATTGGTCTGTGAAAAGGAAAGGGGAGGTAGAATGTGTTTAGAGGTGACATGGGGTCAAGGGACTATTTTTTGTCATTAAAAGAGAGGCAATTAAGCATGTATAATACAGGAGGACACTCAAGAAACAGAAGAGGTGGCAGATTGGGGAAAAAAGAGTTAGTCATTAGAATATAAAAATGAGAAGGTGTGCTTTAAAGATCATAATGTTTGGAATAAAAAATGTTGTAATTTTTTTAAGCTCTGCAACTTAGACCTGTGGGTAAATTACTTAACCTCTCACCACTTTGCTTATAGACTCTATAATGTAGTATGTATTTTGATTGATTTATACATGGAAAAATGACTACTAAAAAACCCCACATTAAAACACAAGCACAGACAAAAGTATCTATACAGTTATCAATGCTCCACTAAAATACAAGAAAAGCAATCAAATAGCATATTATATAATGCATGGAAAAATAGCATTTTTAAAAGCCAAGCATATCAGACAATTAGAGAATATAGACAATAGAATTCACACAGTGAAAATGTTGTAATTGTATAAATAAAAATAATAGGGGATTTTTAACTTTTTTGAGCTCTTAGTGAGAAATAAATATGCAGGCTGAAAAAATGAGGTTATGCATAAATTCAAATGAATTATTCAAAGACACATAGATGCAATTCAGCATAAAAATCCAAAGGATATTAGAGAGTCCTTGGTCCTCAGATATGTTAAGTTTCCTCCCATGGGTAAGAGTTTAATGTATGTACAGAGTTAGTATATTTTCATACTCAGCTACTAAATCTATGATGATAGATTCAGTAGCTTGATGATAGGTCTATATTTATGAAAAGCAAGAAAATCAATCACCTGGCTATGTTTCTCAATTGAGTGTTCTTTATCTTTTTGGCTTCTGGATCACTTGCTGCCACCCTTTGCAATCTGGTAGAGCCTATGGAAACAGGCTCCTAGTCACCATATCCTGTGGTCACAGGCTTCCAGCATCTAGCATGCTGCCTGTCAGATATTTACAAATATTTGGTTACCCAGTCACTTCTATTTCCTGAAGCTGCAAACCTTAAGTTTTATGACGCTGTTTTATCTTGATTCTTCTCTCACCTTCTGTACATTTAAAGAGTATTCTCCTATTATCTCCAAAAATGATATTCATTTCTAACTCCTTGGGAGATGTGAGCCTTCTATAATGTCACCAGAAATAAATTTGTTATGAAGTTTAAGGTTCTGCACTCTCAATTTTATGAGCCACTTCCAAGGTCCTAAACCAAATATCTATTCATTACATTGCTTTATTTTAATTGAAGATGTCCTCTCAAATGTATATGCTTTAGGTCCCACAAATGAATATGTCCATAACTTATATATGTGTGTGTATCCATATATATAATTTATAAATTTATAAAATAATTACATGTATAATAGTGTATAAGCATATATATGCATACATACACTAATATGTAATTTTTACAACTTTTTTATTTATATGACCTACTATAAATCCCTAACTTCTCATATTTAATATGATTAAAACCAGCTGTTCTTCCTTAAACTAACTTCACCTCCTAACTTACCTAGATCCATTAAGGGCAACACCCTACCATCAGTTAACCTGAATCAAAACCTAAGAATAATGATTACATTTTCCCTTATCTTCACTCAGATTTACAGTTACTAAGACCTATCAGTCTTCACTCAGTTTAGACATTTCCTTATCTATTTATTCCATTCCCATCCGGGTCTCTCTTACCACTTATCCTTTGCACTGCTAACACCGTACTCCAAGTCACTTTTATATCTTAATCTTTTATTATTGCAATAGGTATCCTGGCTTTCAACTTGTGTCTTGGCTCTGCCCCCTGTCTTAGATTCTATTTTAAAGATATAAATCATAATTATTTCTTGAAAACATAATTATTTATTTAAGGCTAAAATAACATCATGTCACTCCTCTGCTTAAACCCCGTGCTAGCTCATTTCTCTCAGGGAAAACATAGTTTTTAGAGTGTGCTGATAAACCTTAACTGATACCAAAATCCATTGCCTCCAATTTCACTTCCTATTTCTCTTGACTCACTTTATTCCGGCTGCACTGACTTTTAGATCCTGTCTTGACTATGCTGGACACAGTTCTACCATAAGGTCTTTTCCTGACTCTTTTCTCTGCCTGGAAACACATTATTCCAAGATATTAATGTCACTTACTTATTCAAGATTTCCCTCAAATGTCACCTTCCCAATGAGGCCTTCCGTGACTGCCTTATTGAAAATTGTGACTCTCCCCAAGTCCCTGATCCTCTCTCACTGTTTATTTTTTCCAAATCACTTCACAGTGCGGTTTAATTATGATTGTTTTGTTTATAGTCTGTCTCCTACTGCTCCAATGTCAGCTCCAGGAGATCAGGGATTGTGTTCTCTTTTGTTTACTCTGTGTTCTAATCACCTTGAAGAGTGTTGGGCAGATAGAAGCTCAGTATTTGTTTAGTGTATTAATTACTTCTGCCCTGGCCTTTTGCAATATTCATTTAACTAGTTTCCCTGCCTCAAATCTGTTTATTTTTTCCCATCAAGCCTCCATGCTGTGGTAGATAAATCATTCTGTTGTCCAACTCTGTTCTTAGAATTTTGCTTAAGTTCTTCAATAGCGTCACATTCTCTATCACAAAAAGCCCAACTTCTCTGCATGCTACCCAAATGCTTCATGTTTGAACTTCAAGCTTTACTTGCAGTCATGGCTACCATGACTCACCTACGATAACCTCTGCCTGACTTTTCGTCCCCAGATCTTTCTATTTCCTGGTCATTCATTGCAGGAAGCTAACACTAGCCACAGAAATATTTTTTCTTTAATGACCTCGCTGAGATATCGTTGTCTAAAAAAAAATAAAAACCTTTCTATCAGCTCAACGTTAGTGTTATTTCAAGTATGAAGGTATATTTATTAGAAATTAATTATACAAGGCTGGACTCAGTGGCTCATGCCTATAATCCCAGCACTTTGGGAGGCTGAGGCAGGCAAATCACAAGGTCAAGAGATTGAGATCATCCTGGCCAACACGGCAAAATCTTGTTTCTACTAAAAATACAAAAATTAGTTGAGTATGTTGACACATGCCTGTAGTCCCAACTACTCAGGAGGCTGAGGCAGGATAATTACTTGAACCCGGGAGGCGGAGGTTGCAGTGAGCCGATATCGTGCCACTGCACTCCAGCCTGGGGCAAAACAGCAAGACTCTGTTCAAAAAAAAAAGAAGAAGAAACAAAAAGAAAAGAAAGAAAGAAAGGAAGAAATAGAGGAAAGAGAAAGAAAGAAGAAAGAAAGAAAGAAGAGAAAGAAACAAATTATACAAGTAGTCAGTTATTTAGTAAACTTTTTCGTGTCATGATGACTTTGGCTTCCCCTTGTAATTTTGTAATTGTTGGAAACTGAATGGTGAATAATTAAGTAACTAATACCTCTACTTCCACCACCATGCTAGTGGTATTAGCCTATAAGAAAAATGAAGAGAATGTATTAAAACACTCATGTTCAACAATATATGATATATAGTAAATATTCTAACTATTAGTCAGTTAACTAGAATGACATATTTTTAAAATTCTCAAGTACCTGGAAAAATCTAGTTACATTCTAACAAGCAGTAGGGATGTCCAATACATACATTAATAGCATAACAAGGTGTTTCTCCAGTGCTCTGGGGACATATAAAGTACTCACTCTAGTATTCTTTAAGTGGTTAATTTATATGAAACTGCATTGAATTTCACAGATGATGCAACATTCAAATTCTTTCAGTCTCTACAAAAATTGTTAAATATATGCTACCAATAAGAATTTGAAAAAGCTATTTACAAATAATTATGTTTTCCTTAAAGCAGATAGTTTAGGCATTTTTACAAAATATTCTGAGAAATAGTTTGAGTGTTTTCATAAAATGAATAGAGGTTTCAAATATTTTCTAAGACTAGATTTGATCTCATTTTTTCCTTTATATATATATATATATACACACACACACACACGCACACATATATATGAGTAAAATTTTACTCTGATGTTAAAATAGGTAAAACAAATTAGAAAAAGGAAAGCCAAAAAAAAAAAAAACCCCAAATCCTAGCTATTAAAAGTGCTTTATGTGGCGAACTGATTTTTGAATCAGATTTGCAGGGTAAAACTTTATATTGAATTTTGACTTATTTAAAATTGCCGACTATGCTATTTATAAGAAGTAACAGACATTAAAAAATAAAAGTTAATCTAATGTTTTAAGCTTTAATGGCCCAATCAGACTAATTGTCCAACTGATTATATCAATTATGCAAAAGTTCTTCAACAAAGGATGTGAACAAGGGGAAAAAAAGAAAAAGAAACCCAAATCCATTTAATCCCATGGTTACATTTAAACTGAAACTCAGAGAATATTAATATCAGAATAGTCTATCTCACAATCACTTAGGAGCAGGAAAAGTGGGCCGACATTTGTTAAACTACTTAGAAGAATATTTGAAATATCATTAAAGATTGGAAAAATGCCAGACATTGAGAAAAAGCAGACAGGGTGCAAAACTTCAAACAGAAGAAGGTTGTTGGAGGTATATGACATGTGTGATGTCAGTACTTATTTTTTTCTTTAAGCCCCAGATATTGAAAGGGAATCTATAGACACCCAGAGAACAATAGACTCCGTGATACGGCTATATGGGCTTATAAAATGGTAAATGATGCCAAACATTGTATCTGTTTGCAGGAGGACAAAGCTAGCAACTTTGGAAATGCAGTCTGTGTTTTATTAGGGGAGTAGTTGAAGCATTTAATGCTGTTTCTCAGAAAAGTTAGCACTCTAACCCGTTTCAGGTTGGCTTTGATATGAACACTGTCTCATCATTTGGCAGGCTGGCTGAGCCAGTACAGAGGAAGGTGATGATAAATGGGAGCACGTCCAGTTGTGAGGAAGTGGCTAGCAGGGGGGCTGCGGGAGCTTTGGCATGAGGTCAGGTTTTATTTTCCATCTTTATTAATCATCTCCAGGGGGGAATAAATTGCCTGCTAATGAAATTTGCAGATAGCACTAAATTTTGAGGTGTTGCCAACACAGTTAACAAAGGAGAAATAAATATAAAAGGACTTAAGCATGCTATTTATCATTTATTTGGATTTAATCAAAATTGTTCCCAGGATACATTTATAAGCAATTCCCACAAATTAAACTGGGGGGCGGGGTGGGGGGATCTCCATCACACAGCAAGACAAATAGGCTGATAGTAGGGCCGCCCTCTATAGTCTGCTAGGTTATAAAGAAAAAGATATTCCACAGCAGAAATGCACTGGCTAGAATGCACTCTTTCTACTTCTGTAGAGCGCCAATTTAGAAAATGGTAAAATTTCCAAGTCTTGAAAATTTTCAGTTTTCAGAACTCAAAGCACAACAGGACTTAAAGATAGCAAGTATATTGCCTTCATCTTGTGCTAACTTGGCCATGCTCCGAAAACATTGCTTTCCCTGCAGTCCTCTTGAGAGAGAGGTATTTGTTTGTCTGTTTCTTTGTCTTTCCTCACTTCCTTTATGAACAGAGGGTCTAGAGGTAAGGTAGGGTTTCATATTGATTCCTTTTGCTATTTCTAGGCCACTGTTAATTAACCTTTCTGTAAAAACAGAGATATGTGCACACATAAAATGTTAACTCTTTTGAAGTTGATGATATTAGATAGTTGCCTGTGACCCTCATAGTCACGCTCTCATTCATACAGGATTTCAGCACTTTACTTGAGGCTTTTCCTCTTCACTATATCTATTATGATCTTACCATCTATTAATCCAACACTTCAGCTTCTCAGTTGCCTAATACTCACTTTCTCATGATCTCTTTGTTTACCCTACCCTGGCCATCTACTCCCTGGTCATTCCCTGTCTTTTATTATTAAAAATAACTATACCACTGCCAAAAATCTTCATATGCTAGCTCCCCGTCTCTGTCTCTACTTCCTATCTTTCCAGCTCTCCAGTTTTAATGATTATTTGACTTGCAACCTGATCTGAAATCAGTTGGCCCCTTCTACTTTTTTGCTCTCTATTCCCTCATGTTCTTTTCTTTTCATGAAGATTAAACTCTGTCTGTCACCATATTTACTCCCTAGCATATACCTCAACTCATGCCCTCTCCTTCTGTGGTTCTACCTTTGTAAAATCCCACTGTGGTTAAAGCTACTTATACTCCAAATCAGCAGATCACAGCTGAATATGAATTCCCACTGACTGATGTCACTTTACATTTATGACCATAAAAGTGAAGTATACCCTGGCCTCATTAGGAATACTACCATATTTCACTAGTCAATTCATTACTTCCTGAGAAGGCTCTTTTACACTTTCTTTTGTCTTCTCTAATTTTGCTTATTTAAAAAAATTTTCTTAACTGTAATCCTGTCCTCTGGCTTTTTATTTCATGGAAAAAAAAGCAATCAGAAGATAATCTCCTCACCTTCTTACCACCAAATATACTGACCTACCTACAACTGTTCCTATAAACTCTGCTTTCCCTTCTTTAGAACAAATGAATTGTTTCCATCTTATTTCAGACTATCCCCCTGTACACTGGGTCTTGGTAAAGTGAATGGTTTTTTCTAGTTGTCTCTTTCTATCCTGCATTATCAATGTTCTATCTCTACTTTGTCATTGTCAACATTAAAAAAAAAGTTTAGGATTATAAATCATTCTGCTATAAAGACACATACACATGTATGTTTATCGCAGCACTGTTCACAATAGCAAAGATTTGTAACCAACCAAAATGTCCATCAATGATAGACTGGATAAAGAAAATGTAGCACATATACACTATGGAATACTATGCAACCATAAAAAAGAATGAGTTCATGTCCTTTGCAGGGACATGGATGAAGCTGGAAGCCAGCATTCTCAGCAAACCAACCCAGGAACAGGAAACTAAATACCACATGCTCATGCTTATAAGTGGGAACATTGAGAACACATGGACACAGGGAGGGGAAACTCACACCCCAGGGCCTGTTGGGGTGTAGAGGACAAAGGGAAGGAAAGCATTAGGATGAATATCTAATGCATGTGGGGCTTAAAACCTAGGTGATGGGTTGATAGGTGCAGCAAACCACCATGGCACCTGTATACCTATGCAACAAACCTGCATGTTCTGCACATGTATCCCAGAACTTAAAGTAAAATAAAAAATTAAATTTTATTTTAAAAATAAGTTTAAATAACATTGAACTTAAAAAGAAAGCAAAACATAGTATTTCCTTAATTCCTCCTCTCACCTCTATAATGGAATTGTGTTCTCCGAAAATCTAAATGTTGAAGCCCTAACCACCAATATGAGTGCATTTGGAGATGGGACTTTTAGGGAGCTTATTAAGGGTAATTGAGGTCTAAAGGATAGGACTCCTTAGAAGGAGAGGAAGAGATTCTACACATCTCTGTCTTTTTATGAGCACACAGAGGAGGTTATGTGAGGACACAGTGAGAAAGTAGCCAGGTCCAAGCCAGAAACAGAGGCCTCACCAGAAACCAAACCTTACAGCACTTTGTTTCTGGATTCATAGCCTGCAGAATTCTGAGAAAACAAATTTCTGTTGTTTAAGCCATTCAGTCTGCTGTGTTCTGTTATGACAGCCCAAGCAGACTGTCGCTGCTTCCTGTCTGTTTTCTCCTACATAATAAATTTCCTCCAAATATTCCTTTTCTGTTTTCTGTGTTCTCTATTTCCATATATTCTTTCTTGGACACACACCAGTTACTCTTTCAACTCCACTACTTTCCTGAAACCTAATTTGTTAAGGTCACCAAGAAATGCAAAATCCAGTTATTAATCTTTATTTTAATCAATCTCTCAGTAACATTTAGATCAATCCCTTATATGGGGGGATGGAATTTTTTTCTTCTCTTGGTTTCCAAGGTGTTATCCTCTCCTGTTTTTTCTCCTCTTGACCATTCAATTTTTCTCAGTAAAATCCTTTGTTCCTCCTCCTGTTTCTAAACTTTTCAATGCTATTGTTCCCTAGAATGATTCTCAGCCACTTCTCATCTGCCTCTAAAACTCTCCTTAAATGGTCTCACTTATTCCTGTGTCTTTAAATACCACCTGTACACCTGTAGGCCAAATACTCAAATATTTGTTTTTCCTTGAACGATGCCTTATCTTCAGTACTTCTAATCTCAGTAAACATACAATCGTTCATACAACTTTTAGGTTTCCAATTTTTTTTTATTTCTTTAATCGCACATCTAATCTATTAACAAGTGCCAGCAAATCTATACTCCAAATATATTTTCTTTATTTTTACTTTTTATTTTATTTCTAATTTTTATTTCCATAGATTTTTAGGGAACAGGTGGCATTTGGTTACATGATTTAGTTTTTTAGTGGTGACTTGTGAGATTTTGGTGGACCCATCACCTGAGCAGCATACACTGAACCCAATTTGTAGTCTTTCATCCCTCACACATGTCCCACCCTTTCCTCTTGAGTCCCCAAAGTCCATTGTATCATTCTTACACCTTTGCCTCTTCATAGCTTAACTCCCACTTATGAGTGAGAACATACAATGTTTGGTTTTCCATTCTGAGTTCCTTCACTTAGAATAATAGTCTCACTTCCATCCAGGTTTCTGAAAATGCCATTAATTCATTCCTTTTGGTGGCTGAGTAGTATTCCATCATATATACTACAATTTCTTTATCCACTCACTGATTGATGGGATTTGTGCTGGTTCCACAATTTTGCAATTGCCAATTATGCTGCTGTAAACGTGTGCGTGCAAGTATCTTTTCATATAATGACTTATTTTCCTCCAGGCAGATAACCAATAGTTGGATTGCTGGATCAAATGGTAGTTCTACTTTTAGTTTTTAAGGAATCTCTACACTGTTTTCTATAGCGGTTGTACTAGTTTACATTCTCACCAGCAGTGTAGAAGTTTTCCCTTTTCACCGCATTCATGCCGACATCTATTATTTTTATTTATTTATTTAATTTATATACTTTTAATTTTATTTATTTGTTTAGAGACAAAGATTCACTTTGTCACCGAGGCTGGAATGCAATGGTCTCAGCTTCCCAAAGCTCTGGGATTACAGATGTGAGTCACCATACTTGGTTAGGTCTCAGTCTTTCTTTACTAGCAAGTCAGTAGCTGGAACCTGGGACCACATCTCACCCCCAGAAACAATGGAGTTTTTTTTTTTTTTTTTTTTGCTTTTTTTAAAATATATATTTTATTGCACTGTAGGTTCTGGGGTACATGTGCAGAACATGCAGGATTGTTGCATAGGTACACACATGGCAATGTGGTTTGCTGCCTCCATCCCCCCATCACCTATATCTGGCATTTCTCCCCATGTTATCCCTCCCTAACATCTGTACCCACTGTTGTCCCTCCACTAGGCCCCCCACAAACAGACCCCACTGTGTGATGCTCCCCTTCCTGTGTCCATGTGTTCTCATTGTTCAACACCCACCTATGAGTGAGAACATGCGGTGCTTGATTTTCTGTTCTTGTGTCAGTTTGCTGAGAATGATGGTTTCCAGATTCATCCATGTCCCTACAAAGGACATGAACTCATCGTATTTTATGGCTGCATAATATTCCATGGTGTATATGTGCCACATTTTCCTTGTCCAGTCTATCATTGATGGGCATTTGGGTTGGTTCCAGGTCTTTGCTATTGTAAACAGTGCCGCAGTGAACATACATGTGCATGTGTCTTTATAATAGAATGATTTATAATCTTTTGGATATATATTCAGTAATGGGATTGCTGGGTCAAATGGACTTTCTATTTTTAGGTCCTTGAGGAATTGCCACACTGTCTTCCACATTGGTTTAACTAATATACACTCCCACCAACAGTGTAAGTGTTTCTATTTCTCCATATTCTCTCCAGTAACTGTTGTCTCCAGATTTTTTAATGATTGCTATTGTAACTGGCATGAGATGGTATCTCAGTGTGGTTTTGATTTGCATTTCTCTAATGACCAGTGATGATGAGCATTTCTTCATATGTTTGTTGGTCTCACATATGTCTTCTTTTGAAAAGTGTCCGTTCATGTCCCTCTCCCACTTTTGAATGGGTTTGTTTTTTTCTTGTAAATTTATTTTAGGTATTTGTGGATTCTGGATAATAGTCCTTTGTCAGATGGGTAGATTGCAAAAATGTTTTCCCATTCTGTTAGTTGCCAGTTCACTCTAATGATTGTTTCTTTTGCTATGCAGAAGCTGTGGAGTTTGATTAGGTCCCATTTGTCCATTTTGGCTTTTGTTGCCAATGCTTTTGGTGTTTTAGTCATGAAGTCCTTGCCTATGTCTACGTCCTGAATGGTTTTGCCTAGGTTTTCTTCTAGGGTTTTTATGGTGTTAGGTCTTCTATTTAAGTCTTTAATCCATCTTGAGTTGATTTTAGTGTAAAATGTCAGGAAGAGGTCCATTTTCTGTTTTCTGCACATGGCTAGCCAGTTTTTCCAACACCATTTATTAATCAGGGAATCCTTTCCCCATTGCTTGTCTTTGTCAGGTTTATCAAAGATCAGATGGTTGTATATGTGTGGTATTGCCTACCGTTCTGTTCGATTGTTCTATATCTCTGTGTTGATACCAGTACCATGCTGTTTTGATTACTGTAGCCTTGTAGTATAATTTGAAGTCAGGTAGTGTGATGCCTCCAGCCTTGTTCTTTTTGCTTAGAATTATCTGGGCTATGTTGGCTCTCTTTCAGTTCCATATCAAGTTTAAGGTGGTTTTCTCCAATTCTGTGACGAGGGTCATAGGTAGTTTGTTGGGGATAGTGTTGAATCTATAAATTACTTTGGGCAATGTGGCCATTTTCACATTGATCCTTCCTAAGCATGAGCATGGAATGTTTCTCCATCTGTTTGTGTCCTCTCTTATTTCCTTGAGCAGTGGTTTGTAGTTCTCCTTGAAGAGATCCTTTACATCCTTTATCAGCTGTATTCCTAGGTATTTTATTCTCTTTGTAGCAATTGTGAATGGCAGTTCATTCTTGATTTGGCTCTCTTTAAGTCTATTATTGGTGTGTAGGAATGTTTGGGATTTCTACATATTGATTTTGTATCCTGAGACTTTGCTGAAGTTGCTTATTAGTTTAAGGAGGCTTTTGGCTGAGATGATGGGGTCTTCTAAATACACAATCATGTCATCTGCAGATAGAGAACTCAAATTGTCTCTATTTTTTTTATTTTTGATTATGCCCATTCTTGCAAGAATAAGGTGGTTTTGCATTGTGGTTTTGCTTTGCATTCCCTGATCATTAGTGATGGTGAGCATTTATTTACATGTCTGTTAGACATTTTATATCCTCTTTTGTGAATTATCTATTCATGTCTGTAGCCCACTTTTTGATGGGATTGTCTGTTTTTGTTCTTGCTAATTCGTTTGAATTCCTTTTAGATTCTGGATATTACTTGTTTATCAGATGTGTTTTTACTTTTTATTTTAATATAATTTTCACTTGTGGAATTGTTACAGGAATAGTACACATATATTCTTCACTCAGATTCTATGACTGGTAATATGTATTGTATTATGTATGCATACATATATAAAATATGTATAATTATTGTCTTCTCTATTGATTGGGAATAAATTGAAGACAAAATTTTATTTTATCTTTAATTGCTTCAGTATATATTTTCTACGAACAAAGACAATGATATTCGTATGTCTCATTGCTGGTTTTGTTAATTTGAGTTATGTTGGTGTCTCCCAGGTTACTCCACTTTAAAGCTGCTGTTTTCCACTATATAATTTAAGTATGCTTGGAGGAGATACTCAGTATCCTGTTCCTTCAACAACTTGCTCCCACTAGTTTTAGTATCCATTGATGATTCTTGCCCGAATAAATTAGTTTTATGATGGCTCTTATGATAGACAAAATCATGCTGCCTACAACTGATGTCCATGTTCTAATCCCTAGAACCTATGAATATGTTTGTTTACATGATAAAGATTAATTAAAGTTGAAGATGTTATTAAGTTTGCTAATCTGCTGACCATCCAATAGAATTGTCCTGTATTGCCTGAGTAAAACCAGTTTAACTAGAAGGGTCATTCAAAGTGGAAGAGGGAAGAGAGAGTCAGTCAGAGGGAGATGTGACTATGGAAGAACATCAGGATTATGTGATAGGTAATTGATTTGCTTTCACTGGTTTTGAAAATGGAGGAAAATGGCTGTGAGCTGAGGAATGTAGGCTCCATCTGAAATCTAGAAAAGGCAAAAAAATAGATTCTTCTCTACAGCCTCCTGAAAGGAACCCAGACATCCGAACACCTGGCTTTTAACCCAGTCATACTTTTGTCAAACCTCAGACTTACAAGTCTGCAAGATTATAAATTCATATAGTTTTAAGCCATTAAGTTTGTTATAACTTTTTATAGCAGAAAAAAACATAATAATTGTCAAAAGGCAAATCTACCATTTTTTATATGTATTAGTTGCTTTTATTGAAAAAATTGTAAACTGATATTGATATTTTATTTAGAATATCAAAACTGGCTTCCCCAGATATATTCCTAAACAAAATTAAGAGGATGCTATATGTAATTTGGTTAGACACAGTAGCTGAAGAGAATCATAATAAATTGAATAAGCAATGATTTTTTCACCCAGAAAAATTCTACACACCTAAATTTGCTATTGAATTTATATAGACTTAATTTTCATTATGGGCACATAAAATATTTAATTTGATACTGTACATATTTATTGGTCTATTTAGTAGAATTGTTTGTATTATTATCTTTCTTAATATTTCTATTTTTAAGTAGGAGGTGTAGGAAAATAATGATTTCATTGAATACGTTGGCTAGAAAAATTAATAGAAAATATATATGACCAAGGAAATTCAGGACTTCTTGAAACTTACGTGATTTTTGGCAGGCATCATAAAATGGGATCTTAGAAAAATGCATATGAACTTACTTTTTATTACAACTATTTCCTAGAGCTATTTTTGGGAAGACTATAAATACTTTCATCATAAGAACAGTGTTTTCATTCTGTTCTTATATAAATGAGTAGTTGCTGTTCTGAATTAAAAAGTTTTTTCCCACTCCTTTAGTAGACAAGGATGTGTCAGATTATAAGATAATTAATTATTGAGAGATGATTGGGGTAATCATTTTACCTTTGCAAAATCAATTACAAAAATCGCTCTAATTTATCAAATACTTTGTTTTCATAATTTTTATGGTTCTGTCAGCAAGAACTTGGTTTAAAAATTAAAGCAACCTGGCTGATATTATAAAATTAATATTTTTTGACAAAGGAAGAGAATGCAAAGCTACAATGAAATAACTGTATTGGAACATATGTTCTGGTCAATATTACTTTATCCTTTATCCAGTCAAAAACTTGCTAAGTCTTGATTTTCTGCTTTGGAATCGATGTTGACTGGGGAAATTTTTTTCTGGCCAGGAGCAGTTTATATTCAAGCTTTCTTCAGAAGGCTCACAAGAAATTGAAAGAGAAAAGGAAGGTATACCTTTGCCAGAAATTTAGAATAAGAGAGATGGGGAAGGAAAAAAACACATGGTCTTATAAAATTAACTACATGCATTCTCTTACATCTGAAAATGTAAATCATTCGTTATTTAATATTTTTTCCTTTTAAAGGATTTTTTTCCTTTTCAGAATTGTGAAATTAGGCAAATATTTTGCCTAAGATAAAATGATGAAATAAAGTTTTTCTGTGTTCATATACTTCAACTTTACTGTCTTTCTACCTTTGTTTTGGTATCTCTGTCCGGAGTGGCCTCTTGCTCTCTTTTCCACTTCAGTAATCAAAACTCGCTCTCAGAAATGAAGCTGACAAAGTCCTTTACACAAAGGCAAGAATAACAAATATGACCATAGCAATCGTTGTCCATTTTCATACATTATCGTCAATCTTGATACTTTTTAGAACTTATACTGTTTGTGTCCTCAAAATCCCTTCCAACTGAGAATTTCAGGCAGAACCTGTCATTTGACCATAGTTGGTCAGAGGAGTAAACCTATTTTTAAACTTTTCACTAAAGTATGAAATAAATTCAAAAACTAAACAATATCCTCCTGATGAAGTATTTTGAATTTTTATTGAACAAATCTTTAGTTTCTTGTAGATGGTTATCAGTTCACAAGAGGCACTAAGAACATATTTGCAAGGGAAGGAGCTCATTGCTGTTCCTAAGTATTGAATGGTGACACTCCTGGTGGTAGATCTTCTATCACTCATGAGCTATAATATTTTCCCTTGAAATTCGATCTATAATATGTTCCCTTGAAATCCTCCAGTGTTTCTCTGTTTAGGTTACGCATGTAAGTCTGGTTTCCTTCTTTAGTTTGGAAGCTCTTTAAGGATAGAACCATGGTTGCTAATCTCTTTATCCTCTTTGGCCCCAAATCCTGGGACAAGTATAACAAAAGTATTTTACCTTTGACATTATCCCATATTTAACTAAATCCAGGGAAGAAAGACCTAAGGTTGAATAGCTGCACAGCATTTTAACATAAGTATGGAAAAAGGAAAAGACAGACAGGAAAATTAGTTTATATTTTTGGCTTGCAAGTGATAGAAACCCAATTAAACGTGAAAAAGAAAAGTTGTTACCGTAACTAGTTCACAAAACTGTTCATGGGGCTTTCTGGAACCTGGAGCAATAGTTCTATATGTTCAAAAAAGTTATCAGTTCTCTCCCTTTCTTTCCATCTTGACTCTATTGTTTTCTTTTATATTTTTTTCTTTTACAGACTGTGTCCCCATGGCAATATGGCAGCAAAAATGAAACCTGGGAAGTCCAGACATCGTCTCATTCTTGTGTCAGCGACCATATCCAGTGGGAAATGGTTTGCCAATTGGCTGGCCAGAGACACCTGGTAAGATTCTGAAAGGAACAGAATTAAGGCATGTAATTAATAGTTTTAACAGATGGAAAATATATAAATGTTAAAGAAAAGAAAAAGTATGCTATTAGAAAAGAGCAAAGAATGTGTTCTATAAAACAACATAGAGAATTATTGTTGAGAGATTCTTTAACTAGTTCTTTCTATTGTTATACAATAATTATACTGCCTTAAGGATAGAAAATCAGAATATGCATGGAGTTTAGTTAGTGTAAATTCAGACTGCCCAGTTAGACCACAACTAGCTGATCTTCTTTAAAGTCTACTCTATTAGGAATAACTATACTTCTCACTTAATAAATGTAAATGGTAGACATAGGACAACATTATATGTGACTATTGGGATAGAACATGTTCTTTTTGATATGTCCCTGGCTGTCGCTATAATTTGTCAGATGGAAGGAGCTCAGCACATAAGAAATAGGAACATTAATGACCTAGATTTAGTAAGTTTGAATTAGGAAACACCATTATGCTAATACTATTTAGGGCTTTCAGTAATCTGTGAGACTATTATTATTCATTTCCAAAATAGAAAGAAGTCAGAAAATCTGAGTTACTAGTGTTATAACTCAAATAAGACAAACACAGACACTGCTTTTGCAGAGCTTAAATTATGGGGGTGGATTTGGAAAGCAGAGAAGCTGATCCAAAAGTGAAATAAGTGCTACCACGAGAGAAAGGTCAGGTATCATGGGTTCACATAGGAGATAGTGTTAACCCAAATATCCAATGAGTTATTCAAGATGAAAGAACACACAACATTTGGAAATGGGTGAGGACAATGTGAGGTTGTAAGTCATTTTTACGATAAATATTTTGAAGCCATTCTTAATGACTTGTCTATTTGAGATACAGTAATTTTTACTAAATGGCTGAGTATCACAATTTTTGAAGCAGTTAATTTGTTTTCTAAGGATATTTTCCTCTACCAAGTGCCTCTGCCATCTATGAAGCTCATAATATAAGAAGAAGAAAATATTTACTGTTCTATTATTTGGATTTCATCAGGATTTCCATTAAGGCTTCAATGATGATACATGCAAAGTAGGAAAGTAGTCATCAGAGTGAAAAGGAAGTCGTTCCAAGCCTAGTGCTGCATAGTACAGATATTTTTTGAATAACCTGGAATAAGGTTAGGCCCTCATTATAAAAGAAGTGAAGTAAGACAGACGTGGGACAGCAAGAAGTACAATAAAAAGAGTCTGGCTTTGCAGCTAGGCAGACCTGGTGACAACTCCCACTAATGTACAAAAAAATGGCACTTTCTTCCATGAGACTCAATTTCTTCATCTGCACAACGATAATAACAACCACATTGCAGGCGTTAGACAACAAGGGCTAAGCATCTGAGATATAGTAGCGGCTCAATAGCAGGTAATGATAGTTTTGAGATATAGTAGTGCTTATCAGCATCATCTATTGTACAGTGTTTCACAATTGGAAAACAAATAAGGGAGAAATATATCACATTTGGAAAGGGGTGAGAACAATGGGTGAGGAAGGAAGTCATTTTTATGAGAAATATTTTGAGAAAAGCATTTTTAGTTACATGTATATCTGATATACAAAAATTTCACTTATCGACTTTCAAATATGGTCAGGCTTAATAGTTAAATTTATTCACATTTATTTCCTTATTTTTCAAATCTCCCCTGTGAGGTAAATACTGTTCTCTTGATTTTGAAATAAATGAGATCCCACTTGAGGAAGAATGGAGAGTCAGCGTGGCATAGTGAGGGTAAAGAGATCTGTGTTTGAAAAATAGCTCCAAGAATCAATAGCCATATGATCTCCTAAAGCACTTATCACAGGTCTAGGAACATCCCTTACTCTGAGTTGATTAATCTCACTGGGCATATGCGGCTACTTGAGTATTAAATGAGAAAATGGAGATATTTAAGCAAAATACATGGGGTATAATTGAGGCTTTATAGTTATTAATTGTTCTCTGCTTAGCTTACATTTTAGGTAGAACCTAAGCCAAGATTATTTTGGAAAAATTTAAGTGGAATTTGGATAATCAGTATAATCTAGAGAGTTCAGTACTTAAATTTGATTGGTGAATGAAACGCAAATCTTTAGCTTGAGTTTACTATAAAATTGATTAGCCTTCTGTTTAACTTCTTCTTCCTTCAAATGGCTTAGCTTAGAATATCTGACCTGCACGTTCTGAACATGTACCCCAGAACTTAAAGTATAATAATAAAAAAGAGGGCCTGGCGTGGTGGCTCACGCCTGTAATCCCAGCACTTTGGGAGGCCGAGGCGGGCAGATCACGAGGTCAAGAGATCGAGACCATCCTGGCTGTGGTGAAACCCCATCTCTACTAAAAATACAAAAATTAGCCGGGCATGGTGGCACACGCCTGTGGTCCCAGCTATTCGGGAGGCTGAGGCAGAAAAATCGCTTGAACCCAGGAGGTGGAGGTTGCAGTGTGCCCAGACTGCGCCACTGCACTCCAGCCTGGCAACATAGCAAGACTACGTCTCAAAAAAAAAAAAAAAAAAAGGAATAACTAAGGCTATGGAGGAAACAGAAAACAGCTTACTTTGCTATTAGCTTTCCAGATAGTTGTCAAGAGCATTCAGGAAAGGTAATATGTAGAGAATGTTCCATTGGGGCTGGTTCATGATTTAAACAGTGACTCTGAGGTTTTTGTGGATGTATTTCAACTCAGGCAGCACTGAAGAGCATAGAAAAGTCAGACTGTACTGTAGTTGGTTGACAGGTGCTCTCCAACATGTGTGTGTGTACATAAGTACACATAGACACTGTATTAGGTCTCAATTATTGACAACATCTCATTTATCTTTGAGGTGACATCAAAGCATTCACACGCAGAGGACTGAATTCTTGCATGCTCTACAGATCTAAAATCATTAATGGATTCTGCCATCTAGAAAATAAATATTTGTTTTCTCCAGGAAACAACCTAATAATAATTCTTAGAATAACAGCAGTAGTTTAATGGGTAATTCCTATGTGTCCATCGGTATATTACATTATCATGGAACTTTAACAAACTCCATTGTACACATCAATAAACTGGGATTGAGAAAGGGCTACATAAGTTGGTCAGAATTACATAGCAACTAAGTGAATGAACAGGAATTCAAATATGTTCTACCTGGGACAAGTGCCTTGTCTCTCGAGCATCTCACCTACAGAGATAAAGCTAGGGGTAAGCAGTAAGACAGTTATCTCTAGGCGGTCAAGGAGATTCCTGTTCAAGTGTTGCCTAATTCTTACCTCCTCTGACTTCTCTCTTCCATTTGGTCAGTCCATTGCTACAACCAAAATATTCAAAGGGTCCCTATTGCCTCGTGAATAAAGTACAAATTCCTGAAGGTTTTACGTAACATGGCTCTAGTCAATATTTCAGAAAGCTTCAAGTATTCCCCTGCCTACAACAGTGAAGTTGGATAATTTATTGTTCCCAGAACATAACATGAGTTTTCCCATATTTATTTTTGCTCATGATATTCTCTCTGCCTTATTGACACCCTTCTACCAACTATACTCTTAGACATTTTTCTTAAAGAGTCAGGTTCAATTCTCCTTCCTTTAGGAAGTCTTGCCTGAACCCTGGAATCAAATATTATTTCACCTCATAGCTCATGCTCATTTAACACCCATGACCTTTTGATTATAATCATATTTTGGCTTTTAACATTTGCTTCATATTATGGGGATTTGTGCAGAGGTAATCTAATATAGGAGGTTGGAGTCTGGCAAATCTTTGATAATTCATTGACCATTTGCTTATTAGGAAAATTATTAGTTTTTTTCTGAGCCTCCATATATTTTGACACATAGAGTGTGTTTTCAGGGGTAAAATTCATTTAAATTTTTTTTTTTACAGAATCTATTAGCTACGTCTCCATAGGGGACAGTCAGAAATATGTATGGGTCTTAGCATACCATAACAACTAGGGGACATTATTGGTATTGGTGACAGGAAGCTAGATGCTGTCATGTGTGGCAGTCCCTACAAGGAAAGATTGCTCCACCAAAAATACCAAATGTTCCCAGATAAGAAACACCAGTAAGGAAACAAGAAAAGTCATTGTTAGGCAGCAATTTTTTGTTTAGAGGGGGATCAAAAAAGTCAATTTTCTTAATTGCGCAAACATGTGAAGACTCTTGGAAAGAAATACAACTTTATATTGTATAACTTGATAAAGCGTTGCTTCTTTAAAAATCTACTGTTATGCAGAACCGATCAGTAAGGAGGAGGTAGGTAATCTTCTTAGAAGTCACTAATTAGTGCACAAATGTATAGATAGAGGCACATGGGTAAAATCTGATCTAAAACCTAAAGCATGAGAAGAACCCAACTACTTAAGGAGACAGAGGTGAATACCCTAGTTAAAGGGATCACCCACTGTGAGAGCCCTAAAGCAAAGCGAAGCTAGGTGGTATATTTCTGCAGTAGAAGACCTGCATGCCTGGGGCATCATAAAAGATGGAGGGGTAGCATGACGTGAAACCAGACAGTGGAGTAGACCCTGAATATCTTTCTCTCAATTCAATAAATATGATTTGAAGAACATGAAAACATTGGGATGGCATGATCTGATTTTTGGATTTATGTATTCACTCATGCTCTTGTATGGAGAGCGGACTGGAGAAAAGATGGATAGCGATAAAGCGGTTAGCAATCCAGTAATTCAGATAAAAGGTGTTGATACCAAGACTAGAAGGATGTCTGTGGAGATGAAAACTATGTGGTTCTGGACATACAATATTTTGGACATAGGCCAAAAAGATATGGCAGTGTGTGGATGGGATGTATGAAGAACAAGAAAAGGATGGATTAAGAATGACTCCGAAGGGGTTGTAATCTAATGAGATTGGGATTATGCAGCAAAAGTTTCAGTGAGAAGATAAAATGATGGGTTTTGGGTATCTTGAAGTTGAAGTCACAACTATAGTAAGTGTGGATGTATAAATTTGACAGCTGGTGAGTTGGGTCTAAGAAGAGGACAGGGCTAGATACAATATTAGTGAGTTAGCTTATTCAAATCACCTAAAAAGAGTAGACAAAGGAAAAGGAAAAGGTCCAGGAATGAGTCTTGGAACCATTCAGCATTTAGAAGTGGAAGAGAAAAAAGTCAGCAAAAGATACTGAGAAAGACCAGCCAGAGTGACGTGAAAGACAAACAAAGAGATGGGTTCACAAAGGCTTAGAGATGAAAGCATCTCAAGAAGGAGAGCATGGTCATTTCTGTCTACTCAGTAGGATGCTACTCAGTGGCCAAATGAGTGAAGAAAATGACCATGGCATCAATCAACATGGGACTGAGGGGTGTAACCGTGCAAGGGGCACTGTGACTCATTGCAAGGGGCACTGCCTGCATTTCTATAACAAGGACAGTATAAGAAGAGTAAAGCATAAAAAATTATTTAATCAAAGTTTTAAGTGATGTGGTAATACAGGAACAAAGATAAAATTATTTAGGCAGATAGTGAGGGCAAAGAGTCCTTAGCAGAGCTTCCCCTTTAACAAAAAGCAGCCCAAGAAATAATTTTTTTTTAAACGAAGAGAAACTTGAAAAATTGAGCTGTAAACAGAAAAGCAAGCTGAAAGCTTGCACAGGGGAATGCCAGCAGCTGTGCCAACAGAAAAGAGGTATCTGGGGGCCAGACATGTCCAACATGGAGGCTGCATCTTCTCCTTTTTTGTTACCACATGTACAGTAAAGAAATGGGGAAGGCCAGGCACGGTAGCTCATGCCTATAATCCCAGCACTTTGGGAAGTTGAGGCAGGTGGATCATGAGGTCAGGAGTTTGAGACCAGCCTGACCACCATGGTGAAACCCCATGTCTACTAAAAATACAAAAATTAGCCGGGTATGATGGTGCACACCTGTAATCCCAGCTACTCAAGAGGCTGAGGCAAGAGAATCACTTAAACCCGGGAGGCGGAGGTTGCAGGGAGCCGAGACTGCACCACTGCACTCCAGCCTGGGCAGCAGACTAAGACTCTGTCTCAAAAAAAAACAAGTAAAGAAAACAAAAAAGAAAAAAGAAATGGGCAAAAGACCATCAGTCGGGCAGAGAACCCATCTGAATAATAAAAGTTTAAGGTGGGACTGCCAGTTTTTTGCACCCTATGCAAATGGCACACCTAATCCTAATCAATTTATCATACCTTACACAAATGGAAGACCTGGTACAACCAATCTTTTGCTCCCTATGTACATCAAACACCGCCTTTTGAAGATCATCTCTAAAAAGCTTGGATTTCACCAAGGATCTCTCTCTGCAGCAGCAAGAGTTTTCTCTTTCTTTTGCCTATTACACTTCCACTGTCAATCTCACTGTTTGTCCAAGACTTAGTTTTCCATGACTATGAGACAAGCAACCTCAGGTATCACCCTAGATGAATGACTTTCAACTGGAGCCTTCAAAAATGAAGGCAGAAAGCCCCAAGAAAAGAACATCCATTTTTATGCTTAGATTAAATAAAGAGTGAACATCTGTGTAGAAATGTGATCTGACAAAAGGGAATTTTCTAATAATAGACTGAGTGGGGAAACCTAGCAACACCTTATGTTTTGATTACACTTAGTGCCTCTGTGTGGCATTCCTATCTCCTGGGTATAGTACAGGACCCCTCTGGAATAAGGTTTTTATAAACTATTATGGGACAAGGGTAGGTCAGAGAATTTTTTTATGACCACTTCTTATACAAAAGGCAAGTGAAGGATAAATTAATATTTCTAGGTATATGGCTAGCTTTGTTGGGGAGGGGTTTTGGTTCCTATGACCTGCCTTGTGAAAGAGGGATTCTAATTTCTGTGGCCTGCCTTAGGAGATGAAGGGAAGCAGGAGGACCAAAAATCCCATTACTGGGTATACACCCAAAGGATTATAAATCATTCTACTATAAAGACATATGCACATGTATGTTTATTGCAGCACTATTTACAATAGCAAAGACTTGGAGCCAACCCAAATGCCCTTCAGTGATAGACTGGATAAAGAAAATGTGGCACATATACACCATGGAATACTATGCAGCCATAAAAAAGGATGAGCTCATGTCCTTTGCAGGGACATAGATGAAGCTGGAAACCATCATTCTCAGCAAACTGATGCAAGAACAGAAAATCAAATACTGCATGTTCTCATTCATAAGTGGGTGTTGAACAATGAGAACCCATGGACACAGGGAGAGGAACATCACACATTAGGGAATGTCGAGGGCAAAGGGGAAAGGGCAGGGAGAGCATTAGGACAAATACCTAATGCATGCAGAGCTTAAAACTTAGATGATGGATTCATAAGTGCTGCAAACCACCACAGCATATGTATACCTATGTAACAAACCTGCACGTTCTGCACATGTATCCCAGAACTTAAAGTAAAATAAAAAATAAAACAAAACAAAACAAAACAAAAGATAAGAGAATTTTGGGAATAAACATCGCTTCTGAGGCCCTTCCAATGGCCTTCAATGCAAAGGACTCAGCACACCAAAGTACCACACTGTGTGTTATATAGTTTTCTAAGCATCATCAGTAATCTTCACAGAAGAATTTTTTTGTAGAATAAGTGGGACAGGGGCCACATTGGAATTGGTTAAAGAGGAACTGGGTCTCGTAGATCTGAAAAGATGCAAATCAAGGTAATGCACAGCTTTTCCTTGAAAAGTATTTAAAATGACTAATTTCCTAAAAGTTATATTTTATAGCATTAATTATAAAGCATTATCGATTTCCAAACAAAGGACAAAAGTCACCAATTGCCAGCAACATACTAAGAACCAAAACACGGGGTAGTCAGCGCAGGAAGTGATACTGAGCCTGCCCTGAGGGAGGTTGTTGTTGCCAGCATGTTGAATTTAAAAGTTAGGAAAAAGCATTTGGGCCTCCAACTTGGTGAGCTAATACTAAAACACTTGGGTAAATCTAGAATCTGTGAAGGATTATATCTCAGTGAAAGGGTCAAGTAGGAAAGGTAGATACACAAGCACAGGAAAATAATAAGAAAGTCAGTTTATCCCCCGTACTATTGTGTGAGGAAAAAAGCACAATAACAACAACCTCCCCAAAGAAATGGAAATCAAGGTCTGCTGTTTCACATGGGTCTTACATTAACCAAAAGGAATGGTCAAGATAAACGTAAATACAGTAGTGACCCACCCCAAACTTATCCACAAGGTATATATTTGGAGACCCCAGGAGGATGTCTGAAACTTTGGATAATACTGAACTCTATACATATGATGCTTTCTTCTGTACATAAACATCTTTGATACAGTTTAATTTTTAAATTAGGCACAGTAAACTACTAATAGAACAATTATAATATGCCATGGTTACCTCTCTTAAGCTTTATATATTTGGGAGATTGGTTCTAGGACCTCTACAGATACCAAAATCTGCAGATGCTCAAGTCCCTGATAGAAAATGGTGTTGTATCTGGATATAACTTATGTACTTCCTGCCACATGCTTTAAATCATATCTTAATTACTTACATAATAAAATGTAAATACTGTGTAAATAGTTGTTATACTGTATTTATGTTTTTATTGTTGTATTGCTATTTTCATTGTACTTTTTTCAAATATTTTTGATCTGTGTTTGGTTGAATGCATGAATGTGGAACCTGCAGAAACGTAGGGCCAGGGCCGACAGCTTTAAGTAAAATAAGAGTTACTTACTGATTAACAGGCAGGTAGTGTATACAGCATAGATACCTTGGACAAAGGGATGATTCAGGTCCTGGATGGGACAGGGTAAGATTTTATCATGCTGTTCAGAATGGTTCACGATTTATAACTTATGAATTGTTTATTTCTGAATTTTCTATTCAATATATTCAGACCACAACTGACTGCAAGTAACTACAGCTGCAGAAAGCAAAGCCACGGTTAAGGGAAGATTACTATATTAATGTGCACATCGAAGATATCCTTTCAGTGTCTGGAAATAGTAAATAGTAAATACGCACAGACACACACACTGGACATCCAGCCTGCAAGAAAATTCATTGGTGGAGGGGGCCTACAAAGGTCAGTTAATACTTTTTTTTTAAAAGGGAGCTATAGCCTTGTAAGTGTGGGAAGGGAGCGCATCAGGACAAATAACTAATGCATGCAGGGATTAAAACCTAGGTGACAGGTTGATAGGTAGAGCAAACCACTATGGCACATGTATACCTACGTAACGCACCTGCACATTCTGCACATGTACTCCAAATTTAAAGTAAAAAAAAATTAAAATTAATATTAAATCATTAATATTATTTCTTTTTAGAAATATACGGGGCTACATACTCTGAAAATTCCTCAGACATATTCTGAAAATTTCTCAAACTGCAGAATTTGTTCACACTTCTTTTAAAAAGAAATTCAAAGGCCTTTTAAAACATGTAGCTGCCTTTGAAATAAAGAAAGAGAGGTTGTCTGGGAACCACACAGAAAAAGACAGCTAATATCAGAATGGAAAATCAACACTCAAGCTCTACTATTGTGGGGAATTTAAAAATGCCAAGTTTATTTGTTTGTTTGCCGCATTTTATTGTAAAGGTTTTGAAACTTTCAAAATAAAAAGATTTTTGCCTCATTTTATTTGAAAGTTTTGAAACTTTCAAAACAGAAATGATGCACCAAAATCTTAGAGGAAACACTTCTATTCCCATCACCTGTATTCCTCCATTAACATTGATAAACTTGCTTTTTTCATGTATTCATCTGATACGGTTAGACTTTGTGTCCCCACCCAAATCTCATCTCGAATTGTAATCCCCATATTCCTCATAATCCCCACGTGTCAAGGGAAAAAGCAAATGGAGGTAATTGAATTATGGGGGTGGTTTCTCTCATGCTGTTCTCATAATAGTGGGTGAGTTCTGATATCTGGTAGTTTTATAAGGTTCTCCTCCCCATTGTTCAGCCCTTCTCCTTCCTGCTGCCTTGTGAAGAAGGTGCCTTGCTTTCTCTTTGCCTTCCACCATGATTGTAAGTTTCCCAAGGCCTCCCCAGCTATGCTGAGCTGTGAGTTAATTAAACCTCTTTCCTTTGTATATTACTCAGTCTCAGACAGTTCTTTACAGCAGTTTGAAAACAGACTAATAGACCATCCATCTATCCATTCTTCTACGTATTCGTCATTCCATCTTTTGTTTTTTGATGCATATCAAAGACATCAGTATACTTCACCCTAAATATTTCAGAATAAATATCATTAACTAGAATTTGATTTTCAGCTTTTTAAATTTTGATGTAAAATTTACATACAATAAAATGCATCATTTTTAAATTGAATTTTGACAAATGAATACAACTGTGAAACCAAACTCCCATCAGGATATAGAATCCCAGCATCTATATACTACCCATGCTAGCATCATTGGTAATATAGTTCATGTTTAAATTCATTTATAATTACTCAGGAAGTTTCTTTATGACTCTTCCCAATAAATACCCGCCTCCACTTCCCCAATAGTAACAACTTTCTTGACTTTTTCCCACCATAGAATATTTACCATAAATAGAATTGCACTCTATGTACTTAGTTGTACAAGACTTCTTCCTCTCATCATCAATGTATTTAAGATTTACCCATTGTTGCATGTATCTACCATTTGTTCCTTTTTATTCTGAGTATGATTTCATATGGATGTAGTATATTTTGTCTATCCATTTTATTTTTAACCAAAGAGTTTCATAGGTCAATGCTAGCACAAATTCAAAGAACATAACCCATTATTTGACATAAAGTATTTCACAGAACAGAAAAATAAAAGCAGGACTATTTCATAAATGTGCTACCATATCTAGACAAAGGTAATTGGAAAAAAGGAAAAGCACAGGTCATCTCATTTATTAAAGTTAATTCAGAAGTATCTCCTAAAATTTTAGAAAATCTAAGCCGATAGCCTATAACAAAAGAAAGTTACCAGTTCAACCACTCAAACACACACAAATACCCATCAGTACCAAGTTGAGCTTAACACAGAAATACAAGGGCTATTTAACTTTGGGAAATTTGTGTAAGAACAATTAATTTCATTTGTAATTGAATGAAAAAAAATACTACATTATCATCCTTACAAGTGACCAAAAAAGCACTTGAAAAATTTATGGTAATACAAATAAAACAACAACAAAAAAGATATCTCTCAGCAAATTAGGCATCATTTGATCTAGCCATCTATAGAAATGACCACAATCATGAAGTTGATGGATGTCTATTATTCTTAGGCTTGTTTTTGTACTTCCGTTATATTAACATGTCTTGATTGTTGTTGTTGTTGTTGTTGTTGTTGTTGTTGTTGTTGTTTGAGACAGAGTCTAACTTTGTCACCCAGGCTGGAGTGCAGTGGCATCAACTTGGCTCACTGCAACTTCCACCTCCCAGGTTAAGCAATTCTCCTGTCTCAGCCTCCTGAGTAGCCAGGACTACAGGCACGTGCCACCAAACTGGGCTATTTTTTTTTTTTTTTTGTATTTTTAGTAGAGACAGGGTTTCTCCACATTGGCCAGGATGGTCTTGATCTCCTGACCTCATGATCTGCCTGCCTTGGCCTCCCAAAGTGCTGGGATTACAAGCGTGAGCCACCGCGCCCAGCTAACATGCCTTATATACAGAAGATAATATTTTATGTTAAATTTTTACATGAAAAGAAATATTTTGCTTATTTATTTGAAATTTGCTTTTTTCCCTACTGGACATTATGAATTTCACCATGTTAGATCATTGGTAGCATAGTTGATGTTTTAATTCATTTATAATATTCCATTTTATGAATCAAACATATGGTATAGATTAATTCTTTTGAGAAACAGATAGATGATTTTTTTATTTGTAATAGAGAAATACAGTGAGCATTCTTGTGTTTATCTTTTTATGCTTAATTTTCATTGAAGTACAACAATCAGGTTGATGGTTTGTGGGCATTTTCTGCTTTACATGTTGTAAATTTGCTCTACAGCTTGTAGCAACTAATACTCACACCAGCAATGAATGAGTAACCCTTTTCCCGGTTCCTCACTAAAATGTACTGATATCAGTTTTATTAATTAAAAAACTAACTGGAAATGAGATTATTTTCTATTAATGTGCAAACTTGAATATATGTATAATTACTAATAATATCTGCATTAATAATGACTAATTGGGTTCTTAACAGAATGCTTATTCACAAGATTTGCCCATTTCTTAAGAAACTGTGATATTCATCTATTTATTATTTACATGAACAACTCTTTGCTTATGTTGTTTTCAATCTTTGGTTGGCTATGTGATTTCTCATATCTGTAGCTTGACTTTTTATTTCACTTCTGGTGTCATTTGTAAAACAGAATATTTTATATTCAAATGCTCAAATACAGCAATCATTCCTAGTATGATTTTGCTTTTTATATTTTTTCAAGAAGTATTTTCCTATCTTAGGATCTAAGATTTTGCCTTGTAAATAAATACCCATAAAAGTGATATAAATATAACCTTTGACATAGGAATTACTTTCCTGAGTGATAAGGGTACTGAAACGTCTTGAGATAACGTATTTGCTTTTCATTTCCAAGCTAAACAAAGGCAGCTTTGAAACTGAATTCTCTAACTTCTATTTGTAAGCCTGGGTAGATTTTCACTATATAAAACCATTGGTGATTTAATATGTTTTCTCCTTAGTAATACTTACAAGACTGTGCCTCTTAACAATTCAGTATCTAATATCAATATAATGCAGCTTTAATGCTGAATATTTGACAGTTTTGCAAAGATGCGATGTCGAAGTAGATGAAAAAGGCAAGAAGTAAGAAGGGAATTTCGAGCTTTCTTTGCACTAAAACCCACTACCTACAGTTTAGAGTGACAGTTGATTTTATACTGCAATCTGTATGCACTACACAGTTTGCATGCTTAATTTGTCTAATTTTAGCTCATCATAATCCTCCTGAGTAGCTGCCTGAGGTCAGTGAAACTATTAATACCTACCTTATATGAGAAATCACATAATGCCTTAGGTAGGTATTGATAGTTTCACTATCCTCAGTGAATAAGCAACTGAGACGCAGAAAGATGAAGTAAAATGAACCAAGTCAAAAAGCAAAGCTGGGATTCAAATTTAGGTAGTATGGCCTCAGAAATCATACTCATAACCACTGCATGGGACTGACTCTTCATATTCTAGGTCATATTCTAGGTTCTGCTTACTTAGAAGTATTTTACTTAAAATAAATGAATATATAAATACATAAATTTATACCATTAATCCATGTGTATCATACAAAAATTAGAAAAATATAGATACAAATGAGTACACTCCCTTCTATCCCATTACATCAGGGATAATTATGTTAACATGCTTTGTATCCAACCTGAAATTTTTCTCACAATATATTATTTTTCAGATTTTAAAATTGAGAATGAAGGCTATTTGAAAATTTAACAGGTGAATATCAAACATTTTACAGTGACAGTAACAAAGCGATAGAAAATATTTGGGATATATATTATAATATATCTATGACAAATTCATGCATTGGTATTTTCAGTTCTAGGTGGCTTCATGTAAAACATATTAGTTGTGATTAGGCTTGATTACATACATCAGAAAAACTGAAATTCCAGAGGCTTATGCATGACAGCATTTTTAACAGTATCTATCTCATGTTGTAAAGATTAGACAGATAATTATTATAACAAGCTTAGCCCAGTACTTGGCATATAGTAATGCTATTGTTATTGTTGTCAGTATTATAATTATTACTCTAAAATCACCTGATATTATTACTGGATTAGATGGATTAGTTATTGGGCTATCATCCTTTACATTAGAGCATCCTTCTGAGTATTGCAAAAAAAAATACTGAACTCAAAGAGAAATAGAGTCATCTCTGTATTAGTCCATTCTCATGCTGCTATGAAGAACTGCCTGACACTGGGTAATTTACAAAGGAAAAAGGTTTAATTGAATCACAGTTCTGTATGGCTGGGAAGGCCTCAGGAAACATAATCATGGCAAAAGGTGAAGCAAACATGTTCTTGTTCACAGGGTGTTAGGAGAGAGAAGTGCTGAGCGAAGAGGAAAAATCCTCATATAAAACCATCAGCTATCATGAGAATGCACTCACTATCACAAGAACAGTATGGGAGAACCACCCCACGATTAAATTACCTACTAGTTCCGTCCCATGACATGTGGGGATTATGGGAAGTATAATTCAAGATGAGATTTAGGTGGGGACACAGCCAAAACATACCAGTCTCCAAAAACTAAATGCTGCCCTTGAAACGAAAGAAAAATTGAAAGAAAAAAATATTAGCTCTGTCAAAGCATGTAGAAGGATCTCCGCTCTTTTTTTCCTTGATTTTTCTAGGTTTTAAATACTGACTCCTCATGTTGCTTGCTGTGCCTTTAAATTCAGTGGGCTACAAAATGAGCAGTACATGAGAGACTGGGTCTCTTAAAAGAAAGCATAGCTATCTCACCGTTGCTTTCTCTTTTCTCTCCCTTTTTCAATAAAACTAAGAAAGCCTGGGATGGATAAAGCCTGAATTTTTATAAAAATGTTAAACTTGAAAGGCTGTCAGATTTTCTGAATGTAATTAAGTAGGATGATGGCACAGGCTATTCAAAAAAATTATTATATGTTTAAAGACTCCCTTCCTAATGATTGTAGCAGGAATAAAAACAGACCAATCTGGATAAAAGAAAATACTCAGAAAATTACCAAAGAAAAGAAATCAGTGTCTCAGATGTCTGAGATTTCAGGATAAAAATAACTTGGAGATATTAACAGTCATTTGAGAAGAAGACCTTATGAAAAGATAAACTATCCTAAATAATAATACAGTACTTTTCACTCTAGAGAATGTGGTAAATGGATATGAAAACTGTTTTGATCGCATCAGTCTAGCAGCAGAATGCATCGTGCTTTTAGTCATTTTAAACTACTATACAAAGGACATTTAAATGCTGAAAAAAAACAGTTAAGTGTAACAAAGTAACTTTTTAAAAAATATTCAGAATTGACTACATAATCTCATAGGTATTTACTCCCTCTTAAATCCATGATTTGGACAATGCATTTTGTGGAACTTTTTGGATTTTCTGTATCGTGGTTTCCACAGGAGGCAGTATATCTAAAGAAACTTTGTAAAAAATAAGGTTCAGTATAAATATGAGCTGTTACTAATTTAATCCAAGACTTACTTGGAAACTTTGATTGTAGAAAGTATAAATAATACTTACACATATTATGTACCTAAGAACTTGTGAAAAAATTAGGATCAACATTTCTAAGTTGAATAAACAAAAGGTCTACAACTCCTTGTTTATAACTTTACTCTGGCACTGATAAAATTGAATTCCAATTATTTTTGAGTGTCATTCTTTCCTTGAGGGTAGAGATAAGGTCTCCTGTGCATGAAGAACCCTGCAAGTGTAAGCCCTCATTACAGGTGAGTTGGAAGCCTTTATGATTTTTTATATAAATTCTCCTGCAGGGGAATGATTGGGGAACAGGGCAGGATGCCTATTATATGACCAGACACAGAACACTAAACAAGAATTAACCTTGTAACTACCCCCTTAAAGTGATTCCCCTCTATCACTTTTGCCTAAATGACTTCTTCCTAAGAAACCTTTTGAATATCTCATGAAAGCTACCTAATCTCTCCCCAGGTCTGGGGAGGACACAAGCATTCAAAATCTTGCACCTAATTTTACAGGCTTCCCAGAGCTATTGAAGACCATTGATGTATCCTCTGAGAGGTCCATGAACATCACATTGGGAACCCTTAACCTGATCTTCTGGTAGAAACAAGAATATTTTCCTCTAGTCAATTTATCTGTTTACATGTAAGCCTCAACAATTTTATGTATTTCTTTCCTATCACATTTTTTATCCTATATATACACTAAAACATGAAGCAAACCTGAACCGAAACCTCAGCAAGAATATATATATATATATATGTATGTATACACACACACGTATATATGTGAATATATATATCTCCATTGAAGATTCAAGTTAATTAAAATCTGTCATGTAGGCATCAAAGCAGTCAATTCACTAACATGTTTCAAGTTCTATTTTATCTCTTCCAATATTTGGAAGGGCTATTTTATCACATGGCAGGTAGGCACACAAATCACGTACTAATTCGGTGGCGGGTGACGGGAAAACTTTATATATTACGTGTGTGTGAGATGTATTATTTTATTATTATTTATCACTATATGCTTACTATTATTTATTGCTTACTACCTGTTTCCTCTGCTTTGAGGGACATATTTTTGTTCTTTTTGTTCTTCATTGTATGTCCATTGCCTGGAAGATGTGTCTGGCACACAGAAGTGACTCAGAATGCATTTGTAGAATAAATGACTTAACAAAGTAAGTTATTGAAACTGGAAGGAAATATTATTACATACTTCAGTACATGGCTTCAGAATGTAGACCTGCTATGTTAACATTAGTATATAGTTTTCATGGTTTCTCATGATAGGTAACATTTGCTTCAATCTAACAACATTTATCTTTATTGGATACTACTATGTACCAGGTATTATGCCAGCTGCTTTATCAAATGATCTCATTAATCCTTGTAGTAACTTTTGAAGTGTACATCATAATACACATTTTATAAATGGATCCTCTGAAACCAGAGAGTTTAAATAATCAAAGTCACATACCTGGTAGATTGTATGACTAATATTTGAAATCACACATTTCTGTTGTTACATAATACATTGAAATAAGACTAGAACTGTTCAATAGATTTGACTTCTAATTCCTAACCGTTAGGGCCAAACTTCTAGAAAGAAACATAAGGTATGATACCTGCCATCAAAGAGTAAACAGGGATAAACCTGCCATATAATTTGTCTTCATTTCACCAGTGCAAGATTATTGCCATTTAACTATAAAACCTTTTAAGATCTATTTTCAGAAGCTATTGAATATATGAAACAAGGTAATCATATTTAGGAGCAAGACATAATATATTTAGACAAATTCACTATTTGTTATTACCAAAACAACTTACGAGAACAGGTGATAGATTTCATTTATGGTCCCAGTTCCTCAACTCTCCCTTTGTGCATGCTGTTTGCTATGAGATTGTAGTTCCTCCCACTGAAGGAGCAGAGAATGTATCTCTCCATTCTTTAACTTAGAGTTTCCCCACGTGCCTTGCTTGAGCTAATACAATAAGGTAAACGTGACAGCGTTCCACCTTTGAGCTCAGACCTTAAGAATCCTCCTGTTCCTGCTTTCCACTTGCTTTTCATCTTGAAAAGTGCTACCTCTGAAGATTTGCTTCTCCTCATTCTGGGCCTACCTGGCCAGACATGAACTGTAACCTCAGCAAGAAGCCAGGTTCATCCAGATCTATAGCTAGAGGCAGAGCCATTCAGGCGAAGGCAGCCTAGATCAATCCACCCAAAGCTGCAAACATATTAATAATAATAATAAATAGTTATATTTAAAGTCTCCAAATTTTAGGGTAATTTTCTTATGCTGCCGCAGCTAACTAAAACAAAGCATAAGCTGACATATCTGTTTTAATCTTCAGTGTCACAAAATTGAAGTAACATACACACACACACACACACACACACACACACACACAAAGCCTAATATCCTTTAGGTTTCTACAATCCTCCTATTCTTAGATTTGCCGTACAAGAGAGGCCAAGTTTCAAGAACATAACTTTTCACTTGTATAGTAGTGAACTACAATATCTATCTGATGGATCAAATATGTAAAATTATAGTTACTGCACACAGCCACAACCAGTTGTGAATAAAAGTGCTCAAAGAATATTAAGTAACTTCTAAATGTATACTTCAGAAGTTTATTGACAAAAAAACTGTAAGAAAATTGATGTAAGGCAGAACTACTCAACATCTCAGAAATGTCTGAATATATTAGGATAAACAGAATGCAACACAAATACCATGATGCAGTTGGGAGACAATCCTCACTAATTAATTTCAACTGATGACTTGCAGAGGCCATAGTTTAGTAAGCAGCTCTATAGGACATTAAAATTAGGGCTGTCACAGGATTTGACAGTGTAGATTCTCATAAGACTTTTTATATAAACATGCACCCGCACGTACATACAATTTCCCCTTGAGGGTTTAGTTAAGATAACTAAAAATTGATGTTCTTTGTTGCTTAAGTTACTGAAGCAGTCTATTCATTAATGTGCTTCAAATTCTATTTTATCTGTTCCAATATTTTGAAGGGCTATTTCATCAAAACATGGCAGGTAACCACGGAAATCATAGAACAATTCAGTGAAGAGAAAAAATTAATTAGAGTAAGAGCAAGGTGAGCATGTGGCACTGGACAAATAGGCTAGCTTCTAAGTGAGAACCTAGGAGGGAAGAACTAACCTTTAGATCAGAAGCGAGGCATCTCAGGCAGCCTGTCCTTTCAATTTTATTTAGCCTAAGGTATTTTTTTCTAGATAGGAAATGGAAGTAAAGTACAAAAATAATATTTAATTTCAAATTTTGTCTTGATAATATATAAGCTATATGAAGTTAGATATCATTAAGTTCTTAAGGCTTATGTAGACATTTTATACTAGTAGTTTTTGTTTACAAGATATGTGTACATTGCACGGAGTAGAGTCCTCATAACAATCCTATAAAGGCAAGTAATAGTAGCCCCATTATATATATGAAGTGCAAAGAGGTAAGGGACTTGCCTGAAGTCACCAGGGTGGGGCTGTGAGTCTGGGATTTGAACGCAAGTCTATCCAATTTAAAGTCAGAGTTTATTCCATTGTACCGTCACTAGATAATGTTACTCAGCTGGAAACTAGAGGGTTTCCAGGGAAGCACTTGATATAAAGCTGGCAAAAAGAGGCTTAAAGGGCATTGTTCCTTATAGAAAATGGTATTTCCTTTAATCTACCCATGCTGAATACTTACTATGTACAAGGAACTGCAGCAGAATCAAAGTGAATAGTATCTCGTTCTTACCTGCCAAAGCCTTCTAGCCAAATGGTGAAAGAGGTTGCTAGTCATCACAGTCACAGTTAAAATATTTTAGAAATTGGGTTGTGATGCAGGCCTTAAAGTAATGAAATCAAGTTATTTTGAAAACTCAAAAGAGGGAAGTGTCGTTTTATTGACAAAATATTGGTGAAGGTTTAAAAAGCAGATTACTTTTTCAGACAGGGCTTTGAAGAATAAAGAGGATTAGAGCAGAGTGATTGTTCCTGGAGGTTGGAAGAAAAGTATGATAAGGAAATCTCTGAAAGAGAGAACAGTGTAAGGAAAATATGTGACATGAGGTAGAATAATGTGTATTTTAAAAGTAGTAAAACTTATGGTTTTACTGGGGCTTAGAAAATGAGCAATTGGGTTTATAAAATAAAGCTGGCAGGTGGGCTGATATCATGTCGTGGAGAAACTTAAATGGCATTTTTAGGGATTTCAGTTATTCAGTGGTCTAGGAGTTTCCAAATTTGAGTGAGCATCAGAATCACCTCCAGGGCTTGTTGAAACACATAGTTCTGGTCCGCACTCATGAGTTTCTTATTCAGTAAAAAAGAAGTGGGGCCTGAGAATTTTAATTTCTAACAGGTGATGCCAATGCTGTTCCCAGGTAACACCAATGCTCCTGGTCCGGAACAGTATTTTGAGAACAAATGTGGTAAACATAGGTCACCTGGAAAGGACTTTTAAGCAAGAAAATGACTGGATCATGGTGATGATTCACAAAATCAATATTTTTATAGGCTAGATCAGAGCAAGGAAGGTGATACGGTTTGGCTCTGCATCCCCACCCCAATCTCATCTCTAATTGTAAGTCTAATTATCCCCACATGTTGAGGAAGATGCCAGGAGGGAACTAATTGGATCACGGGAGTGGTTTCACCCAGGCTATTCTCGTGATAGTAAGTTCTCGTGAGACTGGATGGTTTTCCATGGTGGTTTCCTTGCTCTTGCGAAGCTCTCTTTCTCCAGCAACGCTGTGAAGAAGGTGCCTGCCTCTCCTTCCGTCGTGATTATAAGTTTACGGAGACCTCCTCAGTCATGCAAAACTGTGAGTCAGTTAAACCTCCTTCCTTTATAAATTACCCACTTTCATGTAGTTCTTTATAGCAGTCTGAAAATGAACTAATACAGAAGATCACTGTAGTTTAGGAGGCAATTACAATAGTATAGGAAGGAGTGGATGGAGGTTCTAACAAAACCAGTGTCAAGAGGAAAGTAAAATAGAATACTCAGAAGCTTTCAGTTTTATCCCCAGGTATTCTCACTTCAACCTTCACCTACCCCCGTATGAATCTGAATTGTCAAAGAACTAACGTAGTTCAAAGAAAGTAAACTATAAAAACAAATATAACTTATATGTCAGTCACTTTAAAAATTATATATGCTTAGCCAGAGTAACGTTTGGCTCTAATGAAACTAAAGGTATGAAGTTATAGCCATCATGGAGCTCCTATGAAGGGGAGCCACAGGGTCAAAGATTTGCAGGCTCTATGACCTGACCAGGGAGAGGTCCTGGCTGCCTGGCAGGTATTTCTCCAAAGTGGAAGTAGATGGATGTTTTCCATAGGTTTCATTTTTTTTTTTCTCATATTAAGTGAATAAATTAACATTTGAGTTTAAGAATTTCTCTTGAGCCATGGCCACAGTAAAGAGAAAGGACCAGAGAAGAAAACCAAGCCACTGGACTTTAGAGAGGAGCTAAGTAATGAACTACCCACTTTAAACAAGGCCTATGTGGTCAGAGGTAAAGAGGCATCATATCTGAGGATTTGTGATTTTTATATATATACGTGTATATATATAATATATATATATTTTATTGCACTTTACATTCTGGGCTATTTGTGATGTTAGGTTACATTTTGGACTTTTAGGACAAGGCAAGGTTTGCATTACCTAATTTGTATGCATAGGCAAATTTCTGTTTTCATTTTTTGTGATTGGGTTAACAAATTCAATCCAAAGAAAATTAATTTAGTGACATCAGGTAAAACAGCAAAGAAAAAAAAAAGGAAGAGGGAAGTAGACTAGGTGGGAAATCGATGCCAGGAACATTGCACGTTAAATTTAGTCCTCCTCTGCCTTTTTCAGAGGAAGTAGGGAAAAAGTACGCTCTGTCCTGTGCTAGCTGATGAAGGCTCACCACATTGCTACATTTGAATTCGTTTAGCATACCAATTTGCACAATAAATTTAGAATTTAGAGGGAAGCACAGATTCCAAGCTGTCTGAGCTCAGGTTTGGGAGTTAGAATGTAACAAGGACATTCTCCAGAGAAGAAAATCAAAGAACCAAGCAACCCATCCCAAACCGGATTTTGTGAGATCAGCAGAATGAAATGTGTATGAAGAGGTCAGGGACTGTATAAATCCTAGGATTAGATTTTAAAGTGAACAAAGCTCAGTGCCCAGCCGAGGAAGAGACAGGGGAGTTGGTAGTTATGGTGATATGCTGAATCATTTGCCAAACATCGGGAGAATGAAAAAAGAACAGGGAAATGTAATCCTGTTGTGTCTATCCTGAGAGCTTGAGAATATAAATCATTTGAAAGTTATTCTGGTGAAATGCAATATAAATCCCTAATCACCTGAAATTCCTGTCACCAGGTTCAAGAGGAAGCTTAGCCTTTAGTACCTCCAAAGAGCTGGTTCTGATTGCATGGATGGTTTCTTCAAAACAACCCAAACTAAAGGAAGGGGTAGAGAAGAACAATGATCTATATTGGATTTTACTCCACAAGATATAGTATTTATGGGTGGCCAAGAAATCTTAGTTCAGCAAATTATTTAGCACATAATTTTGTGCTATGTATTTTACTAGACATTGACTTGCTGCGGTACATTTTTTTAAAGTGTAGAAAAAGACTTAGATACTCACATAATAACAGTTGTAATAAGTGCTATGAAAAAACAGTTTTCAATAAAAATGTTAAACAGCACAGCATAATCTAGTTTTAGAAGCTAAAATAATCTTAGAAAACAACACAAAGTTTGTCCTTGAAGAATGAACAGTGACCAGCTAGATAAATGTGTTTGTACAAAGCATTCTGAGAAAACATAATACGTAGAGGCACTAAAGTAAAAGTAGCTGAATATACCCAAGAAACTGAAAGTTGTTGTAGTTACGAAGTGAAACAGAAAGGATGTAAAATGAGTGAGACAGAGAAAGTTGCGATTTATAAGGGAGCAGAGAGCAAGTAAACTGTGTGTGTGTGTGTGTGTGTGTGTGTGTGTGTGTGTTTGTGTATATATACACATTTTTTTTCTTTTTTGAGACAAGCTCTCACTTTGTCACTCAGGCTGGAGTACAGTGGCGTGATCTCAGCTCACACATTGAACCCTCAACCTCATGAGTTCAAGCATTGCTCCTGCCTCAGCCACCCGAGTAGCTGGGACTACAAGCATGTGCCACTATTCCTGGCTATTTTTTTTTTAATTTTTTGTAGAGATGGGGTTTCACCATGTTTCACAGGCTGGTCTCAAACTCCTGAGCTGAAGCGATAGACCTGCTTTGGCCTCCCAAAGTGCCAGGATTACAGGTGTGGCCCGGTCAGGAGGTAGAAATACATATATTTTACATATATGTATACACACATATATGCCAAATGTGTTATAACCAAGGCTATTGGTTATTATTATAACCTTGGATATTGTCCCTCTTGTCATCTGTACAACTTCTAGCAGAAATGGTATTGACACTAAGCATGGCTTCTCCATATTCAGTAGGGATTTCACAATACTAGAGTTTCCAGTCACATGTATGACTGAACTTCCCTGGAACTTTGCTGTTAACCATAGGTTAAAGACTTAAACATAAACCCCAAAAGTATAAAACCCCTAGATGAAAACACAGGGGAAAATCTTTACAATATTTATATTGGTATTAGCAATGGCTTTGCGAATATGACACTAAAAACAGAGGCAAGAAAAAAGGTAAATGGCTCTATCAAACCAGAAAGCTCTGCACAGCAAGGGAAACAATCACCCGAACAAAAGGGTAACCTACAAAATGGAAGAACATATTTACAAACAATTTTGCCTCCATATGTGCTGCCTAATATTCTTCTACAGCCTTCTCACCTCCTCTCTCACCCTCCTTCACTGACTCTCCCTCCTCCAGCCACTCTGGTCTCCTCGTTTCTCTTGAAACAATTACCCATGGATTCATCTTACGTATTTTTCATGCTTTCCTTTGTTAAATGCTCTTCTCTTAGCGTGGTGGTGATTTTGCTTTATTCTGATCTTTACTTTCAAATCACTTCATCAGTGTCCTTTACTCAGTTATATCTCTAAAATAAAGTTGTGTCAAGAGATTGTTTTGTATTAACAGCACCTGTTGTGAACTAGCATTGCAATATAGAGTGTATTTGTTGCTTTTCTGGTGTCTATGTTTCCTTCTAGAAGATATTGTTTATGAAGGTGGAAGATTAATCTGTTTTTCTACCCAGCCTATGGTATGGAACTGTATATATTGCAGGTCCTACATACATATCAATTGAATTAATATGTGGACTTGAAAAGTATGCCAAATGCTGTTATATCATCAAGTAAGAAGGAATAATTGTTTCTTAACAATGACGAACTATGGATAATAATGTCTGAAAGGGGCCGGGCGCGGTGGCTCACGCCTGTAATCCCAGCACTTTGAGAGGCCGAGGTGGGCGGATCACGAGGTGAAGAGATCGAGACCATCCTGGCCAACATGGTGAAACCCCATCTCTACTAAAAATACAAAAAAATTAGATGGGTGTGGTGGTGCCCGCCTGTAGTCCCAGCTACTCGGGAGGCTGAGGCAGGAGAATTGCTTGAACCCAGGAGGTGGAAGTTGCAGTGAGCCAAGGTTCGCCACTGCACTCCAGCCTGGCACCTGGTAATGGAGTGAGACTCTGTCTCAAAAAAATAAATAAATAAAAATAATGTCTGAAAGGCTTCTCTGCCTGGCATAAAAAAACTATCCTAAAAATAGGCTTTACTCAACTTAGAATCTGACTGTTGAGGACAATCTTTAATTTTTCCTGGCACTAGTACTATTTGTTAATTGAAGCCTAGTCACATCAGGAGAGCATTTTGCTTTTCACTAATAGTTACATTGTACTTCTTTTGATAATGGGAGAAACTGACTGATAAGTAAATGAAATTGATAGCAGATTGTTTTTTTCCAAATAAGATACACAGGAATTGAAAGCAGATTCCCAGAGATCCGAGATCTACTTTGCTCCTCGTTTCTTTCTTTCTGTTTTTCATTGTCCTTCAACTCCAAGGAGTAATGTTGCTGCTGCTTTTAAAAGGCACCTAATCACCAACCAGATTTTCAGTACTGACATGGTTAGGAATAGAAAAGGAAATCCGATGTTCTTACTAGGCCTTGCATTTTTGTGTGAAATAACAATGGATCCCACTCAAGGCACTAGGTTAACGTCCTGAAAATCAGATATTGCATATTCTTGGGATTTTGGCATTCTAATATAAACAACGTTCTGATTTAAAAGCGAACATATATTTTAAACAAAGTGAGTAGCAAATGTTTTGAGCCCTTGAATCAGTGCATGTCCCTAGATGCACACCATTCAGAGGACTGCATTTATCTGTCAAGGCAGCTGGGAAACTGGACCTATGGCATACAGTACTCTGTCCGAAATGAAAAGATAAAATAAAAATTGTGTGTGGTATTTAGAGGTTTTTTTTTTATAAGTAACCTAATAATTCTTGAAATAGACCAGAAAGCTCAAGTAGCAATGAATGCACAAACATGATCTCCTAGCTCTAACTGCCTGTAAGGTCTGGCATTCCATACTGCATTATGATTGCTTTGCATTTCTCATCATTTGCCACACGCCCTATAAATCAATAGAAGAGATTTTCTGTAACACGGGTTAAGAAACTTGCTCTCAATGATTGAATTACTCTATAAGTATCTACGACCTTAAGCTATTATAAAACCAAGTTAATAACATTGACTAAATGTCAACTGAAATGAGGCAACTTTGTGATTCATATTATTATAACCCACTTTTCTTTTGGGAAAAATGCTTCTCAGCTCCTTTTTTATATTATCTGAGAAGAGAATACATTTTCCCAAATTAAAATGAATGAACGATGTAGCTGTGACACTTCTTTCTAATTTTTTAAAAACAAAATTGCCATATTGCTAAAGTTCTAATTCCCTTTAATTAACCATTAAAAAGATTCAAGTTGACTACTCAAAAAATTCTAGCAGATGTGAAACTGATTCTTTATTCTAGAGATCAGCACTAATGGCCATGTCATTGCCATCATTTGTATTAATTTACCATTTAAAATTAGAGGAATGTCCACTAAAGTTAAGTTCTGAGTAACACAGACCCTTCTTTATCTGCTACTGTGAAAGTGACAGTTGGAATTGCAAAGAGATTGTCAATTTTTCTCTTTGAAAGCACTTGGTATACGATACCCAAAGAGTTTTTATGGGTTTTGGTCTCATCAAAATTAGCACCAAAGTTATAAAAATATGTATTGGTCTACTAATAAATGTCTGTCTGTGATGAAGTCAGTCAGCTCACTTGCCATAATTACCTAAAATGTGTTGACAAGCAATCTGTGGACTAGCATGGCCTACTGTCACAGCCATTCCAGTCCGCCACATTCTTTGCGAATACAACCAAAGAAGATGCACAAAAGGGTTTAGAGTCCTCAGCAATATTAGGCTCTGCCTGGCAACAGTTAGAGATTGGAGAAAAGAAAGACACCTAGTTTTTCATCAAAGTCCCGATTTCTGTTCTTTTATACAACTTTATTCAGAAACAGATAAGCAAATTATTTAATACAGATTATATAGCTGGATGGAAAAGACAGATTTTCAAATTCACTTTCATTGTCAGTAGGTCAGGAGATGATGGATTTACACGAATATCTGCTGAAATGACCAGTTGAGTTTGTAATCATGGACTGATACAGGTATGCTGCTTGCGATGAATTGAGGGAATTTCCTTTCTCATGCTCCAATGTGTATTAATATTTTATATATAAAATCTAATGTAGTACTGTATAAGAGCTGTATTTTAGAGTCAAACTGAGTCTAAATAGTGGTTTTATTACTTTTTTGTGGTGTGTCTTAGGCCTTATATCTCCAAGCTCTAAGTTTCTCATTTGCAAAATGGACATCGTAAAAGTGCAAATAACTGCATATGATTGTTATAGAAATTAAGTAAATGCATATAAGTCTGTTAGCACAATATTTAGTATATAATTGCTCAACAAAATGGAGCTTGTTGTTCTTCATATGTATAAAATATACCTGAGAAATATATTTATTCCCATATTCTTCTAATTGGTGGAAGATGGGAAGAAATCCTGCTTACTTATCAAAAAGAAGTCCCATGCATTCTCCTCCATAATGTCTTCATCAACTATCCCAGGAAGAAACAAACATATATTGCATCTGCAAGAATAATTAGACAGCATATGTCACCTTTCTGTGGTAATACTTCACCTCTTTTACTTTTAATTATGAATCTCAGGGGTGTCACCTTTTTCTGGTAATACTTCACCTCTTTTACTTGTAGTTATGAATCTCAGGGATACAGACCTTACTCTCACCTACAGCAGTGGTTTAAGGGCAAATAAAACAAACTGAACCTGAGATCTACGTTCTTACATTTGTAAGTGCATGATACATTATTATTGACTAGAAGTACTGTGTTGTACATGGTGCTCTCTGGAGCTTATTCACTTTTGCTTGAAAATATATGCCTGTTGATTAGTCATGCCCCATTTAGTCCTTTTCCTGACCCTGATAACCATCATTTCATTTTTTGATTCTATGATTTTGACTATCTTAGATACTTCATATAAGTGGAATTCACCACCTTTGTCTTTCTGTGACTGGCTTATTTTGCTTAAAATAATGTCTTCAGGGTTCCTCCATGTCGTCACAAATAGTATTCACAATCTTTATCCATTCACCTGTTGAGGAACATCTAGGTTGTTTACACATCTTGGTTATTGCGAGTAGTCCTGCAATCAACATGGGAATACTGTAATCAACATAAGGATCCTCTTCAAGATCCCGATTTTAATTCTGTTGCATAAATATCTGGAGATAGGATTGCTGGATCACGTGGAGTTCTATTTTCAATTTTTAAGGAACCTATATGCTGTGTTCCTTAGTAACTACACCATTTTGTATTTCTACCAAAAATGTTCAATGGTTCCAAATTCTTCACCTCCTCTCCAACGCTTGCTGTCTCATTTTTTGATTATAGCCATCCAGACAGGCATGAAGTAATAGCTCATTGTGGTTTTAACTTGCATTTCTCTGATCATTACTAGCACTGAGCAAAAATTTTGTATACCGGTTGGCCATTTGTATGTCTTTTTTGGAGAAATATCTATTCAAGTCCTTAGCCCCTTTTTTTATTTGTCATTCATTTTATTTACCATTTAGTTGTAGAAGTTCCTTATATGTTTCACTCAGATTAATCCCTTATAAAATAGTTTATAAGTATTTACTTCCATTTTGTATGTTACCTGTTTGTTCAGTTGATTATTTCCCTTGCTGTGCAGAGTTTTTGGTTTGATAGAGCCATTTATTTTTTGTTGTTGTTGCCTCTGTTTTTAGTGTCATTCACAAAGCCATTACTAATACCAATAAATATTGGTATTTATTGGTTGGCATACATATTGTAAAGATTTTCCCCTGTGTTTGCATCTAGGAGTTTTACAATTTTGGGGTTTATGTTTAAGTCTTTAACCTATGGTGAGATGATTTGTGTGATAATGATATTTAGGGTAACCTAGTCCCCCTACTTACACATGAATCAAGAGTAGCTACGACCCATTTTGTGAAGCCTGTAAGGAAAGTTCCTTCGCTTCTAACATAGAATCATATGAAGAAATAAGCCTTTATTTTTCTAGATGGTGGTCTAGCCATCACACTTGGGGCCATCTTGTTCTTAGCCTGAGAATAAAGGCAACTCTGAGAACATGGCTTAAAGATGTTTGTGTTAATTCAGTTTGTCTGGCCTAGCTGTGCTCATTGGCTGATGTCCAGAGACTTCTAAATGACTCAATAGCAAGGTTATGCAAGACATAGTAAGAACATTGGATTTCCTTTTTATCCCAACACAAAGTTAATAGAGGGTTTTGAGCAAGTAGATTATAGCATCTAATACTTAATATTTTAGAATTTTATTATGTATTTTATATAAAAATATTCAAATGTACAAAAGTGGAGAGAATACTATGATAAACACACATATACCCACTACACACATTCAGTAATTATTAAAAATTTGCCATGCTCACAATTTAATCTCTCCATCTCAGGTTTTGTGCTATTTTATTTTTATCCATTTATTTTTTATTGTTTTCATTTTTTATTTACTAATTTTTTTCTGAGATAGGGTCTCACTCTGTCACCCAGGCTGGAGTGCAGTAGAATGATCATGGCTCACTATAACCTTGACCTCCTGGGTTTAAGCAATCCTCCTAACTCAGCCTTCCAAGTAGCAGGGATTTCAGGCATGTGCCACTAAACCTGGCTGATTTTTGTGATTTTCACAGAGACAGGGTTTCACCATGTTGCTCAGGTTTATCTTGAAATTTGGGCTCAGGCGATCCACCTGGCTTAGCCTCCCAAAGTTCTGGGATTCCAGGTGTGAGCCAGAGCACTCTACCTTGTTTTTGTTGTCGAAACAAAAAGCCCAAATCTTATGTTATATCACTGCTACTTGCTGAATCTATAACTCCAAAAATTACAGACATTTTCTTACATAGACACAAAGTCATTATTTCACTCAACAAAACGAATCTTTCCTTAGTGTTATATACTACTTAGTCCATATTCAGATTTCTCTTCTAAACACAGTATGTTACCACATTGAACTGAAGTTTCAAAGTTGTTACATACACTGTATTTAATTATTATTTCTTTCACATATCTTTTAATTTGGAAGTGTCTCTCTCACCTCTACCATCAGATTTTCAACACATCATTGATTTGTTAAGTGCATCTTCTTTCATATGCAGGAGTTGTCTGTTCACATTTTTTGTGATATCCCTTGAATTGTTACTTCTTGCCTGTATTTTTGTATACTAGAGGTTTTATATATATACTGAGAGGTCTTGATTAGATGTTTTTCAAAAGAAAAAGGCTTTCTACTTCAGATTACATCACAGTAGGAGACATCAGAATGTCTGGTTGCCCCAGTGTTAGTGAGCCTACTACGGGTCTGTGTATTCCAGGGTGACGGTCTAATTTCTTCATTGTAAAATCCTCCATCGACAGCGCATTTTAACATTGATTGATATTTTTTGCCTGAATCAATTATTTCATTAGGGTTTACTAAATAGCAGTTTTCTAATTCTGTCAGTCTTTACATATTTATCAGCTGGAATTATGTATAAAATAATTTTCTCTAAATATCAACCCATTTTTCTGTTAATTACAGTTTGCTTGAGAAAGGCAAGATAAATACTGAAGTCTTTTTCTTGAAAGGAAATTTTCAGAGAAGTTTCCTATTTACTAGCAATAGTATTTTTTTCTCTCTTTCTCTCTCTCTCTAAATACATATATACATATACATGCGTATAAATATAAGAGACAAATATATGTGTCTGTCTCTTTTGAATATTAATATGAATTCATGGATTTTATATATTCAGTATGCTTCAATCTGTTGTGTTCATTACTGTTTTTGGTGTTCAAAATATTCACTTTTGTCTGGGAGTCCCTTTAGTTTGACTCGTCTTTTGGACATAACCTTATTTATCTTTGATCTTATTGACTTTGTAACACAACAAAATGCTTATTCTCATCCTATGCATTTCCTACCCCATACAGGAATTAGTCAACTCTCCCAACAAACTGAGTTCCTGTCACTAAGGAATGGTAGGGACCACTGTTAGGACAGCAGATATATTCATTGCTGTGGCTTCATTATTGTTTGTTGGTATTTTCACCAGCTAGAATTAGAGAATATGTATTTGGAGAGAAAAAAATCAGAATTCATACTGTTGTATCAAAAAAAAAGTAAAATAGTTGATTTCTACCTTATATTTTAGACTTATAACTCTTTCCTCTTAATTAGAAAATGACTTTTCTAAATTAAATAAATATTGTTTACTTTTCTTTATCCTGTAATGTTTAAATAATTATAAAAAATACTAATATTAATACCCCAAATGAGACTACTGAGTGAAACTTGAGATTTCTTCCTTTGTTTGTCCTTTGAATATACTCCACTTTGCATGTGTAATCAAAATGTTGTGTTTTGAGGTCACTTGGAAAATTATTTTTTATGTAGTTATGTCACCAATTTGATAGGTTCATTGATTTCTGTTTGCTCTTAATCTTAGTGCTTTTTAAACTTTTTGATCCAATTTTATTTTGGAAATTGTGCAACCTTTAGATTTTTCCAAAGTCAGATAAATCCAACAGAGTATATTTAGAGCAATTTAGTTTCTGTCTCTGTTATTTCCATCCTGATCTCTGGTCTTTGGGTAACTTTTTGTTCATTTATACATCAAATTGTTCTTTTTGCAAATAGAAGCAAACACATACAAATATCCATGCCATCATTATAATACTATAAATACTAGTCTGTACGTTACTTTTCTCACTTACTCCTATATCTTGGAGATTATTTCTTTTCAGTACGTAGAAATATTTTAATTCCTTTTTTTTTTTACTTCATGGTATCCCGTTAGTATGGAATTAGTGAGGGTATTTCTAATTTGATGAAATCTTTTTATCTATTTAATGGCTAATATATTATAGTGCAGGGAAGCAAGGAAAAAAACAAAAAGACCAGAAGTAGAATATAGAAAAGGTAGATTGGACTAGGGCAGTAGTGGTAGAGGTAGTTAAAGTAATTAAATAAGGAAACATTTTGAAGGTAAAGCTATTTGGAGTTACCAATGACTTGGATATGGAATGAGAGAGGAAAGTGACAAACCCACATTTTCCACCTGAACAGTGAGGGATTGGAATGTCATTTACCAGAGAAGGAACTGATGTGAATGTGGATAATGGCAAGGGTTCACTTTGGGACATACTATTTTGAGATGTATTTTAAATATCCAAGTGGAAATGATGAGTCAATATGTAAATCTGAAATTCCGGGGAGAAGTCTGGAATGGAGCTCTAAATTTGGGCATTAATAATTTAGTTTTATTATCTCATTTGCCATTTAGCATCATGATTAAATATTGCAGTTTTATTTCCTGACAGTTTTTGGTTTAGATCTTGACTCTGGCACTAACAATGGAATATTGGGAAAGTCATTTTATGATTTTAAATTATGTTTAACTTATAGAAAGGTGATAATAGTATTATCTCAAACATTTATTTAATGTTTGAGGCAATATATGTAAAACACTTACCATAGTGGTTATTATTTTGAACTTTTAAATTAATATTAGATGGTGTTTTTTTTGTTGTTGTTTGTTTGTTTAAACTACAGGGCAACCCCTAGATGTGTATAAGTAATTCAGCAAATGCTATTTTGCCTCCATATGTGCTGCCCAATATTCATCTACGATCTTCTGGGTTATGATAATATAAATATGTAGAAGACATAGCCCCTGACTTTGAGGACCTCATGGTATCATCCTCATATTACAATGGGATAGTTCAGCTCAAAGGAAAACTTGCACATATTTAAATAGTGAATTAGTGGAATATCATTTTTCAGACATGCTTTAAACAAATTTTACCAAGTAAAAATAGGTAAAGTCTAGAAACATATTCAGATAAAAACTACACGTGACTATATTTTCATTTTGTCCTAATAAAAACGATATTTAGACTTTTTTTATTTGGGATACCGAACTAAGACGTTGATTTAAAGAATGCAACGAAGATGTTCAAAGTTCTTGCCCTGATGATCTTATCTCAGTGTAATGGCCGCATGTGTGATAAATCAGTTGGTAGTTCAGATAGACAGGAGGACCAAACATAGATGGTGAGCAGGGGAAACCTAGAAGGCCATGGGCCAAAGAAAGCTTTCCTCAAAATTTATCTGGGTACATAAGAAAAGGCTGGGTGAGGTACTGAATGGAGAGAGGTTTATTACTGTGACTATACAAAAGGGAAATTAAAGTGAAGTAGTGAAAGATAGCCAGAGAACGTTTGTAGGTGGGGAAAATATTTCTTTGTGCTTGACTTTGTGTGTGTGTGTGTTCTCTCATCATAATAACTATGACAATTTGGTTGAGATTCATACTTTATAAATGAGAAACAGGGTTTAGAGGAGATGAGTAACTTGCCCAAAGTCACTCAGCTAAGGAGATTCCAGATTCCCAGTCTGTGTCCATGGGCCTACAACATTCTTGCTCTGCTTCTCACACTGCAGTACTAGTGCACAGAAGACTCAGCACTGCATGACTTCTCACTTCTGGGCTCTTATTCTCCAGGGGAGCTGTTCATTGCATTTGGTCCTAGGGAAAGAACTCTAACTTTGGATGAATACCACTATATATCGGAACCTCAATACATATTTCCCTGATTAATCTTCAATATTAATCAACTCAATAAAGTAGAATTACTCTTTTTAAAATGAGAAAATCATGGTGTAGAGATTAAGTAATTTGTCAAAATTTTCACAGGTTGTACAGTGATTAATTGAGCTGGAATTCCATGTCTTGGAATCCAAACCTTGGACTTCCTCTCATCCAACAGAAAACCTGTGCTATAACCCAACTAAATCTTAGTAAATCACTTTTTTCTGACTTAGTTTCTGACTTTCTCTCTTCTTCTTATCTTTAATGAATGTATTAAAGCCATTATTTTTGTGAAGTCTCTCTTTTTTTTTTTTTTTTGAGACAGTCTCACTCTGTCGCCAGGTGCCAGGCTGGAGTGCAGGGGCACAATCTCGGCTCACTGCAACCTCAGCCTCCCGAGTAGCTGGGACTACAGGCGCGTACCACCACACCCAGCTAATTTTTGTATTTTAAGTAGAGACAGGGTTTCACCATGTTGGTCAGGATGGTCTCGATCTCTTGACCTCGTGATCCGCCCGCCTCGGCCTCCCAAAGTGCTGGGATTATAGGCTTGAGCCACCGCGCCCGGCCTGAAGTCTCTTAAAAATGATCTCGGCAGTTATGTATTTTCCCAATGTGCTCCTAAAGCAATTTGTCTATGATAGCCGTTCTGTATCCTCTCCATATTCTGTGTAATGATTTGTCTTGCATAATAGATTTGAACTCCTTAAGGCCAAAACTGTTGTTTAACTTATCTCTAGAAGTTGAATGCACTAAATGAATTTCTCTGTAGAACAGAAACACTGCTGTTATTTGGTGAGTTGTATTTCTTTCTGTTTTTGCTACTTTTTAAAAAGCCTCTATTGAGTATGATGAATGAAGAAGGAGATAACTGGATTTAGGGTAAAGAGATAGAAAACATCTTAAAGTACATTTGCAGAATAGAATAATAGAATCCATAATAGAATTCATGCACAAAATAGGAAAATAGTTAAAAATACAGCCTCACATTTTATGAACCGATGATTTATTTGGGGTTGGGTAAATACTGATGCTTCAAGGAACTTCTGGGTTGACTGGAAAGTAGAGATAAGAGAGATTATTAAGTTACCTAAGGTGCTGATATATATTTTTAAATTAACAATGTAGGACTGTTATAAAGCTAAGAATAGCAGAAAGAAACTGATATAAATGGTTATTTTACACAGTGGGGGAACAGTTGAATGGGTCCTCCAAGCTTGCCCCAAAGATCTGATGCCGCAGATCAAAAGAGATAAAAGGTTTACTAGTAGAAACATACATATGTGTGAGACCAACTTCAGAGACCTCAGCAGGAGAGATTAGAGAGAAGGGAGCATCGAGGAGCCCAGAATAACTAATCCCTTCTGAAAGCATGTTGACTTGAAAAGAAAGGCTTAGAAAGGGGTTTCTGCGAGGGTACATACTGCCAAAGGAAGCACACAAGAAACTAGGATGGGTGTGATGGAGTAACTTTTTATGGAGGGGTGGCTTTGTATAGTGGAGAGAATATAGTCTTAGGAGTCACCCTGACCTAATGGAAATACCTGTTTGATCTCTTACTACTTTTCAACTTCTTAGAAGCTTATTTTCTGAGAGGCAGCAAGAAAAGTTGATGAAAATGACACCTACTCTGTAGTACTTTTGGAAGTAAAGATGATATAACACATGTGAAGAATATAATCTACTATCTGGCAAATTCCATGTTACTACTTTGTCTTACCTTCCACACTTCTGCATTTCAGATCTTTTTAATGTATTATTAAAGCCTTTCCCCTCATCCACTTGGTATAAATTAAATAATAGAAACAAATATTGGAATTTAAAGGCATAATACAAGACAAATAAGATAAAGGAAAAAATGATGCAATGAAATATCATTAGAAAAATGAGATGCTGAAAGAAAATTCCAAAGCAGAGATTTTTTTTAGAATGATTTATTGATAAGGGAACAAGAGAACAAATCTGAGATTTAGGTTCTAACAGTATGACCTTGGTACACAGATGATTAAACTCTTCTGTTCTTTCATTTCTTATTTCTGTGAAAGTAATACAATAACAACTGGGCATCAATATAAACTTGGTGGAAGGTAGGAATGTATGTTTAAGTCCACTGAAGAAGTTTAAATTAACAATTGGCTTTCATAAGATGACATCTGACCTGGCAAAGTATAATCAGTACAACTCTGTTCTGTTGATTTTCTAACCTATACATTCAGGTTGTTGCTACACACTTACAGGTGAGTTAATTTACCAGGTGCATGAATAAAATATTTAAGTATTTATTTTATTATTAATAAGTAGGAAGCCAGAGATAATGCCTGAATACAACTAATTTAGATGCTTTCAAACAAAACAAGTTATTTATTAAAATACAGCTATGGTTATTAATCAAACACTGTCATAGAAATTATTTTAAATGATGATTGAATCAATTAAAAAATTCATACATTGATACCTATTAATCACTTTCAATTTTTGTTAAGTCTTTTTTCAGTAAGTGCCATATCTGGTATTCTCAACAACTCTGAACATTGTTAGTGTTACTTCACTATTAAGATATAATGAATAAAAAAGAAATAATGCTTGAAAGTAGATTATTGGCTCTAAAAAGGTTGTGACAACACAGAACGAGGACTTGAAACAATTCTTAAGATGTCAGATCTCTTATTCTACTAGCTAAAGTGTGCTTTAAATATATCTGGGGACTTTTGTGTGTCACAGTGTGAAAATGTCACTATTAAGATTTAGACTTTGAATTTTCTATTTTAGAACCTATATACCTAAGTTTCTTCTAAACCACTGATTCCAGTTGAGTACCTGTATTGGTTTACAATGGCTGCTAAAACAAGGTACTATAGACTGGGTGGCTTCAACAAAAGAATTTTATTTTTTACATTTTTGGATTTCAGAAATCTGCTATCAAGGTGTCAGCCAGGTTAGTTTCTACCGAGGACTCAGGACTCCCTCCTTGGCTTATAGATGGCCATTCTTTTTCTGTTGTCTTCATGTAGGTTTTTTTGAGACTGTAATCAAATCTGCACTTCTTATAAGGACACTAGTCACATTGGATTATAGCCTACTCATGTGAAGTCATTTTACCTTAATTATCACTTAAAGGTCCTGTGTCCAAAGACAGTCACATTCTGAGATACTGGGGGCTAGGACTTCAACATAATTTGTCTCTATAATAGTGTCTCTCTCTCTCCCTCTCTCTTTCCTGTTTATTTTAGTAAGGCTTATCTATTCTCTGCCATGTACTTGGTTTTAGTTGTGTGATGGGAAATCTCTTCATTGAGAAGGGATCAGAGATAAGCTGAACCAAAGCTGAAGAGATATATGGTCCAGAGAATTTGAGCACCAATAGCCCAAATTATTGCCCAACTTTTTATTGGCCAACTTCAGTAAGAACACATTTAGATTCTGGCTCCAAAAAAGGGAGTTGATAAATCTGAGAGTTTCTTTGGTTGCGAGGAAGATAAATCTAATTAACCTAATTTAACCAAACAGGGAATTATGGGAAGTATTTCTTCTTTTATTTTATTATCTGTTTATTCATTTAAAAGTATATTTCAAATATTTAAGGTGTATTACAGGCACTATTCTCGGTTGCAGGAAATAATAGTAATAATAATAGTAGTAAATAATAGTAGACAAAGCATATTAAAAGCTCTGCTTATATGGAAACTACAGTGACAGAATAGGAGAGGCAAATAAATATTTGGTACATAAAATAGTGAAATGTGCTATAAAAACAAAAGCAGATAGCTGATGGATGGATGAATGAGGGTAACTGCTATTAAAGTGACCAGCTTCTCATGGTTTGCCTGAAACTGAGGTTGCTACTGGGATGTGAAACTTTTAATGATAAAATTGGAATATTCTGAGGCAAATCAGAATGGTTGGCAAACCCACTTCTAATTTAGGAAGCATTGGCAGGAAGTAGTCTTTGAGAAGAGACATTTGACCAAAATTCTGTAGGAGGTGAGGAGGTCACCCAAGTAGATATCTAGGGGAAAGCAGATTTAGTCAGAGAGAAAAGCATCTTTAATAAACATGAGGCAGGTGAATGCTTCATAGGATCCAGAAGCAGCAGCCGTGTCGTAGCATAGTTGAAGCTGAACACCTGGGAGAGTGAGTGGTAGGGAATGAGGTCAAAGAAGTGACAAGATCTGGGTCATAAAAAAGCTTGTAGGTTAATAGAAATACATTGAATTTTACTGTGAGCACAATGAAGAAATACTGGAGGGTTTTAAGACAAATATTGCCATCATCTGACTTGCATTTTAAAAGTATCACTCTCAAGGCTGCTGAGAATAAACTTCAGAGGGCAAAGATATAAGCAGAAGGACAAGTCAGAAAGGTATTAACGTAATTCAGGCAAAAAATGATGGCAGTTCAGAGCAATGGAAACTAGTGAGATGCTGGCATTCTGTTTATATTTTGATTTGTAAAAGATTTTGCTAATAAAGTGAAAATAGACTACAAAAGAAAGAGAGGTATAAAAGGAAACTTCATTTTATGATACAAAATAGGAGATACTGAGTAGGGGAGATAGATATGTGATTCTGGAATTCAAAGCAGAAGAATCAATGGAGAAATAACTTCATATAAATATATACTAACCCAAGCCATTAGACCTTGATTTATGAGCAGACATGGGATACGTTGTACAAATGAAATCTAGATCTTAAAAAGAATTACAGAAATTACAACTATGTTGATAAGAAGAAAGAACACATACATAGTTGTGAGAGAAGGGGGTGGGAGTTTATGGAAATTATTTTGTAATTGTTCCTTCCTTTTTTCAGAATGTGAAATTGTTTTATAATTTTTTTTCAGGTTGTGAAAAGCAGGATCATTATATGAGAGAGAGAATGGAAAATGGGAGAACAAAGACAAGAAATTTGAGAAGACAAAGGTATGAAATTATCATTTTAAGGTTGCAAGAGTGAATGGCTTAGGGAAATGTAATTAGATCTTTAGGGAGAGTTTAGACCCACTTGATAGCAGAGGTCACTATATTTAAATAGGTTCAGATGGAATATCTCTGAGTTTTTCTCTAGCCACTTTTATCTACATGGTATAAACATGGAATAGCTAAATAATTGGATTTAACTAGGGTTTAAGTTTCACCAAATGAGTGTGACAAGGTTAGAGAAAAGCAAAGTTAGAGAGATGAAAGACACTGAGAACATGAGCCAGGAGTTGACTTAATGATTGACCTTGAAATTTATGCAGAACAAAGAGTGAAATGAGAGGAAACCAAGAGAATTGAGGGGCAGTAAAAAGGTGATAGGATCAAGAGATTACAGGCCTAGTGTGGTAGAATGATTACTTAAATGGGGAACAGAAGGAAATGTATATGTGGGTTACAGCACAGGTTGCAAGAGAGAAACGAGTCTCCTATATGCCTGAAGACAGCACCACAATGGTTTGTTTCTTCTTCTGTGTTTTTGACGGTACGTGGTTTCTTATCTGCTTCTCTTTGCGTGCCTGCTTCATTCTTTTCTTGTCTGGAGAGGTTAATTGTCTACTTGGGTGGACATATGGTTATCCCCGATCCAATAATATATGGAATCCCTGTTTTAAACCCCTTAAGAATCCAGGAGAAAGAGAATCTGTTTTGTTTCACTCGGCCTCAACTGTGTTCTAATCAGTCAATACCAAGGGTATAGAGTCGTGTATCCTACTACCCCTCAGCAGGTGTAATGAAACCTGACTTCTAATAAGAGGACATGAAGAGATTTTTTTAGTAAGAGTGTGTAGAGATTAGGAAGAAATAATCATTACAGGAAGTGGTTGGCATTTTATGAAAGTGATTGAGGCATCAAGTTAATTATAGTTATGAACTAGTTTCAAATTAGAGTTACTGACAGAAAGGAGAGCTATCATTTTAAATCCAGGATGAGAGTTCAAGACAGCAGTTTTTTGCCATGCCTTGATTGAAAATGGGCTAGCAAATCATTTGTTCTGGATTTCCCAGCCAAAAGGCATTATTCTCTCAGTCTTTGTTTCTCTATAGCTTGCAAAGTTTGCCTCAAGTTCCACCTTTAAATTTCATTTCCTCAACCTTTTCTATTCATGATTTCCTATGCCCCGTGTAATATATAACAATGCTAACATTTCAGGAATCATATTTATAGGCAACTTAGTGTTAAACTTTATTCGTCCTTGTTTGTCACGTGCTCCTCTTGTTCCGGTAGATAGCGGAAAGGAATTTTAAGAAAAGGAAATAAATTTTTTGCATCCTCTAGAAGTCAATGACTAATAACAGATATTAAACATCTTCTATATTCCCATACCTCACTTGCATTTAAGCCTGTTTAAATCAATAAGTAAAGATTTGTTTTTAAAAAGTACATATATAAGACAGTATGACAGCTGGAATAGAGTGCATAAAAGTGAAGAAGATATCCTACAGGACCTTTTACCCAAGAGACTCTCCAGTGACTTAAAATGAAGAAAGCCTATTTCTAAGGAACCATGGTCAACAGGGAAGGTCCTGAAGTCTGGCATTAAACATGTGACTAGGGATGAGAGGGACTTTAAAATGGGATAAGACTGATGGCCAAAGCTTTTGGAGAAATGTGTTCAAGCACTAGTTTGTGAAGATTCTTAATGCAATGCAAGATTTGAGACTTTCTTCTCTAAACATGTGCTAACTACCAGTGGATTTTGAGGGATAGGGTATTGAATTGTGCATAGGATGAGTTAAAAATGATAATTTAGTAATGTTAAGATTAAAAGTATGAATAAGTGGGTGAATAACTGAATGACAAGACTTGTCATCGGTCCCTCCATGTTAAGTACTGAGAAAAACCAGATACATTAATAGAATGGATAATATAGGTGATATTTCACTTACTATCTTGATCTTAGAAATACATTTCTACGTGGCGTTGGAATAAATAAACTGAAAAAAAAATACAATTAAGAAATGCAGCTGCTCAACTTTTGATTTTGGGCATAGGACACAATATGGAAGGTCTTAATAAGTGACTAAAAGTAAATCTACGTCATTTTTCTCTCTGGCTCCATTCTGGCAGCATTGAGTGGGAGAGTATTTGGAAGGAGCCAAGAATCATGAGTTGTAAGACTCAAGTAGAACTTGAGAGAATTCTAGCTTCTATTCTGTTACTAGTGTCGAAGCATATTTTTTTTCTAGCTGTAGTAGGAAAATTTGAGCATTATTTTTGTGAGGAACTGGAGGAAAATGTCCTTTAGCATCCAGGAGATCAAGAGGTTAAGTCTGCAGTTCACAGACTTGTATCAGGCAAATAAATGTGCTCTGCAATGTGTGTGTCAGCCAATGACGACGACTTTCTGAAAAGACCTCGTTTCTCTCTGTAAGGGCTTTCTATGCTGAAAACATCCCATCCTTGTGCCTTGACCATCCAAACTAAGAACGTAAATATTATTGTTACTATTTAATAGCACGCTCTTGAGTCTCAAATGCCAAGTGTCTCAGTGTACTTAAAGTTGCTGGGTGTTTGTAGAGGTGGTTGATATGACCATTGCGATTAAATAATAGGCTGGACTATTTATTGAGTGATGTAGTGAATATAAATGAATGAATTACGACTACAGCCTCTGAATTATTTATATTCAGTACAAGCTAAATTTTTATCTATGACAGATGTTTACATTGCTAAGCAAAAATATATTATCTAATTATTTTATTTTTTTCTTATATCTGGCTTATAATGCAAAAAGATACTATTAAAAAAATGTTAGTGGGGCCGGGCGCGGTGGCTCAAGCCTGTAATCCCAGCACTTTGGGAGGCCGAGGCAGGTGGATCATGAGGTCAAGAGATCGAGACCATCCTGGTCAACATGGTGAAACCCCGTCTCTACTAAAAATACAAAAAATTAGCTGGGCGTGGTGGCGCATGCCTGTAATCCCAGCTACTCAGGAGGCTGAGGCAGGAGAATTGCCTGAACCCAGGAGGCAGAGGTTGAGGTGAGCCGAGATCGCACCATTGCACTCCAGCCTGGGTAACAAGAGCGAAACTCGGTCTCAAAAAAAAAAAAAAAAAATGTTGGTGAAAGTCTTGGGTTGAAATTTTGGTGCCAGCCTTTGTCATTTGTGAAGTTGGTCAAGTTATTTCCTCCATGTAAGCACACCTTCTCATCTAGAGAAACTTGCTTGGGTTCCATTTCCAGCTGTGTTATTTACTAGCTATAATATTGAAAGGGTTCTTAACTTTATGCTTCTGCTTCCTCATCACTAACATGAATATTACAATAGCACTTACCTGATGAATTTAGCATAAAAATTAAGTGTGTTAACATGTAAATCGTTTAGAATATGACTGATACATGAAAAACAACAAATATTACCTATTATAATCTAGGCTTTTGAACAAACATTTTTCCTTTTATAGGGATGTTGGAAAAGGCAAGGGGTTGTCTGAGATACAGTGGCTGCCAGATAAACATTTATAAAATCTTATTTAAATGTTTTTATTTCAGTGGCTTTTAGGGCATAGGTAGCTTTTGGTTAGATGGATGAATTATATAGCAGTGAATTAATGAGGTTTTAGTGCACCCATCACCTGAGTAGTGTACATGGTTTGTAATACGTAGTTTTTAAATCCCACACTTCCCTTCTATCCTCCCCCGTGGAATCTTCAAAGGCCCTTACATCAATCTGTATGCCTTTGTGTGCACATAGCTTATCTCCCACTTATACGTGAGAACATATGGTATTTGGTTTTTCTTTCCTGAATTACTTCACTTAGAACAATGGCCGCCAGCTTCATCCACATTGCTGCAAAATACAGTATTTAATTTCTTTTATGGCTGAGTGGCATTCCATGCTGTATATATTCCACGTTTCCTTTATCCACACATTGGTCTATTGGCACTTAGGGTCGTTCAATATCTTTGCAATTGTAAACTGTGCTGCAATAAACATATGTGTGCATGTGTCTTTGTTATATACTGACTTACTTTCCTTTGGGTAGATAGCCAACAGTGGAATTGCTCTATTGAGTGGTATATCTACTCTTAGTTCTTTAAGGAAGCTCCATACCATTTTTTCCAGAGAGGTAGTAATAATTTACATTCCCACCAATAGTATGTAAGCATTCTCTTTTCATAACATCTATTAGGTTTTGACATTTTAACAATGACCATTCTAGGAATACAGTGGAATCTCATTGTGACTTTAATTTGCATTCCCTGATGATAAGTGATGTTGAGAATGTTTTCAAATGCTCGTTGGTCTTTGTACATTTCCTTTTGAGAACTGTCTAGTCATGTCATTTGTCCACTTTTTGATGGGATGGTTTGTTTCTCTTCTTGCTGATGTGTTTGAGTTCCTTGTAGATTCTGGATACTAGTCCTGTTGGATTCATAATGTGCAAATATATTCTCCCATTCTGTAAGACGCTTATTTACTCAGCTTATTATTATATTACTGTGCAGAAGCTTCTTAGTTAAGTCTCATTTATCTACTTTTGTTTTGGTTGCATTAGATTTTTAGGTCTTCATAATGAATTGTTTTTCTAGGCATATCCAGAAGAGTTTTTCCAAGGTTATCTTCTATAACTTTTATCATTTCAGATATTAGATAAAAGTATTTGATACATCTTCAGTTGTTTTTATTAGATGATAGGAATCCAGTTTCATTCTTCTACATGTGGCTAGCCAGTTTTCCCATCACCATCTGTTAAATAGGGTGTTCTTTCCCCGATTTATGTTTTGTATGCTTCTTTGAAGATCAGTGGGCTGTAGTATTTGGCTTAATTCCTGTGTTCTTTATTCTGTTCCACTTGTGTATATGCCTACTTTTATACAAGTATCATGCTATTTTGTTAATTTTAGCCTTGAAGTATAATTTTAAGTCTGGTAACATTTTGTTTCTAGGTTTGTTGTTTTTGCTTAGGATTGCTTTGGCTATTCAGGCTCTTTTTTGATTCCATATGAATTTTAGGATTTTTTTCCTAATTCTGTGAAGAGTAATGTTGGTATTTTAATGGAAATTGCATTCAATCTGTAGATTGCTTTGGGCAACATGGTCATTTTCACAATATTGATTTTTCAAACCCATGGGCATGGGGTGTGTTTCCATTTATTTGTGCCTTGTATGATTTTTCTCAGCAGTGTTTTTTGGTTCTCCTCGTGAAGTACTTCTAACTCCTTGGTTAAGTAAATTCCTACGTATTTTATTTTCTTCATTTTTTTGGCAGCCATTGCAAAAGAGATTGAGTTCTTGATTTGATTCTCAGTTTGGTCATTGCTGGTGTACGGCAGATTTGTGTACCTTAATTTTGTAACCTGACACTTAACTAAATTTATTTATCAACTCAAGGTGTTCTGGGAAAAGTCTTTAGTGTTTTCTAGGTACAAAATTACATCATCAGTGAGCAGTGTTTGTCTGACTTCCTCTTGTCCCATTTGGATCCTCTTTATTTCCTTCTCTTGCTTGATTATTCTAGCTGGGACTTCTAGCACTATGTTGAATAGAGGGGTGCAAGTGAGCATCCTTATCTTGTTCCAGTTCTCAGGGAGAATGTTTTCAACTTTTCTCCATTCAGTATTGATGGTGGTGGTGGGTTTCTTATGTATGGCTTTTGTTATTTTGAGGTAAATCTCTTGGACTATTGGGTTGTGCTATTGGATATGCTGTTGGATTGGGTTAGCTGGTATTTTGTTGATGATTTCTGCATCTATGTCAATCTGGGATATTGGCCTGTAGTTTTCCTTCTTTGATATTTTCTTTCCTGGTTTTGGTATCAGGGTGATACTGGTTTCAAATAATGATTTAGGGAAGATTCCCTCTTTCTCAATCTTTTGAAATAATTTCAGTAGAATTGGTAATAATTTTTCTTTAAATGTCTAGTAGAATTGACCTGTGAATCATCTGGCCCTGTGTTCTTTTTTGATGGCAAATTTTTTATTACTGATTCAATCTCACTGCTTGTTATTGGTATACTCAGGATTTATATTTCTTCCTGACTTAATCCAGGAAGGTGGCATGTTTCCATGAATTTATCCATTTCCTCAGGTGTTCTAGTTTGTGTACATGGAGATGTTCATGGTAGTCGCAAATGATCTTTTTTTATTTATGTGATATTGGTTGTATTGTCTCCAATCTCACCACCAATTGAGCTTATTTGAAGTTCTCTTGTCTTGGTTAATATAGCTAATGGCTTATCAATTTTGTTTATCTTTTTAAAGAACCAGCTTTTTGTTTTATTGATATTTAGTGTATTTTTTGTTTTAATTTTATTTATTTTTCTCTGATATTTGTTATTTCTTTTCTTCTGCTACTTTTGGGTTTAGTTTGTTTCTCTAGTTCCTTGAAGTGCAGCATTAGGTTGTCAATTTGTGATTCTTTAGACTTTTTAATGTAGGCATTTAGTGCTATAAACTTTCTTCTTAGCACTGCTTTTGCTGGATCCCAGAGGATTTGATAACTTGTGACACTATTATCATTCATTTCAAAGAATTTTAAAATTTGGATCTTGATTTCATTGTTAACCACAAAATCATTCAGGAGCAGGTCATTTAATTTCGATGTATTTTTTTTGTCTTGGAAGTTCCTTTTGGAATAGATGTCTAGATTTATGGCTTTATGTTCTAAGAAGTTACTTGATATGACTTCAATTTTGTAAATTCATTGAGAATTGTTTAGTGGCTTATGATATGGTCCAGCTAAGAGAATGTTCCATGTTCTGATAAGAACAATGTGTATTCTGCTGTTCTTAGGTAGAATGTTATGTAAATATATGTTAAGTTCATTTATTCTGGAGTGTAGGTTAAGTTAGTCTATTTTTTCTGTGTTGACTTTTTCCCGATGATCTGACTAGCATTATCAGTAGTATATTGAAGTCCCCCACTATTATTGTTTTGCTGTTGATCTCATTTCTTAGGTCTAGTAGTAATCATTGTATATATCTGGAAGCTCCAATGTTAGGTGCATATGAATTTAGAATTGTGATATCTTCTTGTTGGATTGATTCTTTCATCATTATAAAAATGTGTTTTTTGTCTTTTTTTATGTTGTTGCTTTAAGGTCTATTTTATCTGATGTAAGAATAGCTACTCCTGCTTGTTTTTGGTATTCATTTGCATGGAATCTGTTTTTCTACTTCTTTTCCTTGAGTTAATATAATCCTGCTTTAACTTTTCTAGATATAAAGTTATTCGCTGACAGTTATTCTATATGAAGGAGGCTAAGGATAGGACCCCAATTTCTTCTGACTTCTAAGGTTTGTACTGAGAAGACTGCTGTTAGTCTGATAGGTTTTCCTTTATAGGTTATTGATGCTTTTGTCTCATTGCTCTTAGAATTTTTCCTTCATATTGACTATAGATAGCTTGCTGACTATATGCCTTGGTGATTACCTTTTTGCAGTTAATCTCCTAGGGGTTCTGTGTACTTCTTGTATTTGGATATCTAAATCTCTAGCAAAGCCAGGCAAGCTTATCTCAATCATTTCCTCAAATAAATTTTCCAAATGTTTTGCTTTCTCTTCTCCCTCAGGAATATCAGTTATTTTGAGGTTAGGTCATCTTGCAAGTTCTTGGAGAACTTGTTCATTTCTTTTGATTCTTTTTTCTTTATTTTTATCTGATTGGATTAATTAAAAAGCCCTGTCTTTGAAGGCTGATATTTTTTATTTTACTTGGTCGACTCTATTGTTAAAACTTTCCAATACATCTTATAATTTATTTCATGTCCAGCAGTTTCAATTGGTTTTTCTTTATGACATCTATCTCTTCAGAAAAGAATTCATTCATTTTCTGATTTTTAAAAATTTTTTTATGTTGGCTTTTTTCTTTCTCTGGTATCTTCTTGAATGGCTTAATAATCAACCTTTTGCATTTTTTTTTCTGAGATGGAGTCTTGCTCTCTTGCCCAGGCCGGAGTCAGTGGCACGATCTTGGTTTACCGCAACCTCCGCCTCCTGGGTTCAAGCAATTTTCCTGCCTCAGACTTCCAAGTAGCTGGGACTACAGGCGCCCGCTATCACACCTGGCTAATTTTTGCATTTTTAGTAGAGATGGGGTTTCACCATGCTGACCAGGGTAGCCTCTAATTCCTGACCTTGTGATCCACCTGCCTCAGTCTCCCAAAGTGCTGGGATTAGAGGCGTGAGCACCATACCTGGCACCCTTGGGTTCTTTTCCTGGTGTTTCAATGATTTAATCTTGGTTTGGATTGATTGCCAGAGGGCTAAGGGTGATCTTTTAGGGGTGCTACAGAACTGTGTTTTGTCATACTACCAAAATTACGTTTCTGGTTCCTTCTCATTTGCATAGACTTCCTCTAATTACTTTTGACGTTATTTTTTATTTGACAGTTTCTTTTATTATTTTTTTTTTACCCCTTAATGATGCAACTTCTGTGTTTATAATTTATTTTATCCTCATTAGGCTCTTGGTGTTTTCAGGGTTGAAGACTTTATATAAGTTCTCTTGAAGTTTTTCTCACTCTCTCATGGTACGTATTTTTTATATATTTATTTTTTCCCCTAGTATTTTATTTGCTGGATTGAATTGTTCAGGCTTCAGGCCTAAACATCTGGAGATGTCCTTAAGTAGAAACTGGTTTTGACTAAATCCGGTGAGTGAATGCAATACCCAATCATGGGCAGAAGTCCTAGCTTTGACAGAGGTAGTTAGAGAAGCCGTCAGTGCAATGCAATGAAGTCTTATCATGGGGAAGGTTAGGAGACACCTCAGCTCCCCTGCCAGGTCAGCAGGAAACCTATCCACCTCCTGGAAACACTCCTAACCAAGTGATCCAGCTATTCAGATCAGAGAGCCACCTCTTTTCATCTGGTGGATATGTATATTCCAAGCAGAGAGGAATTATGACATTTCCCCTTGTGCAAGCCTGAACCTGGAGGGTGCACCTCTGGTGGGGATGTAATCACCACAGTCCAGGAAGGCTGTCTATATATGCTCCCATGCCATATATATGCTTCCTGTGAGGGAAGCCCCAGCTGTCTATGTAGTGGTGAATGAGAGACAATATAAGTCACCTTCTCCAAGACCCTTGACAAGCACAAGGGCTGCCTGACTCTTGGGGTAGAGCTGCAGATTCTTCTTGCTGAGCCCTGTACTACAGCTGTGCCTCTGCTGAAATAAACTTTCCACCAGCTGAAAGATTTGGGACTCGAGGACTGCCATCTGGATTCTTTCATCCTATAGGGCATTCTCTTGGTGTGGTGCATTCTCCTTCCTCTAGGAGTAGGGATCCCTGAGAGCCAGGCTACTGTGAATGCTGCTGCTCCTCTAGGTCTAGCTTCCCAGTGGGGTTGCCACACTCCTGGCTGGTGCTGGGGAATGTCTGCAACGTATCCACTGATGTGGACCATCATCAAGTCTCCAAGCAATGGGTACCAGCAGCAACTCTGATGGGTGTGGCAGGGGAGTGATGTACTCTATGAGATTCCTTGGTTAGAGATAGCCTTAGTGTGTTGGCTTTCTCAAATGCTGGTTGTGATAGTGATGAAGTAGTCATGTGGACAGACTTCAGACCTTGTTAGCCAGGGTGGGGTGGGCAATGGTAATAGCCAAGGTCACACACAATTTTTCTCCTTCCTGAGTGCTATGTTATTTTACCTGGAAATGCTGTAATGGACTGTGTCAGTTGGCCTCTAGCCAAGAGGTGGTACTTGCACCTTCCTGCTACAGCTGGAAAAGTACCAGCTGCAGTATTAGTAGTAGGATCTGTACTTGCCTTATGTTACCCTGGGGAGATACTCTTGTTTATCAGGTGATGGGCAGGCCTATAAAGCTCTCAAAAGTTTCTGTCCTTTGTGTTGAGCTACCAGGGTAGGTAGAGGGACAAAGACAGGTTAGGGCTGGGTCAGGCAGGGCTGTGCTCTGGCTCCCAACATGTGGATCAACCAGTGGCCCCTCTGTGAGTTGAGATGTGGTTCTCTGGCCACTGAGATAGTGCTCCAGAGAGGAGCATAGCTGCCTCTGCTGCAGGCTGAAGAGGAAGTGGGAAGTAGCAGGTGCTAGTAAGCCCTACCTGGCTCCCATGTACTTGGTAAGGCAGATCTCACATCTGTAGTATTCTGTTAGCAGCAGTCAGTTAAGTTCCAGGTCATCTATGAGTAGAACTCAAAACTGCCCCAGGCCATAAGCCTTCCTCAGGGAAGTAGCTACCCCAGCTTTCAGGTCCCACCCCTCCCAAACTGCCCGCAAAACTGGGGCTCCCAGCTTTCACACTCATGGCTGCAGCACACATCCCTCTCATACCACCCCTCACTCAGTTCTAGCCAAGGGAGTTTATCCCCCTCTTGAAATCATATTGCAAAATTTAGGTGGGAGATTATTTTAACCTATGACCACTGCGTGTGTTAGTTGGTAGAATTCTGTGAAGTCTCCTGTGAGGTAGAATAAGAAATGGCTTCCCTTAGTCCATGCTGGGGACTAGGAATGCACACAAGCCTCTTCTCACTGTTCTTTCTCTTCTTATATGTCTCACCACTCCCTATATCATTGCCAGCACTGGGTAAGATTAAGTCCTTCCCCTGTGACTTGAATGTCTAGGTTCTCCAATGGAGGTATATATCCTGGAAGCAGTCTCTCCCAACTCACACTCTGGGGACTTACAGGTTTTTTTGCCTGGCTCATGGTGTAGGCTGTAGCCCACAGCTTCTTTCAAAGGACATTTGGATTCTTTCAGCTTTCCTGTTAAGTCCCTGCATTGCTTCTTAAAAAACAAAACAAAACAAAACAAAACTCAGAATGTGAATCTCTACACAGTGTGGACCTCTACACACTGTTTTCTACACACTGTTTTGTCTTTCCAAGTGGGAGAGGCATGCTAACACTGCTTCAAATCTGCAATCTTAGGAAAAAAATAAATAATTTGAATTTGAATCTCAATGAAACTAGTTTTCCCATTCTTCTCTCCTAAATATGCATGATCAGGCTTCAAATTTGTGCTGAAGTCCTAGAGGTCTGGCCTGGGATAAGAATTAACTGAAATGTGTCCCTTGGATAAAATCATATATATATATATATATATATATATATGTATACATATATATTTGTGTGTGTGTGTGTGTGTGTGTGTGTGTGTCATGAAGCTGAGGCAGGAGAGAAAATAAAAAGCAAGAGAGAGAGAGACCAAGAGAGTTAATATCTTGATAGTAGATAAAGGGAGTGACTCCGAAATCAGTAGAGCAAAAAAGAAAATTTTGAATGTAGAGTGAGAGACAGAGATAGAGATAGAGATAGAGAGAGAGAGAGAGAGAGAGAGAGAGAGAGAGAGGAGAGATTCCATAGTTTACTAGACACATAACTATATAACTGCCTGTACTTTCGAGGCACTGGAATGAGGCAGACACCATTGACTAAGGAGTTGACCAGTACCTGTCCAGTACACTGTTGAGCTGTTGGGGAAGATGGGTGATCCCCTGATTGACATACAATTTTCTTCCAAGGAAGTAGATGGATGTGAGAATTTCCTTCCTCACCACCAAGAAGGAACTAGTATTGGAAGACACCTCCAAACTTCCTCTATTTTCTTCAAATTTCTCCCATTCATGAAGGAATAATGATATTTCTGATTGATGAAATTGGAACAGAGGCAAACTGTGTCCTGGCCTTTCAGACCTTGCTGTTTCTGTCTCAGATTTATCTGCACTGAGTTGGAGTAAATTTGTTTTCCCTATTCCTGCTTACTATCAGCATCCCCACCCAGCTTGCACCAGACACAGACTGCATTAGAATAGTTGCACTTCTGTAGTTGTACTGCTTTTGATTAGATGGGTAGCTTGATAGATTCAGTTCAGTGAGGAAGAAATTGCAGTATTATCCAATGCAGCTTTATTTAAAAAACTCGAAGTTTGGGTTATGAGGCGAATATCACATTGTAATTCCTATTTGCTGATTTCTGTTTGTCCATACTTTAAATCACATGATTCCATAGGTTGAGTGTGGAGTATTAACAATCTAATTTCTTTACCACTGCCACTACCCACCAACCTAACCTACTAGAAATGAGTCGTAGATGGGGGTGCAGAGTGGGAATGGAAGTTTTTCTGATGCTGTTTAAAGTATGTACAGGTCATTCTTTTCCATGTGAGAAAAAAAAAAAGGATCACAAAGGATTAGGATAAATGTCTTCTCAAAAAGAACCAATTTGAAATTACATTCCTGAATTTCACATATAGTTAAAACCTTAAATTCTATCCAATCCCATATTTCTAAAATATTGATGGTAAAATACAAATTATCTACTAAATGCACTAAATCTAATGTGATTTGAGTAGACTGGAGACAGGCTAGGAATAAATTTTGAAATGTTCAAAAGATGCTTATTCATCTTTCTATGTACTAATCAATAGAGACATTTTCTATGCTCCTGTTTTCTAAAATTAAAGTCATTTTCATAGAGAGATGCCAGAGAGCAAATTGATCAAAGACTAACAATAAAAAGAATTGATAAATATAATTGTACCTTGCTGGGGTGAGTGGTTTGGTGTCATGAGACTTGCATTAGATCCAACTTAATTAGCAGCTTGACTTTCTCTTAGAACAGTGTAAATAGTACAGGAAATTTGTAAATTAGGCCAACTTTAGAGATTTAGAATGTTCTAAGAAAAAAAGATAAATTGATGAGAAAAGGAAAAGGGAAAATTACCACAGAACAAAGATATTAAATTTAAATATTCAGTGTATGCCATAGAATGTAAGACCAATTATTTTAACAGATTGAGAGGCATACTCTAAAACAGAATTGTCAAAGATTACTCTTTATGGCAAATGTGGCCTTATGAACATTTTACAAAATTCTACATGACTAAAGCTTTCTCCATCTAATGATTTTTTAAAACAGATTAATTTTATGGAATGTAATAACTTACATTCTATAAAATTTTCTCAGTATACAAATTGGTTTTTAGCATATTCACAAAACTGTAAAACCATTGCTACAATTTCCTTTTACCCTATCTCCATCACGCCTAAAAGAAACCCTGTAAACCACTAATCCATTTTCTGTTTCTGTGGATTTGCCTATGCTGAACATTTCACATAAATGAAGTCCTGTGATATTTAGTGTTTTATGGTTGATTTATTTCACTTAGCATAATGTTCTCAAGATTCATCCATATTGTGGTATGTTACCCATGTTTTATTCCATTTTTTCATAAGTTATGTTTCATTTTATGAATATAACAAATATTATCCATTACCAGCCAGTGAACAATTGGATAATTTCTATGCTTTTGGTATTATAAGTAGGCTGCTATAAATATTTGTGTACAAGTTTTCAGGTGGACACATGCTGTGATTTCTCTTCGATGTATGCTTAGGAGTGGAATTGCTGCATCATGTGGCAACTCTATGACAACATTTGAAGAACTGCCAAACTGTTTTCTAAAATAGCAGCACGATATTACATTTTCAATAGCAATGCACGAGACGTCCAATTTCTCCACATCCTCATCCACACTTTTTATTACCTTTTTTATTGTAAGCATCCTAGTGGTTATGAAAAACTTCTCTTATTGTGGTTTTGATTTGCGTTTCTCTGATGACTAGTGATGTACAGCATGTTTTCCTGTCTTTGCCACTTGTATATATTTTTGGGGAAATTTTTATTTATGTCCTATTTGCTCACTTTTTTATTATGGAGTTGTAATGGGTCTTTATATCCTTGACACAAACCTATTATCGGGTGATTTGAAAATGCTTTCTTCCATTCTGTGGACTGTCTGTTCCCTTGTTTGATGGCCTTGTTTGCAGCTCAAAAGTTTTACATTTTAAAGTACAACATAACGAATTTTTTCACTGTTGTTGTTCCTTGCCCTTTTGTTACTGCTTATAGGAAAACATTGCCTAACATCAGGTCACAAAGATACACCTACATTTTCTTTACAGAGTTTTATAGTTTAAGTCACACATTTAGGTCTTAGATCAATTTTGAGTTTCTTTTTTGCTTGGCATGGGTCGGGGTCCAACTCTTTACCAGGTGTTTATCCTGTTGTTCTAGCCCTATTTGTTGAACATTTTTTTCTCATTGAATTGTCATGGTGCCCTTGTCAGAAATAATTGATCATAAATGTAAAGTATTATTTCTGGATTTGCAATTCTATTTCATTTCTTCCTCTTTTTCCCTTTATGAATATATAATTACATATATATGTATATGATGGAATAGACCACTGAGATAACAGTGATAACAAGGATAATGAGTAAGAATGGGATTTAACAAATGAATATGTCTGTCCTTATGCCAGTACCACACTGTATTGATTACTGTAGCTTTTTCTAAGTTTTGAAATCAGAAAATGAGAATGTCCAATTGTATTCTCCATTTTCTAGATTTATTTAACTATTCTGGATCCCCTACATTTATACATATTGGGGAGTTAGATTGGCATTATTTGCAAAATAAAAATTCAGCTTTGATTTTTATGGGATTGTATTGAATTTGCAGGTAAATATGCTGAGGAATGCCATCTTAACAATTTATAATCTTCCAGTTTGTCAACACAGTATGTTTTCCATTCATTTAAATGTTCTTTAGGGTCTCTCAATAAATTTTTAAAGTTTAAATGTACAAGTTTTGAAACTTTTTGTTCAGCATACCCCTAAATATTTTATCCTTTTTTATACTTCTAAAAACAGAACTTTTTGCTTCATTTTTAGACTGTTCATTGATACTTGCATGTTGACCTTGATCTTGTATCCTACACAATTTCTAAATTTGTTTTTTGTCAAAAGTCTTTCTGTGGGTTTCTTAGAATTTTCTAAACACAAAATCATGTCATCGCCAATTGTTTTTACATTTTAATTTTCAATTTAGATGCTTTTTGTTTTTCTTGCCTAATTGTCCTTTGTACTGAGTTGAACAGTTCACTACTACCCAAAAGAAAAAAATATGTCCACCCCACAACCTCATAATGTGATCTTATTTGGAAATAAGGTCTTTGCAAATGTAATTAGTTAAGTAAGAAGAAGTCATCTTTCATTAAGGAGCATGCTAGATCTAATGATGAGTATTCTTATTAAAGGCTGTGTGAAGAAACACAAACACTCACAGAGGGAATATAACCATGTGAAAATGAGGACAGGTATTAGAATCATGCAGGTACCTGCCAAGGAAGCCACGGATTGCTGGAAATCACCAGAAGATGGGAGAGAAAAGGAAGGAAACTCCCTTAGAGTTTTCAGAGAAAGTATGGCCTTACCAACACCTTGATTTTTGACTTCTTATTTCTGGGAGTGTAGAAGAATACGTCACTGTTATTTTGGGTGCTCAGTTTGTGGTACTCTGTTATAACAGTTTGAGAAATTAATATAGATTTTGATACTGAGAAGAAGGTGCTGCTGTATCAACTACCTAAAAATATGGAAATGGCTTTAGAATTGGGCAGAGGCTGAAGTACTTGATAGAAAAAGCCCAAATTCCTTATATAAATGCCTGGTAGACATTGTTAAAGAGGATTGAAACTGTTTAAAGATGTTAAATATGATTCTGGTGAGAACCAAGATAGGAGCGAGAAGTACATTAGAAGAATTTTCCAGCACTTTAGAGGATACATGTACCAAGAACAGAATGTTGGTAGAAATATGAACATGAAAGGTACTTGTGGTGATGTCACACCAAGAAAATGAGAAATGGGAAACATGATGTTGGAGATTGGGAACTGGAGAAAAGGAAGTGATGTTATAAGGCAGCAGAAATGTTGGTTTAATTGTGTTATACCGTAGAATGGAAAGACAGACTTGTAAGTTAGGAATCTGGATATTTATCTGAGGAGATTTCCAAACCAGTTAGGGAGGGTGTTGCCTGGTTTCTCTTTGCTACTTAAAGTAAAATGTGAGAAAAAGAGATAAATTTAGGTAGAGTATGTCACAGGGAGAGGAAAGGCTTGATGATTTGGAAAATCTTCAATCTATCCATATTGTAAAAGATATGTACGCTCTGGAGATAACACTAAGGGTATTGCTATGTAATATTTTCCTGAAGACATTAGGCGTATGATTATAGATTCAATAACCAATACCAGTAAAAGTCAGGAATAGAGATGGAGCTCCATAGAAAGGGTCTTTGGAGAGCCCTCAGGTGTAATGGTGCAGATCACTTTTATAGTCCCAGAAGGCTGGAAAGGATTTTGAGAATAACAGCAGAAACAAACTCACCATGAACATAACAGGTTGGAAATGGGGAAATATGAAGGAGGATTATCAGATTTCTGAGATCTGCAAACATAGAATGGGCTATTCAGAAGGCAGTGTTGCCACTGCCTTGCAGATCTTAGAGGGCAAAACTGCCACCTCAGTTACGGAAGCGGGACTGTTGCCTTGGCCCCCAGGACAGAGCATCAGGCCACAGAGGATTCTTCTTAGGTCTTGAAACCTAATGAAATTTTCCCTGCGGGGTTTTGGACTTAATTTAATACTAGTGACTCCTTCTTAAATATTTAAACATAAGATCTAACACCATAAAAATCCTAGGAGAAAACCTAGGCAAACCATTCAGGACATAGGCACAGGCAAGGACTTCATGACTACAACACCAAAAGCATTGGCAACAAAAGCTAAAATAGACAAATGGGATCTAATTAAACTCCAGAGCTTCTGCACAGCAAAAGAAACAATCATTAGAGTGAACTGGCAACCAACAGAATGGGAAAACATTTTTGCAATCTACCCATCTGACAAAGGGCTAATATCCAGAATCTACAAAGAACTAAAACAGATTTATAAGAAAAAAATAAACAAACCCATTCAAAAATGGGCAAAGGACATGAACAGACACTTTTCAAAAGAAGACATTTATGAGGCCAACAAACATATGAAAAGATGCTCATCATCACTGGTCATTAGAAAAATGCAAATCAAAACCACATTGAGATACTATCTCATGCCTGCTAGAATGGCAATCACTAAAAAGTCTGGAGACAACAGATGCTGGAGAGGATGTAGAGAAATAGGAACACTTTTACACTGTTGGTGGGAGTGTAAATTAATTCAACCCTTTTGGAAGACAGTGTGGCAATTCCTTAAGGACCTAGAAATAGAAATTCCATTTGACCCAGCAATCCCATTACTGGGTATATATCCAGAGGATTATAAATCGTTCTATTATAAAGATACATGCACACATATGTTCACTGAGGCACTGTTTGCAACAGCAAAGACCTGGAACCAACCCAAATGCCCATCGATGATAGACTGGACAAGGAAAATGTGGCACATATACACCATGGAATACTATGCAGCCATAAAAAACGATGTGTTCGTGTCCTTTGTAGGGACATGGATGAACCTGGAAACCATCATTTTCAGCAAACTCACACCAGAACAGAAAATCAAACACTGCATGTTCTCTCTCATGGGTGAGTGTTGAAAATGAGAATACATGGTCACAGAGAGGGGAGCATCACACACTGGGGTCTGTTGAGGGGGACTAGTGGAGGGACAGCAGAGGGTAGGGAGTTGGGGAGGATAACATGGGGAATAATGCCAGATATAGGTGATGGGGGGATGGAGGCAGCAAACCACATTGCCATGTATGTGCCGTATATATATTTTATATATATAAAATACTAGTGACTCCTTTATTCCTTTTATTTTCTTGCTTTAATTATGTAAATGACATCCATGTCTCTCCTATCATTGTATTTTTGAAAAAGAGAACTTGTTTGTCAGCTTTACAGGTCCCCAGGTAGAGAGAAATTTTATCCTAGGATAGATCATACCCAGGATTTCATCCATACATGTTTTGGATGATTTAGATGAGATTTTGAAAGTCTGAGCTGATAATTAAGTGAGATTTTGGACTTAGAGTTAATGTTTTAATGGATTAAAGTGAGTATATTGGGATAGGATTGATGTATTTTACAGGTAGGATGGGGATGATCAGGGGGGCTGCAGAGGGTGTACTGTTTGGATTAAATACCATCTCCCCAAAACTCATAATCACTCAAATCCTCAGAAAATGACATGATTGGGAAATAGTCTTTTCAGATTTAATTAGTTAAGGAAGAGAGATCATACTATATTAGGATGGGCCCTAGATTCAATGACTGTTGGCCTTATAAGTAGCCCATGTGAAGAAAACAAACACATACAGAGAAGTTTGCCAGTATGGAAAGAGACAGAAATTGAAGTGATGCATCTACATGCCAGTGAAGCCCTGGATTGTCAGCAAACACCAGAAGCTAGGAAGAGACAAGAAAGGATCCTCCCCTACAACCTTCAGAGAAGACATGGTTCTGCCACCATCTCAACCTGATGCCTCCAGAGCTGTGAGAAAATTAATTTCCAGTACTTTAAATCACTCCGTTTATGGTGGTTACAGCAACTTTGGAAACATATGTTCCATAGAAAAAAAAGAAAAGAAAAACAATGGACTTTGCAGCTGGGTTGACCTGAGCTGGACTCTAGCAATCTGTCACAAATTAGTTCTCTGTTACTGAGAAAATCATTTAAAAATTTTGGTGTCTTTTTGTTTGTTTGTTTTTGAGACGGAGTCTCACTCTGTCACCAGACTGTAGTGCAGTGGCGTGATCTCAGCTCACTGCAACCTCTGCCTCCCGAATTCAAGGGATTCTCCTGCCTCAGCTTCTCGTATAGCTGGGATCACAGGTGCGCGCCACCACACCAGCTAATTTTGTATTTTTAGTAGAGACATGGTTTCACCATGTTAGCCAAGATGGTCTCAATCTCTTGACCTCATGATCCGCCTGCCTCGGCCTTCCAAAGTGCTGGGATCACAGGCGTGAGTCACCACGCCTGGCCTTTTTAAATCTGTGAAATAGGGAAAGAAAAACCACACACCATGCAGTTTGAAATGGGTAATTTTTGTAATCAATATTTGGAAGTTAAAATCTTATTAAACATTTTTTGTTACAATTCTTGTTATTAAGTGAAACTATGTTCTACAAGAGCTTATACCTGAAGAAAAATCCTCAAAGAAGTCAGATATGCTGTTGAGAAAAATATCATAGACAGTTCCATCAGTTTACTTCCTTAAAATGTTTCAGCTGAATTTGGATTCTTCTCCTTGATTATGAATAGTTCCCTAGTTTTGATAAAGAAGAATATTTTGGACTGTCTCTGTAGAGACAAGTACTACGCTTATTAAATATCCATCCCATTACATATCCCATTGTCTGGTTAGCCCACCACACTCTTCCCACCATTCGGGGATGATAAAAATGACACCTCTCTACTCATGAACAGAGTCTATTCTACAACATCAGTTGAAACTGCAGAATGTCTCTGACCATCTCAGAATGCTACATACCCTTCATTATAAAAGGATAGGCTCTGCTGCCAATGGCTGCTTATATTCTCCTGTCAAAACTGTAGTCTTTAGAATGAACAGTTAGGTGACATGAGATAGAGAAGGCTTTTAGAAAGGCTTTAACGGATGAGTTCTTTGCCTGTTTGTAGCCTAGATAAGATCAATAAAAACTTGTCACACACATGCGTGCACAGACACATAGACACATAGATACACACACACAATTGTGTATCTGTGTATATCATTTTATTTATACTTTTGCAAAATGGTTCTGGTCAGAGGTCAGTGTTGGTGGGAAAACGCTTGCCCCTGGTATTTGCTTTCTAGTAGCAGTTACTGGAAAGCTCACTATAGTGGGATCATGAAAACCTGGTTCAGAATGCTGTAATGCTGTAATTCCCTCCCACTACTGCTCATGAGACACACACACACACACACACACACACACACAAACACACGTGCTCTCTTTCTTTCTCAAGCATTTTACATAAAATTCCTACACTTACGAAGAACAGTTTAAAAAAAAAATGATTCTGAAGTCAGACAAAATTGAATGTTCATTTTCTAGTTGTATGATGTCTCAAACTCCTATTTTCTTGTCTGTAACATAGAAATAAATAGTATAAATCTTATAGACTTTTGCTGATTCTTGGTTACAAATCTATCTTCTCCCTTAGACTAAACTCTTTGTGAAATTCTATATCTTATTTCTATTTCTTCAGCATCTATCATAGTACTGCATACATACTAAACCCTAAAACTTGGTGAATGAAGGATGGATGATGTTTAAATCACATTTGCTTCTCATAAAATGTAATTTTATGATCAAGTTATTTGTAATTTTAAAAATCAAGTTATTTGACTTAGACATTGTTTCCATAACATAAAACCTATAACAAATAATAAACAGAATAATATCTTAAGTCCCTCGCATTGTTAATATTCATGGTGTCACTGGTTTTTCATGGTAGGGGAAACAAAGATGGTGTTTCCATATGATGCTTCCTTAAATTAAATGAATTAAATTTAGATTCATCTTTACAGCCATCAGAACTTTTTCCAGTACTTGCTTATTTGTGTCTGAAGTCACTGTATGCAGCTGAGTAAAATTGAATCCAGCAGAATACGCACTACTTATCAAAACTTTAGATCTTGATATGAAATGTCATGCTAGAGTATAACAAAGTCAGGTATGAGGAATACATAATCGCTCATCATTTTTTCATGATCTACATAGGTGTTATCTCCTGATGTTTTATTTTGTTTTTGTTTTTGTTTTTTTACTATATTTGCAAGATAATCACTTTTTTTCTTTTGCATTTTGGGGAAAAATCAGACTAAGGCAAAGTGATACTGGCTTTAAGCAAAACACATGCATTGTATTTATCAAAGTTTTCAGCAATACCCTCGTGCTTTCTACTGATGATTCATTTTAAAGCTATTCCCGGTTCTATTCATTTCTGCTTTTCATCCAGAATATCTTAAGGAGACCACATTGGACTCCCTGATTCCTTCCATCTTGGGTTGGAGGAATTAGGAAATAGTAGTTCTCATATTTTTATTTCTTTTTCCACTTTGGAAATTAATCAATTTCAGGTTTGTTTAAGGGAAAGCAAAAAAAGAAGAGATGTATAATTTTTCCCCCCATAGGCTAACAAAGATGCAGGCTTTCTCTCAATTGAGGATTCAGAGAGAAGGCTCTGTGGTGTCATGAGGTGTCATACATGCAGGAAACACAAGTGGCAGCTGGTTGCTGTTGAGGTAGCTAAATGTGAAAACTCACTAATTAGGGAAATGCAAATTGCAAAGACATACTTGGCTACACCCTGGAGCTATGCTGAAGCAATCAGCAAAGGAGGATCCTGAAGTGCCCACCTTTTGGAGGAATCTGGGAGCCAACATGTGGTTAATTTACACTTACTAATACACACTGAAGTAGCAGCTACTGCTTTAGATACAGAGAGGTTTAAATTGTGAGAGCAAAGACAGAACTCTGTTAGACCATTATCGTGGGTGATTTATTTGTGAAACCGTTTGATGTCACAGAATATCCTATGCTACTCTTCTCTGTCCTGCCTTTGATTAACTCTCTAGTAGTTCAAGAATTACAGTGTACTGGGTGAGATGGGGAAGAAAATAGGCTAAATATAAGTGAAGTCATTTAACTTCTGACCAGTTGACTATGAGGAAAATGCAGGAGAAGGGATATAACTATAACTAGAGACATAAACAAATTTAAACTTTCATTTTATAAAATAAACTATAGATTTTTTTCCCTAACTGAATTAACTGATTTTTAACAAAATTAATTGGCTCACAGTTTTAACATGCTGCCTAAGTGTTATCTTTTGCTGAAGACCTACCTTAGATTAATTTTCAGACTGCAGGTCAGTGGCTCTTAATTTCAAATTTGTGTATTCTATGGAGATTTTTAAGTTGACAGAGGAAAATCTATAGACACTCTAGGACTCTAGGAAGTAGTGTTAAAATGTGTGTGTACATTTTTGTAAAGAAATGTTTTGGCTTCCAATATGTATTTTTATAAGGTCCTTGTCCTAGCCTCCAAATTTAAGAAGAATACTATTGCATTATCAATAATATAGTTTAGGCGGTCCATAATAAATGGGTATCTCCATTTCTCTCCAACTGTATTTACGTTTATTTCTGATACAGGGTTTGCTGGAGGTCACATTGTTTTCACTCTGTCAGAAACATAGATGTCAGGCTTCTTGGATTTTACGTAGCCCTTAATGCTTTAACCCGTGTTTCCCTATAGTATGGAAATCTCAGGTCTCTGCTATCAGTGTTGAATCCTGCAGGTTCATTCTCTCTGTCCTAGGACGCAGGATTTGTGGGATGGTCTTAGCTGTCTAAGCAGAGACACATGAGAGAATTTAATGAAGGCCTGCCATTTCCCTGGAGTAAGAACATATTGCTCCCTCCCAGAGGTATTTATCTTCTTTTTGTTTCTTTTTCTCTATATGTGAACTACACCGAATCCCAGAGTGGTAAGTGAATTTTTAATTAACCTAAGTAGACACAATCCTGAACCTAGAACCTTAAAGGCAGCTTCTTTCTAGTGGCTCCACTACTTTCTGAGTCTGTGACTGTGACCCATTATTTATCCTGCTGTACCGATATTACTTGATCTGAAAAATGAGGGTAATAACCATGTCTTATTTTTTATGGTTGTTGAGAGGATTAAATAAGACATATCTGAAAACTATTTGTGAAAATTTTCTAAAACTATCTGTGATTTTATTTATTTTAAAATAGACTGTTGCCTGTTACCAAATAAATAAACAAAATAAACATGTTTAGAGAACGATTATTTTGGGTTCTTGATTTTTATAAATGAAATGACTCTTGAACCTGTTCAGAAACTTGGTTTTCCATGTACCTCTGCTTAAATAAAAATGGCTACCAAGTAATGGGAGAGTGAGTATAGGAATTCAATATTAGTGTATGGGGGGCTAGGAAAGAAAGTTTTCTGATTTTACTTAAAAATTTTGTATATGTTATGATGTTTATATTACAGATGAAGAAGTGTTACTTCCTAAATAGATACATTTTGATTATGCTTCTTGTGGATTTCAGGAGAGGTTAATTCTATAGCCTTGGCCTCTGGAAAATGACTTTTTAAAAGCTATCTATTTGAAGAGTTGAGAGAGCATCACAAGAACAGTTCTGTCAATCTACCTCACAAAATACCCTACTATAATTTAGAATAGCCTCTGAGAGTGGCCGTTGTCGAGGAAGGAGGAATTTTTCCACAACTGTGAGTGGGGAGCATATGGAATTGTGAGCTTCCAAATCGCTAGTTGGAAAAATGGGATTGGTGTTTGGTGCCTACTACAAGGATGTAAGAAAACAAAGCAAGTTCCTTTGTAAATAAAATATTTGCATATTTGTCACATAACCAGAAAATATTGAAAGAACCTTACTGGCTTTATTAAGAAGAAAGCAATAATTTAATGGCCTATCTTCTTCAGAGTGTTACCTCAATGTTTACCTTTATAAAATACAGACACCTAAACCTAATTAATTCAGAGGCTACTAATACATGATTTGCAATTTTGGGCCCAATCTGTTCTGAAGGTTACATTAAATATGAGGAAAATATATACTTCATCATTTTATATGGCACAATAATGAACCAAAACTTACATAGGATTTTATGCATTTCAAGAATGAGATTATATAAACTGCTTTTTTACAGATAAGGATTAGTAACACCAGGTAAATGTCTTATAAATTAAAATAGTCCAGAGTGGACTTTATCAATAGTTTATTTTCCATATGTGGAATAATAAGAAAATTCAATTTCTTAAAAATTCTGCTTCATTATTTTAACTGGTTAGACTGCATTCTCTCCCCAAATTGTATTAATTGGCAAACTTTGAATAAAGGCATTTTATAAAAGAGACAGACATAAGTAGATAATAATTTACTAAGTTTTATTAAAAGCTCATATCAAGGTAATGCTAAACAAAATTAAGCCTTAAATAATAACACAACACTTACCTCTTGAACCACTGTGTGTGTAAAGTAGAGCAACTCTAACATGTAGCTGCATATACTGCTTCTCTATTTATAAGCAAACTTTCATACTTCTTTTTTTTTTTTTTTTTTTTTTGAGACAGAGTCTTGATCTGTCTCCATGCTGGAATGCACTGGCGCGATCTAGGTTCACTGCAACCTCCGACTCCGTGGTTCAAGCTATTCTCCTGCCTCAGCCTCTCGAGTAGATAGGATTACAGGCACGCGTCACTATGCCCAGCTAATTTTTGAATTTTTTGTAGAGATGAGGTTTCTCCATGTTGGCCAGGATGGTCTTGATCTCCTGACTTCATGATCCACCCACTTCGGCCTCCCAAAGTGCTGGGATTACAGGAGTGAGCCACTGCGCCCAGCCCGTACGTGTTTTCTCATAATCTTACCAATAGCCTGATTAGAAAAGTAGAGAAGGGGAAGAAATGAAGACCCAAAGGTTAAATGAATTGCCCAAGTCATATAGTCTTAAGTTTGATAAGGATGATGTTCTAAACAAATTGTACCAATAGTGAATTACTTTAGCAGTGTCAAGGCATCAGTTCTTGGAGTCAGACATCTGTATTTAAATCTGTTCTGCTTCTTTGTAGTGGCATAATCTTAGAGGAATGGTTTCTTCTCTCTGTGCCTCTGGTTTCTTGTCTGTAAAACATGTTATTAGTAAGTAGCTGATAAAGTTTGGGTATATTCATAAAATAACATAATAACGTTCCAAGCAGTGTGGTGTAGTGGGAATACTTTGGTATTGGGTATGCATGGGTAAACTTTGGATTTGACTGATATACTTTGGATCTGACTTTCAGTCTGTGCTTTGCTGATTCTTGTTTGTAACCTTAGGCACATTTCTTCAGCTCTCTGTAACCCATCTGTAAGGTGCATACTTATATGGGCAAAATAACTTACACAAAGTGATATGCGATATTTGGCATATGATAGGTAGTGCATCAATATATGTCTCTTTTATGCCAAAAAGGTTATCCACACTTTCTCACCTGCAGTTTGTGATGGTGATATTCCATTATAAGTTGGTGCAGAGAAGTGACATGATACTCATGGATTTTAATATAATATTTACAGAAATAAATTTATTAAAAATACAAAGCAATGAATTCAAACTAATTAGCAAGAAAAAAAACAATCCATTCAAAAAGTGGGCTAAGTACATGAACAGACTATTCTCAAAAGAAGATACACAAAAGGCCAAGAAACATATGAAAAAATGGTCAGCATCACTAATGATCAGGGAACTACAAATCAAAACCACAGTGTGATACCACCTTACTCCTGCAAGAATGGCCATAATCAAAAAATTATAAAAAAATAGATGTTGGCATGGACGTGGTGAACAGGGAACACTTCTACACTGCTGGTGGGAATGTAAACTAGTGTGGAGATTACTTAAGGAACTAAAAGTAGAACTACCATTTGATCCAGCAATCCTTCTACTGGGTATCTATCCATAGAAAAAGAAGCCATATGCAAAAGATGCTTGCACATGCATGTTTATGGCAGCAAAATTTGCAATTGCAAAAATGTGAAACCAACCCAAATGCCCATCAATTGACGAGTCGATAAAAAAACTGTGGGGGGGGTGAGTGTGTGTGTGTGTGTGTGTGTGTGTGTGTGTGTATGACAAAATACTACTCAGTCATAAAAAGGAATGAATTAATGGCATTCGTAAGCCTGGATAAGATTGGATACTATTATTCTAAGTGAATAACTCAGGAATGGAAATTCAAACATTGTATGTTCTCACTCATAAGTGGGAGCTAAGCTATGAGGATGAAAAGGAATAAGAATGAAAAAATGGGCTTTGGGGACTTGAGGGGAAAGGGTGGGAAGTGGGTGAGAGATAATGGGTGCGGTGTATACTGCCTGGGTGATGGGTACACCACAGTGTCACAAATAACCACTAAAAAGCTTATGTAATCCAACGCCACCTGTTTTCCAATAAAATATGGGGGAAAAGGACTTTAAAAAAAATACAAACTAATAATTTAGATGACTGTGTTACATGGAATCTGGGAACTAATTCCTTATATTTTATCCAGAATTCAGTATTCTTGGATCTCATCTATAATTTTCATCTGCCTTGAACTTAGAACTTGAGTTTAGCTCATATGGGGTTTGCACCAGAGACGTGTACTGTGATTTCAGCCAGAATCAGAACTCATAGTCTCCAGCATTTCAATTTCCTCTCCCCAGGTTGGCTGTAAGTTTTACAGAGTCAGGGGATTATAGAAAGCCAATGGCATTTTAGCCACAATAAATCTAATACTGGCTGTAACATCACTGTTACCACATTCCTGAGAACATTACTTCCTTGTGGAGATATCTGTAAGTAATCTGTCGTAACGAGCTAAACATGTGGGAGCCCTTGCCTACTTCATCATTACATCATGCCAGTTCTGTCTCTGAAATACATTAAGGCAGATCACTTCTCTCCATTTAATGATTACCTCAACATCTCAATTTTACATTCCTTTAATACTTCTTTTTTAGTTGAGCTTCCAGTTTTGTTCTGAGATATTCTATATTCAGCAATAAGTATAGTCTACTCTAGGCATAGTGTAGAATATCACCTCAAAGTTATGCTTAGAAACTTACGGCAAGTCTAAATGAACTCTCAAGGATTTAGCAATTTCATAAGAAATCTTGTTCTCATTCTTACTATCCGACTAGTAGTTTCATTGTTCATGTAATCATTCTGGTACATTCCAAACAATTAATCTGTCATCCTGTGGTTTGTCTGAGTCACTTTCGGCATGACAGAAGAGTGAAATTCCTTTTTTTTTTAACCATTTTTCTCTTAGGCCTGTGTATGTCAATCACATTCAGTGAGCACCTACCAGATGCCTGTCTTTAAGCTAAATTCTGGAGATTCAAAAATGGCCGAAGTATTATCTGCTCTTCAAGTGCCCTCAGGCTAACGGGGAGATAGAGACAAACTAACAAAGTGGACACACCGTGAAGAGCAATGTGATGGTGGCGTAGGCAGGTTAGTAAAGCAGGAGTTGGTGGTTGGGAAATGCAGGCGGATCTGCCAACACAGACGAGCTGGAATCAATCTCTCTCTCTTTAATGGACAAGGATATGGATTCCATAGCCAGAACAAATAACCCTCTTTCTTTAATGGATAAGGATATGGATTCTGTAACCAGACTAAATAATAACATGTTCTAAGCCCTATATATCTGTTTATTATAATAACTATTAATCTTAGTCTGTGCTGCTATAAGAAAATAGCTCAGACTAAGAAACTTATAAAGAACAGAAATGTATTTCTCACAGTTCTGGAAGCTGAGATGTCTAAGATCAAGTTGCCAGCAAATTTGATGTCTGTTGAAAGCTCTCTGCTCCCAAGATGGGATTTTCTTGCTGCATTTTCACATGACACAAGGGTGCAAAAAGAGACAAATGCTGTGTCCTGACATGCAGGGGAGATGGAAGGGCCATGCAGTTCTCTGAAGCCTCTGTTATAAGGGCTTTAATCTCACTCATGAGGGTGGACCCCTCGTGATTTAATCACATGCTAGAATGCCCCACCTCTTAATACCACCATAATGGGGGTTAAATTTTGGAGGGACACAAACATTCAGATCGTAGCTTTCTGCCCCATTAAAAAAAATGGTTAAAACAGTCTCTGGCATTCAGGTGCCCTCAGTCTAATAGGAAGACACATAAGCAAGCACTGAACTGGACACAATCGAATGAGTGACATGATGGAGGTACATGAAGGCAGAGTGGGAGCTGGTAGTGGGGAAAAGCAGGCAGCTCTGTGGTACCAGGAAAGCCAGTGTCAATCCCTCTTTCTCTAATGGATAAGAGTATAAATTCCGGAGCCAGACTAACAAATAGCATATTAAAACTAAGTAAGTTTAAATAGCGTATTTACACTATATGTGTTTATTATTACTACAATCACTGTATTCTATTAATCCACATTTCTATTTTTGAAATACAGTTCATACTGTTGTGAACAGTTTTAGACAAATAGGTGACTTTTAAATGTTCTAAATTATGATCTAATATGACAAATACAATTTGTATTAAGTCTAGCCTGTGCGTTCATATATATATTTGTGTAGGTATGTACATACATGAATATAATACATATATGTGTGAAACACTCTGATACTTTCTATCATATTTCATTCTAGTTCATTCCACTATGTTAATTTTAGCCAGAAGAATCCCTGTCACAACCTGCTGCATTTAATTTAATAATCTAATAATGGGTTGAGACTTGCCGTTTGAACATGCTAATGAGAGTAATATGACCAAGTAAATAAGAAATTACATAGTATTATAAGTGCCACTATAAGACTATGTAAAGATGCTGAGAAACAGGAGAGGAGGGGGTCCTGACAAGCACACTGAGGGCAAGAACTGGGTCCTGTTCATTTAGTTGGTTTTTCCTGCATGCTTTTAAATTAATGAAGCTGGATGAAGTCAGCATCATTACTTGTAAATAATACTCTAGCATGGCCATTGCTTTTTTTTTTTTTTTAGCTCCAACGAAGGAGACAAGACTAGGGCATATTTACCACCACATGTGCCTGCTCTTGGCAGACATTGTAATGACACCCCTTCTTCTCGAACCTCAGATTCTTTTCCAGTGTAACGTTGCAGGCATCTGCTACCAATCCACTGGACTAGCATGGGTGATGAAATCTGATTTTAGGGTATTTCGTTACAAATATATTTATACAAAAGTATGCCACTGGCAGGTTGAACATAGCCAGGTTCACTCTAAGTCTCTCTTTGAATTGTTCCTTTCTCCAAAGGCAAAAACAATGTCTCCTAATTAATTTCCACTCCAAAGAGTGCTTAATACCATGTCTGGCACACAGTGGGTTCACATATTGAGATGATATAAATTTGTTGTAAATTCAACTCCGCTTTCACATCAAATTGAGACTGTTAAATTGTGAACATATTTTTGGTTTCCTGCTTCATAAAATATGAGCACTCTAATCCCAGATGGCACATCCTCCAGAAACATATGGACAAGACAATTTATAAGGAGTGCTCTTTCAGGAGTCGGCTCCACTTAACGGAGGAGGCTGTATGATTTTGCTAGGACCTTTCAAGCTACTTATTGAGAAGGAAGGTGAACTGGTCTTAGTCATGTAGCCAAGGGATTAAAAAAGTTTGCCATAAATCTCATTTCTTGAAACATATGGCTTTTCATAATTAGGGTTGGAGTCAGCTGGGGTAGGGATGGAGTCAGGTGGGGTAGGCATGGAGTAAGGTGGGGTGGGGATTTTCTTTCCCTATAAGTATAAGGCACAAATTTTGCAGTGATTATATAATATAGTCATTTTTTCAGTGAATATATAATATGGGCCTGTGTTTTTGTTATTGTTTTTTATAACCAAAGTACGCCATACTGGTCATTCCAGTTCATTCCACACCTGCAAAGAAGGGAAATGTCCTACTATTTACTGCTCCCCTACTATCCAAGCATTGTTGCATACATTTTATCATGTGTTCTAATACTGTGTTCTAGTGTGTCTCATGTTATGTTGAAGTATGATCAGATAGTCAGAAATATGACCAGAAATATTATAACTAAAGAGGACGGCCTGGTAGAGTTTAAGAAGCCCTAATTAGAAGAATCTTTTTTCTGTGTAATGCGTTCTTTTACCTCAGAAACAGTGATGATTACATTTATGTGTCTACCTGATTGGACTAAGAGATGACCAGATTGCTACTAAAACAATATCTCTGGGTGTGTCTTCGAGGGTGTTTCCAGAAGACATTAACATTTGAATCAGTGGACTGAGTAAAGGTCTTACTCACCAGTTTGGGGAGGCATCATCTAATCTGTTGAGGACTTGAAGAAAAGGCAAAGGAAGGGCAAATTTACTCTCTTTCCCTCTCTCTTCTTGAGCTGAGACAACCATCTCGTATTCTACTCTTCCTGGACACAGATGCTCTAGGACTTTGGTCTTGGATTCAGACTTATAACACAAGCCACCCCTACCCACCACCACCCCAGATTGCAGAAAATTATGGGACTTCTCAGTCACCATAATTTTGTAGCCAGTCTCTAATAATTAATCTCTTTTTACATATCTGTATATTTTCCATTGGTTCTGTTTCTCTGAAGAACCCTGACTAATACAGAAATAGTTGCTTGAGCCAAAAGGTCATTTCAATCCTTTGAGCTTCAGTTGCTTCATCTGTGAAATGGAAAATAATACCAAATTCACTGGATTACCATAGGAGCTTGAGATTCAGCGTTTAAAATGCTTAGCAGAGCACATGGCTCATTATCAATGGTTCAACAAGTGTGGATGAGTAAATAGTAGCTGGATGTTTAGTAAGGATGATAGTTAGAATAGTTATTTTTAAAACCCAAAGAACAAAACAAAAACAATTGTTGCTTATGATACAATTCTGCACAAAATGCTTTGGAAGCCCAGAATAGGGAATTCTGAATTTGGGGAAAGATTAGGCAGTTTTCATGGAGGAATAGTGGAAATTAAACTTTGGTTTTCAAAGGTGATAGTTGTTTCCTGGCAGAAAAAAAGGTAGTTATGTTTCTGCAGACAGGGTGAACAACAGAAGTAAAGAGATAGTATAAGAAAACATGATAAATTCTGGTGAAAATAGACATTTTTATATATTAGGTTATATTCATGGTATGTAGCAGTTGCAGAAAATACAATAAACATTGATGGCTATCAAATAATAAGAAACCCTGTATACTATGCTAAGGGTTCAGATTTTGCCCTGGCAATGGGAATAGTAGGGTCAGGTGTATGTTTTTGTTTACTAACCTATAGTTTACAGCATTAAAAGTCTGGTCTTCCCTGGCTGTGTCAACAGAGGTAAAAAAAAAAAAAAAAAAAAAAAAGCCTCAAGCTAGAAGACACTGTCACTGTTCTTAGGAGCACAATGTTTCAATGCCTGCCAGATGTAAATAAAATGAGTTACATAAAATATGCCTGACTTATCCATGAGCAATCCACTATTAATATAGTAAGAACAAATTGCATTTTTGGCTTTCTAGTATAACTCATAAATACTTTGCAGTGACAGCGTGGCGCTGTCTTTCCTTACGCATTTTACTCTAGTGCCTGTAATATTTACAGTAAGCTATACAACCTTCCATCGTGAGCATCTTCTGTGGTGCCCGGAACACACTAGGTCATCAGTAAGTGATGCTGCATGAACTTCAGTGGACTCTTCCTTTTCTTGTTATTGAGACAGAGTCTTCCTCTGTTGCCAGGCTGGAGTGCAGTGGCCGTAGCCTCGGTTCACTGCAATCTCCACCTCCTGGGTTCAAGCAATTGTCCTGCCTTAGCCTCCCAAGTAGCTGGGACCACAGACCTGCACCACCACGCCAGCTAATTTTTGTGTTTTTAGTAGAGACGGGGTTTCACTATGTTGGCCAGGATGGTCTCAATCTCTTGACCTCGTTGTCCACCCGCCTCGGCCTCCCAAAGTGCTGGGATTGTATGTGTGAGCCACTGCGCCCGGCCATTGGACACTTTCAATATATACCCTCACCCCCATTGTGTCTGCACTCCCAAGAAGCTTCTTTGATGTTCTTTTTCCTTTTTGGCGGGTGGTAGCTGGACCTGGGGCAGTTATTTATAATTCTTAAATTGCATAGGACACTGTCTCTTAAGAGCAATAGTGAGGACAGGGTCCCAGACATTTTGCTGTATGCCAGATCAAACAGTCTGCTAAGATGTTTTTCAGGGTCCCTGTAATCCCATAACTAGTATTTGTAGATTTAAATCATGCTTGCATGGTTTAGAAAGATGGAAGCAGAAAAAGAATATTTAAGCTTTGAGCATTTCAGTGGTTCACAAACACATCACAGCTTCTATTTACTTTCCATATGAAACACACATTGAAGTCCACGTAGTTAAAAATCCTCACAGAGGCAACAGGCAGGAAGAGTTACCTAGTACTTGTTACACTTTCAGCACTGTACCAAGTATATTGCCCATTTGTTTATTGAATCCTTAGAATAACCATAAGATGTAGATATTACTCGTTCCACGTTTCTGATGGTGAAACACAAATACAGAGATGTGGAATAACTTGTCCACAGTCGTGCAGCTATTAAGAGGAAGAGCTGGGATTTGAATGTAGATCTGCCTGCTTCCAAAATCGCGTATAGGCACAGCCTTTTATTTAAAATCCAGACACTAAGAAAAAAAATCCTGTTTATTCTTCTGTAAATTTCTACCATCTGCTGAGAGGTTGGAGCATCACGTAGCCTGAACACTGTCTTATTACCAGCAAATAAATGTCAGGGTAAAGACCATAGAAATCATCTGTTACCTCAGTCTCCAAGAAGTGCATCCACCCCCACCTGACAGTGCTTTCCAGTAATGCTGAGAAACGTAAATAGATTAGTGAGTCTGGAGTCTTAGGGGGTGCGTAACCTTATGTTTCTGAACATTTAACTCATTAAAATTCACAAAGAAAGACCTTATGGTGCCATCATTTTATCCAACTAACATCATCAGTATGGCTCAAGGGCTATGGCTTTCTACACTCACCCTAGCAGCAGCGAACATATGGTTTTACTTCTCTTTAAAGCCTCAGGGCATCTGACGGTACCTTTTATGGATAATGGATAAAGGCTGCCATACCAGTAGGTAACTTCTGTTCCATCAGTACTGACTTAGTGCCAAGAATGCTGAACAAATTCCAGGAGGTTTTGAAGTGACCTAGGTCTGGTCTGTCAACAGTAACAAACTTAGGAGCAGCGGGGGCAAATGCTTCCTGTTCAACTGCACTTTGGAGTTGGTCCACGTTTGCTTGAGCTCCTTATAGAAGGAGCCTGTGTAACACAATTAAGCCACTGGTCGTAGCTGCCACGTTTTTTAATACTGCTTTGACTGTGTAACTTTGTTCTTTTTGGTATCTGCCTTACTGCTCCTGGGTTAGAAAACACAACTTTTGTTATGGTAGCCTCAAGGCACTATGGCAAGTATGCTTTGAAAGTGCATTCAAAGAAAGTAAGGTAATTGAAAATGTTTTTGCACATGATTTCCTACGTTCCCTACAGCACCTGAGCTATAAATAGCACCACTGTATTTTGGTGTCAATATCTTTCAAGCAATTAAATACAATTTTGTCCAATCTCCGGTCCATTGTCAGTTGTTCAAGAGGGTCAACATCTCCTGTCCACTTTCCCCAGGAATTCTCATGCTGAGAAATAGTGCAGTAGATTTATCAAAGTCCTGGAAAGCAGCTAAGCTGAGCAGTGAATTTTTAGTTATTTTGAAGAGGAAACTTGTGGATTATTTTCCTGTCTTTTGGATTTTCTATAGGATAGTGAACATAAAGAGGATAAGCTTTGGAATCTGATTCAGCTGGGTCCAAGTCCAACCTCCACTACGTCTGGGTCATCTTCAGCAAATTAATTTGCTGATTACCAGTACTCTTACTTATTTTCCTTCCACTTTCCTTCCTCTCATGTATATGAATAACTATTAAAATAATTCACGTACTTGTCTAGGAACCTACATCAGTACTCACCACTGACTTATTTATGACACATCTAATTCTTATCCCTGTGCTTCATACTTGAAGCTCAGTATCAATCCTGGACTTTACCTTTCCTCATCAGCTCCATAGACAAAAACTGCAGTAAAAGGAATTAATTTTTCTCACCTGGGCCACAGCCACACGGTCTCCTTGGTTTCATTCATGTACCCTTTACAGTCTATGCTCCATAAAATTTATCTCCATAATCCTCCACAGCCAGACTGAACCTCTTAAAATTAAAATTAGATCACATAATTCCTTTGCTGAAAGCCATCCTTGGCTCAAATTAAAATTTCATACCCCTTATGATTTCCTACAAGACACTGGCTCTGGCCTATCTTTCTCTCCACATTTCTTTCTGCTTCTGATCTGACCACTCTGTTTCTGGCAACTTAGCATTTTTGATGCATCATGAAGACATAGAATTCACTCTCATTTCAGGGCATTTGCCTCTGCTGTTTCCCCTATTTGAAATTCCGTTTCCCATGATATTTATGCTAGATCCTTCACATCATTAAGGTTTAAGATTCTCCTTGACCATCGTATTTAAAATGGAATTTATCCCCATCCTGACTGTCTGTCCTCTAACTCTGGTGGTGGTTTGGCATTTGATCGTGACTGTCCCTTGCTTGTGTGTTTATTTCTTTATGCGATTAAGGATTTTTATTTCTTTTGCTGAGTGTTGAATCTCCAGTATTCAGAGAAGGATCTGCAAATAACAGCATTACATATTTGTTGAATAAATACGTTAATAAATGAATGAATAAGTTCCATTTTTAGAAAAATAATGCCTCATTTGAAGGATTGCTGGAAGGATTAGCATGAAAATATAAGGCAACTACTATGTTGGGCCCGAAGCTCTCACAAACTTTTGTGGTTGCCGTTACTACTGTTGTTTCATAGTTTACATTAGTATTACAATTCTTGGACATATATTAAAAATGTAACATACTTAGGTCTATTTTAACATATTATTATTTATTATTATTGATGACTAAATATATGTGCTCATCACCAGGCAGAGACTTGGGTGTGATTTACAGTATGTGACTGCCATTATCTGTAGATGTGTGTATTTACTTATGTAATTATCTAATTGCAACTTTTTAGTACTATTTGCATTGGTAATATCATCCTCAGATTAATTTTAAAATAAATTTTTATCTATAATTATTGTTTAATGTCTCCTCCAATATATAACACCAACGATGCTATATTCAAAATGATTTTTTATACCGAAATTTTGTGAAGCAAACATGCACAAAGACAGTCATATGTTTTACTGTTTGACTTCATTTCCTGAATATTTTCACGTGCTTATTAGTGAGGTTCCATTGTGAGGCTCGGCTTGCCCCTCACTGTATCCATCCTTTACTAGACTTACAGGTATCAATCCAATGTCCTGTCCATTTGGCAGCTACAGGGTAGGAATGGGTACAGGATAGAGAAAGATAACTGGAAAATCCTTGCAGGATTCTAGCTCAGTTGCTTCGGTCATGGCAGCCAGACTCACTTGTGAAGTTTAGTCCATCAGAGACTGCAGCTGCATTTAAGTCTTCCCCGATACCTAAGGGCAACTTGCTGATCTTGTTTGAATTGTCCATAGTCACTTGCTCAGTCACATCTATGGAAGGGCTGGCCCTCCTCTGCAAAGCTGAGAAGTTTTCATGCCTATTTGACTCTTTTTCTCCTAATACATTCTCCTGTGACCTCTATAAAAGAGGACTTTGTTCAGGACCACCTGCTCCTCTTCATTAGACCTCCCTGACTACACTATGGGAGAGGAGGTGTTAAGTGCTGACTTGCCTCTCTCTAGTGATGAGAGCTAAGGACCCTTGGGGGAGGGAAATGTTGCAGGGCAGCCTTCATTATGCAAAGAGTTCTACTGCAAGCTATTCTCTGGATTGTGAGTCTATTCACCTAACAGCTGCATAACTAAGAGTAGCCCTTCAGATGACACACTTCAAACATCAGCTTCCACACCCAGGCCTCTTAATACTTTAAAAAGGAAAAAGGAGCAGGGGGAATGGCTGCTAGTTATACCTCATTATTGTTTGATGAATTTACAACTAGAAACAAAATTTACTGTATGTACTTATTGTGGTATTTTGTGTATCCTGAAAAATTATTCATGAATTGAAAATGTGTCTTAAAATCACTGATGTTTTAGAATTTAGAAAATACCCCTGTGCACAGAGCAAAAGTAAAGCTATTTTCACCTGGGATTATGGTACCTAACTTGACATAAATCTGATGCTCGAGATTCCCGTTCCCTTTGTAAGGTACTTTCAAGTTATCCAAAATCTAGTTTGATATCATTCAACCTCAGAACACAAAACCTATTCTTGCTTCTGTGATGTGAGTAAACACTAATCTAAAGCTTACTATATATCATTTGCCCTAAGATCATCTAGGATCTGTACAGACTTACCAGGCAAGGCAGCCTGTTGTTCAGAGTCTAGTTACAATATAGGAAAGTAAAAGGTTTCAAAAGCAAAAAGAAAGCTAGGTGGCTTTTATTGTTACTTATTTATTTATTTATTTTATTTATTTATTTTTGAGATGGAGTCTTGCTCTGTCACCAGGCTGGAGCGCAGTGACACAATCTCAGCTCACTGCAACCTCTGCCTCCTGGGTTCAAGCTATTCTTCCGCCTCAGCCTCCCGAGTAGCTGGGACCACAGGCGCGTGCCACCACACCTGGCTAATTTTTTTGTATTTTTAGTAGAGACAGGGTTTCACCGTGTTGGCCAGGATGGTCTCGATCTCCTGACCTCATGATCTGCCCGCCTCAGCCTCCCAAAGTGCTGGGATTACAGGCATTAACCACCATGCCCGGCCAGGTGGCTTTCATTTATGCAGCAAGTCAAAGATAAAGATACTTTTTTTTTTTTTCTTTTATTTATTTATTTATTTATTTATTTATTTATTTATTTATTGCATTTTAGGTTTTGGGGTACATGTGAAAAACATGCAAGGTTGTTGCATAGGTGCATACGTGGCAGTGTGATTTGCTGCATACTTTTACCCTGTGATCTTTATTACCAAATAATACTGTGCCCAATACAAACCTCAGAATTCACCCAACAGAGATCAGACCTCTTCTTAGGAAATCTCATGACATGTCCTTGATATGGGTCAGAGAAATGAAACTGTTGAGCTCTTTTCCAACAGGCTGTCAATAACTAAAAGAGATGTCCAAATACTTGGATTCATTTACTGCAGATGTATTATTGAAAGAATAGAATAAGCTGGATTTTTTCTGGAGGCTCCAGTTGCATAAGATTTTATTAACAAAATTAAGTCAATAAATGTATAACTTCATGTACTTCTTCATTTACACGTCTTGGAAAAAAATTCTCATGTTGCTAGAACACTTTTTAAAAACAATCAAAAATAGCAGACACAATATTATTTTCATCAGTAAAGCTTTAAGCAAGATTTAATTCTTCATTTAGCAAGTACTTGAATGACTCATCCTAGTTACAAAAATGTAACTAGCCACCCATTCAATAGATTCACATTTTGTGATTTGATGAAGGCTAACTTTTTAATAATTCTCATAAGAATCCCTGCACTACTTGGCATAAGAAGTTCTGGGAAGAAAGAGAATGAATCTCTCCTTTCTTCTCTAGGTTTGAAGTTAGGAAAACCTGTCAGGGAAGATAAGGAGATTATATAGAAGGCCCTTATCTATTAAATAAGATATATGAAGTCTATACTTTAAAGTATTCAAAGATCATATAAAATTGTAAATAATAATTATCCCCAAAGAATTGTTGTGAAGATTAAATGAGGCATATAAAGAACATAGAAAAGCACCTAAAAACCCTGATATTAGCTGAGAGACACACAACCCATATCTTTTCTTTTCAAGGAATGTAGAATGGATTCAGTCATTGCCATGTAGACACTATTCAGTCAATGTTAATGTTGTTATTATTTTACTAGCCTTCAAACTTCTACATACAATAAACTCTATGATAAACCAAATCTTATCTATGTTTTTTTCTAAAGTGAAATGAATCATTTATTAAAAGAGGTAAATGACAATCTGATGTGACGTATTTGAAAATGGCAAATCAGTTTCCAGTCTCTGCGCTAGGTTCAGTTTATTATTTTCCTTACTGGAATTTAAAGAAAGTGATTAGGGACAGGTTTGAATCTAGATTGTCCAATGGGAAAATTATTATCCTATAAAGAAACTTCAAAAATTAAGCTACACTATCTTCCAATTCCCCAGCTACAGAAGAGCAATTCCTACTCAAAACTTGACATTAGCTACACTTAGGTTGTTATCTGTCTGAAATCAAACCTAGATTGTTATCTCTCTGTCCCTACAAACTCGCCAAATGCCTGCTGGCTGCAGCATCCGAGAAGTTGAGAAGAGCATTTATTATTGCCCATGGTATGTAAGTTTTGCTTTTCTTTAAACAGTACTAAAATCGTTTGGTCATTGCCATGTAGATTTTTGTTTTAGATGAGAAAAATGTCAGTTCACCCAATATAAAGTATGAGTTGGCCATATGCTGCTTACAGGAGTAACACTTGTTAAGAAAAACCACTTCATGCAGCTCCCTTCCTTCTAGTGGGACACTGATCAAGGAAAGGAGCAAAGTGACACGTAACACTTGTAATGGAAAAGGCATAAATCAGCTCACTGCCACAGGTTTTGTTTCTTGTTTGTTGTTGTTTGTTTTCCTGATCATAGACTGAATGGTGCTTTCATCTCGTGGATTTTCTTTACAATGTAATTTGGTATTTTACCTAAGTATCTACAAACTCACAAATGCCCGTGTGTTTGCTGGCTTCTGGGAGTCGCTAACAAAAGTGTTTGAAAGAAGCAAAATCAACGGCCTTCTCACTTGATATGAAGAACCCACTTGTAGAAGATACGGCTCAAAAGTCTCTTCTCAACACAGCTGTGCTAACAGATTGCTGATCAGTGAGTGACTTTTTTCATCAGAGCAGTTCAAAGCTGCCTTTCCAACTTTGCTTTTAATTTAATTATCATTTGAAGGGAGGAAAATCCTTTTATGCATCACTGAGAAAAAGACTATATCTTGGGACTACCATGACAATGATCTTGCCTATTGGAAGGCCTGAGAACTGTCTGATAAAAGCAAAACTTTGTTCCAGATCAGAGAAGCATTTAGCTTAAAAATAATTGGGTTGTTCTTCAAATAATACAGAACTTAGGTAGATAGAAAATAGGAAAAGCAAACGTTCTCTATAAATCTCAGACCCCACTTGGGACAATAAAATTCTTTGATCTGATGGTTGCCTTGTTTTATCTGATTATTTCAAGGGATAATTTTTGATTTAATTCCAGTGTGAACTTTTGCATATTGCTTTCCCATGTGAAACAGGACAGAAAGCATCTCATGGGTTTATTTATTCAAACACTATTGAAATAGCATGTATGAAAAGATGATTAACTTAGGCAAGGCTAAGTGATTTCTGATCAAGAGATTAATGAAGGTGCTATATTTGCTCACTTTGAATAGAAGTCCCAAATTCATCAGGCTTCCCTCTCATCCTCACTTTTCTGTGGTCACGCATTGTGGATGACTGGTCTTGTTCTCTCCATGCAAGTGAGCCTATAGTCCAGAGACCACTGGCCAATATCCATTATGAATTAACTCCTGACTCTGACTTTGTTATCAGCTTGTGTGTTGAAGAATTGTACCTGCCCTGCCCTCTGCTTTTCAATCTGCCTTTGCTATCTTCACTCCCGACCTCTTGCCTCCTTTCTTCTCTATAGCTACAAGGTGTTGATAATCCCTTAGGAGAAACTTTCTATGTAGGCACCAAACACGTTAATATTTAGGAACACAAGAGTAAGGTATATCCTCGTTCATTGGTATGTTTTGTCTCACAGTAAAGATAGAAAGATTATTTCAGTAAAGTGGGATATTAGCAAATGGTCTTCCTTAGGTTGATTTAGGTCCTAACACTCCTTTCCTCTCACAGATCTCTCCCCAAGGGCCTTTAAGTTCTTGGCTTCTACCTGTTGGACAGAGAAGAAAAAGAAGGTGAAGGCTTTGTGAGGCATTATGGGGGCCAGATTTGTTGTTAGTATATTCATTTCACTCCTGTCCATTGTCAGATCTTGTTCATATGGCCATACACACCTCAACGTTGGCTAGGCCTGTTAATTTTTGGTTGCCATTATAACAAATCGCCACAAACGTAGTGGCTTATGTGAACCTTGTGCAGAGCCTCTTAGCACATATGGTTAGTTCAAGAAGTTTATTTTACTACAGATTTTCTCCTTGAATCATTGACTTCTGCAACACACACATTTTCTAAATCTTAATCTCCCAGCCTTCCACCTCTTTCTTCTCGACCTGAGCAAATCACCTTGCCTCCTACCAACGAAGAAGTATCTATCAGATGTAAACTTTATCAGTTTTACTTGATCTAGTTGGAAAGACTCATTAAACTAATAAAGATGCAAATGGATCTTTAATTATAATTACATATTCTTATTATAAAGTTAATATACAGTTCTGAGGATATATACCCTGATACTATTTTGAAGATAGAACATGCCATCTGGATAAATGATTTTTAAACTGTAGCCCATAGACTAATCAAAATGAACTAAAGTGTTTATTAAAAGGAAGACTCCTGCTCCGTTCGATAACTTCTGAATTAGTGACTCTGGGATGGGACTCAGTAGTATATATCCTTAGCAAGGTTCCCAGATGCATCTCATCAATTGATACTCTAGAGGCTGGAGAAGGAACAAAACTGGAGGAAGATAACGGCGTCCGTGGCTTTGTTCTTTGGAGGCGGGGGAGGTGGACAGAGCCTCACCCCCCTTCTGCTGGTCCATCCTTGCCCCACTTGCCCCTGCCTGAGGGTTGAAATGGGTGCAAGTCTCCTGGCAGTAGAAGGCATGGGCAAGATGAGGCCAGGGCAAGCTTCCACGGGGACAAGATTAATTTTCTGCTGCCATTATAACAAATCGCCACAAATGTAGTGGCTTAACAGAGTACAAATTAATTTTCTTGCGGTTTTGCAAGTTAGAAGTCTGAAATCGTTTCACTGGGCAAAATCCAGACTCAAAGAGGAGAATCCATTTTCTCAACTTTTTCAGTTTCTAGAGGGTGCCTGCTTTCCTTTGCTCATGATTCTTTTGTGGCATCACTGCAAACTCTGGCTTCCAAGGTCATGTCTTCTATTACTTGTTATTCCCCTTCCTCATTTTTATAAGAGCCTATCTGAGTACGGTGGACCCAAGTTAATCACAAAGGCTAATCCTCCAAGTATAAGAACCTTAATTTAACCACATGTGTCAAGTCACTTTTACCATGTAACATAATGTCTTTACAGAGTCTGGAGTTAGGACATGAGCATCTTTCAGAGCCATCATTCAGCCTATCATAGGAAGAAAATAGTCTTGTTCTTTGCCCTGGAGGAAAAGGAAACTGGTTTGGTGAACAGTTTGCCAGTATCTATAATAGTAAAAACATCTATTAGATACTGTATATTTATTTTTATAATGTATATTAGTATATTACATCTGGCATATCAACATGTATATAAATACCAGATAAACATTTTATTTGCATTGTCTTAATCACTCAACAAGTCTGCACATAAAGTGTGAATATTTCTAATTTACAAAGGCATAAAAATAAGGCGTACAGGATTTAAGTACTTGCCCAAAGTATCAACGTTGTGGTGGAGCTGGATTTAAAACCACGTGTGTCTGACTGTAGAACCTGTCCCTCTTTATCACTGTAAGGCGCTGTCAACGTAGACTTAAACACAGAATACTCTTTTATTAAAGCACAGAAAAGGAGACTTTAGCCCAAAGCAGAGCTGCAGGGTTAACTTCACTGAGATATTAGGTACAAGGACTGGTACTGATTTTCAGCTGATGACTCCTAACTTCCCTCAGGCTGCAATCTCTCATTGCCTCTTGATTTGTGTCTTCCTCCAGCTCTTCTTGGAAAACTGCTAGTTGAGTTAGTTGGCTCCTTGTCATCTCCACCAGTCTCAGAATCTGTGACTAAAACAATTCTCTACATTCTGTCACTCAAGACCTAAACTGACCCAGCCATGGTGAGGTATTGAGATGGGGAAGGGAATAACAAAATTCAGGTAAGGAAGATTTCAAAAGATGAAACTGTAGGGCAGGGATCAGGGGAGGCTCAGAGAGGCAAGGGTCCTGGGTGACTGCTACTTGAACAGCAATGTTCAGCAGAGAGAATACCTTCCAGCCTCAGAACAGTGGACCTCCGGGTTCTCTGCTTCATATTGCACATATCAAGATTGCATGCCAGCATCTCTCTATCAAAAAGATTTTGATTTGTATCTACTCAAAGGAAATTACGGATTCTGTATGGACTCTTTCTTTTGGCAGAAATTAAGTTAATACGCTAGCACATGGATGACCCAAGTGGCCCTTTTTTAAAATACATGAAAGTGAGTCATTGTGGTTTGTACTGACAAGCACTGAGACATGGTAACCATTCTCTTTTTCACAGTCACATCTGTTGACTTTCTCATAATGTCTGTGTAATGGACAGTAGCAGATAGAATGGTATAATTTAGTAAGTCTTTGCTGCAAAAGCTTCACCAGTCTCATTAAATGAAGATGACTCACTAATTTAAAAATCAACAAACATATTTGAAACTCCTGCTTGTTTGAATTCGTGGTAAGGTACTTCTGTTACCTAGTTAGCCAAACCTGAAATCATCAGCTTTTTCTTTTTTTTTTTTTTGAGACCAAGTCTCCCTCTGTTGCCAGGCTGGAGTGCAGTGGTGCAGTCTCTGGTCATCACCGCAACCTCTGACTCCCTGATTCAAGCGATTCTCCTGCCTCAGCCTCCCGAGTAGCTGGGATTCAGGCATGCACCACACCACCTGGCTAGTTTTTGTATTTTTAGTAGATACAGGGTTTCTCCATTTTGGCCAAGATGGTCTCAATCTCTTGACCTCGTGATCCACCCACCTTAGCCTCCCAAAGTGCTGGAATTACAGGCATGAGCCACCGAACCCAACTGAGCTTTTTAAATGAAGTATTTCAGAGGACACGACTTTCAGGTACAAAGCCATTTTAACACAGTGAAATGTGAACTGGACAGAGTTCTCTAACTTATAACCAGATTTTCAATAAATGTGGTCCACATTTATTCAGTAATGACCTACTCTTTTCCAGGTACCATGCTAGATGGTGCAGGGGATCTAGGTTCAGATCTTGGCTTTGTTAATAATTAGCATTGTGAACTTGAGGAAAAGAACCATTTTCTTACAGTTTTCTTATCTCTAAAATGACTATAATGGTACTTGACCAATCAGCTTTTGAGAGTTATTGGGGGTTTCAAAGAAGGTAATATATTTGACAACTCTTTTGTAAATGATAATAAAGATTACACAAGCATTTACTTTTTACATAAATGTGTTATGCTTGGCATTACATTCAAACATAATGGGTTCATTTAGTTTTCAATTCTGATGAAAGGGAACTCACTTTCTTTAAGATTATTTGAAAATAATCATCTCTCTACTCCCCCACACTGAATTGTGTAACATTGCTCTATTAATTTATTGATAACCTGGAGGGTAATTCCTTAAAACCTTAAATGTCTTTCTGGGCTACCATGCATTATTTACAATAACAGTGTTGCCAACACAGGAATGCAATACTCATGAATATATAATGTGTAGCTATTCACCTCTGACATATTTAAGTATATGCATGTTATGTGTCCTGGCAAAATTATAGAGTACAGATTATTTCAATTAGTAATAAACATGCTTTTCATGAAATTAATTACACATTACATTGAGATTTGGAAATTGCATAGTGAAATATGTTTATAAACACAGCTATTAAAACTGCATTAGGAAAACTCATTCTACCCAAATCTCCTCACCCATGTTTGAAACTTTGTACTAAAGAATTAATTAACTTGTGTTTCTTTATCTAATAGTGCTCTTTATAAAAACAGTAGACTTTTTATGTGCATTAATTCAAAACTTCTAGATAGGATACTAGACGATCTTATGGTGCATATTTTTACTGGAAAAGGCATTGGAAAAAAAATTTTAAATACACAAATGTGTGTCTAAATAAGTGTGTAATATCCTTAGTTCCTCAAAAATCACAGGACTGGGAAGGAGTTAATATAGTCTGAACTCCCCGTAGGTGCTTGATTTCTTCCTTACAAGGACCTTGCAAAGGGTTGACCTTTCATTTTATCTTCCAGTATGAAAGAAGTCATGACTACTTAAGGCAGCACATTCCATTGTGGATAACTTTTTATATTAAAAGGTTTTTTTTAATTTTTAAAAATTATTTAGCTGACACAATGGTAAGCTCAAGGATAAAGAGAACAAGAAATAGTCCTTATCTTCTGGAAGTTTAGAATCTAGATTAAAATTTGAAAAAGATGAATGTTGAACTTGTCTATCAAATGCATTAACTCTCTGTAGTCACAAGTGCAAAAATGACTATACCAAGGTAAAATTATTTGCTGATTTATAATTTATACTGTGTCTTATTTCAAGGTATATTAGAAATTACTTAGATGATAGATCCTTCTAATTAGAGGATACATACAAGTTAATTTGAATAACATAGTTTTCCTGAAATGGAAATACAAAATAAACTTGCTGAACACATTTTTGTACAAGAAATATTAAATAGCATTTAAGTGATATCATACATGATTTGAAAAGAAAATCTCTCTTGATTGTTCCATTGGTCTGTAGTAATGAGATTAATTTTAGCTATCAGACTAACTATGCATAGTATTCAGAATAGTTTATCACATTCACTTCCCAGAATACAGACATATTACTTTCTGTGATATGTACCCTCTCTGTATGACATTTGAACAACTTAATACATTGAAAGTTGTTGACAGAATAGCTTCTTAAATTATTGGAACCCAATTTAAGTATCCTTAAGATTATCCTCTTATAAGAGAAACATAGAGATGAAATATGCAAGTTCACCTTCCTATGGCTTTCTAATTTCTAAATTGAAACAAGATACCCTAAAGCAAATTTTAATTTAGTAATTATTTAAAATCAGCAAAAGAGAATAAAGGGATATACTATTTTAACAGGAATGATTGGAATGTATAATACTCGATAAGAGTGAATGTGAAGTAATGGAGATTCCATTCTGCTGATTGTATGTCATTGAAACTAGTCTTAACATGTTCTCTTTAGATTTTTACTTGTTTAACCTAATTCATTGTGACTCTTCTTAAAAGTAGCGTTATTGAGATACAATTCACATTCCATATAATTCCTCTGAAGTATACAGTTGAATTCAGTAGATTTTGTTGCATGCACAGAGTTATGCAGCTATCGTCACCTTCTATTTTTTGTGCATTTTCATCACACCAAAAAGAAACTCCATACCCATTAGCAGTCATGCACCGTCTCCCTTCTGAGCTGAAGAACAAATAATAATCTACTCTCTATATTTATAGATTTGTTCACTCTGGATGGATTTTGTAAATAAAATTATATAATGTGTGTTTTTTTGTAAGTGGCATTTTCACGTATCATAATGTTTTCAAGATGCATCCATATTGTAGCATATATCATTACTCCACATCTTTTTATTGAGGAATAATGTCCTATTGTGGTAATATTACATATTATATATTAATTAGCCAATGGACATTTAATTTTTTTCCACTTTTGGGCTGTTCATAATAATGCTGATATAGATGTTCGTGTATGCATTTTTGTGTGGATAATATGTTTACATTTATCTTGGGTATATACCTAAGGATGGAATGATGAGTCATATGATAACTATCTGATTAACACTTGGAGAAATGGCCAAATCTGTTTTCACAGAGACTGCAACATTTTATATTTTCATCAGTAGTAATTTGAGGGCTCCAGTTTCTCCTCATCCTCCCCAATGGGTTATGATTTGTCTTTTATAAATTATTATTTTTTATTTTAACATTGATAAAATTATAAATACTTATGCATACCATGATGTTTTGAAACCCATTTTAAATAGCTAAATCTCGGTAATTAACATATGTATGTGCTCAGTTACCATTTTGTAGTGAAAACATTTAAACTTAGCATTTTTAAAGAACATATTATTAACTATAGTCACTATGTTGTACAATAGATTTGCTGAGCTTATTTATGTTGTTGAACTAAAATTTTCTGTCCTGTGACCAACATCTTGCCCATATACCGCCCATTTCTAATGCTGCAGCCCTGAGGACCACCAGTCTACTCTCCATCCATGAGATCAATTTTTTAGATTCATCATGTGCCGTTTGTCTTTCTCTTCCTGGCTAATTTGTCAGTCTTTTATTTCCATAATCCTAGTGCGTGTAAAATATTATTTTATTGTAGTTTTACATTGCATTGACCTAATGACTGCTGATGCTCAGCATCTGTTTCTTTTTATTACTGAGTAGGAAGAGATATTTACATATTCTTGACACAAACCCTATGTCAGATATGTTACATAATTTTTTTTCTTAATTTGTGAGTTGGCTTAACTTAATAGTATCATTTCAGAATAAAACTTTTTAATTTTTGTGAAGTCCTATTTTTTTCTTCGGTTGCTTGTGTTTTTGCTGTCAAGTCAATGAAACCTTTGCTTAATGCAACGTTTGTAAAGATTTGCTCCTGTGTGTTCTGTGTTAGGCTGTTCTTGTGTTGCTATTAGGAAATACCTGATGCTGAAATATTTATAACGAGAAGATATTTAATTGGCTCATGGATCTGCAGGCTGTACAGGCATATTGCTGGCATCTGCTCAGCTTCTGGGAGGTTCCAGTGACTTTTACTCACAATGGAAGTGAAGTGGGAGCAGGCACGTCATATGGCCACTGAAGGAGCAAGAGAAAGATGGGTGGGAGGTACCACACAGCTTTAAACAACCAGATCATGTGAACTCACTGATCACCAAGGGAATGGTGCTAAGCCATTTATGAGGGAATCAACTTCCAGGATCCAAACACCTCCCACCAGGCCCCTCCTCCAACACTGGCGATTATAATTCAATAGGAGGTTTGGCAGGGACATATATTCAAACTAAATCATGTCCTTTTAAGAGTTTCATAATTTCTCTTACATTTAAGCCACTGATTCTTTGAGTTCATTTTTGGGTGCGTCATAAGAAAGGCATCCAGCTTCATTTGTTGCTGTTGCATGTAGATATCTAGTTTTTGCAGGAAATTTTATTGTAGACAATTATTTTCCTGCTAAATTGTTTCAACACCCTTGAAAATCAACTGTCTATAAATGTAAAGGTTTATTTCTGGACTCTATATTTAGTTTATATGTCTGTTTTTTTGTCTAGTACCACACTGTTTTAATTAACTTACTTCATAGTAAGTTTTGGAAATTAGAATTCTGAGTCCTCCAATTTTGTTCTCATTTCTGAGATTATTTGGACTTCTATGTTTGCTAGAATTTCTGTATGAATTTTAGAATATACTTGTTAATGTTAGCCAAAACGAAAGCAGCTGGTATTTATTTGGGAGGGATTGTGTTGAATCTGTAAATGAATTTGAAAATATTGCCATTTTAACAATTTTACATCTTCTAATCCATGAAAATCAAGTGCAATTACATCTATTAAGGTCTTCTGTAATTTCTTTGAATAGCGTTTTTAAGTTTTGAATGTAAAAGTTTTACATTTTTTTTGGTTAAGTTTATTCCACAGTATTAGAATCTCTGATGTCATTGTCAGTGAAATTGTTTTCTTAATTATTATCTTCTTTTTATAAGTTTATAGAAATACAATTACTTTTTGTAAATTTATATTACAAACATATCCAAACTCATTTATTAGTTATCAAAGATTTACCCCCTTCTCATCCTAGCAGTAGATTCTTCACTTCTACATATAAGATCTTGTCATTTGCAAATACGTATAGTTTTGCTACATCTTTTCCAATCTGGTTGACTTTTATTTCTGTTTCTTGGCTAATTTCCCAGGCTAGAACTTTCAGTACACTATGTAATAAAAATAGCCAAACAGGCATTCTTGTATTGTTCAAGATCTGAGAGTAAAAGCATTTAGTCTTTCACAATTAATATGGTGTTATATGGTGTTTGCCAATGTTATTAATGACTTTTAAAAACCTACTTTTTGCTTTATTGGTTTTCTCTACTGCTTTTTTATTTTCTATTCTACTGTTTTCTATCGTAATGTCTAATCTTTTTTCTTTTACCTGATTTTACAATATTTAGCTTTCCAAAATGTCCTTTCATTATTCATTTTTAGATTTAGTCCATTGTGGTGAACCAACATATTTTGTATGATTTCAATCATTTTTAAATTTTTGAGGCTTGTTTTATAGACTAGCATTTGGTCTAAACTGGAGATGTTACATCATGTGCATGCACTTGAGAAGACTGTGTCTTCCATGGTGGGTGGAATATTCTATAGATGTCTGTCAGGGTTAGATTGGTTTATCATAGTTTTCAAGACTTCTATTATCTTCTGTCTATTATTGGAAGAGGGCATATGAAGGTCTCCAACTCTTATTGTTGATTTGTCTATTTTTTCCTTCAATTCTGTCCCCCTATTACTTCTTATATTTGGGGGTTCTGTTAGGTGCATATGTATTTATACTTTTTTTTTTTTTTTTTTTTTTTTTTTTTTTTTTGAGACGGAGTTTCGCTCTTGATACCCAGGCTGGAGCGCAATGGCGCGATCTCGGCTCACCGCAATCTCCGCCTCCTGGGTTCAGGCAATTCTCCTGCCTCAGCCTCCTGAGTAGCTAGGATTACAGGCACGCGCCACCGTGCCCAGCTAATTTTTTTTTTGTATTAGTAGAGACGGGGTTTCACCATGTTGACCAGGATGGTCTCGATCTCTTGACCTCGTGATCCACCCGCCTCGGCCTCCCAAAGTGCTGGGATTACAGGCTTGAGCCACCGCGCCCGGCCTATACTTTTTATGTTCTCTGATAAATTGACTTTTTTTAAATAATAAAATGTCCTACTTTATCTCAAAGAAAACTTTTTGTTTTAAAGTCTATTTTGTCGAGCGTCGATATAGCCACTCCAGCTGTTTTACGGTTATTGTTTACCTGATGCATCTTTATTCCTTCCTTTAACCTTTTTATATCTTTAAGCCTGAAATGTGTTTCCTGTAGACATCATATGTTGGGTGCTATTTATTTTATTTTAAAATATGATTTGACAATTTCTTCTTTTTCTTTGTTTTGCCTCAATTGTTTAGTTCATTCACTTTGGATGTTATTGATATGGTTGCATTTACAGCTGCCATTTTGCAGGATTTTTCTATATATTTTATATCTTTTTCTGTAGATGTTTTCTGATTTTTTTTTTGCAGAAATGACTGTTTTCTTAGTTGACATTTTACTTTTTAATAATTTTTTAATATTTTCGAGTGTTTTCCTTAGTGGTTGCTCTACAGTTTATAGTGTAATTTACTACTCATAAGAATCAACTTCAAATTTATATTAATTTCTGTGAGGTATAGAAAATTTATTTATGTATAGTTATCCTCCTCCTTCCTCTTTTGATTCTGTAATTGTTACACACACACACACACACACACACACACACAGTCTATATATGTTGAAAACAACAATCTAGTTATATATATTACTTTATGTAATTATAAGTCTTTTAATGAAACTGAGAGATGAATGGAGAGCAAGTGTACATTTATGGACCCAGTAGGATTGGCATGTCTCTCCTGGGGTGGATCTTCTACCTTATATATAAGTGGAGGCTCATTGGAGGACGTGAAACTCAGACTTCTTGGCTGCATTTGCCTAGAACGGAGTTTTCTGTAACAGGAAGCTCGTGGCAGAGGGCAGGAGAGTAAGAAAAAAATGCTGGCAGTCTGTTTCTTCCAGGAAACAACAAAACAAACAAACAAACAAGAAACTTGAGCATTATGCTGGGAACTTAGGGAGGTGGAGCCTGGTCTGATTGGTACACTTGGCCAGAGTAGAGCTTCTGTCACACTGGGCTGGGTATGTGGAGTAAGTGAATAGCAACGGAAATGCCACAGACTTCTTGTTTTTAGCTAGATTATCTTCAAAAAATGTTTCTCCATTTTATATATGCTCTTAGGAAAATTTCTAGAAACTTTAAAAGTCTTTCTAACATAAATTGTAGTATCACGTCACGTTCCTCTTTCACTTACCCATGCTATAGAATTGCCTCTCCTTTCTTCCCACACTTCAGAAAGGTTATTTTCAGTAAGTAGTTAAGATTAAAATGATCTGATTTAGAGAGAGGGACTGCTGGACTCCTCACATCACCATTCCTGAAGTCTTACCTCAGATAATTATTTCTTACGTTGGTATGATTTGTTTGCAATTACTGTTTTTCAAGTTTTCCCTCTTTGCATGGGCAGATCTCCTGTGCCATTTCTTCATAATGTGCGCTCCATAAGATATGCTCAGGAGTCCATTTTTCCTGGAGAGACGTTGCTGTTATATGAGTAGGTGATGGGTAAAGACATAATTCCTTACATTTGCCTCACTGAATATCTCTTCTTATACACAGTAAATCCCTCTGTCTTCGTCATGACTTCATTTCTCCATGCTATATAATGCGTGTTTCTTTAACTGCTCCTGGATAACATGGCCTTCCGTTTCCTCTCTATATCATTCTATTAAAAACAAAGTCCTGTCTGTGGGTGTCTCTCTTCAGGTGTGGTGCCAAAAGCTCTTATCACACCCAAAGCTTAGTCTGGAAAACAAGGCAGAAAGTTGTCTTCACACCTCATTATCTTGTCAGAAGCTCCATTTGCAATATTTTTCTGTGAACTTCTTTTTACACACTTGACACGTAACACCATATAGTTAGCTGAAACATCATATTCCTTTTTGTTTGCAGTATTCTTAACTATGTCTTCCTCTAACCTTGTAAGTGTTGTTAGAAAACACCCTGATGATCCATCTACTGCAGCAAAGTTCATAGCGATGGTAGTGAGCTCTCGGGCTTATAACATTTGCCTTCCTTGCTTGGGCAAACTAAGAATAAAAATGAGTGCTTCTTTGCCAAAGTAGTGGTCCCTTTTCCCCAGCTTAGTTGCCTCTTTAACACTTGGACAAACATTTAAAAGGCCATACAAGTTTTTTCTTTTGTTATGCTGTGTTGCTGTTTCGCTTCTTTTTTTTTTGAGACGGAGTCTTGCTCTATGGCCAGGCTGGAGTGCAGTGGCGCAATCTCGGCTCACTGCAACCTCTGCCTCCTGGGTTCAAGCAATTCTCCTGCCTCAGCCTCCCGAGTAGCTGGGACCACAGGCACGTGCCACCATGCCCGGCTATTTTTTGTATATTTAGTGGAGATGGGGTTTCACCTGGCCAGGATGATCTCGATCTCTTGACCTCGTGATCTGCCTGCCTCGGCCTCCCAAAGTGCTGGGATTACCGGCGTGAGCCACCACGACCGGCCCTGTTTCTTTTATCTACACAGGGCTCTCAGATGTTCCATCAACAGAATGCTGTCCTCTCCAGGATATTAACCCGGTCTCACGCATCTCTCAAACTGTTTCATGACATAAAGTTGCCTCTCCTCCTTTTCTCCTACATCTCAGATACAAACCTAATAGTTAAGACTAAAATGATCCAATTCAATTAATTCATACCATATGTGAATAATTCATACTACCATGTAAATAATAACAAATTCATCTTCTTCCATATGTGTGTGTTTGTTTATTTCTAACTAAGTAGATAGCACATGAATGGTAAGTATTCAGAGACTATTAGGGCAATTTATCTTATCATTGTGTCTTCAAGGTGTCTTTAAACTGTATCACATAGATGACAGGTTACTTTGCTTATATGTAATTATGGTACTAACAGTGATGACACTGATAATGATAATTACTATTTCTCTGACACTTTATGCTTTGCAAAGCACATTTATCATTATTATTTCATTTGATCTTTAAAAATATCTTGTGAGATAGGTATCATTATCATCATTTCCATTTTACAAGTGTATTTATCTGAAAATGACTACGTGTCAAATGAAAACTGTAGCATGTCCCTGTTTTATTATAGCCACAAGGTAGGGAACACTGAATGACCTGGTTGAAATCTGCGCTTAGCCTAGGTTTTCTGTATTTAATAGTTACTTTTCTTATGGAAGGTTTTGAATCTCTGATATTAAAATGTTGTTGCAATGAGAAATATAGACACAGGGAGGGGAGCAACACATACTGGGGCTTGTCAAGGATGGGTGTGGAGGGAGGGAGAGCATCAGAAAAAATAGCTAATGCATGCTGGGCTTAATAGATAGGTGATGGGTCGATGGATGCAGCAAATCACCATGGCACATGTTTACCTATGTGACAAACCTGCACACCCTGCACATGTGCCTTATGGATAAAATAAATAAAAATGGTGTTGGGACTCCATGTTTGGGTCCACTTCCATGACCACTCCCTTCTTGGAAGCCATCTTTCTCTCTCCTGGATTTCCCCTCTGGAGTCCCCTTCACATTCTCTGGTGGAAGCCTGTCTTCCCCTCCTAAACTGCATCCCTCTCTATTTCCTTCCACTCAGGGTGGAAGCTGCTTTCCTTTCCTGGATTCCATCTTTCTGGATTCTCTCACTCAGTGTGAGAGTTAGCTGTTTCTTTCTCTCTCCTTCTCCTTTTTCTCTCTCTCTTTAAATAAATCACTTTCTACGAACTATAATAAATAAATAAATAATAAATAATAAAAATTTAAAAAATGTTGTTGCTGTTCTGTAAGAAAATTGAACTAATTAATAACTTCTTAGTAGCCAAATGATGCAGTACTGCTAGTGATATTTTTTTGTTTTTTGTTTTCTATTTTGGGGACAAATTACTTAGTGCCCAGTTGCCCCATGACAGGAAATGGAATTAGCTGGTTGATAAAGTTTCAGGCTCACTCTGATGGTTTCTGGGAAAACCACTGAATTTTTAATGGCCTGATTCCTAATTGCTTCTTCAGCTCTGCAAATGCAGTGTGGGGGTGAGAGGTAGAAAAAAAAATAATGTGAGATGTAGAAAAAAATTGTTTGGCTGGTATTAATAAATAGTATCCATTGCTTAAAAGTAGGAAAACAATAATAAAGGTGGAAGTATAATATGTTCTGTCTCCTGAAAATTTTCCACTTAAAATGTTTTGCTGGGAAGTAATTTATTCATTCATCACTATTTTAGGCTGGAGATACAGATATTTATATATGATTTGGTCATCATTCTCATTTCACAGTTAAATGGTGGAAAAATGCAACCAGATGAATTTATTGTGTGTTAATCTGAGGCTTTTGTTAAAATTATTCAATCCATCATTTATGTTGGTCCAAAAGGTAATATACACACAGAGATACAATAAATGGGCTTTAGAAAAAAAGCAAATTTCTATTTATTTTATGCTGTCAAAACTCTATAATGAATGCAATAAGCTGTTGTTTAGCTTTTTACATTTGAAATAAGTTTAATACCAAAATTTTATTTCTTTTTTTTCTTGCAAATGCTTTGATGAGATGGTTGTTAGCCTATTTCTGCAAACAGCATTGAGATTTTCGGGAGCTGTCGATGTAGACGTAAGGTGATCCTGCTCTAAGAGCTTGGGAATAAAAGTAAAAATGATGCTTTCTAAGATTAAGTCAATTAATTCAGTTTATTATCAGTAAGAACAAGCATATACATTTTCTTATTTAAGGTAGACAATGGCTCTGATGCCCATAACACTTTATCTTAAGCTGATTAAAGTTATAAGCCCATCTGAAGTAAAACAAAATCAAAAATGTTAATTGGAAGAGAGATTGGTTAATAATGATAACATAAAGGAAAGCCTGAGAGCCAAATGTTACCAGTTCCTACTAAAACATTGTTCCATGTAAAAATTGACCAAATAGGATATAGTATGTTTTAGAAAGATTAATATTCATATCCTATGTTCAGTGTGGAAAATGAGTATCAATTAAATTTTAATGCATTCTATGACTTCATGAAGTGTTCTACTTTTGTAATCATAGCTGCTTAAACTATAAGTTTTATCACGTCATTTTTCAATTTCTATGCAGCAATATTGTTTTCTTTATTTTTAAAAATAATGTCCAACATCTCTTGATCTTCTCCTGTACCTCTCACATACCTACTCACCTTGCTCTCCCCTCTCTGTCCCCTTGCCCCCTCCATCACCAAGTTACACTACCTAAGGAGATATAGTAATATAAGACTATAAGACAACGAGTTTGCCAAGCCCTGAACCGATGAAAAGGAGAATAATAGCTACAATTTTGCTCGGATTTGCAAAATTCTTTTTACACAAAAAGAATTTTATGTAAATTACTTCATTTAATTTTCATCACAAAATTATGATGAAGGCATTATTATTTCCATTCTGTGGTGAGGTTAGTTAACTTGCCCAAGAACTTAGTTACCCAATAGCAAAATTGAATTTAAATTCAGATCTGTCAGACTAGAATGGCTAGGATTTTAACTCAATACTATCTGGACTTGGACTTTAATGGCCAGGATTTTAACTCAATACTATATGAACTTGGAGTCTGCTTGTAATTTAAAATTTATTAAACTATTCACAAGACAATGATAAAAAAAATAGGAGGTGTTTGTTATCTGTTTGTTAGGGTTAGTATTGTACTTAGCTCGAACCACAGCAGTGGAGCCAGAAAAGAACACAGCGCTTGTTATTCTACGGGCCAAATTTTGGGGACATAGTTTCGCCTTTTATGTTAGTTGTTAAAATGCAAATGCAAGATGTTTCTTGTTATAAGAGAGATTGCAAATTGTGTTTTTTGAGTGCATTTAGTAGACTTTATGTGTAAGTATGTCCTTGAGAAAAATTTCACTGTAAACAAAAATTGCTTTATACCTTCCCCCATGATTTAATTATTTTGATGTAGGAATTGGAGACAAAATAATACTATATCTAGTTTATTCTGTCTTTGTTAGAGTCTGTTTTCTGCATATGTTAATTATATATACATATACATAATTACCATTTAATTGTAATTTTTAGATATTTTATATTCTTGCTGCTTTTTTGTCTATTAGCAATTAGAAGAAGTGTTTATAATACTTCTATCATGATTGTGAATTTTTCATTTTAATTTTTAATTTTTGTTATATATATTGAATCCATGTGATTGTGCATACAGATATAGGATTATGACACATTTCTATTGGATTGACACCTTTATTATGAAATATCACTATTTTGTCTAAGAAATTATTTTTGCATTACTCTACTTTGTCTGATATTAGTATATATACATAAATATGTATTAGTATATCTTAGAAGCAGAAGATAGATTTTTGGTAGCTTGTTTATATTTTTATTTATTCTATTTGTGAATCTAGTCTGGAATATTAGGTTTTAACTTGAAATATTTACTCTATTTATATTTAATGTAATTATCAATCTAGTTGGGTTCATATTTACTTCATTGCGTCCATTTGACCCAAGTGTTTTGTAATTCTTTTTGTCTTTATTCTTTACTTCCTTTAGATTAATAAAATATTTTTACTCCACATTTTTCCCCAGTGCATATGTAACCAATGTGTCTTGCCATTTTGTTACATATGCACAGGTACGTTTGTTCAGTGCTTGTACTTGAGATTAAACATATATACCTGACTTATTTAAGTACAATACAAATTATTATTTTAAAGCTTCCCTAGTAATGCAGGAAACTTAAAATACTTTAACTGCATTTTCCTATTTCCCTTATGTGTTAATGTTGTCATATATTTTTAATTTTTATATACTTTTATTCCATAAGGCATTACAATTTTAATGTAATTGTATAGTCTTATGATATAAGACTATATGTAATGAACATTCTAATAAATTTTGAAGAATTTATTGGAATGTTCATTTATATTTTCCCATATGTTTCTCTTTGCTTTGCTTTTCACATCTTCCTTTAACTCAGTGATTTTCCCTGTGATCATATTCTTTCCACATGAAAAATTTTCCGTAGTGTGTTTTTTAGTACATGACTTATTGGTCACCAATTCCCTCAGAGTTTTGTTGGGTCAGAAAACATCTTAATTCCACTTTTATCTCTGCAGAGTATTTTTACTGGGCACAGCATTCTAGATTGGAGGCTATTTTCTTCTGGAACTTTATAGCTATCATTACATATTTTACAGCTTTTAAAATTCCTGTTGAAGAATCCACTGAACAGGCTTTTTGCTTTATTGAAGACAAAACACCTATTTTTCTCTATAATTTTTAAATCTTTTTATTGAAATGTAACACATATAAAGAAAAGTGCATAATTTGTGTTGCTTTAAAAAATTTATCTTTGGTTCAAAGCTATTTATTCTAATGAGCATAAGTAGTTTTCATTTATTTTGCATGGGCTTCTTAGAGCTTTTTGAATTAATAGGTTGATGTTTTTTCATTAGTTTTAAAAGTACTTCTTGGCCTCATTGTCTCTCCTTTTTACTTTTGGGATAAAAAGTAAACTTACGTTTGATCTTTTCATATTATTTATGTATCTCCGATGCTATTTATTATATTTTACATTTGTTTTAAATTTCAGTTTGGAAATTTTCTTTGGCTTGTCTTCTCAATCATAAATTCTTGCATTTATTGTTTTTAAATATATTTTCTTAAGCATATGTAATGCATTCTCAATTTCAGATATTATATTTCTCATTTCTAGATTTCCCATTTTATTATATTACATAGATATTATTTAGTGAAACTATAGTCTCATCAATTTTTTCATCTATATTTTCTATTCTTCCATTTTCTTGATTATACACATTCTAGTTAGTCTTTGTTAGCTAATATCATTTCTAGATCATGTCAGATCCTGCAACTATTTTCTTGTTTTTTTAGGAAATTTTTTTAAATCACATGGCTTTGTTTTTGGTATATCTAAGTTTTGATTGCATGGCAGACATTGTTAAAAAAAAAAATGCATAGGCTTCCACTGATCTTATTATTGTCCTAAGAAGATTTGTCTTACCTTAAAAAGGCTAATGGAGTGATAGGTACTCATCTTAATCTAGTGAGATACTGCGCTGGGTTGGGGCTTCGCTGCAGTTTTCCTAAGACACCAAAGTATCTGTGCCTGTCTCCCAGCTTTGTAACTAAGAATGTGCTGTGTTCTCCATGGCTATTCCTTCTTCCCTTGCAAGTGGGCCCCATGTTCTAACCTTTGGTTTTCAATAATGTCAAAACGTTTGCTCTGCTTAACAAAGATTTTCCACTTAGTTTTGAAGTATTCCCACATATATTATCAGAAAATATTGCAAATGACCTAGAGGCAGATGAGGTTGTAGGCAGGAGAATTCCTACGTTTCTATCAAAATAATTATTGTGAATCTGTAGCCTTCTGTAAGCCTAATGTAGAGATTGCCAACCTCTTGCTATAACAGACCAGATTGTAAATATGTTGGGCTTTGTGGGCATACAGTCATGGTTATAACTACTGAACTGTGTAATTGTAGCATGAACAGTCATAGGTAATGTGTGTAAACATAATATTAGCATAGTTGTATTGTAAGAAAAGCTTATTGACAGATACTGAAATTTGAATTTCATAGAATTTTCATGAAGTATTCTTCCATCATTTTTTTAACCACTGAAAAATGTAAAGAAAGATTTTTACCTTGTAGGCCATAGAAAACATGCAGTCAGTCACATTTAATTTACTGATCATAGTTTGCCGCTTCTGATATGTGACATGGATTCAGAACTTCTTTCTTGATTCCAGAATTAGCACATACTATCTGGCTACAATTGACTATAGCTTTTCTCTCCTGGTTTCTTTCCCTCATTTGAATATTATCCTTCTTATGTTGTAGTAAAGGCTTTTTTTTTTTTCCTACCTTTAACCAGATAATTTCTATTTTACATAATTTTCCTGGTTGTTCTTACAGGAACACTAGCCTGTGACTATCTATCTATTGCATCTCACATGGAAGTGGTTGTACTGAAGCTCTGTTATATTTTTGGCTATAGATATATATATGTAATTTTCACATGAGCCAATATAATGTTATTTTGGTTGAAATAATAATGTTTAAATTGTTATATAAAAAAGCATATAGATACATTAGCTATCAATGTACACTCAAATTTCTTATAAATTATATCTAAAATTTAAATATATAGATTGATAAATTCAGTATAATAGAATTGTTTGTGAGGTACAAACATTTATGTGGAAGTAAAGGAGCACAAATCTAAGCACATAGTATCATCAAGTTTTAGGAAGGATAGCATTAGGAGAAATGCCTAATGTAGATGACAGGCTGATGGATGCAGCAAACCAGCATGGCACGTGTATACGTATGTGACAAACCTGCACGTTCTGTACGTGTACCCCAGAACTTAAAGTATAATAATAAAAAAGATAAATAAATGCATAATACAACAACACGTCCTCTAAATTTAACATTCTAGGCACAGAGAAAGTGTAAGGAAAAGTATAGAGGTAAAAACAGCAGCTGGTGCAGTGGCTCACATCTGTAATTCCGGCATTTTGGGAGGCTGATTCAGGAGGATCACTTGAGCCCGGGAGTTTGAGACCAGCCTGGGCAAAATGGTGGAACTTCATCTCTACCTAAAAAGTAAAAGGTCAGCTGGACACGGTGGTGCATCATACCTACAGTCCCAGCTACTAAGGAGGCTAAGGCAGGATGATTGCTGGAGCCTGGGAAGTCAAGGCTGCAGTGAGTCATGTTTGTGCCACTGGTTTAGAGCCTAGGTTACGGAGCAAGACTCGGTCTCAAAACAAACCAACAAAATGCATGGTGTATACAGAAACCTGAGGACTTTTTTTTTTTTTTTTTGTCATTAAATATGATAAGTGGAGTGAAACATGGCCAGAGACATAAAGAGAGAAGTGGAAAGGTCATAGAATTCTTTTATGACAGACCTTAACAACTTGGATTTTTTTATCCAGTAGGAATTTGACATATTTTCAAATGAGATATTTTGTGCATAGAGACAATTTTAATGAAATTACTATAAATGTTCAGAGGCTCAGATAATTTGATCCACATGCCTAACATCATAAGGCCATTCAGTGGTCATCCAAATTAAATGACTTGTTTTTGAAAAAGTAGAGTAATAAGCTTTCCCAATATGGAGAAGAAAGACAGAATAATTTTGAGTAACTGAGTATAGTCAAAAAAGATTTTAAAATGCTAGAATCAGAGGACTTGAGTTTGAGTAGTTATTTTACTGTCTACTAAGATATGTGTGGAAAATTATATGGATGAGTGGGAGATATTAACCTACTTGTAATAATGATGATACTGCTTTTGTTGTTTATTTTTAGGGTCTAATAAAAATGGAATTGTCAAATAGAGAATACACCATGGCTTTGGATTTAGATAAATATTGGTCTGAATTCTTATTTTACTATGTTCTAGATATATGAGTCAAAAATTCACTTAAACTTGCTGATTCTCTCCCCATTTATTCATTCATTCTTTCAGCTGTTACTGCCAATATGTGTGCATGCTTTTACTTAACAAATATATACTGATTAACTTTCATGTACAACCAATATTGCTAGAAGCTTGTATTAATCAGTGTTCTCCAGAGAAATAGACTGATAGATAGGATGTGTGTGTGACTCTCTCTATAAGTATATACATCTCTATATGTATGTATAGATAGATGTGTGTATATGTGTATATATAGAGATATCTATATCTTTCTATGTATATGTACATTATATATAATCTCTCTCTTTAAATATCGATCTTGTATATATATAGAGAGAGAGATTTATTTTAAAGAATTGGCTAACATGATTGTAGGGACTGGAAATACTGAAGTCTTCAGAGCAGGCTGGCAGATTGAAAATTCTCATAAGATGTGATATTGCAGCCTGAGTCTGAAGGCAGATTTGTTTTCTTTTCCAGGCACCTCAGTACTTTCTCTTAAGGCCTTCAACTGTTTGGATGAGGCCTATTTTCCTTACAGAGAGTATGATCTGCTTTACCCAAAGTCTACTGATTCCAATGATAAGCTCATGTAAAAATGCCTTTAGCAACAACAACAATACAGCAACATCAAGACTGGTGTTTGACCAAACAACTAGGCACCTTGCCTAGTCAAGATGGCACATGAGATTAACCATAATAGAGTTAGTTGCAAGACAGACTCAGTAGCTGCTATCATGAAACTTACAGCTTAGTAGGGATGATTGCACCTGCCTATATAGTTTTCTTTGTGAGAGTTAATTGAACTATTCTACATAAAATTAGTAGCACGGTAATTGGTATAGAGAAAACCTACAGCAAATGTCAGTTTCCACCCTTTTATCTCACTACCCAATTTGGATGGTTAAAATAGGGTGAGGAACAAGTTAATACAGCTGCTAAGAGGAGTTTCTAAAATTCATAAAATGATAATAGTACAAATGGTGATAGGATAGACATTATTTATAAAGTACGTACAATGTGCCAGTTACTGTTCTAATTGCTTCATGTAAATTAACATATTTAATTTTCACAATGACCGTCTGAAATCATATTTATTTGAAAGATTTAAAAACGGAGGCACAGTGAAGTTAAGTCAGCCGCTCAACTTCACACAGCTAGTAAGAGACAGAGTTGGGATTTGAACCACAACATCCAGCTTCTCTGGTTTATGGTGGATTCCGGGGAAAGATGTGGCATAGATGATGCTGTTGTTTCTTTTGGCATATTCAATGGCTTAGTACTTTCCATCCTTCAAGTCTCAACTTCTTTTTGCCTCTTTTGTTTCCCTATTCATACTCTTACTACCAATTTGAAGGATATCTACTTTCTGCTAAATGATACAAGTTCCATAATGGCAGGGAACTTATTCACCTTATTCATCATTTTCAGCCCAGCACCTAGTACATTGTCTGGAACACATTAGATATTCATTATTTAGTAATGAATAAACTCAAAATGAATTACCAAGAGTAAAGGAAACTTTGTACATTATATAAAGAAATAATAAACCACTGAAAATTTAGGTTCCACTTTACAAATTTTCATGACATGTTCACAAATGGGCAACAAAATGGAGTTGTGCCAGTTAGCAAATTTCCTGTTCCATGTCGTTCTTATAAGTGTAATTAAAGATCAATAAAGCAAATGCTTAAATGCAGCCAACTTAGTTGCCACAATAAATTTGTTAATGATAGTGAAGCAATAAATATTCTATGTGGTTATCAAAAGTCAATTAAGAGATAATTGTGTATCAGTAAGCCACAAATAATGAGAAGAATCCTCCCTTTTTGGAAAAGTTTTTGGCAGGAGAAGGAATTCAAATTGTATTTCTTTTCAGTTTACATTTTGATAATATAAAAATGTATAGAAAATATTTAATAGGTTGTCTTAGTCCAGTCAAGCCATTATTAAAAAATACCTTAGAATGAATGGCTTATAAACTTCAATAAAATTATTTCTCATGGTTCTGGAGTCTGAGAAGTTCAAGGTCCAGGCATCAGCAGATTTGATGTCTGATGAGTGCCTGTTTCCTCCTTCATAGATAGCCACTTCTGGCTGTGTCTTCAAATAGTGAAAGAGCCAAGGCAGCTGACTGGGACCCCTGCACAGCATCACTAATCCCACTGCGGAGAGCCCTACCCCGATGACCTAATCACCCCCCAAAGGTTCCATCTCCTAATTCCAACACATTGGTGATTAAAACTAGCACATAAACTTTTGGGGGACATAGACATTCAGACCATAGTATAGCAGATGGCTATGTTCTCAAAATTGGTAGTGCCTTGTAGTTGCAAAGGAAATTATGTAATTCCAAAGGTTATACCTAGTCTTGCTGGTTTGAGGAACAGGTGTCAAGGATGACCTCTCCTATGCCTCCTTCTTGGCAAGACAATTTTCAAGTGTAGTCTTTCTTTCCATTCCTTCATTTGTACTATCTCTCATTAATTTCTAGATTTCTGGTAGAGAATTTTCGTTGCATAGCAGCTTTAAACAGAGTTAGGAAATGCTGCTCCAGGTTTTGTGACCTCTGGAATAAACATGAGTGTAATGGTTCCAAATTCTACACAGCAAAACAACCGACCTTTAGTATTCCAGATGAAAGTTTTGCCTTAATGTCTCTCAGAAAAACAAAACAAACAAATAACTTGTGTTTTGTGTAATATTTTAATCAAGTAACATAATCGTTAAAATCAGGAAATTATAAGTCAAATTAGTATGCCAAAATGAAGGATTATTCTAGCTGGATAAATTCTGTGAATAAAATTCAGAATATGTGATTTTGAATTCCACTGGAAGTTTGGCATCAGACTGAAGGGTGGTATAAGCCAAAATTTTCTCTTTGGTGTTCAGAAGCCCTGGACATGTTTTTCCTTCAGATAAAAGAAACAACAAGAGAAAACCACAGTTACAGAACCTCATTAGCTTGACACTTAGCTAAGCAACTTCACTTAGGTCACCAGTAGCTCCTGTAGAATTTTCAGCTAATGGAAGCAAATTGGCCTTATAACAAAGAATTGAGATCTGAGTGAGATGTGAATTAAAAAACAGGAAAAAAAGAAAGTTTTTTTTTTCTTAGGGTGACAAAGCACATTTCTTCCAGATACAAATCCTGCTAAACTCTCAATAGAATCTATTAAAAGGCCACTGGAGACTAATTTTATATCTCCAGTAAGACTTTTTGGTTTCAGTTCCTTAAAATATCATACTAACATGGTTTTATTACATTACATATTTGTACAATTTTAATTTGAAAAAGGTTTACATACATTTGTTGTAAAAGTCTCATTGAAATTTGAAAGGTGAGTGAGAGAGAAATAAAAGTCAGAGAGGTGGATAATATAAGCTAGTGGTTCAAACAACAAAATCTGCCCTATCAATTCTTGATTCTCAAAATAACATACTTTGCATTGAAAGGGATAAATGCAGCACCCTTTTACCTTGAAAGGGATGGTTGCTCAGATATAGCCAGGGCCATATAAAATGAAATTAGATCATCTAATTGGGCAAATAAGTTATCAACTTGTATATGTCTAAATGGAAACCCTTGAATGTGTAGGATCAGATCCTAATTAACTATACCTAGTGACCATAATCAAATATTATTTGGATATTTTCAATGTAAAGTAAAAAAGTTTCACATCTTAAGCCATAATAGAGGTTCAAACACAAAATTACGGTTTTAGCTTTGCTTTTTTTAAATAAGATATTTTAGGGAAAAATAAAAGCCAAGTTTGAGGCTCAGTAACATTTATTTTGGCAAGACAGCAATCAGAATCTGAAAAGCATAAGCTAAGTGTCCAAATGTAAAAGACATCAAATAAATATATAGACACATTTATATGTCAGGGAAAAAACATACCTACAAGATACTGATTTTTCCCCATTCTTTGGTGAATTCAGTATTGTACAGACTTTGGTCTACCTTGCAGATTCCAAAACTAGATTTATGCAATTTGTAGGGCACTCTGACTCAACAAGGGCTAACGCACTATTCAAGCCTCCCAGATACATGCCTGTAAAGCAAGAATGGAATTGAGTTTATTATATAACTCTGCTCTTCAGGTTAAAAATCTGAAGTCTCCATCACTCTCAGACATTTGCCATAAAATTTACATGTAGTATCAAACTCAGACTCAGACTTAACTGTGGATGGTGCATTTTCACTCTGGGATTCTGTCGGCTTTTGTACTGATGGATGACTGATCCTTCTTGGTCATCATTCTTTTTGCCATATTCAGGGAATTCCCAATTGCAGCCTTGTAGTAATTTGTCTTGATGAAATTTAGGTGTAGTACATTGAGTGCCCTGTGTGGCAGGCACCCTGGGCTTAAATTTCACCTCTAGGACATACTATGTGATTCAGACCAAATCAGAATTTCCAAATATGTCTTCTAATCTTTAAATTTAGAGTTATAACATCTACTTTTACAAATTTTTGTGCCATGTGATTTTATTTTAGTTTAGTTTAGTTTAGACATTGTCTTGTTCTGTTGCCCAGGCTGGAGTGCAGTGACACATTCTTGGCTCACTGCATCCTGTGCCTCCCAGGCTGAAGTGATCCTCCTACCGCAGCCTCCCAAGTAGCTGGGACTACAGGCACACACCACCACACCTGGCTAATTTTTTTGTGTTTTTTATAGGTATAGGGTTTTACCATGTTGCCCAGGCTAGTCTCGAACTACTGAGCTCAAGGGATCTGCCTGCTTAGGCCTCCCACCTGGGCCCTGCCCCTTGTGATAATTTAAAAAAAGTAAAATGTAACATCTGACACAGGGCTGGACCATAGTAAGCATTGAGTATTAATTGTTTACAGATTTTGCATAAATACATTGTGCATTGTTCTCGTTTTACTCACACAGACAAATTTATTTTTTTTCTATTTGAATAATACTTCAAAAAAGCATTGAAGTACTGACACATTACTTCTTTGTAATCTCAAGCAAAATAATGATTTATTTATATTCCAGAGAAATTAGATACATCCTTGTATTGGATATATCTTCTGCCTCTCCTCAAATTCTCTTTGTCAAACTGCCTTCCATACTGCTTACTTGGTCACCTGCACCCCCTGCAAAGGTCTGTCGATCCCAAAATGGCCCATGAGGTGTGTCTCTCACAGTCCACCCACCCCATTCCTGGAACTCGAGGTTTCTCCCTGCACTTTCAGAGATGACATGGGCTCTGACTTCCTTAGATGCTGCCAAAACCTTGGACAATTTGGAGTGTGTGTTGGCTGGGGGAAGGAAACTTTGTAGGTTACCCCTCTGAGAACAAACTTTGAGTAAAGAGAGAAACAAGACAGACGCACAGTCAGACAAATTCTCTCTTCCTCCCTTCCTTCCTCCACTACATTGTTCTGAAGAGCTGTTCCTTAATGTGATTTGCATACAACATCCCAAGTTGCTGAATGATGTACTTTTTTATTCATTTTTGCAGCTTGTCAAGGAGGAATGGCCAACATAGTAAGTCATTACCTTGCATTGCTTCTCATGCCTCAATTCTCTTTTCTTCTCGTCGCTCTGAAATTGCACTGGCATTTTCCCTTTGTCTTAGGCTTTGTTTGTTGGGATCCCAAGCAAAGACATACTGTCTTCATGAAACAGAAAAAGTAGCAGCAGTCTTCTCACTAACTGTCATTTACTTTTCCATTCTGTTACAAATCTGTTACATTATTGAAATCATTATGATATGTACAATAGAGGATACAGAAGTGACTGAAATATGTTCCTGGCTTTATGGAGATTACAGTCCAATAGTGGTAAGTCTACAAGAATCGATACTAAATCTGTATTATTTGATGATAGATGTGGATAAAAGTCAGAGTTCACAGGCAGAAATTTTAGATGAAATATCATGGGAATTATATACTCTGCTGGTAGCATTGTTTTGTGTCTTTTAGTCCAGGCAAATGTGACTGCTCATTGATAGCATAAATGTCTTTCAAGCTTCTCTGACTCATTGAAATAATTCACTACGTCAGAAAGTTTGAGAACTCAAAAGCATTGTTGCCTATAATATTATCAAAGCAATTATATTTATTTGATATACGAAAATAAAATTTGTATATTCTATAACATAAGCATATAATTATAGAAAAATAAGTGAATCAAATAATTAACACACATCTATATCCCCAGAAATTGAGAATGTTATCCCTTTGAATCAACATGAACATTTCAGATATCTTTGGTATGGATCCCTTGGCAGTGTTTTTAAAAATTATCAGATTAGATGTAAAATTGCCCTTTTAGTATTTTTTATAAATATTTTTCCATATCAGTAATGTGACAGCAGGTTTTTTAGTGCTCATAGTTTGTATGTTCTTCATTATATTACTGTACCACTGTTTTTTAATTCAAAGCTTTCTTATTTATTTTATCGCCTTTTTAAGGATTTTATATTACACTGCAGTGAGCATTTCAAGTCAGTGAAATCTTTCTGCATAAATTTAAATATTTCCTTAGGTTAAATTCATTGAAGTAAAACAGCATCGTCATAATTTTTCTCATTTGTCCAATTGGTAGCAAAGATACTATCTTAATTGGTAAGTTTACCAGCACCATAAAATGCCCAATTTTCCTACACAGATAAAAAGATTTTATAATTTAAAATACCTTTCATTTTGTTTGGGATAAATTTGTATCTCATCGGTAAACTAAAGATAATAACTACTTCATAATATTTTGTCAAAATTTTATAAAGTCAGTAAAGATTATTAATCTGATTAAGGAAAGAAGGCAAGCAAAAATAGAAAAGATTAGATGGAAATAGATTATATTATAGATAAAGGAGAGGATTAAAATTTTGTGAAAATCTACAACTCTAAGACATTTTATTTTAAAACCTAGATAAATTAATGATTTCCAAGAAAAATGTAAATTATAAAAATTGACGCAAAAGAAGTGGAAATGTACAATAGGTAATTTATAGATAAGATTGCAAAGTGATTAAACTGTGTTGTTAAAAAGACAGTAGGATTAGAAGGGTTTACTAAAAAGTTTTTGGTCTCCTTTAAAGAGCAGATGATGTTCATATTTTGAAAACATGTGTAAGCTATAAAAGCAAATGGAAAATTTTCAAGATCACCTTAAAAAGTCAATATGCCTTTAGAAATAAAATCTGACAAATATCACACAAAAAGAGAAACCTACAGAACAACCCTTTACATGTATATGGGTAAAAAATTTAAATAAATGATCATAAAATACATAAAGTGCCATAAAAAATAATCTATTCCCATCCTAATAAGAATAATACACTATGGAAATGTGGGTTCATTGCAGGAAACATGATTCAGTACCAGGAATCTATCTTCATTATTTATTATAACAACCAATTAACGAAGAAAAACATTTGGTTGTATGAGTAGATACTGAAAATGAATTTTATATTATTTAGCTGTTATTTTAAATAATACTTTAAGTAAAATATAAATGGAAGTAAATAATGCAGTTTCATAATTAATACTTTTCAAACTCCGTGGCATTCATTGAACGATGATGAAACACTTTATTTCAATAAAACTGTAAAGAGCTAATCTGCTGTCACCATTATTATTTAATATTGCTCTGTGAATGTAGTGAGTCAAAGTGTAAAAGCTACTATAAAAATTGAAAAAGGAATATAACATATAACATCTACTTTTGGCAATGATGTTATTGCATGTCTAAAACACAGAGGAAATTGTAGTGTGCTGCTAGGATAAATTTTTAAATATCTGTAAATGGGCTAGACAGAAGTTAAATATGCCCTTTATAGTTGCTCAATAAATACCAAACTCATCATATTATTTTTGTGGTCTATTTTACAAAAGGTCTGTTGACAAGAATAAACAAAATTTTAAAACTTTTAGAAATTATAATCATACAGAAATTTTATAAAAATAAACCACAAATTATTATTAAAGAAATCAGGCAACATATGAATGATCATAAGCATATATAATCTGGTTGGACGGAATGACTTCATATGATAAATTCATCAATTTTATATCAAAAGCATATAAATTTACTACAGTTCCAATTAGAATATTAACTTTTTTTTTTTTTTTTGAGATGGAGTTTTGCTCTTGTTACCCAGGCTGGAGTGCAATAGCGCGATCTCCGCTCACCACAACCTCCGCCTCCCAGGTTCAAGCAATTCTCCTGCCTCAGCTTCCTGAGTAGCTGGAACTACAGGCGTGTGCCACTGTGCCCGGCTAATTTTTGTATTTTTAGTAGAGACAGGGTTTCACCATGTTGGTCAGGCAGGTCTTGAACTCCTGACCTCATGATCCACTCACCTCAGCCTCCCAAAGTGCTGGGATTACAGGTGCAAGCCACTGAGCCTGGCCTAGAATATTAACTTTTCTATGGAAGAAAAATTGATGAAAATAGTCAAGAAAAATTTAAAGAACAATAGTACTACTGTAATCAAGTCAGTAGAAATAGAACAGGGAATTCAGAAATAGATCCTAACACATAATGCCCATTATAGTTTGTTTCATGTCCCTTTTTCGTTAATGTGTTTTATTTTATAATTGATACTTGCATTTTCTCTTTTATTAATTGACTTTCCAAAATTGAGTCTTAGTTATTGTCTTACTGATTTTCAGGAATTTCTTATATTACTTTCAACTGCCTTTCTACATGTTTTATTTCAAAATTTTTTTCAAATATATTATAAAAGTATGTTAAAATAGTATTTTATACTAAATACACTGGCAAAAATTTTAAAAAATGTTTTAATACCTATTGGCAGGGTGTAGATAAAAGGATACTCATATATTTCTTCTGGAAATGTGAATTGCTTCCATTTATCAGAAGGTAAACAAGAAACATCTATTAAAATTGTAAATAAATATACTCTTCAATTTTTACTAATCAGACTATATCTCACACAATAAATAATGATAAATATATAAATATAAATATATGCAATATGACATGTCAAAGGGCCGGGCGTGGTGGCTCACACCTGTAATCCAAGCACTTTGGAGGCCAAGGCACGTGGATCACCTGAGGTCGGAAGTTGAAGACCAGCCTGACCAACATGGTGAAACCTGGTCTTAAAAAAAAAAAAAAAAAAAAAAAAAAAAAATGACATGTCAAAGAAAACAAAAACTTATAAAATGAAATATCATTGGAACCATAATGAGTGCCTCTTAGCTGCTGAATGTCTGAGTTAAACAACACACTGTGGAAAATCGAAGAGTCATTAGAAACAATGAACTAGAACTCAGTACATTTGGAGGAATTTGTGAAGTGTTATTGAATTTTTTTTTTAGAAAAAAAGGAAAAATGAATATACGTGTGTCTAATTTATTCTTATAAAACACTAACAATGATAAGTAAACTTTTTATAGATGCAAATGTATGTATTCTTGTGTGAGTATGTGAACCCACAGGAAAATGTGAAAATGGGTAAATTACGTTGTTATGGCTTTTGAAGAATGAGGAGAAATAAAAGGGAGTAAGCAAACTAATAATATAGACTGTTTATGAAAACATATATATGTATGTATGTCTGAAAAATTAAAAATAAGTTAGAAAGGCCTTTCTTGAAGCATCCAAGCCCCTCTCATAAAGGCTGAGCCCTTTATAGTTGCTCAATAAATATCAAACTCCTCACATTATTTTTGTGATCTATTTTACTTGCTTGCCCAAACTAAAACTTTACTAAACTAATATAAACAGCATAAGCAGAGGTTGGCAAACGTGACCTGCTGGCACAATTCAGGCCACCATCTATTTTCTTCCTCCCTTTCATCTTTCCTTCCTCTCCCTCTATCTCTCTTTCTTTCTTCTGAAGTTTCACCAGCAAAGACTGGCTTCTATATTTTTAAATAATTATGTATTATTGATTATATATGTACCTACACACAATGCTTAATTTTGCTTTTTGGCTTTTAAGGCCTAAAGTACTTCCTGTCTAGAGTTTTAGAAAAAGTTTTATAATTTCTGATATAAAAATCAGAAAGTAAGGCAAGGCATTTTCAGTGAAAAAGCTATATGGTCAAATGGTGAAAAAAAGTATATCACAAGTTGTGGCAATTTAAATATAAATTACAAATAGTCATAAGAAAATTGACCTATGAAATATAGACCATTCATTGGCCAAGAAGTATGAAAGTAATTCAACACTGTCTTAAAAATGATTCCCTATCATCATTAAAAGTTTGGAATTAATGCAAGTTTCAGGCAAGTTCAGTCAAGTTTTCAAGAAATGGATGCTTTCTTTATTATTTTAACCATTTTAGAACATACAAGTAATGGAAGGTAACTACAGCACAAATATAATTCTGACACCAAAAGCTGACAAAAATTGAATGCAAAAAATAAACTTGAAGGCCTATGCAAATGTAGTGTCCACTGAAAAATTAGGTCCGTGTTTCTGTCGGTATTTTGGTCCCAAGCATTTAACCAGCCTCTAAGAAATTCAGTACTTTCCATCATTCCGTTGTCTTCCCGTCCTCTTCTGAGACCTCCAAACTCTTCCAACCTCTTCTTGTCACACAGTTCCAAAGCTGCTTCTACATGTTTAGGTCTTTTCATAGCAACACCCCAATCCTCAGTACCAGTTTTCCGTGTTAGTTGATTTGTGTTGTTATGAAGGAATGCCTGAGGCTGGGTAACTTATTTTAGAAAAGGTTTACTTTGGCTCACAGTTCTTTTGGCTATATGAGAAGCATGTTACTGCCATCTGCTCCGGGTAAAGTCTCAGGAAACTTACAATCATGATGGAGGACAAAGGGGGAGCAGTTGTGTCACATGGAGAGTGAGGAAGAGAGAAAGGAAGAGAGTGCCAGGATCTTTTAAACAACCAAATCTCACATGGAATTATTACGGAAGGGCCATCCAGCCATTCATGAAGAATTCACCCCCGTGGTCAAACACCTCCCACCAGGCCCCACCTTCAACACTGGGAATCACATTTCAAGATAAGACTTCTAAGTGACAAATACTCAAACCGTATCATGCTCTTTTTCATGTATTGTATTGATTTATTTAAAAACAAATACAGGCTGGGTGTGGTGGCTCACACCTGTAATGCCAGCACTTTGGGAGGCCTTGGCAGGTGGATCACAAGGTCAGGAGTTCGAGACCAGCCTGACCAATATGGTGAAAGCCCATCTCTACTGACAAAAAAATATATATATGTGTGTGTGTGTGTGTGTGTGTGTGTGTGTGTGTGTGTGTGTGTGTGTATGTGTGTGTAAATTAGCCAGGCCTGGTGGCATGTGCCTGTAGTCCCAGCTACTCAGGAGGCTGAGACAGGAGAAAGGCTTGAACTTGAGAGGCAGAGGTTGCAGTAAGCCAAGATCGCACCATGCACTCCAGCCTGGCGACAGAGTGACACTCCACCCCCACCAAAAAAAATTACATTTATTTCTAGTAAATAGGACTTATTAATGCAAAACTAGAATATTGCTAAACTTAACAGGCTGAGAAACAATTATAGAGAAAACATGAACTGTTATTTTCCTTGATAGAAAGCATGCCATTTCTCTGTTCTACCTCTAGTTGGCTCTGCTAAATCAAATTTCACTTACCCTTTTATGATAGCATAAATTTACTGCTGTATTCTTTCTTTCTTTTTCTTTTTCCTGGACATTTTTTAAACCTATTTTATTCTTATTTGTAGGATTATTATGTATTACTACAACCTTCTTGGCTAAATTAATAGGGTATCTATGAGATGTTTTTTCTAAATGATTTATCTAAGGTCTTTATCTAGGTTGGTAAAAGCCCTGGATTACTAAAGTGTATTATATTTGATAACTGTACTTGTCTTCAATTTGACTGGAGGGTGCAAACTTTCAATGTTACTTTTTAAAAAATCCGTGTGTGTGAGATAAATCTTTGGTAATAATTTGATATAATTACTTAGGTATTCTATTAACTGTGACATTTCTAGAGCAAAGCTAGGCTATAAAAGAGTGGGGAATTCCCTTCTTATGGAAGATTCTGGGAAAACAGGTGCACGAATGGCATGTGAAACAATATCCTTGAAAAATAAGATTCTAATGTGCTCACTTATTCAAATTCAAAGATTTATTCTCTTAGATCAAAGCACTTTCATCTCTAAGAAGTCACTCCTGGTGCCAGCTGGTTATAATTTTTAGTCACAAAGATTTTAGAAGCTATATTCCTTGAATGTAGTATAGTTTCTTTCCGGATAACAAATTTCCAGGACTTTTCCTCCATGTCCCTTCTATTTTACAGTAAATGTTTAGTCTGTGTCACTTTAGCCTTTTGGCTAAACTTCATAGGAGTTGGCACAAGGAATCACATTAATTTTCTGTTTAATGTAATCGCCGTCCCTGTCAGAGGCCCATTTATGCTGTTTCAGGGGCAGACAAAACATGAACCACGATGTATCCAACCAGTTGGAGATTACAAGATTAAATTTTCTGAGACAGGAGGAGTGGATTGAGAACTTTGATCAGCCATTAAAAAGGATTAATTGGTTCTACTGGCATTGAAAGGCATGCACACAGCTATCACAGCGATTTTCGGCTGCATACAGCCAGCTTAAACGTAGCATAGACATATAATTTTCTCAAGGAATTAAACCTATAAAAACACACTTTTATTTTCATTTCTGATATATTTAAATACATTATTTTAGGCATGTGAGTCCAGTACCGGTATGTATGGTATAATTTTAATCATTTAGAGAATGATCCTACCAGGCCTATGCCTTATATTAGCCAAGAACCTTGAGACTCAGCATGTGGTTTGTGAACCAGATGCATCAGCATTATCTGGAAGCTCATTAAAAATCTGGAACACCAGGTTTCACCTTTGACACACAGAATCAGAATCGGCAATGGACATTTTAATAAGCTACCTGGGTGTTGTGTATGCCCAATAGTGTTTCAACAGCACTATTCCATGGGATATACCAAAAATAATACTGGAGAATAATTACTGGTTCCCTACGTTTTCTAAGAACTGAATATATGTATAATTGCCAAATTTCTCCCAAACTAAAAACCTTTTTTCATAGACATTTGTTATGTACTATGTTATCTTAGTCAAGTTCTTTATTTTAGTGATGACCAGGTCTCTTGATATCTAACCAAAATAAAAATATTTATCCTCCATTCTGCTCAAAGTGACTGAAAGAATAAAATGGGCATTCTGTTTTTTCAGTTAGTATGCTGTCTTTTCAGGCTTCTTCTTCTTTTTTTCCCAAGACAGAGTCTCTGTCGCCCGGGCTGGAGTGCAGTGGCGCTATTTCGGTTCACTGCAACCTCCGCCTCCCAGGTTCAAGTGATTCTCCTGCCTCAGCCTTCTGAGGAGCTGGGGCTACAGGCACACACCCTCACGCCTGACTAATTTTTGTATTTTTAGTAGAGATGGGGGTGTTACCATATTGCCCAGGCTGGTCTTGAACTCCTGACCTTGTGATCCACCCTACTCAGCCTCCCAAAGTTCTGGAATTACTGATGTGAGTCACCGCACCCAGCTCAGACTCCTTTAATCTGAAGTAGTTCCTCTGTCTTTTCTTGACTTTCAGCATTTTTATTCTTTGGGATGTTGGAGACCAACTATTTTTTGAAATGTCTTTCAGTTTCCATTTGTCTAATATGCCCTCATGATTAGATTCAGGTTATTCATCTTTAGTGAAAATGTTAAAGAAGTGATGCCATCTCTTTCTGCATCCTCTGAAGTGGTTCATGATTTCAACTTGTCTCATTACTCGTGATGTTACCTTTGATCACTTAATAAAGGCAGTATCTGCCAGACTTCTCCTCTGTGAAATTAATCTCTTTTCCTTTGTTAATAATTATTTTGAATAGAGATATTTGAGACTATCATCATATCATTTTCTCCATTAACTTTATTTATTTATGGAAAAAGATATAATTTTGATTTGATAAGTAATAATTCATTATTTTATTATTTAATACCCCAAATGTTCCCAGATTTACCCACTGGGAGCCCTGTAGAAAAAAATGGCTTCTATATTCTTTTTGAATTTGGCTATCATTCTTCGAGAACTTTCTTATTTGTTGATGTAGTAAGATATTACAGGCTCATCTCATACTTAACCTGTCACAGTCCTGGAGAAGCTATTTCTTCAAGGAGCTGTAGATTTGTAGGTGGAGAGTTATATTTGACTCTAAAATCTGGGATCTGAGTGTGCTTGTTGCTACTGAGATACTGAAATATTGCTGCTCCCAGGCCAAATGTGTAGATGAAATTAGGGAAAATATATATTATACGTGCACACATACACATATACACGTGCACACATACTTTTTTTTTTTTTTTTTTGAGATGGAATCTCACTGTCGCCAGGCTAGAGTACAGTGGCACAATCTCACTGCAACCTCCACCTCCCGGGTTCAAACAGTTCTCCTGCCTCAGCCTCCCAAGCAGCTGGGACTACAGGCATGTACCACCACACCCAGCTAACTTTTGTATTTTTAGTAGAGACAGGGTTTTGCCATGTTGGCCAGGATGGTCTTGGTCTCTGGACCTGGTGATCTGCTGGTCTCCAAAAGTTCTGGGATTACAGGCGTGATATGCCTGGCCCATATACATTTATATGTAAACACAAACACAGAAAAATTCCTTTATTTGGCCACCACTTCCACTGTCCTTTACAGAGACATACTTTTCTTTCCACTGAGGATTTCTGACATGTCATATCAGATGATTGCTGTATCTGCCTGTCCTTACAGATATCCTTTCCATCACAAGTAGGCCTCCCTTCCCACGGCCACTTCTTACCTAGATGCCACATCACTCTCCTCAGGCTCTGATAGCCCACTGTGAATCACTGCTTCTGCCATTCTCCTATAAGGACGCCCTTTGGTGCTTTGATTCCTCGTACTAGACTATGGTAGCTCCCGATGCTCCCTCACTGTGTACACATCTATCTTAATCAAATCCAACCAGAACACTCTGTACCCAATACAGGTTGAACATCCTTAATCAAAAAATTCAAAATCCGAACTACTTGAAGACCATTATTCCATGGGAAACTTTTTGAGGACCAAATGGAAAATTTATACCTGACCTCATGTAATGATTGGTCACGGTCAAATTTCAGTAAAGTCTGTTTTTAAATTATGTATAATTTAAAATCATTATGTATAAATTATTTCAAATATTGTATAAAATTAACTTCAGGCTTTGTTTCAAAGGTACATATAAAACATAAATAGATTTTGTTCTTAGACTTGGGTCCCATAACCAAGGTATCTCATTATGTATAAGGAAATATTCTAGAATTCCAAAGAAATCTGAAATCTGAATCACTTTTGATAATAAACATTTACAATAAGGGGTACTCAGCCTATATTTCTTTTTTTTTTTTTTTTTTTTTTTTTTTTTTTTTTTTTTTGAGACGGAGTTTCACTATTGATACCCAGGCTGGAGCGCAATGGCGCGATCTCGGCTCACCGCAATCTCTGCCTCCTGGGTTCAGGCAATTCTCCTGCCTCAGCCTCCTGAGTAGCTGGGATTACAGGCACGCGCCACCGTGCCCAGCTAATTTTTTGTATTAGTAGAGACGGGGTTTCACCATGTTGACCAGGATGGTCTCGATCTCTTGACCTCGTGATCCACCCGCCTCGGCCTCCCAAAGTGCTGGGATTACAGGCTCAGCCTATATTTCTAAGGGAAGAGAAAGAATGGAAGTATACGGAAGGAAAGTATAATGCCCATTTTCCTGTGTTAACTACTGGGGGGTACAATTCCCAGCTCTTCAATCAAACACTAAATCTAGGTGTTACTGTGAAATATACTTTGTGACATGATAAAAGTTCATAATCAGCTTACTTCAAGCAGGAGCGATTATACTAGATTTTCTGGGTGGACCTGATTTAATCAGTTGAAAGACCTTAAGAGCAGGATTGAGGTTTCCCTGCGAATAAAAGATTTTGCCTGTGAATAGCAGCTTCAGCTCCTGCCCCAGAGCTCCAGCCTGCCCTCTTGGTGGCCTGGCTTATATGCTTGGACTTGCCTAAACAGCCCCACAATCACATGTACCCATTGCTTGCAATCAGTCTCTTAGTATATATCTCCTGCTCCTTCTACCCTTTAGTTGAACTCTGATTGATACTGGAAGGAAAGGGGAGAGAAAAAGAAAGAGAAAATATATAATTATTATTTTTAAGGGAAGCTTACTGAGAAATACGTAACTCTAATTTTCTCTTTTTCATGGGATGACCCCCCAAAAAAGCAGAAACATATTAAGTATGAGGGACTTAAGTATAAGGAAGGATTTCCTTAAACATTGAAAAACAAAAGGATGGTTGATGGTTAACTTCAGGTGTCATCATGACTGGATCATGGAATACACAGAGAGCTGGAAAAGGATTATTTATTCTCAGTTCTTCAGTAGGTACTGAGCCCATCCCTTTTCTGCCGAAAGGGAAACCCAGGGGCTTTTGCATTTAATTAAAATGATTGGACTACCTCAAGTGTGTCTGAGAGGATGCTTTCAGAAGAAGTTGGCATTTGAGTCAGGGGTCTAAGTGGGGAACACTGGCCCTCAGTGTGGGCAGGCACCATCCAACCAGCTGGATTCCCAGATGGGGAAAAAAGAAAAAGCAGAGAAGGGGCAAATTCTAGATCTCACTTTCAAATCTGGATTGCCCACTTTCTTCTGCCCTTGGACATCAGAACTCTGGGTTCTCTGGCCTTTGCATGCAGGGGCTCACACCAGCAGTCCCTTCAGGGTCTTGGGCCTTTAGCCTATAATGAAAGTTACATCGTTGGTTTCCATGGTTCTGAAACCTTTAGGCTTACACGGATCCACACCACCAGTTTTCCTGCTTCCTCTGCTTGTAGATGGCCTGTTGATATAATTTGGATGGTTCTCCCCTCCAAATCTCATGTTGAAATGTGATCCTCAATTTTGGAAGTAGGGCCTGGTGGAAAGTGTGTGGACCATGGGGGCAGATCCCCATGCCCTCGGTGAGAAGTGAGTTCTTGCTCTGGTTGTTTAAAAGAGCATGGCACCTCCTTCCTCTCTCTTTTGTTCCTGTTCAACCCATGTGACTTGCTGGCTCCCCTTTGCCTTCCCTCATAATTGCAAGGTTCCTGAAGCCCTCACCAGAAGCAGGTGTTGGCACTATGCTTCATGTGCCTCTTGCAGAATTGTGTGACAATTAAATCTCTTTTCTTTATAATTTACCCAGACTCAGGTATTCCTTTATAGCAATACAAGAACAATACATGTCTCATGGGACTTCACAGCCTTCATAATCAAGTGAGCCAAAATTGCATCTCCTCTCTCTCTATCTCTTTCTCTCTTTTTCATCTCTCTCCCTTTCTCACTCTCTCTGGTATATACTCATATGTGCATATGTATGAGAATCTGAGATGAGCTATCTGTACAGTAGATCCTGCACAATTTCAAGTTGCTAAATGGATAAATTCAAATACAACTTATTCAAATACAATCTTACTGTTTCACTTTGAGTGAGCTTTATTTTTAAATGATAACAGTCCCACATTTTAGCTTATCTGAGTAGATGCTGTGGTTACTCTTTCATCTGTCATCAATTATTTAGTTACAGTAAAGTTTACTATTCATTTGACCACAAACAGCATCATAAATGGGTAAACATGGGCTTGGTTGCTCCCATAGTTTTGTTGTGGAAGAGCCAGAGTAGTATTGCACACATGTAATGAGTCAGAAAAGTGGAGCAAAAAGTCCTACTCAATGGGCTTGGGTATATGATAAGCAGACAGAAGATCAACCATATAAAGGAGGAACTAGAAACCGAGTATCAGACCTTCCTGAATGACTGGCAAAATAAACCCCATTTCTCATATTGAGCTTAACATCAAAACAGATGTTCTTGGTACTGAAGACTACAGTGACATCAGTGAAATATGTATTTCTATATGCTGTGAAAACTATTAATAATCATACATATGGGTGCATGAAAAAATCATCTATGCAAATATGTATGTTGATGTATTTATATAATTATAAAGGTGTTGGAAGTTACGATTTATGATTTGGCTCACTTATACAAACAAGTAAACAATATGGGTTCAACCCATTTTATTCAATGTAGATAGCAAATATTAAATAATAATGATCATTAGCTGCCAGTTATAGTAATTTTCAATAACATTTCTTTCATTTTTATGTTGTAAAAATAACTATAGTATTTTTTCTCAGATTTCAGATAACTAAATATATCTTTGTATTTATTGCTCCTTTGGCAATTTAGTTGCATGCTTTGTAAATGATTGCCAGTATACTATTATTTACCGAAATCTCTGTAAAGTAACATAGCCTGACCAATCAGCTTAAATAGCCATTTTCACTCTAGGTATTAACAAATATTTCCCTTCTCTCATGAGAAAAACACAACCATTGTATAAATCACATTGTTTGCCATTCTATCGCTTTGCTAATGAGGACAAATAATATTAACATATGTCCACAGATGGTGAGAGATATATGGCTTTATAAATATCTGAATATAATGTATCATTAACACAGCCAATTGGATGAGTGAATGCCTTATTTTCCATGCAGGTGCTCTGATGTTTTGGTGAATAGATTTGTGTTATTGTTTGTCTTTTTTGTTTTTGATAATCTGATAAATTGCTAGTGATGCAATAACAAAATGTACTGCTGTTCCAAGATTAATGGTTATGTTGAGTGTTGAGATTATTTATTTTCTTACTTTAAAAAATCAATAAATAGACACCATTCACCTTGGCTTTCATCTTAAAAGGAAAAAAAAATTAACATAACTTTTGTAACTGATTTCAAACGTACGTTTAAACTAGCAGTAAATGACCAGTCAAATGGGTGGATGTTTTTGTTTTACATATTTTTTAGTACCTTGATAATTTATTACATTACTCAATTTGTATTTGAACATTTGGGACTATGGACACGTAGTTTACACAACGGGAAGAGGGGTGCTTTTATAATAACTTAGACTTCTTGTTTTTATTTATTATATTAATAAATGGATGTTTTAAAGCATATGGGATTCCAGAAATGGTTTCGCTGCCTTCCAGAATGTTTCATTTTTGCATACAAGTCACATACCTAAATAACAAAAATGTTGACAGTCTGCCCAAACTTACTTTAGTAAGTATAAAGCAGACAGAGGTTTTTTATTTTTGTGGGAATTTAAGTGGGTGAAGGTCCATATATTATACACACACACACACACACACACACACACACACATTTTGTCTGAACAGCCTGTAACGTCTCGTACCTTTGTATATGTCTTTGTGTTTTCTCTTATATCAAAACTGTAACACCCCAACTCTTTGCATTCTGTACATAAATCATCACTGAAAATAAAAGTCATAGCTTGTATTTCATGGCTTTAATCTCTCAGAAGATTCAGCTGTGTGGAAACCAACTTTGATACTGAGCATTTCCCAAGTTTAATTTAGAGTAAATAAATTTTGCATAGGTTTAGTCAAAATATAAAAATATTGGAGCATATAATTTAAAATTTGAGAACAGGAGATAACAAGGTGTTTAGCATTTGAAAGAATGGTCAGCTCCAGATATATTTAGAACTTGCATGATAGAATCTCCTAAGTATGTCAGAAAACAGATGTGAGGTGCATGTTCTGGTTCAAATGGAAAGGCAGAAATTATAAAAGACACTGAAACTAAAGAAAGACCACAAATATCTGTATAACATTGGATGGAAGGAATCTTTGGAAGAACAATTCCCCCAAGTCCTGTATCATCACCACAGGATACGGGTCTTTTGCACTCAATGCCATTCGCTCTCTTGATTTTAGTTGATCTGTGAATTAGTGATGAACGTGTCTTGAATGTACACATGATGGCAAGGGAATCACATCTTTTATAATTGGCTCTGAAAATTTGCTGAAGCATGCACAATTTGAACTAGCCAGCCAGCCGTTCTCTCCTGCTGATTCAAAGATATCAAGGACACAGCATCTAACCCTCACATTTTACTTGGCTGCAAACCTCTATCTGTACAGGGTCCATGGAGCATGGATCTTGGTCTTATGAAACAAATCTTTCCTCCTTAAATGTCAGTGTCTCATTAGACCTTTGCTTTGGTTCTTTTTAGTAGTGTTTCTCCTTGCTCTCTAGTGAAATGAAGTGAAGTGGTTAACAGTCTCTGTAGTCTTAAAAGTACAAGGCTGTAATTTGACTCTAGGTAGACTGTGACTCTTTGGAACAAAGGCTGTTTGAACATGCATTTCTGTCACTGCGGGATTTAAAGATCACAATAAAACTTCATAAAGACATAGTGTATATGAGAGTAATGGTAATTTCCATGTTTTATAATGCTCAATTAAAAGGTTCCAACTGACCTCTAAAAGCCCCTGCCTGAATTATAGTGATCCTCAATTGTTAAAGAGAGTCTAACCCTTGTATTTCTTGAGTGTTGCTACATTTGATAATGCTTACTATAGGAACATTATACATAATGTTAGCAAAAAGTTCCTACCACTCAACTTTCTGTGTTTTGAGCAAAAACACAATTCTGGTTTCATAAAACAATTTTATAATACCTATACTCAGAAAGATAAAGGGAAGCTTTTTAAGGCTTATGTCAGACTATGTAAGAATACCAGCCTGGGATTTTGTCATGTTAGTGCTGATTCATTAAATACTGTATGCCATGGGTGGGTTTACTATCATTTTTACAAAATTTAATAATTTAATTTTAAATCAAAGTATTTAGTTAGTATTATTTAGTAAATAGTATTCTTGTTTGATATTCACATTTCAAACAATTTCTTTGAAATGGCATAGAACAATATACAACAATGACAGCAAGAACAGATAAAATACCAAATTTTTTTTTAAATATTTATTTTCTAATTGTTATACAATAGAGTTTAAAAAACCAATTGCTGTCACAAGACTTGTAATACCACTACTATTACTATTACTACTGACAGTTATAATTATGATGATAGTAACCACAACAATAAAAGGATTCCCTTTTATCATCATCTCACATAATATCCTTCCTTTCTAGGGACTGTCCTGGAAGTTAACCTGGGAAGATTGATCACCTCAATTAAAGCAAGAGTACATTTTTATGCTAGATAAATACCTAGAATTCTATTGTCTTCTCATCACAGTACTATTTGTTGAATTTATTTTTATGTCACTGTAACTACATTAATACTATTACAACGCTAAGAGGTATTATAATGATAGTCCTTTTTTCCTATTTGGTCTTCTTGGAGGTAATAATTTACATTTTTTTCCATTTTCATAATATACTGTGCACATACTCTTATTTTTGTTTCGAGTGCTTATTCTGTTGAATGTACATTTTTAATGGGGACTTCTTTTTCATAATATTTTCTTCTTTCCTGAGTGGATCCACTTCAGAAAATTACTTTGCTTTCTGAAGCAGTTTTTGGCACCTCATAAAGAGTGCAAAAAGCTATATCTGAGTCCTGTCATGGAAAAAAAAATAAGGAAATATTCTACCATCACATTGTGGGGGGTATTTTGACTTCATGTAATATTTAAGATTGGAAATCATTTGCCTTCAGAATTTTAAAGACCATTAATTTCTGGAATCCATAGTTGTTACAGATATATGTGATGTTGTTATAGTTTTTATCTTATGTATGTGGCATTCTCTCCCTCTTTTTAGAAGATTTTACAATCTCTTTATCACTGATGTTTGAAAATATCATGACAACTGGCCTTTTTCATTGATTGTATCAGGGAGTTGGTAGACTCATGTTCTTTAGTTCAAGAAAATTTTATTGGGTAATTTGTTTTATTTTCTCTATCTGTGCTTTCTGGGACTTCGAAAGTCAGAAATTGTTCTTCCTAGATTTGACTTTTTAAGTAAATTTTGTTTCATATTTTCTAGCTTTATGTCTTTTTGTTCTACTTTCTAAAAGATAGTCTCAAGTTTATCTTTAAAACCTTGAGTTGGATATTTTCGCAATCTTTTAAATTTAAAGAGTTTTTTCTGATTTTTGTTTCCATAGCATTTTTGATTTTTGCATGCATTAACTCCTCATTGTAGAGAGTAATTACTTAAAGTTTTTACTTTTGTTACTTTCCAGAGTTCTCTTTCCTCAAGACTGAAATACTATTTTTTTATGTTTATTTCTGCCTCTAATTCTGAGATTTTCTTTTCGTAAACTTCAATTGTCCCTTTAAAGAAAGGCTTTAAAATGATCAACTTGGAGGTCCTTTGTGTACTCAGTAATGGGCTAAAGAATAGGAGCTAGATCCAGTAATTGGTTGACGGCTAGCTTTTTTGCTAGGGCACTCTCTTCTAAAATATTAACATGCAGATGTTATTTTTATTTTTTATTTTTTGAAGATCTTCAGTTTATCTGTCTAGAGATGATGTTTCCAGAAATCTTCCCAGGAAGTATCTGGCAGCCCCTGTTATTAGCCTCTCAGCAGGAGGCGCGGGTCTCACCATTCAATTTTCAAATGTTAATTTTACTTCCTCGTTTTAAACTGTGTGCCTCATCTTCACTTTCCCTCATATCTGCTGATTTTGCATCTTTCTCTTCCAAATAAGCATCTCCAGAAAAAGGCTTAGAAATTCTGTGTGTGGTGGACATTTGACTGCTGATATTCCTTACACCATGTGGGGAAAGGGTGGAGTCAAATATTTAGTATGGGGGTTTTCAAATGATTTTTGTTTCTCTTGCCACTCTACACCATAGTCGTTTCCTTGTTCTTGTAACTTCCTGGGAGTTCTCAGAGAAAATTAGTTCAAAACCACTTTCCCTAAACTGTGCCACATCTTTTTATGCTTTGTAATGTCAGTGACCACTCTTTGATTAACCAACCATCTTTTAATTAATTCACTTTTTTTTTTTTGCCTCCAGTCACCCCCTTTGTCCTGCCTCCTCTGGTTTATACCATTTTTGTTCCTTTACTGTTGATTTGTTATGGACTCTGGAGGAGATAGAGATAATAAAATGGCCACCTGAGCATCTCTTGAGAAAAGTGAAGATCCCATTCATTAAAAAATGGTCTCACTAATGGCAGCAATAACAGAAGTAGCGTCACTGTTTTAGTGGAAATGGTTGTAGTCATTACAGCAGCAACATCATCAGTATCTACTACCATTACACAGTTACTCCCGGTGCCATGATGCCGCATAATTTATAGCGCTTCACGGAGCGTAGACACTTTTAGGAACATATACTTTTACCTCACTTAAATCTCACAGCAACTCTATATAAGAGGCTGGGTGTATATCACTAATCACTTTATAAATATCTCACTTTACAGACGTGAAATCTAAGAAACAGGGGGGATAAATAATTTACTCAACTTTGTTCAACTAGCAGTTGGCATAGGAAAGTCTGTTCAGTCATTCCAGTCCTACCATTTCCAATATTCACCACCCTTGCTGGGCAATCTGCAGAGGCAGTTTGGACCGCTAAGTGTGAGTGCAGGCTGAGACATTTCCCAGGCTCTTTCTAGTCTTGTGATTGTTGCTGCAGTCATAGAACATGGATCTTCTCTTTAATATTAATTGTTCGGGAAATAGCAGTAGCTCAGACACATTATTATTATTGTAAATTCTGAACTAGAGATGACTTTTGATCATGAAAAAGCTTTACCATTAATTGACTGTCTTTACTAGTCCTCAGATGCAACATAACTAAAATGAAACAAAGTAACCTTTTTCTGTTCCTGGCTTCCAGTTTTTTTAGGCCTCCAAATTCAGAACCACAGAATATTCTTTGATTCTGTATTTCTCATTTACCCAGATTCCTAAGTTCTACAGATTTTCTGTCTCCTTCATTTCATTCCTAATATTTCCACTATAGCTTAATTCTTGACTGTTTCTCACCCACACTTCTAATAACTTCCCACCAGATGACTGTAAGCCTATGTCGGGTTCACCTCACCTGAAGCACAGCTCTGATCAAGCCACTGCCTGCTTTCTAAAGTTTTGTTTGACCATTATGGTGCAACTTTTATAACACCCATTCTTTCATCAACGCTCGTCATATTCTTTGAACAATTTCCAGATATCCTGCTACACTTTCCCATCCTGAGCACTTTCTCTAGTCTGTCTAACTATCCATCTTCATTTCCCTTTCCCCAAAATTCCAGTATCTCTTCTTGTTGAATATCTATCATTGTTCAGGAGTCATCTCAAATGCAACCACCTCTGAACAGTCCTTCCTCCCTAAATTTCACCAATTGCACATGATGTATTTTTTTATCTGACATTTCCTTGCGGTCTGTTTTCTTCCAGTACTACGTAAGATATGATATATTCTCTAGTATAAAGCAAATTACTATAAGAAGTAGTAATAAATTGGAATTATTTCTATTAGGTACAGAGGAGTTGTTTTCTTGAGCTGTATTAGTGAAATATTTTTTTAAATAGTAAAATTAGAATATCAGTAACTAGTCTTTTGTTCACGTGTATCAGTGCTCCCAGTTGCTTATTGCATTAATTTGACTCACAGTAAAAGGAAGAGTTTGAAGAATAGAAAAGTGACATAAAAAGAAAGGGTTAGGATAGATAATACAGGCCTAAAGAAAAGAGAAATTGTGAGCATTAAATGCAATATAGAAGTGATAAGGAAAAATGGTTAAACGCTATTTGCCAGCTTTGTTCTGGATTGCAAAAGAACCTCAAAGACAAAGACCTTACGTATCTTTTTCAAATGTTTGCTGCTTAAATACTGGCAGAAATAAAAAGCCTGATTTACCATGACAAGTTGCAAAGATTTCTTACATTTCTTGCATACTCTGATCACAATAACTTGACTGATAGATTTGTTGCTTTTCTGACCCTGCTACCCTTCAGAATAGAAATGTTGTCTTTAATCCAGGCCTTTATGAAGTCCACCAAAGGCTATTCTTGTAAAAGAGCCCAAACTACAGAGTGAAAACTATAAATTGCTTCCAGTATAGTCAGTGAAAAGATGGTTGTATAACATGAACAATAAATGTTTTTATAGTGAGTTCAGAGTGTAAGTTTCTAGTTCCTTCTCAATATGAAAATAGTAAGCCAATGTGATTTACAGAATATTCTCTGTTTATTTCTGGTCTTTATATTCTCTTCCTTTAGTTTCTGCTAAACCTAAACTGTATTTACCTCATGGAGTTCTATGCTGCAATACCACTCTTCTATCAGACACCATGTGATTATTTCTGTTGACTTTCTCAAGCTTTTATTAGTTGTTTGGTAAAAAGAAATCTGCTCCTCTCAAATGGGCATTGCAAAATGCCTTCTATAAATTACTTTTTGTATCTATGAATTGTTCTCTCGTCCCGTTTATGAGATGCTGTGGCTTATTGTCACTCTCTGTGCTCTCAATTCTTTTATGTTTTCTTTATGCTCTGCTCCAGCTGTGATTCAGAGGAAAAAAAGTATTTTGCTATTCTTTCATTAAAGAAATGATAGAATTTCTTACTAGGGTCTGGCCTTAAAATGTCTTTCCTACCGGAAGATGACATGACACTTTCAGTGTGACACCATTAAACACTTTCCTTTGATCAGCAGCCCAAGAGTTTATTTAAACTGCCTCATACCCACTCCCATTCAACCTAGATACAAATAATGAACATTTGGTTAGTTATTTTTGAAAGGTTACAGAGAATCTGGGGCTGTTGGCTAATAGCCTCTAGCAGCATGTGTCCATAATGTACCAAATAGCTTTTTCTAAAAAAGGAGCATACATGAGAGAAAAACTCAGACATTATTTATGCTTGGCTCAGCATTCACCCTACAATAACATATTCTTCAACTTTTTGTTAGAAAAAAATTTAATTTTAAATTTCCTATCAGGAGATCTTTATCTTAAACAAAATTTCCCTTACAGCACCCCACCCCCACCAAAAAAATTGCAGAACATCTTAGCAAGTATTGAAACCAGACTATTTGATTTCTTTTTTCTTTTCTGTTCTTCTTCCATGAAAAGAATACATTTGCTCTGACTTAATGTCTCAGAGACATGTCTCATCCCAAAATCCTTGGCTGTTATCCAGACAAGTTTCTTGCAATCCTGTGTGATTTCAGAGTTTAAATGTTCTTCTTGTCTGTAGGGAAATTTCATGGTCAAAAATCAAATAGATTTTAATTCTTTATGAGAAGACAGACTTCTCTCCAAGTCTGTTGCAGTTCATACCTCCAGCCCCCAACACAAATACACATATCCACGTATCTCCTGGGACATGCCGTTCTTTCCCCGGGGTGTTGACGAGAGAGTTGGATTGCCTAGCACAGTGAGGAGTAAATAGATGTGGTACTAAGGTACTACATAACACAAGAACATCCAATGAGAATTTATTTTTATTTCAACTAGGATATGCTAGTTTCCTAGAGTTGAGTTTTCAATAGCAAAATTCTCATTAAATGTGATGAAAGAGCCAACTCATATGTATATTTTATGCTTCTTAAAGTAGAAAGGCTAACATTCATGACATGGCTGTCATTGAGAATTTTGCCAAATCAGAAGCAGAGAACACATTTGAAAAATCGATCTAGTTTTGTCCCAAAATCTACCGATGAACAGCATGTCCTTCGTGTTTTAGTTGATGTCATGCTATGCAGCAGTGACATGATCCTCCCGTAAGTATGAGAAAGTGCTAGGAAACCCTCTTCAGATACCTTTCCTAGACCACAGAGCAAATGTAAGTGTCTGTGGTGTCAGCTTGAACCCCGACTCTAATAGGCATGTTACCTTGGGCAAATGAAAGTGCTGCAGATTTTCATCTATCTACAAAGTTGGAATAAAAATGCAACTTTCACAAAGATCTCTGGATAAGGATCTTATCCTTATACACACACAGACACACACACACACACACGTACGTATATATCCATATATATATATGTAATTCTAAAATAAAGCCATTTAATAAACATTCTCATCATGTTCCCTTTCTTTTCTTCCAGTTTATTCCCCTCTCTTCTCTTCTGATTTAAGTGGAGAAGAATTTCAGAGATGGTGTAGTTTCCAAACAGCCTGTGCTTCCAGAATTTTTTTTACTACTGAATTAAGTTAAATGTATGTGTTCCATGTAAGGACAGACAACTTCCCTGAAGAAAGACACGCCTCTTTGCACAGGGCTGTGCTATCTGTTCCTTGGCACACTGGTGTGCAAAGATAGAAAGGAACATTGAATTAAGAATAGCCAGAAAATGATGCACACAGTCCCTATGGCTTTGTGGTCTGATCCTCCTATTCTTCTAGACAGTGGTGACCAACAAGAAAGCCAGGGACTGAATCAATCTCAATTCTTTCTTCTAAACTATAAGTTTTAAGAGATTGGGTGCTCTTGTTGATTACTGTATTTACTCCTAAATGAGATCTTATGGGTGGCTCAGGAGAGAATAAGTCCTTCACAGTTGATTTTTATGTATCTCTTCTGTCTATTTGCCATGCTGAGGGTATTCACATAAAGTTTCTGACAAAAGGAATTATTGTTCAATGGATACAGAGTGTATTATGCAAGATAAAAGAGTTCTGGAGATAGATGGTGATGATGGTTACACAACAAGGTGAATGTACTTAATGCTGATGAAATGGTTCACTTAAAAATGGATCCAATGGGGTATTCATGTTATCTATACTTTGCCACAATTAATATTTTTCTAAAGTTTCTGATTAGTAGGACTGAAGGGAACAAGAATAAACAAATACAAAAGCTAGCAGAAGACAAGAAATCACTAAGATTAGAGAAGAATTGAAGGGGATAGGGACACAAATAACCCTTCAAAATATCAATGAATTCAAGAACTATCTACTTGTTTTTTAAAAGATTAACAAAATATATAGACCATTAGCCAGACTAATAAAAAAGAAATGAGAGATGAAACAAATAGACACAATAAAAATGATAAAGGGGATATCATCACTGATCCCACAGAAATACAAACTACTATCAGAGACTCCTATAAACGCCTCTACACTTATAAACTAGAAAACCTAGAAGAAATGAATAAATTCCTGGACACAGACATCCTCTCAAGACTAAACCAGGAAGAAGTTGAATCCCTGAATAGATCGATAACAACTTCTGAAATTCAGGCAGTAATTAATAGCCTACCAACAGTAAAAAGCCTAGGAGCAGACGGATTCACAGCGGAATTCTACTAGATATGCAAAGAGGAGCTAGTACCATTCTTTCTGAAACTATTCCAAACAATAGAAAAAGAGGAACTCCTCCCTAACTCATTTTATGAAGCCAGCATCATCCTGATACCAAAACCTGACAGAGACACAATGACCACCAAAAAAAAAAAAAAAAAGAAAGAAAAAAAGAAAAATTCAAAGCAATATCCCTGATGAACATGGATGCGAAAATAATAAAATACCAGCAAACCAATACCCGCAGCACATCAAAAAGTTTATACACCACAATTAAGTCGACTTCATCCCTGGGGTGCAAGGCTAGTTCAACATATGCAAATCAATAAACGTAACCCATCACATTAACAGAACAAATGACAAAAACCACGACTATCTTAATAGATGCAGAAAAGGCCTTCCATATAATTCAATACTCATTCATGTTAAAACCCTCAATAAACTAGGTATTGATGGAACATATCTCAAAATAATAAGAGCTATTTATGACAAACCCATAGCCAATATCATACTGAATGGTCAAAAGCTAGAAGCATTCTCTTTGAAAACCGACATAAGACAAGGATGCCCTCTCTCACCACTCCTATTCAGCATAGTATTGGAAGTTCTGACCAGGGCAATCAGGCAAGAGAAAGAAATAAAGAGTATTCAGATAGTAAGAGAAGAAGTCAAATTGTTTCTGTTTGCAGATGACATGACTGTATATTTAGAAAACCCATCATATTAACCGAAAATCTCCTTAAGCTGATAAGCAACTTTAGCAAAGTCTCAGGACAAAAATCAGTGTGCGAAAATCACAGGCATTCCTATACATCAATAATAAATAAACAGAGAGCCAAGTCATGAGTGAACTCCCAGTCACAATTGCTACAGAAGGAATAAAATACCAAGGAATACAACTTACAAGGGATGTGAAGGACCTCTTCAAGGAAAACTACAAATCATTGTTCAATGAAATAAGAGAGGACACAAGCAAATGGAAAAACATTCCATGTTGATGGATAGGAAGAATCAAGATCATGAAAATGGCAATACCACCCAAAGTAATTTGTAGATTCAATGCTATTCTTATCAAGCTACCATAGACTTTCTTCACAGAACTAGAAAAAGCTGCTTTAAATTTCACATGGAAACAAAAAAGAACCCATAGAGCCAAGAAAATCCTAAGCAAAAATTACAAATCTGGAGGCATCACGCTGCCTGACTTCAAACTATACTACAAGACTACAGTAACAAAAACAGCATGACACTGGTACCAAAACAGATATATAGACCAATGGAACAGAACAGAGGCTGCCAAAATAATGTCATGCATCTGCAACCATCTTATCTTTGACAAATCTGACAAAAGCAATGGGAAAAGGATTCCCTGTTTAATAAATGGTGCTGGGAAAACTGGCTAGCTATATGCAGAAAACTGAAACTGGACCCCTTCATTACACCTTATACAAAAATTAAGTCAAAATGAATTAAAGACTTAAAGGTAAAACCTAAAAACATAAAAACCCTAGGCGGTACCATTCAGGACATAGGCATGGGCAAAGAGGGCAAAGACTTCATGAATAAAACACTAAAATTGCAATAAAAGCCAAAATTGGCAAATGGGATCTAATTGAACTGAAGAGCTTCTGCACAGCAAAAGAAACTATCATTGGAGTGAACAATCAGCCTACAGAATGGGAGATAATTTTTGCAGTCTACCCATCTGACAAAGGTCAAATATCTAGAATCTATAAGGAACTTAAACAACTTTACAAGAAAAAAACAAAGAACCTCATCAAAAAGTGGCCAAAGGATATGAACAGACATCTCAAAAGAAGACCTTTATGCGGCCAACAGACATATGAAAAAAAAGCTCACCACCACTGGTCATTAGAGAAATGCAAATCAAAACCACAATGAGATATCATCTCATGCCAATTAGAATGGTGATCATTAAAAAGTCAGGAAACAACAGATGCTGGAGAGGATGTGGAGAAATAGGAATGCTTTTAAACTATTCATGAGAGTGTAAATTAGTTCAACCATTGTCGAAGACAGTGTGGCAATTCCTCAAGGATCTAGAACCAGAAATACCATTTGACCCAATAATCCCATTACTGGGTATATACCCAGAGGATTACAAATCATTTTACTATAAAGACACATGCACATGTATGTTCGTTGCAGCACTATTTGCAATAGCAAAGACTCGGATCCAACCCAAATGCCCATCAACTATAGACTGGATAAAGAAAATGTGGCACATATACACCACAGAATACTATGCAGCCATAAAAAGTATGAGTTCATGTCCTTTGCAGGACATAGCATCGTTCTCAGCAAACTAACACAGGAACAGAAAACCAAACACTACATATTCTCACTCATAAGTGGGAGTTGAACAATGAGAACACATGGACACAGGGAGGGGAACATCACACACTGGGGCCTGTCAAGGGGTCGTGGGCAAGGGGCATGAGAGCATTAGGACAAATACCTAATGCATATGGGGCTTAAAACCTAGATGACAGGTTGATGGGTGCAGCAAACCACCATGGCACATGTATACCTTAATGTACTCTGAAACTTTAACATGTTCTTCTCTGTCTACCACACATTCCCCATTTTATTTTCAGATACTATTGTTAGTGTCTCATCACACCTAAATTTCTACTTCTTTTTTATTGTAAGTTCTGGGATGCATATACAAGAAATTCAACATTTAGCCTTGTTCATTTGCATTTCTTTTTGCTTACTGAGCATACCTCATCACTTTAACTCCCCTGTGAAAGTATGTTTCATGCATCTAGGAAATATATATATAATACCAGTATAAAATTAGAGTAATAACTGCTTTAAAATGTAACCAACCTGTATGTTCTGCACATGCATCCCAGAACTTACAATAAAAATGAAGTAGAAATTTAGGTCTGGTGAGAAACTAACAATATTATCTAAAAATAAAATGAGTAATGTGTGGTAGACAGAGGAGAACATGTTGTTAAAGTTTCAGAGTACATTAAGACTGGAAAAAAACATCAGAACATTCACATTTTAAAATTGTATTATAATATTCATCATATATATCATGTATATTGTGATATATATTAGGTATATATCATATTGTATAGACTACATAGAAATAGTCTATTACAATAATAAAATTCTACTGTAAGGGAAAGAATCTCCAGGATTTTCTTAGGATGGCATATAAGCATGATAATCATAGAATGTTAGAAGACTGGAGAAAATTATTACAAAGACATATGCCATATATTGCAATCATATTTTTACATATGAAGCAACAGGCTTAGAAAGGTTCTATGACTTCTCCAAGTTCTTACGCTTTGTGAATGGCAGCCATGGTTAGTTTTCACAAACTTTAGAATGTATTCTTCCTAAGAAAGACAACACTTTATACAGAAAGAACCAATAGAATCTCCTTCTAAGCCTAACTTAAAAAAATAGAAATACCAACTCTCTTATATATCTTAATATTCAGAGTCTAAGAATTTTGATTTATTATAAAAGCAGTAAACTCATCATGTATGATTCTATAAATAGCTTTTAATACTCTGAAATGTGTTTATCTTATTAGTGCTCATTTAATTGTATAGAAATGATATAAATGACTTGCCTACAAAACTTGGGCATACAATGATAAAGTGAATTGCTGTGCAGCATAAGATCTTTAAATTACAATAATTAATAACTGCTTTAAAATAGAGAAAAATAAATTGCATTCCATTACAACATGATCTAATTTCACATAAAATTTGACTTTATAGTTAGGATGCTTTAATTCTTTCACCCTTTTTCAGTTTAACTTCCAGACAATGTTAATCTTGTTCTCTCACTGAGTGTGAAAGTGATTACTGCTTACAATTCTTCTGCTCTTTTCCTTCCAGGTTCTTTGGTTCTTTCATTGTTTGGTCCTCAGAACTTTGCATTTGTTTTTGCTCACACCTATAATTTTTTTTCTTGAGACTCCTGCAAAGCTACCTCTTTCTTATTATCGATCTTTCGGATCAACTCTCACTTTATTAGAAAAGTTATCTCTTCCCCACTTTATCTCAGTTTCTGGTTTCTGAATCTTCTCTATTGCATCCCTTTTTGCACTTTACGTAGTAATTTAAACTATCCGAACTTTTTTATTTGCTCATCATATGAATTCCCACTAGTATTAGATTAAACACATGTTCTTTCAGGTTTTGGTTTTACTTGATTTCATTTCACTACCTTCCCTAGAATGTTCAGACTCTTTACCTTGGCATTGTGAGGCTGCTACTTCCTAAGGGTTAGACACTGCGCTTACTAATACTGCCCAAGACAGTGTCTTAGCATATCATCTCATTAGCTCAAGTGACGCCTGTATGCACTAAAGTTGTCATGCAAGTTGCTATAAAGATTCTTCTCCCAAATTCTGTAGATATTCAATTAACTTTTAAGCAAATTTAAGTGGAGGACGTTATAATGAAGTGTCATAAGAATTTCAAAATATAAGCCAAATTCTTTGGCCATGTCCTTTAGAAAGTATCTGTAGAGCTCATCTATTGAGAAAGCAGGCAAGAAATTCAACATTTAGCCTTGTTTAGTTTGCATTTCTTTTTACTTACTGAGCATACCTCATCACTTTAACTCCCCTGTGAAATTATGCTTCATGAATCTAGGAAATATACCAGTACAAAAGCTGCATTTTTGAGTGGTTTGGGGAAATATTTTTAGAATCTTGTTTTTAAAGCAAAAACAATAGTGTGACTCTATGTGGAATGGCAAATTACTGGTATTATATGCCAGGGAAGCTGTTGGCATGAATGTGGTGGAATGCTCTTTAGCCATTTGTGAATAAGAGATGCTGTTAATGTATTAGATATGGCTTTTCTTCCAACTCAAGACACTGAACTTAGGGATGTGGCATCACAGGCAGTATATCCCCATTGTGATTTCTTCCTAGCACCACACAGTTGTGTTTTTTTTTATACTGTAGGAAACTTCATAATTATACATTTTTCTGCCTCCGTGAGATCCAATGTATAATTACACACTTCAAATACAATAGTGCTGGTTATTGTTCAAGCACATGTAGCTATATGGGATAAAAATGTATTTAAAACCCTAATTCCATAGAAATGTGATGGGACCTATTACTTATTTTATTGTGAATATGAAATGTGCAGGTATAATCTACTCCATTTATATGTGAAGCTAGTATCTATCCCTGTATGCAACATTGTATGAGAATCCAATTAGTGTAATGCCTTTGATATTTTAACACATACTTTAAACGCATTGAACAAGAAAATGAATAAAATCTGCAGTGGGTTGTATTTTGGGTATATAGTGCACATTTATCACATATATTTTGGAGTTCTTTTGCTGTTTTTTTTTTTTGTTGTTGTTTTCATTTAACAAGACGTGTCAGCTAATCTCACCGGTGAACACCAGGTGGCGCTGCATTGAATAACATTGCCTTGGCAATTTTCCGTGAATGCTATAAACATTTTGGAGGTGAAGTGCATGTAAGAAATAATCTTATCCTACTCTCATTTCGCGAATGAAAGTACTCAAACTCATGCAGGTTATATAATTTTTTTAAAATTATGTTTATCGTAAAAGTCTGACACTGCATTCACACCTGTCTGAGTTTTGCATACTCTACCCTATCTTACTTGGGACTAAACTAAACTTCTTTAGTTTAGTTTACTAAAGAAAAAGCAGCACAAAGATAATAGCCAAATTTTAAACCTAGGATGTTGCATTTGCTAGCTATATGACACCTTGGAAAGCCATTTAGCCATCTTCATCTTTAGTTTCCTCATTTGTGGAAAAAACAAAGGATTCAAAACACACCTACTTTATAGTTTTAAGTTAATGAAATACAAACTGTATTAAATGCACAAAATGTGCTACATAGGAGATGCTTTAGATAAGATCCCCTAGATGAATATAAGGGGCCATACGTGTTTCCTCAGTTTCATAATTCCAATGCCTTTACGACATACTTAAGTTTACACTGTATTTAAGAGAATTTACCTTTTGCTTTTTAGGAGCTTGCACCCCAAGATAGATACTCCGATGTAGATCTGCAAACAAACAGCAGAGTGCAATAATAACAAACTTATTCCAAGGAAATAATAAGTAGAAAGATACTAGGCAGTGATGTGGGAGATGGAGATGGTGTTTCGGCTTGAACAGTGCAGGCAAGGGACATTGCAAATGAATTTTCAAATGGGTTACTTAAAAGCAACTTCACAGGGTTGAACTCTCAGAGTCTCCCCTGATTGGCTCTTTAATCTCCACCTAAGCTGTGTTCAACCTATGCATTCTACTTACATTCTTCACTATTACCCATGTTGAAAACTCTCCATTAGAGCCTCCCCATTGGACTTTGGTGTGATCTGCACTCTGAATCTAATCTTTGCCAATAGTTAGATGTGTATGACTGGCTGGGCCCTTTTCTACCGTGGCTCCAGTTTATTTACATGTAAAATTAAGGGCTGAAGTACATAGATGGTCTTGAAGTCTGTCTGAAATTCCACAGTTCTACTTTTCTTCCTCTCTAGCCTCAAGTGACAAACCCTCTCCCCTCCACACACACACACACACACACACACACACACACACACACACACACACACACACACACACACCTCTAGTCCCAATGGACCTTCTGGTGGCTCTCAAAGCTCTCTAAAATGCCAGTATTACGTCTGTTGTCTTCTAGATTTTGTTTAATCCTCTCCCACAGTGAAAATACTTTTTCACGTGACTTGGTGGGGCCAGCGAGATGTTAGCAAAAGTGATGCAAGGAGAGACTTAATAAATACTTTTATCATGGACTTGTCTTTTGGAAAACTCTTTTGCAAGTATGAGCTCATGCCAGGCTTGTGGATAAATAGGGGACCCAGGCAATAAATAATTACAATAAACAAAATAAATACCAGACATGTGGCTCACCCAGCTGTCCTATCCGGCCCCAGCCATTGAAGCCACCCCCAAATGAGACCCTAGGCCTTGTCATGTCCCCTGCCCCCATGTCAAGCCCTGTGATGCTACCCCCATGGTGCCTCCACTGGCTCCAGTCTAATCTTTGGTAGAATCCAGAGATTCTACAAATCTCTGACTGGTAGAATTGAGAGCAAATAGAATGATGGATGTTTTCAACCTATTAAATTTCTGGGTGCTTGTCACACTTCAGTTGATAACTGAAACAATGTGTGACCTTGTCAACTAGCTTTGGCTCAGCCACTCTAAGCCTCAATTCCCTCATCTATGAGTTAGGGATAATAATGCTACCAAGGTCATAAGACTAGGGTTATTAAGGAAGAATTCGTATTATAAATACATAATCAATAGTGATTAAGGCAGTGATAGGAATAGAGAAAAATCTGAGTATATAATACTGGTTATTATTAAAGGAAAACACTGTCATAATTTGATAGATTTGGCCCAAAAATATCTCATTCAAGTAAAATTAAGGATCGGTTGTTAGAAGGTTAATGAAATAACCGGAGTTACCTGCACAGCTAGCAATTAGAAATTCCAGTGTAGCCTCAGTGATCCAAATATATCTCGGTTTCAATTGTGTTTAGTATACCTGCTGATATGTTTTAGCTGTACCTTAAACATGAATGGGAAGGACTTGGAGTTTTCTAAATGTTTGGGACTTCCAAAACTTCCCAGTTAATTGACACCTGTTTCCCTCACTTTGTTGAAATACACTAGGCCAGGAGATTACTGGTGACACAAGGACCCACATTTTGCCTCCTTGCTTCCCAGGAAGAGCTTGCCTGGTATTATTTCTCAGTGTGATGTTTCCCTTCCCCTCTTTTTTTTTTTTTTTTTTTTTTTCACTATTCTCTCCTTTCTAATTTCTTTATCTTAACCACATTTTCACCAACTATAAGAACTTTTGCCTGCCTCCATTTGAGAACCAGGTTTTGGTGAAAGAAATGATGGGCCATTGCAAAGCATGTTTAGATTATGTTATTATGGTGCTTTACTACATTATAATTCTTTGTTATTAGCATAGTGATATGCTATTTTCCACAGTTTATGTATTAGAAAACAGATGTAATAAAATGTACATATTACTACTATACACATATTATATATTAAAAGCTGCACATTAATAATATTAAATCACATCTCTGAAATATCATAATGAATAAGATCTGAATTGGAACAGACAATTATCTAGCACTGATGAAATCTTCTTCATGTGTATAATTGGGATGATTATATCTACTATTACAGTCATTGTGAAGACTTTTGGTAATAATACATGCAAATAGCCTATGATAGTGCCTGGTGTAGAACGGTTATGCATCTACCTTCTTCAACTCTGGAAAGTATTCCTCATCAAATATCCGGGACCTAACTGGTGGTATTGTATGTACATGAGATGCTCCCATCATCAAAGACCATGAAAAAACCCTCCGTGAGTCCTCATGACAGCTTAGCACTCTACAGTGCATATCTGAATTACCAAATACATAAGCGATGAGATGAATATCTGCATTTTTATTTTTGGAATTGGTTGTTAAATTACTGACCTGGATATCTCTCCTGCTGCAAGCATCATGCTCAGGAGTTTGTTGAGTCTCCTGTGCATTGTCACTACTTCTACAGATCATTTCTGAGTTACTCTTTATTTCTACAGTAAATTAGATTGAAAGACAGCTAGTGCTGCTCAGCGCACCCATGAGACAGCTGTAACTGGATCAGGGTCATGCAGCCAATCAGTAAAGGACGGAAGCAGAGCTAGGCGACCTCAGAGGAGAGTATTATTAGGCCAATGATAAGCTGTTATTTGGTCCTCTGGGGAAGCAGGTCATTAGGCAGGTATCCAGGTGAGTAACATGATGCACTTGCCTAAATCAGCTCACTGAGTGTCTCTTGGGAACCGAAGCATCATGGGCGATGGCGTCCTCTCATTCTAAAGCTGAGGCTGCACTGCTGAAGGTTGCTAAGATCTGTCCTTCTTTCCTCGGTTTTCGTAACTCTTCGTAGCCATTCTTAGGTTAACTTAGATCAAGTGAAGGAGTCAGGACAAAGCCCTGAGAGGCTAGTCCAGGTATTTTTCTATATTTTATGTGTGCTTTGATAGTATTGTAGAATCATAAATATTCTGAGCGTCAGAGTTTAATATCCTCTGACGTGGCTGTTTCACAATACTTAAATTCTCTCTGTAATAATTCTTTTGGTAAATATTTAGTCTTCTACTTCAACACTTTTTTTGTAGGGAAATTCATTATCAGGTAAGTAGTCCATTCATTTCTTCAGATTTTTCTAATTCAATAAATAGCTTGCTTTCCTTAAATTCTATTTGTTTCTCTGTTATCTTTTGTGTCATTAACAAATCATCAGATATTTGAAGTATACAATCAAGACTTTTCTCATTTTTCACCATTCTTCATGCTTTCCAATGCCAAGGAAAAAACCATCCACAGTTCTAGTAATTCTTTATTTCTCATGTATTATGGTTTTGAATTTCCTCATCAGTGTTATTTCAGGAAAAAGAAAAAAGAAAAACATACGGCCTGTGGAGTCAGATCTGGCTCCATTTCTAGACATAGCAATAGATTTGTGATTCAGTGCAAGTGACTTAAATTTCATGCCTTTGTTTCCTCTTCTGAAAAATGAGATGAAAACATTTTATAAATTGATGTTTCAGGCATCTATCCAGCTGACTTGCTTCTCTATTTGGAGTAGCCATATCATATGGTTGATTGATTAGGAAATTACATCAACCAAATACCCTAGATTTCCTTTCTATTTTTTTTTTGTCCTTAACTCTGACCCCCTCACCTCATACTTATATAATTGGTGTTCTAACTTAATGCAGGTATTTTTACTTTTCTCAAGTTTGAATTCAATTGATTCAACCAAGAATGCAGAGATTTAAGAATTGTGTAGATGTTTCTGACTAGATAGCCCTATGATGGCATTGGCTCATATTTTTATTGTTGAGTACATGGTAGGCTAGCTTGATTGCTTGATGAGGACCACAGCAAACTAAGTGCAGTTCTTGGGTGGATAACTGCTGCAGTCAGAGACTAAGCAGGATCCCTGGCTAGCCTTCTTGCAATTGTGCAACAATGGTGCCACAGTGACATATTGTGCCTGGATTCATTACTGCAGCTCATGCATAAGTTAGGGTATGTTTCATGTTTATGTGTGAAGAACAAATGTGTCTTCAACAGTAGGGTCCTCTTTTGAATTAGTCAGTATAGTCCTTTTCATTAACATGGAAATTTTACTGTTAATCTCATAATCTAGTTATTTATTTTTTGGAACCATGAGACTCCTAAAATTTAAAAAACAGCTGCTTATTGCCACCCCTACTCCAATAACAAACGTGGGAGTTAAGAGACCTGCTCCTAAGAGTGAGATATGTACATGACTTTGCTATATTTACTCATCCAAACAACCTTGCAAGTTATTTTGAGTTTCATTAATAAATCTGGAGTGAACGGCACATTACACCATGAATTTCTAAGTAAGTTTCTGAGTATTCACCTGACCCATTTTAGGCTCTTTGTGGATAAGCCTGAATTATTTGTTTGATTTTGGCTTTCTGTATTCCTTGTCAGGGTAGCTATTAATACAGATATTCCCCTTAGTTCACTTAAATAAATGTGTAGTGGTGCGTTTCTGACGTATTATCTGATGTTGCAATCTTCTAAAACTGTATAAACTGTTTGTCTATTATGTCTTGCTTCTGGTCTTATCATATGTGTAGTCTTCCTTTCCCATCACCACTGTCTTTGAAAAATGTTTTATGTGTTATTAAAACCTTTGTATGTCCTTAAAACCTTGTTTTCTTTCTGTAAGTCTCAACAGTTCATTTAATTCCAGTATCTGGGAGACTCGCCACCTTATAAATTTCTCCTAGATGAAATTCACGGCAGCCAAAAAGTGAATTGAGTGTTAAGTTGCCTGAAGGATGCGACGTTTTAAGGACTTCTTTTGTGGATATGAAGTCATGATTGGAATAGCAAAATCTTTATTTTGCATCCAATCTAAGTTTGCTTCCTTTAATAGAAAATTTGCTAGATAAACTGCATTTATTTTTAATATTTTTTACATAAAAAAGGCTTTTAATATTTAGACACAATCTGTTTTCAATGCTCAGCAGTGCGTAATTGAATACCAGAATGTTAAATACTTGGAAAGTAAATTTTTAACACGTATTTCTCTATAGATCTGTGCACACTTAAAAACGTTGGTCACATATATTAACTCATTTACGATAATAACTCTGTAAATGGTTATTATCACTTTCAATTTATAGATGAGCATGACTAAATCTAGAAAGGTTGAAGGACTTTCCTGAGGCCATTCAACCAATAAAGCAACTGAGCGGAGAGTCAAATTTTCATTTTTTTGACTGTCGATAAAATGTTATTTTAATTCTGTTGGCTGTATGTTTAGGAAAAGATCTTATTCTTGGCCCTCAAGGGACAAAGACTTGTGTATAAATAGGACAATCCCCAAAATGCCAGAGATATAAGATAGAGAAAAATAAATGCTGAAAAATAGTTACAAAATCAAATATAAAGAAAAAACTGTCCTCTCTTTAATGCAACATTTATAAAAACAGATTTAATTTTGTGTTAATGTCCCTGCATCTTCTGGAAGGTGATCAGCCCCCCTTGTTCTCAAACCTCTCCTGCCCTTCTCGCAGTTACAGTCCCAGTGACTAGCGCTGTGCTTGACACACAGTATGCAATTAATAAAGTTTGTCATATGAATGTGAAATGCACACTCTAAAGGCATATAGGAATTTTCTTTTTCCTGAATTTGCAGATGAGAGCCCCACAAAGATCGTAAAACCTTAAGCAGCAAGGAGAAAATAGCCCAGGATCTATGTTCAGCCCTAGGTTCCGAGTTTGCCATTTTCCTTGTTCCTTGAGTGAACATGAGCAACCCTAACTCAGAGACTTGCTGCCTTAATGAGAGTAATCATTTGACAGTAAAAAATGCAACGTTCTCTTTTAAATTGTGTGGTGTACATTCTTTATCCTTCTCCCATCTTGGTTTCCATCTAACCAAGGACGGTTTAGAAATGTAAAAATAACGAATACAAATAAAACAAATGACAACATACTTGTGACTTGTATTTAAAATTATAATTCAGTGAAATCATTCTCCAAGCTTTACACAAAATAAGATTCTTCAAAATTCCCAAATTGCATTTTAAATATTAAATATTGAAGTTCTCAAATTATTGTGTTAGTCATAAAGCAAGAAAAAATGATTGTATAGAAATGAATCATCCTTTCTGGCCAAATGGATTATGAAAAGGAGGACAGAGATCTGGAGAGTTAAATGCATCTCCATTTTTTCCCTTAAACTGGCTTAGCCTCAGGGAATATGGAGATGCTGAGGATAAATGAAGTCAACACCACCGGCAGAGGTATTATGGCCGCTGTCACTAGATTATGATTCTGGAAACAAGTTATTTCTCTAGCAGTTATTACACCCAGCTGGAATGTAGCCATCTAAATTTGGCACATCAGAGCTTTTTTCAGTTCCTAGTGACATAAAAACTGACATGAAAGCCTAGAAGGCTTCGTGGATCCTGCCCTTGTGGGAAGAGGCACCCACTACCCCAGAGACCAGTAGGCCCACAGGTTTGCTAGAGTAAAAAAGCTATGCAAGGATATGCAGTCAGCAGGAACTAAAGTAAGGCTTTCAAATGAAATATCACCATTCTCTGATGAAGCAACATTAGAAAGACTATGAGATGTCAGTCCCCAGATTTCAAGCATGGAGATCAACGGTGCTCTCAGTGACCAGAAAAATACAGAATATAATAAAAGGATTTCAGAAGAATCTGAAGATCTTGTTCCTTTCAACTATAAAATAAGCCATAAAATTTCATAAATCAAAACTCTCTCCTAAAAATCTAGATGTCATCTTAATGAAAGCATTGGGGCCCTAGAGAAATACTAATAAATTTTAATCATGTAATAATATTACCTAGAGGGGTATTTACTTAGCAGGCTCAGTTTATCAAATGGGATGAAATGAAATTTCTTAATTTTCTTTCTTTTCTTTTCTTTTTTTTTTTTTTCCGGACAGAGTCTCACCCTGTTGCCCAGGCTGGACTGCAGTGGTGCAATCTCAGCTCACTGCAATCCTTGCCTCCTGAGTTCAAGTGATTCTCCTGTCTCAGCCTCTGGATGAGCTGAGATTACAGGCATGCACTGCCATACCAGCTATCTTTTGTGTTTTTAGTACAGATGGGTTTCACCATGTTGGCCAGGCTGGTCTCGAACTCTTGGCCTCAGATGATCCAACTGCCTCAGCCTCACAAAATGCTGGGATTACAGGCGTGAGCCACCATGCCTGGCCTGAAGTTTCTTAGTTTTGTAATTAAATAGTAAGCAGCATTTTAAGCAATAATAGGTTCATAACAGATAGAATAAAAGTACTATCTTTTCCAATAGGGTCCAATTGTAGTGCAATTGAGTTTTGAGACACATTAGTAAGATGCGATTTTTTTTTTTAGTTCTGTTTTCTTACCATTGGCAATAGGACAGCTGAAATTAGAGAATCTGCATTTTGTGTATGTTATTGTCATAAGAGCAATAGGTTTTTCCAGTGTTCTTATCCCTTTGCTAGTGATAGAAGAAACACACATGGTAGCATTGTTTGGGTTCAGGTGGTAAAAACAATTCAATCAAAAATTAGTAACCTGGGGTTTCCAGTTTCAGGCCTACATGTGAAGACCTATCCAACACCACCACTCTTACAACAAGAAAAACCTGAGCAAAAATCTTACCTTGAGATTACCAGGGAACTGCAATTACAAGGCAAACTGCATCTCCCAAAATCTGGAGGAAGAAGCACTTACAGAGAGAAAGCTGAGACCTGCTCACATGGAACAAGAGCTGTTAAATCTTAAATGTTTAGGGGCAGCTAAGTGGTAATTTTGATGAGTGTTAAAGGTTGAGTACAGACTATCATAAGAATGAGAAACACCTGGGGATCTTAGTTATAAGGTGAATCTCACATTTTTACAGGCTTTCACTCCAGGAAACCCACCAGGTTTCCACTGTAAGGAACTGAGAAAAGTTACCTCCTGGCCCTGGCAGGAGTAGGGAAAAAAATGCTGTTATGAAACCTATCCAGTGTCTTCTCTTTAACAAAGACCTAGCATCCTGAGGAAGGAATTTTCCAGAGCATATGTTGAAAGTTGATTCAACCTAGGGGAAGGAGATTCCTTCACACTCCAGCCCTCTCCTGACTTCCGGAAAGGTGAGGGTGGAAAACAGGGGAAAATGCTTCAAGACAGTAGATTAGTACACTGCAACCAGAAGAGAAAGAAGGGGAAAAGTGAGCAAAACAAACAAAAATCACCTTGGAAGAGAGATTAGAATACTTACGACGGCCATACCCCTGAAACACTGGGCCACTAAAAGACTAATACTTCGTTAGAATATTTAGAATTATGTCTCTTATTCACAGGCTTCCGTGGCAGTAGAAAGCTTCAAATATAATGATATAATGAATTACAACTGAAAGAGATGCAAGTCTCGGATCATCTCTAAGTATCATTACAAAGGGAAACCCAAAGTCGAGAAGGAAGATAAAAGCAAGAACAGGAGAGGAATTTGAAGTCTCGGGTGGGTACTCATATGAGACATTAAACACAGCTCAACCAGCCACATTAGCATAAATCCTCATCTTTAAGGATTTATTTAAGTTTATACTTAAACTATAGCATGCTTGAGTTTCAACAACAAAAAAATTCCCATACCAAAAGACAAGGAAAAAAAAAACACAGTCTAAAGAAACAAAGCAGCCAGCCACAGTGGTTCATGCCTGTAATCCCAGCACTTTGGGAGGCCGAGGTGGGTGTATCAAGAGTTCAGAAGTTCAAGACCAGCCTAGCCAACATGATGAAACCCTGCCTCTACTAAAAATACAAAAATTAGCTCAGCATGGTGGCACACACCTGTAGTCCCAGCTACTTAGAGGGCTGAGGCAGGAGAATTGCTTGAACCCGGGAGGCAGAGGTTGCAGTGAGCTGAGATGGTATCACTGCACTCCAGCCTGGGTGGCAGAGTGAGACTCTGTGTCAAAAAATTAAAATTAAAATTAAAATGAGACAAAGCTGGTATTAGAATCAGTCTCGAGTATAACAAAAATGTTGAAACTATCAGATAGTAAATTTAAAATAATTGTAGTTAAGGTCAAAGCAGTTTTAATAGGAAAATACACACACACACACACACAGACACACACACACACACACACCCTACAACACCAGATGGACACTGTAACCAGAAAAAGAAATGATGGAAAAAAAAGGAAATGTTATAAATTACAAAAATAATCACAGAAATGAAGAATATATTCAACAGGATCATCAGTAGATTCAACACATCTGAGAAAACAATCAGTGAACTTAAAGATAGGCCAATGTAAATTTCACAAATTTAAAGATTAAAAAGAGCAAAATAAATGATGATACCAAAAACATAGATCAGAACATGGAAGAACTTCAGGATAAAATCTGTGATACATGTAACTGGAATACCAAAAAGAGAAGAAAGAAAGAATGAAGCAGAATAAATACTTACAGTAACAATGACTGAAAACTTCCTCAAATTATTGAAAACACCAAATCACAGATTCAGAAAATTCAGATTATATCAAACAGAATCATCTACTTATCACTCCCCTACCCTCTCCTGCCACAAGAAAACACCTAAGCAAATAATATTCAAAGTGAAGTAAACAAAGGCAACAAATATTGAAATCAGCCAGAAAAAAAATAAGTAGTAACAAGATTAAATAATACTCTCATCAAAAAACATGCAGCAGAAAAATAGAGAAATAAAATATTTAACATGTGAAAGACAAAAAACACCAAACACAAATTTTATATCCAGTGAAATTATCCTTCAAAAGTGAAGAAGAAATAGGGAACTCTCAGATGAACCAGAACCCAGGGGATTCATTGCCTGCAGATCTTCTGTACAAGAAATATTAAACCTAGTTCACATTTTATTTAAAAAATAATTTGTCTAAAACACCACAATGTTTTAGTCAGCTCGGGTATCATAACAAAACGCCATAGATTGCATGGCTTTAACAACAGAAATTTTATTTTCGCACCATTTTGGAGGCGGCTGTGTTCTACCCCCCCAAAAATCATAAAGCCCATCAAACAATAAGGAAAATGATAAACAAATCTGAAGTATATTCTACAAGATATTTTATTTGTATTCCTCAAAAAAACAACCAGCAAATCCTTAGTCTAAAGAAGTCTAAGGAGACAAGACAAATATTATGAAATCCTAATAAGATGCTGGAATAGAAAAAAGAATATTAGGTAAAAATGAAGGATTTTTGAATAATATGTTGATTTCAGTGAATAATTATCAATGTTGGTTTATCAGTTTTGACAAATGTGGCATGGTAATGTAAGATGTTAGTAATAATGTCAACGGGGATTAGGGTACACAGGAACCCTCTGTGCTATTCTTACGATGTTTCTTTAAATTTAAAGATATTCTATGGCAAGTAATTTAAAATATTTCATATTGCCTCATGGTCATAATAATAAATACAAATTCTCATTCAAAATTTGGGAGACTGTTAGTCTCCATTATTACCTATACAGCAATTGAAAACTAGAGACAAATTTGCATTTAAATGCCTATTTAAGAGACACACATTCTCCAGTTTGCCCCAGTCGCTGTCAGCTATTTCCCTGAATACACTCTACTTCATACATTTTCGCTACATACCTATCTTTTTTAGGCCTGTGAGTTGCAATCTCTGATATAAAATCTCTTAGAGCCTAGAAATAATTTTGTACTGATAAGTAAAATTTGATCATAAAAAGTGTTTTAATCTGAGACTTTGCCATGTCCTGACTCCCTAGATAAGGTTAAGCAGTTGAGACAGACGTAGACTCCCTCCCAGTGCCCACTCCACCTGTACTAAACAATACCCATGGTGTGAAAGAGTTCAGAAGGTTTGAAAGGGAGGGACAAATGTGAATCAGTCTTGTTTGGTGACAGGAGTGGATCTAATGAAGAGTGAATTTATAAGATGGCCTAATTCTTGCCAGGACAGTGGGCTTTATCCTTGATTGTTTATAATTACGCTCTCAGTCCCTATTTGAACCTTCTGATTCTTACTTAGAACAAACAAAATCAGTTAAAATGGAAGATGTAGAATTAACTAAATCTTAGTTTAAGATAAGTAATTTGGTGTCAAAACTGTTTCAGCCACATTTATTTTAAGAGAAAAGGTCTCTGTCTAGTTAGAATTCTTGGTGTTAAAGAAGACATAAGCCACTTCCGCTGTAAGGGTAGACAATGAATTGAACAATAGTCCTATATTTTAACCCACCAAAGCCATCATCAATACATAGTCGGTATATTGAAGATGTAATTTTACTGGTGATACGTGCAAAAGACATAGCATGTACTAGCAGGCAGAAAGTATTAAAAATGTGTAGATTGGGTTTCATTCTGATGTGTAGTAAGTCTACAGGCTGGAAGAATGGAGAGTTGGGGGAAGGAAGAACAGAGCCTGTGGAAGAAATAGAAAGTACAGGGTGTATTTGACAGGGATAGGAAGTTCTAAAGTTCAGCTACAGAAGTTTCAGGAAATATTCACAATGTACTTGTTAAAAATTTTTTTATCACCTAAAAAATATTAATAGCAACTACAAAAGCAAAAGTTTCATAAAACATTTAACTGGATTAACTTTGCAGACAGATCTAACTAGAATAATTTGGGGGTGGTATCAAACATTGTATTATCATCCAAGAAACTGGCAGTTTACCATACATATTACCATAAGTATTGAATTACTGATTATGTAACTGATCTCTTTTCATATATATATATATGTATATATAATTTTTTTTTTTTGAGATGGAGTCTCTTGTTGCCTAGGCTGGAGTGCAATGGCACAATCTCGGCTCACCACAACCTCTGCCTCCTGGGTTCAAGCAGCTCTCCTGTCTCAGCCTCCCAAGTAGTTGGGATTACAGGCACACACCACCATGCCCAGCTCCTTTTTTTTTTTTTTTTTGTATTTTTAGTAGAGATGGGGTTTCTCCATGTTGGTCAGGGTAGTATCAAACTCCTGACCTTGTGATCCACCCGCCTCGGCCTCCCAAAGTGCTGGGATTACAGGTGTGAGCCACTGTGCCTGGCCTGTTATATGTTTTTATATATATGCTCCTGTACAATCCTCCTCACATAAAAAAAAAGACTTTCTGGAACTCACTTGCCCTTGATATTTTTCTCTATTTTATTAGACTTCATTAACATATTAGAGACCATATACAAATGAATAACAAAATGTAATATATACTGATGAAGATTCAAAAGAAACCTATTTAATTTCTTGACTTAGTCCATATATTTTTCTTATAAAATAAATCTGAAAATTATTACCTTTAAGAATATTTGCTTTTTGTTCAGATTCTACTCATAAACCATGCCCTGGACTCTTCTTAATTGTTGGAAAGAGATTGTTGTTTTTGTTTTTGTTTCTTTTGTAAATGTAATATAAGCAGCAAAGAAAGGAATGAAGAATTCTCTACATATTTGAGTCAGGGATCAAACTTTATTCAAAATCCATTCCAATAGTACCTTCCCTCTCCCAAGTCCTTCAAAGAGTTGAGAGAGGAAAATTCAATCAAGATCCTATTTCACTGTATGGCAGACCAAAGCAATGCTTCCTCTATCTGCTATTTCTTCTTCTCTTTCTTCTTTTCTGTAATTTTTCCATGAAAAAATATTTTTTTAATTTCAATTTTAAAGTTTTATGTAATTTTAAAATTTTAATATGAACTTGATTTCCTTTTCCCTGAGACCTAGGAGAAGAAAGAATGAAAATTAAATTGTTGATAAATAAGAAAATGTTTCTCTGAGGAAGACAATTATGCATGTAACTAATTACAATTACAAAGGGATGAAATACATTTTCTAACATCATTGTGTGGGAGCCCAGAAAAAGAAATGGTTAAATACAATGGGAGAATTAATTAAATCTGAAGGAAAACTCTATGTGAGGGGGAAACGTTGAAATTGGCTCTGAATCTTAAGAATGGCAATGCTGGAAGTCATAGGGGAGATATCCCAGGTTTAGAGAAAAACTTGACCGAAATACAAAGCTGAAATATATCTGATTGGGTTAGGAACAGAACCCAATTCAATATGGTTAGAATGTAATTTATTTGGAAGTATATAATAGGAGTCAGGCAGGGTAGGAACATGGCTAAGAAGGTTAGAGGATTGGTGAAAGAATTTAGTTTTTATAGATAAGAATTAAGGGCTGAAACTTCTGAAAAGTAGAGTGCTAGAACTTATTCTATAAACCAAGTCAACTAATTGCTTCCCTTTTATTCAGTGTCATGCCATACAGGCTAAAATGTTGAATAATACTTCATTCTTACAGTAAGAAATTTTATGAAATGAATTGTGCCACACAAAATTAACATTGAAACCCTAAGTAACTCCCTATGTGATTTGTATTTAGAAATAGAGCCATTAAAGAAGTAATTTTGATTAAATGAGGCCCTGAAGGTGAAGTCCTAATCTAGTATGACTTATTGTCCTTAGAAGAAGCCTGGTCTGTAACATTTCCTCTACTACCTTATCCTCTTTTCCTGGTTGATATCCTTTGGCTCTGACTCCACCCAAATCTCACCTTGAATGGTAATAATCCCCACATGTCAAGGGTGGGCCCAGGTGGAGATAATGGAATCATGAGAGCAGGTTCCCCATACTATTCTTGTGGTAGTGATTAAGTCTCGCGAGATCTGATGGTTTTATAAATGAGAGTTCCCTTGCACAAGCTCTTTTGCCTTGTGTCTTGCAAGACGTGGCTTTGCTCCTCATTTGCCTTCCGCCATGATTGTGAGGCCTCCCCAGCCATGTGGAACTGTGAGTCAGTTAAACCTCTATCTTTTATAAATTACCCAGTCTCGGGTATCTCCTTATTAGCAGCGTGACAGCAGACTAAACACTGATTTATTTTTCTCCGTGGCTTTTTATCACCAGCTGATATTCCACATATTTTATTTCTTAATTTGTCTTATTGTCTCGGCTATGATGTGTTCAGTGAGGAACTGGGGGTTTTGCTTTTCTTTTTTCTTTACTGTAGCCACAAAATAGCTCTACAACAGAGTGGGGCACATATTAGGAAATGAACAAGTATTTGCTGAATACTTTACTGAGTGAATATACATAATAAAAGAATAGAGACAAAAAGGAAGACTTAATAGCTTACATTTATGAATAATGATGATTCTATATAAGGAACACAGAAATTACAAAAAGTTGCTGGTTTGGGGCAAAATCTAATAGTTAGCTTTGGATATGTGGATCTTTAGGAGGCAGTTACCTCTCTCTGTGTTTTAGACTGCGGGGGAAAAAATGAGTCTAGAGTCCTAAGAAAAGATTAGACCTATACAAATAGCCCCAAGAGATCTTCAACAATTAAACAAAAAAGCACTTTTTATAAGAAACATGATCCTTAATCTTAGAAATCATTTCAAATATAACTATATTCTCAATGATTAATTTACTGACCCTTATCTGCTTGTTAGTAACATCAGATATCATATATACCCAAGATGGTTGGCATTCAGTTTTTTAAATACGTTTTCCAAATGTGAGATTAGTTAGTCCTCTTTGACAAAGCACTTGGGCCAGTGGCTTATGTGTCTGTTAATATTTTTAAGGAGTGTGAATTGTCCTTTACATTACTTAACAAAAAAGGCTTATTCTCAGTAGATCTCTGCAGACTGCAGGTCTGGAAGGAGAAAGCCACCAACAGTCTCTGAGTTTTGTAAACATGCTTAAAAGCACATTTTCAAATGTAATTGGAACTTTGCAGAGGCTCTGGTGCTCTTCCTTAGCCTTCCATCTGTGGGTACTATGGGTGTGACTCCACAGTGTCTAATTTATTTGAAGCTTGTCAACTCTCTAAAATGCAATATGAAATAAGGTAATGGTAGTTTCTTTCACAGTATTTTTCACTTCAAATTCAGTACTTTTAACTCTAGGTTAATTTTCAGCAAATTTTATCCAAATAAATGGTAATGAACCTAGTTCTCTGACCATTATATTATAAAGTCAAATTCTTTTAAAAAGCAAAAATACTAGTATGTTTTATAAAGGACTTGTTAGTATGCACTTATATTTTCTTAGCAAAAATATTGAAGGAGTCAGATGGGCAGAGGTAGAGAGATAATGCAATGAGGGTGATTAGAAGCACTTGCTTTAGAATGAGAGGATAATGAGCAAAAGAACCAAGTCTCAGCTGTTTGACCTTAAGTAAGACAAGGAATCTCTTGCTTCAGATGATTGTTCTGTGAAATGGGGATCATCACACTCACGTAGTAATCTAGATGAGTTAATGTAGGTCTATTTTCGGCAACATTTTCTGGAGTTAGGAAGAACTGAATAAGTGGCAGCTATTAACAGAGAATAGGCAGAGATAATAGAGCTTCCAGAAGTAGAATTTCCTAATTTAAGCCATTTATGCTTATTGTTCCATTTTTGGAACACTCAGTTTGTGGGAGTTATTTATATCCTATTGCTCAAGGTCATCACCAGGGTCTGATTATAAAAATCCAAAAAATTGTAACCTCAGGCATAAGTGTGTTAAAAATGACTCATACTAAAAGGTATGATTTATTAGGCCAATGAGTGGTTTTGAAGGTTAGGCTAAGAAGGAGCTGCATAGCAAATAGAAGTTCTCATCTTTTTATCTTTAGAGGGTTTTGTTAACATGGAACTCCTTGGGAGCTTCAACTGAGGTCTCTGTAGCTTAAAAATGTCATTGACATAGAAAAAAAATCATATCAACTTATTTTAGGAAATGACTTCAGGATCGTGGAAGGTGAGAGAAAAGCAGAATTATCTTAATGTTTTGGAAGGAAAGAACTTCGGTGGATCTATGTAAGTCTTTCGTAATCTGAAGACAGCTCATTCTGAAGTGTACTTCATGAGATGGTCTTACAAAAGAACTTTAAACACATTGTGGACCTAAGAGAAAGAACAGAAAGAACAATGTAGTGGTACGGGGCTTTTTTTCATCTAGGTGATTCTTGTGTTACCTGAGAGGGCTTTTACTAACCTCAGCCAATAGGATGAACTGGATCAGTGGACTGTAACTAAAGTGCAGAAACAATATCTCATAAAGGCAGGAAACGATACAGGTTTGCACTGGCTTTGAAGTCAGAGTTCTAAAGTCTCCATCATTGGTTAGCAGTGACACTAAGGTCAAGTTACTTAATCTGTCGAAGTCTGACATTCTTCATTTGTATAATTGAGATAATGATAGTACCTATTTCATAGGATTTATCAGAAATTAAATGCGATAATTCATTTAAAACATAGCATATTACTTGGCGCACAGTAGCAGATCATTGTTAGTGGCTGTTATAATGCAAACAAAAAACATTTATTTACAAAAGATAAAGAAAACTCAGAGTTAGATATCAAATACCCATCTTTGTATTCCCAATGACATTTCAAGAAGGGTTGCTTTAACGCTTATATATTTTTTAATAACATTTTCTTCTGGCCCTAAGAGATTTCTATACAGATAAAATTATAGGGAGAGGGAGATATTATGAGAAACTGTATGATCTAAGATAGTTGGTGAAATTATTTCAACGTCTCTCATATTTCTTGCAGTGAAGAGAGGTAGACATACAACATTAGGAAAATAATCAAGTCACTTGTCTCATGGCCCCACTAGCCTAGGTGAACACACAGAGGGGAATTGGAAATGAGTGAAGAATGGCACTGCGAATGCAGTCTCAGCAGACCTCACCACAAGACAGCATTGTTTTCAATCTTGATTACTTATTACTTTAATGAAGCATTTTGGGCCACCGGCCTCAAATTTTACAAATATGAATTTACTTTAGTTTCCTCAGTCTCTTAAAGACACTTTCTGTAGCTCTGTACCTGATTTTAAAATAACACTTAACAGCAGTTATTTACAGGCCTAATTTCCATGGAAAATAAACACAGCTTTGGAAATTGCTGAGCTCTTAGAGATTTCTAGGGAGTCTTTCCTTCCCTTTAAATTTATTTGAAGACATGGAGTCTATTTTACTCCCTATTATCTATTATTTATGTTTTATTCATTTTGTAACAAAAAAGAATAGATAAGCTGATAACCTACTATTCCTCGTATGGTTTATATTATCCAACTTTAACACTCGCTTTTAGTGATAAAAGTATTAATAGACATTTTTTTCTTGTTTTTACCAGTTTTGCTGTTTCTGAATCTGGTAAACAAATATTGACTATAAAAGTAAGAATGCATCCTTCAAAAGCATCTGGGTTTTTTCAACCCATGCCAAATCATGTGCGAATAACTTAGTTTTCATTATTGACTGACAAAGGATGCTCTGACAGTGAAAAACCTCTGAAAATAATGAGGAGAAAACAAAATTAAGAAAATCTTAAATTTTAAGGTAAATTTTTTTTCTTTGCCCATTTCTGTTATAGTAAGTTGAGGTTATATTTTAATATAGGGTCTAGACATAAAGATTATTTGTCTTAGATTGATGACTATATATATGTATATATATGTGTGTATATATGTATATATATGTATGTGTGTGTGTGAGATATGTATATATATATCTAGATATATCTATATCTCTCTATATATGTCTATATATACACAAATCTATATATATCTAGATATATATATGTATACATATATATGTATCTCCACATATATATAGATATGAATCTATATATATGTGGAGATATATATGTGGATACATATATATGTAGATATATATATATTTATGTGAATATATATATACACACACACACATATATATACATCTTGTTAATCTTAAATGTGTATGGTTTCTCAGGATACCATTTATACAATTTCTACACTAATTACCCTTCCCTTTTATTTGGTAACTTTTATTAGTTCTAATTCCTTATCTTATTTTGAATTCAGGAAATAATATTAATATTAAATGATAATTTTCATAGCCCTTTCACATAAATTTTATGTTTTAATAATTTTAGGCACCGTCAAAGGGCATACAAAAGAAAGGCTGAGCATCTTTATCACCATCTTGCAGATGGAGAAACTTAGGGAAATTGCCTTTTGCTAGAAGCCAATAAAATAATAAAAAATCAAGTTCACTCCCTGTTTTCTAGTGTTTCCATATTTGGCCCTAGCTGCAACATTTAACAAAAGCATTGACTTATGGAATGCAGTGTATGGTGTTAGGTGGCACATGGGAAAAATAATGTCTGAGGTGTGTCAGACAAGTCTAGAGTCTGGCTGCTGCTCAGAGGCCCTGCTTTTCTTTTCCATAAGAACCACCATTTTCCTTTTCTACCGTGCCTACCTGGTTGGCTTCAACTCCTCCTGCAGGATGTAGAGGAGATGCTCCCTTTCCTGGAATATCTTTCTTGGCTGACCCCTCTATTTCTAATGAAAAGGTTTTTTCTCTGATGCTATAATGTGCTGTGTTATCTCATTCATAGACTAAGCAATTATAGAACACTGAACTCTTAGCAATTAGAAAGGCATCACATTGTAATCACCTTTTTTGTTCAAATATCAACTCCTTGCTGAAACCTCCTAGGAAACGATTTCTGGGCTGGCAAAATCTGCCTATAGACAAATAAGCATTTGTTTACACATAATTGTTTTTGTTTATTTCTATGCCTACATCCCCCTAAAGAATATCATCAATTTGGAGGTTGAAATTTGCAACTTGTAAATTTTATATTCCCAGAGATAAGACCATCTCCTGAATTTTATAAATTAAGAGAGAAAAAAAGAATTGCTAAAGAATGCATGCTTTAAGTGCTTCACCAAATAGACATTTAATAATTTTTTGGGCTGTCTGACAAAGATAACTCTTCATATATCATCAACCACACTAATCCTGTTCTCAATACAACTCTGTAGACCCAGGCCTGATTATAGGAATAGCAATATATTGTTTCTATGATATGTTGTTAGCAATTGTAGTCAACTAAACCATATTAAAATCTCTTCCCTGGTAGTCACCATTTTCCTCAGTTCTACTGGCTCCAGACAGTCTGGCATTGATTCAATTCTTTGTTCTGTAGAAAGGAAAAAGAAGCATATTTAGAACAGAAATGATTAAAAATAAACTAATATCATTCCACCTGGAGTTTATTTGTAAGAAGCCATCTGGTCATGCTTGAATCAATACTATCAGGAAGCTTTTCAAAAACTAAAGCTGTTATGATAACTTCCTTTGGTGACTGGTTATGAAAAACAATAAGGTGGTACTTATATTTAAGGAGATTTCTTTTAATAAAAACTTGTGCTTCCCTGAATCTTAAACATAAAATGTGGATTTCCATTAAAGGACTGGAGACCTTAGAAATGACTCAAGTCAGGTGTTAGATAGTGTCACAGCCTTATGTCATGTTAGAGAATGGCACAGGAAGTAGTATTCATAGTTTTATTAGCTCTAGAGAAGCCATTTGTAAAAGCAGAAGAAAATCAAAATACAAGAATATATTTATTCATTGTGACGATTTATTCAGTAATAGTTATGGAGACTATATTATGTATCAAACACTATGCTGAGCATTGAAAAGATCTAGAAGAGAGGAAATTATCTCCTCCGCAGGTTGCAGTGTGGTGTGGTAAAGGGAAAGAGGAACAGGAAAAAATTATTACAGAGGATAAGATAATAGTATAGTCGAGATGTGTGTGAGGAGACTGGGATGCAAAGGAAGGCCACACCACTTGGAGTAGTATAAGGAGTTCTTGGGAGACTACAGAATAGGAAATGCTTGTCCTGAGCCTTAAAAATAAAATAAACGCACATATCCACAAAGTAGAGAAGGGATTCCAGTAGGAAGAACCAGATGGGCTAAGAAAAAATCACAGCATAATAATTTTGCAGAATGACAGTTAATTTGGTACTGCTAAAGAATTGAGTTTCTTGAAGCTGGTATCAGTTTTGCAAATGGGGAGTTGAATTTAATCTTAGAGTATACTCCCATTAAGTAAGCTAAACATTTTTTAGCAATTAACTTTACATGTACATGAAGCAAACCACACAGAGATTCTTAAGTATATGCAAATGAGAGAAACAAACTTTATTTGAGGTACCTGGGACTGCTATCTCATTCTTGTGGTGCTCATAGGTTAAGTGATTAGACAAATGAGATCAATGACTTGAGAGGCAGAAACACCTATTGTCACATCCTCACTTTGCCACTTCGTACCTGGGTAACTTTGGGAACATTACATAAACTGCTTAATAGCAGTTTGCTTAGCACATGAAAAATGTAGATAATAAACTCATCTTGCAGAGGTAGGCCTGGAACCTAGTAGGTCTTCAAGGAGTAACAGCTATTATCTTTGTTATGCTGCTAAAGACAATGTTACCAATCTGGTCTAGAAGAGGTATTACTATAACAAGTCATAAGACATTGCACTTAGAGAATACCTAACACAACATATTTTCTAATCAGTCAAACTTATGGGCAGGGCCTCTTCATCCCACGTGGGGCTATCATTTTTACGAATAATTTCTCAAATCAGTCAGAAAGTGCAAGAGCACAATTATTTAATATGAGTATAACTTTAGAGTCCCTTTCTACTACTGACTTCTTATTTCATGTCCCGTTCAAACTTTACTGTTTTCTTGGTAGAAATAGGCGACATAAACACAAATATGGCTGTAAAGTGAATTGGTGATATAATTTTTTATTGTAATGATCAATTATTAAATATAAAAAATTTAAAAGGCAGCTTTGCAAGCATTTGAACAATGATTACAAGTTGATTAATTAAATTATGTAATTTCGACCACAGTTTCAAATCAGTGTATCTTATTCTTTTAATGACTTTTAAGATAGAGGATAAAGCCTGAGATATCAACACTGATTTTAATTCATATTTCTCCATTACATCTTATATTTTTCAGATATTATACTTATTCTGAGAGCTTTGGAGGGTTTTATTATTTTGATGCTTTCCTAGGGTTTTTGTAATCTCATTAATTAAAAGTCTCATAATATGTAAAACTTTGCTGTAGGAAAATAAAGGACTTCATTTAATGTTCCTACAAACGTCTAATAGCTCAACCGATAATTAAATCAAGTGATGATATTCTTACTGCTACTTCTCTGTTATATATTGAAGGCTTAACCTGTCACAGACACTATGCTAATGGCTGTGAAAAATGTGTCCTTATTAATTTTCAGGGCATTCCTCCGAGTTAGTTACTGTTACAATCCACATTGTAGAGGTAAGAAAATTGAGGCTTAATGTGGTTAAGTTTGATCTCACCCAAAGTCAAACATTTAGCACGTAGCAGATCTAGAACCTGATTCCAACCTGTATTAATTCTGGCACTCATAAAACTAACCACTTTGTTCAGGATAAATTATATTATTATAAATGTAGAATATTTTATGTGATTAAAAAATAAATGTCTCTATTTGCAGTGTCATTTTCCTGGCCTTGTTCTAAAGTGTGGAAGCCTTAAAGAGCAGGCTGGGAACACTGTGCATCCCTCTAGCCTTTATACCTCATATTGTTCTTCCCTCTGATCATATATTAAGAAATAATTGTTGAACAGCTACTCCGAATTAGGAACTGGGGTTTCTATGATGCTCAAAGCATGTATGCTACCCTTGCAGTTCTGTAGCATGCACAATAATAAGAAGAAAAACAGGGGTTAGCAATGCATTATGACAAGTGCTGCATAACTATTGGAAGGCAGGAATAACTCTGCCTAGATTGGAATTAACAAATTTCTTATCTGATAAACTGTATCATAATGAGCCAGGGCTATAGTGACAAATATAATTGATTTTTTAGCTGGGCCATGAAAGAGTGCTTATAAGGTTAACTAATAGCCATGTACATTTCTGCCAGAATTATTCTATAAGGTATATTTATGGATTCATTTTAACTATAATATCAAAAAGCAAATGCCTGAGCTGCCTCCAATTTTGAGCAAGTGCCAGCAACTCTAGAGTCCCCCTTACATTTCCTTCTAAGTCTCCCTTCTTAGTTCTTTCCTTCTTAAAATTCAGTGTTTTATCCTGTTTGGGAGTCAGCCATACTTGCAAGATAATAGGTCACTTACCTTAGAAGAGGTGCAAGAGGTGCTGTTATGTGCATTATATTCAAGGACAAGCCAGGAATCTTGCCCAGTAGATATTGGTGTGACTGTCTTAGGTGGAGATTAACCTAAAATCTTGCATACCTTCCTGAAGAATGTGACACTTGATGGAAGTGTCCAGACACTATGATAGGATGGGATACCTTATTTAGTACATTTGATAGCAAAATATATTAAAATTATTATTTGTATTTTGTTGCTATTGAAAAAAATGACCAAAACTAATGATCAATTTTGACTCTCTTTTCTGACTGCAACCAGTGATGTTTCAAAAAAAGCAATATTGTACTGTGGTCTGAGAGACTCATTGTTATGATTTCTGTTCTTTTGCATTTGCTGTGGAGTATTTTACTTCCAATTATGTGGTCAATTTTAGAATAAGTGCAATGTGGTGCTGAGAAGAATGTATTTTGTGTGGATTTGGGGTGTCATCTAGAGTTCTGTAGATGTCTATTAGCTCTTCTAGGTCCAGAGCTGAGTTCAAGTCCTGAATATCCTTGTTAATTTTCTGTCTCTTTGATCTGTCTAATATTGAAAATGGAGTGTTAGAGTCTCCCACTATTATTGTGTGGGAGTCTAAATCTCTTTGTAGGTCATTAAGAACTTGTTTTATGTATCTGGGTGCTCCTGTATTGGGTGCATATATATTTAGGATCATTAGCTCTTCTTGTTGCTTTGATCCTGTTACCATTATGTAATGCCCTTCTTTGTCTCTTTTGATCTTCATTGATTTAAACTCTGTTTTATCAGAAGTAGGACTGCAACCCTGCTTTTTGTTTTGCTTTTCATTTGCTTGGTAAGTCTTCCTCCATCCCTCTATTTTGAGCCTATGTGTGTCTTTGCACATGAGATGGATCTCCTGAATACAGCACACTAATGGGTCTTGACTCTTTATCCAATTTGCCAGTCTGTGTCTTTTAATTGGGGCGTTTAGCTCATTTCCATTTAAGGTTAATATTGTTATGTGTGAATTTGATCCTATTTTGATGCTAGCTGGTTATTTTATGCATTAGTTGATGCAGTTTCTTTCTAGTGTTGATGGTCTTTATAGTTTGTTTTGTTTTTGCAGTGGCTAGTACCAGTTGTTCCTTTCCATGTTTAGTGCTTCCTTCAGGAGCTCTAAAAGTAGGGCAGATGTGGTGGTGATAAAATCTCTTAGCATTTGCTTGTCCATAATAAATTTTATTTCTCCTTTGCTTATGAAACTTAGTTTGTCTGGATATGAAATTCTGGGTTGAAAATTCTTTCCTTGAAGGATGTTGAATGTTGGCCCCCACTCCCTTCCTGATTGTAGGATACCCATCAATGATAGACTGGATAAAGAAAATGTGGCACATATACACATATACACCATGGAATACTACACAGCCATAAAAAAGGGTGAGTTCATGTCCTTTGCAGGGACATGGATAAAGCTGGAAACCATCATTTTCAGCAAACTGACACTAGAACAGAAAGCCAAACAGCTCGTGCTCTCACTCATAAGTGGGTGTTGAACAATGAGAACACATGAACACAGAGAGGGAAACGTCACACACCATGGCCTATCAATCAGGTGGTGGGGGGCTAGACAACGGATAGCAGGGGGCTGAGTGGAGGAGAGGGGTAGGAGAGGAATAGCATTAGGAGAAATACCTAATGGAGATGATGGGGTGATGGAGGCAGCAAACCACCATGGCACATGTGTACCTATTAGTTGATGCAGTTTCTGCACATGTACCCCAGAACTTAAAGTATAATAATAATAATTTAAAAAAGAAAAAAGCAATATCATTTTTGGTTTTGATTTTTGAAACAAGATCTTGCTCTGTTGCCCAGGATTGAGTATAGTGATGAGATCACAGCTCACTGCAGCCTTGACCTCCAGGGCTCAAGCAATTCTGCTACCTCAACCTCTCAAGTAGCTCAGACTTCAGGTGAGCACCACCATGCCCAGCTAATTTTTGTAGTTTTTGTAGAGATGGAGTTTTTGCCACGTTGCCAAGGCTGGTCTTGAATACCTGGACTCAAGCAAAGTGCAGTACTTTAAAGAACTGACATTTACTTTGCTCCAGAGTAAAAACATATTTATGTGGAAAAGAGCAGAATTGTTGTAGTGGAGGAACAATGGCGGTGTAGAATCAGGGAAGTGAACATTTTATCTAGGACTTGGAAAATGAGGACTAAGTGACCCATACTGGCAATGTCTTTCAGAATGAAACCTGTTAATTTTTAGAATAGTGAACTTCTTAGTAGGAAATGACTCAGTGATACACCTGGAGAGACTGCGCCTTGACTGGACGCGGTGGCTCACACCTGTAATCCCAGCACTTTGGGAGGCCAAGGCGGGCAGATCACGTGGTTAGGAGTTTGAGACTACCCTGACCAACATGGTGAAATCCCATCTCTACTAAAAATACAAAAATTAACCAGGCATGGTGGTGCACACCTGTAATCTCAGCTACTCAGGAGGCTGAGGCAGGAGAATCACTTGAATCTGGGAGGCAGAAGTTGCAGTGAGCTGAGATCATGCCACTGCACTATAGCCTGGGTGACAGAGCAAGACTACATCTCAAAAAAATAAATAAATAAATAAAGAGAGACTGACCCTTGTTCACTGGGACTTCTGTCCTTAATCAAAGTCCCAAAGACGCAGATTCAGATTTTCCAGGATACAGTTACTTTTCAGGGTATAATGCAGCTTAAAAAATGAATATATAAATGGTCACCAGGAAAGATCTAGGCCAGAGGAGATATTCTACATATTTGGACTATATAAAACCTTCTAGACATCTTTATGTCTCTGGAAAAGAGGCATTCCGTCTCTGGCTAATATATAATTTCTCTAGCCCAGTAGAGTGGAGGGGAGTTGCAGATTAAATATGAGCTTTTAAGAAAGGAATTAAATCTTCCTTATATAGTCTCTGAGAACTCCAATTAATATTTACCATGGAAGTAAAGCCTAAAGGGCGTTTAAGCTATGCTCCCTTGGGAAAGCTAGAATGAAGACCAAAAGAGAAATTCACAAGCTTTGGGGAAAGGATTAAAAAGTGATTAATCTGTGGCATCAATAGCTCTATTGATTAACTATGTGATTGAATTCATTTGACTAGGCAGGCACATTTCGGCTTCCTCCCTTTCTACTTTATATGCATCTTTTCTGTAGCAGCTCATAGTTTCAGATAAAGAAAGAAATTTTACTTTATATAGGGAGATTAAGTATTTTTAGAATCTAAGACAATTCTGACTCTAAATTCTTCTATTACCCACACAACAGACTCTGAGATATAATTAATTTTCTCTGTGCATGAGAGTCACCATATGCAGGCACAAAATCTTAGTTAACTTCACAGATTGTACTAAGGATGGCAATAGCAAGATTAAAATGAACATCGGATAACTTCTAAATCATGTTTAAGCATCAGAATACATTATGTAATTTCCTTACTAAACTCTCACTCTTAACTTCTTTTGTGGGAGATAAATTTAAAATGGGATGTCCATTTGTATTTGCAATCTCAGAATTCAATAATTTCTGCCTCCTAGTGTCCACAGCCTGTGTAACCCTCTTCCCTTGACCAAGCTGGACTTAGTGCCTCATTTTCCACAAATATAACATGGCAAAAATCTTATAATGCTATTTCTTAAATCCTTTTCTCTATTCTCTCTTCTGTGTCTCTCTCTTACTCCTCTTATTGTATAGAAGTAAAGCACAATATTATCAGTAGCCATATAAAAAGTCCACATGGCAAAGTACTGAAGTCTCTGTCCAACATCCAGTGAAGGCCTGAAGACTACCAGTAACTGCTTGTGTGAGCTTCGAAGTGAATACTTCCCCCAGCTGAGCCATGAAATGGCTGTAGCCCTATATGACAGCACACAGTCTTGTGAAATTTCTTGAGTCAGAGATAGCAGCCAAGCCATGCCCAGATTCCTGACTCAGAGAAAATGTAAGATAATAAATGTTAGTTATTTTAAGCTACTGTGTTTTAGGATAATTGTTATGCAGTATTAGTTAACTAATATACCAGCAGAATGGTGAGAGAAGGGCAAGAATGAGCATGGGCTAATGGATGAAGAATAGAGAAACCCATGGAGAGAGGCACGCTTGAAATAGTCATCCAATCCAGGCTGAATAACCCTCCCTGAACACTTACATTCTCTATATATCATAGAAAAGACAAGGTACAACTATTGTCTCTACAGAAGACACAATCCAAGGAATATAGTTTTCTCTAAGCATGTCTCATGAGCACTGGTCTCAGCTAACAAGAAATCCCCATGCATATAAACAGATGTTTTCATGTACAGCTTCTGTCAGCTGATCTTGTAAATGGTGCCACATTTGCTTTCTACAATAAAGTTGTAATAGCATTTCCTTAATACATCAGCAATCATGTTCCTAAACTCATATTTGTTGAATATTACACACATTTGCTTTCTACAATAAAGTTGTAATAGCATTTCCTTAATACATCAGCAATCATGTTCCTAAAATTCATATTTGTTGAATATTACAATTGTACATTGATTTACCGCTTCTGAAAATCAGTTTTTGACTGCTTTTTGTAAATTTCAGTGAGATTTCAGAATAGATAATTCCTTTATTTGAAAGTGAAGTATGTTTATAGAGTATCCTCTTATGAAACCCTCACTATGGCTTTGAGTTTAATGTTTGTTCACTTGTGTGTGTGTATGTGTTTGTGTATGTGTGTGTAATATAAACAGGAATCAAAGAATTCTGGTAGTGCCACAAAAGGGAGATACATTGAACAAAATTCTGTTGCTCAAAAAAGACAAGTGAATGTTAGGAATAAATGACATGTTGATTTCTTGATGCAAGATATGGGGTTACCATAGTGATAATTGCATAACATCTATAATTCTATAAAACCATCTGGGAGAGAGTAGAATATTCTTTTTTAAAAAGACATTATACTGTTGGCATATTATTTGTAGTTGGTTAAAAATATCCCAGGCATGTGGGCGTTTGCTATTCTTGTCATAAGCTTAGGCTTAGAAGAAATGCACACCAAATATTATCTCTCCCACCTCACACTCAGTAATTGACACATTACTTTCTACTCTTCTGTCCAGCAATTCTGTAGTTTCTTCTCCAGTCCCTGAGGAAAGCCCCAGACTACAATTTGGAGTCAATTTCTTACTACTTTCAGTGAGAAATCTCTCTACCTTAAGACTAATACCTCCAGTTGCACAACCGGTAAATACCCTTTACCTTCCTGCTCCAGGTTAGATTTTTCCCTAAATGGATGATACAGGCTTGCCTGAAGATGGTCAATCCCCACAACACTTAGAAAGACAGATTTTCATAACTAGTCTCAAAATATTGAAAATAAGTATAAGGAGGTTTTGAGCATCTGTGGCTTTAGTGATGGGGGAACCACAAACGGTTTTAGAAAAAAGTAAGTGTCTTGTTAGAAAGTGAGTTTCTGAAGGATGTAGGTTGTGTCACATTCTTCTCTAAATGAAGTACATAGCAAAATGAGGCAACCAAAAATGTGTTGGAAAAATTTTGGTTACCGGTTGGTATTCAAAGCTTCACCATTTTCACAAGTCGAATTGTTAATTATAAATGTATTAACCCACTCAAGGTATACTGAGCCATATGATAAACTGTTTCTTCTCAAGAATCTTACTAATTAGGACAAGAAAAATTTGTCTAAAGCAAGAAGTGCAGCTTAAAATATATAACTATCGATTTCATTTGTTTAGGATTTTCTGCCCTAATCATGTTCATCTGCTATTTATAATGTGTTGTCTTAAGAATGTGCAGGAAAACTTTTAGCTTGAAACAGATGAATGTATGCAACATTCTTTTAGATGGCTTATTGTTAAGTTGAATTTTGTGTATATTTTGAACTTAATCTTTTCTCTTTTTATTAAACTCTTAGAATTATTAACGGTGAATTAGTAATAGGTGATTTATGAAACAAAGATTGTTTTGTTTCTGTTTCTTACCTGCCTAAGATTGTTTTCAAAAATGATTTATGCTTTTCAGATTCAACTCTCACTTTAGATAAAATAAGAAACTGCTAATGGGATGTGATAGGAGAAATACCAGGAAAGCCCCTTGACCCAATTATCTCCTATTACTTCTTCCGACTTGTATCTTTAAATTCCAGTTTTCTCTGTCCTAAAACCTTAAAGACCCTGTTTAAAGGACAAGTACTATCTGGATTAGATAGAGCATTTATTTTAAGTTTGTTGTTTTAAACTACCACATAATAACACTGTTGGTGAGGCATCCTATCAGAGAGCAGGAAACAAAGATGATAGTATAAGCAACAGACAACTTTGGAGTAAAGCGTTAACTTTGTTCTGGAAACAGGGGCCATCTCAGAAGTGAAATTTGAGGACTGTGCGATGGGGCATCTACGAGGAAATCAAGAGATACTGACTATAGTTATTAATGATGTCACATTTTTACTTAGCCCTGATGAGCTGCTGTACAGAATCATTCCATTTTTTCACTCCTGTCAGTAAATCATTCATATGCATAAGAGAATTTCCCTGTCTTCAGGGAAATTGCTGAACCACAGCAATCAAATATATGCATTCTAAAAATCGGAACTAGAAGTGTTGGTATACAAAATTTTGTCCTATCCTGTTTTTCACCTTAAGTTGCTCTCTTTAAAATTGTCAGGTTTAGATAGCTATCATTTATACACCTATCACTTACTGAATCAAAAAGAAATGTGCTGAGAAGTCACTGTGCTTACTGTCTGTCATAGCAAGTGCTAACACAGCAAACGCACACAGAAAGTTTTGGATATCATGAAAATCCAAAATGGAACCTGTCGATTAATGTTGATAGATTGAGTACCTACTCCACTTTAAGTTTTCCTGCTAAGTATAGGCCATGAATATGTTGTGATTACCATGTGTTTGATCAAGTTAACATTTGTGGACCCTAGGAGTTCTGCAACAACAGAATCTGATGTCTTATGCTTTTCCCCTTTAGTTAAAAACAAAAATGGCTATTAGAAGTTTCCAGTATTTCATCATCAAGATGAAATCCCTACAATTAACAATACCAGCACAGCATCAAACCAAAAATAAAGCAGTTACTTTTAGAGGAAGAAGCTCTGCTTTCACAGGAACCTCAGCCTGCTCCTGGCCTCTCTTAGATTGTATTGAGCTATTTTGGTTTGACTCAAATCACTAGTAAGTTTGGGAAAAATAACAGAGCAGTTTTGTCTTAGCTTCCTCTACTTTGTTCTTTCAAGTGAACTGTGCAGAAGTTGCATTTCCCTTTGCTGCCTCTTGTTGAGTGTCTTACAGAGCAGGGGTCCCCAACCTCCAGGCCATGGACTAGTATCAGTCCGTGACCTTTGAGGACCTGGGCTGCACAGTAGGAGGTGAGCAGCTGGAGAAAGAGCGTTATCCCCTGAGCTCTGCCTCGTGTCAGATCAGTGGCATCAAATTGTCATAGGAGTGCAAATCCTGTGGTGAACTGCACACATGAAGGATCTAGATTGTGTGCTCCTTATGAGAATCTAATGATAAATATAATGTGCTTGAATCATCCCAAAACCATCCCCTGCTCCACCCTCATCCATGGAAACAGTGTCCTCCATAAAACAGGTCCCTGCTTCCAAAAACACTGGGGCCACTGTATAGAGAAATGCTTACCAAAGTTTGATAGTGCCATAACTGGGAAAACAACATGTCTTCTTCCTGGACTTCAATACTAGTAGGCCTCCTTGCACAAGACATAAACCGCATCCTCTAACCTGAACTCTACCACTAAGAAAAATGCTCTTTATGCTTCAATATTTACTTACTTTTAAAATATATTTTCAGAATCCAGGGATGGAAGACAATGCTATACATTCTGAGAACCTTAATAGGCACAACAGCACCCACATTTAAGGGTCAAATACTAAGAGCTAATATTTATTACATGCCAAATGAATTTCAGACACTGTTTTGTATGCTTTACAAATATCTACTTATTTGATCCTCGGATAAAATATTGATATATGGACATGTGAGATGGTTATTATATATAGGAAACAGTTATTCTCTTAAATATCTTGAGATTATTGCCTCCCTGCAAAAACTGAAACAGATAGCTTTGCATTCCCACCAATAATGTGTAAGAACATTCATTGTTTTACAAGGGAGGAACAGCAGAGGGGTGGGGAGATCAGGGAGGGATAACATGGGGGGAAATGCCAAATGTGGATGACTGGGGATGGAGGCAGCAGACCACATTGCCATGTGTGCACCTATGCAACAATCATGCATGATCTGCAGATGTACCCCAGAACCTGAAGTACAATAACACACACACACACACATACATTCATTGCTTCACCTTTTTTCCAAAAGGCATTTTGGTACGACCAAAATTTTTGAGAATATGTTAACAATGAAGTTTATTTCAATTGGTTTTAATTTACAATTCCTTTAATATCAAAGTTAAGTAACTGTTTATTCCATTATGATTTGCTGTTTTGTCAAATGCCTATTGCCTATTTTTATTTTGTGCTGCTTTTTTCTTACCTATTCTTAGTATCTTTTTTATATATTATACATAGTAGTCATACCACGTCTCATTCTTTGACTTGTATTTTGGCTGCCTATAGAGTTTTATAATAAAATTGTTAATTTAAATACAGTCAATTTTTCCTTTTTTTTTAAGTATCTTTATTGAGATATAATTTAATACTGTAGAATTTACCCCCAGAAATCAACTACTATTTCAGAAGATACTTGAGTGTTTGCTTTTTTTCAGATACTGCCAAACCATTTTCCATAGTGTCTTTATTATTTCACATCACTGCCGCTAATATATGGATGGTCTAGTTTCTCTACATCTTCACTAGCATTTCATGTTGTTCGTATTTTTCATTTAAGCCATTATGATACGTATTTAGTAACATCTTACTATAGTTTCTTTCAGCACTTTCTTGATGACTGATGATGCTGAATATCTTTTCAGTGGATTATTTGTCATCTATGTATTCTCTTCTGTAAAGTATCTATTCATATATTTTATCCATTTAATACACAGATTTTGTTTTTTCTTTTATTGTTGATTTTGTGCATTCATTATATATATATTGGATTTTAGTTCCTTATCACATAGATTCACATAGATGATTTCCAAATAGTAAAATAGTTTGTTCCAATTTTGATTTTTATTTTTTAAATAGGGTTTTGTACAGTTTTAATTTTCATGAAATCCAGTTTACCCATTTTTCTCTTGCACATTGTGCTTTTTGTGTTAAGGTTAAGATCTCTTTGCCTTTCCAAGGATGTCTGTCATTTTTCTAAAACTGTTTTGGTTTTCACTTTATGCTAAAACCTATGATTCACTTCAGGTTAATTTTTATATAAGGTGTGAATTTAGAAAGTTTTTTTTTTTGCATATGGATATACAGTTGCACCAGCATCATTTGTTTAAAAGATTATTTTCCCTCTTTGAACTGTTTCATATCTTTTTCAAAAATTAATTAGGTAATTTTTATGAGTCTTTTATGACTGATCTGTAGGTTTTCTCAATTTATTCATTAATACCATGAAGATTTGATTACCACTGCTACAGGATACCTCTTCAAATCAGGTAGACATATTCCTCCCACTTTATTCTTCTTCAAAATGAGTTTAGATGTTCTATATCCTTTGCCTTTTCATATAAAGTTTATGAAATGTCTATATGTAGACAAAATACCTTACAGATTTCTTTATATGAACTGTATTACATTGGAATACATATTTGGGGAGAATTGATGTTTTTTTACTCTGCTGATTTTTTTAATCTATCAGCATTGCATGTATCCTTATTTATTTAGGATTTCTTTTTAGTTTTTTAATCAGCATATTTCTGTTTTCAACAATCAAGTTCTGCACATGATTTGTGAGATTTACACCCAAGATTTCAATTATTTTTAGTTACCATAAATGGTATTGCATTTTAAATTATTGTGTCCATGTGTTCATTGTGTGTGCGTGTGTGTATGTATATATGTATATACACATAGACATATACACACACACACATAAAGTATATGTCTATGTATATATATAGTTTATTGTGTGATTGCTGTTGGCGGGATTATAGATACATATTTATTGTAATAGAAGATTTTGTTTCTACTGGTACTGTCATATTACCAGCTAAAATGAGGCACACATACATATATATATATATATATATATATATATATATGAACTGATTATTTATATTTATCTTATTTCTCATAACTTTGTTGAATTTCCATTTTGGTTTTTGATTTTGTTGTATATTCCTTGGAATTTCCTATGGTAATAACCATGTCAACTATAAATAGGAACAGATACTCTTCCTTCCTCCCTCTGTCCTTCCCTCAACTATAAATAGAAACAGACACCTTTTCTCCCTCCCTTCCTCCCTTCTGCCCTCCTTCCTCCCCTTTCATTTGTTAAATTATTGAATCAATTTAAATGTAATTCATTTTATTTCTTTTGAGATTTCCTCTCCCAGTTATGCATTATTTAAACATGTATATATATGGTTTGCAAGTATTTGAAGATTTTTCTGTTAACTTTTTATCATGATTTCTATTTTGCTTCTATTTTACTCAACATAATCTGTGTTCTCTCAATTCATTTAACTTTTTTAGGCTAAATTAATTAGTATATAATTTATCCTGGTTAATATTTTATAGGCACTTGAATAAAATGTATATTCTGCTGTTGTAGGATCTGATAGTCTATGAATCATTAGAAGATCATGTTGGTGACCATTTTTTTGAGATTTTCTATTATATCTCTACTAATACATGTGGCTGCTCTAACAATAGTTAAAAGAAGGACTTAGACATCTCCAACTATAATTTTGGATTTATCTTTTTATTTTTTAAATTCTATCATTTATTGATCCACATATTTTCAGCTCTGTTGTTTGATACATACACAGGCATATCTTCTTTGTGAATTGACCCGATGTAATTATATAATGTCTGCCTTCACTGGCAATTTTCTTTGCTCTGCCATTTACTTCAGTTCGTATTAATATAGCTACATATTGCTTCTTATAGTTAATATTTCTATGCTTTATATTTTCCGTACTTTTATTTTTACTTTGCCTATAGCATTATATTTGGAGTTTGTTTCTTACAGACAGTATATATTTGGGTCATGTTTTATTCACTCTGTCAATCTGTCTTTTCACTGAGGTATTTAAATTATTTACATTTAATATAATTATTGATATATTAGGGCTTAAGTTGACCGTTTTTTGTTCAGTTTTCTATACTCTGTCTCTGTTTTTGCTTTCTATCTTTTCTTCTCCTTCCTTACACTAGGATACATGAAAGTTTTTAGAATGTCACTTTTATTTATCTCTAGAACTTTTGGATGTTTCTTTTTGTATAGATTTTTTTTGTGTGTGTGATTGCTGTTGGCAGTACATTACAGATACATAATTTATTTTGATATATGTTTTCATTTCTGGTACTGTTATATTATCAGCTAAAATTAGCCATAGAAATATTAGCTTCATTTAATACCTTTCACTCATTTATAGTTCGTGTTAAATACTTCCTCTTCCTACATTTAGAAGTATATCAGATAATGTTATAATTTTTGCTTCACATATCAACGGTAATTTAGGAAACTCAAGAGGTGAGTAAAATTCTGTTGTATTTACCTATATAGATGCTTCTCAACTTATAATGGGGTTACCTCCTGAAAAACCTATCATAAATTGAAAATATCATAAGACAAAAATGCATTTAATATACCTTATCTATGAAACATCATGGCTTAACCTAGCTTTTCTTAAATGTACTTAAAGCATTTACATTAGCCTGCAGGTGGAAAAAATCATCTTGCATAAACACTTTTTAAGTACTGAATATCGCATATAATTTATTGAGTACTGTACTAAAGTATAGTTTCTAGTGTTGTTGTTGTTCGTTTTCTTTTAGCACTTTGAATATGTCGCTTTTCTTCCTTCTGCCCTCCAGTGTTTCGAGTGAGAAATTCATGTATTATCTTATTTTCTCTTGTTCATGAGGAGTCATTTTTCTCTTTCTACTTTGAACATTTTCTCTTTGCCTTTGGCTTTCAATATTTTGCTTGTAATGTGTTTGGTTGTGGGTTATTTTATGTTTCTCCTGCTTGGTGTCCCTTGAGCTTTCCTTATGTGAATATTAGTATACATCATCCATTTTGAGATGTTTCCTTTCATTATTTATTTAAATAATTTTTCATCTTCCTTTTTTCTCTTCTCTCCTTCTGGTACTCCCATTATATATATCTAGGTGCCATTAATGGTATTCAGATTTGTCAAATGTTCCATTCATTTTTCTTTATATTTCCCTGTTTCTCAGACTGTTTAATCTCTGTCCACCTGTCTTCAAATTTGCAGATTATTTTTCTGCTAACTCAAATCTACTGTTGAAATATGTAGTAATTTTTAATTTTATATGTTTACTTTTAAGATTTATTTAAATTTCTATGACGTGCAAAGATAAATTTTGTTTGTATTTGTAATAGTTGATTTGATGTGTGTTTCTACCATGGCCAATGTATGCTCACTGTCACAGTGAGTTGGTTTTCTATTAGACAAGGATCTAATATCCAGAACCTGTAAAGAACATAAGCAACTCAACAAGCAAAAACCAAATAATCTCATTAATGAGTGAACAAAAGACATGGACAGATGATTCTCAAACAAAAACATACAAACAGCTAACAAACATATGAAAAATGCTCAACATCATTAATCATAAGATAAATGCATCAAAATCACAATGAGGCACCATCTCACACCAGTCAGAACGGCTGTTACCAAAAAGTTAAAAAAAGAACAACATGCTCTGGTGAGGCAGTGGAGAAAAGGGAACATTTATATACTGTTGGTGGAAATGTAAATTAGTTTAGCAACTGTAGGAAGAAGTTTGGATCATTCTCAAAGAACTTAGAACTACCATTTGACCCAACAATCTCATTACTGTGTATCTATCCAAAGAAAATAAATTGTTCTACCAAAATGATGCATGTACTTGAATTTCCATCACAACACTATGTAAAATAGCAAAGACATGGAATCAAACCGAGTGCTCATCAATGGTGAATTGGATAAACAATGTGCTACACACACCCCATGGAATACTACGCAACCACAGAAAAGATTTACATTGTCCTTTGTAGCAACATGGGATGCAGCTGGAGGCCATTATCCTAAGTTAATTAATTCAGGAACAGAAAAGCAAATACACTTATGAGAACTATACATAGGGTAGGTATTCATGGACGTAAAGATGGCAACAATGCACACTAGGGACTACTAGACAGGAGAGAGGGAAAGGGACACAAGTTGAAAAACTAAGTATTGTGTTCTATGCTAGCTTCTTGAATAACAGGATCAAGCATACACCAAACCTCAGCATCACACAACATGCCCAGCAACAAATCTGCACATGTATCCCCCAAACCTAAAATAAAAATTTAAATTACAAAAAACAGAAAGAGAAAAAACTCTCTCTCTCTCTCTCTCTCACACACACACACACACACACACACACACACACAAATAGCCTGAATAAATTAAAATTTTAAAAAATCTTTCCCTACACTCAGGTTTTAAAAGTATTCACTTTTGTTATTTGGAATCTTAAATGTTTTGGCCTTCATATTTAAGTATTTAATTCACTTGAAGTTATTTTTTGCTTTTATTTTGTAACATGAAAAGATTAATTTTTCTAAATGTATATTTAATCTTCTCAGTATACTTTGGTTGGAAATTCCTCCCTTTCCTTTCACTTGCAATGGCCATTCTATTAATATATGTAAATTCTATCCTTTTTATTTACAAACACTTTATAACTTAGAGTAACACATAATTCTATGTTGTTTTCTTCAAGTGTTCTCAGTAGTTTGTGCATTTACAATTTCACAACAATTTTAGAATCAACCTGTCAAGTTAAAAAATAAAGGAAAGAAGTCAAATATGTATAGGGTCTTAAATACATGGGTCTTAAAATGTGTCATTATCAGTATAACTTTGTGTGTGTGTGTGTGTGTGTGTATGTTTGTGTGCGTGTGTGTGTGTGAGAAAGAGAGAGAGAGAAAGAGAGAGAGAAAGAGGGAGAGAAAAGGAGAGAGAGGTGGAGTTTCGGTCTTGTTGCCCAGGCTGGAGTGCAATGGCGTGATCTCGGGTCAAGCCTCTGTGTCCTGGGTTCAAGCAATTCTCCTGCCTGAGCCTCCCGAGTAGCTGGGACTACAGGTGCCTGCCACCACACTCAGCTGATTTCTTTCATTCTTTCTTTCTTTTTTTCTTTTTTTTTTTTTTTTTTTTTTTACTATTTTAGTAGACATGGGGTTTCACCATGTTGGTCAGGATAGTCTGGAACTCCCGACCTCAGGTGATCCACTGACCTCGGCCTCCCAAAGGGCTCAGATTACAGGCGTGGGACATCACACTCAGCTTAGTATGACTTGAACTAAAGATTTTTTTTCTGAAACATTTTTTTTTCAATCTTAATTTTTAAATTATCAATTAATTTTATTTAATAGATATAGGGGAACTTACAGTTTCTTTTTCAATTTTCATTCAGTTAAAGATGTTTTCCATTTCTTGTAAACTTTTAAATCATTTTTAAATAGTTTTTAATTTGTGCTTGTTATCTATTTAAGATAATTAATATTTGTAAAGATAACCCTTTTTCTTCTTTCATATTCGTCGTTTGTTCTGTCTCCTGCATATGCGCGCGTGCGCCCACTCTCTCAGAAATAAATATAGCAGTTCCTCAATTTTATTGGCTTTTTCAGAAAATTAGTTTTTGGCTTTTTTAATTCTCTCTACTGTCACTCTTTTTTTAAAAAAAATAGCTTGCTCCTCTTTGTTAGACTTCTTGATATAGGCACATAATTTATTTTAGTTTTCTTTTTTCTAATATACACATTTAAGTCCAAAAGTTTATTACTGAGTGCTCACTTTATTCCGAGATTGTAATCTAATCTCTTCTTTGACTTGTAAGTTACGTGACGTTTACTAATTTCTAAATAAGTTCACTTTTCTATTTGTCTTTAAGTTACTGATTTCTACTTTATTGTATTGAAGTCAATAAATACTGTATAACTTTGAATTTTTGAGATTTGTTGAAACTTAATTGATTCCTATACATCTGATCAATTTTTAAAAAGCTTTATGCGTTCCGGGGGAAATAATGTATATCCTGTGTTTGTTGGAGCAATATGCCACATATCAATTTGTTCATCTTTGTTTATTTTGTTACTAAAAACTATTCTACTTAGATACTGATTCTGTTACCTGTTTCATAAATAACGAGAAAACATAAATATGAAATCCACTGTGACTTTAGATTTACCCTTGTCATTTTATAGCTGTTATCAATTTTCCCTCATATATTTTATCACTAGGTTAGTAAAAGCATATATATAAAATTGTTCTAGCTTCCTTGTAAATCATTTTCTCTATGACATAACGTTGTTTACCTTTTAAAATAAACTCTTTTTCTTTGTTTGATATTAACATAATTATATGAGCTCTCTTTTGGTTGGTATTGTTTATGTAACTAACACTTGTTTAACCTACACGTTTCATATATTTGTTTTTTACTGCATCTCAGACATTACCTTTGGGAATACTTTTTACATATTCAATATACATTAAGTATGCTATACCAGGGAAGGAATATGTTATAGTCCAACTTGGTCAATTGGCAGATATACCAATTTCTCCCATTTAAAGTTATTAGTTGTCAAAATATACCACACCAGAACTGATGATTTCAAATAATTCAAAGCTTTATTACTTAGGCATAAACCAAACAAGGAACGAAGAGAAGATGAAAGGGGGAAATGCAAGATGGCTCTTTTACGTCTGGGCACATAATGTCTCGTCTCTCGAAGAGAGAGAGTGTTCTGGTGAGATTTTATATGATACCAGCCTTCTGGTGGTTGGATTTTTTAATAGTTCCAGGGCGAACCACATGCAGGCTGTATATACAAGTGTGTTTCTGTGCGTATGAGGAGGATCGAAGGGACAGGGTGGGATGCTTTTCATTCAGCTTTCCCTGGCTTACCAGGAGCAGGGTTGAGGCATTTCATGGTGTCTGCTTCAGGGCGTTAAAAATCACCTATCCTGGTTCCAGGCAATAATGGGGAGCATTGTGCTTCGAGAGTTAAAAAATTTAAAAAATTCTAACCAAATATTTGTTCAGTTTTTGTTTTTACCATGTGCCAGAAATTGTAGATACTATGTGATACAAGTATTTCACCCTTTGGGGTTGAACTGCTCCCAACTAAATCTCAACCCTTGATACCCAAGAAAAATTTTTTGTAATTTCCGTTAAGGAGACTTGATGATAGTACAGTTCGTTTCTGTTTCTTCAAAAATACTGGTTTTTTTCTCATTTTTAAATAGTTGAGTAGGTATAAATAGCTTGATAGTTCTTCTTCTCTTCATTAATTCAATATGTTAGTCCACTGTTTTTCTGGCTTTTATTGTTGTTGATAGATGGTACTTTAAATCTTGCTCCTTTGAAATTAATCTTCTCCTTTTTTTCTAATTATTTTTAAATATTGGCTTTTATTTTTATTTTTTATATATTTTTTCTTTCTTTTGCTCTGTATTATTTTATTTTATTTTTTTTCTCTTTTTTTTTTTTGAGACGGAGTTTCGCTCTTGTTACCCAGGCTGGAGTGCAATGGCACGATCTTGGCTCACCGCAACCTCCGCCTCCTGGGTTCACGCAATTCTCCTGCCTCAGCCTCCTGAGTAGCTGGGACTACAGGCACGCACCACCATGCCCAGCCAATTTTTCATATTTTTAGTAGAGACGGGGTTTCACCATGTTGACCAGGATGGTCTCGATCTCTTGACCTCGTGATCCACCCGCCTCAGCCTCCCAAAGTGCTGGGATTACAGGCATGAGCCACCGCCCCCAGCCCTATTTTATTTTTTTAATGTTCTGGGATACATGTGCAGAATATGCAGGTTTGTTACATAGGTATACATGTACCATGGTGGTTTGCTGCACCTGTCAACCCATAATCTAGATTTTAAGCCCCACACGCATTAGGTATTCGTCCTGATGCTCTTCCTCCCTTCCCCTTCAACTCTGACAGGCCCTGGTGTGTGATGTTCCCCTTGCTGTGTCCATGTGTTCCCATTGTTTAACTCCCACTTATGAGTAAGAACACGCAGTGTTTGGTTTTCTGTTCCTGTGTTAGTTTACTGAGAATGATGGTTTCTAGCTTCATCCATAGCCCTGCAAAGAATATGAACTCATTCTTTTTAATGGGCATAGTATTCTGTGGTGTATATGTGCCACATTTTCTTTATCTAGTCTATCATTGATGGGCATTTGCTATTGTAAATAGTGCTGCAATAAACATATGTGTGCATGTGTCTTTATAGTAGAATAATTTATGATCTTTTGGTATAAACCCAGTAAGGGGATTGTTGGGTCAAATGGTATTTCTGGTTCTAGATCCTTGAGGAACTGCCACACTTTCTTCCACAATGGTTGAACTAATTTACACACCCACCAAGAGTGTAAAAGCATTCCTATTTATCCACAGCCTCTCCAGCATCTGTTGTTTCCTAACTTTCTAATCATTCTGATTGGTGTGAGATGGTATCTCATCGTGGTGGGTTTGATTTGCATTTCTCTAATGACCAGTGATGATGAACGTTTTTTCATGTTTTTTGGCACATAAATGTCTTCTTTTGGAAAGTGTCTGTTCATATCCTTTGCCCACATTTTGATGGGGTTGTTATTTTCTTACAAATTTAAGTTCCTTGTACGTTCTGGATATTAGACCTTTATCAGATGGGTAGCTTGCAAAATTTTTCTCCCATTCTGTAAGTTACCTGTTCACTCTGATGATAGTTTCTTTTGCTGTGCAGAAGCTCTTTAGTTTGATTGGATCCCATTTGTCACTGTTGGCTTTTGTTGCAATTGCTTTTAGTGTTTTAGTCATGAAGTCTTTACCCATGCCTATGTCCTGAATGGTATTGCATAGGTTTTCTTCTAGGGTTTTCATGGTTTTGGGTTTTACATTTAAGTCTTTGATTCTTCTTGAATTAATTTTTGTATAAGATATAAGAAAGGGGTCAAGTTTCTGTTTTCTACATATGGCAAGCCAGTTTTCCCAGCACCATTTATTATGTAGGCAATCCTTTCCCCATTGCTTTATTTTGTTAGGTTTGTCAAAGATCAGATGATTGTAGATGGGTGGTGTTATTTCTGAGGTCTCTGTTCTGTTTTTGGTCTATAAATTTCTTTTGGTACCAATACCATGCTGTTTTGCTTACTGTGATCTTGTAATATAGTTTGAAGGCAGGTAGCATGTTGCCTCCAACTTTTTTTTTTTTTTCTGTAGTATCGACTTTGCGGATTTTTTGTTTTGTTTTTATTATTTTTTATTTTTTTGGTTCCATATGAAATTTAAAGTAGTTTTTTTTCTAATTCTGTGAAGAAATTCACTGGTAGCTTGATGGGAATAGCATTGAATTTATTCATTTCTTTGGGCAGTATGGCCATTTTCACAATACTAATTCTTCCTATCCATGAGAATGGAATGTTTTTCCATTTGTTTGTGTCTTCTCTTATTTCCTTGAGCAGTGGTTTGTAATTCTCCTTCAGGAGGTCCTTCGTGTCCCTTGTAAGTTGTATTCCTAGGTATTTTATTCTCTTTGTAGCAATTGTGAATGGGAGTTCACACTTGATTTGGCTCTCTGCTTATCTGTTCTTTGTTTATAGGAAGGCTTATAATTTTTGAATATTGATTTTGTATCCTTAGACTTTACTGAAGTTGCTTACCAGCTTAAGGAGTTTTGGGGCTGACATGATAGGGTTTTCTAAATATACAGTCATGTAGTCTGTCTTGCTTTTTTGTCTTTGTTATTATGTAGTATTTATTATGATATTTGTGTATTTTTGTCTGTGATTTTAGCCTTTTAAATCAGTGATCATGTTTCATCAATTGTAAGAAATTCCCACATGTTATGTTCTGAAGTATTTCATGTCTCCACTCTCTGTTTCACAAATTTCTCATGCTCAGATTATATATATTTTTAGCTCTTGGCTACACTGGATATCTCTTAAATTATTCTACTTTTCATATATTTTAGTCTGTTTGTGCTTTACTCTGGATGCATTCTTAACTCTTGCATTTTTAAGAAATAATTTACTCTCTTCTTAAGCTATTTTAAGTCACTGTTAAATCCGTGTATTGAGTTAAATCTCAGTTAGTACATTTTTTGGCAAAAACTGCATTTGGGACTTTAAATTGATTGCTAGATAATTTTTGTGTAAGATAGTTTTAAGGAATTTGCAAATTTTTCTTTTAAAAACATGCTGTAAGCATTATTATATGCTGTGCCTGGTCCTTCTGGTTCTGGGGTATTTGTATGTTAATCTCTCCTCTATTTTTTCTCCTGGTACTTGCTCACAGTTCTTTGTTTGCTTGCATGTTTAGTAATTTTTTTGAGAATGACTGCTCATTTTCTGTAGATAATTAATTTTTATAGTTATTTACAAAATAGATGAATTATTTACAAAAATAATGAAAGTATTTTTTTTAGAGTTAGCTTTGCTTTTATAAATTGCTTAAGAAAACAATACTATTAGTACAATTTAATTCCTATGAATTTAAGGCTTAAGATTTTTTTTGTTTACTTCTGTTTGTATTCACTGGAATGAAGAATCACGTTTTCTTCAACTTGACATTACAAAATTTTTTTTTTATTTCTCTGCAAAGTGCCAAAGAAATATTTCTTAAAGTTTTATTTCAATGGACTATTTCTAGTTCATCATCAAATGTATGCATTTTGGGCATCAGTTTCATGTGGGCAGAATCTTGACCTTCTTGATTCCCCAGCTTCAGTAAGCCCTACATGTTTTTCTTCTTCTTCCTATAGCCCTCTAACGTAGGCGAACTAGAGTTTCAGTTATCCAGGATTGGCAAATTACCTGACAACATGGTTTCACTCTTCTCATTTCTTTCTGGAGTCCTACCTTCACTTACATTTAATCTGATAATTCTTCACTATCTTTGGGGATTTTAACATTTTTATTATTTTTTCTGGTGTTTTTATTTTCAGCAACAAGTTTGGTTTGACCATGAAGGAAGCCATATTACAGAAATAAACGTCTATTCCCATCTTTATATATACATTTTCCAGAAGAAATTTTGATTGTCGTGCTATTTCCTCACACCCAAGTTTTGCTGTAGTACCACATTGCCACTGTAACTGCACATTTGACAAATCATATGTTGATAAATTTTCTGAAATATGTTCTTCCCTTTTCAATGTGCATACTTTACCCTCTACTGGTTCTCTTATCTCTTTTAAAAACAGACAGAAAACACAGACAATAACAGAAAGCTCCGTTGCTCTGCACTGTAACCAGCAGTCTAAGCACAATTAAGATAAAGACACTAGGATGCAGATTCAGTTCAGTTAAGCATATGTATCTAAAAATGTCAACCTGTGTAAAGTGATAGGTCTAGTGTAAGGACCCTTTTAGCAAAGTATCTGATTCTATAATCACAAAATCTAAGTTCCTCTTTTTTACTAGGTGAGTAGTCTCCATATTTGAAGTTATGATCCACCATTCCATAATGCCTTACCAAAGTTTAATTAGGTCATGTTTATTGCTTTCTTTGAAAATGAAAGGCGTTATGTGCATACACACAGTTTATAAAGCAAGAGATTTTCTTTGGTGTTTGGTTTATCTGATTTTTATCTATATGAAACAAATTAGAGATGAGCGGCAAATTGCCATTTCTGTTGATGTTATGTGAATAAAAGCTCAAGTAAAGTAGTACTCTGAAGAAACTAGAAACTGTAGACAGAAGAAAAGAGCAAGGTATTGGGCTGTAATTCTCTCAGATGTATATACCTTATTGAATATTCTCACATTGCTTTATACATCTTTTCTGTAAGTTAATCTTTCTAGGGAAGTAAGATTTTACGAGGAATCATGTGCATGACTTGAATATATTATAGATTACTATAATTTTGAAGTTACTCAAAGGCAGTTCCTAACGATTATTTTTACCCATGCTTCTTTTGATTAATAGAAAAATCTTAGACTGTTGCACATAAAGTTTTGTTCACCTGTTTAATGTTATTTAAATTGAAGGTACATAAAACCAAAATAAAACAATAATTTTAGATACATATTTTAAATGACACATGGGTTTCCTGAATTTCTGATGCTACTTTTTGAGTACCACATCCCTTTCCACACCGTAAGACTAATTGTAGTGTATATTCAGCTGATTGAACTTCCTGGGGGTATTAGCTAAAATAGTGGCCTTGCTCATATATTTACAATTTTGGTTTCAAAATTATCCTATTAAATAATTGAATAAGTGTCAGACTTAATCAATCTACTGGGATTCTCTCTTCTTTCATGTATAGTGTAGTGTCTGCCCTTTCACACATGTATTATCAATGAAATAAAATGAAAAAGGACATGAAAATATAAAATAGTTAACAAAATTGAATATTTAAAGTGATTCAGAAATCTGACCAGTATATTTGGAATAATTGCTTAAAATCGGTTTCATTTGAATAACACTTTTTTATTTTGACACCTAACAGGCACTTTACTCTGTATGAAAATGGGACTTTGTCACAAACTAGACTTGAACAGGAGCTTATCCTGTTAGACTTAATCACTCTATATAAGCTATGAAAAAAGTAGTATGGCATATATTAGTATGTAATTTTCCTCCTCCTGCCTTCAAACTGGATAAAGGTCCAAATTACCATTTTTTCTAAGTAACGTCATTCTCAATTCCACTAATATTTTTATCTGGCATATAAGAAAGTCAAGAGAGAACTTATTTCTTATTTCTGGAGGGCTGAACAGAAACAGGAATATAAAAACTAGAGTACCTGAGTGGAAGAAATCCTGTCCTTGAAACTTGGGAAACCAACTGTATGCAAAATAAGGAGCAATTTCAGGCCCAGAATGGGATATATTGGTGCTATAATAATAATGAATACCTAAGTATCTATAAAATAAATAGATTCATGCTTTTTAGCATAGTGCTAGAATAATATCATCTACCAGTCTGTTTTTAGACATAGTCCATTTTTCCTTGAAAGATTCTATTACTGCCCTATTTACAGTCCATATGGGATGCTAGACACAACTGGATTATATTCTTTTTGTGAGTTTTGCCAAGTTCTATGTGTTGGCATCATTACCACTGTCATCCTCAACTCCAGTCCACTAGATACTCCCTGTAATTGTCTGCACATGTCATTTCCTGACAGCCTGACTTTGCTTTTGTCTGGCCTACAGTAAAGCCCAAGAGAGAATATCTAGAAAAGTAGGAGCATAGGCTGCATGGGCCTTCTAAGTATTCAGGCTTGTATAGTACTGTGGTGATTTCTCCCTAAGGTCTACCTGGCATGGAATTCAAAATGATGTGGTGTGAATTTTATAAGGACAAAATCAAAATTTAAATAAATCATAAAATTAGAAGGATGAGGAAATGTAGCTTTGTGAGAGCTCAACAACCAACAATTACTTTTTTCAGTTATTATAATGAAATCCAAAAAGTATTTCTGTGGACTTCAATGCCTTATGTGAATCTGGCCCTTGGTGACCTATGTGAACCTGTCATCACATCCCACCCTTTCCTTCAGTCACTGTATACCAGACAATGAATCTCTCCGTTTCTCTAACTCCTGAGCTCTTTTCTCCTTAAGGTCTTTGCTGCTCTGTCTTCCATAGGTTTTCCTTAGATTTTTATCTACCTGATTCCTTATTCAGATCTCTGCCCAGCTACTCTCTCATTAGAATAACATTCTCTCAGTACCTGCTCTACCTTAGCTGTGCCAGTCACTCCCTGTCACATTAGATATGGATACAGTAGATTACAAATTACATTTCCATTAAAAATGTCACAGAAAGACATGAATAACAAAATGATAATCCTCCCAAAAGTTTGCTTTCTGTGTATGTTTTGAGCTTTTCTTATATTAAAATCCATTAAACAAAGGGATATAAGCAAACTTACAAAAAGTATCTTATCAAAATGTCAAATAATTTTGGATTAATTTATTATAAAGTTTTGTAGTCTATATGAATATATATATATATAGTATGTTCTTAAAATATGGACTACATAAATATAAATGCCCTTGGTTTTATACATTAAAACAAATCTCTTATTTACAGTAATATATTCAACAAGATATTGAAATTCTGCTAATACAAAACATACTGTGTATGATTTAAAATGAACAATTGTAGTGCATGGATTGAGTGGGTAACGCAATGAAAGAAATTATCAAGTGTCAAAAATATAATAAGAAAAGTGTAAATCTGAGAAGTTAGCAAGCCCCAGAGCAGATGGCTGCGGCATCTGATATTCTCCAGTGTTCTCAGACTTCGGCTGTAAAAAGATGAGATTCACTGTAAAAGAAGTTAGTTTGGAGACCCCTTTAGAAAAATCAACAACTTGAATGTGAACAACTCCAACTGAAATTCTGGACTAGTAAAGCAATAAATAAGAAATGAGGAGGAGCAGGGAAATATTCCTGTCTGCAACAATTTAAAAAAATGTAAAAGAAAAATACAACAAAGGTTTGGAACTTGGATTCAAACTGCTGACATGGCCAGAGGGAAAAAAGACTAGAAATTTAATTTAAAGTACACCTGGATGATAAGGGCTCTAGTACCTAGTAGAAACTAAAATAAATCTTCTCTGTGAAATACTCTACAACCTAGACCTCAAAGAAATCTCATACAGTTTCGGTGAATATAATCTCAAAGTCCAAACCACCACAAACACATAATAAACAAAAAAAAAAATTAGAAACTCTCAAGTGAAAATACAAACATACTTGTGATATTACAGTTATTGTATGAAAATATAAACTGAGTATATGTTTAGTGAAATGAAGAGCGAATCAAATTATGATTATAATCATATATAATATGATTATAATATTAATCAAATAATACCAAAGTCTGTCATACAAATAATTTGAAAATTATAGTTTGATATTCTACATCTAAATAGAATATTTCAATGAGAAATATTCAATTAAAATCAAAAGCTCAATGAAAGAATTAAAAGGAAGATTAGACAGATTAAGAATTACTGAAACAGAAGCTAAACTAAAAGTAAAAAGTGATCAAGAATTCAGCCTGAATTACTAAAAAAAATTGGAAGATAAATACTGAACAAAGAAAATTTATAAGTTAACAGCATAGTTAAATCAGTTTATTATGTTATTTGGGAAAATAGTACATATACCAAATAATTACAAACTTTGCTCATTTAACGTACATTATGTAATTAGAAAAACCACTCTACAGAAATGTCACATATAACATCTGTATTTGGAAACTTTATGTTTGGTGAAGGAGAATTGAAAGTAAAATCATGTACAAATAAACAAATTTGAAACCTAAATCTGTCCAAAACAAAACAGGAATTTCTTTATCCTTTTATTTTTGTTTGTAGAGGCAGGATCTTGCTCTGTTGCCCAGGCTGGAGCGCAGTGACGCAGTTGTGGCTCATGGTAATGTCAACCTTCTGGGCTCCGGTGATCCTGCTGTCTCAGCACCACCACCCCCCCGCCCCGCCCTGCCAGCAGTAGCTGGGACTACAGGTGTGCATCACCATGCTCAGCTGATTTTAAAAATAATATCTTGTAGAAATGGGGTATTGCTATGTTGCATAGGCTGGTCTTGAACTTCTGGCTTCAAGCCATCCCTCCTTGGTCTCCCAAAATTCTGGGATTACATGTGTGAGCCATCACACCCAACTAGGAACACTTTGCTAATGTATGAAGTAAACTCAAATTAAAAAGAAAACCAATTATATTGAAACACTCTGTTAGCTACCAACTCCCTATAGGTTTGTCATGCTTAAATTAAGAATTCCTATAAATCTCAGCCAGTGAAATAAAGCAAGAAAAATAATCAAAAGATAAAATGATTTGAAAAGAAGACAGAAAATGTCTACAAGTGATAATTAAGAGTACCTAGTAAAAATTTATTTGCATTGGTAGTATTTAACAAAGATGCTAGATTTTCAAAAATTAATACCTAGATTTAAAACATTAATACACAAATGAAGCTGGTACTTTAATACTATGGCAACATAAGTAGTCAATACATTGCAGAAATGTAGTATTTATAATAGGAACAAACATGTATAGAAAAGCAGCATAATATAAAGCATGGAAGACTTTTGTGAAAATGTTTATAACATTTTAAATGCATGCAACAATGTCTAAACAGAGACACCTATACCATTTTTAATTGATAATATTTTTAAAATGTAAATTATCCTGAGAATGATTTATAATTTTGATTTATATATAATTTTGATTTATAAACAGATATATTTTCTGGATGTTGATACATTAGTTCTAAAATATATCCAAAAATGGAAAGAGCGAGAAAAAGCCAAGACATGACTTAAGAGCACCATGATTGTAGAGCACCATGGGAAGTGTGAGAGTGAGAGAGAGTGTGTGCATGTGTGTGAGTGAGAGGTGTGTGTATGTGTGTGAGTGTGTGCATGTGTGTGACAGTGTGTGCATGTGTGTGAGTGTGTGCATGTGTGTGAGAGTGTGTGCGTGTGTGAGAATGTGTGCGTATGTGAGAGAATGTATGTGTGTGAGTGAGTGTGTGTGAGAGCGAGTGTGTGTGTGAGAGAGTGTATGTGTGAGAGTGAGAGTGTATGTGTGTGTGTGTGACAGTGTGTGTATGTGTGTGAGTGTGAGTGTGTGTGAGTGAGAGTGTGTACGTGTGTGAGAGTGTATGTGTGAGTGTGTGTATGCGTGTGAGAGTGTGTGAGAGTGTGTATGTGTGAGTGTGTGAGTGTGAGAATGTGCATATGTGTGAGAGTGTGTGAGAGTGTGTGTGAGAGTGAGAGTATGTGTATGTGTGTGAGAGTGAGAGTGTATGTGTGTGTGAGACAGTGTATGTGTGTGAGAGTGAGAGAGAGTGTGTGTATGTGTGTGTGAGAGAGAGAGAGTTGTCCTCGCAGAATTCCAGATCTTTTAAAAAGTTATACTAATTGAATCTATGTTTTATGGTTGTGGAAAAAGACAACAAATTAGGCCAAAATTACAGAACAAAGTTTGCAAACACCATCTCATGGATATAAGAAAACTGACATGAGACAGAGATTGCATTGGCATTGAAGAGCAGTAGGGAAAGATAAAACTTTTGGGTAAGCAATTGTAGGTGCAAGTAATCCAATTCATTATCCATATGGAAGAGTGTGAAACTGGCTATCTACATTATTCTATATTAAAAAATCAATTCCAGGTAGAATAAAAGATAAATGTCAAAGACAAAACTTTAATAAAAATAAAATGTAGAAAATAATCTTTTATTAGGGATTAGACAAGGATTTCTTCAGCAAGATATATTTAGTCTATTACAATAATTGAAAAATTATCAATAAAACTAAGAATTTTCATTTATCAAAAATATTAAAAAAGGAATACTGAGCCTTTATGTAACTGTAGAATAAGATAGTTGCAGTATGTTTAATTGATTAAAGAGTAATTTGTATAATATATAAAGATAAGATATAGATACAGATAGCTGTATTTTAAGACTCTCTCTGTGTTTGTGTGTGTGTGTGTGTGTATATATATATAATCAATATATCAAAGAAGAACAGCTCAGTAAAGTGGACCAAAAATATGAACAGACTTTTATAGAAGATGAAAGATAACCAATAAATATGTAAATATGCTCAACCTAATTAGTAGTGGGGAATTGCTAATTAAAACTGCAATGAAATTTTAGTATATATCTAACAGGATTAAGAAAAAAAGTCTTGGAATCTCAATAATGTCCAGCATCATGGTTGCTCATAGGCTGCTGTGGGAAGCTTCCCTGATAGCGTTGACTGTGCACACACTGATGTTGCAGAATTGCTAGTCCCAGGAATAGATTTTTGGCAGGTTCAGGAAAGATTTATATAAAAACATGTTTAAATGCATCTTTTTTAAGTAAAAAATAATCCACTGGAATTAATGCTATGCCTAATAAGAAAAAAACAATGATGAATAGTGGTATATTCACATAATAAAATACTATATAGCAGAGAAAATGAATAAACCGTAGATTCACACTCGAACATGGATGAATTTTCCTCAAATTTTTGTGTGTGAAAAACAATTTAATTTTTTCTACATTATTTTATTTATATAAAGTTTACAATCAAATATACATAGATACATAAACATATTTCTTATATGTACATAGACATAAACATACACACTTAACTAAAACTGTGAATAGAGCAAAGATTACCTAACACAATATTTAGGATAATGGTTATCTTTGCTAGGAAGGGAGGAGAATGCATCACAGGGACAATCACAAAGATAAACACAGGGCCTTCGAGTATTGATGCTTTATTTGTAAAATGGAAATGTAGTTATATAGTCAATACAATTTGGTCTTTCATCATTTTGTGTAGCTCAGTGATATTCTTTTGTACGTATGAAAATAGAACTGAAATACTGTAGAAGAAGGCTGTAGCCATGGCAGCTGTGACATTAGCAATATTATAGTACAGAGCATGAGCATCGTGAGGGTGTGGAACTTTACCTATGCAGAATAATTCTGTTTTCTATCAATTTTAAAAACTAATTAGCTGAAATAATGAAAATATGCTTTAGGAGATGTTGCAACTATTTTTAAATTTGTTTTCTAAACCACCTTTGTCTTCTTTTAGCATAGAATGAATGTTAAAGATTATGCTTATGGTTTCCTGCAGAAAATGGGACAAAAAAAATACTGTCTCATTTCATTGTGTTTCGTGTTGTTGTTGTTGTTGTTTTGAGATGGAGTCTGGCTTTGTTGCCCAGCTAATTTTTGTATTTGTAGTAGAGATGGGGTTTCACCATCTAGGCCAGGCTGGTTTTGAACTCCTGACCTCATGATCCACCTGCCTTGGCCTCTCAAAGTGCTAGAATTATAGGCCTGAGCCACCATACCCAGCCCTCGTCTTTTTGTTTTATTAGCTATGTAACAAGCTCTGTCAGGCCCTGAACAAGTTATTCATTCATTCAATTTCATTCAGCTGTTAATGTAAAATGTGCTATTGATATCTACTCTGCTGCAGGTACCATGCCAATGACTGTGGGTACAGCGATGGATAAAGCATGAATTTGCCTGGACATAGCTCACAGCTGACCAGAGGAGGAGAACCTTGATACCAGCAGTAAGTGGTGTCTGAGATTATACTTGTTTCCTTAGTCTTGGTTTACTTTTTAATTTCAGTGTGTGTTTGAAATCTATCCTATATCTTTAACTCTCAATATCCTTATTGGTATCCTGAAAACCCGATTTTCAAGAGATGTTTGTCACTGCCTCATCTGGAAATGAGGAACATCAGAGGAGACCTTTTCCAAACATACGCTCACAATCCCTAAATGTTTCTGTGCCCAAGACTTTCTGCTGTTATGCCGTCACCTTTTGTTTAGGAGTCTCTGGGATACAGCTAGAGACATTCTATACTGTCCTGATAGTTGGGAATTGCCACTAAAGCCAGGCCATTTTGATTTACAGGGTCCTTTTTTGGGTTTTTGCTTCATTTCCTTCAAAGTCTAAAACCCTGAAAACTTAGCATGCCTCAGCATTTAACCCCCAGGGTTTGTAAGATTGTCTTTCTCTTAACTGCTGCAGCAAGCAAAATGCCACTGAGAAAATAGTCTGTGGGCAGTCCCTGAGCTAGCTTGGCTTTGGGATGCTCTTGGGTCCTGTGTGAAGTCTTGTGCGGAGGAATCTCTGGGGAATCTTCCTCAGCCTGTGGTTAAAGTTTCATTTTAAAAGAAAATGATTCTCAGCTGAACAAACAGAATAGAAGACAGCTGACTTGACTAAGGGGAACTGAGATAACTGACTTTGACCATTTGCATTTCCTTCTTCGGGAGCGAGCAAATACCTGCTTACCATGTTGTGAGGCTGGAGACTTCTGGGTTCTGTGGTTAAACTTCTAGCGTGGCATTATTAAGATCCAGAATTCGTGTGTTCCTCCCTTTAACAGGTGAATTAAAGGGGAAAAAAATTTCCCTAGGGAGAAAATGGATAGTTGTTGCAGAAAATTATAGTGAAAGGCTATCTCCATCATGTTTATATATGTGTGTATATATGTATGTATGTGTGTGTATATATATATGTTATGCCAAAATTTCCCTTGGGAGAAGAACTGAAGAATGACTGGATTTAAATAATTTAAATAATTTCATAATAAATGAAATCCAAAAAGGAGGGAGTCATCACAATATTTTTTAATAATAGTATTTTTAGTAAAATATAAACAACTTTTACAAACAAAGCGGCAGTACTTTAAAAAGGGAATATCTGAAATCACAAACACAAAGTTTATTTTTACACATATTTGTAAGCTTTTGTGTCTTTGAGGCCTTTAGTTAGATGCTATGCAGCATACAGTGATAAACTAGAAATGGGTTCTGCCCTCAAAAGAATGGCATTTAAGGAGAATAGAGATAACGTGTATAAAAATATCTAAAATACAATACATTAGAGTAAGTACTCTAATAGAGGAGTTAACACAATTTTCTTAGCTGATAATGAAGTTTTTGCTCAGTTATCTAAGAAAAAAAATTAAACATCCTCCAAATAATTAAGAATATAGGGTTTGAGAATTAGTAAGTAGTAGAGGTTTGTTAGGATACTAGTGATAATTATCACATAGGGACTGAAATCTGAGACTACTATAAATAGACTTTACATGACAAGTGACAGAGTTGAAGGTTTTTGATTGTATATGTTATTTGTATGGGGTAAGTCATAATTATAACTTTTCTTGAAAGATTAACTGACCATTGCATCCATATCAGAAATGGTAGGCAAAATGAAGTTGGAGACCATCAAAAAAGTTACTAAATAGAGATATGAGAAGGTCAGAAAATATGAATGTATCTATGACATATAACAATTGGAATAAATATAAATGATATTTCAGCCAAAGACTGTACCAGACTTGACAAAATAATAAACATGAGAGGATTAAAAGTGAGTTAAGAGATCCAATGTAGCAAATATTTTGAGTGCTTGTTATTTCAGAGAATATGTTGAGTTTTGTGTTCTTTGATTAAAGAATTCATAATTTAAGTATAGTAATGATGGTATCACCATTAACAATAGATAAAATTGTCTTTGAAGGCAATCAGTCTAGCACAAATTGAGCTTGACATGGTAGAGACATTAAGAAAATCAATGTCAAAAGGTATCTGTAAATTTGGGAGGAGGTAGGTGGAGAACACAAAAGATAAATTAAAAATGTGGATAGAAATTCATAACCAAAAAGTGATATATAAAACTGTAGAGACTAGTTGAAGAAAATAGAGAAAAGAAAGCTTTCCCTACGTCATTATCTACATTGATGTTGTTAAAAGTAAAAAAGATGTTAATAAGAGACAAGAAGACTTAGGGGAGAAGTGATGCGATAAGAGCTATTTCAGCGTCTTGGTGACCGAGAAAAGGCAGAATTTCGACAGGTAGATGTAATAACAGAGGCAAAATTGCATAGCTCATTACGTAAATTGACCTACGGGAGAGAGCAAGAATGCACTTATCAATAACACTTCATAATATCAGTTTGAGTGTAAGGCAGGAGAAATAAAAATGCAATAGTTTCCTAACACACCATGATACAAAAGAATAGGTGATACTGACAGGATTTTCAAAAAATGTTAAGGTACAAGAACAGATTACACTGTGATGGTTGGTCCAAGGGACATAACTTTTAGTGAGTTTTTTTCTATAATTTCATCCTGTATAAAGAAGACATACATGTAAAAGGATATATATAGAGAGAAAGAAATAGAACCAACTGCAGTATTATTTGTTGTCTTTTGGACATTTAATATTGTTTTACAAAATCCTAAACCAATTTATATTTGAAAATTAACCCTCTCTTCTTTGTCTGTGTGACCATGATACAATTGACTTCATACTCCCTTACTCAGTCATCTTCCTTAATTCTGGGCTTCATGAATTCAGACCTGATCAATTTAAGCACTTCCTTCAACTGGTGAGAGATTGATTTAGAAACATCATACGATTGAAAAACTATTGTATCAAAGATATTGAGATACAATTTCAGAGTTTTTTTTTTTTTTTTGTGCTAACAAGGGAGTGGATTCCTATTCTTCCCATAGATATTATAATGAATTATGAAATAATGCAAAGTTTGTGGTGACCTGTCTCTAGGAAACTGAGAATGAAGTCAGTGCAACAGAATGCACAGGGTAACATAGTCCTCATGGTAGCATTTGGTCCTTTTTATCTAGCCATTCCTAAAGCCAATTTTATTTGTGGGATTTTTCACTTAAATTTGGCTATGCATTCTTGTAATTTTACTGTGAGTTTCTAACCACTTGCCACTGAAAGGGTCTTAAATGGTATTCTGGTTTCATGGAGGGTGAGGCAAATGGATTACAGTGGAGTATGGATTTTAAGAGACTGGGGAAAAATTTATCTTGATTAGAAGAAAAATAAAAATTTATAATTTATATCTCCCATTTAGAAAAAGAGAGACTGAAGATGGTAGCATTAGAAGTCTTTCCTTGATAGATTATAAGACAATGACTACTACTAAAGACAAAGGATGTACAAATTTGACTTGGAATTACAATGTATGGAAAAGTTGTTGAGTCAGTTACTATGTAAATGAGAGCTAACAACAAATAATAATCATTGCTTAGTTATAGTACAGCATGGTTGAATTGGCTGAACTTGATTTGGTACAAATTAGGTCAATAAAATACTTGGAAGCTCAGAAGTAAGCATTAAACATCAGGCACTGAGGCTTTTTTAATGCATCAAGACTGATAGATTCTTGGATAGAAAAATAGAGTGTTTTGAGATATAGGTCAGTAATATGACTGGCATGAAATTCAGGTCTATAAGGAGAAGTAAGTAGCCAAAGAGTGGTAAATACTCAGTATAAGACAAATGAGAAATCTCCCAGCACTTTGGGAGGCCGAGGCGGGTGGATCACGAGGTCAAGAGATTGAGACCATCCTGGTCAACATGGTGAAACCCTGTCTCTACTAAAAATACAAAAATTAGCTGGGTATGGTGGCGCGTGCCTGTAATCCCAGCTACTCAGGAGGCTGAGGCAGGAGAATTGCCTGAACCCAGGAGGCGGAGGTTGCGGTGAGCCGAGATCGCGCCATTGCACTCCAGCCTGGGTAACAAGAGTAAAACTCCGTCTCAAAAAAAAAAAAAAGAAAAGTGAGAAATCAAAGGACAAGTAATCAGACTACAGGAGGAAGTTCTCACTAGAAGAAGATACAGTGTAAGAAGTGGTTGTCAGAGTAGAGGATTTTAAGCTTCCGAAACTTGAACATTGAATAAGACTGCGTGATGATTTGGGTTGTAGCTCTCTACTGGGTAGCTAAAATAGAGATGAAGTTTCTAAGATGAGAACTTACAAAGCAATGTCAATAGACTTAAAAGAATACTAAGGAGATGGAATTCGTCAAGGACAAGAGTGGACGATTAGTGTAAACAATGTGTGTAAGCCATAGGTTATTGAAGAGGTTAGGACAGGGCTGTCAAGTTTGGCTGCTGCTAGATTTATCTTAGGTTGGAGAGAAGGTGTTACAAGATGGTAGAGTGAATTTCGAAATAAGGGAATGATTTTCATGCAGTGGTTATCTGAATGAGACAGTGTTGAACAACCGTATTTTTCTTTCTGTGTTAAAATGTGTCCAGGATTTGTTTTAAGCAGGTAAGACATGCACACGTAAAAATGATTGCCATGAAGGAAAACATTTATACTGACAGATCCTTAGAAGCAGGAGACACACTGTGAAGGGTCACATGGGAAGGATGAGGGTCATTCAGGAGACAAAGGAGCAACAGGGGAGGACACAGCCCTGTAAATATTGTGGCATTTACAGGAAGAAATGTCAAGGCAGAGTAGATAGGCTAAAGTTTAAAATTAGACTGTTTGAATAATTTCAGAGGGTTTTAAGTTATTGGGGGTAGTTCTGACTTTTCAGGTATCTGGCCCGAGGGTGATTTGGGGCAGGGGAATTACTGGCTTGATGTGTGAAAGTTTGATAAAGGAGAGGGCCGGGGGTATGGGCTCTGGATTGGTTGGTTTGTAACCCAAAGCAGCCCTTGCAGGGGAGTTCTTTGCTATTTCTAGGAATTAGCTAGCCCTGGGAGGGGTAGTTTCTCTGGGAATCATGGCACCAAATGTTAGAGCATCAAGAATATAGAAAATGGGAAAATACAGTGAATACTCTTTCTCTTCCAAGTAGCTATGGAGAATAGAGGAAGTAACTAATTACATATTTCCTTTCATTAGCTAATTTAACTCTGAATGTAAGTTTATAAACATTAAGATTTGATTAATTTTTCTTGCAGCAAATACTAAAATGAAAAAAACGTTTCGTTTATGAATTTAATGATAAGATTACTCATTATTTTGAATACTTACCAGCTACTACGGTAAAAACTTTATACACTTTATACTATATAATCATCAGGAAAACCATAATGAGATAATTACTATTAATATGTATGTTTATGCCTAGGGAAGCTGAGGCTTAGATAGTTTAATTGTCCAAGTTCACTGGGATATAAATGCAAGTCTGTATAGATTAAAAAACCTAGGCTCTCTATAGCAATATTTTCATACTTTCCAGAGAATGTTTTCTTAATTCAGGAAGTCACCTATTCAATTTCATATCGTTCATTGGAGGCACACGTTATGATAAAATAAAAAGAGTATAGAAGATGGTATCCACCTCAGTGGTTTCTGATTTGCTTAGGATTTAACCGAATTTCATTAGTTTTTCACTCTGCATAAAAGCAATCCTTACAGTGATACATGGCATGCAGTCTGTCTTAAGTTTTATTTTGAACATGACAGTGGCATGTAATTTAAAAAAAAAAATCAGCGTAACACTAAGGGTATGGGGAAATAAATCTCAAGTCTCCAGAGCAACATTTTTCTGCCACCCCCTTCCTTCATACGTAGAGAGATGTGGGACTACTGCCAGAGAAATATAATACAATGTAAGAACAGTTATGAATGAAATACAATCAGAGGCCGGCAATCTGCTTCTTTGCTAGCCTGCTTTATTCCTTCCTCGAGGGTTCTATTTCTTCCTCTCCTTTCCCATGATGCTCCATTTCCCTTGCTTTCATTTTCCTACTTTTGCCACTATTTATAACATTTGCCCTTTCCCATTTATTCTCTTTTATGTGTTTTCTTTCTTGCTGAAGGAAAAAAAATCCCATGACTTCATTCCTATGTGTATTCAGGCTCAGGCTTTGCTTTTTCTTTTGGCTTTTATTACTTTTTTTATGCTGGATATTAATTTTTTTCCTCTGTGTCTTTTACCTGCATTTACTTTGTATTAATACTTTGATCCTACTTCTAGGATGTATGGAACAGTTTCCTATGGACTCTCATGTCTAGAGGGTTTTTTTTTTTCTCTCTTACCAAAGCAAGTCATAACTTATGGGATAAGAGATCAGAATCTCTGAGTCTAAAGAACAGTGCCAAAAGTTTATTAAAGGGGTTCACTCTTTAACTCTTTTACTTACATAGGCGAAGATATATGTATTCATTTACTCTTCCTTTTGACTCTGTATCCATCCTTCCACCCTTTCACCAAGTATTTATTGTGCACTCATTTATTCACCCAGTTAATGACCATTCATAGAGCACCTATGATGTGCCAGGAGTAAGTGGCAAATGCAGGGATGGGTAGAAGCAAAAGATAAGAGATGCATTGTCATTAGGTAATTCAAAAAGAATATTAAGTCAGTTGGCCATCTTTTTTATCATATTCATGTATTGAGATTTCTAAAGGATGCTAGGGATAATCCTTCCCATGGAGGCTGTTCATTTCCACCACCTTCTGTCTTCCCATTGGTATGGCACTTTCCAGTACACTGCACAACAGATAGAAGTTCCTGGCCTCTTGAAGGTTATATTCTAGAAAAAGTTTGTATATGTATGTGTGCGCACATATATAATTCAAAATTATATCAATTTAATTGAGGGTATAATTATACATACAAGAACTAAGGACACGTTGAGGGTTCTACTGTGTATGCTAAGCCACAAATCAGTAGAATAGAAGTTGATGATATATCCATTAAGGTATTACCTGCTGATAGCCATGACTAGGATTTAGGATTAATTGGATTTCATATGTGCCTTCTTGTTACAGAACTGAACAGGGATCCACTCACCTGGCACCGTAAGACCAGATAGGTATACAGAGGTTTGCAGCTGTAGAAAGGAAGGTGCTGGTTTGCAGGCCCTAAGCAAGGAGGATTAGGCAGCTAATGCTTAAGTTCCAGACTCCCCGGTGCCTTATAGGTAAGGCTTTCTAAAGGCAGAGGTAAATTTTAAAAAAGTAGACGTTACAGGCAAAATCATAAATCAATGTATGGAGCTTACATATTGGTTTTTGCTTAAATGGCCTGGGCATCTAGAAGCAGAGGCTTATAGGTCATAGGAGGATTCAGAGATTTTTTGATTTGCAATTGGTTAAGGAAGAGAAGCTTTACTTAAAAGTTTGGGATCAGCAGAAAAGAATGCTAACTCCAGCTCATGGTGTGATTTTCTCCAGGCTTCTTAGGAAGAAATTTAGAACAAGGAATGGAAGTCAATGTTCAGTCCTCACTTTCCCCTTATCTGAGATGTACATGCTGGTGGGTCAAGTGTGTGAGTGTCTGGGTTTCTAACTGAGAGCTATACATTAAGATGTTATCTTTAGTTTCTGTAGGAGACTGAACATCCCCATGATTCCAGCTTCCTTGGCTATTGATTTTTGCTACTGTTACCTTCTGGCTTATCAAGGTCTTATTTACTTCTTAAAATTAGCTAGGTTCCTGGAATTTCCTTTGAAGGAACTCAAGATTTTTCTTTATTTCCATGTTTGGGGGACAAGGCAGGCCCCTAAGAGGGGGTCTTACATGCAATTGAGCATCATAATCACCTAGGGGTGTTTTTACAAATAGAGGTGTCCTAGCCCCATTCAGAGAAATTCAAATTCCAGTGATCTGTTGTATGACCCAAGTGTATATATTTTATAAATTCCTCAGATAATTTGAATGGGCAATCAGTGCTGAGAAACACTTACTACATGACCCATAAAGATAATGAAAAGGAAGTTAAACTAGATGTTACAGGTTTGTGTCCTCCAACATAAAGTATTCCTATGCCTCAGAATGTAAAAATGTGACCTTATTTAACAATAGAATCATTGCAGATGTAATTAGTTAAGCTAAAATGGGATCTACTGGTGTAGGCTGGACCCTAAATTCAATATGACTGATGTCCTCATAAGATGTTGTGGAGACATACAGAGAGAATGCCAGATGATGATAGAGACATGGTTGGAGTGATGGAGCTGCAGGTAGTGAACACCTGCCACCATCACAAGCTAGGAAAGGGCAAGAAAGGCTTCTACTCACAGCATCAGTGAGGGTAGGGCCCTAATGTACCTGGATTTCAGAGTTCTCCATAACTGCAAGACAAAAATTTATGGTGTTTTAAAGTACATTATTTGTGTTACTTTTTCACCGCAGCCCTAGGCAATGATTATAGTAGATTTCATCATCTGATTTTTATTGTGAATTTATGGTACTCAAGCTGGGAGCTATCTTTGTTTTAAACAATATTTGCATCTGTGTCACCTATAATTAGCCCTGTTGAAGGAGAACAATATACAGTGTTAGACCATCAGGGGAAAAAATGTCAAGAAAGAGAATTCTAAAGAAAACAGATCTTGACCTCTCCACCCATACGAACTTTATTTCTATGCAAACATGGAAATTTGGGTTGCCAGGAAGTTACTAAATTGCTGATAGCTTAAAATCAACCTTGGTAGGAGTATTTAAGCTATGGAGATCTGCAGATGCAAAACAGTCATGCTTTTGTTGTTGTTTTTTCAAACAGTGCTCATCAGCATACTACTACAGGGGATGATGAGTTGTATGAATGGGAAATATTAAATGTAAAAAAAGGATAAAAATGATGGGAAAGTTAATGAGCTTTCTTGGCCATGACAGGATGATAGGAAAGCATGAAATGTAAATATCTTCCTTGTAAACAAAGGAGAACATAATGCTACACAGCAACTCAAAGAAAAGTGAATATGGGTTCAAGTTTTGACTAAGCGGTTGAACTAGCATGGCTGCTGGCTTCCACTCCCAAGTTCCGCTTCAGAGGAATCAGTAGGGAAAAGGGAGAAAACAGTGTCAAACCTCTGGGAGACTGGAGGTTTTAAATTAGTGTGTGGGAAGAAGTAGCTTTGACCTGTGACGGGAGGCAGTCAGGCACTGCTGAGCTTTAAGTACAGTGAGGATTATTACAGTTCTGCTCTTACTTTTTCCAGGACATTTCCTGGAGGCAAATAATGCCCGTGCCACACAGCTGTGTCCAAGTGTGTTAGGAATAACCATCAGAGAATCCTAGGGCTTACTGACTGCAGTCAATTGCTTCTCTATTTCCTGTCTTTTCCCTTTCAAAACTCTAGAGATAAGGGACTATATTCCAAGTACTTAATGAATACTTCTTGGGCTGAGAAGGATAAGTAACTGATAAAAGTGTTTATTTTGTAAGAAAAGGAATGATTGAGTCTGGTTTTCTTGGATGGCTTTTCCCTTGGGCTTTTCTACTCCACATCTTCCGGATTTATCAGTCTGACAAATACTGGAGTTTTGGTCTTCCTTAATTCTCATTGCCTGAAGAAAAGAAGAAGCTAATATTCTGAGGAAATTGAGTTCACAGATCAAAATAACAAGATATTTAGGAGGAAAAAAAAAAACAATTTCAAAGTGTCACTTAAATATGAAAACATGATAAAAACCATATTAGAAATGCACTGTATCAGAAGTATTGTAACTGAGAAACTCATTAAATTTTTGCATGCAAAACTTAAATCAGGAGAGGAAGTGTGGAAGACCAAGACGTGAAAAGATGCTGATTTATATTTTATTAGAAGAGGTATACAATTGCCAATTTAAGAAAGAATTAAAATAAACATTGTCAAAATAATATAATACAAAAATAAGACAGTAACAGCTCTACGCAAGTCAATAGTTACAATAAATATATACGGACAACCTTAATAGTTCAGAGACAAATTCTGAAAGATTGAGAATAACAACCAAAATTTTGCTATATGCTGATTACAAAAGAAACATGAGGATGAGCAAAAATTAGAAGAGAAAGTAGAGATAAAGATATTTCACACAGTTTTTATTTCATTTCACAGAGTAGCAAAAATTGTCATGTTGACGTTAGATAAAATATACTTGAAGACAAAATTATTTAGGGTAGTGTCACTATCTAATGATGCAGTTTCAATTTACCAAGAATATATAGCTATTATTAATGAAATAATAATGAAATCTATTGAGACCAGGTTCCGGGGCATAGGAGAGGCTCAGCTCCTCAGTAGGATATGTTCTTCTAGGCTCTTGGTCCCTCACTCACCCAAGACTCGGGGAGAGGACCCTGCTAGGTGTAGTGGCTCGTTTAAGTAAATATTGGACCCCAAAGAGTTTTGCAGAAAGTGAGTTATTTAGGCAGAGAGAGAAAAAGGAGAAAGAGATAGAGAGCAGCTCCCATGATGTCATGGAAGAGGATCCAGAAATGGAGTCCGCCCAGATGTGGGAGAAGGGAACTTTTAACCTGGGAGTAATTCCCACCCTATTCAAGTTTTCTGTCCTATGAAAGGAGTTCCTTTAAACTTCCGCTGGAGTGATTGATCTTTGATTATCTTCCCGCATGAAACAAAGATCTCTAAGCTCCGGGATGGAGACCTGGAAGAAGGCAGGTCGGGCGTGTCACTGGGAAGTTCTTGCCTTTGAAACTACTCCCCCTTGTGGACCCGGGGAGAGAATACATTCCCTCACTATGATGCATAAACTGAGAAATACAAAGATAAATTTGTAAATTCACAATTTTAGCAGTAGATTGAACACATATCTACTGTTTTAACAGTAAAAAACATAAATGACAAAGGGGTATATAAATATTTACAACAAAATCAGTAAACTTACCCATAATCAATAAATTAATGGATATATATAGAATTCTATGTATAATAATTAATGAAATATATTTTTCAAGTACACATTCATAGAGTCTTAGAAAATTTCAGAGAAAGGTATAAAGATTATCATCTCTGATCACAATATATATTAGAAGTTAATGACAAAAATACAAATTTTAAATCTCATACACTTGAATAATGTAAAAACATATTGCTAAATAATTTATGGTATAAAGAAATTATACTAAAGAACGACTGAAATTGAATTATAATGAAAACATATATTAAAATTTGTAGAATACAACAAACCAATTCTTTAAGAAACACATGTATAGCCTACTTAGTTTTTTAGAAAATTTGAAGACTTCTAAATATATAAGCTAAATGGCCATCATAACAAATTAGAAAAATAAAAATAAAACTTAAATTAACAAGTAAAGTAAAAATCTAGCAAAATTCATCAAAATATAAACCAATACCACTGAGATCACCAAAGCCTAAGTAGTTGTTTGAAAAAAGAATTAAAGAGAGAAAAACTTTGGTCAACAATGATTAAAAGACATACATATATGATGATAGTAATAAAATTGTAACACTAGAAGTAACATGCCAACTATTTTGCCAATTTTGAATACTTTTGATTAAATTAAAGTTTGCAGAAAATACATCTTACTAGAATTAAATCAAGGAGAAAAAAACTAGCATGAATAATTCTATAGGCATTCAAGTAATTGAAACAGTGCTTAAGATAATCCCACAAGTAAACACTAGGCTCAGGATGTTTTAAAGATGAGTTCTTGCAAATGTTCAAGCACATGATACCAGGTTTATTCAGTCTCTGGCAGAAAATTTCAAAGAGGGCATGCCTTCCAATGTCTTCTATGAGTCTGTCATCAACCTGGTATAAAAACTAGAGAAAACTATGTCAGAAAGAAAAATTGCACATCTATTTCTCTTATGATGATAGATGCAAAAAAACGAACTTAATGAACATTTTAAAAAATCAAACACAACCATGTACAGAAAAAACATTTCACTATTACCATATTGGTTTAATCCCAGGTATACAAAGATGATATAATATTAGACAATCCAGAAACTTAATCCAACAAATTAATTAAAGGGAAAAATGATATAATCTTTTCTATACAGTTTAAAAAAATTAAAACCCATTTACAAGGAAGATTGTTACAAAATTAATAAGAGGATTTTCTTAATACAATAAAGGGTGTAAGAAACCTTGAGCAGACATCATCCTAAATTAGAGACATCTTCTTTAAGACAAAGATACCCTTTATATTAGGTACTTATGCCATGCCCCACATCCTTTTGGCTCTCCTTTTACTAAAGTGTATTTATGTCACTCAGCTTCATGGTGTAAACTCACAGCACCTTGCCTCATTTACACCTCACATTTTTGCTTTCTGTCTTGGGATGTTTCTAAAAGCATGACCTAAGAGACAAGGGAAATCTAAGTGATTTTTATGCACATGTTTTCTGGGAAGCTGAATGAACTAATGCCTCATAGACAATTCTTGACCAGGGTAGGGCAGAAGCCAGTGAATTAATTCTCTGCATTCTTTTCTCAATTCAACAGCTGCGAAGTTAAATCTACATAGTATCTTATATAATCTTGATGATACAAATGGCCTCATTTGTCATCAAGTTGAGCAATCAGAAATCAAAAGTACTCTCTCTACTGCCTTCCTCTCCTTACGTATTTTACTCTCATTAGCTTCCTGCCTATCTTCCCTGAAATTTCTCCACAGTATAAATCCCTGTTTTGTTCTGGGTTAACCCTGGTTAAGACAAATATTATCACCATTCTATTCAACATTCTATGAGGAGTTCTAGACTTGGTTAAAGGCGTAGGTATTGGAGAGAAGGAAATAGAAGCTAATGTAGTTGTAGATGTTATAATCTCTCATTTAGAAAATTTAAAATAATTCATATATATATTATTGAATGTAATGAGAGCATTTAGCCAGCTGGCTGGTTATAAGATTAAAATACAAAAATGTTATATTTTTGTACACTAACAGCATGTTTTATATACCACCTGCTGAATATTAAAGAAAAAATATTATTTACAATAGTAACCAAATATCCAAAACCATGTTTAATAAAATATATTTAAGGTTTCTGTAGGAAGACAAATGCAGTTTTATGATGAGCTATTAAAGGAAACAAACAAATAGGGACATGCACCACCATGGATGACAGGAATTCATTTTACAGATATTATTCATCCAAACATCAGTCTTTAATAAAATTTCAAATAAATTGTAACAAATTTTGGGTAGTTGATCAACTGCTTCTTAAATTTTATGACAAATTAATGAAGTAAGTATATTCAGACATGTCTGAAGAGGAAGTCAAGATGAGAGGGGTATTACTTTATTATATGTTAGAATTCAGTTTGAAGTTAGAGAATTACTTAAAAAAGAAGTAGAAAAAAAAAGAAATGCATAAAAGTCCAGCTTGGACTTATGCAGTAGTAAAGGTGGTGATAAGTCTGGAATTTACATTAAAGGCTATATTATAGAATATCTTAATTTTCATAACATAAGGAATTTACTGTAAAGCAGTGGGAAAAGTTTGGAACATGTCTAATGTGCTGGAATTTTAGCACGTGTTTGGTATCATACATTGAGGAGAAAGAAGACTTGAAAGGGAAGCCAGGCTGATAAGTTTTTAAATTGTTAGAAAGTGAGTAAGTAATTGCTATAAGTGGGGTAGTAACAATGAATGGAGGGAGTGAAACCAATGTGCAATTTTAAGAACTAATGTATTGAGACTTGCAAAATAAATATCTTGACAATTTACTGAGCAGCTTCTATGTGCCAGTCACTTGACATACATTATTTATGTTCTGAACAATTCATACTAAGCATAGTTTTATTGTTTTAGTCAAATATATAGAAAAATTTTAGTTTTAGACAGGTTTCCAGAAACAGAGGGCTAATAAGTAATTGGTCATAATTCGTATCTTATTTACCCTAAGACTTCTGTTCCTTGCAACAGGCAATCATTATAAAACTTACTATACCTGCCACTGATGGCAAGAATGATAATTCACCCAGTACGCTGGCAGGGATTTTTATAAATATACAGAAACATATTTACAGAAGCATATATAGAAGAATTAATAAACAGCACATCACACTATTGACCTCTTAATTATTACTAAGGGAAGAGTAAAGTAGGTCTTTGTATTTAAGATGAAGAAAGAAAATAGGAGCAAATAATAAAAATAGCAACATATGAATAGTGCAGCAATGTTGAGGGTACCTCGAAATGTTGCTACCTAGAGTCCCAACACTGTATTTTATAGCGTTTGGTATCATATATAATCGAATCATTTACAGGAGATTCTAACAGATTATCTAAGGCTCAGATGGTTAAGGATAGAGAACTAGGTGTGGAGTGAAAAAGTTCAATTTATTTCGTATTTATCATCTGGAATTATATGTTATTTTGAAAGCATACCTGCATGAGTCTTAAGTTCTCTCAGTCCCATCATTGATGTACAGTGTGATCTTGGGGTAGTCCAGTCAACTCTCTGCCTTTCATTTATTTTTAATCAGTGAAATGAAGATTACAATGCCAGACCTGACTATCTTGCAGGGTTATTCTCATGATCATCTGAGGCCATGAATGAATGAGAAAGCATATTTATTAAATGTGTGGATTGTAAGTTATAAACCATACATTCTAAATATTAAAACTTGCATGCAAGCAATGAGTAAATTAATAAAAAACAGACAACAGGCCAAGAGCTAATCAAATAGAGAAAAATTATCCCATTGATAACAAACAAACAACAAAAAGCTGGGATTCTGTGCATTTTTATTTTGTCCATTTCCAAGTAATTTTCTAGCTTCACGCTGAGTTCTAACATATAATAGAGTAATACCTCCCTCATCCTGACTTTCTCTTCAGAAACGCTTTGAACATTTTTTCTTGTTTAGTTGTTCATAAAATTTTAAAAAGCCTCATGAAGTTCTAAAAATAAGAACTATTATTTCAATTGGATCATATATTTAAATGTACACACACACACACAAACACACACACCCCTCATATGTCCTAAGGTATCAACAGTAGTAAGCATTATTCAGGAGAGTTTTTGAGCTGAGGTTGCAAAGGCTTGATACTGTAGAACTATAATTTTAATCAAAATGACATCTGATATTCAAACAGAATTGTCACAAAGTAAGCAATGATACTAGTAAACTGAAAATTTTCTTTTGACCAGCAATTGTGTGCTATATAACTACCAGAAAAAAATAATTAAATTGCTCATCTATGTTTGCATAGCCTGTGCTTTTTTTAATTGTCTTGGATAACTGTCTTAGTAAATCATTCTCTTTTATGATTCTCAAAGAGTAATGCAGCAACCATTGTGTACACCAGACACACACACAAACACACGTGTACATACATGTACATAATTTTGAAGTGTGTCTGGAAGAGGATGGCCTCTAGTTTGTCAATTTTTCCCCCTATACATCCATCATCTTTAGTGGTTCTTACCTGTAAAATCAGATTCTTCTATTCCCTATTATTGGCTAATCTTTTTGGATATTCTTAAGATACCTCTGAGATAACATATTGAAGTATTAATATGCCTCCTTTTGGATATAATTAAATTACCCCCAATCCAGTATATTTACATTGACTCCTATCATTTGTGTCTATTGATTTTATGATGCATAGTACTTTACTCTAATCTTTAGATAGGTGTGATTTTTATACAAATATTCTAGCTAATAATCATAAAACAGTCAGTGATAATAAAAAGCCCAGAACTGCAAATTTACAATGGTTAACGTAGCTTGCATTTATTTGTGTGTTTAATTAACATATTTAAAATTAATTTTATTTCTAAACTATATGACATTGCATATTTGTGATTTATTTTGAATTTAATATATGGCATAAAAATGTTTATGAAAACTGTTTAGACCTGAATCTCTCATAGGAAAAAGCTTTGATTAGTATTTTATAATTTCCTCGGGTATAATGCATGTGACTTTTTCAAGAGTTTGATCTTTGGACTCATTAGCATTATTTCTGAAAAGAACAAAATTGTTCCATGCATATTTAATAAAATATATGAATGATGAATTATTAAATACAATTCAATTAATTTTTACTAATAACCTTGAATATCTGGTAGCACAACAAATTTGAAAATTGAAATAGCTGTTCTAGATGGGTTTTTGTTGCTGCAAATATTATTGTTATTATTATCAGGAAATGTGGGATTAAATAGGATCTCCAAACAGAATATAAACATTTTATCCTTTGCAGATATTTTGGGACTAATTTGTATAAAAAAGTGATGGACAAAACTCTGTCACGGTGACAGAGTTACATCACTTTGATACTTCTTCTGTATTCATTATTGTATTTCTGATAACTATATAACTCTTACACTTGCTTCAGTATTCTTTACTGCATTTTCTCATTTGTACTACATGAGGCAGAAAAATAGCCTCAAATGAACTTTCTTATATTCATATTTAGAGGATGTTCAAAAGCACTGCATTTTTAAAGTCTCAGATTGAACATGATACTCAGTTCTATTTGACTAGTAACAATTTACTGGTCTTTTTCTTTAGAAATTTTGAGAGATGGATACGTACATTTTCTTTTTTCTCATTTATTTTGTGGTGTTTTTGTTGCATTAAATCATGATTTTCTCTTGTTTATTTGGTGGTATTTTCATTGCATTGGGATGACAAATGAAATAATTATTTTACTGGCTATAAGTTCTTTTTTTCTATTTTCAAATATCACAGATATAAAGTGGAATTATTTATCTCAAAGGATTTACTGAATGGCCAAAATAATTAGAACAAAAATGTTTCTCTTGTTAGGTTGTAGTAGACTTCCTTGAGATTCTGACAAATCTATTAAACAGCAATTATTTGACTGGGCACTCAGTGCAAAGGATGTTATAGACCAGGGGTCCCCAACCCCTGGGCTGTGGGCAGGTACTGGGCTGTGGCCAGTTAGGAACTAAAGTGCACAGCAGGAAGCGTGCCACAGGCAAAGGAGCATTACCACTGAGATCCACTTCCTGTCAGACCAGCGGTGGCATTAGATTCTCATAGGAACATTAGCCCTATTTTGAACTGCACATGTAAGGGATCTAGGTTGAGTGTTCTTTCTGAGCTAACTAATGCTTGATGATCTGAGGTAGAAGAGTTTCATCCAGAAACCACCCCGCTGCCTTCCCTCCATGGAAAGATTGTCTTCCAAGAAACCAGTCCCTGGTGCAAAAGGCTGTGGACAACTATTACAGATAATAAGAGGAGAGAAGGCCTGGACCATGTAATTCAGAGAATTTTTATCTTCACAAACTGTAAAAGCATTGAGAATAGTGCAACAGAAATAGTCAAGATATAACTACAGCTAAGAGATATAGTTGTGATACAGGAGAACATTATCATTGTTTCCAGTGGGAAGAGATCATCTTTCAGTGGCTGTAATAGAGTAAGTTATCAAAGAAAAGGGTTTGAGAGGTATTTGCAAGTTTAGGGACTTTTAGATAAATGGAGAAAGACAGTAAGTAGGTGGTTGTAAGACAGATAAATATTTACAGAAAACGTATGAGAAATTAGGACAGGAATGTGGGGTGAAATAATATATTTTAGGACTTGAATACCAAACTAGAGATTTTGGACTTTTTTTTAGAAAACAGGGAACAAAAACACAATTAGATAACTAGACAAAAGTAGTGATTTCAGGAGATAAATGTAATCATAGATTATTTTACATAGATTTGTGTGTGCGTATGTATGTGTGTATAAAAAAGTTACTAATTTACTACAAGACAAAATACTGAGGGTAAACAGAACAACTGGGAAGAAATACTGGTATAGTGACATACTACTTTTTTACAATAATAAATGTGTATTTTTACTGTACTTCCAATTAAATAGTGGCTCCTCCTCCCCATTCCAATAATAGCTAAAGCATTTTTATCTTTAATGTTCAGCAAAGAGACGACACAGCAGTAAAGCAGAATACTTGGTGCTTTATTTTTTTAAGATAGCCATTGAAATTTATATTAGAAACAGCTTTGAGATAAATAAACAAAAATTAGGAGTTTCAAAACTCTGAACTTTTAAATGACCTCTGCCATGAAGAAATTGCATAATACATGTATGCCATTCACAAAATATTTTTAAAATATAGCCTATGGATAAGATAACACCAGAAACTAGGAAATGACAATGAGCCAAGGGAACCTTCCTCACCCAAGGAAGTGGTGAGTGAACGTGTTACCCCGGGAAACCATGCTTTTCTCATGGGTCTTTGCAACCCTTGGGTCATAAGATCCCCTCATGAATCCGCTCCATAAAGGCCTCCAGCCTGACACAGATTGCTGTGTGGAGTCTCAGCAGAGCAACTGCTTAGGCATGCGTCGTGACCCGGGAGCTTTAGATACCCTGTTTTTCCAGGCTTCCAAGACAAGGTAATAGCAACTCTGACAAAGTGGGAAGTTAGATCTCCACGCATACCTCTAGGAAGGAGGCTGAATCCAGGTAGGCAGGCAGCAATCTTCTGCAGGCCCCATTTCCATGTGACATAGGTCTGTCTCACAGAGTAAGACCCACTGGCTTGGAGTTCTAGCCAGCCATTAGTAACAGAGTTGTACCTACATGGGACAGAGCTCAGTCGCTGTTTGGGCAACTTCATAATTCTAGCCTGTAGGCTTTGGAGAGTCCAAACGGATCAGGACTGGAAGAGATCCTCAAGCACAGCACAGCTGCTCCACCAAAATGTGGTCGGACGGCTTTTCTAAGTAGACTCCCAATCCGTTCTTCCTCACTGGGCAGGACCTCCCAAATGGGGCCTCCAGACACGTCTGCCAGTGTTCTCCTGCTGACAGATATTTGAAAAGTCCCAAGGACCACACTCCCAGAGGGAGGGGGCGTGCCACCTTCTCTGCTGTTTGGGAGAGTCAGGTGTTCCAGCCTCCAGGCTCTGGAGAGTCCAGGCCAGCCAGGGACAGAAGCAGTATCCCAGCACAGGACAGCTGCTCTGTGAAAGCATGACCACATCACTTCTTTAAGCAGGTCCCTGATGCCATTTCTCTTCATTGAGTGGAACCTCCCAACCTGGGCCTCCAGCCACCTTAAAGGTGTTCTCTGGACTACAAAGATTTGAAAACTCCCTGGGTAGAAATCCCAGAGGGAGGCGTGGGCCACCGTGTTTGCTGTTTGGGGAACTTAACAGTTTTAGCCTTCAGGCTTTGGAGAGTCCAAGCAAACCGAGGGTGAAAACAGTACCCCTGCACAGCACAGCAACCCCATGAAACTGTCCAGACTGCTTTTATGAGTGAGTCCCTGACCACATTCCACATCACTGGGTGGAGTCTCCCAATCAGGGTCTCTGGCTACCCCCACTGGTGTTGTCTGACTGACAGAGGTTTTAGGCCAACCTTGGATGGAGGGAATGAGGGAGGGTGATACCTCAAAGTGGACCCGTAACATACTACAGCATCCCTATGAAAAAGTGGGCAGACTGTTAAAAAAAAAAAAAAAAAAGACCAACACAAAGGTCAGCAACCTCAAAGATTGAAGGTGGGTAAACCCACCAGGATAATCAGCACATGGGAACAGAAAATTCAAAAAGCCATAGGTCCCTCTTTCTTCCGAGGGACCACATCACCTCTCCAGCTAGGGTTCAGAGCCGGAATGAGGCTGAGATGGCTTAAATGAAAGAAGTAGAATTCAGGATATGAATAGGAACGAAGTTCACTGAGATGAAGTACATCTGATCTTTGACAAACCTGACAAAAACAATGAGGAAAGGATTCCCTGTTTAATAAATGGTGTTGGGAAAACTGGCTAGCCATGTGCAGAAAGCAGAAACTGGACCCCTTCCTGACACCTTACACTAAAATCAACTCCAGATGGATTAAAGATGTAAACATAAGACCTACCACCATAAAAACCCTAGAAAAATATCTAGGCAAAACCATTCAGGACATAGGCTTAGGCAAGGACTTCATGACTAAAACACCAAAAGCATTGACAACAAAAGTCAAAATAGACAAATGGGATCTAATTAGACTTCAGAGCTTCTGTACAGCAAAAGAAACAATCATTAGAGTGAATCGGCAACCAACAGAATGGGAAAAAATTATTGCAATCTACCCATCTGACAAAGGGCTACCATCCAGAATCTACAATGAACAGATTTAAAGAAAAAAACCCATTCAAAAGTGGACAAAGGACATGAACAGACCCTTTTCAAAAGAAGACATTTATGAGGCCAACAAACATGAAAAAATCCTCATCATCACTGGTCATTAGAGAAATGCAAATCGAAACCATATTGAGATACTGTCTCGCGCCTGCTAGAAAGGCGATCATTAAAAAGTCCGGAGGCAACATGCTGGAGAGGATGTAGAGAAATAGGAACACTTTTACACTGTTGGTGGGAGTGTAAATTAATTCAACCCTTATGGAAGACAGTGCGGCAATTCCTTAAGGACCTAGAAATAGAAATTCCATTTGACCCAGAAATGTCATTAATGGATATATACCCCAAGGAATATAAATCATTCTATTATAAAGACACATGCACACATATGTTCATTGCAGCACTGTTTACAATAGCAAAGACTTGGAACCAACCCAAATGCCATCAATGATAGACTGGACAAAGAAAATGTGGCACATATATACCATGGAATACTATACAGCCATAAAAAACATTGAGTTCATGTCCTTTGTAGGGACATGGATGAATATGGAAACCATCATTCTCAGCAAACTGACACAAGAACAGAAAATCAAACACTATATGTTCTCACTCATAAGTGGGTATTGATCCATGAGAACACATGGATACAGGAAGGGGAGCATCACATACTAGGGGAGGGACAGTGGAGGGGAGTGGGGAGGTTGTGGATAAATGCCAGATATAGGTGACAGGGGGATGGAGGCAGCAAATCACCTTGCCATGTATGTACCTATGCAACAATCCTTTATGATCTGCACATGTACCCCAAAACCTAAAGTACAATAATAATAAAATGAAAAATATAAGGCAGGTGTGACCAAAGGGGGTGAAAAAAAGAAGCACATTGTAATGCAAGGAAGCTAAATATCATAATGAACAATTGCTGGAGATGACAGACAAAGTAGACAGTATGGAGAAGAATGTAACTGACTTGATGGACGTGACAAACATAACTTCACGATTCAATCACAAGTATTAATAGCAGGATAGATCAACTGGAGGAAATAATATCAGTGCTCGAAGACTGGCTTTCCAATGTAAGACAGGCAGACACGAACAAAGAAAAAAGTCTGAAAACCTTTGAGGAACATGGGATTATGTAAAGAGACCAAATCTATGAGTGATTGGTATACCTGAAAGCATCTATAAGAAACTTAAATTTAGAAAAATAACACAATGCAATAAAAAAGTGTGCAAAGGACATGAATAGACACTTTACAAAAGAAGACATACATGCAGTGAACAATCATGAAAAAAAATCTCAGCATCACTAATCATTAGATAAATGCAAATCAAAATCATGATGAGATATTATCTCATACTAGTCAGAATGGCTATTACTAAAAAGTCATTAACAGATACTGGTGAGGTTGTGGAGAAAAAGGAATACTTAAACATTGTTGCTTGGAGTTTAAGTTCAGGTATTGTGGAAGACAGTGTAGCAATTCCTCAAAGTCCTAAAGATAGAAATACCATTTGAAACAGCAATCCCATTACTGGGTATATACCCAAAGGAATATAAAGTATTCTATTCTAAGACACATGCACACATATATTCACTGTACCAACATTCACAATAGCAAAGATGGGGAATCAACCTAAATGGAAATAAATAATAGACAAGATAAAGGAAATGTGGTATATAGTAGAATAACACACCACCATAAAAAATGAGATCATGTTCTTCGAAGGGACATGGGTGAAGCTGGAGGTGATTATCTTAAACTAACACAGGAGTAGAAAACTACATACCACATGTTCTCACTTATATGTGGGATCTAAATAATGAGAACACATAAGGGCAACAATACACACTGGGGCCTTCTGGAGGGTGGAGGTTAGGAGGAAAGAGAGGATCAGAAAAATTAACTAATGGGTACTAGGCTTAATACCTGGATGAAGAAATAGTATGTACAACAAATCCTCATTTCATAAGTTTACCTGTGTAACAAACCTGCACTTGTACCCTTGAACTTAAGAAAGAGAAAATAAGAAACATGCTTCCACTGTGAATTTAAAAAATACAAAATTATTTAAAAAAGTCACTGAATTATAAATGCTACTGTGGAGTAAGTAAAGGGAATAGAGTTTTGACCAAGAAGTTTTAATATTGTTAAATGTTTTCTGAAGGTCCTCAAAGGATTATCTGAAGGCATTCTTCTCACAAAGAATTTGTTAAATTTCTGGATCTAGCCCTAGAGTAAGAAAAGGAACTGTGGAAACACACTGTTATTCATTCTTCACCTGAATTTTGTCCTTTATAATTAGTATGATTTATGGCCAGTGTATAAATAATACATAACTTCAGTGGAACAATCTTGTCTAGACCAAGACCCAGGAAAGGTAATAGTAAATCGTCAACAATGAGCAGAGAAACAGAGGAAGTCAAGTAGGTGAACTAAAGTCGCAGGAAGTTAGCTTGAAGAATGAAGGAGAGTGGCAGCAGCAAATTTGGGATGAGATTTGGGGACCACTAGTAGGAAAGAAAAGGACAGATTCAGTTTCTGAAATAAAGTAAGAGAAAAGATACTCTATCAGTTAAACATTTCAGGAAACAGTGATTCACCAACATAGAGGTGCTGGGTTTTGACTTTGACAGTATATGTGCTAGGGTGCTTTCAGATGCAAAGTAAATTTCTAAATTAAACTGGCTTTAAAAATAAAGACACACATTGTCAATAAATCCAGCAGTCCAGTGGTCTTCAGGTATTGGTATGGTCCGGATACTGACTCCATCTCTTTGTGTTTCTTCATGCTCTCCCCATCTATGTGTGTTTATTTGATTCTCAGAACAGTTTGCCTTCTGGTTGCAAAATGGCTAGCTAGCTACAATTGGAGAAATCCAATTCCTAGCTCAAATTTAGCTTATGTAAAACTCCTCCTCCAATCAGAAAGTAGTCTCCCTTTAAGTTTGATTGGTTCAGTTTAGTACAATCCATCCCCCAAATCAGGAGGAGTTTCTGAAGAAATGTTTCACATTCACTACATTAACTCTCAGTCCCTGGAAAGAGACTAAATCATCATAGTTTGCCACAAACTGAGAACCAGACACCCAGATAGAACAACAAAGTGGGGCTATCTGAGGGGCAAGCAGCCTTCTGAGGTGAGAGCCTCAGGGGGCTGACAGCATTCCGGGCTGACAGCATTCCAAGATGAAGACCTCGAGCAGACTCTGACACACACATTTATTCTCTCTAAACAGGTGATTATTTTTAACAGGTGTTCAGTACTTTCTCATAACACAAAAATATACCAAGTAGGCTGCTGGTGCCTGCTTACCACTGATCACAGACAAACTAAAAAGTATTATCCATGAGGGAGCCACGGGGGCAGGGTCAGACGTCCTGCGCTTAAAGAATTGTTTTAACCGGTGTTTGATATTTATATATTGTTCTGTCACTTTAGAATGCCCCAAGTAGTTTTCTGCTTGGGGCAGGGGTGTGGCTAGATTTTCCTTGCCATCTTTCTTCCTAGCAAACAATATATTCTATCATACACTCAGCATTTCTCAATAATAGCTAACATAAAAAGGAACAAAGTCAGCTTTTCTTGAGTCATAGGGATGCATAATTGAAGTTTCTAGAACAAAACTGAGTTTCTGTTAGTAAGAAAAGTTAATGTCTTGCTAGCATCTTTCTAGAACAGATTTTGTAAAATGGAGGATTTTCTTGATTTCAGGAAACGATTTTTCCCTGCAAGTTTTAATACCTCTAAAGATGGGATGTAACTTGCAATCAATGGCATCTTAAAATTGAATCAGCAAAGTTGTATTTTCTGTTTTAGAGTGGCATAGGACACAATGTCGCATATTGAAATACTATGCCATTGGAGAGCTCAGGTAACATGGCATTTTCTTCGAAGATTAAAACTTTGCAGAAACTAGATCTTTCTTTAAAGAATGTGACTAGTCCTTTCATTTCTGCATATACTAACTGAATCAATTCATTTATGTATGTGAAGGAAGTAATTTTGTCAATAACATGTAACAAATATATTTGAATTCTGTGTACTTTTTATGTTGTCTTCTACAATTTTAGCCCAAGCTACTGACACTTCTCTCATTGATTATTTCAGTAGTCTCCTAACATCTTTCAGTATTCACTTCTGGTCCCCTTCAAAATCGACTACCTCACAGTTAGATGGGATTTTTCGAAGTTTAAATCTGCAGTTCTGCTATAGGTGATTGTAAAACATCTTGCATCAGACTTACTCGCAGATAAGTGTGACAAAAACTATTAAAAAAAGTATTAAAAATGACTTTGAAAATGATGGACTTCAAAAGCTGATAAAAGTCAGAAGCAACCAACCACTGAAAGAAGTACCTGCAGTGGGTAAGATATGTTTACTGACATTTTACATTGGAATACACCCCCAAGTGCTTTGCTAGAACTTAAGTCAAAAGAGCAAGTGGGGTGCTAGGACATGCAGGGGTGCTAGACTTCAGGTAGTACCCATCAGGAACTGTGGATCAACTAGTCAGACAACAGAGTTTGGGGCTTCCGGAGAATCTAGAAAGAAAGACGGAAAGCAAAAGAAAAGGAGCCATTGAATGGGCAACCTCATAAGCTATGTATATTCTCTAGCTAAACACTTGGATAAATGTCCAGCTAAATACGTGGACAGTCCCAAAATGCATTCACAGAAAAACTCAAAGGAGCCTGGTAGAAAGTCAAGTAACATCTAGGGGAGACAGAGTATGAAGTTTGAGTCCAGCCAAGTTAATTGTTCACTAAGATGGCAACAGCAAAAACAACATTCTTCAGAGGAAGATAAAAGATTCCAGAGCTCTTAAGATGTATTACAACATTGTCCAGAATAAAATAATAAAATAACAATTATTTGCAGTAACCAGAAAAGTAGCCCCTCATCAAAAGAAAATCATTCAATAGAAACAAAAGCTTAGATAGCTCCTATTTTGAAAACATAATGATAAAGTTTTAGATTTAAAAGGTACAGTATCTAAAATTTAAAAGATTGCTAACCAGGCTTCACAGAAAATTGGAAATGGCAGAAGAAAGGTCTAGGTAACCTGAAGAAAGGTCAGTAAAAATTACCAATCTGAAATACGATACATTTATTGAAAAAATAGAGTCTAAGTAATTGAGAAGAAAAAAAATCCCAGCAATTGTCTGTAGTTATACTTGCTCATAGCCGTAATGAGGTGAAAGAAAAAAAAAATCAGGTCAGAAACAAATACTTGAAGAAATAATAAGGGACGTTTTCTCAAGTTTGATTTACACGCTTAACCTTCCTCCCCACACACACTTAAGGGTTCAAGAATTTGGGCAAATCTCAAACAAGATGAATACAAAAAAATAAATGCAGGATAAGAGACAACACATGTGTATTATAGTTAAAAATAAAGAGAAATATCTAGAAAGCAACCAGAGAAGCAATATACATACAGATGAATATACATACACACTGAGAGCTAACTCATCAGTAACCGTGGAGGCCAGAGCATGATACAAGAGCATCTTTAAAGTGTCAAAAAAATAAAAATAAAAAATCTAAAAACCTGTCACCCTAAAATTTTGTATCCAGCACTAGTGTGTTTCATAAACATGGGCAAGTAAAAGATAATTTCAACTGATCTACACTAAGGGAATTAGTCACCAGCAGATCTGCACTACAAGGAAAGTATTACAAGTTTCCTTAGAATGAGAAGATAGATCTACATAAAGGTGTTAAAGGATAAGTATGTATATAAATATACAAGAATATACTGTTTTAAAATTTTATTTATTGACATTTTTTACTCTTCTCATAGTTTATTTAACCAAATAATCAGTCGTCATCATCATCCAATATCCAGAGAATCCACCATCTGTCTCCTGACATAAAACACCAAGAAGGAAACATCAATTTTGTTTAAAATTGATTACCTAAATCTGAGCATGAGAAAACATTGAGCAAACCGAAATAGAAGGACATTCTAAAAAATAACTGGTCTGTGCTTTTCAAAAATGTCAGTGGGAAAAAGGAAAGAAACGCTGAGGAATTCTTTCAGATTAAAAGATACTGTGAAGATATGACTAGTAAGAGCAATGTCTGCTCCTAGACTGGCTAATGATCTGCAAAATAAAATCTCTGAAAAAATACTACAACAATTTGAATGCAAACTGTGGATTAGTAATAATAATGTATGAATGTTGCATTTTCTCATTGCGATTTCTGAAAAGTATACATGTGTTTGAGCCTCTTCCCTATTTGAAGTTCTACCAAGGCTTACTGGTGGTTTCAAAGAAATCCAGTATTAATATTAACATGATCTAAACGGCTCTGAGCATTCTGGCTTCTGACTAACTAGTATCTTTCATCTCAACATCTGGTATGCTAATGTTGTTCGAAGGACACAAACAGATTTTATGCACTCTGTATCTCTCTCTTCATTATCTTTCTTTTCTTTCTCATGTCTTTGGTATCTCAGTTGTTTTTTCTTGTATCGGGCCTTTGCTCCTATCTGGTTCTATTAAAAAATGTTACTACCTAATTCCTACTCTTCAGAACTCACCTTAAAAATTTCTTGCACAGAAAAATTTTGTTTCACATGCCCTGTAATCCTTCTTTTGTACACCAACCTAACATTATGTATATCTTTTTTATAAAATGTAGGATAATTGTAAGCCCATAGGCTCCTATATTATTAGTTATATATTTATCAGTTCTTCCAGCTAGAATGTAAGCTTAATGAGGATAAGGAATAGATCATTACTCTTTAGTACTATAGCTCCAGCAATCAGGTCGGTGCTTGGCAAACAGACACAGCTCGATATATTGTATCGTATGAATAAACAAGAAAGAGTGTGAGTATCGAGAGGAACAGTTATAGGTAAGTGTTGTTTGTGTAGAAAAAAAGATTGAAGAGACCCTTAAGTGTCTACTGCACTCCTAATTACCTTTTGAAGAAAGTAGCTGCAGGTGTTGACAACTAAGTAAAGTTTCTCTCATTTTGGATCACGTAACTATGCTTCGCTGGACACAGCTTATTGACCTGTGGATCACTCGAACCAAGGGCATCCATTTAGAGGTTAGAAAAGAAATGTAAGTTTCTAAGCTTTGAGATGACTCCAAATGTGAATGCTGTACATCAGTTCTATCCTAGGTCTTGCACTGAATGATGATTGATTGTGCTAATAAGTTTCTCACTTGGGTTAGGAGTTACAATTAAGAGGCAAAGATACAAAGACCATTTAAAAAGAATGGTCAGCACTGTAGAAGATATCCAACATAAAAAAGAAAATTAAAATAGATTGAATAGTGGAGTCCTAAGAATGCCAGTCCTGAGAATGAAAATCTCTAGAATAAAAGAAAGTAGATATATTTCATTAGAAGTAACAGGATGGCACTGCCATGGGCTCCTTTTTTCTTTCTATTGTGTATTAAAAGAATGTGAAGGAATTAAACATATGCCACCTCACCATATGCCGCTCTGGCATGTTGACTGTTTCAAGTTAAAGGTGCTGAAAACTAGCAAGTACAGGATCTCTATGGCTTTTAAGCTATTTCCTAAAAGCAGGAGATGAAATTTGCATATGAAAGATGTCTTCTTTCTACCAGAAGGAAAGTACTATTCTCATCTTCCAGGACAGAAAGTTGGGGCTGAAGGAAGTCTGTACAAACCTTTTTAAACTAAGCCTTATCTTCCTGGCCTCCTCTACACCCAGTGAACTGTCCTAGCCAAAGCCCTTTTGCCTTGTCACATTTTCATAGTTTACTACTATTTGTGCAATTCAGCAGATAAGTTTTCAACTCTAACTGCATCTTTGGATCTTCATTTATTTGAGGATGACGCCCATGTCACATAAAATTTAAATTAATTTGTATGCTTTTCTCCTGTTCATCTTTCTCATGTCGATTTAAGACCCAGCCAAAACACCTTGAGGAGATACGTAAACTGTTGTTTCTCCTATAGATTCGTCTTTTCTATTTAAGACCTAGCTGTGTGTTTGCTGATATGGCTTCTTCAGTTTCTTTGCTCAACCCTAACTACCTCTGGTAACTTGATTGTATGCCTCTTACATAGGACACATCTTTCTGTCCTTCTAACAGATCTTTTAAGAAAGATAAATTATATACTGTATCTAAATTATGTTGTCAGCCAGGGAGCATAATGATGATCATAAATTACGGTATTGTTGAGATTCCCATTACAATGTTTTGTCATTCATTTTAAGTATTATTTCCTTTAGTGAAAATCAGTTTTTCTCATAAATAAATACAAATGTCCATCACTCTCCTTGAGTACCTTTAGAATTTTATCACTTAGCAAGTTCACTACAGGTATCCAGCTTAGAGCATTAATATAACTTCAAGACAATGATTAGTCTACACAAAATTACAAGCAGAATGGCATACATTCAGCACATTTTCAAGGGCGTCAAATAACTTGTGTAACTAGTTGCTGTATTATCAAATAATGTTATAGCAAATTACATAAAATATTTAATCAAAATTCTCACAGGCATGCACACATGCAAACATTCACTCACTATTATACAGGATGCTAGATGTTAGACTAAGGAAGTCACGTCGTATTTATTCAGTTGTTATTACTCATCCTAAATTATTTGAAATCTAGAACAAAGCTTATCAAATCTGAGATCAATAATATCTTACAAGGACTCTATACTATTTAATGAAGGACATTTTGTCGGTCATAATGTATTTTTGGAAGAGCTGAGCAGACATTAATGTAACTGCACTTTAATAATTTCAATTAAATACATTTGTCAGAACAATGTCACTTGTTAATGTTCCTCTACAGATCTTTTCGTGGTGGAAACCAAGTTAATGTTCAAGTCAGAGTCACTGCCTTTAAAAGCCCTTAACTGTTATTTGTGTGAAATGTGTGACCGGGGACATATACAGCCAATGAAATAGCAGGTTCCGGTATAGATTATAACGCACGACAAATAACCTTGTTAAAAGGCCACTCACTTTTTAAAAATCTTATCCAGTCCACGGAGCTCCCAAAATAAATTTTATAAGAGGCCCAGCACAGAAGGCCAAATCTTTTACACTAGCAAAATTTTATTAAAGCAGCCCAGATCCTCAAAAGAATTACTGACAGAAGATATTTGGATCAATAACACCTCTTATTTGCCCTATTGTATTTTCTTATTCCCTTTGAGGAATGTCTCTCTTCAAATTGCCAGGGATCCTGAGTCTCATGCTGATGTTTGCCATCTGTGTGTGCGTGTGCTGATCCAGCTGTCACTGCCTAGTTACCTGATATATAGACAGGGTTTTGATTCTATTTTCTTCTAGTGTTTGATCCTTGTGTATATACGAGTTGATTCTTTTCTCTATATCTGATGCAGTCTGGCTATTTGTCCCTGCCTAAATCTCATAATGAGATGTAATCCCCAGTGTTGGAGGTGCGGCCTAGTGGAAGGTGTTTGGATCATGAGGGTGGATCCCTCATGAATGGCTTGGGTCGTCTCCTTGGTGATAAGTGAGCTCTTGCTCTGAGTTCATAAGAGATGTGGTTGTTTAAAAGAGAGTAGCATCCCCACTCCCACTCTCTTGCTATTGCTTCTGCACTAGCCACGTGAGGTGCCTGCTCGCCTTTTGCTTTCTGTCATGATCAGAAGTGCCTTGAGGCTTCCCCAGAAGCAGATGTCGCTATGCTTCCTGTACAGGCTGCAGAAACATGAACCAATTAAATTTCTTTTCTTATAAATTACTCAGTGTCAGATATTTCTTTATAGCAATGCAAGAATGGCCTAATGTAATATCACTGTATAGTATTTCTCACTGTATGGTATACAAGTTGTTTGATGAGTGGTTTCAAAGGAAAACAATGAGAAAAACATTTTTAGGTATATTTCAGAATTTTGAGGTGCTAAGTTAATTTTGATTTTTGTAGACATCTCATAGTATTCTTAATAATTTTTATATTTCTAAAGGTTTCTTTAAAGAAATTGAGCATTTAATATTATTTGATATTAAATAGCTTTTAATGTGATATTCCAATGTCTTTAGCATGTTGTGGTTTATATTTATCAAAAATGAATGTTTTGATAGGAATGATTTGTTATATTCCCTAAAATAAAAATGAAAAGAATAGCATAGAAATGGTTAATTAAAATATCATCATACATTATCATTATCATCTCATCGGAAAATAAGAGCCTAAATATTACATCCTTAAAAATAATATAGTAAATATTAAGAGGACATTTTGATGAATTTCTGTTTCTGGGGGTAATGAAATTTAAAAGTGTCATGATTTCAAGTAATTGGACAGACAGGTATATATAGGAAATATTACAATTATTAAAAAAAAGATTTTGGGGGAACATGAATTCATTCTTCTCTAGTCTCTAGTGTGTTGTCAAATAGTGGCATGTAGCCATCAAATGCTTTAATTTTTCCCCCAAGGCAGAATGAATTCTTTTATAAAAATAATTGAGTGTTTTTCCCCCGGAGAAAGTACAAAATAAAGCTCTCCATTATGAAATTGATTATTAATGTAAAGACCACAAAAACCTGATTGAAATTTTATAATCTCAAAGATTGAGAGCAAAATGAGCTTTTAGCTTTAGGCAAAATTTATCGAATGATACTTTTCAGTGTCCTAGAAGATTAAGACAAACAGCATAGAAGAATAACACTATCAAATTTACACTCTGGGTGATTTTTTTTTTTTAACAAAGGAGATGGGAAATACTTTACCAGACAGCTTTTTCTGTCTTCTGAAAGTATGTTGTGAATGTTACAGATTTTTAGATAATAGTTTAAATAACACAGAGGAGGTATAAGATATAAGGCTGATAGAATAATTAAGTGAAGGGAGGAGAAAAGAAGTATGATTTAGAAAAGCATAGAATAAGCTGAAATTTGGAAAAAAAATTAAAAGCGGCATGTCTACTTTAATTGAAGAATAGCTTAAGCCCTAATTTGCCTTGTCAACTTGTGAGGACACAGCATTTCTTCCCCCTGGAGGATTTGGCAACAAGATATCATCTTGGAAGCAGAGACAAGGCATTCACCAGATACCAAAGCAGCTAGCATCTTGATCTTGAATTGCACAGCATCCAGAACTGTGAGAAATAAATTTCTATTCTTCACACATTCTTAAGAATGTAGTTATTTGTTATAGCACCACAAAGAAGCTAAGACAATAGATAGCTGTCTATTTTATTGATCTTTTTTCCCAGAAAACCAGCTCCTGGTTTTGTAGATTTTTGAAGGGATTTTTGTGTCTCTATCTCCTTCAGTTCCATTCTGTGCTTGGTTCTTTCTTGTCTTCTGCTAGCTGTGGGGTTTATTTGTTCTTGGCTCTCTAGTTTTTCTGGTTGTGATGTTAGGATGTTTATTTGAGATCTTTCTAGCTTTTTGATGCTGGCGTTTAGTGCTATAAAGTTCCCTTTTAACACTGCTTTAGTTGCCTCCCTCAGATTCTGGTATGTTGTCTCATTGTTCTCACTGGTTTCAAAGAACTTCTTAATTTCTGCCTCAATTTCATTACTTACCCAGAAGTCATTCAGGAGCAGGTTGTTCAATTTCCATGTAGTTGTGTGGTTTTGAGTGGATTTTTAATCTTGAGTTCTAATTTGACTGCGCTGTGGTCTGAAAAGACTGTTATGATTTCAGTTTTCTGCATTTGCTAAGGAGCATTTTACTTCCAATTATGTGACTAAGTTTACGGTAAGTGCCACGTGGCACCAAGAAAAATGTATATTCTCTCTGTTTGGGGTGGAGAGTCCTACAGATATCTATCAAGTCAACTTTGTCCAGAGCTGAGTTCAAGTCATGAATATCTTTGTTAATTTTTGCCTTGATGATCTGTCTAATACTGACAGTGGGATATTAAAGTCTCCCACTATTATTGTGTGGGAGTCTAAGTCTCTTTTAGGTCTTTAAGAACTTGTTTTATGAATCTTGGTGCTCCTGGATTGGGTAGATATGTATATGTAGGATAGTGAGCTCTTGTTGTTGAATTGATTCCTTTACCATTAAGTAATGCCCTTCTTGGTCCTTTTGATTTTTGTTGGCTTAAAGTCTCTTTTGTCAGAAACTAGGATTTTAGCCCCTGCATTTTTGCTTTCCATTATCTTGTTAAAGTTTCCCCCCATACCTTTATTTTGAGCCTGTGTGAATCTCTGCATATGAGATATCTCTCTTGAATACAGCACATGAATGGGTCATGTCTTTTGTTGTTGTTTTTTTGTTTTTTTTTTTTTTTTTTGAGACAGAGTCTTCCTCTGTTGCCCAGGCTGGAGTGCAGTGGTGCCATCTTGGCTCACTGCAGCCTCTGCCTCCTGGATTCAAGAGATTCTCCTGCCTCAGCCTCCCGAGTACCTGGGACTATAGGCATGTGCCACCATCCTGGCTAATTTTTGTATTTTTAGTAGAGACGAGGTTTCACCACATTGGCCAGGCTGGTCTCAAACTCCTGACCTCGTGATCCACCTGCCTCGGCCTCCCAAAGTGCTGGTATAACAGGCATGAGCCACCATGACCAGCCAGTCTTGTCTTTTTATCCGGGTTGCCATTCTGTCTTTTGATTGGGACCTTTACCCTATTTACATTTAGTGTTAATATTGTTATGTGTTAATTTGATCTTGTCATCATGATGCTGGCTGGTTAATTTTTCAGACTTCTTAATGGAGTTGCTTCATAGTGTCATTAGTTTGTGCACTTCAGTGTGTTTTTGCAGTGGCTGGTAATTGTTTTTCCTTTCCGTGTTTAGTGCTTCCTTCAGGAGCACTTGCGAGGCAGGCCCAATGGCGATGAAGTCCCTCACCATTTGCTTGTCTGAAAAGGATTTTATTTCCATTTTGTTTATGAAGCTTAGTTTGACCAGAAAGGAAATTTTGGGTTGGAAATTCTTTTCTTTTTATTTATTTATTTTTTTTAGAATCTTGAATATTAGCCTCCAATATCTTCTGGCTTTTAGGGTCTCTGTTGAGAAGTCTGCTGTTAGTCTGATGGGCTTTCGTTTGTAGGTGACCTGGCCTTTCTGTCTGACTTAACATTTTTTCATTCATTTCAATGTTGGAGAATCTGAAAATTATGTGTCTTGGGGTAGATCGTCTCGTGGAGTATCTTATTGGGGTTCTCTGGATTTCTTGAATTTGAATATTGGCCTGTCTTGCTAGATTGGAGAAGTTCTCCTGGATGATATTCTGAAGTATGTTTTGCAACTCGGTTCCATTCTTCCTGTCTCTTTCAGATACTCCAGTCAGTCATAGATCCAGTCTTTTTACATACTCCCATAGTTCTTGGAAGTTTTGTTCATTCCTTTTTATTCTTTTTTCTCTAATCTTGTCTTCCTGCCTTATTTCAGCAAGATAGTCTTTAAGCTCTGATGTTTTCTCTTCTGCTTGGTTGATATGGCTACTGATGCTTGTATTTGCATCGTAAAGTTCTCATGCTGTTTTTCAGCTCCATTGGGTCATTTACGTTCTTCTCAAAACTGGTTATTTTAGTTAACAGCTCCTGTAATCTTATGTCATGGTACTGAGCTTTTTTGCATTGGGTTAGAACATAATCCTTTAGCTCAGTGAAGTCTGTTATTACCCCACCTTATGAAGCCTAGCTCTGTCATTTCATCTATCTCAATTTCAGTCCCATTCTGTGCCCTTGCTGGGGAAGTGTTGCAATCATTTGGAGAAGAGACATTCTGGCTTTTGGAATTTTTAGTGTTTTTATGTTGGTATTTACTCCTCTTTGTGGATTTATCTACCTTTGATCTTGGAGGCTGTTGATTTTTGGATGGGGTTTTTGTAGGGTCTTTATTGTTGATGTTTTTGTTTTTGCTTTCTGTTTTTCTTCTAACAGGCAGGCCCCTTTTCTGCAGGTCTGCTGCAGTTTGCTGAGGGTCCACTGCAGACCCTGTTCATGTGGGTATCACAAGTGGAGGCTGCAGAACAGCAAAGATTGCTGCCTGCTCCTTCATCCAGAAGTTTCATCCCAGAGGGGCACTTACCTAATGCCAGCTGGAACTCTCCTGTATGAGGTTTCTGGAAACCCCTTTTGGGACGTCTCACCCAGTCAGGAGGCATGGGATCAGGGACCCATTTAAGGAAGCAGTCTGACTGTTTCTTGGTAAAGCTGTTGCACTGTGCTGTGGAATCCTCCTTGTCTGGATTACCTGGGTTCTTCAGAGCCAGAAAGCAGGAAGATTAAGTCCACTGAAACGGAATGGATTTATGGACTTTCTCATGCTGACATATCGGAATTCAAACTCCTCTAGTCTTTGTTTACTGATTGTCAGTTCAGAAAATCTAAACCTCTCATTCTGTGTTGTCCAGTTTACCACATATGCTTATAGCAAATACATTTTACGGTATACCTGCTGTATTTTAATGCCTCTATAAAATATTGTGTAAGTGTTATTATAAACTTTGATTCGTTCTCCCCACATATATTTCGAATCATCTAAGAATGTCAAAGCACTGCCACATTGGTTATCCATGCATTTCTCCATTAACCATTTCGCATGACTCTAAAAACATAGGTGAAACGTGGTTTCTAAGTAAATTGTAGGTGGGTGAGAGTTAATTGTAAACTTTCTTTCAACATGGACTTCACATTCTAATAAACAATATGACATTGAAGAAACATATGTTGTTATTAAAAAAGATAAAAACTCCCACAACTCTTTCTGTTTGTCTACTATACTTTTAAGGCTCTTAATTAGTGATGGAAGAGAGGGCAAACAAAAAGCCTTTAAAGACAACAGAAAAAGTATTTTTGAAGGTGGTGTTTAGTGACAAGGAAAGTCTATCTATTACATACACCTAGTGGTGTTTATTCTAACACTTTCTGTAAAGTCTGTAAATGGCATCATCAATCTCTTGGAAATATCTGCAACAGTGTGACTTAAAAGAGACACAAAACCCTTAACCAGGAATGTCTGAAATATTGACAGAATACCTAAACTCTAAGCTTTCCTGCCCTCTGATTATATGCTATATATTTCTGTTGGCTTGGAGTTATTTCCCTGAGAAAATGGCTTCTTTTGGGGTATTATCACTGAAATAGCATCAACTCTAAGATGCCTATTGTTTTTCTCACAATTCGATCAGGTGACTGTCAAAGGAAAAAGAGATGGGTGGAAAAGCCTTTTTATTCAATTCACAATTCTATAGATGCATATATGTGTAAATGTATGATAGTTTGCATAGATTAGCATAGATCATAATTATTGACCAAAAAGTAAAAATAGGTATAGTGATTACTGTTATGTTTCTACCTATTCTAGCACTAATTACGCTCTGGTAATTTCAGATTTCGAATATTTCTGCCTTTTTTTTCCCTGAGGCTTTTACCCCCTCCCTTTCTCTATATTATCTGGCAGCAGCAGCATCCTTCTCTCAACTTCTTCCAGTTTTACTGTAACAACTTCTTATAAATACAGATGATCTGAAATAATACAAGGTTTAGCACCACATTTTACAACTAATTTGTGATATGGGCTGTTGTCACCATTGTGAGAGCATGTAAGAGACAATTAAACAAAAAATGGTACTAAACAAAAATAATTGAAGCAGTATTTTCCACTTATAGTTTAAAAAGTTGGAAAGGGAGCAGTGCGGGGGGGGGGAAGGGGGGAAGTAAAGTACATTGAGGCCAGTATTTTCCATTCATAGTTTAAAAGTACATTGCAGTGGCTCACACCTATAATCCCAGCACTTTGGGAGGGTGAGGTGGGTGGATAACGAGGTCAGAAGATTGAGATCATCCTGGCCAACATAGTGAAACCCCGTCTCTATTGAAGATAGAAAAAATTAGCCAGGTGTGGTGGTGGGCACCTATAATCCTAGCTTCTTGGGATGCTGAGACATGAGAATCACTTGAACCTGGGAGGCAGAGGCTGCAGTAAGCCAAGATAGCACCATTGCATTCCAGCCTGAGCAACAGGGTGAGATTGCATCTCAAAAAAAAAAATAAATAAATATATTCAGTCTGATAAAATAAGAAACTATTAAACCTTGTGTTTACATGAGAGGAAATTACTCTACCTGGTGGAAGTGACTCAGCCCTGGTGTCGAATTTGCTGAATTCAAATCTCAATTTTACTATTCATGAGCTGTTTGAGTTAAGGAAGTTATCCAAATGTTTATATGTTAATTTTCTCAATGATTAAATTGGGGTTAAACCAGATTACATATGGATTTAATAAATTCATCTGAAACTGCTGAGAATAATGCCTGGGACATAGTGAGTACTCAATAAACATTCATTATTAAAATAGTCATTCAATATACTGAAGCTAGTACTGCCTTTATCTTTCCATCTCTTTTCCGTTTTTCAACTGAATTTATCCACTGAACACCTCCCATTTTCTTCCACTTTTTTTAAGTTCACATATCCTATGTACATATAATTCTTATATCTCAATATACCAGATAATTTACTTCTAGTCTCTACATAAAATACCTATTTCTATAGCTAAATACTCTCACTTGGCTGACTTTTTTATTGTATTAATTGCCTGTCACAATGTAGGCTTTAAAAAATTTTTTTGAACTCATGAATGACTTCATGGTATGATTAACCACTGAATTGCAGTATCATTTTCCCCATTTTTTTTAATCTAATAAATTTACCTTGATGTTTCCTAACTATGCTCATTGTCCAACTAGATTATTACTCTTTGAGAATAAGGACTTTGTTTTATGCTTCCCCATGTTATCTGAAAGATGTGTTGATTTAATGGAAATAGACTTGATGAAGTGTCACTTAGATTGGTTTGGTTGCTCCTTCCTGTTTCCTAAGGCATATGTAAAAGACTTGTGATCCTCCAGTTTTGCCTTGGTACAAAGTGGTATTCTTGGAGAGGACTCTACTAAGTCTGTTTTGATAGAAGGAGTCAGATTGTATTCCTATGACAGTGAATGAGACAATTTTATTTTGGATTTTGCTCTTGAGATATGGATGCATGAGGATTTTCTTCATTATTTAGTTTGGGGACCAAGCTAATAGCACAAAGAAGTAACTATACTTAAACATATTAGAATAATTATGTGGTCTGAAAAAAACATGGACTTTCTGCCAGAAATGTAGTACAGATTAAACACAGACCAATGAGTCAATAAAGATATATTAAAATGATTAAGTATGATAGCTATACCGTTACCTCCAGGATCTACATTTGGATAGACTTTATTGATTTTACTTGCAACCCCATCCAAATTACCGTTACTCTGTGTGACTTGTTAATATTTTGAGTTCAACTTGGCAGAGACCATATTTGCCTGAGTTGGAGACCTGTATATAGAAAAATATTTTACAACTGAAAGTAAAGGTTACCTTAGAATTTTATTTTGCTGGAAATTACCAGATTACTTGCTCTTTTTATAAAATAAGATTTTGTTTAATCCTAGGGAATTTTAGAATTTATTTATTTTATTTCGCTGGAAATTACCAGATTACTTGCTCTTTTTATAAAATAAGATTTTGTTTAATCCTAAGGAATTTTAGAATTTATTTAGGTAAACTTATTTGGGTAGTATAAGGGGTTAAAAAAAAGCACTTAACATTTTTACTAATAAAAGATACCAATATCTTTATAGAAGCTTAATCACTTGGACTTCATTGTAAGAAAGATAATGCTACCTTATTTAATTCTAACAACACTTTCTGGTAGGAAATATTATATTACCTATTTTAGAAACATAGATCAGGATCTCAAAGTAAATGCCAAAGTAAATGCTCACAGTGATCTGGATCCGAATTCAGATATTTTGACTTTTTAAAATTCATCGCCCTACTTTCATACTTTATTATACAGTAAAATGCCACATTTATATGGTCATGCTAATTTATCTGGCCCTTCAAAATATATAGAATCTAATCATAATGACTCAATATTATAATTTCATTTTACAAATCCCATACTATCTTTGATTAATAGTAAAGCATCCATAATATTTGATTCAATACGATATGTTTTGAAATGGGATACAGATGTGAAATCATTTAACTTACATGTAATTTGCATACTCTGAATGACAATTTTACCCTGAATTCCTCAGTGACAGTTGAATTTTAAGTTGGACCATATGTTATCAAATAAATAATTTGCCTTGGAATTTGACTTGTAATAATGCCTAAGACTTCAACTTTGACTTTATTGTCACGAGATATTAATAATCTATACAAAAGAATAGCAAAGTTTGTGCTAGCGTTTATTGAGATTTTACTTACAAGGATATACAGTCACTAAAATTTGTTAGGTTCATAAGTGGAACTTTTTATCCTGAATGTACTCACACCTTAAATGAATTGCTTTAAGATATGAAATTGAATTCATGTTACACAGTTAATAAGAATATGTTACATAGGTTTTTCTGTTACTTTTTTCACACTTTTTTCTTGTGTCTTCCACTTAGGTATAAGAGTAATTTGGAGTTTGAGTGCAAAAATCCATATTTGAAAAGGACATCATTTAAAATATACAACCAGTTATTGAAAGATAAACCATTCTTAATATGACTCTTGAATTTATACTCAGCAGACTTACAAATCTGCATAAAAGCCTCTTCACAAATAAAAGTGACCATGATCACTCTTAATTTATTCCACCAAGATTTACACCATATGGTCCATGTTTATGAGCTAACACTGAATATTCCTTACAATCTCCCTGTTCAGAATACGGTGCAAGGGAAAGGTATCTATATGCAACACCGAGCAGTATCAAAAGGCAGTGGTCATGCTTAAAATGCGCTATAAAGGTCACTACTTGAAAAGGAATAAAGGTGGTATCCCAAGGCATACTTTCTTCGTTATCTCCTGAAATGCTCTCAAATACAGTATCTCTGTAAGATTTATAGCATACATAACACCATCTTTCATGGGGCAAAGTTCATTTTGCTAAAGCAGTCAGCGTTTCATGATTCTTTCTTGGGAATGTGGCTTGCAGCAAGAAGTCCATGGGTAATCCGAAATAATCCACAGAGGCTTCACAAATTCCACTGTGCATTATCAAATACACACACTTTATAGAAATAATTTCATTGAGAGTACCTAGTTTGGCATTGCATATTAATGCTATGCACCAGAGATAGGAGTCGTATCAATTGCCCATTTCATCCATTGAGTTTGACAGTCTAAATTCTCAACTAAAATGATAAATGACTTCCTTGTAGCCAAATGATACTTCACCTTGCAATTCTCCCTTTCCTTTTCAATGTTGTTCCAGCATAAAGACGGAGACTTTTGTTCATAAGTATTGTAAACACCTACTGTTTGCTTTGTTCAAACACAATGGTTATTTTTATGCATTTAATATCTTGTCTTGTATCTATTATTACTAACAATTATATGATATTTAAAATGTACAATTTAGGACAATAAAGACTAGAATGCCTTAGACTCTACCACCCTTTAATGTGTTTCTGAGAAGAAGCGACAGCCTTTGTCACTGCTTTTCTCAGCAAATATTTACAGAAATGCTTTTGTGTGCTGTGTACTTTGCTGGGTGCTTTAACTGATGACTCAGCTCTGCTTGTTTGATACAAGAAATGTATCTCCGTTTCATCTGTTTTGCTTCTCTGTCTGTTCATTGTCATTTAAAATCTATCTTAAGAACTACTGAGATGTGTTTTGGAAGTTTCAGTGAAGATCCTTATAAACAAACATCATGATTATTTGAAAAGAATGACTAGAACATACTATTTTTCCTAATATTGTATATGTGATATATTTTAATCTGCAAAGCACATCTGAACGGAACACCTCTGGCAATAAATAAAACAACAACATAGTAGAGAAGGGAAAATCTGATCTAAAAGAAAACCAATCAAAGCTATACATATGGGCAAGTAGACAATAAAAGGAAAGGAAATCGCTGTTTACAGTGAGCATGTGGTAGTAGGAGCTGAGCTATCAAAGAATGAAAAAGGAAGAAAATAGGATTCATGCTCTGAAGGTCCTGGAGTCAATGTCACAGCTGGCCTGGTGACCCAAAACACAACAGTGCCCTCCCCACGGGCACAACATATCTGGCTCAAGGCTGAAGTCACAAATACAGTACTGAGTAACCCTCTGTCTGGGAACTTTAAAGCCAAACAAGGTCATGGAAAAGTCAGACTGTTCTTTTTGTTGACAGCCAGTGCATAGAGCAGGGTACAAACTTAATTTGTGCACAGCTGTGGAATCCACTGAATGTTCCTGCACAGAACAGTCTGCCTGTGATGGAGATGATCTGCTGGAAGCCCTACAAAGCAAGAATTACAGACATCAGGCAGGTTTGTTCATGAAAGCAAGGCTTACTACGATTATGTCCAAATAAGCAGTACAAAGTGCATGTTGCTCTAATGCCATGGGGGGAGGTACCAAATTCATGCTATTTCAACTATGTAATTGTCAAGTAAGACTGAGTCACTAAGTAATTCCACATTTGTGAGATTGGTGCACTACCCTTCTATAAATCATTCAGGAAGACAGGTGCTTAGCCTTCCGTTGTCCTTTCTCTATCTGGGAAGTGTCTGAAATTCTGGAAGAAGCAAATGGGAGACAGAAGAATGAATAATAAAAGATTATTTGAGTTGACAATTTTTACATTTAAAGTTCTTCACAAGAACATACATAAATTATAATAGTTTTATATATAAAGCATATTATGTGCTAGATGTAGTTTTAAAAACCTTACTAATGGTAATTGCCTTAATTTTTGTAACACCCCTAGGATATCAATACCAGTAAGGAAATTAGTAATCAGTGAATGTGGGATTTGAACCCTTGGAATTTGGCTCCAAATGCTGTGGTCTTTAACACTGTTCTGTACTGACACTCTAGGAATAGAAAGAGAAGGAGAAAGAGATGATTGATAGTAGTATGAGAGAACTAATTAGGACTCTTGATTGCAAACAAGAGAAAGAAACTGGCTAAGAGAAAGAGTGGTTATGTGAGGGTGAACACGGAATCAACAGGAGGCAGGGAGGCAGGAGAACATCGAAAGGACAAAAATTAGCAAGGGGAAGCATGATCATTATTTCGTAGCTAATGAGCTTGGTCTGTCTGCATTCACTATTACTGTGTCTGACATAATTAACCAACTTTAAAGACATAAAATCCTAAAATTGTCAGAGTTAAGGCCATGTACCTGCCCTCTGGTCTTGAAGAGTATCTGTATCTTCCTTTTTCTTCCATATTGAGAAGTAGATTTTAGAATTACATTCCTCCTAAAATTAACTGGACAGAGGGCTTTCTGAAATAGAAAACGGAAAGTACTGACAGATTCACCCACACTACTCTCGCTTGTCCTGCGCGATGGACAAGGAAACACACCTGCGGTTTCACACTCTCTCAGAACTGTGCACAAAGATAGATGGTGTATGGGAGCAGGTGGGATGGAGTAATTGTCAAAAAAGAACGAATTTTCAAGTCAAGCACACTCAGTGGATGATGTTTCTATCTATCTGAACTTGGTTTTCTCCCTTATTAAAAAGAGTTAGTAATTATTTCTATCTCATAGAGTTGTTGTGGGGATTAAATCGTGTATGAAGCATCTGTGTAGGTAGGCTCTTGGTAAATGTTATTTCCTTTCTTCCTAAATTCAATTTCTGGTTCCTCATACACTAACAGAATTTAATAAAAATTGCTATATGTTATTGTATATTCTTAATGGTCTCCGGACTTCTGCTAAGCTTTTCAAATACTGTTTCTTGCTTTAATCTTTCAAGAATCCTGTAAAAATGGGTTCTATTATCTTCATTTACAGAAGAAAATGCCAAAGCTTAAAAAGGTCAGTTGATTTCTCCAGTGTCACACTGCTTGTAAGTAATAGTGCTGAAATTAAAACCTAAACCTATCTCTACAATCTTTCATCTTAACCTCCCACCACACCATCCTAGACTTTTTTTTAAAAGTGTAGTTTGTTATATAGTCTCACAAGGACATTTTCGCATTCACTTGCTATATTTCTCTAATACCTTTATAACTTATTATTTCACTTAAAATATTATTCACTTTTTACTATAATCAATGAAGTTGAAAAACAAATTTTAAATTCAAAATATGTAAACATAAAACTCAATTTATAATACATATGTAAATGTTATGTTTTAAAGTAATTAGTGGACAAAATTAATATTTTTAAATCATTAATATAAAACAGAACAAAACTTAATCACAAGATATTTAAATGAAATATTTCCATTATTCTTAAAGTGAATTGTTTTAATTCTGAGATATTGAAATACTTTCAACACTTTTTTAGCTGCTGAAAGCTATTTCTAATTTTAAACTACTCTTCTAAATTGAGTTATGAGCTAACTTCACATACTTTCCTTTGATTCCATCTTAAAATAATGACCCATCCCATGTTGGAACTTTAGAATGAAAATAAAATGAGACAGTGGTGTACAACAGACATTCCAGACATAGGTGAGTTTTCTCTCTTCCCTCTCAGTTTCAGGCCAACTTTATGGGAAGTAATGACAGGATGGAAATAGGAAAAGAAATTCCTGAGTGCCCAAATGTTTGCTGAGAAATCTTTAATTCTGGTGGTCTTGGTGGCAGGTTTTGAGGCAATGTTAAGTACAGAGAGATTACTGGGGGTCAGTTGTGTCCCATTTTGCCAGGTTAGTCAAAAAGAGTAAAAAGGGTTGACTCACAGATTTTGTCCTGAGGTTAGAGGATGTTTTCCATAATCTCAGGAGTCTGGTTATTTGACTCTTCTTTGTACTCCCAGGCAAAGGGCCTCTGTACATCTCATGAGCTAAACTCTTGACCAGTTCCCATTGTCACAGCCCCCATCCAGAGTTAATTGCATTTTAGGTGAGGAGGACAGAACAGCAGAAGCATTACGATGGATGACTGGGTCAGATTCGAGAGGCCCTTTTTGTCTTCTTCTTGACCAGCAGTAGAAGTCCTGGGTCAAAATTGTATCTTCAGATGAAACACCCAGGACATGTCTGACTTCTTTGGAAGAATTTGACCTCCATTCCTAATTGATTACTGAAATCTTAGTATTTCTTCAATGAATAATGGTTATATTGTGAATTTTGTAATAGGTACTATATACAGTAATGCACCACATAAGCATGTATCAGTCAAGAGAGACCATACAACAGGAGTCTCATAATAAGAACTGAAAATTCCTGTCACCTAGTGACACTGTAGCTGTTGTAGCATCATAGCACAACGCCTTACTCATACGCTTGTAGTGATGCTGGTGGAAATAAACCTACCGTGCTGCCAGTTGTATAAAGTGTGGCACATACAGTTACATGGACTACATAATGCTTGATAATAATAAACGACTGTTACTGGTTTATACATTTACTGGACTTTGTTTGAGTTGCTATATTAGAGTGTCCTGCTTCTACTTATAAAAAAAGTCAAGTATAAAATAGCCGTAGGCAGGTTCTTCAGGAGATATTCCAGAAGGCACTGTTATTGTAGGCGATAATGGCTCTATGCCTGTTACTGCCCCTGGTGAACTTCCAGTGAGACAAGATGTAGAGGTGGAAGGCAGTGATGTTGATGACCCTGACCGGGTGTAGGCCTGGGCCAGTTTGTATCTTAATTTTTAACAAAAAAGTTTAAAAAGTAGAAGATAAAAATACTCAAAAGAAAAAAAGCCTATATGTAAAGAATTAAAGAAAATATTTTTTCTTTAAGTATAACATAATTAAAATAATACAGTGATACATAATTATCATAAAAGAGTCAAAAGAAAATTTAAACGTTTATGAAGAAAAGGAGCTCATAAACAGTTGTAGAAGTTAAGGTTAATTTATCATGGAAGAAATAAAAATGTTTTAGGTAAATTTAGTGTAGGTTCAGTGTACAATTGTTTATGAATTCTACGATACTAGACAGTAATGTCCTAGGCCTTTGCATTCATTCAGTACTCACTCAATGACTCACCCAGAGTCACTTCCAGTCCTGTAAGCCACATTCATGATAAATGTCCTATACAAATATATCATTTTTCAAATCTTTTATATCGTATCTTAACTATACGTTTTCTGTGTTTAGATATGTTTAGATGCACGAGTATTATTGTGTCCCAATTGCCTACAGTATTCAGTACAGTAATGTGCTGTACAGGTGTATAGCCTAGGAGCCATATACCATATAGCCTACGTGTATAGCAGGCTATACCATCTAGGTTTATGTGAGCACACTCTGATGTTCACACAATGACAAAGTCACCTAACAGTACATTTCTCAGAATGTATCCCCACTGTAAGGGACACATTACTGCACTGGAAACAATATTGCAGTTGCTAATTACTTTGATTTATGATTGATGCCTTCAACCTCCTCAAATGAATAAAGAACTAATAGCAAACAGAATATACACAGTAGTGTTAGATGCATTTCTAAGTATGTGCATACATCTAAAATCTATTTCTTAAGTGTAGGTTCTCTTTCATTTTTAACTAATACTATTTTCTTCGGTGACATGAAATCTGGAAACAATTTAATAAAACAGCTTTCTTTTACCAGATATGGTCATGGCTATTCTGGCCTTGTATTCTGAATCTTAACGTTTTTGAAGCGAACACTAAGATTGCTATCTTATTTCTGTTAGAATAGACTCAACATCTAGTCAGCTGAGGCAAAGGTTCAACTTGCACAAGTGATTGAAAGTGCTGACTTCAGCCTAAACCTTTAGAAATAAATGATGAGCATCTACTTGCTTTATATGGTTGTTACCTGTCATCCTGTAAGTCAAGTGCAACTGAGTTGAAGTTGACAATCGCTGTAATAACTGTTTCGATGTTGCCTCATTGTTAAACTGATAGTGTGGGCTAGGCAGAAGGGGACACATTCCATCTGCTAGAGAGAAACCATGCTGTGCAGCCCGCATTCTTCATCACCTTTGCATCTGCTTCTCTCATGCATTTGCCAATTTTATAGAGGCCCCAAAAGATAAAGAGCAGAACGTTCTATGTCATTCATACCTTTGTTATGGGAAGCAAGAACTGTAGTAGGGCCACAGGAAGTCAAAAACAGATGCATTTTTTTTTTTCCAGAAAACATTTTGCCACAATAACTTTGTTAAGGCTTTAAAATGACAAGCCAATTATTGTTTCAGAAATTGAGAGAATAAACATATTTTGATCATAAACAAAGTTTCTTAAACAGCTTCTTGAACATTGAAAACCCCCACGGTTACTGTTTAAAAAGTGGATTAAAAAAATATTTCCTTCTTTTCCTTTTAGAATCACATCTTCCAGAAGAAGCATTCTCATGTCCATTAATTTAAAACTTAGAATTTAATCTTAAAATTCTCTGGATTGTAGGATAAATCAGTGGATGATCATCAGGTCACTCTTTATTACAGTAGGTAATTACATAGCCATTTGTGAAAACTTGAATTTATCAGCTATTTTACTAAATTATCAGCATGAAGATTGGAATACATGTGTTTTCACTCCTAATAGGGAAGCTTTGGCAATATTAACTTTTCAAGAAATACCTATATTTTCAGGATGGCTGATAATTTCAATTATATGAAAATATTTTCAGTTATTCAGTCAGATAGTTGTACCGTTGGTATGATAACATAAATGCATATATGGTTATTACATCATGAGCTATATTCAGGACATCTACCTGCTGAGTATGTGTCTTAATAAATACGCGTGCTTTAGTAATGTATTTATGTATGCAGTGTACTTGTGTGTGCTTGTACGTGTGCATGTGTGTCTGTTTGTACATTACAGTGTTCTGGTTAAGTAGATTTTATAAAGTAAACGATAACCTGTATGAAAGCCGGATACAAAATGAGAAATAGTTCACTTAGGAAACTGAGAGCCTACTACTCAAAATTTTGGCGTTGGCCTCATATGCAGTTTTAGACCAGACACCTAGCCTTTCAGGACCTTGATTTCTTAATTTCCTAATCCTTAAAATGTAAGTAATAAAACAACCCTCCAGGAATGTTGTGAAAACCGAATTAGATAATATATGTAATTGTATTTTTTAATGTATTATTATTATTACATACATTTTAAAGGTTTAATTAAAAATACTTGTTTTTGATTATGAGCCATTTTGAAATTTTTTTTTTAATTATCTGAAAGCATACTAGCCCTACAGTTACAGATCAGCATATAAAGTACTGTCAACATAAATTCTCAGTTAAAGGTTGGCAATTGTCATTTTCTTTTCAGGCAATATTCCCACTTGGCTGTCTTAGGTCTGGTTCCCTGAAGTAGAGTGTGATATGGGGGTTATGAATGATTTTTTGAGGGGGGTATGGAAAATAGGATAGGAGAAGAGGTTGGTTTAGGTGAGGTTTAGCCTCAGACAGCAGCATGAATGTCACCTCAGAATTGTGTCACATTGAGGCAAAGGGTCTAGCCATTTGTACCTCCCTATCAGTCCCTGGCTGCTGCAGACCACCCCTAGGGGCAGGCACAAATTTAAGGATGATAGTATGGGGCAGATGGAATGTGTCCCCTTCTGCCTGGTCCATCACCAGCTGCATCAGTGATAGTCAATAATAAGGGGACCTCCAACTAATGAGGACAATTTTCAGAAGTAGGTGTACCTGTGAACTCTTAGCAGCCAACCTTCACAGCAGCTGGGGATGGGGGCATCTGAAGGCTAAGGGGGATCAGGGTGGGACACCGGAAGCCTCTATTGCCTTGAGCCCGACCATTGTACTGTACTTCCAGACAACAAGAAGACCACTCCATATGTATGTAGTAGCTCATTCTTACCCTCTAGGTAGATCAGCTTTAAATGCTTAGACGTCTATTTTCTGCCTTCCTGAATGCATGATAGATCAATGTCATTCTAAATAGTGATGTTTCCTGAATGGTGATATTATCAAAGTCTCCACAGATAAAATCAATGATTTTATTTCATGGCAATGATTTTATTTTATTTTATTTTATGGCAATGATTCAGAGACGTACTGTATCTTCCCTCAAGTGAGCCTGTTTAGTTTAGATGGTTTTTGTTATTGCAGAGGAAAAAAAGTACCCCTCAAAATAGTGGCATAGTATATGTCAGAGATTACTATTACTTATTCAAGAAAAGAAAGTATTTAGAATGGCAGCCATAATTGTAAATACCATAGATTATATTGAAATCATTGCCTGCCATCCTTCGTGCCCCACTCATCTCCTGCTCTGATCATAATTACTTGTAGAAATCCATATTTCTGCATCTTTTAAACACTTTTGCTAATAATAATTTCTGTGATTACCTCAATGTGTCATGGATTTTGTTTTACTATTTCAATACAGAAGGGAGCTCTAGGGAATTCCACATTACCCTTTCTATGGTGGAATGGGATAAAGTTAATCCTTCTACCAGAACTCCCTAAGCCTCTTTCCAGTGTTTTGTTTTTTTTGTGTGTGACAGTTTATCATTGCTCAATATGTTTTACTTGAGTCTGTCTGTATTTTTCCCTCTATCTACAAAAATCTAAGCTCACAAGGGCAGCGATCAGTGCTCTGTTCACTGCAGTTTTGCCAGCACCTAACAAGTGTGAGTCACAGAGTAGGCATTTAGTAAATATGTATTAAATTAGTTTATTACTATACATTTTGTGAAGAGACTTTGCACATTCAAATTTATGTAGCACAGGTTAACATAGAGGCAGATTTCAGCCTGTCTACCAAGGAATACACAACTGAAAACTGCTCGGCCTTTCAAGCTCTACCGTCAATGTCTGAATTGTTTAATGTGCATACATATAAAAAGTTTCAGTAAGTCTGAACTGATGTTCTTTCTTTCTTGGTATAAAATAATGTAAGTCATTTTTTATATGTAATCTCCAGATTATACCACATACAAATAAAGCATTATTTTGATGTGTAAATCATTATCTCCAGGGTTTACTGTATAATAAGACTCTAAGACTTACTGGAATTCTACTCTAGGTATATGTCTGTAGCCACTGAAGGAAGATATGAATGGGCTTTAAAGAATGGTCTTATTTTACATAGTAAATCTGTTGAAAGAGGCTTGAAATTTTAAGTTGTTCTTGTGCAGGGTCAAACTTTGCATTCAGTTTTCAGTTTTCTTAACTATGTCCCTATAGGATATACTGGTGCGTTAGTACAATCATTGAAAGTCTATGCACTTTAATTTTAATGTACTGTGCATTTAAGAATATGTATATTTCTTCTAAGCTGTCTGGATGCTACTAGAAATAGATACCCCTCACCTCTCACCCACTTCCACCACAGTGCTTATTTTTCTCATGCCCTTTAAAAATTATTCTCCTAAAGTTTTCACTTCACCTTTAGGAGTGAAAGTTTTCACTTTCACTCCTAAAATTTTATTTCTGGCTTCCACAGTTGATAATTTTGCTGTTTCGTCATTACACATGCAGGGATGACTCGCTTAGAGCTAGCTGAACTTCCACTGCTTTCTTCCTAAGTAGACCAAATAACCAATCTCAGACTTGATCATTTCCCTGAAATTTGGTTCTTCTGGTATGGACACTGACGTCTTTCAGTCATCACTTCTGATCTACTAAGCTAATTCTTGGCAGCTTAAAGAGCTTCTTTTTATAACTTAAACAGAAAGTAGTTGTATGAAATGTTATCAAGTAACTCGTGGAATGAGTTAGAAGATTGATGAACTGCTTTAGGCAGAGACTAAGGGTAGCCCAATATTGTTACATGAATATTCACCTTAGTATAAACATAGCACTCTCTACAGCTTTTGTTACAGCATTCGGTGCAATGCTGCTGAACCTGGCTTCAGATTACCATGTCACTAGCTTTTCAATTGTGCCATAGGTGTCATTTGAAATAATCCTTGGTAGAACCCTATGACTTTGTGTCAAATTCTCAAATTTAAAATCTTAGAGGAAACATAATTTGACCATATATTTTAACTGCCAGGGGTCGGGGAGAGGTGTTATTCCCCTTAGTTGCCTTTTGTTAAAAAGAGATAAAGCTTTGGTTTTTCCCTGTTTTGTGAAGATTCCTTCACAAATAATGGGAAACCCTTGTGATAAAATCTAATACAATTGTTCCGGTAAATACCAAAATTGAATTTAAAAGTTGTCAAAAGGTTTAATCACAGTAAACAGATAATGTGTGACAGGAAAAGACTAGCATCAAGATTTTCTGATTTGTAAAGCAATGGTAATGTTACAATTTTTTTATACTTTAGTTTCTGGGGTACACGTGCAGAACATGCAGGTTTATTACATAGGTATACACATGCCATGGTGGTTTGCTGCATTCATCACACCATCATCTACATTAGGTATTTCTCCTAATGCTATCCCTCCCCTATGCCTCCATCCCCTGCTATCCTTCTCCTGGCCTCCGATCCCCAACAAGCCCTAGTGTGTGATGTTCTCCTCCCTGTGGTCATGTGTTCTCCTTGCTCAACAGACACTTATGAGTGAGAACATGGAGTGTTTGGTTTTCTGTTTCTGTGTCAGTTAGCTGAGAATGATGGTTTCCAGCTTCATCCATGTCCCTGCAAAAGACATGAACTTAACCTTTTTTATGGCTGCATAGTATTCCATGGTGTGTATGTGCCACATTTTCCCTGTCCAGTCTATCATTCATGGGCATTTGGGTTGGTTCTAAGTCTTTGCTGTTGTGAACAGTGCCACAATAAACAGACATGTGCATGTGTCTTTGTAATTGTATGATTTGTAATCCTTGGGGTGTATATGTAGTAATGGGATTGCTGGGTCAAATGGTATTTCTGTTTCTAGATCCCTGAGGAATCACCACACTGTCTTCCACAATGGTTCAACTAATTTACACTCCCACCAACACTGTAAAATTGTTACTATTCCTCCACATCCTCTCCAGCATCTGTTGTCTCCAGATTTTTTAATGATCGCCATCCTAACTGGCATGAGATGGTATCTCCATGTGGTTTTGATTTGCATTTCTGTAATGACCAGTGATGTTGAGCATTTTTTCATATGTTGCTGCATAAATGTCTTCTTTTGAGAAGTGTCTGTTCATTTCCTTTGCCCACTTTTTGTTGGGGTTGTTTTTTTCTTGTAAATTTGTTTAATTCTTTTAAGGTATCTTTGAAGTTTGGCTGAATTAACTAAACTTTAGGAATGGTTAGTAGACTTTCCCGCAATGCATGTACAAAAAGGCTTCTTCCTACCACTGTGATCATGCTTTAAACTACAAATAGTTTTAACTCTCTGAGGCTTAGTTTCATTTCTCTAACTTAGAAATTGAAAGGCCTAGTTGCCAACTTAGCAAGTTGTTTAAAACATATGGCATATTACTCTGTATTAATACATGCAATATTTTTAGCATTTTTGTGATAATGTTAGTGGAAATCATTATGTCTACACATTTAGTCAATATTAAGTTTGGTTGTGCTCATGTTTTTAAAAATATGAAATGTTGCAGGATTTAAACTGCCTTCAAGCCCCGATGTGCTTCCCTGCTTCATCCTCAACATTCCCTAGAAGGATTCATCATTGAAAGGAGAAAGAGTTAGTGAGCAGCGGTCCTTCGTAATCCTTCTTCAGTGTGACCATCAGTGTTTGTTTCAATTAGTATCTATCCAGCGAACTTGGGAAATATTTTAAATATTACCCCTATTTATTCTGCCATACACACACACACACAGGCATACACATGTACACACAGTACCTAACATACATACACATGTTACACACACATACACATGTGTGACCATAGATCACATTACATTTACACTGTATAATATACACCTATACATATAACACATAGTACTTTTCATGACAAAAATCATAATTACTTTTGTGCCAACTATATGTATATAATTATATATTATTTATCATTGTAAACTCATAGTATAGATAATGGTGCGTGAAAGTCGCGTTGTATTTGAGGAACAATTGGTTTAAAAATTCTGTTTTTCATTGGATGATTTATATGGTGTTGACTATTTGTATTGATCTAGACAGTTATATAATCGCCTCTGTTGTTTCCATTCTCCCAGGAAAAAAACTAACATTGAACTATAAGCTTTGAGTAGAAACAGGAAGATTGTAACTTGCAAGAAGTAGTGGTCTATAAACAACATTCTTTTAATTCACAGTTGTATCTTCCTATTTTAAGACTAATTTTCTAAAGTTTATCATGGCAGATTAAAGAACACTTTCTGTTTGTGACCACAGATTTTTTGATATAAATCGTAAAGGGCATCACTGATTACACGCATGACACCATACTAGCTTAATCTGAGAGGGCAGGAGCAGAAGGGAAAGCCTTACTTATCCTGAGACTTTTATTTGTATGTATGATGGAGATGAATCTCTACAGCCAATGTCTCCAGTTTCTTTGAACAAATTTACCAATAGGAGAAATAGGCAGCTACCTTCATTGCTTTTTTTGTTGAAGGGGTGACACATACACACCTTTCCATTTATTCGTCAAATCTGAAGTTCCAGTTAGATTACCAAAACATTTGCTGTTAAAATATAGTTATCTTTCAAAAGAAAATTCTTTCTTTAGCACTCCAGTCCTTGGAAATTTTAAGGAAGATGTCAGCAGCAATTATTTATCACCACTTGACTTGTATTCTTAATAAAATCATAACTCATGTTAGGTAAGTTTTCATTACGGACCTTTGCCAACATGGCAACCTACTGGGAGGCAAATATTCAGTAGATCAGTTACTGTAGTCCTGCTACAAAATGTTTGCAATTTCCTTTCATTTCATGTAACAATTACTTGGTATTTGTTTCTTGTGATGCTAGACGTGGTGGATACGGGTATTAAAAAGATGGCAGACTAGAAACCTCTAAGCTCCTGTTTTCTCCATAGAAACAAAAAACAATTAGAGATTGGCTAATGTAACTTTTTAAAAGTTCTGGAAATCAATAAGTTATTTCAGTGGCCAAGTAGAAATCCAAGCAAGAAAGGGTCGCACTCTGAATGGTGGGAAATGATGTGGCATTTTGCTCACTCATGCATTCCTCCCTTCTTATGTGTCATGGAGTGGAGTAAAAGAATTGGCTTGGTCCTTAAATTCTTTCATAAGCCTTACAAAGCAAAGTGAAGCTAATTTACAGTGTTCTAACCTGTTTTTGTGCTTTATGATTACTTCTCTGTGTCCTCAGCCTCCTAAGTAGATGGGACTGCAGGTACGCACCATCACATCTGGTTAATTTTTTTTGTAGAGACGAGGTTTCACCATGTTGCGCAGGCTGGTCTCAAATTCTTCAGCTCGAGTCATCTGCCTGTCTTGGTCTTCCAAAGTACTGAGATTGCAGGGATTAGCCAGTGTACCTGGCTGGACTTTAATCTGAGTGGGCTAATTCAATCAGTTTGAAGGCCTTAAGAGCAGAGTTGAGGCTTCCCTGAAGATATTTCACCTGTATAGATTGAGCCACTGCTGGAAAATTCCAGTGTGACCTTTCTGATGGTCTGCTTTACAGGTTTTTGGACTCACATAGCCAGCCCTCACAATTGTGTAAGCCAATTCCTTACAATAAAACTCTTTAATATACCTTTATCTATCTACTACTGGCTCTGCTTCTTGAGTTGACTCTTGACTAATATACATGGGAAAAGAATACAATGACCACTGTTCCCAAGCAAGTAGTGCTCTAGCATACTGCATTCTTTTTGGTGATTATATTATTAGACTAAGAAACTATGATTAACATACCAGATCCAGACTTTCTTTTCCCTTAGGTCCTGATATGTTTTGGCTCTGTGTTCTAAGCCCAAATATCACTTTGATGTGTAATAATCCCCATGTCAAGGGCAGGACCAAGTGGAGATAAATGAATCATGGGAGATGTTTCCCCCATGATGTTCTTGTGATCGTGAGTTCTCGTGAGATCTTATGGTTTTATAAGGGGGCTTTTCCCCTTTGCTTGGCACTTCTCCTTCCTGCCACCATGTGAAGAAGAATGTATTTGCTTCCCCTTCCAGCATGATTTTAAGTTTCCTGAGGCCTCCCCAGCCATGAGGAACTGTGAGTCAATTAAACCTCTTTCCTGTATATTAAAAAAATATCTTAATTTACAAGGAATTTTTATTGTTTGTTTTGCTTTCCTTTGCTTAAGAACTTTAAATATATCATTCCACTCCTTTCTGACTTACAGGTTTTCAGCTAAGAAGTTACTGATAATCTTTTTGAGGGCTTTTGTATGTAATGAGTCATTTTTCTCTTGCTGGTTTAACAATTTTTCATTCAGAATGATGAGGTTTCAGGTGAATATGAGGAACTTATTTGGAACTTTGAACTTGACAATGGTGGTTGAGGGTATCTGGTGGAAGAAATTTCCAAGCAGCAAAGTGTTCAACTGTTAACCTGACTGCTTCCTGTAAGGCCGGCTGCCTCGCCGGGAGCTAAATGGACACACTTATCTCTCCCCGTGCCGGCTCCATGCTGACACACTTATCTCTCCCTGTGCCGGCCTCTCTATGCTGGCTCCCCACACCCACTCCTATCTGGTCTCTCTATGCAGGCTCCACACACCCACTCCTGCATTCCTCACTCGACCCCTTCAAAATTTAAAAAGCCCGCCAAAGATTTGTCCAACGGCAGCTTAACATTGACCTCCCCAGCCGGTCAACTCACCAGTAGTCCCGCCTGGCAACGAATGGCAGCTCGTCCCATCAGCACCTTGACTTCCCCTCACCAATGAAACTCACCAATGAAACTGTCTGCTCTTTGTTTCCCTAATGATCAATCAACCCTCCTCACCAATGAAACTGTCTGCTCTTTGTTTCCCTAAAGACCAATCAATTACCTCCACTCCCTATAAAACCCCATACCCTGAGAAGCCCAGTGCGACTTCTCTGGCCCCTTCCCGGACCACAGAACCTCGCCCGGGAGCTGAATAAATTGGATTCTCATTTTGTCACACTGGCCTCAGTTTCCTCATTTTGACTCGGCAATATACCTTACACTTCCTACAGCAGGTTAACATTTACATGAATATAGAGATGATCTGAAAATGGAACTTGTATTTAAGAGTGAAACAGAACATAAAGTTTGGAAAATCTGCAGCCTAATCATGTGGTGGAGAAGAAAAATCCCATTTTCTAGGGGGAATTCAAGCCTGCTGCAGAAATTTGCAGAAGTAAAGAGGAGCTAAAAGTTAATAGGCAATGCAATGGGGAAATTTCCTCAAAGGCATTTTAGAAACCTTTGTGGCAGCCCCTCCCATCAGAGACCCAGAGGCCTAGGGAGGGAAGAATGGTTTCATGGGCAGGACCCCAGTCCCTGCTGCTCTATGCAACCCAGGGACACTGCCCCTGCATCCCAAAGGCTCCACCTCTAGCTGTTGCTAAAATGGTTCCAGATATGTCTCAAGTCATTGCTCCAGAGGGTTCAGGCTGTAAGCTTTGGCAGCTTCCCTGTGGGGTTAAGCATACAGATGTGCACAGGGTAAGAGCTGAGGCTTTGGATCCTCTGCCTAGATTCAGAGCATGTGTGGAAAAGTCTGAATATCCAGATAGAAGTCTGCTGCAGGAGTGGAGCCCTCATGGAGGACCTGTACCAGGGCAGTGGAGAGGGGAAATATGGGGTTGTATTCCCCACACAGAGTCCCCACTGGGGCACTTCCTATTGGAGTTTTGAGAAGAAATCCACTGTCCTCCAGACCCCAGAATGATAGATCCACTGACAACTTGCTATGTGCCTGGAAAAGCCACAGGCACTAAATGCCAGCCTGTGAAAGCAGCAACAATGACTGTACCCTTCAGAGCCACAGGAATGAATCTGAGCAATGCTTTGGGAGCTCACTCCTTGCATCAGTGTTGCCTGGATGTGAGACATGGAATCAAAGGAGGTACTACTGGAACTTTAATATTTATGACTATCCTGCTGAGTTTCAAAATTGCATAGGGACTACACCCCCTCTCTTTGGGATGATCTCTCTTCTTTGGAAGAGGTGTATTTACCCAATGCCTGTGCTCCCATTGTATATTGGAAATAGCTAACGTGTTTTTGATTTTACAAGCTAGGCAGAAAGGACTTGCCTTGTCTCAGATGAACCTTTAGACTGTGGATTTTTAAGTTAATGCTGAAATATTTTAAGACTTGGAGGACTGTTGAGAAGGGGTGAATGTATTTTGCAAAGTGAGAAGGACGTGAGATTTGGGAGGGGCTGGGAAGGAATGATGTGGTTTGGATTTATGTCCTTGACCAAATCTCATATGGAATTGTGAAGAGAGCTAAACTGTCTTTATGACATTTATTCATCTAAATCCAGCCATTGATCTATCATTAGACTTTTATTTAGGAACAAGTAATTGTCTTCATTGTTTAAGCTACTTTAGGTTGGACTTGCATCTCTCCCTACTGAAGGAATGTTTATAATACATTTTTAATGTGATTGCATAATTTTGCTATTGTAATTTTTTATTTGTGTAATTTTCTGATTAAAAACTCTCTAAATCTGGAGAGCATATCTTTTCATATATATAATGTATATGATATATAATATACATAATGTATATGATATATAATTATAATTTATCATATATATGATATATATTATATATATCATAGATATGATACATAAATATAGTATAATATATAATAGATATGACATTAATATATAATATATGATATATATATAGTATACATATAATATATGTGAAAAGACATGCTCTCTAGATTTAGGGAGTTTTTATTCAGAATATTACCCAAATAAAAAATACATATAATATATTATTTTTAAATATATAATATATATTATATATATTCTCTAACACAGTCTCTGAAAATGTCTGTCCCTTATTTCAAGAAGGAATGAATGACATATAAGGTAGTTAAGTAACTAAAGTCATGTAGTTCATACCCAAAGCAGGCAGCCTAACCCAAGATACCTGCTTCTCTGTCTTGTATTCTTTCTATTATGCCTGATTGTAGAGATGACAAACGAAGTTACATTTCCAGAAGCATTTTTTTTTACCATAGAACCATGAGATGAACCATTTTAATCATATCTTCTTACCTGCCCTCCTAGCAAAGTTTCACTACAAGAAAATATAAAATGAGTTAAGATACCTTAAGTTTTCTGAAGGTGTGTGCATATGTTTGTGTGTGTGTGTATCAGAAGTATCTTATATCTTTTATATATATATATATACAGATTCACCCTCTATTGACGACGAAATATGCACTTAGGAAAACCTGAAACTTTTGTTCTCCTGGGAAACAACTGCCCTCTGATGCTGGAGAATGACCTAAATGCCTCATTACAGAAAATCCCTAGTTCAGTGTATTGATGATATTTTTATAATTAGGATTCAAATTAGGATTCAAAACACATCCTTCCTTAAGGGTCACTACTGGTCAGCCTAGTCTGTGCTTTTACATGGTTCATGGTTTTTTTTTTTTTAATTTGGCAAAGAGGTGACCCAAAAGGAGTAATGTCTTTGTTGCCTGCATAGGAGCATTAATTTGTTACCATCGACAGATGGTTCTCTAATCCACTTTCCTTTGTTTAGGAGTTGGGGTAATTACACTAGAGAATTTGAGAGAAGGCAAAGTTATCTTGCTTACCTTTTTTTTTCTTGTTCCAGTCCGGTAAGAGGCAAGTAAATTAACTCTTAATATGGCAATTACACTTACTAGTGCTTAAAAACACTAAACAAAAAATATATGGTTAATGCATAATGTGTGAAATGTATACTTGGTTTATATTTCTTTTGTTTGTATTTGGCAGGTACATACTGGAATTATTTCTTTTATTTATATTTGGCAGGCACATACAGAAATCTGTAGTCTTCATAATCTATAATTTAAAAAAAATGCAACATGTAAACTATTTAAAATAATTTTTAATAGTGTTCCTTTTTCCGTATTTGAGGGTGATCCATATTGTAAATCGCATATGCATATAAACAGTGTTTCTTTATGCATATATTTATTTAGTAGTTTATCTTTCTCCTTCTTAAGCTAAAGGAAGTAAAAGTGACTGCAGCTTGATAGGAAGATTATACATATTTCATAAAATGAAAAAATACTTTCATAGTCATTTTAAATGTTAGCATTCTTTAAATGGAGGTTTGTGATTCCTATTTAAATACAACTGGGGATATTTGAGAAGTATATTTTTTTTTCTGAAGTATCGTATTGTATAAATACTTGATAACTTAAAGTAGCATTCTCTAGCGAAGCAAGAGGTTCCAAAACCAGGCTGTACATCAGGATCATCAAGAGAACATTAAAAATAGATTTATGGGTCCTACTCCAAGTCAGTTGAGCCTGGATTCAGGAAAACTAGGATCTACAAATCAGAAACATAAACTACAGCAAGGGAATTCAAGGTATCTAAATTTAGCAATTACTATAATATGTAATTCTTGTTTTAAAAATAAATTTCTCTTTTTCTGTAAACTTCACTTACCAAATCTTCAGAAGCAGCAGCACTGGCAGTTGAAGCAAGAAGGAAATATATCTGTTAGTGTGAGGATGTTAGTTGTACATTAGGTGATTGCTCTCCCTCTGCTCAGATTAGGGTTAAGAAATGTTTAATAATAGAGGTTTGCTGATCCAACAAATATGTATGAAGTGTCTACTACATGCCAGGCTCTTTCCTAGCTATGGAGATAGATCAGTAAAATATAACAGACAGAAAAACCCCACCATGTTCGTTTAAAGTACCAGGAATTCTTGGAATGCGTCCTGGATAGCGTTTTCCCAGAAGCTCCCCGAGACAAGGATTTGAGTAAAGTAGTTTACTTAGGAAATAGTCTCCAAAATGACCTGCAGGAGAAGGAAGAATGAGGCAGAGAAAGTCAGTCAGTTGTGGGTGCAGGTTATCATGCAGAAAGCTGAGACGTGATTCCATGGGGGAAATTTTGGAGATAGTACAGAATACAAAGAAGTGTTATCCCACTCAAAAATGCTAGGGTATTCATTCTCCAACTCTACCAACTCCCAGTACTGCTGGTCATGTGAGGTTGAAAAAAAATCCTTCAGGCTGAGGGTGTTTTAATAGGATGCTGTAGGCATGGGCAAGAACAAAGAGTGCTGAGGAAATATGGGCGGTGCTCTAACGCCATCTACTACTGTAGGATACAGGCAGAAATAAAAGTGGAATACTTGGTTTTACTGTGATCAGTATTATGAGCAATATAAAGCATACAATAGAAATATGGAATGTATTCATACGTAGAGTGGCTAATGTAGAAAAGGATGGTAAGGATGGCTTCACGGAGAAGGTGATACTAGGGTAAGCCTGAAGGAGGTAAGGGAGCAAGCTATGAGGCTGTCAGGGATAGAGAGAATCGTCAGTGCAAAGGCCCTAAAGTTAGGTTGGATATTGCATTTTGGATTAACACCAACATATTTTAAATGCTCTTTAGATGATTCTGATGTATAATCACGTTTGAGGACCAGTTGCTTAGTTAGAGGATGTGACTCTATTATTCATTTATGATGTGTGGCTGGAGCTGAGTGGATACAGACCCGCGATCAGAAAGTGTAAAGGGGCTGTATCAGGTAGGTCTTTGGCAATTCAGGGCTTTTAAAGAAGTGAGAGGGGAAACACCCTCAAAAAAGACATGTTCTGATTTATGCTGAAACAGGATTTTTCTCGCTGCTGTGTAGAGAAAAAGTAAAAGTAGAAATTAGGTGAAAAAAGATCAATTTAAAGGGTAGTTATAATTCAGCACAAAGAGAGTGACTGGGAACAAGTAGAAGCAGGAAAGGTGAGAAAACATAATCACAGTGAATATATTCGGAAGGCAAAATTAATGGTATTTGTTGATGAATTGAATATAAAGTGCAAATGAAAAAGTTTAATGATGAGAGTGGAGGATGACTAAGAATTTTGACTTAAAAATTAGACAAATTGAATTGCTATTACCTAAAGTAGGAAGCTTTGATGGAAGAAAGGGTAGGTTTAGCAGCTTGTGTTGGGGCATAAGGTCAGAACTATAGTTTTGACATGTTAATTGGAGATCTATATTACGATACAAATAGATTTCTCTATTGTCTATACAAATCTCAACTTAGAGGCGAGAGCTGAACTAGGATTTATCAGCATAAAGATGATATTTAAAGGTAGAGACCAGATGAGAACACCAAAGCAGAGTGTACAAATAAAGATAATAATATTTCCATGGTTTGAGTCTTGGTGTGCAGTGATTAGAGGTTGGAGAGATTATGCTGGGAAATAAAAAACACTGTGAAGGAATGCAATGAGGTAGGAGAAAAACCAGAAGAATGTGGTGCTTTGGAAGCCAAGTAAAGACAGTTATCTCCAGAAAGTGGGAGGTGCCAATAAATCAAATGCTTCTTTTAGGTTAAGTAAGATTGGACCATGTGGAATTTCTGTCATAGTAGGTCCAACATGATTCAAAATCAGCAGTTTCTCATGGTTTGATGTAAGCAAGTTGAGAATAGAGAAGTAGCCTTTTGATTTAAAAATAGGAAGCTTGAAAAGAGCAGTTTGGGTGGGAGATTGGAAACTAAAGCTTTATTTGGGTGAATTTAAGAGAGAATGTAAGAAGGGGATTGGAAAGAGTAATTTTGTTTTGGAGCTCTGCTCTAAGGAAATATGGTAACTTCTGAAAACTCAGTGTTTGCTTGGGTTTCTATTTGTTTTCTCCCCTGACACAAGCTGATGAATGAATTTATTTACTCATTTTTCCAAACATGAGTCCAATGTCTTATAGGCTACAAAAGAGGAAGCAACATCAATCAGGTGAGTTGCAAGAAATAGAAGCTTAGTCGTGCAAAGAGAGTTCCATTTTCCCACAAAGCCTCCTTTCTGTCAGCAGCAACATTTTGAAGCATATTAACATCAAGCCCTAAATATGCATCTTGTTTTAAGTAATATAATATAGGGTAATTGATCAGCCCTTTTGAAAAGAATAAAGCAGATTTGAAGTCAGGTATATTTTAAAGAACAGATGCTCTTTAGTTTTTTTTTTTTTTTGGAAGTTTTGCTTCCTAAGAATGAGAGACTGATAGTCAATGTGAATCACCTCGATCTAGAAGTGGGGCAAGAAGCATAATGTACAGAATGTTGGGCATTAGGCCTGACTGTTCCTCTTAACTGTATTCTGATATTCTGATAAATCCTCTGCAACTGAACAGTAACATTCATGCTGCTGTTTTATTTCTCATGGTGTCCCCCCCTGCCAAAAAAAAAAAATAGAAAAGAAAAAACACATCTTTAAATAAAGAGAATAAATAAAAGAGGAGAGTTTTATCCAGTCTTGATTTTTAAAATTTCAAATAACAAAAGATCTGTTACATTACAATCATATCCCAAATAAAAATGTAAAAATAATACAGCCAGGTGAAAGAGATTTTGAATTTTTTCTTTTCCTTCTTATTTGTAGTATCAACAGATCAAAAGGTAAATGTACTCTAAAGCTAAATTTAAAGATCTAGAATTATTAATTTTTTTTCTTTTTTGCTGCTTATTATCGCTAATAAATAACAGAAATATAGTACTTTGACTTTGCTCAGAAAGATAAGCTGTCTTATGACAATGAAAATATTCTTGTAATAGTAACTAAAATGAAAAACTAATAATTCTTAATCTAGTCTAATATAATCAGTACTCTAAAATATTAAAGTTAAATTATCAATAAAATAAAGATAAAAGACTATAAAACTATCAGGGACTTTAGAGATAGTTTAGCTAAACCATCTTTCTTCAAAAATTTGAGGATAGTAACAAATATGTCGAGGTAACACAGGGTATGACTTGGAAAAAGCGGCTAGAGAACTTTGCTCTCCTGTTCTCTACCCCTGTGTCTCTGCTTATGAAATGCAGGCTTTTCTCAGTGTTACGAAGATAAGAGGCTAGTACACTTGCTTCTCTGGCTTGTTAAGTAGTGCTATGTATGAAGGATATAAAGCAATCTAATACATTCTTTATTGGAACTGGATAGAAACCTCTTGTGAACCCTTGGGAAGTGGAATGAGTGAAATAAGCAATTATCTTAGTAGTTGCAGCAGAAGGAAGAAAGAATAAAATTGACTTTAGTAATCTATTTAAAAAGAGGAAAAACTGGAATGGGAAGCAGCATAGCATCACTGTTCAACCAAGAGTTAATATTTGTATCATTTTAGAAAAATGTAATCATTATTTGTTGTGGATGACTTTTTGCCTCATGTGACATTTCTGACATTGCGGTCAATAAATAAAAGTTGTGCTGACAGAAAGCTCGTGTGGTAGATCATGTAATTTACAAGAGAGTGAAATATATCATAATACTGCATCTAGTACTTAACCAAGAGCTTCAACAACACATAAATCTTACGCTACTTTGACACAATCATAGAGTCTTGTTTCATACTAGGCTTTTCAATTGTAGCTGAGCATTCAAGATCGCTCTTGTAATAAGTACCATTTTTCTCTCCCACTTCTCCATTTGCCCAGAGAAATGGAATCTGGAAAGTGCTAAAAAAAAAAAAAAAAAAAAAAAAAAAAATGAAGCCTCCAGGAAATTGTCCTGAAACCAGAAACTAGGAGGAAATTGTTCTGAATACCCTCTAGGCAACATCCAAAATATTGTTTAAAACATATTCCCTTGTAATAACTGTCACTATTTTTAATAAGTACAGTAGTATTCATATTTGAGCTACTGAGTTCTGTGCATAGATGTTGGACTGTAGTGTAAAATCATCATAAAGCTACAGCACAGGGAGAACTGCACTTTTTATTGGATGAGGAGTTTATCTTCACAGCATGTTTAGGATTATCACTGAATATTGCAACTGTCATTAAAAGCTTGCTCAGTCTCTGTACCTGAAACACTTTCTACTGAAATCTTTATTCCTTTAAAAATTATCTAAAGATGTTTTTGAGGAAATGCTTTTTGGTCTATTTATTTCTCACTCCATTAAGCTATTTGCATTAATTATAATTTGTTTTTCTAACAAGCGTCTTTAGCACTGCTCCTTACCACAATAGCCTCCGGTAGAGATGCTGAAACTGCTCTTTAAAGTTTGAAATTTTTTTCTCACATAAAGAAAGAGAAAAACAGTATTCATCAAGCCCTTTTAAAACTATAACATACTACCCTAATTTTATTTGATTCTGTGGTTAAATTGGTTAGCTCATATGTAGCCATCTCTTTTAAGTCTTACATTTTACAGTGGGCTGAGCTCATGGGATTGCCCTTTCTTTTTTTTTTTTTTCTTTTTCTTTTTTTGAGATGGAGTCTTGCTCTGTTACCAGGCTGGAGTGCAGTGGTGCAATCTCGGCTTACTGCAGCCTCTGCTTTCTGGGTTGAAGCGATTCTTCTGCCTCAGCCTCCCAAGTAGCTAGGACCACAGGCACATGCCACGACGCCCAGCTAATTTTTTTGTATTTTTAATAGAGACGGGGTTTCAACGTGTTGGTCAGGATGGTCTCGATCTCTTGACCTCGTGATCCACCCACCTTGGCCTCCCAAAGTGTTGGGATTACAGGCATGAGCCACTGCACCTGGCCGGGATTGCCCTTTCTATAGCATCTTCAGGTTGCCATTCTCCAGATGGAATTTCCTCTCCAGTCTTTTAAACAGCACACCATAATCACACTTTTTGCTCTTTTATGTAGCTTTGCTCCCTCATCAGCAATCTGGTGCCTATTTTGCCTCTCTTTACAACACCGATGGGTGAATGTACCTTTGAGCAATAACTCCCAATGTACTTTATGCCAAGATACTACATAATTGAAAGGAAGAATAAATGTATGAAGAACAGGAAAGGAAATTATATATCTACCTCATATAAAAGATAGGCATGTTTTAAATAACCATTCCATATTGCTATTACCATTTCTACATTATGGAAATGTATATGCACGTTATCCATGGGGCCTACTGACAATATGAAAATTAGTGTTTTTCCCCAGGGACTCATGTTTTTGAACAGAATAATAAATGAAAAAGTGACTTCTACCCTATGTTTTCTCATTCTATTCAAGATATCAGTCTTTTTTCATAGTGCATATAATGACAGTATTTTAAAAATGGTTCTTTAAGTAATTGTAGTTTTTATATTTAATATTTTTCAGGTTTTTAAGAGGGACACATGTGTTATAAAACTTAGAGAAGGAAATAAAAATCATCTGTAATCTTGGATCATTTTCACTTTTATAGATTACTCAAGATGTATACATTTAACAAAATTGTGAGACTTTTAGGTACATTGATTTGTAACCTATTGTTTTCCCTCAACAATTATTATAAATTTTTTCCTACCTTATTAAATAGTCTTTCATAGTGTTCAGGTTTCTTTTCAATTCATTACTACTGCAAATAATTTTGTATTAAAAATCATGTGCTTAAAAAATTCTAGTGCTTAAGTTTTTGTGTAGATCTGTGTCCTTAAGTTTGCTGATAAATTGTAAAGTTAAACTTTGTTATCTTGTCTATTTTTTTACTCTTATTTTATCTTTGTTTTGCCACATTGTGTGAAAATATAAAAATGTAGGAAAACATGAACTACTTGATGTTAGATAAAGATTTTCAGTGCCACAAAAACATAGCACTCGAACATACGTTTTCTCAGCAAGGCATATTTACTTCTATAGAAGAGTGTGTCTCATGGATGGAACAATGGCGAGAGCACACTGGACAAGGGAGGGAAGTGGTCCTTACCCCTAATGCAGCTAGTCTTTATTGCTGTATTGTTCCCTTATTGGGTGAGGTTGGATGGCATAGTCTAAGCTAATTCTGATTGGCTATTTTAAAGAGAGCAGAGGTATGAGCCAGAGTGGCAGAGTGAGTAGATTTGGTGGGAAGGACAGTTACAGAGCAGGTGATTAAGGATGACTAAGGACAGAGCAGGTGACTAGGGATAACAAAGACTCCAAATATGTGAGTATAGAATTTGCAGGAGGTTGTTTACTGAATCAAGGGGCAAGGAGGTGTAAAGAACAAGGGAATTAATCTTTAAAATGGAGAACAAAAAATAGGGGAACTGAACATACTGACATGTTGGTTCTTTGAAGAGGAACTCAGAACTTTGAATTCAGCATCCTGGTGTAATTAATAAACCACTGTTAGTTATAATAGATGTGATTTATCTAATTTACATTTTTATTAATACTTAATAATTTTCCATCTCTTGAATTTAAAAGGAGATAAGAGGCTAAACCTTTGAAGAGGAATTTCCTGTATCCTAAAATTTCCCACTTTCAATTTTTTGTAGTCTTTTCTCTTCAAACCATTTATTTTCTTTTTTTAAAAAAATGTTTAATTTGAAAAAAAATATTTTACTTTAAGTTCTGGGGTACATGTGCAGATCTTGCAGGATTGTTACATAGGTATACGCATGCCATGGTGATTTGCTTCCTCCATCCTCCCATCACCTACATTAGGTATTTTTCCTAATGTTACGCCTCCCCAATCTCCCCACTCTCTGCTATCCTTCCCCTAGCCCCCCATCCCCCAACAGACCCCAGTATGTGATGTTCCCCTCCTTGTGTCCATGTGTTTTCATTGTTCAACACTCATATATGAGTGAGAACGTGTGATGTTTGGTTTTCTCTTCTTGAATCAGCTGAAAATGATGGTTTTCAGCTCCATACATGTCCCTGCAAAGGACGTGAACTCACCCTTTTTTTATGGTTGCATTGTATTCCATGTTGTATATGTGCTACAGTTTCTTTATCCAGTCTATCATTGATGGGTAATTGGATTGGTTCCAAGTCTTTGCTATTGTAAACAGTGCCACAATGAACTTACATGTGCATGTGTCTTTATAATAGAATGATTTATGATGCTTTGGGTATATACAAACTAATTGGATTGCTGGGTCAAATGGTATATCTATTTCTAGATCCTTGAGGAATTATCACACTGTCTTCCACAATAGTTGAACTAATTTACACTCCCACCAACAGTGTAAAAGCATTTCTATTTCTCTACGTCCTCTCCAGCATCTTTTATCTCCAGATTTTTTAATGATCTACATTCTAACTGGTGTCAAATGGTATCTCAGTGTGACTTTGATTTGCATTTCTCTAGTGACCAGTGATGATGAGCCTTTATTCATATGTTTGTTGACCATATAAATCTCTTTTTTTGAAAAGTGTCTGTTCATATCCTTCACCCACTTTCTGATGGGGTTGTTTGTTTTTTTTCTTGTATATTTGTTTTAGTTCTTTGTAGATTCTGGATATTAGCCCTTTGTCAGATGGGTAGCATAAGAAAATTTTTTCCCATTCTGTTGCTTGCCAGTTCACTCTAATGATTGTTTCTTTTGCTGTGCAGAAGTTCTTTAGTTTAATTAGATCCCATTAGTTAATAATCAGTTAATCCCTTTGCATTTCAAAGCTCCTAAGATTATGATAGATTTTAAATGTTCACTCCACACCATTAAAAAAACACATGTGACCTGATGGCTATGTTTATAGCTTGACTTAATCATTCCATAATGTATACATGTACTAAAACATTATATTGTACCCGGTAAATACATACAGTTTTTATCAGTTAAAATAAAACTAAACAAATAAGCAAAGGAATTGAGCAAACATTTTTCCAAAGATATACAAATGGCCAGTAAATGAATGAAAATTAGCTCAGCACCATTAGTCATTAGAGAGATTCAAATTAAAGCCATAATGAGACACTACTTCACACCTATTATGAAGATTACAGTAATTTTGAAAAATGAAAAATAGCAAGGGTTATCAAGGATTTGAAGAAATTAGAACACTCATGTTTTCCTAATGAGAACTTGAAATGATATGGCCACAGTGGAAAACAGTTTGATGGTTTCTCAAAAGATTAAATACAGAATTACCATAACTCCTGCAATTCCAGCCCAATATATGTATCCAAAAGTATTGAAAGAAGGAACTCAAACATACCTGTACTTCCATGTTCACAGCAGCATTCTTAACAATAGTCAAAAGGTGGAAAACACTCAAGAGTCCATCAATATATTAATGGATAAGCAAAACGGATGTATATACACACGATGGAATATTATTGAGCCACAAAAATGAATATAATTTTGATATATGCAACAACATAGATGGTCTTTGAAGCAATATGCTTAGTGAAATAATTCAGACAAAAAAAGAACAAATATTGTATGAATCTTCTTATATAACTTACCTAGAGTAGTCAAAGTCATAGTGACAGAAAATAGAAGTCATTATGAAAGTGAAGAGAAAGTGATTGTTAAATGGGTAAAAAGATTTTGTGGGGAATGATGAAAACATTTTGGGTATAAATAGTGGTGATGATTATGCAGGATTGTAAATATATTTCATGAACAGAATTTTATACTTAGAAATGGTTAAAATGATAAATATTTTAGCACATATATGTTATCATAGTAAAATATGCAAAAAAAATTAGGCCAGATATAAAAACAATATAATAGAATTAAATCAAGCATATCAGTCATACCCAAAATGTAAATGGAGTTAATTTTCTTCATATGAAATCATTTGCAAATTTTCTCCTAAAATAAACTCAAGAAACATGACTAAAAAGTCTTATTTGTTAAATATTACCTACACATATGCACACACACATAAAGAACAAAAGGAACTCAAGCAAATGAATATATTTTAAAAATCAAGGAAATAATTTTACTATTATAAAAAGTGGAATTTTTGCAAAATTGTTAGGATAAACATTTTAACAGCTCTGGGAGTTAATCAATGACTCACAGCAATTAGGGAACTATTTAATTGAGAAAAATACTGATACTTGGTAAGAACAGTGAGTTTTATGGCATTTTTACTTGAAATACATTCATTCTCCTATCTCCACCTCTACTGTATCCTTGAAAATCAGCAGCCCACCATCATAGTGAGGACTGCAAACCAGCAGAATGGCAGCCTCTGGGGAGGGTAAAGGGGGGCTGGAAATCTTTTAATGTCTCACTGTCAGATAATTGTCTGTCTTTGACATTTTTTATAGTTCTCCACAAGTCTCCACTTAAAAGGCTGTCTTTATTTTATCTGTGATCTCACATACTACAAAAAGCCATTTTATTCAGGAATATTTTTCAAAAATAATGAGAATAAATTTTTACATTTCTGGCTTCCTGCAGCAATGGGTAACAGTTGGAGACAACAACAGGCTTCCAAAACACTTGCAGGTGAGAGTTGGGAAATGAGATGTCCATATTGTCTTTGAGTGGCCTCTGAGATGTTTCTGGAAATATAGAACGTCATGTATTTGTATAACTGCGTGCATACCCAGGACTGTCTGCATGCTATGAAGAACTAATAGAGAAGGCACTAAGTGCTCACATCTGGCTTATCTTGAGACTCAGTGCAAGCAGAAGGTGAAGAATGAAGGACGCTTCTCAGTTGCCTGGTTGAGTCTTGAACTCATGCCTAATACAGAGTCCCTTAGCAAAGGATTGGGAAACTTACTGGTTCTAGGCATTTACGAAAATCTCTTTTCAATCAATAGCTGAACATTAAGCTAACTCCGTGGAGACTTTCATGGCCACACCATCCAAAGAAACCCTCCCTCTACCCACAAACAAATGATTCTTAAGTATAAGAAACAATTTAGAATGGTTGCTATATATAATCTCAATATATTAAAAAAAAAACAATTGTAAATAGTTTATTTCTATGCACTAGCAATGACTAATTTTAAAATGAAAACTATAAAGCAATGTCACAGTAGGATCAAAGTAAATAAAATACTTCGGAATAAATTTAACAAGAAGTGCAATATTTGTACAATGCAAACTACAAAACATGTTGAAGACATTAAAGATGGCAATTATCCCCAAATTGATTCTCTAATCAATCATAGTTGCTATCAAAATTTCACCTTATTTTTAAAATTAATATGACTTATTTATAAGTGGCACATAATTGTGCATGTTATGAATGTAGAGTGTGATTTTCATGTCTCCATTGTATAATTACTAAATCAGCATCATATATCATTACTTTATAAATGTATCACTTCTTTGTGGTGATAACATTCAAAATCGTCTCTTCTAGCTATCTTGATACATATACAACACTGTTGTTAGCTGTAATTACCCTGCTGTGCAATATAGAACACCAAAACTCATTCTTTCTATCTAACCGTAACTTTGTACCTGTTGACCCCACTCTCCTTGTCCCCCCACCCTTCCACAGACTTGGGTAACTACTATCTACTCTCTACTTCTATGACATAAACCTTTTTAGATTCCACATATGAGTGAGATTGTTTGTCTTTCTGTGCCTTTGACTTATTTCACTTCACATAATGTCCTCTAGCTTTATCTACATTTTTGCAAATGACCCAATTTGCTTTCATTTTATGAATGAACACTATTAAATTCAGTATTCACATTGTGTGTGTGTGTATGTGTGCGTGTGTATGTGTGTGTATATATATTATATATACATGTATCACATTTTCTTCATCTATAGATGGGCATTTAGATTAATTTTATATCTTGGCTATTGTGAACGGGATTTCAGTAAATTTAGAAGTTCAGGTATATCTTCCACATACTGATTTGATTTCCTTTGTATATATATTGAGTAGTGAGATTGCTAGATCCTATGGTAGTTCTATTTTCAGTTTTTTAAAGGAATCTCTGTAGTGTTTTTCATAATGGTTGTATTGATTTACATTCCCACCAATAGTGCATAAGAATTTCTCCTGACTTTTTATAAAAAGATTGGCAGGCTCATTATCAAATTCAAATAAAAATGCAAAGAAACCAAAGTGATTATAACAATCTTGAAAAAGAACAAATTTGGAGGACTTCTTTCCAATTTCAAAGCTTACTGCAAAAACCAAACTGTGGTACTGAAATTAGAATAGACATGGAGAGTAATGTTTCCATTTATGAAACATTTTACAGAAATAAGCCAATATATTTATAGTCAATTGATTTTTTATGTGTGCCAAGAAATTCAGTGGATAGCCAATTTTGCAATAAATCTATGTTCATAGGAGGCAGCTATTTTACCTTTTAGTAGGAGTAAGTAGACTCCAAGAGATGCGTTGCTGGAGTAGCAAGAGGTTATCAGTTGATGCGGGGAGGGAAAGCCAGTTCAATAATAAAGCAATGGCATTAGGGTATAAAAGAGCCTTTCTCCTCATCATAAACTCAGAAAAGGAGGGTGACAGGGTCCTTTATGCTTGAGAAATGCAACTTGAGGCTGTGTCTCTGCATTTGCAGAACAGGTAAGGAGAGACATAGGTTTGCATAAGTAGATTAGAGCCTGATTTGGAAGGATTCATACTGTGCAGATATTTCATGTCAATATTAATAAAGAGAGGGGAAAAGAAAAAGGCAAACAACTCACCTAGAATTCCAGTTTCAACTGAAAGCCAAGTTATATTTGTGTCTGAAAACTACTATTTGTCACTAAAAAACCTATAATTCTCTCACCCAATGCTTGTGTACATGGTATTCTCTAAGACTAGAACGTCTATTATTTTCCTGCTTTGCCATTCTCTTTGACTCTACCACCCATTATCTTTCACTAATCCAATTTATATAGGGCTGGATTAAAATGCTGCCTTCTCTGTGAACCGTTTTCTGACTTCATGCAGTTAATTTCACTTTTGCTGTGTGCTCACACAGTATTTGTACAGTTCTTTGTTTTCACACATATCACCTTGAATTGGAATCTACTGATTTTTTTTCCCTAGAAATTCATCTTCTTGACAAAGAGGACTAGGTCTTAATTACCTCTATATCTTACTGGCTACACTGCCTCTGACATCTTAGAGATATTTAACAAGTTTTAGTTGAAAATGTATGAATAATTATCCCCAATTAATTGATTCTGTGGTTAAGACTATCAGCTACTGCTCAATCTGTACATAATGTGAAGAGAAAATCTTTAATTCTAATACTGTTACTTCCATTCAATGCTAATATAAACAATTGCTTATTTCTCTTTCATTTAACTTCCTCTGCAACTGCTAGCCTTCTGTGATCCAGTCATGGCAGCTCTGCATATCATCTGTTTACATGCATCTGATCAAAATATTTTCCAGAAATTATTTCCTGAGCACAATTTCTAATATAAGCACTGTGTGGTCTGTATCTTCTGAAATAAATGGTTGAGGACATTGGGAAGCTTTGTCTGTCAATCTTATAGCTAAAAAAAGATTGGTAAGCTCACCAAAAATTGCACCATAGCTGAGGTAGACTGATTCCATACAATAGGGGGAAGAAAAATAGCATCAGGTCCAATTGGTTGAGAGTGAAATTTAAGTCCAGGATTTATTTGTTAGGTTTCTGGCTCGATGCTGTCTAACACTGTTAGTGGAGTGTGGAAGTCTCTTACTATTATGTTATGACTGTATAGGTCTCCAGCACAATCAGGCAAGAAAAAAAAAAGACATCGAAATATAAAAAAATCAAACTATGTCTTTTTACTGGTGATATGATTCTATGGTATACCTAGCAAACCCTAAAAACACTACCAAAAAGCTCCTAGAACTGATAAACACCTTCAGCAAAGTTTCAGTGCACAAAATCAGTTCAATTGCTATACACCCATAGTATTCTAGCTAAGAGCCAAATGAAAAACACAACCCTTTTTACAATAGAAAAGAAAGATGTACTTAGAAATACAGCCAACTAAGGAGGTAAAAGATGTCTACAAGGAGAACTACAAAATTCCACTGAAAGAAATCAGAAAAGATAAAAATTTAAGAAGAAACACCCTCAGCTTCTATGTGTTAGGACTGAAGAAGGTCCAGAAGAATCTATTAAGCATTTTGAGGATGAGCCACTTTGATGGAATTCATCAGCATCATAAAATTTATCTTCACTACTGAAGTAAAAAAAACTCTGTGATTGTATTTGGAGACAAGTTCACATGGCTTGGAGAAGTTAGACTTGTATGCAGTGGTGAATGACCACTATCTGTACTATTTGGTGTAGAAGTCTAATGATATCCCAAGGTAGCCAACACAGTTCCAACTGGTAGGGAAGATGAATGCTGCTCTGACTTACACAAATGAACAGGTTCTGAAGGTAACAGTCTAGGAGGGCATTGTGCTGATCACAGGTTCCAAAGGACTAGGTTGATGTACTGCATCTAAAGGATTGATTGTACTTATCATTCCATCTGTGTACTTCTGTGTATTATTCTGTTATTTCACAATCTGCAGCAACACAATGCAGTGTTTAACTGATTCTACCATGCTATTTGTTGTCTCTTTGAGAGTTTCCATTTTCTTTTGCTGTTCATCTTTGCAGTTTCGAAGCTTGCCATCAAAAAGCTTTAATTGTTCAATCAAGATTTGTAGGTAAGCCGCAGCAGCAGCTCTGGGAATAGAAATGTCCAGATACCACAGAACCACTTAATTCTTCCATGTCCAATGAAACAAGTGACGCTTACCTTTTTAATTCACATGATGATGTGGAGGCAGGTCCATGGAGGAGCACAAGAGCATCATCATGCATCCTTGTCACACTTGATTTTTTAAAAATAATTGTTTAAAACATGGAATAAGGATACTGCAGGTAAAGAAATAAAAGAAGTAGAATCAGCCAGTAGGGTTTACGTAGCACCACCCAAGATCAGCAGAGACTTTGACACCTGAAAAACGACCCTTGATGTGAATATCTATCCCAGGACCTAGGATTCTCTTTCTCTCCTGTTCATTATCACCTGTTGGGCTTTTGCTTTTCAACAACTGTTACTGCTCTTGTCATTGTCTTCATCTATAGGTTTTATTTAAGGGAAAAATATATTTGAGTTGCAAATATTTTCATACGATAGACAACTAACATTATTGTTGCAAGAGATATGGCTAGGAGATGAAAAATGTCCAAACAGTAGAAGGTTTCAAATGTAGTTTGGACAATTTGCCTGTTAGGGGAGGGAGAGTGTTGGGATGTGATGGAAGAATTTTGAGCAGGGGAAGATGATATGATTAGGTTTATGCTTCGGAAAAGCTAATCTGAAATCATATACAGGCCATATCATACAGGGTAAAAACTGGAGGCAGGAACACCAGTGAGGAAGCTAGTCCAGACCAGATAAGAGGCAATGAGAGCAGAAGTTAGGACAGCTGAAGGGAGGCTGACATTTCTGAGGGCTGACTGTAATGTATGCTTTGTAGGTCTGTCAAGATCCTCTTAAATTTGAGACACTCTCCATCTCCAAACAACAAAGTTCACAAAACTAAAAGCTCCTTCATCTCCCTCCCCAAGTTACTCATTCTCCCCATCACTGGCATCATCTTCTTCACTTTTCTCAACTCATGAGTCACTCACTCCGGTCCTTTCCAAACACTTCTTAAATCCTTTAACCATTCGGTCTATATTTTCTATGGAGAAGCAGAAGGAAATAGACCTACTGAGCATAGATAACTAGATAACATGATCCAGTATTACTCATTGTGATTAAATTAATTTAAAATGATCTTTTTGATGAGCCACTTTACCTTACTACATTTCCTCCTTCTTTGTCAAGAATATAGTAATACAAACCCAATATAAACCATGAAAATATTTTGCATTCGACAACTTCATATGTATATTTTCATACTTTCACAGAATCTGGGGACTATTTCAGTAGTTTTCAACTTTAGCTTGTATTGGAATCACTTGAAGGGCTTAAAACACATTATGAGGTACCATCCACCAAGAGTTTCTGGGGTGGGCCTTAGAATTTGCGTTTCCAATATATTTTCAGGTGACACTCATGCTGCTGGTCCAGAGACCACACTTTGAGAGCACTGACCTCCTTGAAAATTAAAATGGACTTAAAGTGAGTTTTATTTTATTCTAGTTCTAACACTAAGAAATAGTATAACTGTAGGTATATTCTTTGACATTTTAAGCTGTAGTTTTCTCACCTGTAAATGAAGTGAGTCTCAAAAGCCCGTCTCTGTTGCTGTGTCCCTATTATGCTTCTGAAAGCTGCACATATCTTGCATCTTTATGAAGTATGCAAGTAAAATCATTTTTTTCTGAAGGAAAATATAAGAACCTTTAGTTTGGTTATGAAGATTACAGTAACATTGATGAAGAAATTATGGTTTTTGAGTCTACCTCTCTTTTTTTTTTTTTTTTTGAGACGGAGTTTCGCTCTTGTTACCCAGGCTGGAGTGCAATGGCGCAATCTCGGCTCACCGCAACCTCCGCCTCCTGGGTTCAGGCAATTCTCCTGCCTCAGCCTCCCGAGTAGCTGGGATTACAGGCACGCGCCACCATGCCCAGCTAATTTTTTGTGTTAGTAGAGACGGGGTTTCACCATGTTGACCAGGATGGTCTCGATCTCTTGACCTCGTGATCCACCCGCCTCGGCCTCCCAAAATTCTGGGATTACAGGCGTGAGCCACCACACCCGAGTCTACCTCTCTTAAGTGGACTTTTCAGGTGATTCCTGTATTCAGAAATTCTTTCACTTCATCCTGCTTAATCAATGTTTTCGAGTTTTAGAATATTAATAAATGTTCATAATAAGAAATAGTGAAGTGGAACTGAAATTTTAAAAAGTGGTCCTGGGTACCAAAGTCACAGTAATTCCTTGTGACTGTGAGGTGTGTGAGACTGGCCAGTGGTAATGTAGTAACAGAGTAAGATGGACCAACAGGCGCATTTCCTATCTTACTTCAGTGACTCTTGGCTTGAAAACTTCAAGTTTTCCTTTGACTCTTCTTGAATGTATCTCAAATGAGCTGAGGCATTATGCATTATAAAGGGAAATACCTAACATAGATGACTGCATTTGAGAATCACTTAGCCTAAGCTATTTTTGACTGAGTGCAATCACCCTAGAATGAAATTTTACAGGTCAATTTCTTTGCCACTATCCAGTGAAGTGTTATCTGTTTCTATTTTCTCAACTAACTAACCTAAAAACACATGAATGATCTTCAGGAAATGGCTGATGATGTCAGAAACTCAAAAATTAGAAGGATTAGTCATGATTTATTATATAATTAAGAAGTTAATTCTAGACAGCACATTTTCCCTTTCACTTAGGTTTAATATACACAGGGGATGTAGTACAACAAACTGTCTCATGTTATGTTTTGAAGAATGCAAGTGACACTGGTACGACACTGATTTTCATGAGGGAACTAAGCTTTTTCTACCACTCCAATCTAAGAATGGTCAGGTTCCAAATTTAGCAAATGATAACGTTAAATATTCTAATTGATATAGTGTTCCCAATAATAATTTTTTCTTAGATATCTGGCATATGCTTCTGCTTACCTACATTAGAATCTGTCATACACAGATACCCAAATACATCTCTTATTTGAGAGTTAAGTAGGGCTAGGTCTGGTAAGTGTCGTAATATTCTATTCATGGTAAGTTATTTCTCTAAGTGCTTTGTTGCTTGAACATGTCTGAAACCACTATATTTTAAAGATAAGGTTAAAAATTGGCTATTAAAATTTGACAATTAATGAGCTTAATTCAGAATCGGAAAATCATTACTTGCTTCTGTGTCTGGTATAGTTGTCTGCTTGAGTTTTGTATCAGGAAAAAAAAACAAGCTGTTAATAAAAATGGAACTTCAAGACTGTTGTTTCTAACATATAGTAGGCTGAAAACAAAGGTTGATTTCTTTTCCAATGGCAATGGTAGTGACTGAGTATACTGGATTCAAGAGATATTTGAAAATAATAAATTCAATGAAATAAGCAACAAATTTAACTTCAGAGTGAGGGAGAGGAATCAGTATATAAGGACTCTCACATTTCTAGCTTAAGCCAAAAAAATAAAAATAAAAAGAAGGTTGGTTAATTTTTTTGTGTCAACTTGATTGGGCCATGGAATGCCCAGATACTTAGTCAAACTTTATTCTAGGTGTGTTTTTTAGGGTGTTATTGATGAGCTTAATATTTGAATGGATTTAGTAAAGTAGATTGCCCTCCCTAAAGAGTGTGGACCTCATCCAGTCAGTTGAACATCTGAATAAAACAAATAGCCTAAATAAGAAAAATTTCTTCTGCTTGACTACTTTGAGCTAGGACAATGATCTTTCCCTGCCTTCCGATTCCAACTGAAAAATTGGCTCGTCTTGGGTCTCAAGCTTGCAGACATTCATACGGAAACTACCTTCTCTTGGATTTCCAGCTTACAGATCTTGGAAATTCTGTCTTCACAATTGCATTTGCCAGTTTCTTATAAAAAATCTATTTCTCTCTCTCTATTTCTCTCTCTCTCTCTCTCTCTCTCTATATATATATATATAGATATATAGATATAGATATAGTTTATATATAATGAAAGTTGTATATATATACACATATAATGAAAGCTGTTTATACACACACACACAGACACACACACAGTCATGTGCTGCATAACAACTTTCAGTCAATGGTGAGCTGCATATATGATGGTGGTCCCACAAGATTATAATATCATATTTTTACTGTACCTTTTCTATGTTTAGATATGTTCAGATGCACAAATACTTACCATTGTGTGACAGTGGACTACAGGATTCAGTTCAGTGACATACTGCACAGGTCTGTAGCTTAGGAGCAATAGGCTATATCATATAGTCTGGATGTATAGTAGGCTATACCATCCAGGTTTGTGTAAGTATACTCTATGATGTCTACACAATAAAATTACCTAATTACACATTTTTCAGAATATGTCCCCAATGTTAAGCCATATATATATATATGTACATGCACATCTATACATATGTGTGTGTATATAGAGAGATACACATATATACACATGTATACACAGTATATATATCTATATATATCTATGTATATGTATATAGATATATATACACAGACATACACATAAACACTTATTGGTTCTCTTGGGAGCCCTGACTAATAGAGTTAGTTTCAATATATTTCTGTGACAAAAGTAGAAGAAAGTGGCATTCATTCCCTCTCCCATAAATTCTGCCCTTTCCCTATACTCTTTTATTTCCAGGGAAAGATATATTGTCAATGTGATTGCTTGAAGTTCAAGACATTAATTGGGCCAAACTTAGGTAATGGATGGTGTTACTTTGACTTAAATGTTGAACAAGTAAGTACAGGGCTCTTACATTTCCCAAGAGGTAAGCAGTTCAAAGCAAGAGCTTTTCTTTTTCTTATACCATCTCCTTTCTTGCAATTGGTTGGAATGACTTAAGACTTGGTCTGCAATTTGTGAGGAGGGTGTGAGACGGTGAACTAGAGGAATAGGAAGCCCTGCTGAGCTCCAAGTTACATTTTTAATTCCTCAATTAGAAATGTCTACTTAGGGGGCTATTGACTGCCACGTTATTAATAATGCAGTCACTTTTTTCTTACTTGGCCACACTTACTTACCTTGGGGAGAAAGTTATTAACTCCCTACTTGAGGAAACGCGCATGGATAAATTGTGAGTGGTAAGACCAAATACGAATATTTCTGAATCTTTAGGGTAATACCATTACAACCTCATGTGTACATTTAAACATAGCTGTTAAGTTACCAGACCCCAGACACTCTGAAATTGCTCAAACTGAAGATTTGAAAAGAAAGAAATACCAGTATAATCAGAAAACAGAATTAGAAGATTAGAACTGCTTTGACTCACCCAATTCTAGATATGTACCTTAAGATTCTCTGGAACTCTACCTTCTACTTTGTAAATTAAAAAGAAATAGATAATATTGATTATATAAATAACTAAAACGAGTCTTTTCAATAGCCTCCTGCCTATTCAATTTCATTTTTATATTCAGTTTATTTTGTTTGTTTTTTACTTCATATCTGAGTTTAAGTTTGTAAAACATAAATCTGATTACTTCACTTTCCCATTGAGAAAATATTTACTGTATTCCCCTTACTCTTAGGATCGTGTAAGCATGCCACACTGATATTTTTCAGGCTCTCCCCAACTTTGACTCATCTGATTCATTTAGTTTTATCATGTCCCTCAGACTTTCATATATACCCCAAAACCCAAATTCTTTATTATTCTCTGAATGCCCTATACTTAATTCTGTGACTTGGAAAAAAAAAATCCTTCTACTTGGGATGTTCTTCATCATTGCTGAAATCCTCTAAGACCTAGCTGATACATCACCATCTTTGCCATGCCTTCCCCAGTTAACTCAACTGGAGTCCACTGCTCTTTCCTCAGAGAACTATTTTACTATTTCCAAGTACATATAATAATTTATGAGTGTTTTTGACTTCCCATTAGATTTTTAGCTTCATTGAGGGCAGCAGACCTCCACAGGGACAAATACATTGTCTCATAAGTTGGAAGTGCTCAGTGAATGCTGAGGTGACTTGAACAGTGAATACATATATTCATTCTTTTAAACAAAGGGCATTTTATTCATATTACTTACAACATCTATGTAGAAAATTATATACTGCTCACATTTATCTGTTTTCTTTCTATCAATCCACTGAAGAACATTGCTAATTTATGTTCCTAGTAGACTAATTAGTGTACAGCAGACCTACTTTCAGTCCCTGAAATAAGTACAGAATGTTTTATATAAGAAGTATGCAAAATATAGAAATGCAAAAATATACATATCTATGAATAATGTGAGGATATATACATATACATATATATTACATTTTTAGCTCTCTTTTCTGAGCTATAAATTGCTAAAAGCAATAACCATGAAAGGGCACCATCTGCTATACAAAGGATGGAATGCTACAAATTTTTGGACAGAAATCACATGTAGACTTTAATTCCACTATTTACTAGCTATATACATTCATGGAATAGTAAACATACTTTACGAGCTCTGTACAGGCCACATGACAATAATTGCCCAACAGTGGACCACATATATAATGGTGGTATTATAAAATTATAATGTGTTTTTACTGCACCTTTTCTGTGTTTAGATACCACTGTGTTTCAGTTGCCTCCTATATTCAGTACAGTAACATGCTGCATGGGTCTATAGCCTAGGAGCCAAAGGCTATACCATATAGCTTAGGTGTGTAATAGATGATACTATCTAGGTTTGTGTAAGTACATTCTGTGATGTTTGCACAATGACAAAATCACCTAATGGTACATTTCTCAGAACATATCCCCCTCGTTAAGTGACATACAACTCTACTTGAGAAAGTTATTTAAATTATTCTTAGCTCTAGTTCCATCAACTGTAAAATGAGAATGCTAACAACATTGATATCATAAGACAGATATGAGGACTCTCTCTCTCTCTCTCTTTCTCTGTCACACATACACACACACACACATTCATCACATGTATTTTCAGCCCTGTATGTGGTAAATCATATGTGATAAATAATTGTTATATTAATAAGAATAATAATTAGAATTTTACACTTATCAGCATAGAGTGAGGATTGGAATTTATAATGACTTTTCGGAGCTTATTCTTTAAACAAATAATTTTGCAGTGCTTTAATTACTAACATCTATCGTATAAAGTCTAGTTATATATAAATTTTCTTAAACTTTTAAAATATCTCCTATAAATAAAAGCGAGCATACTTACAAAGATCTGAACTTATATAAAAACCAATCTTATAAAGTTCTATATGAAGACTTATTTTTCCTCATAACCTAAAATAGTATCAATTATTTTTATTAAACCATTTCCTGCCTACTCTAATTTAAATTGGAGACCACAAATAAGTGAACAATTTATATCTTCTTATTTCATTCATTGTGGCCAGGGACTATCTCAGGTATTATTACTGGTGAGCCATGGCAGCTATTATTGTACTTAAGATAAAATTCTCATGACATAATACTGAAATTAACTTACATATATAGTATACTGATATAGTTAAAAAGTATCTCTGATGATAACACCATGATTTTTCTAAAGAAAGAAATGCCCGGGCCGGGCGCGGTGGCTCACGCCTGTAATCCCAGCACTTTGGGAGGCCGAGGCGGGTGGATCACGAGGTCAAGAGATCGAGACCATCCTGGTCAACATGGTGAAACCCCGTCTCTACTAAAAATACAAAAAATTAGCTGGGCACGGTGGCGCGTGCCTGTAATCCCAGCTACTCAGGAGACTGAGGCAGGAGAATTGCCTGAACCCAGGAGGCAGAGGTTGCGGTGAGCCGAGATTGCGCCATTGCACTCCAGCCTGGGTAACAAGAGTGAAACTCCGTCTCAAAAAAAAAAAAAAAAGAAAAAGAAATCCACTTCCCTTTCCCAACAATATTACCAATATCTATATTGGGAAGAGTAAATCCCCTTCCCTTTCCCAACAAATATTACCAATATCCATATGAAGATTCCAGCTGAGTCTTACCAGAGTGTTTTATTAAACAAATCCCCTGTATTCAAGGGATTTAAAGTTAGAGAAGTTAAAGTTAAAATTGCTATAAATGGAAATTGTTTTAAGCCTCTTTATTTGTGGTTTTGTTATGCAATATGTTATATTTGTTATGCAGTAATATAAAACTAATATAGATAAGTTTTAGGTTTCTTAATTCTGTAGTCACTATGCCTTCCTCAACTTTTATTAGTTTTTCTGACTGTCCATCTGCATTAAAACAAACAAAAACACACTAATTTAAATATGTGCTCCTAGTGCAATTATTTTTAAATCACTGATCTTTGTCCTTGACTTTCTACAGATCTGTTCCTTCATAGTCACATAATCAGATCCAGGATCCCATAATTGTTTTATTTATGGAGAGAAAAAATGTGCTTACAATTGTAAATGTATTTAATGTTGCAAGGTTTTGTTCATAGCAGCACAATGAGTCACTCTCTTCAGGCAACCATCTGCCTTAGTAGATAAATTCCAAATGTAATGACCTTCTCTTGGGCCACCTCCCTCATTAATATTATGAGGCATTTGACTCTGCCAACCTGCCCACTAGATTTTATGGAATATCAACTCTGCTTATGCTTCAAGCCTTACATCTTTTCTTCCTCTTATTTTGTGTCCATTTCTTACTCATTAAAAATGTTTTTGAAAATCATTGTTTCTCTATTTGCTTTCTTGCTTTGCTTTTGCTGTATGTCTTGATTCATTGATTCATGGATTCTCTCTCTCTCTCTCTCTCTCTCTCTCTCTCTCTCTCTCTCTCTCTCTCTCAATTATCACCTCTTTGCAGCACCTAACACAAGGCCTGGCAACCCAAAAGACCTTTATATACATGTGCAATTTAGTAACTAACAACTTCTAACTTTATAGTTCTAATCCTTGGTCTTCTTAAAACCGTTGGAGCTAATTTCCCAACTACCAATCAGACATACCCACTTTGAACTAGGGTTGCCAGATGAAATACCAGACTTAAATATAAATATTTGATAAATATTGCACAGTACATACTTATAGTAAAAAAAGACACATTTCGTTTATCTGAAATTCAAATTAAATTGGGTATCATGTGTTTTTATATGCTAAATTGGAAATTCTGGTTTGATGTACACTGAAATCTTAAAGTCAAGATGTGCAAACCAAATTTATACTATTATTCTACTCAAAGATGAACCTGTGATGCCCTTCTTTGTTGGATTCATGTACTCACTAGGCCTGGTTCCTCAGAGTCAAGAAGTAGTATAGCTGAGTAATTTATTAAGCACAGTTTCTAGAACCCTAATTAAGATTATCCAGGTCTACCTCTGAGTTCCATAAATTATTAGCTGCATTGTCTAGAGCAACATAATAAATTTGTCAAGGCGTCCGTTTCTTGGTCTGTCTTGTGTTTCTATAACAGAATACCCAAGAATGGGTAATTTATAAAGAAAAGAGGTTTACTTGGCTCATGATTCTAGAGACTGGAAAGTCCAAGAGCATGGTATTGGCAGCTGCTTAACTTTTAATTAATGCCCCTACCACATCATAACATGACAGAGAAACAGAAAGATGAGCAAATGTATGCAAAGAAACATACTCTATAAACGGGGTGCGCCTTATAACAATTAACTCTCATGGCAACTAATCCATTCCCATGAGAACAAGAACTCAAGAGACATGACGTAGATCTATTCATAAGGGATTGAACAACCTTCCACTAGCCCCAGCTTCCAACATTTATGCCCTGTAAACCAGGCCTCAGCTTGAGTCTTGGAGGTGACAAACCACATCTAAAACATAGGACTCTGTTTCCTTTCAAGTAACACGAAGATAACAGTAGCTCCTATCAAAGGGTTTTCATAAAGACTAAAGTATCAATGTAAAACACTTATCAAGGCACTTAGAAAACTCCTTAACAAATGTTTAAAAAGTGTTGTACGTTTTGACTCTTTTACTCTGCTATCTTTCTGTGGAAAGAGAGAGAGTCTTGAGTTGAATTATCTCTGAAAGTTGATCTCTCATTTTCATTACTGACACTTCTAGTATAGATGTGAATTACTCTCCTGTGGACTGCTGCAACATATAATGTGGCATCCCTACTCCCATGCCCTGACATGAATATTTGCCTTAAAAATGTATTTTTGGATTTAAAACATATGCTCATTCCCTAATTCCATCAAGTTAAGTACAACGTACAACTCCTGACATTCAAAAACCTCCATAAATTATGCTCTAAATTTACTTTCCAATTTATAGCTTTGTGCAAGTTCTTTTCAGCAAGAATTAATCAGACAAGTGTCTATCGATCTTTTAATTGGATGCAATTTCAATTTATCCCATCTGATGATGTGAAGCTTTTTGATACATTTTAATTTGTTTAATAGACTATGGTTTGTCATTGTGCTCTTGTGTTTGCTACATCTTAATTTTTAAAAATTGTGTTTGCTCTATAAAAATGGTTTGTAATTATTAAGTTACAATACATTAGAGAATAAAGAAAAAATTTATAGCTCCATTTCTCAAATATAGTATTATCTAACATATATTAGATGTTTATTGTATTACTCACTCCTCTGAATCATTTACATAATGAACAATTTTGATTCCCTCAAAGCATATGAGGCTATTTCTTCTCATTTGAAAAAGGGCCGTGGAGAGGTAAAGTAAGAAATCCAAGGTTTGACCACTAGTAAATAGACAATCCAGACACCAAGATTTAAACCTAATATTGATTTCTGGGAAAATTCTACAATGCATCGTTAAAAAGATAATTAATTGATAAACATTGACCAGGAACAGTGGCTCATGCCTGTTCTCCAGCACTTGAGGAGGCCAAAGTGGGAAAATTGCTTAAGTTAATGAGTTTGAAACCAGCCTGAGCAAAACAGTGAGACTCCATCTCTACAAAAAAGTTTTTAAAAATTAGCTGGACATGAAGATGCACACCTGTGTCCCAGTACTTGAGAGCCTGAGGCAGGAGGATTGCCTTAGGCCAGGAGGTCAAGGCTACAGTGAACCATGATTGCACTATTGCACTCCAGCCTGGGTGACAGAGATCCTGTCTCAAAAAAAAAAAAAAGGCATCAAACAAATTCATAAATATTTGTCATCTCCAGGTGACAGTATAAGTTGATTAATAACAAAGTGTTTCAGAGAAATCTCATGCCCTTTATTTTTTATATCTAATAATACAATGTTTATTCAATGGGTGAAGTGCACCTTGATTTCAGTGAGACATTTTCTAATAACCTTAGAATATATTTTGAGCAAGAATGGGACAATGTGAAATAATGAAGATGTTAAATGTAGAGATACTTGCCACAGTTTAGAGCAGCGGTCCCCAACCATTTTGGCACCAGGGACCAGTTTTGTGGAAGACGATTTTTCCATAGACTTTGCAAGGGGATGGTTTCAGGATGATTCAAGCATATTACATTATTGTACACTTTATTTCTATTATTATTACATTGTAAAATATAGTGAAATAATTATACAACTCGCCATAATGTAGAAGCAGTGCGAGCCCTGAGCTTATTTTCCTGCAACTAGATGGTCCCATCTGGGGCTGATAGAAGACAGTGACAGATTGTTAGGCATTAGATTCATACGGAGCATGCAACCTAGATCCCTTGCATGCACAATTCACAATGGGGTTTGCACTCCTTTGAGAATCTAACGCTGCTGCTGATCTGACAGGAGGCAGAGCTCAGGTAGCAACACAAGTGATGGGGAGTGGCTGTAAATACAAATGAAGCTTTGTTCCTATGCCTGCTGCTCACCTCCTGCTGTGTAGCCGGGGTCCTAATACTGGTCTGTGGCCTGTGGATTGGGGACCCCTCATTTAGAGAATACACAAAAGGAGAGGGTTCTAGGGGAAATGCTGGGAGTGGCACATTTGAGATGCCTAAAACAGAAAATTGAATGGCCAACATTACTGTCAATACATTTTACAAACATAAGAAAGCAAGATCAAACACTTTTTTATGTTGAATGGCAAAAAATCAAAAATAACTTTGAGGGGCGGAGATAATGGTTTAAATGAATTAAAGTAAGTTAAATAAGTAGTAATACTGCATTTAACTTAAAAAATTAGTTCTATAAGTTGCACATGTAAGGCTTAAAATTATGGAAATCTTGGGATTTCAATGTGACACTGGTGCTAAAATGTTAATGCAAATTAAGTATGAATTTATAGCATTTTGCAGTTTAGCGAAGGGAACATAGAGTCCCACTATGATCTGCTTTGGTCACGCCATGTTTGGAGTACTATGTTCTGTTCTGGGCTTCGCATGTTTATAGTTTCATTGTCACTGTACAATGCATAGAGAATAAGGTGGGATCTAGGAACCACGTCATATTGGTGATAATTGAGGGACCTGAGAAATTTAGAGATTAAAAGAAATAAGGAAACATTGCATCTTTCTTCAAATATTTGACGAGCTTTTATATAGGATAGAATGAGAGTAAGTTAGAAATACTGTTTCTCTGTGCCAGACATTACACATGTTTATATGTACAATTTCCTTTTTTTTAACCAAACGATGAGGCTGGCTTTTTTTTTGTTTGTTTTTTGCCAGTTTTATAGATAAGGAAAATTTTATTTCAGTAAAATTTAAGTAATTATGTTTTTTAAGATTATCCACTTATTTTATCTTGTTACTTAGCTAAATAGAGAAAAGCTTGAAATAAATATCAGGTGTTTCTATTTTCAGAGTTTATGCTCTGTTTTTTTATTCTTTGTTATTAAAGATTGCAGATCTATGGGTAATGATGGTTAAAAGAATTATGGAGCCAGATCCTGTGTAAAAAGAGAAAACAATTATAAAATGATAATTCATTTAAAATTTTTTTCCTCACTCAAAGCACTTGGAAAAGCGTTAGTGATACTAATTAGTAATGCATCTGAATTAGATGAAAACTGAAGGACTCCTAAAATCATAAATTTAATATTAAATTAATATTTGCTGAGAACCAGCAAAACTCTCATAGTTCCTACCTTTGAAACAACATTACCTCAGATAACCAATGCATTCAAAACACACAAAATAGAGAAAAGAGGCAACTATGAGTTTTGAAGCAATGTTTAAGGTTCCTGAGTCATTAAGTTGTAGGAAGACAGTGGGCCCCACATGTTCATTGATGAAGACCTTTTCAATCATTTGACAACTGTGCTTCTAAGGCTTTTGATAGAATTTGCTGTAGATCAGAACACATATAATTTATATCCTTAAGAACAGATCCCTGTGCCTGATTTTATCCTTCAGTATAAACCAAGTGTGCTTAACACTTCCTTTGCAGTCGTCATATTTTATTGGGCAACTAATTTTGAGCAAAGTAAAATAAGGGAATTTGAATTTTAACTGCTTAGCACGACGTATTTTATAAACTTGTCTTGGTAGAGAATCATTGCTAAACACAACTCACATTGTTTTCAAACTGAAAGCAGAAAAGGTTCAATTAACAAGTTTCATACTTCTTAGTATTACATTTTGGATGTATTGATTTCAGATATTACAGAGATATTTAGAGTTGTGGAAAGTCAGATAGGTAATCGTGTAGCAGTGTTATGCATTGCACATACTTTTAGGTGGCTTTGAAGCATAAGATTTTATACAATAAGCATTCTTGCATGTTCACAGAGCATATGTGTGCCATGAAATTAAAATCACTTCAACAATATTTATTGAGCACCTACACTTTATAAACTGTCCTGAAATGGACAAGTGAGGTTATTAGTGGATTCTAAGAGTATAAGCCAGCCTTTCACTTCCTAATTTTAGATTAAAAAAGTGGTTCAACATCTTGAAACCTCAGTTTCATCTTTTATATATCTAATATTACATATCTTATTACTTATGGAAATTAAATTTGATACTGTGTGAAATGTTTGACACGTGCTCAGCACAATATCAGCATTCTATACGTTTCTCCTTTGAAAGTTTCAGCTAGTTTTCTACTTTGTTCACTTTGTTTGTGTGCCTTCTTGTTTTCTTCATCAAGTGGCTGTCTATCAGTTCTATCCCTTCCCCACTTACAACTCATAGAAAATAGGGTAGGGTGATGCTAGGTAGTGGCACTAACTCAGGGATGTTTGCGAAGTGTGGGGAGGTAGTTTTTTTTTCTTTTTTTTCCATGACTTTTAAAACATTACTATAAAATATATTTATTTGGTAGCATTCTAGATCACAACTAACACTGTTTATCAAAATTACATATATTTTTTGATATGTATGTATCTGTAAATAGTATCCTGCGCGTGTTTCTTTCACATTTATTTTTCCAGTATAAGAGGGCTCCTGTGTTGGGAAAAGGAGCCTGGGTGAAAATTTGGGCTCACTCTGTGGTTGTGTATTTCCTGACACTGGTCAAATATTTGACAGTGAGGAGATGAGAAAAGTCACACTTTGTAAGGAAGTTCTATAATACCCAGTATTTATTCTTAAAGAGAGAGTTTGACTTGAAATGGTTAAAATGGATCTGCAGTATCTCAAATTCAGCATGATTAAAATAATTCAATGTTGAAATGTATTTAGATATTTACCTACTTTTAAAAACTTGATTTACCATTAGTAATTGAACCTAAAGTTATTTGATTACTGTGTATGAATGTAAATGTTAGATACTTTGTGACACGGGGAATTGCTCATTAAGGGAGAACTACCTTGGAATCTATAACTTAAATGAATAGACAGAAATAACAGCTAGGATAAACTGGAGATAAATTCTGAAATGCTAAAAGCTAATGAGGATTCAGTGGTAATAATCTATATCTGGTTGTAATGATGTTAGTGAAGAGGAGAGTAATACAGGTAATAATCCAGATCATAATCGGAGAGATGGTAGTGATGGCAGCTTAGTGCACAGTACTCCAGGCAGTAATCCAGGATGTGCTAGAGTGGGACAGAAGTAGAGAATAAGAAATTCTTTCAAAAGCTTTTTTATAAATACATTAGATGCCTTTGTTATTTAAAGCATCTATTAAGTTAAACGTAATGATACACATCAACCAAAGAAAAGGAGCTGAAGTATCTGACATAAGCTAAATAAACTGCTTATACAAGGATTGGAAATATTACCAGTCCTAAGTAATTTACAAGAGAGTTATTTGACAAAAGCCTCTTGACCTGGAGTGTGATATGTCACTCAAATGATTCTAGCAATATGAATCTGCAAAGAATGAATCAGGTCATGGGATATCATCAGGTCACAAGTCAATCTGTTCTTTGAAGGGGTCTATCTGTTATCAAAAAATATCAGATTGGACTCTGCAGCTCAGTCAAAGCTTGAATCTGGCTGATACCACTCACCACTGCCCGGTACTCTAATAATTAATGTCACTCCGTGCATTCCTAGGGTTATCTTCAAATCTGAAATTGGGTCCTGAAATTTGATTCTAAAGAAAATGTTCCTTTTTTTCCTTCTTAGCACACACGTCTATTTTTTGCATTTACAATGAAAATGTATCAAGTAGTTTGGATTTTCTTATGTTTCTTTTCTCAAAAGCTATATAATAGGGTAGAGCTATTAAGAGGAATGAATGGAAAAATGCTTTTTGTCTATTTTTATTTATATTGACAAAGTTTGTTTTGTTTTGCTTTAAAATGTTTTCCTTGATTTAAAAGTCTTTGGAGAGAAATGTCAATTACATTGGTGATCTAAAAGTCTCACCCCAGCACAAACAAAGCCCTGTGCTATACAGAAAGGCTGCTTGACCTCCAGGCACCCAAATCGTCAGGGCACCAAACAGAATGCCAGAGGTCGAAGAGTTGAGTTCAAAGGTGACAAGGAAGCAAAGTGTATGACAAAAGCTACTCTTATTTATTTATTTATTTATTTTTTGATTGAGTTTTAGGTTTTGTGATCACCACAGTTGCAGAAATGTAGAAGATTGAAAATGTGCAGAAATCTCATCTTTATATATAATTATCAGAGTTACTCACTCTGATATTACTTTATATAAAAATATTCCTATACTACCGTGATTGCATTAATTATTACTTGAAATTACTGGCTTTATAAGGGTCATGAGATAAAAGTATTCTAATGCCCTTTACCCTTTGACTATGCTTGTGTTTCTGTATCCTAGTCTGCACCTCACACTCAAAAAGCAAGAAAGAAAAAGAAAGAAAAAAGAAAAGGAAAGAAAGGAAGAGAAAGGGAGCAAGGGAGGGAGAGAAGAAGGATGGAAGAAAGAAGGAGGGAAAAAAGGAAAGATAGGGAAAAAAAAGAAATAAAGAGCATAGACATCGAACATCAGGATTATTCTAAATCAATGATAGGTTGACAAAAATATGTGATTGCTTTGTTTTTATGTTTTATTCTATCAGGAAAAGGGGTGTTCTGTATAACGTTTGAATTATCTGGCTTTTGTTTTGAAAGATTGAGCTTTATAAATAGCTTTCTCTTTAATTCTAGGTTGTGTTTGTAATTTACAAATACATAAATGTAAAAAGGATTCATATATAAAGAACTTGAGGGAATTGACTTATTAAGCAGTTTTTATTTTAGCACAATACATTTTAACTGTAGCACAAGTTAGCATGTATGCATTGAATCGACCTTAATGATTCTCAGCCTTCTTTAGAAAAGATAAACTTTACTTCAACAGAAATTTAGTAAATATTTTTAGAACAGGGCAAATAAATGACTTTATTAAAGTCATGAACAGAATCATTATACTTCAGTAATACACTGAATTTGGGTTCCTTGAGTCTGAATGGAGCAAGGGCCTCTATGTTCAAAATAATTAGTTTTTGATCCTAAGGTTAATATATATATTCATTGTATTTTTGCCAATTACACTGCTGAATTACAAACCTACTATGGAGTTAATAATTGTGAGTGGGAAATCAGTCTTAAAGGGACAAAACAAAATCTGATTAATATATTCACATATATATGCCATTTGTGTAGCACTTTTCACATTTAAGAAATATAAATTCAAATATTAAATAAATCCTATAAGTAAACATTGAACAGGTTAAGGAGGCAGATCCAACTCGTTTTGGTAAGTTACTGAGATCTGAGGAAGAAGAGAGTAATTTAGCGATGGTTCTGAAGTTTCAAGTAGAAGGTGACAGCAAGGCCTTACCATGGAATCTGGCAACATAGAAGGGTGTGTGTGTGTGTATATATGTGTGTGTATATGTGTGCACGTTGGTGTGTGTGTGTTTGGTATACTTAGATAGAAGTGGGATTGTTGCGATTTATGGAAATTATGTGCTTATTTGCTGCTGTATATTGAGATAGTTATCCTTGGTGCCAAGCTCTTAGAAGCATTCAAGATCAACTGGAAAATACTTAGTTTCTGTACACAGTGCAGGAATATACAAATACGCTAGATTAACATAAAGTTTGACCAAATGCAACTGGGAGAACAAAAGCTTTTCAACTAAAAATAAAAATTACATTTGAAGTCTCACTTTTTTCACCTGTCTTGGCATTTCTTCCATGCTCAAAACTGCTGTGAGGTCATTACATAGACCAGATGAGCCTGAACTGGGATTGGATGATGGAACAGGTAAGAAAGTACAGTTGAAAAAATGTAAGTTGAGCTGGAGACACTCAGTTTCTATAGTCAGGATGCCATTGGGAATCTTGCTGCCAACAGTTGCAGTTTTCTATAGTCTGTACTTGCTTCTTGCTTCTGGACCCTACTCTGGCATTCAAGGAAGAGCATGGATTCGAAGTAAGGTTCTTCTAGTAGCAATGACAGCAAGCACTAATGACTTCGGTTGAGTGGAAAGCAATAATTTATTTACACTGTAAAGCACCAAACTGAAGTATTTCAGCTTTAACTCCCCAATAAACGGTGACCAATTGGCCACTATATACTTTTAGAAGAGAAATCCAGTGGGTGAGGTAGTATTTAAGGAAGTGTTGTCTGGCATCATGGATAAGGGATAAATAAAATAAGAAAGACTACCATCAGTAAAACTACCTTTCTTTTACAAGAACTGTGAATTGGAAACTTCTTACATGCATAGGTTGTATCTCTGAATGCCATAAGCATTTTATTCCCACCTTGGTGATGACAATATGCTACAATTTAATAAATCAATCAATTGGTAAAATCTTGCTGACTTGATTGAATCATCTGCCTTCTTTGATAAAGCAACACTTTCTTATGAGGTAAATGGGTCTCAGTTTATTTATGCATGTTTTAAATGTTTTGCTCCCTATTTCTATAACCTTTTTGTAGCTACCCATTTGGGTACAAGGGACCATATTAATTGAAAATGAAGACAGTCCTTGCCATTTACTCAGGATTATTGCAGAAAAATCTCCATTGGATACAATTTAGTTTGAATTGACAACTTCTGACTTTAAAACAACATTCCAGACGATATCAATCAGTAGAAACGTAGATGCTTCTTAATCTCCTGTTACTTCATTCTTCTACGTCTATTAATGAGGCCTCAGGGAACTAATACAACATTTGCAGAGGAGAGTGATCTGATGAAAGAACTGAGGAGGCACACCATGTGGCCAAAAAGACTTGAAGATATTATGTCTGAAAAGAAAGGTTGAAGGGGATACAAATAGATAGTTTCATTTATCTGATATCCTCTCATGTGGAAACAGAAATAGCATGATCTGATGAGTATACGCTAAAAGGAAGTAAGTTTAGGTACAAAGGGAAAATGAAATTTCTAACGGTTCTGCCTAAGAGTAAAGTGGACTGTTTCAGTTTAAAAACAAAACAAAGCATAATAAAATGGATGACTACCTATTAGATAGATGTGTTTATTGGTCCAGAAACTGGAGAAGACAAGACATAGAATTATTTTCAAATGCAGTGTTTTATTAACTGTACCTTATTTTAGCCATCAAATCTACAAAGAAAGAAACATTGTTTCTGTAATTGCTAAAATTTAAGCTTTCTCAACAAATGAATAGGAAAACTGAAATTACCTTGAAATTGATAAATCAGAGGTAGCTAATTTTATATTGATGTTGCATTATACTCTAGGTTGAAAGCTTGTCTATTACCAAACTCTATAAGTTTTCCTACAGTGAGTCTTTAAGAAACAGAATCAGAATATCTAATAAAAGCAAGAACAACCAAAAATGTACAACATGAGAAAGTATTGTTCATAGAGAATAGAAATTGATTTATTTAGGCCAAACATAATATCTAGTATCTCCTGCTGTATGACAAAATTGAGAACAAGTATCTACCACAAAGCTATACCCAGTAGGATCCTAAAGATGAAGAAATAAGTAAAATGTATTTGTAAATATATTCATTATTCAAATACCACTGTTTAATTCCATAAACACAAGAGAAAATGATGAGCTGCATACGTATGAAACTGCAAAAGCATGCTGATTAGACAGAAGAGAACCTGATGTATTATGACTAAATTTCAGTCTATATTCTAGTTTTTCTAAGTATGTTTAATTTATTAAACAGCAAAATAAAAATAGATATTATTGTACAGTACTGACTAGACTATAAATTGATACAGACTTCCTAAAGGGAATTTGACAATATTTCAGAAATTTTAATTATTTGACAATTCATGCCTGGCCATTTTTTAAGGTGAATCATGAGACAAAATATCTGAAAATGGTCAAAGATGTTGATTCAAGGTTACTCATTGGAACAAAGTTTAAACTAACCTTAGGGTGTCATTTGAAAATTTACCCTTCCATATGATGCAGTAGCGGGAAATCAACGTTTATTGCAGAGTAACATTTAATGGCATGGAAAACTGTTTACAATTATTATTACAAGTATGAATATGTTACAAACGTTACAAAGCAAACTTAACAGTTTGCTCTAAGTTTCACTAAAGAGTAATGCAACATAATGTTATATATAAACATTATATAAAATATATATATAAAACAATATATAATATATAATAAAACAATATATAAAATATAGGTAATGTTGGCATATAGATATATCTATCTATATGCCAACATTACCTATATTTTATATATTGTCTCAATTTGCAATATTGACAATAATTTATATATTGTCTCAAATATTGTATCTATTTGTAAATGTCTAGTATTTAGGGGACCTAACTTAATTGTGAAAACATATTTCTAAATTAATTTTTACCTGTTTGCTAGCAATTGTTTGCTTTTAAATTTCTAATTTTATGATTACATAAATTCTGATGATTTACGTGGTTGGTTGTGAATTAGAAATTCATAAATTTAGTAAAAGATGTATAAAAAATACGTAGAAGTGGCCGGGTGTGGTGGCTCACGCCTGTAAGCCCAGCACTTTGGGAGGCTGAGGCGGGTGGATCATAAGGGCAAGAGATCGAGACCATCCTGGTCAACATGGTGAAACCCCATCTCTACTAAAAATACAAAAAATTAGCCGGGCACGGTGGCACGTGCCTGTAATCCCAGCTACTCAGGAGGCTGAGGCAGGAGAATTGCCTGAACCCAGGAGGCAGAGGTTGCGGTGAGCCGAGATTGCACCATTGCACTCCAGCCTGGGTAACAAGAGCGAAACTCCGTCTCAGGAAAAAAAAAAAAAACACAAAATACGTAGAAGTATGAATTTGCTAAGAGGTGGATTAAAAAAAAACAGATTAGACTTCTTTCCTTGAGGAAACTGCCCAAGGGGTTCTTAGTTAAAATCATAACTGATTTCTTCCTGAATTTTTTCTTCATTTCTAACTTACAGTATGCATAATATGTATACTTAAGTACAGTCTATATCCATGTGGTAAAATATGCACTCAAATACACATACATTTATGTTGATTGTCTCTGAGTCAGAAAAAAATCATAATGTTGTTGGCTTAATGAGATTGAGGTTAAATGTTTTTACCTCAATGAGATAATTTAAAAATTAGCTGAATTTGTGGATTATTATATTTGGAAGATATTATCTTCCAAATCTTGAAAAAATGATTTACTGCTAATGTCAGAAAATATTTCTTCAAATTTTGGTACTTTTGGTTCATTCATATCAGTATTCATATTTGCAAAACAGACAAGATAAAATAGCAGTGAAAATAACTCGAATGTTTAAATTCAATAACAACTTTATATGTAGCTTTCCAACACACTGGCTTATTCAAGAGGTCATAGTTTGCCTCTCTAACATACCGGTTAGAAAATCAAAATATGCTCTGTGTATCAAGTGTGTTCACATATGATAATTTTTTTTTTTTTGAGACGGAGTTTCGCTCGTTACCCAGGCTGGAGTGCAATGGCGCGATCTTGGCTCACCGCAACCTCTGCCTCCTGGGTTCAGGCAATTCCCTGCCTCAGCCTCCTGAGTAGCTGGGATTACAGGCACACGCCACCATGCCCAGCTAATTTTTTGTATTAGTAGAGACGGGGTTTCACCATGTTGACCAGGATGGTCTCGATCTCTTGACCTCGTGATCCACCCGCCTCAGCATCCCAAAGTGCTGGGATTACAGGCTTGAGCCACCGCGCCCGGCCCACATATGATAATTTTTTACAGATCATTCATCTAGGTGAATTATCTCCTTCTACACAGCTAGCAATTTATATTTTCTTTGTAAGGATGTGGTTGTACAATCATTGGGGCATGGGATTTCTATTACAGTTAACGAAATACATTGAGATCCAAAGAATCAAACTCCATCCCAAGCATTCCCTAGTTTATAACTTTTAGGGGCCATATCATACAAATGAAATTATACATCATTGTGGGCTTAGTGAGATTTAGCAAAATGTATTTTCAGAATGAAAGAAGTAGTGAAAACAACCCTACAATTTGAGATTAGAAAATGCAAAATTGTTCACTTGACAAAAAGCAATTCCTTAGTATTTTCCCATGAGTATATAATCAGAAAAATAATAAGGGGAAAATAAACTTGACAAAATCAAGCCCTTAGAATAAGAAGTTGTGTTAAAATGCATCAGTTCCATGCAGCCATTTAATGTCAAGTGTGTTATTGAAGTGGAATCATTGAATGTGAAAATATTATGAAAAGCACTCAGTGAAAATAGGCAGAGTCATTTAAAAATATTTATAAACTGCTCTTCATAAAACTTTGCTCAACATATCAAATAAGAAAACTTTATGCCAAGAAGTGTTCATATTTTAGGAAATCTTCCTACTCTAAAATCTAAATAATGTACTTAGATTGTCATCAACAAAAAATTATTTGCATACCTAATACACGTGTAAGACCTAAAAATACGAATATTGCCATTCTCAAAGAAGTAAAGAATTCTACTTGATGCTTCTAATATACTGTATTATGTCAAGTTTTCTGGTTGTTATGTAGTAGAAATGGCTTAGAAATAGGTTATTTTGTTTTTATGAGAGCTAAGCTTTGAGGTAATGTTTCCCTAATTCTTGTAGATTCTAGATGAACATCAGGACTAAATGGAAATCTACTTAAAATGAATGTTATATGGAAAAATCACTGCATTTTTACAAGGAGATACGATGAGTGATTTGCTTGGTTTTTAGTTCTTACCTCATAAGTATCTCCTTTCAGGTTTATTTTTATCATCTCTTTTCTTAATATCTATTTTGAACCTCTCTTTTAGTTAACATATCACAAACGGAGCTCATTACACCCCTCATTCTCTTCACTTACTCCTCATTTCAGCAAATCCCACATCCATTCACCCATGTGCCCAACGCAAACTGGAGAATAATCCTTGATTTCTCTTTTCTTTGATTCCTCCCCTCCCTTCAGCAGCAGGCCTCCTCTAAAATATGGATTTCATATATCCACTTCCCTCTATCTGCACCAAACTATTCTTGTTCATACAATTAATAATGTCAACCCCAACAGGTCTTCCACTTCTCTACATTCAATTCTGTACTCCAGTAACTGACGTGATCTTAAAATATCTGTTAAATCATTCCATAGGCCTGCTTGAAACACTCTAATGTTTTTATCATAGATTAGAATCAAAATCTAAACATCTATATTAGTTTGCTAGGCCTACCATAACAATATACCACAAACAACATGGCTTAAGCTATGGCATTTTAATTTCTAGCTGTTCTAGATCCTGGATTTTCAAAATCAAGGCACCAGCAGGGTGTTTCTTTTAAGGCATCTCTCATTGACTTGCAGATGACAGCTTTCTCACTGTGTCCCTGCAGGACCTTTCTGTGCTCATGCACCTTGTGCCCGAATGTCTCTTCCTCTTTTTATGACACCAGTCATATTGGATTATAAGGCACCACACTTCTGACTTCATTTAACTTTTCATCTTTTAAGTCCCTATCTCCAAATGCAGTTACACTGGGCTAAGGCTTTCACTTTTGAATTTAAAGGGGACATAGTTCAATCTGTAACAACCCCTTACCAGAATGTCATTGGGCCTGGGAGATCTAGTTTCTCCTTACTGCTTTAATGTCACCTTAGACCACTCACTTGCTCTCTGCACTTCATCAGCATTGGTCATTTGGTCTTCCTCAAATATCACCTCCTCAGGGACCTCCTCTGTTTCCCTAGTAATACGTTTCAAATTCCCAGCCCCATTATTCTATTACAGCATTCCATTTTATTTTCTTTCAAAGATTTTTCTTTATCAGATTTTAAAAAATTTAATTGTTTACTTGTTTAAGGCTCTGTTTTCTATTCTAGAATTTTGCTTTATGTACTGTTTTATCCTCTAGAATCATATGCAGACAAAGTAAGTGCTATCTATCATCTGTATAATGTTCTCCCTCTGTATCAAAATGAGTGCTCTCTCTCTCTCTCTCTCTGTGTGTATATATATATCACACACATATATATGTGTATATATATATATACACACACACACATATATGTGTGTGTGTGTGTGTGTGATATTACTATCCCTGTGGCTGTGTGTTCTCATTGTTTGACACCCACTTATGAATGAGAACATGTGGTGTTTGGTTTTCTCTTCTTGTATCAGTTTACTGAGAATGATGGTTTCCAGTTTCATCCATGTCCCTGCAAAGGACATGAACTCATCTATTTTTATGGCCGCATAGTATTCCATGGTGTGTATGTGCCGCATTTTCTTTATCCAGTCTGTCATTGATGGGCATTTGGGTTGGTTCCAAGCCTTTGCTATTGTGAATAGTGTGGCAAAAAAATACCTGTTCATGCATCTTTATAAAGAATGATTTATTTATAAAGCTTAATCCTTAATTTTTGAATTAACTTTAGACAGTAAAATTATTAATGTCGTTTATACAGCCAACAGTGAACAAACTAAAAACAAAATCAGAACACAATTCCACTTACAATAGCTACAAAATATATCTAGGAATAAAATCACCAAAGCATTTAAATATCTGTAAAATGAAAACCATAAAATAATGGTGAAAGAAATTGAAGAGGACACACATCAGAAATAGAAAGATATCCAATGCCCACGGATTAGAAAATTAATGTTATGTTCATTCTACCCAAAGTGATCTACGGACTCAATGGAATTCCTATCAAAATACCAATGACAGTCTTCACAGAAATAGAAAAAAAAAATCCTGAAATTTGTATGGAACCATAAAATAGTGCTGGGAAAACTGAATATTCCTATGTTGAAAAACAAAACAAGATTTCTATCTTTTGCCATATGTTGTAACATTTACTTTCACAAATTTTGAAATTTGTGTTCCTTCAGAATTTTGTTGTTTCTGTGACTTGAAATTATAAGTAGATACAGCAATATATTTTACTTTCCATTTGTATTTTGTAATTTTTAATTTTTAAACTAACCTTCTCATTGACCTCTCTTTAATACTGCGTGATTTAAACTATTCTTGTCACCTATCCACATGTGTATCTGTGCATATGCTTTGCAGTTATTAGCATTTGGTTCATACAGTTATGAGCATTTGCTGGCATTAGGAGCATTTCTTTCTTAATGCTAGCATCGTAAGTCACAAACCTACCTTCTGTCATGTAGGAGAAATGTTTTAAGCAAACACTTACATTTTACACTGCTTTCCTCTTGCTGGTATGTAGTTAACTTCAAAATTGTGATAAGAGTAAAAACTACTATAAAACATCTGTCAATAAATCTCAATTTGTGTCACAAGATTGTGTGGTGCATATGAGGCTGCATTGCCTTTCTAGAAGATACTTTGATGTCAAGCCTAAGCACACTCTGATAGCTCAGTGTCTGACCTGTTGGACATTTCATGTTAATTAGTCTGAAAATTTCAAGTTACTACCAGTATTGTAGGTATCTACAATATTAGCTATTATCATATGGCACATGTTAAATAAACTTCAAAGATTATATAATGGTAACAGATAGATATGCACTCAATGCTTACCACAATTCTGAAAATTTCAGTAAAGTAAAGTATTGGGTTAGATATATAGTGAAAACTCAGTCTACTCAGATATGATATTCTAAAAAATATATAGATTCCCTTCCCATAAATCTTTCCTGTTTTTAGACTCATGAAACCAGATGCTGTCTTTTATTTTTTCTTTTATTACTGAGATCTCATAACCAGGTGTGATTTCAGCAGTGTCCTGGACAGGCTAAGATACAGTGGGTTAAAATGACAATGTTTCAGCCTTTCTTTCAACTTCCTAGCTACTTGCTTTTTATTTGGAACTCTTTGGACAGTTTAATAATGAAATTCATTTCTCTATATTTCTAAAAAGTCTAATTATGGGTATACCTATGTAACAATCCTGCACGATCTGCACATGTACCCTAGTACTTAAAAAAAAACAGTAGGCTGACTAATCAAAGTTCCTTTCTCAAAATAGGGGTGGACATAAAGATGCATCATTTATTCACTTCAACAGACATTTGTTAAGTGTCCACACTTTCTTTAAGCATGAATTTTATTATGAGCTTCTTACAGTGTGCTAGAGATATAGGGTATCCGATTTTTAAAAGCAGTGGTTGCTAGAGATGATAAACACTAATCACTTAACCTGATGAGTGATATGAGAAATGAAGATAGTAATAAAAAGGGTCCTTGTGGTAGCTTTGTAATACTCACACCACAAGGTGAATATTAATTCTGGTGGCAATATAATATAATGAGTTTTAAAATATTAGAATAATTTTATTATAGTTTATAGTTTTAAAATTCTATATATTTATATGTAGTCTTTATAGTAATATTAGAGTAGATATTATCTCCATTTTGATGATGAGAAAGTACACTGCTATAAAGAAATACCTGAGACTGAGTTATTTATAAAGAAAAGAGCTTTAGTTGACTCACAGTCCCACAGACTGTACAGGAAGCATGGATGGAGAGGCCTTAAGAAACTTACAGAAGGCAAAGACTTACAGAAACTTATGGAAGGCCAGAGCAGGAGGAAGAGAGACAAAGGAAAGTTGCTACACACTTTTAAACAAGCAGACCTCACGATTATTCACTCACTATTATGAGACCAGCAAACAGGAAATCTTCTGTAATCCAATCACTTTCCATCTGGCCCCTCTTCCAAAACTGGGAATTACAATTGGACATGAGATTTGGGTGAGGATGCAAATCCAAACCATATCAGAAAGGTTAAACCAACAGTTGTTAAATGATTTATCATCACTCAGCTTATAAAACAGAACCAAAGACTCAAATCCTAATTTTAGAGTCTTAGTCCCATGGTTCCACAGTTATTGAGTATATTTTTAGTACATTAAGCAAATTGATTGAATTTTCTTTTGACAATTAGAATTCTATCATCTATCTGTCTTTCTATCTCTCTCTGCATCCATCCATCCATCCATCCATCCATCCATCCATCTGTATTAGTCCATTTTCACACTGCTGATAAAGACATACCTGAGACTAGGAAGAAAAAGAGGTTTAATTGGACTTACAGTTCCATATGGCTAAGGAGGCCTCAGAATCATGGTGGGAGGTGAAAGCCACTCTTTACATGGCACTGATGAGAAAAATGAGGACAATGCAAAAGTAGAAATCCCCGATAAAACAACCAGACCTCATAAGACTATTCACTACCACAAGAACAGTATGGGAGAAACCACCCCTATCATTTAAACTACCTCCCACTGGGTCCCTCCCACAACATGTGGGAATTATGGGAATAAAATTCAAGATGAGATTCGGGTGGGGGTACAGAACCACACTGTATCAAAAGAACCTATGCCCGTGGCACCTCCAAATCTCATGTACTCATATTTCAAAACCAATCATGCCTTCCCAACAGTCCCCCAAAGTCTTAACTCATTTTAGCTTTAACCCAAAAGTCCGTGGTTCAGAGTCTCATTTGAGACAAGGTAAGTCCCTTCTGTCTCTATGTCTGTAAAATAAAACAGGTAGTTACTTCCCAGATACAGTGGGGGTACAGGTGTTGAGTAAACACAGCTATTCCAAATGGGAGAAAGTGGCCAAAACAAAGAGGTTACAAGGCTCAAGCAAGTCTAAAATCCAGTGGGGCAGTCAAATTTTAAAGCAGCTCCAAAATGGTGTCCTTTGACTCCAGGTCTCACATCAAGGCCATGCTGATGCAAGAGGTGGGTTTCCATGGTCTTGGGCAGCTCCACCCCTGTGGCTTTGCAGGGTACAGCCTCCCTCTTGGCTGCTTTCATGGGCTGGCGTTAAGTGTCTGTGGCTTTTCTAGGCACATGGTACAAGCTGTAGATGGCTCTACCATTCTGGGATCTGGAGGATGGTAACCCTCTTCTAACAGCTCCACAAGGTAGTGTCCCAATAGGGACTCTGTGTGTGTGGGGATTCCAGCCCCACATTTCCTTTCCACACTGCCCTAGAAGAAGTTCTCCATGAGAGCCCCACCCCTGCAGCAAATTTCTGCCTGTGTATCCAGGCATTTCCATACATCTTCTGTAACCTAGTCGGAGGTTCCCAAACCCCAATTCTTGACTTCTGTGTACTCGCAGGCTCAACACCACCTGGAAGCTGCTGAGGCTTGGGGCTTGTATCCTCTGAAGCCATAGCCTGAGCTCTATGTTGGCCCCTTTCAGCCATGGCTGTAGCAGCTGGGATGAGAGCACTGAGTCCCTAGACTGCACACAGCACAGGGACCCTCTTCTAGGATGGAAACCCTTTTTTCCTCCGAGACTTCCAGGTCAGTGATGGGGGAGAGGCTGCCACAAAGCTCTCTGACATGCCCTGAACATTTTTTCCGTTGCCTTGAGGATTAAGATTCAGCTCCTCATTCCTTACACAAATATCTGCAGCTGGCTTGAATTTCTTCTCAGAAAATGGGATTTTTTTTTTCTATTGCATTGTCAGGCTGCAAATTTTTCAAACTTTTATGCTCTATTTCCCTTTTAAAACTGATTGCCTTTAATAGCACCCAAGTCACATCTTGAATGCTTTGCTGCTTAGAAATTTCTTCCACCAAGTATCCTACATTATCTCTCTCAAGTTCAAAGTTTCACAGATCCCTAGGGCCAAAATATAACAAGAGTCACCTTTGTTCCAGTTTCTAACAAGTTCCTCGTGTCCATCTGAGATCATCTCAGCCTGGACTTTATTGTCCATATTGCTATCAGCATTTGGGGCAAACCCATTCATCAAGTCTCTAGGAAGTTCCAGACTTTCCCACGTTTTCCTGTTTCTTTCTGAGCCCTCCAAACTGTTCCAGCCTCTGCCTGTTCCCCAGTTCCAAAGTCACTTCCACATTTTTGGGGTTCTTTTCAGCAGACTGTCTCTCTACTGGTATCAGTTTACTGTATTAGCCCATGTTCATGCTGCTGATAATGACATACCTGAGACTAGGAAGAAAAAGAGGTTTAATTGGACTTAAAGTTCCACATGGCTGGGGAGGCCTCAGAATCATGACTGGAGGAGAAAGGCATTTCTTACATAGTTGTGACAAGAGAAAAATGAAGATGCAAAAACAAAAACCCCTGATGAAACCATCAGATCTCCTGAGACTTATTCACTACCAGGAGAACAGTATGGGGGAAGTGCCCCCATGATTCAATTATCTCCCACTGGGTCCCTCCCACAACATGTTGGAACTATGGGAATACAGTTCAAGATGAGATTTGGGTGGGCACACAGAGTCAAACGATACCACTTTCTTTATCTAACTATAATGTATCATCATCTGTCATCCATAGATTTATGTACAGCCAATTTTCAGGTACATTTCCTTTGACCATATGGCTAAACACATTTTTCTTTCATGAATTGGTTGAAATGGTGAGCAGTACACATTTTTTGACTGAATTTTATTTTCTACGATATATTTATTACATGTCTCATTCTAAATGATAGCCAGATAAAAGCTAAAAGAATATATAAGAAAATGTCTAACTTTTTATGTTTAGATATGACTTAGAAAACTAAACTTTATGTATAGCATTTATCATGGGAAGACCCAGATGTTTATTCACCTTAGATATGGTCTAGATCATCATTAAAACTAAAAAACATTTCTGTTTTTACCAAAAAAAAAAAAAAAAAAAAGAATTCTAATTATGTTCTTATTCCAGGAATGTCTAAAGTTTATTCCAGTAAGTTTCTAAAACCAAGTTTTAAGAACAAAGGACAATCCCTATATCAATTACCTCATCATTAAAATTTGATATTATTAGAACATAGTGTCTAGAATATAGAAAAACATGATTTTAATTTAATTTTCTTTAACTGAGAGAAGGATTGAAAAATGCTGCTTGCTTTTCCTCTAAATTAAGAGTCTCTACTCTTCTCTGCCCCAGAACTACCACAGCTGTCACAGTCATCCAAAGAAAAATTTAAATAGTAAACAATATTGGTGCAATGGATCTGTTTTCTTTTAAAGGGTAATAGAATTCTTATGGCCAAAGTGTTATTTGTGAATCATTTTCTTCCAGGAAAGGGCGTTTTCAACTCCTTTATTATGATTTCTGATTGTATGAATCAGAGTACCCTCAAGCGAAACCAGCAAACACCGATTTATGTGTTAATTATTTTTTTAGATATGGAAATAAGAAAATGCAGCAAATCCTAGAAGCTTCTTTTTCTTTGTCTAATGAGTAGGAATTGCAGCATACCATGATCCCATGCTGACTCACTAATTTGCAGTCCAGGGACTTGAGAGAAGATGACAGCTGTAGAGAGTGTGGAGGGAAAGCCACCTTGCAACACATCTTGTCAAGTTGCAGCCTCTGACTTTGACCTAGGGCCAGTATTCCTGGAGACATGATGAAGTGTGAAAAGTACTGGCAGGCATTTTAAACCAAAAAAAAAAAAAAAAAAAAAAGGCAGTAAGGGAAAATGGGGACCAGAAAAGATTAATATTTGTGAGGTTTATAGCAGAAAAGGCAAAGCAATAGGAAGTAAAGAAATCCCTAAAGGGAATTTCCTACAACAGCAGCAGATTAGAAACAGGATGGGCCTGAACGGGAAGCTTATTTTTCCAGCTGGAGCCTTCTCTACAAATCTAAGGTTGTTTTGGGAATGATAGACAAATGCCAAGCAAATGTATAATCAAGAAATAATGATGGAATTTATAATCACTAGGAAAGGCCGAGAATAGCGGCAGAGAAAGAGAGAGAGGGTTGGGGGGTGGGGAGGGGAGGAATAAAGTATTATACATTTGAATACACTGGCACTCTAAACTTTAAACGTTTTGCACCAAGATAAAACGTTCTTGCTAATAAATGAAGATGTTAAAGTTACTAGGAAAGTTTGTAATGACCTAGTCTAGATATTTTCAAATTTCATAGCCACAGGAAATAAATTTCAAACAAATTCATATGCGGAATCCCCACATGAATATAGAAGAGCTGATCTGATTTAAGAAGTTGCAGAGGGTGGGGTGGGGGTAGGCGGGCTTATTTGCACTCCTCTCTACTCATGCCTGGCAATTGACTCCTGGGGCACTTAAGAAATCTTTAAAGCTTTTCAGAACAATTTGAAAACAACCTGGCCTAAGTTAACCCTTTATTGCCTGAGGAAACAGAGTCCCACGTCTCAGGGCCTGCAGAGGCACGTTTTGAAGCCTTCGGAGCAATGAGGCTCTGTGTCTGTTTCCTGAGGCACTGGGTTCTGGACACTGGTAGACTTTCAGGACCCCTGTGATGGAAATCCAGGTCCTCTAACCTGTTTTATCACATTGTGGGTAATTGTTATTCTTCCTTCTTAATGATAGAGATAAGAATAGATTTATAAATTCCAATTTCACTGCAATAAACAGAAAATAATTTTTTTCTCCTTGAAAAATGACACTCTTGCTGGGATGGTGAATGAGGCCGAGTTGGCGGAAGTGTAGTCTTCTTTTACATGAAACTCCATCTGCTTTCATTGGTGTATTCTGCCATAGGTGGCTTTTCCCAACAGTTTTTCTGTTTCTCCTGTTTGTGATTACTCCTTTTAAGATCATTTTCCATCAATTATCCAATCAGCATCAGCTTTCAGCAATGGTGGCTTATGTTGACATTAACTGCTGCAGATGTTCACTGAGTCTGCAGTTACTGCTGGTTGCTGTGATAGGTTAATGGTGTCCCAGCACCACTCAGCAGCTGCCCAAGAATTCTTCCACCCTGATTAGCACCTCTACAGTGCCTTTCTTAGAAGCAATTTTGGGAAAGCTTTTCACCACAGCTATCTTGCAATACATTCTTTCAAGGTGTGTATTCAGATAACCAACTACTTTTATTGGGAAAATATATCTTTGTATGTACATCTATTGATAAATTTGTGTTGTTTTTCCCCATTAGCCATAGCTTGAAACTGAATTCTGAACTGTGACTAGAAGCATGAGTGATGAGTGTTGTCTCTGCTACTTTCTAAAAGTGTGATCTCGAGAAAACCGTAAAACCTCAAAGAATTTAACATCCCTCATCTGTTCAAATGGAGATGCATTTTAATGACATTCAGAGTAACCAGACGACTTAAATAAAATCAAATGGATGTGAAAATGTTTTCAAAACTACAAACAATTATGTGAATGTAAGGATTTGTGTAATCACAATCATGATAACATTAATCTGATTCCCCTCCCTTGCCTTTCTTTCTCTCAAGAATCTCACTGTATCAAAAAACTCACTGAGGAAGGATATTCACGCTGAGATACACAGTTTACCAATCTAAAACTTGACAATAGGGTAATTGGCAAAAATCTCGCAATTCGTCTTCATCGACCTTCCACATGCAGAGAGGCAATTATGTTTTAATAATAATAACAAGAATAGTCCCCTAGGTATTTCATAGTTTCCTGTGCAAAATATACATGAGCTCACACTTCTTAGAAACTAAAGTCAGCCCATTGCTTTTTATTTGTGAGTGAAATAATTGAGTAATCAGAATGTAATGTTGTCAGTGTTCAGTTTATCATTTAGATTTCTCTATAAGGGAATCTGTTGATTATTACATGCCTTTCCACAAACAAGCTCTTCATTTTATGCTGTATTTTATTAGCAAATAAAAATACAAGATACCTAGTTAAATTTGAATTTCAGATAGACAACAAATAATAATCTAACATTATTATGTTTCCTGTGATATTTGCAGCCCTGCTTACCTCTCTCCTTTGCTCCCCGTCCCTGCAAATGGTGTTCTTGTTCCTATCTTTGATAGCTTATTCCAGAATCTAACCCCTTATACCTAGACTCATGCCACTTACATTTTATGAATCACAGAAGCCTCCCTATCTTCTCTCTGTGTCTCACATTTGTCTATTTCTTTTGACTCCCATTGGCATTTCTCTGCTAGAGGTCACCATTAGCTCTGACTTTGTTGACAACAACAGCATCCAAATTAGTTTTCCTCTCTTAGTCCTGCCTCCAGTCACCCTCCAGCAATCTAAATGTTATGTAAAATGCAATCCTGTAAAACAGAAATGCCATCCTGCTAGTCAACTTCATGAGGTCAGGATATGGGTCTTTCTCACTCCTGCATCTCTAGTGAGTTACACATTGATTTCATTCATTCAAAAAAAAAATAACACATTTATTAAGTGCCTACTGTATAACTAGTAATATTCCAAGCAGTGGAAATTCAATACAGTATAAGACAGACAAGATCTGTGCCCTCAAAAAGCTGTTAGTAAGATGAGATAAGACAAAGCACAACAAAAAACAAGTAAGACAGTGTAAGACAGTGCTAAGGGCTACAACGCGAATGAAACGCGTGGTATAACAGAGTGTCAGTGGCCTGCTACAGGGAGGGGTGTCGGAAACTTCTACAATGAAGTGATGTGAATGAATGGTTGTCACTTCCCTCATAATTTTTCTGAGGGTCATTATGGCATTCCTGTAATCGACAAGGACGTGATTTTTGTTTTTTCTGATCCTATCTAATTTTGCAAGGTTAATCTCTAGCTACGTTTGCGCATTCTATATATTCTTGCCATTTGAATTCCCGTTCTACACACATTTCTCATGCTTTAGCTGGCATCACAATCACCTGGTGGGCTTGTTAAAATACAGATTTCGGGGCCCCTCCCACAGGATTTCTAATTCATTAGACCTGGAATGGGGCTAGAGAATTTGCAAATCTAGCATGTTCCCAGCTGCAGTAAAGTTAAGAGAGGAAATCTTTCTATCTAGTTCCTCCCCTTCTCAGTTTCCTTTTCCACAAATGACAACGAATTTATTGTCATCTTCTAAGTTCATAAGAACCACGGAGCTAAAATTCATCTTTGGCTAAGACTGAACTTGTCAGTAGGGGAGTGAAAGAGGAAAAAAGAAAGAGGAAGAGTTAGATTTTTAAAGAGGAAAAATTGCTTCTCAGAGATGATATGCATTTAGTGGAGCATAAAATGAATTTGATCTGAGTTGGGAATTCAGAATGCAGAAGCTTTACAGGATTGCCAAAATCCCAGTCCCTACATTTAAGAAATCTATTTTCCACCTTGGAGAGTTAGAAAATAAAAACTACATGTCAGTAGAGAACTGGGGATAGGGCTTTTTGGCTTCTGGAAAGTTTTAAATAAGTCACTTAATGTCATATGAGAAATAGGTGTTATTCCTACAAAATCCATCATACTATAAAAGCAAAGCACTGCAAAAGACCTTTAACAGTCAAACTAACTATCCCTCTGCCTGCACAAATGACAGTTTAAAAATTATTCCAGACCAATTTTATAGCCTTCAAAAATATTTCCTTATACTTTCAGTAATCTGGTATAGTACTTAACCATTTTACTAGTTAAAAGTCTTTCTTATATATTATTTAAATCTATTCTTTTTAAATTTCAAGTCACTTTTTTCTTTTACTGTCTTTCTTTTCAAAAATATTCAAACATACATGCAGATGAATAATAGCTGCTACTCTATTTTCGTATGCCTTCATCTTTCATATCGTTGCTAAATAATAATTTCTCTCCAGTTGAATAATCTCAGTTGCTTTGACCATTTTGCCAAACCTAATTTTTTTCTTATTCGGACCTTAGTTTCTTCTCTCCACTCCATTTATGTTGAGTCAAAGCTTCTGTTTATTTCTTACATGTTAAGTGAATGAGATAAAGCAGAATACAGTTTCATACAGAGTTGACTGAAATAACGTAGGCATCACTTTCAGTGAGTAAGATGATTAGTGTTGAAAAAATAGAAAATACAGATAAATAAAAGTGGGATGATTTGTCACTCCAAGTGACCATACTAAGTGGCTACAATTGTCAGTATTTTGTCTTTTTTTTAGATGGTTTGCTTGTAAATTGTGCTTTATACAATATATCATGATTATTTTCTCATCAGTGACACTGTATCTTAGGAGCAGCTACTATGTGATGCAGAGTAATTTTTTCAAGTCAATCTGGAGCAAAATGGTAGATATATAAACATATAAGCAACCGTACAGTGTATAATAAAGATATGGTTAAACTCGAGTAAAAAAAGTAGACGTCTTTCTTAAAAGTTTTCTGAGGTAAACAGTGAAGTCTCCATAGTAGATGACATTTTAATGACTACTGAAGGATGAACAGAGGTTTCTTTAACAGAAATGTAAGAGAGTATATACAGAAAAAATGAATCAGGTATACACTTAAGTATAGCAGATTTATAGTCTTCAGTCTATACAGCTGTTATGGGAATACAAAAGCCTATCGTGTAAGCCATTTCCATAGGAGAAACTATTTATTCTTCCTCACTTATTCTTCTTCTGGATTTGTAAGGCAGTTTGCATCTTCCACAGTCAAGCTAGGCTTAGACGTCAGAGGACAGCTTTAGTCTCTTCATTTGCTATGTGAAGGTCTGTAGGATTCTGTGTGGACATGAAGAAGATGATGGCACTACCAGAGAGAATGCTGAATGGTAAATAGCTGTGTTGCTTGATACAAAATAACTGAAATTCTTTGAGCCTCAAGCATCTCATTTATTAAATAGAGGTAATAATAAGATCTACTTATATAGTGGCTATGAAAATTAAAATATTCGTAGTGATTATATGAGGAAGTAGTCAAACTGGTTCCTTTCAATTCCATATTAGTTAAGAATCAAGATTGTCTTTTATTTCTCCCACCGTCACACATTGTGTCTGGGACTTTACCCCCTCATCCAAGAATTTACAAGCATCCATGGTTTTTAGTAAGGGAACATTGTAGGCAGGTATGTTATAAAGAGGTTTGTCAAGTTTTGCTTTTAACAAACTGTCTGGAAATCTCATTAATAAAGGATTTTTAATTTGGATAATTTCATGAGGACTAATCCAACTGTAAATTCTTAATGCATGGGGAATAGATGTACAGCATCTTTAAGCAGGGCAGTTTCATTTTTCCCCATTGTTTTGCTACTTGAGTCTTCAGATGCTGTAACCTATGTATTCTCCTCAAATGTTCTTACAGATTGTGCTCTTCTCAGAGCCTCCATCTGACTCAAGAGACTATGTTTGTCATTTACCTGCTGAAAACCCACTGAAACAAAACTTTAGAACTGGAGACAAAGTGTTATTTATATATTCCCCATATGTTTTCTCCAAGGATGTCTTATTGCCACCTTATTTCACGTTGTCACATGGATCTAACAGAAAAGAATTGGTCCATTTGTGGCACTGGATATAAAAGGGAATGAAACATACGCTTCTCTCTAAAAAACCACAATAGAAAGATTGCCCTACCTTCTGGAAATTTCACAGCAAAGTGGTGCAAGTGGATGACATAGGCCAACATTAAATGAGTACCTATTCTGTCCCCATATTGTGCCAACTTTAATATAAAACTTCAGAGGCGTGGAACGTACTGTATCCCAAAAGTTGAGAAATGACCTAGCATTAAGATAAATCGGAACTGATACGGCAAAATTAATATTGCTGGTTTCTTTCCGTAAGGTGACTCCTTAAGAAAAGGAGACCTACATTACAACATGAAGAGACAGTGAGAGTTAAAGACGAAAGGCATGATACTTCCCCAAATAACTCTCTGCAACATTATAAAGCTCTCCACCAATCCGATTAAGTAAGACCTCTTTGCCCAGGCTGGAGGCTTCCATATACCTGACCTGCTTCTTTGGAGCATTAACTCTCTTAGAAGATACAATAATCATTTTAAGGTCAATTTTCCATGTATGTTTGCAGATATGTGAAACTCCTGGCAATTAGGCTTAGAGTCAAGCAAAAAGTGAATACCAGGGTAAATGTGAAATGTGTCTTAACATAAACTGCTGTTTGGGTTACAGGGCTCTCTGCTGTCTGGCTCACTGCTGTATTTGAAAAGTCACTTTGCTGATCTCTCATGTAAGCTGCTACTTGCCACTTTAAGCTGGAAAAATTGGCATGAACTTTCCATTCTCATGTTAGGAACAAAGAAATGTGGGCTTTTTCTTATCATAATGTCTGGTGAATATCAGTCTCATGGATACTGTAGCAGAGCAGACCCATATCGCCCTGTAATTCAGGTGTGTTTGCTTTAGTAAGTGAATTAAATTACTCTTTCAACAAAAAACTGCCTGAGACTTGAACTCATGATGTGTAAAAGTCCTTCATCACGTTTAAAGATATCTAGTGAAGCTAATAAAACAGTGGGCTCTATTCATCTTTTTTTAACCGGTGTGAATTATAATTTTACAAGATTGTTCATGCCTTAGTTACTTTGCAGAGGAATTCATTTTCAAGTGAAAACTATATCACAGTGTCTATGAAGTTTTGAAAGTTTATAATGTATGCCTTGCAGTTTGCTATTGGACTTATAACAGGCCCTAATGTAGCCACGTGAAAAAGACAATTATGAACACACCATTAAAAATGAAGCTTCAGGACACCTGAGCTCTGGAAAAACTTAGTGCCCTACATTATGAAAACTAATCAGCTGCCATCTAAATTACCTGGTTACTCTGTGTCCTTGAAAATATTAATGCTACTACAATAATACAATTACAAAGCAATTAAAAAAATTAAAAATGCAACATTTGTTCAATTCAAAATGCATTTTGAATTGAATTATAAAATGAGTTCATATTTTTTAAAAAATTGAATTACAAAATGAGTAAAATTACAGAGGGAAGGTGATTGCCAAAGATTCTGTCCTGCATTTCTCATATTATCCATCTAAAATCCTGTACCTTAGAGAGGTTCATGTATGTATACCGTATTTATATCCATATATGCACTCATATCCACATGGATATCTGTATTCATACCTATGTAAATATTCCCTGCTAAACATGTTTGACTAGTTGAATTTTCAAGAGTGTAAAGTTCTAGAGGTAAGAAAATTTTTGTTTGCTTTTTTGTTTGTGTTTCTGTTGAGGATTTCCCTACAGCACCTACTCTAATAATTGGGAAAGAGACATTTGTTTCTTTTGTACTTACACATTGTTAGAATGTGAAATGTGTGTCTTTATATATATATGGAAAAACTGTATGGAATTAGTTATTCTATAATATATGGAAGCCATATATCATGTTAGTAGCAAAATTGGAACTCACTATAACTTTTGACCACATTGGTCTGAAGTTTTCTTTTGTTTCATTTTGTTGTGCTGTATAGACTGTGTGAGACTGGTGTCACTGATAAAATATCTGAACATAAACTTTTGCATGATATTTAAATAACCACCTGCCCAAAACAAACTCACTTCATGTACACTTCACAATAGCATGAAGTTTGCACAGCTAGCCCACTATCCCTATCATAACTTGACCCCTGTAATAATCAGTGGGTTCCATCACCATAATACATAACAATAATTCATTTTTATATTTATTCTAAGGGCATTATCCATTGATCTTATATTTACCCAGTGGAGAATGAATGTTCTGTTTCCATTTTCTTTCCTGACAGCAAATCAAACCAGTCATCTCCGGAAACATATCTCCCTGTAACCATCCAATGTTCAGTTCTTGAAGTTGTAAGGCACTTTTGTTCAAGTGTGTGGTTCTTACGGAGTTTATTTTTATTATTCTTTATATTACAGGGAAGGATAACTTGAACAGAATGAGATTCAAAATGAGTAGATTACATAAGATACCTGTCTTTGTTAGCCTTCACCTTCCAAACCAGTTCTTCCTTCATGCTCCATTCATTTAGGGCTCTGTATTTGCCGTTATCTTTTGTTTCTGACTCAAATCTAAGAAATGAACTAATTTATTAGAATACTTCTTATTCCTTGTTCGTCTGTCTTGAAAAACTACTTGGCCCAGTTAAATTACTAGAAAGTTATTTGGTAAATAAGCAGGGCTAGAATCCTGGTTTTGTCATTACACTAGAAGAAATCCATCTGTCCCTGTCGCAGCTTTCCACTCATCAGGCTTATACAATTGATGTATAAAAGCAGAATGCAAATATATTAATTTACTATTTTACTAATTTTATTAATTTACTGTTAATGCATTTGCATTGTGCTTTTATGCATCAATTGTGTAAGCGTGGTGAGTGTATACATAATCATTAAAAACTCAGAATATTTAGTTCTAAAATAAAGATATCAGAAAAACTAAAAATCAGCCACAAAATTATGTGATGTATATGGAATGAAAACACATATTGGATAAAATTTAGATGGCTAGGACAAAATTTAAGTAGTATAGTACAAAAGTTCTTGAATTCAACTATCAGATCTCAGCGTGATCACTTACAAGCTCTCTAACCCTAGGTATTTTTTAACTTTTTACCTCACTATACTCAAGAGTAAAATTACGATTATTTATCTCAGATTTAATCTTGCATGTGAAGTACTTCAACCAGGGACTAGCCTGTATCAAATGTGATCCTTTCCACGTGTGTCTTATAATAAAGATGGGCTGGTGAGGCCTTCATATTTAAAGACTTTTAATGAAGGTAATTTCTTTCCTGGACACTGTCCTTATGGGTCTTGACTACACTTACGACCATGCCTTTCCTTTTACTGTATTTCCCAGAGCTGACAAATAATCTTTTTAAGTTATTTATTTTTTCTTAGATTTATATTAGATAAATTTTGATCAATCTTTACATACCCATGAACCCTTCTATCTCCTTAAGGTAATCTTGCCCATCTGCTGTGAACCGTTTAGCATTGGATTTTACAGTTCAACTCTTAATACACAAATACATTCCCTCCTTTCTTCTTTTTATTAAAAGCCTTATATCTCTATGTATAAAACCCAGTGTTTACAAAGGTAACAAAAATATTTGGAGAGAGTCATATAATGTCACTGCAGGCTTTAGAAAAGACAAAGCACCACAGAAATACTATGCAACCCTGGCTGGTCAACTGATCAGACACAGTGCCTCAATGTTCTGTAGGGACAAACCTCAGAAACATGAAAACAAACAAACATCCCAGTGCTGTCAATTTCTTTAGTGTCTCCTGGCCAAGTTACTGGGTGTCGATATCTTTTTTGTAAGGCTAGCTTTTGTATTTTATGTATTGTATATTATTTTTCCTTGCTATTTTGGTTAGAGTAGTAAATGTGTTATTTGTTGTAAGCAATAGAGAATGATGTCAAAGATATTTTTTGAAAAGTTTTTGAAGGTTAGAAATATGGCTTACAGAGTTCTTACTAGATTTAACTTGAACCAGAAAAAATGGGCATATATAGCTTATGTGAAGGTTTCCCTGGGCCCAGGGCTTTAGGGTCAGAACTCTTACTCTAAAACACAGCAATTTCTAAAACATCCACTTGAGTGATTGTTTTGCCTTCCTTGACATCTAGTCTTGACTAATCAGTCTTGAAATCTTAGGAATAAGGCCCTAGTAAATGTAGATAATTGATCAATAGTTCTTTCTAGGAAAATGCTTGATAATTATTCTCTCTTCAGAAATATATATAGATAGATAGATACATAGACAGATAGATAGATAGATGGAAAGTGTGTATCTCTCTGTGTGTATATCTCATCCACTCTGCTCCTCCACATCCCCTACTGCTATTTCATACTTCTCATTTGATACTGGTCGAATCCTTGCCACATTAGTAGGGCAGTTATTATCCTTCACAGGCCTCAGATGAGCAGCTTAAAATTCAGAGATGTTCACTAGGCAAAAATCCCTCAGTGAATGACAAATCCAGCCTTTAAAACCAGGTTTTCCAGCTTTGTGTCTACTGTTCTTTTGATTTTCAAACTTTGAAATGAATAAACTTGCATAAAGTAAGTATTTTCATTTCAGACCATTGGTATAAAGTAATAGCTATGAAAAACAGGTATAGGGATACAATGTAATAAGCAGGAAACTAGTCAACGAAAGTATAATAATTCTGAAAATTAGAATTGAAATGAGAAAACAAAGCTTTTCCAAATAAAGTTCTCATGGGATTTTGGGGAAGGAATGCTGAAGAAGAAAATTAGGGAATAGAATTATAAGAACTTGTACCAGAGTTTTTAAGAAATTAGAGCTATGAGTGTGATGCTTTAAGAAATAAGAATATAAACAAAGCAGAAGACACAGCTAAATGAGACAAGCCAGGGCTGTAGATAGTTGCAGTGATAGATAACAAACTGTTCCATACATGGGTGAACTCTTTAATTTCTCAGAAAATTAAAATTAAGATATGATTATACCTGGATATTTTAATTGCTTCTTTACATTTCATATACCCTTCCTCTGAATATATACATTTTTATTTAATTTTCAATATGTACAGTGATTTTGAAAACATAGTTATTTTTGAATACATATAGTGAGAAATCTAGTTGTCTTATCTGCCATTTTCAGGTACAGAATGAGCCTGTATAGAAATTAGTCTGAACTTATTTTAGAAAAAGTTAGAAAATAGATTTTGTCATTTTATTTCTTTAAAGCAACATTTAATTTTAAAAAAATAGTTTAAATCCGTGGCTTAGAGAAAAATCAAATCATTTTGAATCACAGAGACTAACGTGGGATAGAAATTACTGGATATCTCTTGGTTGTGTCATTTATATCAAAGCAGTGCTGTGACAGAAATTTCAAAAAAATTCAGATTGAAAATTACAGTTGTGGAGAAATATCATAGACAAAAGTGAAGGGTAAAAAAAAAAAGGAAAAATAATGTGATGCTTCCATTTGCAATGTCGTCCTGTTGGGTCTCTTAAGTGTTTAGAAATCTGATTCCCAGTCTTCCGTAATGGTTTTAAAATGAAGCCATTGACGATCATTAAAAAATCTGGAGACAACAGATGCTGGAGAGGATGTGGAGAAGTAGGGACACTTTTACACTGGTTGGTGGGAGTGCAAATTAGTGCAACCATTGTGGAAGAGAGTGTGGTGATTCCTCAAGGACCTAGAAATAGAAATACCATTTGACCCAGCAATCCCATTGTTGGGTATATACCCAAAGAATTATAAATTGTTCTATTATAAAGACACATGCACACTTATGTTCATTATGGCACTGTTTATAATAGCAAAGACCTGGAACCAACCCAAATGTCCATCAACAATAGACTGGATAAAGAAAATGTGGCACATATACACCATGGAATACTATGCAGCCATAAAAAACGATGAGTTTGTGTCCTTCATAGGGACATGGATGAATCTGGAAGCCATCATTCTCAGCAAACAGACACAAGAACAGAAAATCAAACACTGCATGGTATCACTCATAAGTGGGTGTTGAGTAATTAGAACACGTGGACACAGGGAGGGGAGCCTCACACACTGCAGTCAGTTGAGAGGGACTAGGAGAGGGACAGCAGGGGGTGGGGAGGAATAACGTGGGGAGAAATACCAGATAAAGGTGATGGAGGGAGGAAGGCAGCAAACCACCTTGCCATGTATGTACCTATGCAACAATCCTGTGTGCTCTGCACATGTACCCCAGAACCTAAAGTACAATCAAAAAAGCAAAACAAAAATGAAGCCACTGAAAGCTGTGCTCAGCAAGCACTCTTTTGGTATTACTACTCTTTTTGTTTCCTTTTTCTCTCTGCAGACACATTCTGTTGCATCTTTCCAGTCACTTCCCTCCAATGCCAGGCCTTCCCCAAAGAATAATTTTTTGTGATGCTAAAAGTGAAAATATATATATATATATATATATATTTTAACAAAGGACATGGGGACAATTGGAGCTATTCAGGGACTATTTAAACAATTTTTGGGATTGAAAAGAAAACATTTGTGGGTTTGCAGGTTCATCTGTAAGAATTTGAGAAAGAATGATCAGCGGGAGTCCATTAATACATTTTCAAATAATAATCTCAAGTGTTTTATGACAAATGTTCAAGCTGACAGGACAAAATGGCAGCATTTTGGAAGGAACCTAAGTGTACCTAGGTGCAAAGATTCTCATGCTAAGGAGGTCGTCTGTCTTGCTTCTTTCAACTTACTAATTCAACTGGACTTGAAAACATGTGACATAGGTAGCAATATAATGATTTTGCTCAATTTTTATTACAAAAAAAATTGCCTGTACATTGTAACTTTGTGACCTGAGTTTATGGTGAATATTTATCATATTTCGATTTAAGGGAATTTCTGTTACAAGACAGGCAGTGAATGTGGTTGAGTAAGAAGGGCATGGATTATCTCTGTCTCTTAACTTGTATTGAATTCAGCAAATTGTTTAATTATCTCATGAAATGACATTTTAATATTGCGGTTTCAGTTATATGTACTTGGATCCAAATATTTCTCTTAGTTCATCTTCTGAGATCTGGAATCTCCTGAAGAACAGAAAAGGTCTACAATTAAGTGCAAAATTGTTGGGCATGTTGAGATGGAAGCACATTTGTCTGTGCATTCATTGATCTTCAAATTGAATGCACTATTTTTTTTTAATACTGAGTAGATAATACATTACCAGAGGTCCAACAGACTAATGAGAGCAAGGAAAAGCAGGGAATTAATAATAAAAACAATAGGTAAGGGGCCATTAAGGAAAGCAAAATTAAATACAGAGGACTTAGAGGCTGAAGGGAGAGCAAAGCATCAATCATGGAAATAATGAATAAGTTCAGTTGTGAAACGACATGTATTCATGTGTTCAGGAATGTATTCCATGCATACTTTTGAGAATTTCCTCTGTGCCAGGCTCATTTCTAAGCGACACAAAAGGCAACAAAAATGGCAAAAATGACCTTTCATTCTAGTTAGGGAGACGATAAAGAAGTGATAAAAGTTTAAAAAATAAACAAAGGAATGGAGAGTGGAAACATAAGAAAATGACATTTAAGTAAATTACTGAAGGAAAAGAGGGAGCCTTAGGGGAAGAGCATTTCAGGAAAAGAAGCAGAAGTTGCAAAGAACCTGAAGCAAAGGAGCCTTGGTGAGGAAAAGTGCCTCCATGAAGAAGCTGACGTGGCAGCAGAGGAGTGATGCAGTGAGAGCAGCAGGAATTGAGATCGCGGAGGTCAGCAGGCCAGTTATTTCTAGGGCATGCTTTTATTTTGAAGTGAAAATTCATTGAAAGATTTTGAGAAGTGAAATAAGAAAGTATAAGACAAGTGAAGGTCCTTAACATGTGCATAGTCAGGAAAAGGGGGTGGAACGTAAGACGAGATAAAACATTAGTGGCAGGACATGGGTTGTAATACTCAGGTTACCAGCTGTCCCAAGAGCACTTCCATTTTTGGTTTGTTGACTCCTTTTAATGTTACGAACAGCAGTTCTTAAGGTGCTTGGTCTGCAGCTGACTTAGGGAGTCAGGCAAAGAAGTAAAGCAGAATATTTACCAATGAACCAAATGAATAAATAAGAACTTTTCCATGGCTTTCAATTGTCTTCAAATATTTTAAAAGACAGTAAGTACCATTTTCATCTTGTTACCCATCTTTACTTATTCATCATCTTGTCATATGTCATTTTGTCATCCATCTTTACTGCTGATACATGGACTAGAGAATACTGTAGATGAGTTGGGGCTGGTGGTGGTGTGAAAAGCATTTCTTTTTCTCAGAGGGCATTACACTTATTCCAGGCTGAAGATCTAATTTCTTTTAACTCAATTTATAAAATACAATGCTATAAGATGTTGGTTGCTTTTTCTTTTTTCTTTTTTGAGAAGAAGTTTTGCTCTTTTTGCCCAGCCTGGAGTACAATGGCAGCAATCTTGGCTAACTGCAAATTCCACCTCCTGAGTTCAAGAGATTCTCCTGCCTCAGCTTCCTGAGTAACTAGAATTACAGGCATCTACCACTATGCCTGGCTAATTTTTTGTATTTTTAGTAAAGGCAGGGTTTCACTATCTTGGCCAGGCTGGTCTCGAACTCCTGACCTCAGGTGATCCACCTGCTTTGGCCTCCCAGAGTGCTGGGATTACAGGCTTGAGCCACCTCACCTGGCCGGTTGCTTATTTTTAATACAAAAATATAAATCTAAACATTTTTGAAAATCATGTAATAATATCTATGAGCACCAAGTGGAGGTATTATTTTAAATAATAAATATGCATTATTCTTTCATTATCGTAACATAAGATATATTTTATATGTATTTGTTTGGTAAATCATTGTCATTTTGTGGTCACAGTATATTTTAAACATCTTTCAATATTTTTTTAATTTTCTCCACCATGAATCATAATTTCCCGGCATGAAATTCAAAAGTTTGCTTTCCCAGTCTTTTTTAAGAATATATTACCTACATTTCTGCAATTAGATGCACTCTCAGAGCAATAGAAAGTAGAAGGAAGGGGTTGCATTGGACAGATTTTTGTAGGAAAACATGTAGAACAACTGTCTCTAATCTCTTTGGCATCAGGGACCAGTTTCATGGAAGATGATTCTTTAATTTTTTCTCTGAAAAGGAAGGGAAGTGGTTTTGGGTTGAAACTGTTCCACCTTATATCGTCTGGCATTAGGTTCTCATAAGGAGCATGTATCCTATATCCCTACTACGCTCAGCTCACAGTAAGATTTGCAGCCCTGTGAGTCTCTAAGACTGCTGCTGATCTGATAGGAGGTGGAGCTCAGGCAGAAATGCTAGCAGTAACGCTAGCTCACCAGCAGCTCACCTCCTCCTTGTGGCTCAGTTCCTAACAGGTCAGTGATTGGTACCAGTCTGTGGCCCAGAGTCTGGGGACCCCTGATGTAGAGTACAATAAAGAGATCACATGTTAGTGGATAAGGTTCTGATAGTAGTGCTAGGTGTTCAAGATGCAAGCTGTGGTTTCTGCGGGTAGGAGTGGTAGGAGCTTGCTAGTCAACCTGTGAGTGAGTGCTAATTCCTTCTAAAGCTGGCTTCATAGCTCTGATCCTGCAACTGCATCTCAGAAATCTTCAAGTTTATTTGAGGTACATAATATCTTTTAATATGGAGGTTGACAGTGCCTGATTTTGAAAACAAAATTTTATTGGATGTCCATGCTGAGTGTTTGCAACAGAGACCAACTGTCCCATAAAGTCTAAAATTTAAATCTCTGACCCAAATAAAAAAAGTTTCCTGAGTCCTACCTTAGTAAATACTTTTCTGCTTTAACTAGAGTGGGTTATAAATTGCAACTGAGAATTTAATTGATGATAACTATTTTAAATGTAAGGATAGGGCACAAAGAGTTTAATGTTCTCAAGTTCATATATATTTAAATCATATAGAAAATATAAAAGTAGGATATAAACTCATAGGACTCAGTTCTAGAACTTAAATTTTTAAATACATGTTACATCTGTTAATTTTTGTGCTGGCTTAAAGCTTAAAGTTAATAAAGATTTGGACTCTTGACTAAGTATTTCAGCTTTCATTTAGATGTATGCATTAGTAGAATCTTGACAAATTTAGTAACTATGTAAGTTTAGCTTCATCTGTTTAGGGACCAGGCTCAGATAGAGGTTTTTTTATCGATGAATTTTTTTTTTTTTTTTACCAATTTTAGGTTAGAACTTGATTTGCTGATCTTCTTGTCAAAATATTATGCTACTTCTATTTAAGTATTTTTATAATCCTGAACATTAACATCAACTATTTTCTTTCTGGTTACCCTTAGTGATACTAGTATTCTTCCAAAAGAATGTTCACTGTTAAATCTTAATGGATTAGTTCACTGCCAGGTTGAAGTAGGATCTTCTGCCTTCAGGAGCAAATGATGGCCTTAATAAAAGTAATTTGTCTAAGAAGCATAAACAGCATCAAATCACCAGGTGACAGTGATGTCACTTGTGGTCTTTCTGTGAATAAAAAAGGACTTTTATAAGATTGTAAAATACAAAAGTCCTCAGATCTGGTTCATATGAGAGGACTTTGGCTTGCAAAGTAAGAATTTGAGAAATGGAATTTTTAAGATAAAAATGGCATGGGCTCTAAGTTTTGGACCAGATTCCTCACCATCTGTAGCCAATCTGCATTGCCTGTAAATTTAATCAGACATCTTGCCCATCTGCAAATTTTAGACTTTTCATACTGATTTTGCCCTAATGAATGGAATTTTCTCTCATAATTTTTTTTGTTCATTTGTTAGACTTGGTCTCACAAACCCAATAGGGCAATTGGGAAAAGATATAGATTATTTATAAATAAAATGTGTATCTTTAACACAATGAATCTTAGTTAATAATAATATAGAATGAGAATTTTTGTCACTACCAAATAGTAAAAGTAATAGAATATTTTATTACCGTTTTCTCCATTGTAACACTCTTTACATGGGGAAAATAAAAGTTTTCAATACAAAATTTAGTAGCCTGACAAAAACAATATATCATGGACATATTCTCTGACTGTGAGGAAGGAAGAAAATTAAAGGATTTTGGCTATCGATGCCTGTCAACTCTAATTAAAAAAAATAAAAAAGTGACGTTTAGTAGTTATCTAAATTCTCATGTGCTTAAAATCATATATGTACTAAAAATAACGCTCTGTATAGATATGGATGTATAAGTGAGACATTGTTCCATGGGTTTTGGGACTCATAAACATTAAATAATCTCATATATATATATATATATATATATATATATATATGTCTCTCTTTCTATGTATCTATATATAAAGTCAAATAATAAACTTACTTTGGCTCAGGGTTTTGAAATGTTCATCTGACAGTGGCTTTCTTCACTATTTGATAGTTTGCTTTCCTCTGCCAATGGAACTTAATGTGTGCAAAATGAAAGGTATCATTTAGCATCACAGGGTAGGTAAAATGGCTCTTTTATATAAGAAAAGAGTTCATATTTCAGTCACTTGGCATGATCTCTTTTAAAAAATCAGTGATTTCAAAAAAAGGAATTTTTGTGTGTCTTCCCGGCACCATGAGGACATCGTTCATGTTATTAAAACGTGCACATAATAATGCAGGATGTGATTGAATGCCACTCATTTTGATCCCATTGATCACATAGTATCTGTTGGTCCTGGCTTAATTTGTCATGGTTAGGGATTCTAGTTTAGAGTTGGAAGCAAATGAGCTCAGTTGTCTCACAATTCCCAAGGACAGAATCTGCTTTTTAATTTTCTATACATGTTACTAATTTTTTGTAATTATTGAACTGAGACCTCAATTAGCAACCTGCTGGCTTTTTGTTATATCTGAAGTGTCCATGTGACATGGAACCCCAGTTTGTACCACCATGTGATAGAAATGAACTATTAGCTAGATTTAGTTGTCTTAATATACATTTTGTTAGGCATTTTAAAAATAAATAGATCTGTCTTCGTTGCTGGTTACCGACACCACACAATATATTGACTTTTTCTTAGAAAAGTTTTATTTATGAACAGAGGGTTGGTTGAAGTGGGAAATAAGAGACACAGAGCATGATTACCAAGATCTTAAAAGGATAACAGCTTGAATCACAATTACAGAGCATTCTATCCAGCACAGAAATGTTGGTTTTCTTTTTAAGGTTTCTGCTAACTCTGGGTGTAAGGAGGATTTCTTTCCAATTTACTGTCAAAGCCAGAGGGGAAAGGATTCTGCTGGAAAGAGTGGCTATTTTAGAACAGTAAATTGGGATCTCTTAGGAATCTCCTTAGATGTATGCTTCAGGAACACGATGCAGGACTCTAGTGGGTTTGAGAGTGAGAATCCTTTAATTGATAATAAAGTCTTTAGGTGCTGAGTTTAATAGCAGGACCAATGACACTTTGCTCTTAAAAACTCATAGGGGAGTTACGATGTTTTCAAATACAGTGACTGATACCAATGAAATATTGGGGCTACCATGTGAACTTCACACTCAACTCTTTTTTTTAATTTTTTTTATTTTACTTTAGGTTCTGGGGTACATGTGCAGGTCATGCAGGGTTGTTGCATAGGTGCATACATAACCAGATGGTTTGCTGCCTCTTTTCTGCCTTTGACTATATCTGCGATTTCTCCCCATGTTATCCCTCTCCACCCGCTGTTGTCCCTCCCCTAGCCCCCTCAACTGCCCCTAGTGTGTGATCCTCCTCTCCCTGAGTCCACGTGTTCTCATTGTTCAACACCGGCCTATGAGTAAGAACATAGTGTTTGGTTTTATAAACACTGGTGATCAAATGGGGACGGGATGTCTAAGTTACTGATGTTGTGCTCTCATGCATTTTGAAGGAGTCTAAGCAAAGGTGTACTTGATGAATATCTTGATGAGTATATTGGCAAGCGTAAAGGAAACAGGTTAGAAAAAAAGTTAAAAAAATAAAATTCCAAATTTTCTTTACATATTTTATTTTGGCACTGAATCCACTTTAATCTATACCATTAAAAAATAACCTTTCAGTTTATGTTTCAAGTAACATGGGCATATTAAATATAACTGCAAATGCATTTTTATGTTCTTGTTTTCCCTTTTTTTTTTTGAGACAGAGTTTCACTCTTGTTGCCCAGGCTGGAGTGCAATGGTGTGATCTCGGCTCACCGCAACCTCCGCCTCCTGGGTTCAAGCAATTCTCCTGCCTCAGCCTCCCAAGTAGCTGGGACTACAGGCATGTGACACCACGCCCAGCTAATTTTTGTATTTTCAGTAGAGACGGGGTTTCACCATGTTGACCAGGATGGTCTCGATCTCTTGACCTCGTGATCCACCCACCTCGGCCTCCCGATGTGCTGGGATTATAGGCATGAGCTACCGCGCTCAGCCTGTTTTCCCTTTTTTTAGGAAAAAATCTCCACAAGTAAAATTGTTGGATGAAACTAGCATTCACTTGAAAGCTTTTGAAATGGCTTAATCGACCTTTGGAAAGATCGTAACATTCCCAGCAGACTTAATTTTAATTTGTGAATTCTTCCTAAATTTTGACATATTTCAATTTTTAATTTCTCTTTAAACTTCTTAAATGAACGCTCATTTATTCATTGATGCATTAATTCCCCTAAGCACTTCTTTATTCACTGATAGCTCCTAATGTTTGCCCCAAATCATTAGAAGCATGGGAAGGAGATGATGATAAGGAAGGAAAGGTTGTGCACATTTATAGAAATGAGGTAGTTTGTAAAGAGCATGGCACGTAAACTCAGAAGATCTTCATTTCAAAACCAACTTCTGAGTATTATTGCAAGTCACTTGACATTTTTGAGGCTGTAGTTGATCATCTGAAAAACTGACAGTAACAACCTCAGATAAGCATATATGTAAGTGTTCTCAAAACCAAAAAGCTACTGGCAGATTGTGGTTGCAAGTTGCTTGACAAATGCAAGATGAAAATCTTTATACCCTCTATCATTTCCTGTTTCTTCTTCCTTTTCTTATAGTGTTTCCATCTTTTAGATTTAATTTATGAATTTGATAGAAAACATTACTTTCTTAAGAGGTATATTATTCTGGCATTTAAAAATTTAGAGAACATGAGACAAAAAAAGAAAATATGAGACAATATACTCTGAAAATTCTCCTCCTGACTGTAGTGTCCAGCCATTCTTTGTTTCTTCCTGAAGGCACTGATTTTCTAGTTTCTTACGTATTCTTGCATAGTCTCTCGCATAGTCTTTCTCTCTCTCCATATATATACATGTGTATCCCACTTTATTCAAAAGGATTGAATATTACATTCACCATTCCACGCTTTTGTTTATTCACTTAAAGTCACTTAAAATACATGTTGAAGATTGTTCCATATGGGCTTATATCTTTGTTTTTACAGCTGTAAATTAGTCCATTGTGTATATACCATAAATTATTTAAGCAGCTTGCTATTGATGGATTCTCTTGCTTTGGAAATTTGTTTTTAAAATTTTAGAGCAATGCTCCATGACATTTCACACATGTGATTAGAAGTATAGTACACATTTCTATAATTGAAATTGACTGTTCAAAGAGTGGATGCATCTATAACTTAGAAATCCTATCAAATTTCCTTTTATAAATGTTATACCAGTTTATATTCTATGAGAAAACCATGAGAGTACATGAATCACTCTCATGGTATTTTAACAAATCATTACAAATTATATAAATAAAAATAAACAAATAAAAGGTATCTCAGAGTGTTTTAAATTTGACTTTATTCTACTATGAAAAAAGGTTGACACTCTTTCCAATTGGTTAGGGAAATAGTTTTTTTCTCTTAATCATTATCTTCATATATTACCTATTTTGGATGATTTTATTTTTATGTGTATAATTTAATGAATATTTCCTTTGATTTACATATATTCTTTTTCGTTTAATAAGTTGCAAATATTCCTCAACTTTGTGACTTCATGTTTTAACTTGTCTTTTCTTATGCCTTTAGCATTATGAACACTATACATGTTCTTTTTTAAAAAAATTTACTTTAAGTTCTGGGATAAATGTGCAGAATGTGCAGGTTTGTTGCATAGGTATAAGTGTGCCATGGTGGTTTGCTGCACCTGTTGACCCAACCTCTAAATTCCCTCCCCTTGTCTCCACCTCCCAACAGGCCCTGGTGTGGTTGATCTCTTCCCTGTGTCCGTGTGTTCTCATTGTTCAACTCCCACTTATGAGTGAGAACATGAGGTGTTTGGTTTTCTGTTCCTGTGTTAATGTGCTGAAGATGATGGCTTCCGGTTTCATCCATGTCCCTGCAAAGAACATAATCTCATTTCTTTTTATGGTTGCATAACATCCCATGGTATATATGTACCACATTTTCTTTATCTGGTCTATCATTGATGCATATTTGGGTTGGTTCCATGTCTTTGTTACTGTAATAGTGCTGAAGCAGACATACACGTGTGTCTTTACAGTAGAATGATTTATATTCCTTTGGATATATACCCAGTAATGGGATTGCTGGGTCAAATGGTGTTTCTCGTTATAGATCCTTGAGGATTCGCCACACAGTCTTCCACAATGCTTGAGCTAATTGACATTCCCACCAACAGTGTAACCGTATTTTTATTTCTCCATACCCTTGCCAGCATCTATTGTTTCCTGACGTTTTAAATAATCACCATTCTGACTGGAGTGAGATGGTGTCAATTGTGCTCTTGATTTGCATTTTTCCAATGATCAGTGATGTTGAGTTTTATTTCATAGGTTTGTTGGCCATATAAATGTCTTCTTTTGAGAAATGTCTGTTCATATCTTTTGCCCACTTTTTTGATGGAGTTGTTTGTTTTTTTCTTGTAAATTCGTTTAACTTCCTTATAAATTCTTTGTAGATGGGTAGAGTGAAACCTCCCATTCTGTACGTTGCCTATTCACTCTAATGACAGTTTCTTTTGCTGTGCAGAAGCTCTTTGGTTTAATTAGATCACAGTCATCAGTGTTGGCTTTTGTTGCAATTTTTTTTGGTGTTTTCATTATGAAGTTTTTGCTCATGCCTATGTCCTAAATGGTATTGCCTAAATTTTCTTAGTTAATTTTTGTATAAGGTGTATGGAAGGGGTCCAGTTTCTGTTTTCTGCATATGGCTAGCCAGTTTTTCCAGCACCATTTATTGAAAAGGAGACTTTTTCCCCATTGCTTGCTTGTTTTTGTCAGGTTCATTGAAGATCAGATGGTTGTAGATGTGTGGTGTTGTTTCTGAGGTCTCTGCTCTGCTCCATTGGTCTATATGTATGTTTTGGTACCAGTACCATGCTCTTTTGGTTACTGTAGCATTGTAGTGTAGTTTGCCAGGTAACAAGAAGCCTCCAGCTTTGTTCTTTTTGCTTAGGATTGTCTTGGCTGTGCAGGGTCTTCTTTCATTCTATTTGAAATTTAAAGTAGTGTTTTCTAACTTGGTGAAGAATGTCAATGGTGGTTTGATGGGACTAGCATTAACTCTTTAATTTACTATGGGCAGTATGGCCATTTTCATGATACTAATTCTCCCCATACATGAGGATAGAATGATTTTCCATTTGTTTGTATCCTCTCTTATTTCCTTGAGCAGTGGTTTACAGTTCTCCCTGAAGAGGTTCTTCACATCCCTTGTTATCTGTATTCCCAAGTATTGTATTCTCTTTGTAGGAGTTGCGAATGAGAGTTCATTCATGATTTGGCTCTCTGCTTGCTTATTGTTGGAGTAAAGGAATGCTTGTGATACTTGCTCATTGGTTTTGTATCCTGAAACTTTGCTGAAGTTGCTTATAAGCTTAAGGAGTTTTTGGGCTGAGATGATGGGGTTTTCTAAATATACAATCATATTGTCTGCAAACAGAGACTATTTGACTTCCTCTTTTCCTATTTGAATACCCGTTCTTTCTCTTTGCCTGATTGTCCTGGCCAGAACTTCCAGTAATACGTTGAATAGGAGTAGTGAGAGAACGCATCCTCAACTTGAACCTGTTTTCAGAGGGAATGCTTCCAGCTTTTGCCCATTCAGTATGATATTTGTTGTGGGTTTGTCAAAAGTAGCTCTTATTATTTTGAGATATGTTCCATCAATACCTAGTTTATTGAGAGTTTTTAACATAAAGTGATATTGAATTTTATCAAAGGCCTTTTCTGCATCTATTGATATAATCATGAGGTTTATGTCTTTGATTGTGTTTATGCAATAAATTACATTTATTGATTTGCATATGTTGAACTAGCCTCACATCCCAGAAAGGAAGCCAGCTTCATCGCAGTGATGCTTTTTGATGTGCTGCTGGATTCGGTTTGCCAATATTTTATTGAGGATTTTTGCATTGATGTTCACTAGGGATATTGGCCTTAAGATTTTTGTTGTTGTTGTTGTGTCTCTGCCAGGTTTTGGCATCAGGATGATGCTGGCTTCATAAAATGAGCTAGGGAGGAGTCTCTCCTTTTTGATTGTTTGGAATAATTTCAGAAGGAAGGCTACCAGTTCCTCTTTGTACTTCTGACAGAATTTAGCTCTGAATCCATCTGGTCCTGTGCTATTTTTGGTTGGTAGGCTGTTAGTTACTGCCTCAATTTCAGAACTTGTTATTAGTGTATTCAGGATTTGACCTCTTCCATGTTTAGTCTTGGGAGGGTGTATTTGTCCATTTCTTCTAGATATTCTAGTTTATTTGAGTAGAGGTGTTGATAGTATTCTTTGATGGTAGTTTGTATTTCTCTTGTGTCAATGGAGGATCCCCTTTATTGTCTCTGATTTTGCTTTTTTGAATCTTCTTTCTTTTCTTCTTTAGTGGTCTATTGGTCTATCTAATTTGTTAATTTAAAAAAAAATACTCCTGGATTCATTTACTTTTTTAGAAGGGTTTTCGTGTCTCTGTCTCCTTCAATTCTGCTCTGATCATAGTTACTTCTTGTCTTCTACTAGCTTTTGGATTAGTTTGCTCTTGCTTCTCTAGCTCTTTTAATTGTGATATTAGGGTGTCACCTCCATACAAAGGGTGTGACCATTGTGAGGTCTTCTACAAGGGAAACTCATCAGACTAACAGGGAACCTGTCAGAAGAAACTCTGCAAGTCAGTAGAGACTGGGGGCCAATATTCACCATCCTTAAAGAAAAGAATTTTCAACCCAGAATTTCATATCCAGACAAAGCTTCATAAGCAAAGGAGAAATAAAGTCCTTTCCATACAAGCAAATGCTGAGGGATTTCATCATTACCAGGCCTGCCTTGCAAAGCTCCTGAGGGAAATAATAAATATGGAAAGGAAAAACCAGTACCAGCCACTGTAAAAACACACCAAAATATACAGACCATAACACTCTGCAGAAATTTTATCAACTAGTGTGCAAAATAGATAGAATAGAATAGAATCAGATGACTGGATCAAATTCACACATAACAATACTATCTTTAAATACAAATGGGCTAAATGCACCAATTAAAAGACATAAAAAGAGGCAAGACCTATTTGTGTGCTGTATTCAGGAGACCCATCTCACTTGCAAAGACACACATAGGCTCAAAATAAAGGGATGGAGGCAGATTTACCAAGCAAATGGAAATTAAAAAAATAAAATAAAAAGCAAGGGTTGCAATCCTTGTCTCTGACAAAACAGATATTAAATTTAAAAAAAAATGACAATAGACAAACAAGGGGGTTACATGATGAAAAAGAGACCAATTAAACAAGAAGAGCTAAGTATCCTAAATATGTATGCACCCAATACAGGGGTACCAAGATCCATAAAACACGTTCTTAGAGATCAACAAAGAGACTTAGACTCCCACACAATAATAGTGGGAGACTTTAACACCCCACTGTTAGATCAATGAGACAAGAAATTAACAAGGATATTTATGACTTGAACTCAGGTCTGGACCAAGTGGACCTAATAAACATCTACAGAATTCTCCACCCCAAATCAACAGAATATACATTTTTCTCAGTGCCACATGGCACTTATTCTGAAACAGAACATATAATTGGAAGTAAAACCCTCCTCAGCAAATGTAAAAAACAAACAAACAAACAAACAAAAAACCTGATATCATAACAACAGTTTCTCAGACCACAGGGCAATCAGATTAGAAATCAGGATTAAGAAACTCAGTCAAAACCACACCATTACATAGAAGCTGACCAGGCTGTTTGAATGACCCTAAATAAATAATGAAATCAAGAAGTTCTTTGAAACCAATGAGAACAAAGAGATCACATATCAGAATCCCTGAGACACAGCTAAAGCAGTATTAAGAGGGAAATTTATAGCACTGAATGCCCACATCAGAAAGCTAGAAAGATCTCAAATCAACACCCAAACTCTATACATTTTCTAACTATTTCTGCATTTCATGTCACATTAAATAGAACATCTTTAGCTGGAGATCTTTCAAGTATATTATTATTTTACTAGTACTATTAAGTATAAGTATATATTCAATTATAAATTTATTTTTATATATTTTTGATCTATTACTCTAGGTTTACTTATATTTGACAGCTTTCTAGTTATACAAACATACGATTAGTAATATGAATTTTACCATATTACCTACTATATTATCTTTTTCATACAATAATTCTCTAAATACATTTTAGCTTATCTCGGGACTTTCCATTCTGTTGCATTGATCTGTCTATCCAACATCATCATTTTAATGATTTTAACTGGCTGAGGCAGAAGAATTGCTTGAACCCAGGTGATGGAGGTCACAGTAAGCTGACATGGTGCCATTGCACTCCAGCCTGGGTGACAGAGTAAGACTCCATCTCAAAAAAAAAAAAGTGGTTAGTACTTTATGTATTTTATTTAGGAATATATTCCCTAACTGAGAATACAAAGTTGTTTTACTAATATCCTTAAAGTCTTCAAAAATTTGCCCTCAAAATTTCAGACTATAATCCCTCAGGAATTGATTTTGTATAAAATCTGAGTTAAACTTCATTTTTATCTCAAATGAATACCTAATTTCTCAGCTTCACTTAAAGAAAATCTTGTTTGTTTGTCGTTGATTTAAAGACGTACATCACATGTCAAACATCCATATATGTGTGTCCAAAGTTTTTGGTCCTGTATTCTGACATATTGGCATTTTTGCCCATATTTAGAAAATCAATTCTTTCTTTTAATCACTCTAGTAATAAATCTTGGTATCAGGTACAGGGGCCTTCCTACTTGTTTTTCAACAGGGTCCTGAGCCTTACACACATGCACACACACACGCACATACACACATACGCACATACACATGTACATGAAAATCCTGCTGAAATTTTAATTAGAGTTGCATTGAATGTACAGAAAAGTTTAGTTCAATTTAAAAATCTTTCCATTGTAATCAGTTAATCTATAACACAGGGTATTTGTTTCTAAAAATCTCTGTTGTTTGCAAAATCACTTAATAAAAACCAAAGGGCTAGGCGGAATGTGGTGTTTTAGAGAAAAAACACTAAAAAACATGATTAATATGTAAAGATATAGAAATCTAATAAAAATAGTGGCACAATTTTACATTTTATGTGTTTAAAAACATATAGAGTACAATAAATATGGCATTGTATCTTGAAAGACATCTGTTGTTTTTGATTACACTTGTGAAGTATTGTGTAGTGATGGAAGGTGGATTATTTGAAATCAGAAAGTTGTAACACCAGGTGTTGATTAGTGTGGCTTATAACAAATATGGTAAATTGAGATAGCCAGTAGATGTTTGATATGTGTATATGAGTTTTTCTGTATTCTTATGTAGTTCTGTTCAGCTGGGTGCATTTTTGCAGTCACCTGTTGTTTCTCACTTTTGAAATTGCACAGAAGCAAACACAAAATGTGCCTTATTCTCTGATATATCAATTGCATTGGAAGAATAACATTTCAAAAAAAATTTTGTAACATAATTTTATTAGTCCATTTTCACACTGCTGATAAGGACATACCCCAGACAAGGCAATTTACTTAAGAAAGAGGTTTATTGGACTTACATGTGGCTGAGGAGCCCTCACAATCGTGACAAAAGGTGAAAGACGTGTCTCATATGCTGGCAGACAAGAAAGAAGAGAGCTTGTGCAGGGAAACTCTGCTTTTTAAAGCCATTAAATCTTGTGAGACTCACTCACTATCACAATACTAACACAGAAAAGACCTGCCCCCATAATTCACTTTCAACTGGGTTCCTCCCATGACATGTGGGAATTGGGGTAGTTAGAATTCAAGATGAGATTTGGGTAGGTACACAGCCAAACCATATCAATAATTGATTGTATTAAGTTTTACAATCTATGACTAAAATATAATTGTCTTTGGTCTATTTGATCTTGTATCTTTGTAAAATATATGTTATTAATATTTTTTAAATTTTAACAATGTTTTAGTGTCAGTCTACAGAGATACAGTTTATGAATCATGGCTTTTAAAATCTGGCAGTCTGCTAAACTCTCCTAGTGATTCTGATAACTTAATACTGATTCTTTATTATATTAAATAGATACAGTTATATTATTTGCAAATAATAACAGCACTCCATTTCTGGTCTTTATATCTTTCCTAATTGCCGTATTATACAAACAAGGAATTCCAGAAAAATATTTTAAAATGTTGATTGTGGACATGCTTGTCAAGTTTCTAGTCATACATGGAGAGCTTTTACTATATGTTTAATGAATGTTATATTTAGGGGACTTTTGCAATAGATATCTTTAATCAGATTAAATATATTAATAGCTTGCTAATTATAAAGTATTTTTATAGTTTTTGCTCACCTATAGAATGGACAAATTCTCTGTTCCTAATAAGTTGTAACTACAAGCTATCCCTTGTAACATTTAAAGAGATCATGACTGAGGATTTTCAAGTGATGAAAGATATCAATGTGCAGATTCAAGAGTTACACGCATGTTAAATAAAAATAACAACAAACAAATCAAATTCATGCTAGAATGAGATTTCATATGAGCAAGAGCAAGCAAAAAGCAAAGAAAAATATTAATATAAGACCTGTTTAGCATTTGATGTAAAGGAAAATGTCTTAGCTGTCTCAGTTTTAGTTTTACATTAGGGTGTGTATGTTTTGGTGCTTCAGTTTACAAGGAAAGCTTTTCTTATCCAATCCCTGATTTTGAACAGACCCCCAACTTCTACCTTATCCGTATCTTTCAAGGTGATTAAATCTAAAGCTCAGAGTTACAAAGTTTTACAACTACACCGAGACAAAAGTAGCTCTGCTGGTCTGCTTTCCTCTCTGAATTGCTGTTTTTAATTATAACTTTCCTGATGTCATCCCTGATTCTATAATAATTTTAAGAAGATTTTTAAAGATATTGTAAATATAATGTCATTTAATGATGGATGGGGTCTTTATACTTATACCCATTCAGTTATTTTACCCCTTTCAAAAAAAATTTAGATATTTGTTTTTTTATTTTTCAATGAACAAGAAATCTTAATGGTTATTGATCATTTATTTTCATTTTATTTGTATTATTTTAATTGACAAATGATAGTGTATATATTGCTGTTGTATAACAGGATATTTGATACATGTATACATTGTGAAATGACTAAATCAAGGTAATTAACATTTCGAGCACATCACATAGTTACTTGTTTGTGGTATGAACATTTATAATCTAATCTTGTAGCAGTTTGCAAGTACACAATATAATATTAACTGTAGCCACCAAGCTGTACAATAGATTCCCAGAACTTATTCCTTAAGTTTAATTGAAACTCTGTACCCTTTAAATAACATGCCCCATTTCCTGACGTCCTTGCCCCTGGCCCCAGCCTCTGGTTACCATCATTGTACTTTCTGTTTTCATAAGTTGATTTTGTAAAATCCCAAGTATAAGTGACATCATGCAGTATTTATCTTTCTGTGCCTGGCTTACTTCACTTAATATGTTGTCTTCCAGCTTCATCTAGGTTGTTGCAAATAATAAGATTTCATGACTTTGTAAGACTGAATGGTATTCTGTTGTGTATATGTACCACATTTTCTTTATCCATTTTTCTGTCATTGGACACTTTGGTTGATTCCATATCTTGGCTATTGTAAATAATGCTACAGTGAACATAGGAGTGCACATATCTGTTTGACATACTGTTTTTATTGCCTGAGCGTATATACTAAAAAGTAGAATTGCTGGATTATATGGTAGTTCCATTTTTAATTTTTTGAGGAATATCCGTACTGTTTTTTTATTATAGGTGTACTAACTTACATTCCCACCAACAATGGACAGGTGTTTTCTTTTCTTCATATCCTCATCAAAACCTGTATTTCATCTTTTTAATAATTGCCATTCTAACAGGTGTGAGGTGATACCTCATTGTGATTTTAATTTGCTTTTCTCCAATGAGTAATGATGTTTAGTATCTTTTCATATACCTGTTGACCATTTGCAAACCTTGTTTTGAGAAATGTCTGTTCAGATCTTTTGTCCATTGTTTAATTAGGCTATTTGTTTTTTTCCTATTGAGTTGAGTTCTATATATATTTTGAATATTAGCCATTTATCAAATATATGGTATGCAGATATTGTATCCTTTCTCTTTGTTTTTTTTTTTTTTAGTTGATTGTTTCCTTTGCCGTGCAGAAGCTTTTTAGTTTGATAGCATCCAGTTTGTCTATTTTGTTGTTGTTATTGTCTGTTCTTTGAAGGCCATCTCCAAAAAATCCTTTCCAAGACCAATGTCATGAATTTTTTTCCCTATGCTTTCTTCTGGTAGTCTTGCAGTTTCAAGTAATACATTTAATTATTCAATAAATTTTGATTTGACAAATTTTAGGATTATTTTTTCTCTTTCATTGAAAAATATAATTTTGATTGGCATTGCATTGAATTTATAGACTGTTTCTGGTAGTAGAGACATTTGTCCATATTAATTCTTCCAATCCATGAACATGGATATCTTTCCATTTATTTGTGTCTTCTTTGATTTCTTTAATCAATGTGTTATAATTTTCAGTGTAGAGATCTTTAACCTTTTTGGTTAAATTTACTTCCCAGTATGAGTTTTCGTTTGTAATTATTGGAAACGGGAGCGATTTCTTAATTTCTTTTTCAGAGAGTTTCTTGTCAGTATATACAAACACTACTATTTTGGATGTTGAAAATTCTTTAACATAGGATAACTCATCATGATACCAGTGGAAGGTACCCAACTTACCAGCAGCAAATCCATTCAGGTCAGCAGCAACCTTAATTATTGACTCCTCAGAAGAAAAAATTTAATTGAGGGTCATAAGGCAGAAAAGAGGCCCAGGCAAGTTTCAGAGTAGGAGTGGAAGTTTATGTAAAAAGGCTTTAGAACAAGAGAGAAAGAAAAGTATACTTGAAAGAGTTCTAAGCACATGACTGGAAGGATGAGTGCAATGTTTAACCGTGATCCTAGCACTTTATAGGCTGGCCCCTTTCCCATGATTTTTCCCTTAGGGTGGGCTTCCCGCATGTGCAGAGCCCTCCTTACCCTTGGCAAGTGAGCACACACAGTGTGTTTAGGAAGATGTAGACATGCCCGTCTGAGACTTTCTTCCTTTTCTGTGATGTGCCTCCAGAAGGTCATACTCTGTCATTTTGTCTCCTAATGTGTAGGCCCAGGAAGCTGCTTTTCCTTGCTGTCTGAATGCAATTAACACTTTAGTGCAGCAGGTGTACACCATCAGGAAATGGCCTCTCCCTGGCGTCCGCTGCCAGTTTCTCACTTTTAGAGAGGCAATATGATAATTGCTAAACAGTCACCTGACATTCCTACTGGGTTGAGGGAGAGCCCTCTGCTGTCTGGTTTATGCCTGTCTAACAACCTGTAACAATCACATGTCATTTCCACTGATATCATCATTCAGCTTAATTGACTTTGTCTTTGGTATATTCAAAGTCATGTCATAACACAACTTAAAAGCAGTCAAGTTACGCGTAAGAGTGATATGGTTTGGATATTTTTCCCCTCCAAATCTTATGTTGAAATATGACCACCAGTGTTGGAAGTGGAACCTAGTGGGAGGTTATGGATCCTGGGGAAGGATCCCTCGTGAATGGCTCGGTGCTGTCTTCATGGCAACACGTGAGTTCTCACTGTATACGTTAATGTGAGAGTGGTTATTGAAAAGCGTCTGGCATTTCTCTGGTTCCATCTCTTGCTGTGTGGCATACTGGCTCCCCTTTGCTTTCTGTCATGATATTAAGCTATGGAGGGCCCTCATCAGAAGCAGTTGCCAGGACCACACTTCCTGTACAGCCTACAAATCTGTGAGTCCAAATAAATTACCCAGTCTCTGGTATTCCTTTATTACAACGAAAAACGCTTAACACTAAGGGTAAGGTATTCTTTTGTTGAAAATGTAAATTCAATAACATATAGAAAACAATTATTTTTAAATTGATATTTTAAACCTGAAGGCTTTCTTTTTGTGAAAGAGAAATAACGTCTATATTTGAGATTTTATTCCTTAATATAAGAAAAAGAACAAGGTCTTTGTACCTTTTAAAGAAGACTACAGTTAGATAACAAAAGAAGAAAACAAAACAAAACGATGAGTTATACCTGAGGCTCTGACTCTAGCACTTGGAGTTTGAATCAAATAGGCAGCCTGAAATGAGAAGCCCAGACAGCTGTGTGCCTTCTCTTGCAGCATCAGACTGACCTCAGTGTAAATTGTCTTTAGATAGTGGGGTCAAATGAGAAAACTTTTAGAGAAGTAAAGAAAAAATAACTTTACCTAGAAGAAGGCCGCCCATTGGGATACATTTGAATCTTTTGAAAGCTTTACTTGTCTACCATTTAGAAAGCATGAAAAGAGGTACACCTCAACCATTCTTGTTTCAGTTCTCAATAGATATTACTCTGACAAAGAAAGAATATATTTTTGTATTCTGGCTTTAAGAAGGTCAAATTTGAGTTCATTGTAATGTCACTGTTATATGCATTTTCTGGCAGAGGAGAGAGGAAAATGTTTCAAAAAGGACAAAGTCCTGGGGTACTCCCCTTACTGAGTAACTCCATCACTCACAGGATTGAAAATGTATTGGGCCTCACTTAATAAATAGAGTGTAGTACAGGTTATATTCTAGTTAAAGAATCACATGATATTGATCACATTGCAATTAAAATATCCAATTAGAGACAGGACAATGAAAAAATAGTTGGCAAATATTGTTAAGGATTTACAAAAATATTCAAGACAGTCAACTAACATTATGCACCAACAATATTTAAGAGAATATGTATGTATTTTAGTAACTGATTTGTCAACACTGAGACAGGATTTGACCTGACATTACTAATGCCATCATTAAGATTCACAGTCTTGGCCGGGCGCGGTGGCTCAAGCCTGTAATCCCAGCACTTTGGGAGGCCGAGGCGGGTGGATCACGAGGTCAAGAGATCGAGACCATCCTGGTCAACATGGTGAAACCCCGTCTCTACTAATACAAAAAATTAGCTGGGCACGGTGGCGCGTGCCTGTAATCCCAGCTACTCAGGAGGCTGAGGCAGGAGAATTGCCTGAACCCAGGAGGCGAAGGTTGCGGTGAGCCGAGATCGCGCCATTGCACTCCAGCCTGGGTAACAAGAGCGAAACTCCGTCTCAAAAAAAAAAAAAAAAAAAAAAAAAGATTCACAGTCTTTCAATTTGCAAATAACAGCAATATGAAAAAGACTGCTAAAAAAGTTCTAGCTCTTTCTAGAGTTCAAAAAATATTTATGTAAGTTTACAACAGAGCACGAGATACTGAAAAAGAGCATATAATAAATAAGATTAGGCTCCTAAACCTGGTTTTGGCCTAACAAGTGGACTTGGGCCATTAACCTCACCCTCACAGAACCTCAATTGTATATAAAATCAAGGAGAGAAAAGTTTATTTACTATTTTACATGCATCATCTTATAATAAGGAAAGTGTAATTTTTCCTATTTTATAATTATGAGGAATAAGGCTTAGAAAGTTTACATGCCTAGGAAAGTATAGCAAGTGAGTCGCAGAACCAGGTTTCTAAGCCAGTTACATTAGACAACAAAAGCCACATTATTTACATTATATTATAGATACTTACCAAGGAAGTGATTTTTTTCCTGATTATTCATGCAACATAGATAATATATAATGTATGCATGATTCTGGTAGTCAAGCAGCAAACAGACATATTTGACTGCAATTTTATGTTATTGATGGGAAAACAAGCATCCATTAGAGGACTTCCCAGAGCCTGAGTAATCACCCACATCCCAACATCTCCACACATCTACTAAAATCAGTATAAATCAACATGAAGAACAAATAAAATCATGAAAATCCCACACTTTCAATGAAATAATGCAAAACAAATTATCTGAGAACATAAAGAGTGAATACAATCAGGCATATTCAAAGGGGAATTTACTTAGAAGAGGAATGTAACAAAGGTTGCCCCCTGCTCCCATTTGTTGGCTTTTATTTTAAGGGCAGACCATATATGTAACTTTTTTTAGAGTTCTAAGTTCCCAGTGAAAAAAACCATGGTATTTAGGCCTTAAGACTCCAAAGTCAAAACTCGGAGTATCCATGATGGCTAGAAAGCAAAGGGAAGTTTTAAAAGGAGACTTTTATTCTCACTGTTGTTCTGAGGTTTCAACATGTTTTACACATTTTACAATTGTCACAAATTATTCATGCGTGAGACAGACGAAAAACAGCCCAGCTAAGAATGAAAGAGATAAACTAAGATCTGAACAGACATCCAAATGAGAGGTTAGATTTGAGTTTAAGCAACTTAATGACCTACTGAAACAAATTAGAGAAAAATAAAACTTTGGTAGACTTATAATAGAATCTACAGTGTACAAGATACAATCAAAATTTTTCAACATATTAAGCATCTACCTAACTAAGGCGAACCAGATACTGAAATTAGCAGCAAGTATTTTAAAGCAGCCACAATAATCATGCTCAATACTGTAAAAGAAAATGTGTTCTCAATGTGTGAAAAAAATAGGAAACTGCAAACAGAAAAATAAAAATTATTTAAAAAAAAAACTCTGCAAGTAAAAATCAATATAATGAAATTTAAATATCTGAAAAGATTTATAACATAGAAAATATGGAAGAGGAACAAACCAATGATCTTGAAGTCAGATCAATAGTTATTCAATTTGAGTCAGAGAGAAAAAGAAAAAAAATGAAATGCAGAATCTGTTGGAAAATATCAAGAATTTTATATGTATGTAACTGGCAATCCAGAAGAGAAGAGACACAATAAGATTAAAATTTTAAAAAATAATTAAAGAAAAAATTGTAAGGACTTTAGCCAGATTTTAGTGAAATACATAAATTTGTTTATTCACGAAGCTCCTCAAACATAAACAGCATGTATAAAGAAAGAACAACATACACGAGAAACGAAGATAAACAAGTCTAAGACAAATTTTCCAACAGCAAGAGAATAATAGCACCTTACAACAAATTGGCAAAAATTAAAAATCTTGATTTTATCAGTAATGCTTTGGGAAATCAGGTACTCTAATACTGTGTTTCTGAGGCTGCAAAGTAGCTGAATTTTTATAGAAGTAAATTTGCCTATATCTGCAAGAAAATATTTAAGATTATTATCTGCAGAATTATTTGTGATAGGAGACTATTAAAACAGAAATTCATTTGCTCATTTGAAAAAAATTAGTTGACTATATTAGAGAAATGTGCGTCTGCAAAAAGTAATAATGATCTCCAAATTACTATGAAGTTTTCAAAATATAATTTTTAGTGAAAAGTTAAATTATGAAATGTAAAGACATGATAGATGAAAATACATATCAATACATCTATATGCATAGTATCTCCATAAGATACTAACAACAAAGAGAAAAATGGTAACTCTACACTAAAGTAATGTCAGAAAAGACATGAACCAAAGGGTCCAGTACACATCACCATTAATTAGTCAGTCAACAAAAGTGTTACTGCCCAACGAAGACACATCACTAATGTGGTCTCTGCAAAAAGTGCGTATCATGAATCTTATGAGGTAACATCATTCAAAAAATTAGTAACTTTCGTTCTTTATGAATACCAGAAAAGGGAAAGACTGAAGATTTCTAGATTAAAATAGACTGAAGAAACAAGCAATGCTTGATCTTGCTTTGATCCTAGGCCAGAATGAAAAATTATAAATAAAAAGTTAAAAAATTTGATGATACTTGAATATGGATTATGAATTAATAAGTGTATTCATTTTAAATTACATGATTTTAACCATTTTACTGTTATGTACAAGAAAATTCTTAAGATACATATATATATACATATATATCTCTCTCTCTAAGTAAAACTATATATAGTTTTACTTAGAGGAAAATGTACATAATTTCTCCAACTTTCCTTCATATGGCTAAGTAGTATGCCCATGTAGATAGAGGGATGGTTATGGAAAATAAACAGGACAAAATATATTAGTCAATGAAGATATATAAAGGGCATGTAGGAATTATTTGCAGTATTTTTTCTCAAAATCTGAAATCATATCTAAATAAATACATAAATTTTAAAATATTGAGAATGACCAAAACTATGGGAGTAACAACTTTTAAATTTCTCTTCAGCAAAATAATGTTCACTTTGCACTTTTAAAAATATATATTATATATATTTTTACACATAAATACTTTAACGGTGTTTATTTCTTTAATTAGTGTCTTAAAGAAGGTTGACTCAAACTTGGTTCAAATTAGAATTTGAAATGTTTGGATTGCTGAGGTGTTGTTAGTGTTCTGTTTCTTGATCTGAGCACTGATTCTCTTGGTAGCCATGTTGAAAAACTCATAGAGCTACATACTTGATAGATGACAGGTTTTTGTGAATATATATTATACTAAAGAATTTTTTTTGAAAAACAATATCAATTTGGATAAATGTTCTCTGTTTTCTTTTTATAACTATATATCAAATCCATGTTGCTTTGTTTCTCTGGAAAAATGAAAGATAATAAAGAAATGGAAACAACTTAATTTTGTGTTTTTGACCAGAGTTCTTTTGAATAAAGCAGAAAGTTTCTATATTAAAAAAATATGAATGAAAGTATTCAGTTTATCTGATTAAGTTCTTTTGTCTTCATGATATTATTCCTGAGCTCCTAACTGATTTTCCCAATTTGTCTTTTTCGGTTCTCATTCTGCAGTATAGTCGTCTTACAATTGTATTCCTAAAGAATATTTGACAGTGTGAATCAGTTCTTGAATGAAGATTCATAACTTTCCATTGCCCATGGAATAAAATGTTTAGTAATTTTTTCTATCACATGACTTTTTGTTTGCCAAATCATTTGGGGGCCCAAACTTTCATTATTTTGACCTTTTACTCATGGTACACTATATTGATTTAAACAACCGTAATTTTTGTTTGAGTGATTTTTCTCTTATTTGTTAAAGTCAGACACAAATCTTGAGATTTTATTAACTACAACGTTCCGATTTTTTAGGGCAATTCAGTACTTGTAGAAAAATGATTTACATAGAACTTTAGAGTCTCATATATTCAGAGAAGATATGCCCTAGAGGGAGTTTGAACTTTTAAGTGGTACTGATATAGAAAATAGCAATTGTGAATGCAGGGTCATATCATAATACAAGAAGAGTTAAAATATAAGAAAATGAGAAAATATGAAAGCATTTTGAAAAAGAGACTTCAAAGTTAGCTGTTTTTCACAAATCCTGAAAGTGTTTTAAGAAAAAAAGTTTATGTAAATGTAGATAATCTGAGAAATTATATATTCATAATTATTTAATACAAACATTCCCCTGAGAATTACATAAACAATTTTAGAGCTTTCTTTTTTTTTATACTATACTTTAATGTCTGGGGTACATGTGCAGGTCGTACACGATTGTTGCATAGGTATACACATGCCATGGTGGTTTGCTGCATCCATCTACCCTGTCACCTACATTAGGTATTTCTCCTAATGTTATCCCCTCTCCAGACCCCCTACCCCCTGCTATCCCTCCCCTATTCCCCCCACCCCCCAAGAGGCCCCAGTGTGTGATGTTCCCCTCCCTGTGTCCATGTTTTCTCATTGTTCAGCACCTGCCTATGAGTGAGAACATACAGTGTTTGGTTTTCTGTTCTTGTGTCAATTTGCTGAGAATAATGGCTTCCAGCTTCATCCATGTCCCCTCAAAGGACGTGAACTCATCCTTTTTTATGGATGCATAGTATTCAATGGCGTATATGTGCCATATTTTCTTTATCCAGTCTATCATTGATGGGCATTTGGGTTGGTTCCAAGTCTTTGCTATTGTAAACAGTGCAACAGTGAACATATGTGTGCATGTATCTTTATAATAGAACCATTTATAATCCTTTGGGTATATACCCAGTAATGGGATTGCTGGGTGAAATGGTGTTTCTATTTCTAGATCTTTGAGGAATCATCACACTGTCTTCCACAATGGTTGAACTAATATGCTCTCACCAACAGTATAGAAATATTCCTATTTCTCTACATCCTCTCCGGCATCTGTTGTCTCTAGATTTTTTAATGATCGTCATTCTAATGGCATGAGATGATATCTCAATATGGTTTTGATTTGCATTTCTCTAATGACCAGTGATGATGAGCATTTTTTCATATGTTTACTGGCCTCATAAATGTCTTCTTTTGAAAAGTGTCTTCATATTGTTTGCCCACTTTTTGGTGGGGTTTTTGAGGAGCTGGTTTTTTGAAAAGATCAACAAAATAGACCGCTAGCCAGACTAATAAAAAGGAAATGAGAGAAGAATCGAATAGATGCAATAAAAAATGATAAAGGGAATATCACCATTGATTCCACAGAAATACAAACTACCATCAGAGATTACTACAAACACCTCTATGCACATAAACCAGTAAGTCTAGAAGAAATTCATAAATTCCTGAACACTTACACCCTCCCAAGACTAAACCAGAAATAAATTGAATCCCTCAGTAGACTAATAACAAAGTCTGAAGTTGAGACAGTGATTAATAGCCTACCAACCAAAAAACGTCCAGGACCAGACGGGTTCACAGCTGAATTCTACCAGATGTACAAAGAGGAACTGGTACCATTTCTTCTGAAACTATTCCAGAGAATACAAAAAGAGGGAATCCTCCCTAACTCATTTTACGAGATGCACATCATCCAGATACCAAAACCTGGCAGAAACTCAACTAAAAAAAGAAAATTTCAGGCCGGGCGAAGTGGTTCACGCCTGTAATCCCAGCACTTTGGGAGGCCGAGGCGGGTGGATCACGAGGTCAAGAGATCGAGACCATCCTGGTCAACATGGTGAAACCCCGTCTCTACTAAAAATACAAAAATTAGCTGGGCACGGTGGCGCGTGCCTGTAATCCCAGCTACTCAGGAGGCTGAGGAAGGAGAATTGCCTGAACCCAGGAGGCGGAGGTTGCGTTGAGCCAAGATCGCGCCACTGTACTCCAGCCTGGGTAACGAGCGCGAAACTCCATCTCAAAAAAAAAAAAAAAAAGAAAGAAAATTTCAGGCCAATATTCCTGATGAACATTGATACAAAACCCTCAATAAAATACTGGCAAACCGAATCCAACAGCACATCAAAAACCTTATCCATCATGATCACGTCAGCTTCATCACGGGGAGGATGCAAGTCTGATTCAACATGTGCAAATCTAAAAGTATGATCCATCACATGAACAGAATCAAAGACAAAAACCACATGATTATCTCAATAGATGCAGAGAAGGCCTTCGACAAAATTCAACAGCTCTTTATGCTAAAAACTGTCAATAAAATAAAGCTTACTTCTTTTAAAAATTATTTACCCTCTCCGTGGTTTTGTTAGACTTTTGGCTCATGTTCCTAGAGACTTAAATCTTATAGAGCAAAAGAGAATCTTATATTTGTTTTCAAGCAATGTAGTTGTTATTTATTACAACCCAGGTCGTAAGCAGTTAGTAAACATGAAAGAGGTATTCTAAATGGGCTACATTTTTATCACATTTGTTCCGTAGGAAAACTAAATTCCATAGGAATGTGAATCTGGGTCATTTGAGAGTACAGAGAATATGGACTTGTTCTTTCCATTTAAGATAAAAAGTCACTGCAGAAAAAGAATCCAAATGACAGAATATGAAAAACGGACAACTGGAGCCGAAATTGTTTGGGAATTATCAGGTCTTGATTATAAAAGGACGTGCCTGGCCCGGTAATGCCATGAAGAGAATGGAAGTCTAAGTTCTTTGCTGCCCAAAAGTGTGGGCTGTAAGATCTAAAGAATATTTGAGATTTGGCGATCGAATGTTTCATTCCATTTCTTCTATGTAGAACGTGCCTCCCTTTTATTTTAGTATCTCATGTCAAGATGTAACAGAACACTAGAGTGCATGTGCATGAGATTTGTAGTCAGGCAGTGCAGGCGTGAACCCACCTCGTGGTAATTTTGTGAATTTTCTCAAATTGACTTTTCTGAGCCTCTGATCTGTCAAATGGAGGAAGTAGCAATTCCTTTCTGCTGGTGAGGCTAAGTTGTAATGAAGTATGTAAATTATGTGTATATAAATATTAATAATTTAAACTGTGTACCATGTTCATTCATGTGGAAAGCTCCAGAATGCCCAACTAATATAGTTTGACCATGTCCACACCCAAAATCTCATCTTGAATTTTAATTTCCATAATTTCCATAATCCCCATGTGTTAAGGATGGGACCAGGTTGAGGTGTTAATAACTGGATCATGGGAGTGGTTTCCCTCATGCTGTTCTCATGACAGTGAGTGAGTCTTACTAGATCTGATGGCTTTATACGTTTCTGGCATTTTCCAAGATGGCATTCCCTCCATCCTGCTGCCCTGTGAAAAGGGTGCCTGCTTTGCTCCTTTGTCTTCTGCCAGTGATTCTGAGTTTCCTGAAGCCACCCCAGCAATGCCAAACTGTGAGTCCATTAAACCTCTTTTCTTTATAAATAACCCAGTGTCGGGTGTTTCTTCATAGCAGTATGAAAATGAACTAATACACTACCTCTTACCAAATTTTTGAGATATTAAAGGGGCAAAGTATTTTTCTCCTGTCTTCTCATATAAACTTCTAAATATCAATAAAGCAGGTAGATCAAAAAAGTGAAAGAAAAGATTAAATTATGTTTTAAATAACTCTGTAAAATTGTAAAAGCTTTGTTATATGGACAAATGATCCAGTCATAAACAGAACAATATAAGAAAAAAGTATTAGAGAAGTGTGTCAGAAAGTAATAATCAAAAATGTCATATTACTCTTTGGGGTTTTGTGATTGTTAATATTTTTCTATCTCTAAAGTTTTTAGTTTATTCGGATTTCTTTATTCATTGGCAAATATATTTCATACATAATATATTTACAATTTGTGTATTTTTCCTATACAGAGCTTTCTCACACACATATCCCAAATTGTATAAGGTTCAGGCTGTACAAACCCTGCATCAGCCTTCTTATGGGAGCTGAAACTCCTCTTTGGTGTATGAAAAATTAATTACCTTTTCTGATCTGTTGTATCCTCATTGGTGAAATTGTATCATAGTTCTTTATCACCTTGCAGATATATCTACATATTTTAAAAACTGAATTAAATATAATTGTGTACATGTTAACTGTAATTTTTGTTGAGGCTTAACTCCAAATCTCTGGTTTAAGTACTTTAGGACATTGGTAGAATGGAATAGAAGCGAGGAAAAGGCTTTTTCTCTAGTTAATAGAAGTAAGTGTTATTTTAAGATCTCATTAATGGCTCACTTGTTTTGAAACAAGGCACGGTTTGGTTTTGTAGTACTGAATTTCTGTGAATTCTTTTTCACTGTCTTCACTGTAGTCACTGATACGAACTTAAGAGACAGAGACAGGAAATAAGTAGTTCAAGGTCACTGAGCAGAGCAGAGTGAAAGGAAGGATATGGAGTCACTGTCCTTTAACCTAGGTCATTCATCTTGACTAACTGGCAAAAAAGTTTTGTATATTCAGATAAGACACACAAGGAAGCTTAGAAATGTACTTCCATGCAGAATCTGTGGCAGTAAAATAACTAAGACTCAAGAGCCGAAATTTCACCAATACCAGATGTATGACAGATTTAAGAGAGAAAAACAAGCGACTCCATATTTGATAAATTATTGAAAAATACTATACCTGCTATGTGACAAAATGTTTAAATAACTGCTTATTAAATGTTTAAAAATCTCTTAACTGCCTGGCCTCTTAGACATGAAATATGACTATGTTAAGTGATAGAAAACCATGCCTCATTGTTGTAATGTTGGGGTTCAGAGGCTCAGGGGATCCCTCAGTTCCCCTGAGAGGACATTTCTCCAGGTTCTTGGTCTGTCACTCCTCAAGAATGGGAGAGGAGACCATGGCACAGCGCACAGTAAATGCCGGACTCCCAAGTGTTTGTAGAAAGTGATTTATTTAGGTAGAGAGAGAAGAAGGAGAAGAACAGAGAAAGAAACATCTGGCTCCCACACTGAATGAGAGAAAGAAAAGCTGCTCTCATACTGAGAAGGCTTCCCAGAGGGAGAAAACCAGAGAAGGAAAACTCTCCTCACTGAGTGAGAGACTCCAGAAAGATGGAATCCAGGAGAGGAATGAGAGCTTCCACAGTGAGTGGAAGGGAATTGAGAGAGAGATAAGGTTTTGGAGGGGAAGACAGGCTTCCACCAGAGAGTGTGGAAGGGGACTCCAGAGGGAAAATCCAGGAGAGAGAAAGATGGCTTCCATGAAGGGAGTGTTTGTGGAAGGGGACGCAAACATGGAGTCCAAAGGGGTGTGGAAGAAGGGGACTTCACCTGGGAAGAACTCCCACCTTCTCTAAGACTCCAGGGCAATGAAAGGAGTTACTTAGAACTTTCGCTGGAGTGACTGACTTTTGACCCTTTGCCTTGCCGGGAAAATTAAAACGGAAACTGTTAAATCTCCTGGATGGAGAGAGATGGGAGGGGGGCATGGTGCTGGGAAGTTCTTGCCCTTAAAACTACGCCCCCTTGTGGACCCGGGAAGAGAACACATTCCCTCATTGTTTTTACAGAATCTTAGATTTGGAAAGGGAATTTAAACCATTTATTTGCTGCACCACAGAAATATAACCTATTCTCTGTAACTCTGCCTCATTGAACACCAGTATTTGGTAAAACATTGACAGGTGTCTCTACATTATAAGGCAGTCCGTCTTGTGGTTGAATGATCAAATTCTGCTATAAAACACAGTTTACTAATATTAATGCGAAATCTGTCTACCCTCCAAGTAATTATCTTTTTTTTTCTTTTGTTGTAACATAAACACTTTTCCTTTATCTAAATTTTTAAATTTATGTTATAGTGGGCATTATGGCTATTCCCTCAATATCCATTCTGCTCCATCCCAGTATATGACAACTGTACTTACTGAATGAGGTTGACCTCAGTGAGACCCTGAGAGTTCTAAGTCATCACCACTGTCTGTCTCCAGTGCCCCATCCTAGTCCTTCTCACTCTCATCTCACTTCAGTTCTCGTAGAATCACTTGTCTCATCCCTGTTTCTGATCCATCCTTCACGGAGCCCATTCACCAGCAGCCCAGATGATCTTCACAAGCACTGATCATACCGTTACTTCTCTGTTTTATTTGTGCACACAATTCAAGAACTGTTTTACATTGCTCTTTGAATAAAATCTATTATGCTTTTCGTGGCTTACAAATCCACAGTGTGTCCTAGTTTCTTTCTAGTTTTCTTGACTCATCTCTTAACATTCACAACTAAACCATTATTCCCTTATCACATAAGCTTCCTTTTCCTTTCCATCAGCAACTCAGCTTTTTCTCTACATAGAGAGCTTTGCAATTGTCATTCTTTTACCTGGATTTATTTTCCCACTGCACTTCATGAGTCTCATTCATTCTTATTTTTCAGAGGTCAACCAAATGTAGTTCCATAGAAGAGTTCCAGGACACATTAGTATTACTAAAGTACTCCCTCTGGGTTACTCTATTTCTTGTTAATCAGTTTATTGTTTTTATGGCACACTGTATAAGAAATAATATTATATATTTCTTAACTTTTTAATTAAATATCTCACCTACTGGAATGTGAGCCGCATGAAAATAGGAGATATATTTTTTCTCCTCACCGCTTTGAAATAGGCACTTGAACAGTACATTTTATATTGTGGGTTGTCACACACCAACACATAATTGTTAAATGCTGAGTAAATTAGTGGAACTAGCATTCAATATTTTATTATTCCTATCAATCATATTACTAAATAACAACTATAAGTTTGGATAGTATATAGAGGATGGTGGTAATAGGAGAGAGTCCTTCTAATAGCACATAATAAAATATTAAATAAATTATTTTCACTAACATCATCAGGGTAGAGTTTAGCATGAAACATTCAGTTAATCACCTGTGTCCCATTTAGAATTCATGCCACTAGCCTGTAATAATTTCTACCTGTGAGCATCCTTAGCCTTTGCTAAACATGCAACCCATTTGATGTTGGCACACACTGTCCTTTGATATCAAGTTTATTAATGCAAATTGCTCTCCCATTTATAATTGCTTCATATTTATAAGAAAATGTCACCTATGAATTCTAGCCTATTATGAGCTATTATAACCTTCCAAATTATTCTGAAATATAAGCAATGCTAATCACTATTTAGTAAACACTAGTTTAAGTCATAGTAAAAGCCAGGGGAATGAAACAAGAAAATAAGGGGCAATTTATTAAACATTTCCTATCAGCCACAATGTTAAGCAGGAATGAGTAAACACTAGTTTACTAAATAATAAGTATTTTAATATCAAAGAATATTTTAGTATTTCTTTGCTATATTAGGTGTCTAATTTTCTTGGGGACCTTCCCTTACCTCTTTCTCTCATAAAGCCTATCCAAGGAGAAAAGATTTTCATTTTTAGATGTGTCCTTCTATCTTCATTTCCTTGTAAGTGTGGAAAACAAAATTAAACAAGGGAAGGGAACTTAGAGTTTTTCATTTAACAAATATATTTTTACTTTATGTAAGCATTGTGCTAAATCTGGAGATAGAGCAGGGAACAAAACACATGATTTTCCTTTTGAGATACACCTTTTAGTTAATAATTAAATAAGACCAAGTTTTTATTTTTTACTTTTGAAGGCAAATATGAAAGGATACCTTTTGTTGAACTGATGGGTGAATCTAGGCTTTAGTCAAATAATCCCTCAGGGAAGCTGTATAATAAGATTGAACTAGAAGGAAAACAAAACAGAAGGAGCCTATGCAGACTGTTTGTGAGCAAGTTTAAGAGATCTTGGATTTAGGGTGAATGTTTTGTTTAGCGGCTATGTTTGTAATCTACATTGAGAATAAAAGTTGGAAGATACATATTTCTGAAAAGTTTTGCAATGTAACTAATTTCATCATTAATATATTTATTTGACTTTTCTTTTCATAAGTGTTCTTGGTTGCAGCAGTAATGTTCTATTGAGCCTAGTAGCACAAAGCCTAAACAGCTTACATTGAGTTACTTCATGCTTAGCTTAGTAGTTGATAGGAAATATTTAGTACATTTCTCCTTTAACCCTTGTTTCATTCTTGTGGCTTCTACCATGACTTAAACAATCATTAATCTTTACGGTTAAAAGGTTGCTAAGCCATGTGGTAGGACCACCTCCATTTCTCCCTCCTGCCTCCTGGTGTTCCCTCTTTACTGACATCCTCCCACCTACTGTTCTCATTCCCTCCCTGATATGGTTTGGCTCCGTGTCCTCACCCAAATCCTACCTACTATTCTCATTCCCTCCCTGATATGGTTTGGCTCTGTGTCCTCACCCAAATCCCACCTACTATTCTCATTCCCTCCCTGATATGGTTTGGCTCTGTGTCCTTGCCCAAATCTCACCTACTATTCTCATTCCCTCCCTGATATGGTTTGGCTCTGTGTCCTTGCCCAAATCTCACCTACTATTCTCATTCCCTCCCTGATATGGTTTGGCTCTGTGTCCTCACCCAAATCTCATCTTGTGGCTCCCATAGTTTCTACATGTTGTGGGAGGGACATGGTAAGAGATAATTGAATAATTGGGGCAGGTCTTTCCTGTGGTGTTCTTGTGATAGTGAAAATGTCCCACAAGATCTGATGATTTTAAATATACTAGTTTCCCTGCACAAGCCTTCTCTGCCTGCTGCCATCCATGTAAAACATAGCTTGATCCTCCTTGCTTTCTGCCATGATTGTGAGACCTCCACAGCCATGCGAAACTGTAAGCCCATTAAACCCTTTTTCCCATACAAATTACTCATCTTGAATATGTCTCTATCCGCAGCGTGAAGATTGACTAATATACTCCCTCCCTGCTTCCTAACGTATCTTAAACTCTTAGAGTGGATCAAGCAACATAAATTCCCCAAAACATCAAAATAATAAATGAAATTTCTTCAGAGATCTTTTTGAATCCTTCAAGGTCTTCAGTGTTTCATTTTAACTGACAGTGCCCTAGTACTTTCTCAGAGTCTTTTTATACTCATCATAAATTTTGTAGTTTACTTTTGTTTCTCATAGCAAAGTTAAGTTGGTAAGTCTTTAATTTCCAACATTATAATTTTTCTTCTTCTTTTAGAAAGATGAATGTAGTACTGATCTCATTTGCTTCCTGGTTTGATGTTTTATGAATGTGTCAATATGCCTTGTTTAGAAGATCTCAGGAGGCTTTCCCTACTCACAACTGCATATTTTGAACTGAATATTAAAATACTATACTCTCTATATAAGTATCTATATATGTATGTATGTATACCCACATATCATGGGTATATATCTTCATGGGTATACATCACATGAGTGATGTGGGTATGTAAGAGAAAGGCATAATTTAATAGCTCTTAAAATATAATAGGCACTAGGCTGAAAACTTCATATTTAGTTTTTTGGGTTTAAAAAATCACCTTTAAAGCAACCACGTGGAATAGAATCCATTATACTGTTTCAAAGATTTGGAGTAGTTCCAGAGAGGTAAAATACTATTCTTAAGCTGGCATAGTTTGCATTAATTGAGTAGAGGCTTGAATTCAGGTCTATAGCTCGGAACAAAACAATTTTCAAAGTAATGAAAGCAACCAGATATTAATAGTGCGTGCAAATGTTGTGCCCACTAGGCCAGGCAGAATCCTTAGTACTTTGTATATATTAAATAGTTTAATCCTCACAATACTTTTATCAGATGGGCAAAATTACTCGTTTTACAGTTGGTGAAATTGAGGCATGGGGAGATTAGAAAATATTAAATTATCAATTAAGGATCTAGAGAGTTTTTTAAAGGAAAGCTAAATCATTCCCCAATCTCTACTCCATTTTTGTAGAAATAGGTGTTTCTCTGTTAATTATATTTAAACAAATATAACTTGGCCGGGCATAGTGGCTTACCCTGTAATCACAGCACTTTAGGAGGCTGAGGTGGGCGGATCATGAGGTCAAGAAATGGAGACCATCCTGGCCAACATGGTGAAACCCTGTCTCTACTGAAAATACAAAAATTAGCTGGGCATGATGGCAAGTGCTTGTAGTCCCAGCTACTCAGGAGGCAGAAGCAGGAGAATTGCTTGAACCTAGGACATGGAGGTTAGAGTGAGCTGAGATCACACCACTGCACTTGAGTCTGACAACAGAGCAAGACTCTATCTCTAAATAAATAAATAAATAAATTAATTAATTAAATCTCAACTTATTTGTTGTCCTTTTCTCAAAATTAGATATTTAGAGCTCAGTTTGTACTGTATATTTTGTTCTATCTCAAGGTGAATTGAAAAGGGATTAAAACATATACTTGGCTTCTGGAATGTTCTAATTCTTCTGTCTTTAAAGTGAATAGAGGTAAAAATGTTTCAGTGAATGTCAGTGTTTCATTGTGGTGACTTTGAGAAACGTGGACTCTATAAGCTATTCTAGTGCTTCCTTTAAATGTTTAAAAATATGTCAATGAATGGATAGACCAGTGACCAGAGTGCTGGATAGGGATTTGGCATAACAGTGCTTAAGCAATAGATGTATGCTTATGTATATGGTATTGAGTAAACCATTTAAATTCTCTAAGCCTTGTTTTCCTTATCTCTAAAATGAAAACTGTTTGACTGGAAGATACTGAAGGTTTCTCTAAGATTCTATTAAATTTTTTGCTATATCTAATTTCAGTCCTAGGAGCTTCAATTTAGGTCAAGGCTTATTAGTTTCTCAGTTGAAAGATAGGACAGATTATTTTTCTTTCAGAATAATAGGATTGAAGGAAAAGTAATCACATGTAATTCTGAGGCCAGGATTCTGGATTTGAAAAGAAAATATATTAATGAACATAAGCTTTAATCAGTTTGGTCAAGACAATATTCCTTTTCTTCATTGGAACACAATTGTGTTAGTGTAAGCAGTAATTAAGAATGTTTAAGAAGGGAGAGGTAAGTTTTTCAACTGAATATCTAAAAAATCTTCCTCCTAAACTTGAAATTATCGTAAAAGCAAGGCATTACTCTGAATTTTCTAGATATAAAAGTAGCTTTGTTACACTTCTAATTATTAAAAGTGTGAAATTAGAGCAAATATAAATTAAGAGCTGAAATTCCTTGTATATACAATTCTCCTTGAAATGAGAAAAGGCTTAATCATTGTAACAAGTAAAAAGGTAGGACACATCTCAATATATATTCATCTTGAACTTGTTCTTAAGGTGTTTGCCATAAATACTGTCTTTTATTTTTAACTTGGCACCATTTACTCACTATAGTAAACTTACTATTTACTGTAAAAGTCTGACTGGGCTGAGTATGATGGTTCATGCCTGTAATCCTAGCACTTTGGGAGGCAGAGATGGGCAGATGCTTTGAGCCCAGGATTTCAAGACCAGCCTGGGCAACATGGCAATACTCCATCTCTACAAAAAAAAATTACAGAAATTTGCTCGGTGTGGTGGTGTGGGCCTGTAGTCACAGCTACTCGAGAGGCTGAGGTGAGACGATGACTTTAGCCTGGCAGAGTGATCCAAGATCTTGCCACTGCACTCTATCCTGAGCAACAGAAAGACCCTGTCTGAAAACAACAACAACACAAACACACATACACACACATAAAAATATAGTATCATTGATTCTATAGGATAGCAACTTAATAAAAATAGCATTTGAAATTAAAATTGCTTGATGAGTATAAGGATCATTAAAAAAAATCTGGGCACAGACAAATGTTAAAATCAATAAGGATAAAAAGGAAAACATGAAATAAAAACAGAAAGAAAATGAATCTAACTGTATTTCACATGAATAATACAATTACACTGAAGGAAATTTTTAAAAAGGGACTCCACTATTTGCACACAGTATTTTTATTACGAAATTTTCTGCTCTATGCAAAGGAATTGTGAAGAAATGCAAGACTCTGGTTAGTAAGTTTGTTTTTTCCAATTTTATAAATTAGAATTTGTGAAACTATATATTTCAGGACTGAGTAGACAAGTACATATAATGGAAATAAAGAAGTCAGGATTCTCACTGTTAGAGAAGGGAATGGATCGTTCATATAAAACTAGAATAAACCCTGTGATACTGAAATGGAATTGGAGGAATCAATGTAATTTTAAGGTTTTCAGTATAACTAGGCAGATAATATAGCAAATAATGTTCATATGTTATGTATCTATTGTATGTATTATATATACATGTATATAGGCCATACGCATTTTGTCATCAAACTTTGCCCCCTAAGTTTAACTTCCACTGATGTTTCTTGCCTTAATCACATAATTGCTATGAAGGCTGACAAATGGTGGTTTTCTAGTTCTATAATTCCTTCCACATGTATTGATTGGCTAGTTGGCATTCGACTATAAAAAGGAAAGAAATTCTGTGTTACTCCATTCAAGCCTATATAATTAAATATCACAAACTTGGTGTTTTAGAAACAACAGACATTTATTTATCAAAGTCCTGGAACTTGTGATATCTAAGATTAAAGTGCCAACAAACTGGATGTCTTGTGAGGGTGTATTTCCTGTTTGATAGATGGCGATGGCTCCTTCTTCCTGTGTCCTCTCATGGTGCAAGGTGGGAGGCAGCTCTCTGGGCCTCTTTTCTAAGGGCACTAATGCCATTGACAAGGGTTCTGCCTTCATGACTTAATCAGATTTCCGTGACCCCTGCTTTCTAACACCATAACATGTATTAGATTAGGTTTCAACAAATGAATTTGGGTGTTCAGTAGGCAGACCCAAACATTAAGATCATAACATTTTAAGTAGGGGGATTTTATGTCTTCTTAGAGGGCTTAGAATCAATGAAAGCCTAGTAGGAATGAGTATAGCTGGTGCCTAGATCTTGTTTTCTATATAACATATTCCACTAAATCAAATGGAGTCTCATTGAAGAAATGGATGATTCCAGAGATGAGGCAAAGTAATACACGGAATGATGGAATTATAAAATCAAAAATTCTCAATCTACATAGTAATAATAAATTAAGGCAAGAATTAATATGTATTTGAACTGGGAGTAAAAGTTTAATGAGAATAGGATACGTACATAACCACAATTTATTTACCAGTAATGACTCTTAGTGGAGAAATCTTTCAAAAACTAACTAAATGAAATGATCACAGTTAACATGACCAGTAATGAACACGGTTACTTTTTTTGCACCAAAAGAAGCCTTTGGTTTATCTTGAATATTCCCCCTCTCAGTACTTAAATCAGCCATTTCTTCAATGAGCCAGGTTCTTTCCATTAGATAATAATAGACATTGACATTTTTGAGGAGTCAGTATACGTATTATGTAGCGTGTCTTAATTTGAATTTGTGTGGTGCTTTCTTATAATTCTGCTCAGATTATGTATTTTTGGCAAGAACATGAGTCTCAGAGATGATGTTTTGTTCTCATTTCATTCTCTCAGAAAGCACATGATATGGCCTGCACTGGGGCTTGTTTTGGTGAAAAAAGGTGAAGTGTAATGGAAAACAAAAATAAAAACAACATACCCCCACCCACCCACCCATACGGTAATGGAGGTATATCAACGGGACACAGAATTCAACCAAAAGGGCACATCAATCCTCAGTAAAGCCACAGAAATGCATCAGAGAAACTCAATTGAAGAATGTTACAAAAATAGTCTGCCAAAATTCTTCAAAACTATCAAGACCATAAAAACATGGGACAGCTGAGAAACTGTCACAGCTCAGAAGATTCTTAGAAACATGATGATTAAGTATAATGTGGTATATTGGAAGATATACTGGGATTTAAAAAAACATTAAAAATTTAGGAACTCTATGGACTTTTAGATGATAATGATATATCAATATTTGTTCACTAGGTGTAACAAATGTATCATCCTAATGTAAAATCTTTAAAAAAAAAACCTGTGTACAAGATTCCCAGAAATCTCTGTCCTATCTTTGCAGCTTCTGCAATCTAAAACTGTATGGAAATGAAAAGTTCCTAAAGAAATACACATCAAGGTCATGAAAGGCAAAGAAAAGCTGAAGAACATTTTAGAATGAAGGAGAGTTAAAGAGACATCCAAAGCATGATACTTGTTTTACTTCTGTACTATTTTTTTTTTCCTTTTCAAATGAAAGCCATTATTAGGACAGATGGAAATATAAATAATTTCTACAAAGTAGTTGATTGCCCTAAGATTATTTTAATAATTGAAGCTTTAAACATAGGAGGTAAACCCAGGAGCAAGTTCCATAAGGCAGTTCCTCACCTCTACTGCAATTATGGTGAATGAAATACAAGTAGGCTTAATTTGCTTTGTAAATGATTATTTCTAAGTCAATACTTGAACATCTTGCTTACTAAACCCTTGCCAGTTCATTTATGTAGATCAGATTCCAGAGAAACAAAAGTTTTTTTAACTTCACTGAATTGCTGGAGAACTTCCCAAACTGAGAATAGGCTTCTCCCTATGAAATTCTTTTGTGTCCACAGGACTTTTGCTGAGAGGCAGTGGAGAAGTGAGAGGAGACTCTTTATAATTCAGAAGTCTCCCTACCTGATAATGCAGCCTCAGAACTGTGGAACTGGATGAGAAATAGAATTAGCATAGGTCATTTAATATTTTTTTCTTTCTTCTGAAGCCTATTCCCACAGATCATGATGTGTAGACATTAAAAAGCAACTTTGATGAGGCAGTGGCAGGAACAATGGTGAGAAAAATTAAAAGGTTACATGCTGCATACTCCATGCACATTGGCTAGCTCTAAAATAGGCCCACTTTAAAAATACTCAGTAGAAAATTAGGCTGTATTTGTATGTGATCAGTTTAATTCCTGCCTCTATTTTTCCCCATTGGTGTAATTCTAAGAACTAAATATGAAAAGAAAATTGTCTTGGGGGAAACTAAGTTGAAAAGAATAGGTTTTCTTTCTTTTTCTTTCTTTTTTTTTTGAGACGGAGTTTCGCTCCTGTTATCCAGGCTGGAGAGTGCAATGGCGTGATCTCGGCTCACCGCAACCTCCGCCTCCTGGGTTCAGGCAATTCTCCTGCCTCAGCCTCCTGAGTAGCTGGGATTACAGTCACGCGCCACCATGCCCAGCTAATTTTTTGTATTTTTAGTAGAAACGGGGTTTCACCGTGTTGACCAGGATGGTCTCGATCTCTTGACCTCGTGATCCACCCGCCTCAGCCTCCCAAAGTGCTGGGATTACAGGCTTGAGGCACCGCGCCCGGCCAACAAGAATAGGTTTTCTAAGAGAAAGTTGATTAGACATATTAGTTTTTTGCATCCTGGGTATTCAGAAATGTTTGAAGTGTTAGGCAGTATCATCCACTAAATATATTTCTCAAAATTGAAGAGTTCTTTAATTCCATTTTTAATCTTTATAATTGCTACTTGCAGGGTTGCCTTCAGCAATACAGAAATACTGCTCTGATGGAATGAATGCACATAATTATTCCAGAACCTCACTCAGAGAGAAGTATAATTATTTGCCTGAACAGAGAGTACTTGAAGTTTTCAACCTCTGATGGAACAAAAGGAAAGCCATCCTCCAGGTAAGCTCTAGAGTGGACTCACCTCTGAATCTAGTGCTTTTCCAGCTTGCCTTGAGGAATGTATCTCTCAGCAGATTCTCTCAGAATTGCATCATTAGAGATATCTTGATATTATAGCTAGTAATATCCTATTATAGCATAACTGCCTTCTCAGAGGACTCAATTATGAGATTAAGAGTAATGCTTTAACAGAAAAAAATTAATTTTGTGCATTTTATATGTATAGGAGATTAAAACTGTAAAGCAAAAATGTTGTGCTACATTGGATCACAATTAAATAAGGAAATCTCTCCTTTGAGTGACTTTGGGGAGTTTTCAGGAGATTTCAGGACCAACCCTTTCTAGAAGGCCCATTCTCTGTTGCCTCCATCCCCAGCCACCAAAACCAGAACAATTAACATTAGTATAGCAGTTAAAAGGAAGCATGAATGTTTAGAATCTAAATGCTACCTCCATACCTAAGTAAAAAATATAACAGTAACATCCATTATAGAGTGAAGGTAAATAAAGCCTACTACAGTAAGCTATTAATACATTTCAGAGTAAACTTTGAGCAACAGCCTAAAAGCAATGAAGACTATCGATGGGTCAGTAACAATAGCCCTGAGCAAGAAGCAGTCTGCAGATTATAGTTTACACTTAACTTGTGGTTAATAAAAAATGAACATGAGGATATAGAAGCACGGCTTTTCATTTAGCAACACTGACAGGACATATATTGGAAGCCCTTTTGTAGCTTTGTTTGTTATGCACTGCTCCTTAGCTTAACTGATTCAGGATACTAAATGGGGTAGACAACCTTAGATTTGCCCTCACTGCCTGCATTGACCTTCCTCTCTAATTGGAAAGGTAAAACAAACACACAACACATTGTTTCCCAGACTGTTGTGAGACAAAGTGGAGGCTGGTTTTCATTTTCTGTTGTTGGTGATAGATACAGATTACTAGAGACAATTGAAGCATCAACTCAGTATTCCATGTTTTCATCACTAGCTTCATGGGTATAAAAAGTAGCTGTGGAGGACACAGCAGAAGTATCTGCAGCCTTCTAGCCTCTGGACAGAACTCTGGTAGTTATGGTTGAGTTCTCTTGACCTTAATAGGGTAGACCTTGCCTCTTCACTTCTGCCCCACCAGGTCAGTCAGTGATTTGGCAGGCCCCTAATCTCTTATGTTAGTTCTCTTCCCTCTTGCAATATTTTAATTATTCCTTCTAGAATGGGTATTAAGTTCTGACTGATTACCAGATTACTATATATATATATATTATAATATATATATATATTCATATAGATTTCTATGTAGCATTCTCTTTGCAGAGTGAGGTTCAGTAATTCTTCAAAAAGTTCATCTATTATTTTCATGAAGTCCTGAGTTAAAGAAATTCTTCCAGTTATTCAACTTCATAAATAGTCTCTTTTTGGAGATTTTTAACTGATTATTACAGTAGTATGGTAAGTAGGAAAAATAAACAGTTCTCTTGGACAATCCTGTGTTAATCATACTTAATGTTATATGTATACACTCTCTATTACAAAAACTCTCTTGGAAGACACACAACGCTAAGTTCCCAGGCTTTGTAAACAGAATCAGAAAAGAGAATCATCTACTTAATGTCCTAACAATATTTACATTGGATTGAAACATTAATGCACTCATATTAAATAGTGTCATTATGAGCAAATTGGATGCATTTGTGTGAATAAGAAAAGGAGATACTTTCAAGACCCCCTTCCCACAAAAAAACAAGTTTGAAATAGATACACCCAGGGTATACAAATATAAAAGATAATGCCTCTTCCTCCTGCCTCTTCCTCCTAGTGGACAAACGTTATGCCAAGGATTTCAGCTACAACTCCCCATTTCCTTGGCTGACCTTGTATATGGCATGGAATGCACACTGTTCATGAGGACCCTTTCCACATGCTTGTCACACTGCTTGGAATGTGGTAGATGAGTACTATAAGTATTGAATTGATTAAATTTGTCTTCTAAGAGTCCAGCCAGTGAAGTATGACAAAGAAGAAAGTACAATATGTGCCTTTATCTCTTTATCTTCTGCACATAATCTGAGATCTGATGCATATATGTGGAATCTTTAAAATTTTCTCCAAAAACAGACATATTGGTTTCAGAGTGCTTCAAGAAAGGCCAACCTACATGAAGAAAAACTCCGTGGAAAAAGAAATAATGTTGTCAGTTTCTTTCCAGTTCTCATTTCTTTGATATGGTGTTAATATGCAAACTGAGTCATAAGAACTAAAGAAAGAGTCAGAGCGCCCTTACTTGAGAAGGTCAAGCGCTTGGACATACTTTGGCTTTAGTGTGATAAAGTTGGGCTTAAGCATGTGATTTTTTTTAAATATATTTTTACATTACGTACACTTTCTTCCTGTATTTATGGGTAGATACATGTGTATGTTTGTCAGTATTTGTAGATGTTCTAGAATAAATCTGTTATCTCTTCTGATCTATACAGTGGGGCAACCAATTCATTTGTTAATGTCAGATGCCATTGTACTATCTTACTATGGCTTATAGAGTTGTTGCCAAGGTGTGTTAGGTAGTTCTTATCTTTTTACTCTAGTATGTAGGGACCTAGAGTTTTATTTTTCTTTTAGTCCTTTAATAATTTTTAATTATTTGATTTCATCAATTCAAACATAATATACTTAGTACGGTTTCCTTTCTGTTTATGCTAGATTAAATTCGAGAAATTCTTGGATATGAATTTATAATTTTTAACAAATTTGAGAAAAATAGTAATAATTTCTTCAATTATTTCCAGCTTCTTTCTTTCTGGAAATCTAACTACACACGTGTTACACCACATGTTATTGTAACAGTTGTAAATAAGACTCTGCTCATTTGTTCAGTCTCTTCCTCTTTCTTCTCCTCCTCCTCCTTCACTTTTTTTAGTGCAGAACTTTTTTGTTTTTGTTTTTGTTTTCAGATGGGGTCTCACTCTGTCACCCAGGCTGGAGTGCAGTGGTGTGATCTTGGTTCACTGCAACCTCTGCTTCAAAGGCTCAAACCATCCTCCCGCTTCAGCCTTCTGTGTAGCTGGGACCATAGGTATGCACCACCACACCCAGCTAATTTTTGAATTTTTTGGCTAGAGATAGGGTTTTGCCTTGATGGCCAGTCAATCTTTAGCATAGGACTTTGTATTAGCTCATTCTCTCATGGCTAATGGAAACATCCCCCAGACTGGGTAACTTGAAAGAGGTTTAATTGGCTCACAGCTCTTCAGAGCCTTAGGAAATTTACAATCATGGCAGAAGGGGAAGCAAACATGTTCTTCTTCACATGATGACAGGAAGGAGAAGTGCCCAGCAAAATGGGAAAAGCCGCTTATAAAACCATCAGATCTTAAGAGAACTAACTCACTATCATGAGAATAGCATGGAGGTAACCACCCCCATGATTCAGTTACCTCCCCCTCAGCTCCATCCCTTGACGCATGGGGATTGTGAGAACTACAATTCAAGATTATGTTATATGTAAATTTTCAGTGCTGCAAAAGAAGTAGCACTTGAATATAAATTTCCTCAGCAAGGCAATTTACTTCTATAGAAGGGTGCGGCTCTCAGATGGAACAATGACGAGCACATACCTGGGCAAGAAAGGGGAAAGGGGTTCTTATTCCTGATGTAGATAGCCCCTATGGCTGTGTCATTCCCCTATTGGCTAGGGTTAGACCCTATAGTCTAGTCTAATTCTGATGGACTATTTTATGGGGAGCAGGAGTACAAGCTGGAGTGGTGGGTTGGGTAGTTTGGCAGGAAGGACAGTTATGGGACAGGTCAGAGCAGGTAGCCAGGGGTGACCTAGGTCAAAGCAGGTGACCAGGGCAGGTGACCGGTATGAGTCAGGATGAAGCAGGGGACCAGGGGAGCAGATGTGAACTACTGATTAGAACTGATGGAAAAGGTTTACTAAAACTACAAGGAAGTTAAACTTTAAAATGGTGAACAAAGAACTGAACACACTGACATACTAATTCCTTGAAGAGAAACTTGGAGTTCACTGTATTTAATAATGAGATTTCAGTGGGGACAGAGCCAAACCATATCATTCCATCTCTGGCACCTCTCAAATCTCATGTCCTCACATTTTAAAACACAATTATGCCTTTCAAATAGGCCCCCAAAGACTTAGCACATTCCAGCATTAACCCAAAAGTCCAAGTCCAAAATCTCATCTGAGACAAGGCAAGTTTGTTCCACCTATGAGCCTGTACAATTGAAAGCCGATTAGTTACTTCCTAGATAGAATGGTGGTACAGGCTTTGGATAAATACACCCATTCCAACTGGGAGAAATTGAAGGAGCTACAGGCCCCATACGAGTCTAAAATGAAGGGGCTACAGGCCCCATGTGAGTCTGAAATTCAGTGGGACAGTCAAATCTTAGTCTCTGAAATAATCTCCTTTGACTCCATGTCTCACATCCCGGTCATGCTGATGTGTCGGCCTCTGACTCTGTGATGAGATGGGCTGTCATAAAGACGTTCACAGATGGAACAATGGAGAGCAGACACCTGAACAATGGAGGGGAAGGGGTTCTTATTCCCGATAGAGGTAGCCCCTACTGCTGTGTCATTCCCGTATTGGTCAGGGGAAGACCTCTGAAATGCCCTAGAGACATTTTTCCCCATTGTTTTGGTGATTAACATGTGGCTCCTCATTACTTATGCAAATTTCTTTAGCCAGCTTGAATTTTTCTTCAGATAATTGGTTTTTATTTTCTATTGTGTTGTCTGACTGCAGATTTTCTAAACTTTTATGGTCTTTCACCTCTTGAATGCTTTTCTGCTTAGAAATTTCTTCTGCCAGATACTATAAATCATCTCTCTCAAGTTCAAAGTTCCACAGACCTCTAACGCATGGATAAAATGTCTCCAGTCTCTGCATAGCAAGAGTGACCTTTGCTCCAGTTCCCAACAAGTTCCTCATCTCCATCTGAGACCAGCTTAGCCTGAACTTCATTGTCCATATCACTGTCAGAATTTTGCTCATAGCCGTTTGAAAAATCTCTAGGAAGTTCCAAGCTTTCCCACATCTTCCTCTCTTCTGAGCCGTGCACGTCTCTAGGAAGTTCTAAACTTTCTGTCCTCTTAGTTAGCCAAACTGGTCTAAAGTTCCAAAGTTACATCCACATTTTCAGGTATCTTTATAGCAGCACACCACTCACTGTCATATCAATTTATTTTATTAGTCCATTCTCACATTGCTAAAAAAGACATACCTGAGATTGGGGAATTTATAAAGGAAAGAGGTTTGATTGACTCACAGTTCCACTTGGCAGGGGAGGCCACAGGAAACTTAATATCATGACAGAAGAGGAAGGAAACATGTTCCTCACATGATGGCAGGAAGGAGACGTGCCAAGCTAAAGGGGAAAAGCCCCTTATAAAACCATCAGATCTTGTGAGAACTTACTCACTTTGAAGAGAAAAGAATGGAGATAACTGCCCCCATGGTTCAATTACCTACCACCAGGTCTCTCCCATGATTATGGGAACTACACTTCAAGATGAGACTTGGGTGGGTATCAGGCTTGTTTGCTGTTATTTGTTTATATTTGTTTTGTTGTTGCTGTATCTTCACAGTCATTGTTATTCTCTTCTGTAGTATCTACTCTTCTCTAAAGCCCTTCTAGTATTTTTTTTTTCACTTGGCATATTTATTTTTCATCTCTTGAAGTTCTATTTACCTATATTTATAGCTTCAATTTCCTCATTAAATTTTTATATTCCTTTAAATCTCACATTTCTAACAGGTTTTCTAAAGATTTATTCTCTAATTTCAATAGCTCTGATTTATCTTTATGTTTTTATATTCTTTTTTCCTTTAGGGACAAGGTCTCTCTCTGTCACTCAGGTTGGAGTGCAGCGGCACTATGATAGTTGACTGCTGCATTGCACTCCTGGGCTGGAGGGATCTTTCTACTTTAGCCTCCCAAATAGTTTACTATAGATGCACACAACCATGCCTGGCTTTTTTTTTTTTTTCCTGTAGAAACAGGGTCTTGCTGTGTTGCCCAGGCTAGTCTCAAACTCTTGGTTTCAAGTTATTCTCTTGTTTCAGCTTCCCAAATAGCTGGGACTATAGGCACACATCACCACACACAGATACTTCTTTCAAAAAACTTTTTGTACTTATAGCGTCTCATTATGTTGCCCCGGCCAGTCTTGAATTCCTGGGCTCAAGTGATCCTCCCTCTTCAGACTTCCAAAGTTCTAGAATTACAAGCATGCACCACCGTGCCCAGATTGGATGTCTTACGTTTGATTCGAATTTCTTCCATTTGTAATTCTAATTTTTTTATTTTTGCTTTTTTCTATGTCTAGTATATTTTGTATTAAATACAAGGCATTGTTAATATCATATATTTACAGTTTGAATGCTGCTCTCTTCATTTAAAGCATGTTGAATATTGTTTGGTAAGTTTGTTACTTGCAGATGAACTTTCGATGCTTTTTCAGCTTGGTTTTTGTTTATTTTATTGGAGGTCTAGAAAGACTTTATTGTAGGTCAAATTTAGCTTTCCTATTAAGGTCTTAACACTATAGGATTTCTGCTAGACTTTTTGAATATGTAACAAGAACAAGGTATCTCCATTTTTACGGATTACAACTTGAACAATCCCTACTCCTTTGTGAGCTCTTTGAATTGTTCAGCTACATCTCCCTAGTAGTTCTTTTTCCAGTATATTGATGGTTTACCCTACAAAGGTAGAGTTTTGTATTCAACAGGCTCATGCTATTCCTTGAGCAGATTGCTGAAATTCCTTTTCTGTGTAGTTCTTGCATTTTAGTAATTTGCCCTTTACATTGCAGCAGTGACAACTTCCCCAGACTGTAGTCTTTGCCTTGCCAACTGAGAAAGATCACTGTGTCCTTCTTGAATTTCTTCTCTCCATACTACTTAGGAAAGTGAATCATGGCATAAAACCAAAGAATTCATAGTGGCCATTTTTGTTTGTTTGTTTTCATATTCTCTCAGGAATGACAGTCCTGTAATTACTTGTTCAATGTCTGTAAATATTGTTTTAAAATATTACTTTATTTAATGTCCCTTCCTTAGAGAAAACACTACAACTACCCCTCTTGTTGTCCATATGTTATACTGAATATAGTGCTATAATAATTATGTTCCCCTTTTCAGTAGCATTCCATTTCAGTAGCAGGGCATTTAGTGTTCATTACAGATTAATAAGCTGTTTTGACTTCCACTTTCCATTGTAAGCCATTTGTCTTTTCAGGGAAATGGACAGCTTAGTCTCCAGTGGTATAGATTGTAAGCATAAATAGTGATTAGATTGGAATATTAATTATAGTTTCTCTCTGAAATGATCAAAAGTAAAGATATACTATAGATAATTCAGGATTTATCATTCTGAAGTGGAAGTAAAGCTACATTACACTTTTATTTGTAAATCTTAATAGTTTCAAGTCTTTATCATTCAGTTAGGAAACTTTTTTCCTTGAATATTTACCTTGTCCCACAAGTCTTTCTGGAAATCTCCAAGGAGTGCTTTATATAGATTTTCAATTTGGTTTTGGTCCTTGTTATTCTATAGCCTTATTTCCAGAAAAACTAAAAATCCATTAGTTTGGAATTTGATTTTATTTGAGTAATAAAGATATAACTACTATTTTTATTTGCAGGAATAGATTGAGGTTGAGTAGCTATTCACTCACAGTTCTGATTACTTGAGACACAAAAAAAGAAAGTGCTCTTTCCTTTAAGTTGAATTGTATTGCTTTTACTCCGGCTCTATTTTAGCACCACTGCGATACAACACTTTGAGATAGAGTTTTATTCTTGTCACTACTCCTTCCTTATTGTCAAAGGCGCTAGAAGTCCATGCCAGCCACCTCCACTTTGGGAAATCTCTCTTGGATGAGCTGATGCTTGCTGAAAGTACACTTAGATCTTCCCCTCTCCTCTGCTTTGTTTGACCATTATTTATGACAGGAGTATTCTTTTGTCTCTCTGTGTTACTCTTAGGCAGCAGGGGTTCCAAAGCAGAATTTAGCCTGGACCTGATACAGAATTTAGTGAGATGCCTCTTTCAGTTAATATTGTATGGCCTTTTTTTCCTCCTCCATGGTATATATGGGTTACCAGAGTGGTAGATTCAGTCATTTGCTGATGTCATTCACTCTGCTGTTTCCAAAACAAATATGCTCTGATTCTCAGGATCTTTATTTTCTTACTCTGAGCATTGTTGTTTATCACTGCAATCTTTTTTTTTTAGGGGTTCTGCTATCTAATCTAAAATATACTTGTGAAACTTAGATGCTGAAGAAGTTGAACTCCTCTTCACTAACCATCCTTAGTGGATTCCTTAGCTTCTCCCCTTCATCCATGTTTTTTTTTTTCTAATTTTACACATAGGTTTTATTTCCTAGTTTTTATTCAGCTTAACAAGCCTATTTATTACCTAAGTAAAATAGCAGCCAATTTCTAAATGTCAGAAAATCTTTGTAGAGCTGTTTTAAAACTCACAGTTAAGTTGTCTCTGGGTATTATATGGTTGTGTCCTTCAATAGAAAAAATAAATAGGTATATGCAGCCTTAATTTACTACTTCTGGGTTTTTTGAATACTAGTGGAAATCAATAGTGGTTTTAGAAGGCCATATTCTACATTGTATAAATTTATAAAAAGACCGTTGGAATTTTGATTCATGTATTCATAACAATGGACAACAATGATGATACCTGGCTTCGTGTCACTAACAATCGGCAACAGATTGTCTACGATGTGCAGCTGCTGGGCTGCTGAGCTGGAAGCCACACAAGCACTACAGCTCTGTAATCAGGCTCTCCAACTCAGTGGCCCATTTCCTAAGCAATTACATCAACACTCATCAGTTGTTCTTGGCAAATCTTCTATTTTCCTTTTATTGCAGGCATGATTTTTTCCTTTGAGACTGATGGAAATATATTAACTATTTATATTTAAGATATGAAACTTTTTTCACAACCAATTTATTATCTTGATCCACTTTCTTTCCTGTCCTATTTTGAAACGTGACACGTAAAGCATTTTTAAGCACAGATGGAGGTGACCACCTGTCAACATATGTTGCAAAAAAGTTTAATACATTTATAACACAATCTCAAATCTTAGACTACAAGAGTTTATAAAAGTAATAATTGTTTTTTTTCTGAGTAAGAGAAAAGATACGTTTTCCAATTTGAAATGTTTTAAAAATTGACTTCACACTGCCAACAATTGTGAAACAGTCCAATTGTTTTATACAGTTATGGCATCAAATTTTGGAACTCTTCCAAGTAGTTCTCAAATTTTTTTTTTATTTGTAATATTCTGAAATCTATTGAGTGTCTCTGAAATCCATGTGAGTGTACATGTAGCCATGTAATGAAATGGCCTTTCAGGAATATACATACATTATATACCCATAAAATTATGTAATAACAAATGCAGTGTTAGTCTAAATGGTATAATAGAAATATTTATCAAGAAAATATGTGAATGACATTACAGTGGCCAAGAAGACTACTGGGTGTCCTCTCTAGCATAGTCTTCCAGGTTATCCCTGCCTTTTGTTCTCTTTGTGCTGTAACTCTGTAAATTACAGAAAACTGACAGTACTGCAAGTGATTTTTGTTCCTAGCAAGGCAGACTTGTTCCATAAAATATTGTTGATTATTTTTCTCTGGTTATTCACCAACTTTGCATCTATTATATAAATTATCTGCAGTATTCCTGATTGCCTAAGTATGTGTTCATCCTTTGTATTTGCCTTTGATCCAGTTGTAGCAGTTGATCGGTTTCCTCATTTATTAATAAAATTGAATTCTTGATAGGTGAACATTTACATTTGTATCAGAATGGTGATTCTGCTTTTAATAACTATTTCTTAACAAATTTTATTATGATTTAAATGTTTATTTTGCTAAATATGGTGTACTAAACATTAACAAAATGTTTATTAAAGTATGTTTGGTTATAGTATTTTAGTTGAATAATTTCAGAAATTTTATATTAATTTTATATTAATTTTTATGTTGATTTTTATACTAATTTTTCTATTTGTGCCATTTTTCTTTTATCTGCAGATATGTTCTGTCATAATTTCTTTAATAATATACTGAAAACTAGAACTATCAGAAGGATTTTGAAAACATTTTTAGTCAATTAATAAATAATACGTTGAATCAGTCATAAATATGAGAGCACACTAGCTATGGTTTATCACTTTATCTTCAAGTTTTAAAAATTTTATGAACAATTACATAAAATCTCTTAGAAATGGATAAGTTGACATAACCAACCATGTAAGAAAAGGGGCTTGGGATTCATTCACTTCTTTGCTGACGGTTTTAGAAACTACTATTTAGAAATGCTATAACATCATAAAAACTCATATTTGTATTTAGATTAAGATATAAAAATATTTAACTGAGTGTCTACTATCAACAGTAAAACTTGCTACATGCTGAAGATGCAAAGTAAATAAGTTATGTTGTGTACCTTCAGGAAAAATTAAATCTACGTCCAAAAATGGATGAACAATATGCTTTTCTTGGGTTTAGTACTGTATACAAACTAAATAGCTGATCTAATGATAACAGTTATCTAATAAACAGGTTACATTAAATCAGTGATAAGCATTACCTTTATTGTGTAGAAGGTTACCCAGTTAATAGTGTATACTGGTGACAGATGACTCCAAATACAGTCACATTTTTTATAAATTTGATAATAGATTTAGTCTAAGTCCTCACAGCATATTTGTTCAGTTTAATTAGTGTAATAATACCTTATTCAATGCCTACGTATGTTCCTCTGGACTATATTATAGGATTAAATGATTAAGATGGCATAGATTTTCCTTTTAGTTAAGGAAATGTAAGTGTTGTTGAAGAGGCAAAGCAAAGAAACATAAATAATTAAATATACAAAAATGCTGCAGGAGTTACAACAGAATTATGAACAAAGAGTTAATGCACCAAAGACAGAGCAAATTAAGCCAAGAAAGTGTATAAAGGTTCCACTCAGCAGGACACTTTTGAACTATTGTTTAAGGAGAAGTCAGTTGTACTTAGAAAAACAAAAAAGAGAGCATTTTGGAAGGAAGACTCACTGTGTGCTGTCTCAAGGATCAGAGCAAGTTAGTAGGGTCCAGACATGCAGTGGAACATGGCAAGGGAAACAGTGATGAGTCTAGGTGGCGGAGAGATAGAAGACAAAGTGGAAGGGGCAGAAATCGTAAAACACACCTAAGAAATTAAGTTAAGAATCATTTATAAAAAATTATGTATTCTGTTTTAACAGTTTTGCTATAGATCTCCTATAGAGAATTGTGTATGAAGCAACAATTTAATCAGGAATTCATAACATTAAATGTAGTGGAAATAAGTAGAATCTAATGGAAGGGGAGATTAAAAGCAGGGAGGCCAACTAAGATGTCTGATGATTTTTAATATGTACATTTGTCTTGTCATTTGTTGAGATATCAATTTATAATTGTTATGTTATTTCATAAAATGACCTCCTAGGTACAATATTAAAATAGATAGTGTCTTTAGAAACCTTTGAGACCCCAGTAGCTGAGACTTACATACTTCATCATGACCAGCTTCCCTAGAAGCTCTCTATAGACTCGTGCTTTATAGTCATTCTGTCCTAAAGCCTGTTCTCAGGGGGTAAAAAATAAATAGTAATTAAGATCTATGTGTGAGTTCAAATAAACTTATTTTTTCATGTTGTTTTGCATTTGAAATTTAATCTCCAAGCCTAGAGATAATAATTCATTTATGTGACATCCAGGATATTAATAAATGAGATGTTTTTTGCTCTGTGATATTTGTTGTTGCATAGTTATTGTTGATTATGCTACTATTACAATGGGAAGTGTCTCTATCAGAAGATAAGTTGAGATGGGAAGCAATTGGGAAGCAGTTGGTCAAAGAATACAGAATTTCAGTTAGATAAGAGAAATAGTTTCTAGAGGTCTACTGTACAACATGACTATATTTAATTAATAACAATGTATTATACTTTTGAAGATTGCTAAAGGAGTGGGTATTAAGCCTTCTCACCACAAACAATAAGTGCATGAGGTAATACGTATGTTAATTAACTCAATTTAGCCATTTTACAGTCTATACACATTTAAAATATGTTGTACACAATAAATATATATAATTCGTATTGTTAATAAATTCAGTTTTTAAAAGACTTCTTTCATTTCCTTACTATGTTAATTATGATGATTAAAATCTAAAATATCAACTTTGAAGTTTTTCATTCTTTATGTTTTTATGTAATTACATTTATCTCTTTACTAGTGAATCTACAGATTACATTTCCATGACAGTAAAAGACTCTCCCAAAATCCTTGCATTAAAAAGCTAGCTCTTGCTTAATAGAAGCATGTATATTTTACTTATTTAAGAAAAATTTTATTACAGATGTAGGCCACCTGTGTTCAGTTTCATGTAATTGTGCAGTTTTGAGTCAGTTGCTTAATCCTGAGTTCCAATTTGATTGCACTGTGGTCTGAGAGACTGTTATGATATCCATTCTTTTACATTTGCTGAGGAGTGTTTTACTTCCAATTATGTAGAAAAACTATTGCAAAAAGACTGAAAATTCCAAAAACAAGAACACCTCTTCTCTTTCATAGGATCACAATTCCTCCCCACCAAAGGAACAAAACTGGATGGAGAATGACTTTGACGAATTAACAGAGGTAGGCTTCAAAGTTGAGTAATAAACTCTTCTAAGCTAAAGGAGCATGTTCTTAGTAAGGAAGCTAAGAACCTTGATAAAGTGTTAGAGGAAATGCTAAGTAGAAAAACCAGTTTAAAGAAGAACATAAACGACCTGATGGAGATGAAAAATACAGCAGGAGAACTTTCTGAAGTATACAAATGTATCACTAGCTGAATTGGTGAAGCAGAAAAAGAATATCAGAGATTGAAGACCAACTTAATGAAGTAAAGCATGAAGACAAGATTAGAGAAAAAAGAATGAAATGGAATGGACAAAGCCTCCAAGAAATACAAGACTACGTGAAAGAGACCAAACCTATGTTTGATTGCTGTACCTGTAAGTGGCAGGGAGAATGGCACCAAGTTGGAAAATACTCTTCAGGACTCTATCCAGGAGAACTTCCCCAACCTAACATGACAGGCCAAACGTTCACATTCGGGAAATACAGAGAACACCACAAAGATACTCCTTGAGAAGAACAACCCCAAGACACATAATTGTCAGATTAATCAAGGTTGAAATGAAGGAAAAAATGTTCATTTCAGAGAGAAAGGTTGAGTTACCCACAAAGGGAAGCCCATCATACTAACAGTGGATGTCTCTGCAGAAACCCTATAAGCCAGAAGAAAATGGGTGCCAATATTAAATATTCTTAAAGAAAAGAATTCTCAACACAGAATTTCATATCCAACCAAACTAAGCTTCATAAGCAAAGGAGAAATAAGATCCTCTACAGACAAGCAAATTCTGAGAGATTTTGTCACCACCAGGTCTACCTTATAAGAGTTCCTGAAGGAAGCTCTAAATATGGAAAGGAAAAACTGGTACAAACAACTGCACAAACATAGCACACTGTAAAGGCCATCAACACTATGAAGAAATTTCATGAAGAAATTGCATCACCTAACAAGCAAAATCACCACCTAGCATCATAATGACAGGATCAAATTCACACATAACAATATTAACGTTAAATGTAAATTGGCTAAATGCCTCAGTTAAGAGACACAGACTGGCAAGCTGAATAAAGAGTCAAGAACCCATCAGTGTGCTGTATTCAGAAGACCCATCTCACATGCAAAGACACACATAGGCTCAAAATAAAGGGAGGAAGGAAGATTAAACAGGCAAACAGAAAAAAAAAAAAGCAGTTGCCATTTGCCATCCTAGTCTTTGACAAAAAGGCTTTAAACCATCAAAGTTTAAAAAGAAAAAGTAGGTCATTATATAATGGTAAAGGGATCAATGCAACAAGAAGAGCTAACTATCTTAAATATATATGCACCCAATACAGAAGCACCCAGATTCATAAAGCAGAATCTTAGAGATCTACAAGATACTTAGACTCCCACACAATAATAGTTGGATACTTTAACACCCCACTGCCAATATTAGATAAACAAGACAGAAAATTAACAAGGATATCCAGGACTTGAACTCAGCCATGGAAAAAACTGACCTAATAGACATCTACAGAACTCCCCACCCAAAATCCACAGAATATACATTATTCTCAACACCATATTACACTTATTCTGAAATTGACCACATAATTCAAAATAAAACACTCCTCAGCAAATCCAAAAGAATGGAAATTATAACTAACAGTCTCTCAGACCACAGTGCAATCAAATTAGAACTCAGGATTAAGAAACTCACTCAAAACCATACAGCTACATGAAAACTGAATAACATGATCCTAAATGACTATTGGGAAGAAAGAAAATTGAGGAAGAAATCAAGATGTTCTTTAAAACCAGTGAGAACAAAGACACAATGTACCAGAATCTCTGGGACATAGCAAAAGCAGTGAGTAGAGGGAAATTAATAGCACTAACTGCCCACAGGAGAAAGTGGGGAAGATCTAAAATCAACACTCTAACACTACAATTAAAATAACTAGAGAAGCAAGCCTAAACAAATTCAAGAGCTAGCAGAAGACAAGAAATAACCAGGATCGGAATGGAACTGAAAGAGATAAAGAGTCAAAAAACCCTTCAAAAAGTTAGTGAATCCAGGAGCTGTTTTTTTGAAAAGATTAACAAGTAGATAGACTGCTAACCAGACTAGTAAAGAAGAAAAAAGAGAAAAACCAAATAGACACTATAAAAAAGATAAAGAGAATATCACCACTGATCCCTCAAATACAAACTACCATCAGAGAATACTGTAAACACCTCTCTGGAAATAAACTAAAAAATCTAGAAGAAATTGATAAATTCCTGGACACATACACCCTCCCAAGACTAAACCAGAAAGCAGTTGAAGCACTGAATAGACCAATAACAAGTTCTGAAAATTAGGCAGTAATTAACAGCCTACCAACCAAAAAAAAAAAAAAAAACTGGATCCAGATGGATTCATAGCTGAATTCTACCAGAGGTACAAAGAGAAACTGGTACCATTCCTTTTGAAACTATTCCAAACAATAGAAAAGGAGGGACTCCTCCTTAACTCATTTATGAGGCAGCATCATCCTGATACCAAAACCTGGCAGAGACAAAAAAGAAAAAGAAAATTTCAGGCCAATATCACAGATGAATATTGACTTGAAAATCCTCAATAAAATGCAGGCAAACCAAATCCAGCAGCACATCAAAAAGCTTATCTACATGATCAAGTGAACTTCATCCCTGAGATGCAAGGCTGTTTCAACATACACAAATCTGTAAACGTAATCCATCACATAAACAGAACCAATGACAAAAACTACATTATTGTCTCAAAAGATGCAGAAAAGGCTTTCAATAAAATTCAACATCACTTCATGCTAAAATCTCTCAATAAACTGAGTACTTATGGAACATATCTCAAAGTAATAAAGGCTATTTATGACAAACCCACAGCCAATATCATACTGAATGGGCAAAAACTGGAGCATTTCCTTTGAAAACTGGCGCAAGACAAGGATGCTGCCTCTTACCACTCCTATTCAACATAGTATTGGAAGTTCTGGCTAGGGCAGTCAGGCAAGAGAAATAAAGTGTATTCAAATAACAGAGGATGTGAAATTGTCTCTGTTTGAAGATGACATGAGTGTAAATTTAGAAAACCTGTCTTCTCAGCCCCAAATCTCTTTAAGCTCATGAGCAACTTCAGCAAAGTCTCAGGATGAAAAATCAGTGTGCAAATATCACAAGCTTTGGTATATACTAATAATATACAAACAGCCAAATCATGAGTGAAGTCCCATTCACAGTTGCTAAAAAGAGAATAAAATACCTAGGAATACAACTTACAAAGGGTGTTAAGGACCTTTTCAAGGAGAACTACAAACCACTGCTCATGGAAATAAGAGAGGACACAAGAAGATGAAGAAACATTCCATGCTCATGGTAGAAAGAATCAATATCATGAAAATGGCGATACTGCCCAGAGTAATTTATAGATTCAGCGCTGTCCTCCTCAAACTACCATTGACTATCTTCACAGAATTAGAAGAAAAAAAACCTTTGAATTTCATATGTAATCAAAAAAGGAGCCTGTATAGTCAAGACATTTGTAAGCAAAAAGAACAAAGCTGGAGGCATCGCGCTACTTGACTTCAACCTATACTACAAGTCTACAGTAACCAAAACAGCATGGTACTGGTAAAAAAAAAACAGATATAGAGAGGCCTCAGAAATAATGCCACTCGTCTACAACCATCTGATCTTTCACAAACCTGACAAAAACAAGCAATGAGGAAAGGATACTTTATTTAATAATTGGTGTTGGGAAAACTGGCTAGCTATATGCAGAGAACTGGAACTGGACCCCTTCCTTACACCTTATACAAAAATTAACTTATGATGAATTAAAGACTTAAACATAAAACCTAAAACAAAAAACCCTCAATGAAAACCTAGGCAATACCATCCAGTACATAGGCATGAGCAAAGACTTGATGACTAAAACATCAAAAACAATGTCAACAAAAGCCAAAATTGACAAATTGGATCTAATTAAACTAAAAGAGCTTCTGCACAGCAAAAGAAACTATCAGAGTGAAAAGGCAACCTACAGAAAGGGAGAAAATTTTTACAATATACCCATCTGACAAAGACCTATTATCCAGAATCTATAAAGAGCATAAGCAAAATTTCATGAAAAAAAACCCCATCAGAAAGTGGGTGAAAGATATGAAAAGGCACTTCTCAAAAGAAGGTATTTATTGGCCAACAAACATAGGAAACAAAGCTCATCATCTCTGGTCATTAGAGAAATGCAAATCAAAACCACATTGAGATAACATCTCACGCCAGTTAAAATGGCGATCAGTAAAAAGGAGACAACAGATGCTGGAGAGGATGTGAAGATATAGGAATGCTTTTACACTGTTGGTGGGAGTGTAAATTAGTTCAACCATTGTGGAGGATATTGTGGTGATTCCTCAAGGACCTAAAATCAGAAATACCATTTAACCCAGCAATTTCATTACTGGATATATACCCAAATGATTATAAATTATTCTACTGTAAAGACGCATGTACATGTATGTTTATTGCAGCACTATTCACAAGAGAAATGACTTGGAACCAACTCAAATGGCCATCAATAATAGACTGGTTAAAGGAAATGTGACAACATATTCATCATGGAATACTATGCAGCCATAAAAAAAGATGAGTTTATGTTCTTTGCAGATACATGGATGAAGCTGGAAACCATCATTCTCAGCAAACTAACACAGGAACAGAAAACCAAACACTACATGTTTCTCACTCATAAGTGGGAATTGAACAATGAAAACACATAGATAAAGGGAGGGGAGCATCACACACCTGGGCCTGTCAGGGTGTGAGGGGGTTGAGGAGGGATAGAATTAGGAGAAATACCTAATGTAGATGACAAGTTGATGGGTGCAGCAAACCACCGTGGCACGTGTATACCTATATAACAAACCTGCACATTCTGCACTTGTATCCCAGAACTTAAAATATATTTTTAAAAAGTAGACTCCTCTCTAGGCCTCAGTACAGTCAATAATTTCCATTCTATAATATTTACTCAGTATTTTTTAAATATCTTGTTAATTGAGCTGTAATTTTCAGACCACAAGTTTCACCTCTTTAGATGTTCAGTTCTACACGCTCTAACAAACATACACAGTCATGTGAACACTACTGAAGTCAAGAGAAGGATTTTCCATCACCACTGCACTAACACACAAATTTCATGCTTCTTTACAGTCCTTCCTTTTCTGTGCCTGCAGCCCCTGGTAACCACTGATCTGTTCTTTGTCGCTGTACTTTTACCTTTTTCATAATATCAGATACATGGAATATTCAAACATGCAGTTATAATATGGTTTCTTTCCTTCAGCATACTGGCCATTCACTGAGGTTATTGTATTGCTTAGGAAGATTCTGTGTACATGCAGCACATTCTGTCCATTCACCTCATGTGGACATTTTGATTTCCTTGAGTTTTTGGAGATTATAAATAAAACCATTATAAACATTTGTGAACCTGGCCTTGTGTGGACATGTTTTCATTTGTCTTGAATAGATACAATATCTAGGAGTTGTATTTCTCAGTCATATGGTAACTATATAAGGAACTGCCAGCGTATTTTCCGAAGTAGTTGTACCATTCTGCATACTAGCAACTAGCGAGATTTGCAGCTGCCTTACATCCTCACCAGCCCTTGATATAGCCTGGTGTCCTCTGTACCTTTGGAAAATGCCTCTTCAAATCTTGTGCTGTTTTTCTTGATGGTTTGTTTTCTTATTCTTGAGTTTGAGTTGTCTTTACATTTTATGGATGATTCTCTTATCAGATACATGTTTTGCAAATATCTTTTCCCATAATATAGTTGTCTTTTACTTTCTTTGAAAAGTATGTTTGCATAAGGAGACATTTTTAATGTAGATGAAATCTAATTTTTTTGTGTGATTTGTGCTTCTTACCTGTCCTTTGACAAAATATTTGCCTAAGAAAGAGTACATTTTCTCCTGTCATCTTTTAGATATTTGTATTCATGTTTTTGTTCATTTAGATTTTTTTTTGTAGGTGGCACGAGTTATGAGTTTGTTTTTTGCATATAGATGCTGAATGTTACCAGTATCATTTGATGAAAAGACTTTCATTTTTTTAATTAAGTACCTTGGCAGTTTTGCTGAAAATCATTTAGCCGTATTTGTTTGGGTCTTTTTCTTAGCTGTCTCCTTTGTTCTGTTGATCCATGGGCCTATTTTCTCACCAATACCACAGTTTATGGATTGTTATATCTTGTAGTAAGTCTTGAAATCTTGTAATATGAATCTCACAACTTTGGTCTTATTTGAAATTACTTTGGCTATTCTTATTTCTTTGCATTTTCGTCTAAATTTTAAAATTAGCTTTTCCAATTTTTATAGAAAAAACATGCAATAATTTTGGCTGGAGTTGTGCTGAATATGTAGATCTGAGTCTACATTCATGTAGCTCTTTTTATCTCTCGACCATGTGTTATATATTGCACCATACAAATGTGAACATATTTTTGAGAATGTGCATGTTAATTATGTCATGGTTTTGATGCTATTTTAAATGCTACTTTAAATATTATTTCTAGTTGTTCATTGACTGCATATAAAGATATTATTGATTGTTAGATATTGATCTTGTATCCTGCATTCTTGCCAAAATCTTTTTTAGTTCTATTTAATTTTTTTATAGACTTTGAGAAAGTCTATGTAAATAAGTCATCTATGTATTCGTTTCCAATCTATATGGCTTTAATTTTTTTATCTTTTTTATTTCTAGGATATTTATCATAATTTTTTAAAATTTTTTATTTTACTTATTTATGAGACAGGATCTTACTCTGTTACCCAGGAGTGCAGTGGTGCAATCTCTGCTCATTGTAACCTCTGCCTCCCAAGTTCAAGCAATGCTCTGGCCTCAGCCTCCCAGGTAGCTGGTACTACAGGCCTATGCCATCATGCCCAGCTAATTTTCTTTTGTATTTTTAGTAGATATGGGCTTCTTCCATGTTGGCCAGGCTGGTCTCAAACTCCTGGTCTCAAAAGTGATCCACCCACCACAGCCTTCCAAAGTGCTAGGATTACAGATGTGACCCACTGTGCCCGGCCTTATCATGCTGTTTAATGGTAGTTTAAGTGTGGACATCCTTGGCTTGCTCCTAATTTTAGGAGAAAAGCAAGTAGTTTTAACCAAAAACTATGATGTTTCTAATAGTTTTATTATGGTTGTTCTGTATCAGGATTAGGAAGTTCCTTTCTATTCCTACTTTGCTACGATTTTTTTAAATCACAAGTGAATGTTAAATAGCGTGAAATTGTTCTGCATATGTTGAGCTAATCATATTTTTTTCTTTTAGTCTGTTGATGTAGTGAATTACAGTGACTGATTTTCAAATGTTTAAGCAACTGTTCATTCCTGGGATAACTACAACTACATCCCAGGTGGTTATGATGTGTAATTATTTTGGTATACTACTTGATTAGATTTGCAAATATGTTATTAAGCATTTTGTATCCATACTAATGAATGATATTGAGTAATATTTTTCCTGGAATATTTGTCCTGTAGAAGTCATAAAAATGATGGCCTCATAAAATAAAAAGTATTTCTTTCTGTTTTATTATCTGGAAAATTTTGCATTTGGTTGGTATTATTTTATAGTCAAAGGTTTGGTAAAATTTGGCAGAGGAAACCTGTTTGGTTTTTGTCAGAGGGCTTTAATTAAGATGTCAATTGCTTTAGTAGATGTGTAACTATCCAAATTACAAATGTCCTCTTGAATGAGCTTCAGAATTTTGTGTCTTTTAAGACATTTATTCATTTCACCCTAGTTGTTGAATTTGTGGACATTAAGTTGTTCATAATATTTCTGTACTATAACGCAAGGAGAATCTTTAGTAATACCCACTCTCTCTTTTCTGATATTGGTTATTTGTATCTATTATCTCTTTTTCATTTGTCTTCTTCAGTGTGACTAGATTTATCAATTTATTGATCTTTGAAACACATATTTTATCTTGATTTTCTTTGCTTTATTGTTTCTAATTTTGATTTTATTGATTTCTGATATCTTCATTATTTTTTGTTTGATTTGCATTTAAATTTGTTTTATTTCTATAGTTTCTTAAATTGAAATCTTAGGTAATTTATATGAGGCTTTTGGTCTTTTCTTACCTAAGTGTTCAGTGTTACAGGTTTCACCATAAGGAGTGCTTTAGTTGAATCCACAGTTGTTAATATGCTGTGATTTCATTTTTATTTAATTCAAAGTATTTTTAAATTTATATTTCTCTTTGAGTGTGGTGTGAGTTATTTATAGTGTGTTTATATTCAATTTCAAATATTTGGAGATTTTATTGATAACTTTTGGTTATTAATTTCTAGTTAATTTTATTATGGTCAGACACAAACATTTCTGTATCAATTTAGGGGTACAGTGCTGTTTGTTACATGAATATATTGCATATTGGTAAAATCTGGGCTTTTAGTGTAACCATGTTCCAAGTAATGTACATCGTTACCTATTAAGTAATTTCTCTTTTTCATTCCCTTCCCAACACCCAAGTTTTCCCAGTCTCCAATGTCTTATTCCACACTCTGCATCCACGTGTATGCATTATTTAGCTACTACATATGAGTGAGAATATGCAGTATTTTACTTTCTGGTACTGAGTTATTTTACTTAAAATAATGGCCTCCAGTTACATCTATGTTGTTGCAAGATACATGATTTCATTCCTTTGTATGGCTGAGTAGTATTTCATTGTGTGTGTCTGTGTGTGTGTATATATACATATATACATATACATATAATGTATTTATGTGTATAATATATGGATGTATATGTTTATATATACAGATACACATAGACACACATATGTAATTTTTATACTACACATACTCTTCACATTTTTTAGTTTAGTCATCCATTGGTGGACAGTCAGGTTGATTCCATATCTTTGCTATTGTGAATAGTACTTTGATAAACATATGGGTGCCAGTATTTGTTTGATAAAATAATTTATTTTCCTTTGGGTAGATACCCAGTAGCGGGATTAGTAGATTATATAGTAGTCCTTTGTTTAGTTCTTTGAGACATCTCCAAAGAATATTTCCATATGTTTTCTGCAGAGGTTGTACAGATTTACATTCCCACCAACGGTGAAAAGCGTTTTCTTTTTTTTGCATTGTTGCTAACGTTTGTGATTTTTTGTCTTTTTAATAATACTACTCTGATTGGTGTAAGATGATGGCTCATTGTGGCTTTAATTTGCATCTCTCTGATGATTAATATTTAGCATTTTTGATATGGTTTTTGACCATTTTTATATCTTCCTTTGAAAAATACCTGTTATTGTCTGTTTCCCACCTTTTAATGGGTTAATTGTTCTGTTGTTGGGTCGTTTGAGTTTGTTTAGATTCTGGATATTATTAGTCCCTTGTTGGATGCATAATTTGCAAATATTTCCTCCCATTCTGCAGGTTGTCTGTTCACACTTTTGATTTATTTTTCTCTGCAGAAGCTTTTTGTAGTCTTATTAAGTCTCATTTGTTGATTGCTGTTTTTTGTGTCATTTGCTTTTGAGGTCTTAGTCATGAATATTTCGCCTAGTCCAATGTCTAGAAGAGTTTTCCCTAGGCTTTCTTCAAGTATTTCTACAGTTTCAGTTCTTATATACAAGTTTTTATTCCATCTTGAATTTATTTTTGTATATGTCAAGAGATAAGTGTCCATTTTCATTATTCTGTATATGGCAATTCATTTTTTTTCAGTGCCACATATTAAAAAATATACGTTTTTGTTAACTTTGTCAAAGATCAGTTGGCTGTAGGTATGTGGCTTTATTTCTGGCTTTTTAATTGTGTTCCATTGATCTATGTGCCTATTTTTATGCCAGTGGCATGCTGTTTTATTTACTATAGCCTTGTATTATAATTTGATGTCAGGTAAGGTGATGCCTCCAACTTTGTTCTTTTTGTTCAGGATTTCTTGGTTTGTTTGGGCTCTTTTTGCTTCTACATGAACTTTAGGGTTTTTTTTTCTAATTCTCTGAATGAATAATATTGGTATTTTGATAGGAATTACATTGAATCTGTAGATTGCTTTCAGAAGTATAGTAATTTAAATGCTGTTGATTCTTCCAATTCATTACATGGGATGTTTTTCCATTTGTCTGTCTGTTGAATAAGTTTGTTCTCATGCTGCTAATAAAGACATACCTGAGACTAGGTAATTTAGAAAGGAAAGAGGTTTAATTGACTTACAGCTCAGCATGCCTGGGGAGGCTTCACAGTCATGGTGGAAGGCAAAGGAGAAGCAAAGACATGTCTTACATGGTGTTAGATGAGAGAGCTTGTGCAGGGATACTCTTATTTATAAAACCATTAGGCCAGACATGGTGGCTCATGCCTGTAAACCTAGCACTTTGGGAGGCTGCAGCAGGCAGATCACTTGAGGTCAGGAGTTGGAGACCAGCTTGGGCAACATGGTGAAACCCTGTCTCTACTAAAAATACAAAAAAATTAGCTGAGTGTGGTGGTGCATGTTGTAATACCAGCTATTCAGGAGACCGAGGCAGGATAATCACTTAAACCCAGGAGGCGGAGGTTTCAGGGAACCAAGATTGTGCCACTGCACTCCAGCCTGGGTGACAGACTGAGACACCCTCTCACAAAAAAACAAAACAAAACAAACAAACAAAAAAATCCATCAGACTTGTGAGACTTATTTACTACCACCAGAACAGTATGGGGGAAACTGCCTTCATGATTCAGTTAGCTCCACCTGGCCTTGCCCTTAACACATGGGATTACAATTGGAGATGAGATTTGGATGGGGACACAACCAATCCATATTATTTGTGTTATCTACAATTCCTTTAATTATTGTTTTATAGTTTTCCTTAGAGAGATCTTTCACTTCCTTTGTTTACAGTGTTCTTATTTAGGTAATTTTTTTTTTTTTTTTTTTGGTAGTTGTTGTAAATAAGGTTGCCTTCTCAATTTAGTTGTCAGCTTGATTGTTATGGGTGTGTAAGGCTGGTTGCATCGCCGAGACCTCAGACACACCCCCTCCCCTGCGGGGAGCTCAGACACACCCTCCTCCCCTTGCTGGGAGCTCAGACACACCTCCTTCCCTTGCTGGGAGCTCAGACACCCACCCCTGCCGGGAGCCCGGGAAAAAAAGCCCCGCCAGGACCTACCTGATACCATTTTGTCCAATCCAGGCCCCACTCCCTGCCATTTTGTTCCATCCGGGCCCCACTCCCTGCCATTTTGTCCCACTCACCTTGGGCACAACCAATCAAGCACCTCCACTCCCTATAAAACCCCACCTCTAAGAGGAGTCCCCGCTACTTCTCCGGCCCCTCCTGTTGGACCGCAGAACCTCACCTGGGAGGCTGAATAAATTCCCTCACATTGGATTATTTTCGTGCTGGCCTCAGTTTCTTCATCTTACACTGGGTGAGAACAGACCTTACAGGGTGTATATAAATGTTACTGATTATTCAGTTACTCATTTTGTATCCTGAAACTTTATTCAATTCATTTATCAATTCTAGGAGTCTTTTGGAGAGTCTTTAGGGTTTTCTAGGTATAAGATTGTATCATAAACACACAGAGACAATTTGACTTCCCCTTTTTCAATTTGGATGCCTTTTATTTCTTTCTTCTGCCTGATTGCTCTGGCAAAGACTTCTAGTACCATGTTGAATAGGAGAGGTGAAAGTGGGCATTCTCGTCTTGTTCTAATTCTCAGAGAAAATGCTTTCAATTTTTTCCTTGTTAGTATGATGTTCACTGTAGGTTTGTCAAATATGAATTTTGGGAAGTATGTTCCTTTGATGCCCAGTCTGTTGAGGGTTTTTATTATGAAAAGATGATGACTTATATTGAAAGATTTTTCTCCATCTATTAAGGTGATCATTTGCTTTTTGTTTGTAATTCTATTATGTGGTGAATCACATTTACTGATATATGTGTTTTGCACCATCTTTGCATCTCTAGAATAAAGTCTGCTTAATCATGGTTTATTATATTTTTGATATGTTGTTGGATTAGGTTTCCTAGTATTTTTGTTGAGAAGTCTTGCATATGTTCATTAGGGATATTGGTCTGTAGTTTTTGTTGTTGTTGTTGAAGACACAAACATTTTATGATTTTGATTCTATTCAATTTTTAAGGTTGGTTTATATCCCATAATATGGTCAGTCATAGTGAGTTTTCCATGTGCCCTTGAAAAGAATGTATATTTTTCTTTTCTTGGCATCTATAAATGTCCATCTGGTCAAGATATTTCATAAAGGTCTTAAGGCCTTTAATACACTTACTGACTTTCTATTTATTTCATCAATTACTAAAAAAGAGGGATGAAGTACCCAGCTATAGCATATTTGTCTATTTCTTCTTTGATTTATGTTTTTGTTTTGTATATTTTTAAGTAGATATTGTTAGTTGCATACACATTGTTTCTTTTTATTCTTTAAAATGTTATATACTATGATTTCATTATTTCAAATTATTTGTGCTGATACTTTATAAATTTTACATGGGATTAGTTAAGAATTGCACTGAAAACCCATTTTCTTCTGTTTAATCATATCTACTTATGTGTGTTTAATGTATGTTTATGTATGTAGTTCGTTAAAGGTATACTATGATACAATTTATTTTGTTTCTAAATGTCCATAGTAAGCAATCAATAGCAAGGGATACAAAGTTATATTAAAATATTTTATTTCTGGCTTTTGAAAAATGAGATCTGGGTTATAAGAAATTTGAAAAGCAAGAGGTATCTATATATAATAAAGGAAGACATTATGCAAGATTCCAATCTCATTTTTCCACACAAGCCAAATCAACTTACAGAATGTTGAGATTCTGATATTTTAAACTGCTCAATGTTGGAGCATTTCCTAATCAGCATTAGATAACTAGAATAGGCTGAGGAAGGCTACTCAGTTGAAATTATAGGATGTAAACCTAAGATAACTACATAGAGCAAAACAAAAGCCCAAAAGAGTCAACTGATGTGTGGAAAATTTTCCAGGGTATAGAAATGGATGACAGATGTACAACTGAACTTGAGAATTGGTTTTACTTCATATCCTCTTCCTTTTAGAATAAAAGTATTGAGGGTATCCTATCTACATCTGTAGTGGGAGGGGTTTCCCACAACGTGACTAAAAGGTGTGTGCCTGCTGCCTGAACCCTGAAGGGCAGGCTGGAAGCCAAGGCCATGGTGCCCGGGTGAGGAGCAGGTATCCCCGAGAACATACACATACCAGAGAGCACCTGATGATGTACCAAGGAAAACAGTACACACATACACACATGCGCGCACACACACACACACACAGAGAGAGAGAGAGAGAGAGAGAGAGAGAGAGAGAGAGCAAAGAGCCAGAAATTTAGCTTAGAAACAGCTTAGAAATGGGAGACAGGGAAGCTATCTAAAGCTGTCCAGCTGCCAAAACCTGGAGTGCCTCCTACGTAAGTTCTAATAGACACATCAACTCAGCAAACTGGACTTGAGTCATTCTTTGGTCCCTTGGCTCCCTCTCAGTTTGGGGAAAGGGTTTTTAAAAATATAATTCTTGGTTTATCTCTTTACAGTATCTCTCCATTGTATGTTGTATGTATTAATATAAGGGTCAGGTAACTGGTCTATAGCTCAAAAAACTTAGGGTTGAGAGATGCTAAACTTAAGGGCTGCACATAGGGGCCTCATTCAGACCTGGATATGATTTAGATAACAAGACCCTGAACTTTGGGTCTGAGCCTGATGCTATAATAAGATGAGACTTTGGGGAGTATTTTAGAAGGAGGTGAGTATTTTGCATGTAAGAATATCAAAAATAATCTTTTGACCATAGGACTAGATAAAAAAATTAAAATTTTTTGAAACTCGTTGAGACTTTTAATTGCTCTCCTTTTGAAACTACACTACCTTAGTGACTAGTTTGACCAATTAAATGCAGTGGAAGAGAAATTTAAAGTTCTCAGAAACTGAGTCATAAGAAGCCTTAAAACTTCTGCCAGGGTCTGTAAGAAAGTTAACTCTTGAAATATTTCTTCTTCAAATTTAGCTGCCTTACTGTGAAAATCCCAAGGCCCTTGAAGAGGTCACATGAAGATGCCCCAGTTGACAGCCTCAGCTAAGCAACAAGCCAGCAATCATCAATAAATGCCAACCACGTGAGTAAGCCAATTTGATTTTAAAACCTAGTCAAGGTTTAAGTGACTGCAGCCTCAAGGAACATCTAACTGTGATCACATGAGAGACCCTCAGTGTGAACTGCCCGTCTAAGCCCAGGTAACCCACAGAACCAATAAGATAATAATGAATTGTTGTTTAAAGCCAATAAGTATTAGAGTTACTTATACTGAAATAGATAACCCAGATAAGTACTGATACACCGTTTTGAAATGTTAGTTGTATTCTATACTTTATAATTTATTCTTTATTTTGCTATCTGAAGCTTATAATACTGCTTTCTCAATTTTCTCATTTTCAATATTATGTTATTAATTATAGCATATTTTCTTTCCAGGTGAACATGAGTTTTTAATAATGTTCCCTTATACTTGATTATGATTTTAGTTTTATTGAGCCTATTGATAATTATCTTAAACTCCTCTCATCTTGAACCCAGGTACTGCAGTGGTATCTATTACATACATTTTATAGAATTGAACACAGATAGTGATTTCATTGTTGTTACAGGAAGATAAATTTTCATCTTCCTTTACAGATCCAGCATCAAGTTTACATTCCATTCTCATACTCCACCATCACATCTATAGTCTATTTTCTCTTGCTCAAAATTACTTCTGGATATTAAGGCCTTTGCCTCAAATGAAAAAAAAAAGTTGTGTGTGTCTTCTCTCATTTTATAAAATGGTATTTAAATACAGTAAATAAACCATTTTGACCTTTATTCATATTTCTGTTTTACACGTTTGAAATAGAAGTCCTACTTCAGTTATCTTTTCATGACATAAACATATTTCTATGATCAGAATTATATAAGTACATAGTCTTATTCACCCCCTAACGTTCTCCTAATAAACAATGCCAAAATCAGGAGTATATATTTGTCAGAATTATAATAAATAATTATACAAATGCATGTGACTGATTATATTATGTAGCAATAGATTTGAGGGTTTCAGAAAAGAAAGAGGCTCCTTATACTGATCTCCTATCTTTTCGATTAAAAAAAATCATAGGCTGTATTCTTAGATATTAGGTTTCAGAAAAAGGCAGACAGCAGAGGAATTTTATCCTTCTTTCCTCCTTTTGCATTTTGGTTGTTTTTTTTCCTCAGCATCTTTCAAATAAAACTAGGGAGACATACCTGGCCAATGACTGTTGAATATTTTTGTATTCTTTTTGTGTGCAGCTTCAACCACTAGTTTTGATTACCTCTTCTGGCATGATCACAATTTCCTGTAATATTTCTTTTCTCTCCCAAGGGAAATTAATTTCTGTTTCTAGCATTTGTCCCTTATTTTCTTTATGAAAACTGAGACAAGAAAGCAAGAGATTAATTTAATATTTTAGCAATATCTATTTCATTGGTCGATAATTTATTCTTATAATTTTTACTCTGCAATCTTCTTAGGATGACCTCTGGTCCTTTATATGCCTGAAACACATTTTGTATAGTGCTTTGACCTCCCGTGATATTTTTCATTCATTCTTTACTTCGAGTTTCCCTTTTATTTTATTCTCACGACTGTGCCCTTTGTCTCTTAACTGCAATTCCACATAACCAATATTTTATACCTCATATCTGAGCTGCTCACATACTCGATTACTTTTTACAAATAATTTTTCATTCATATTGGATTTTTAAAAATTTTGTGATACTTTTAGGTTACACATAAACACACCCCTTTGGAAACATTAAGTGTTAATTTACTTTGGAATATTCCCCATTTTTCTTTTCTTTTTTGTTTTAGTCCACAGGAAAAAAATTATGCCTCAGCCTCCTGGGGAGCTGGGACTACAGGTGCACGCCACCGTGCCTGGCTAATTTTTGTATTTTTAGTAGAGATGGGGTTTCACCATGTTGGTCAAGATAGTCTCAGTCTCTTGACCTCGTGATCCATCTGCCTCAGCCTCCCAAAGATATAGGACTACAGGCATGAGCTACTGTACTTGTTCAATAAAACTTTTTTTTAAATCACAAATACAATACTGCAGGTTACCAGTTTCTTATTTTTCCTGTATTGATTCGTTTTCTCCCTTATTAATCTCAGATGTTTCCTAATGTTTCTTTATTTCTTATTTTATACTTGTATGCAGGCATCTTAAAACATGGCTCTATCATGTGTGTTAATAAAAGTTAACACAGTAAATGTGTTCCAATGTTTGAACTTCCCCTTTAACTGTAACCATTCATGGTCAAACATGCAGAGAACATGTCAGAGTAGCAATCATCTGTTCCCAATTTAGTTTTCTTGTTTTAGACATTTTATAATTCCTTACAGCCTTCAATTTTCCTGAAATAAATTCCTTAGACATAGTTGTTTTTAATCTTTTTAAAAATATGCTCTGTATGTACTCCTTAACATTTGTACCTGGCACTGTGTCTTTTTTCCCATCCAACTGATTTATTTACCTGTGTATTTGTTGAACCAAGATGGTGTCTGGTAGTGCTGCCCAGACTGACCTCAAACTTCTGGGCTTGAGCCATTCTACAACCTCGGTCTCCCATAGTGCAGGGATTACAGGTGTGAGCCACTGGTGCCTGGCCCATTCAATTTTATATTCACATGCAGTTGCAAGAAATAATGCAGAGAAAGGCTGTGTACCCTTTACCCAGTTTCTTCTCCATTATAACACCCTGAAAAACTACAATATCAAAGTAAGAATATCACTGTGAGGATACAGAACATTGGCATCACCACAAAGATCCCTCACGTTCCTAAGTTTTGGCCATATCCGATTCTCGTTTCTATAATTTTACATACATATTTGTGACCTTTGTGGATTAGCTTTCTTTTCACTCAGCATAAATCTTTGGAACTTCATCCAAGTTATTACAGGTCTTGATAGCTTATTCTTTTTCCTTTTTATCACTGAGTAGCATTTCATGGTATGGATGAACTACAGCATGTTTAACCGTCCACCTGTTGAAGGAAATATAGGTTGCTTCCGGTTTGGGGAGTTTATGAATAAAGGCGTGATAAATACTCATGGACAGGGCTCTGTATGAACTGAACTTTTCATTTCTGGGGCATAGATATCAAGGAATAGAATTGCTGGGTTGTTGGGTAGTTGAATATTGAGTTTTTAAAATAAATTGCCCTGCTAAAATACGTTCTAGAGAGGCTGTACGCTTTTATATTTCCACCAGCAATGTGTCAGTCATCCAGTTTCTCTTCATCCTTCCCAGGATGCGATAGCCAAATCTTTAAATTTAGCCATTCTGACAGGTGTTGCAGTGATATGTCATGCGGTTTTAATTTGCATTTTCCTAATGTTGAACATATTTTATGTGTGTATTTTCTGTCTGCATGGCTTCTTTGATTTATGTCTTTTAATTGTTTACTCAATGAATTGTTTTTTACTATTGATTGTGAGAGTTTTCCATGTATTTCAAATACTGTTCTCAGTTATGCAGCTTGCAAATAATTTTCTCTAGTGTGTAGCTTGTGTTTTCAGCTTCTTTAAAGGGTCTCTCAGAGAGCAGAAGTTTTTAATTTCTCTCTTTTTGAATGTTGGCCAAACTTGATGACTGGCTTAACCAATAAAACAGAGTGAAAGTGAAATTTCAGGACTTAACAGGTTAGATCATAAGAAGTCATAAAACTCTAAGTTTCTCTTACATGTAACAGTTACATGTAACTGGTTTCGGTACCTTTGACAGCTTTGAGGAATGTTGTTCAGATGTTTGGTAGACTGTCATTCAGTTGGAATTGATCTGATGATTGTCATTTAATAATCACTTGATTGATGATTGTGTGCCATGTGAAATAACTGGAATACTAATAATTACATGAAGTTGTGTAAAGATTGATGCAATAGGAAAATGGTAGTTCCTGAGCCTATGCAGTGCCACTTGGACAAATGTGATGTTTCCTCAATTGCAAGATCAGGGACTCAGGATTTTTGTGAAAAAAGGAAAATGAATTAGTGAGGTAAAGAAATTATGAGTATAAAAACAGTCACCCTTAAGTATACTGAGGATTGTGCTTCTTGCTGTCATTTCTTTCCATTTCTAGAAGAGAGATAATCTAATGCACAGGTGTATGTACGTTACCAAGTATATCAGCAAGTAATAATGTACCAATCAGCTGCAACCCTGCTAAACCTAGGGTTGGTTTTTCTGTGTAAGCACTGTAAGAGGAAGATATATGCCATCCACTTACCAGCCTGTTGTAAACTCTTTTCTCGTGTCTTTCTAACCACATAAAATCAAATGATAATGAAAAGCTGTCACTTATTTAAAAAAAATGGAAAAATAGATCTTCACATTTAAAGGAAGTTGTTGTAGAAAATATATAGTTGTAATTTTTTTGTCTATTCCAGCAATCTCGTATTTTATTTGGTATATTTAGACCTTTCACATTTATAGTGATTATTCACATGCTTGAATTAATATTGATCATGCTTGCAAATGCTTTCTATTTGTAAACGTTTGTTTTTCTTCCGACTCTACTACCTTCTCAAGTTTTCACTGAGTATTTAGATGATTCTATTATATCTCCTATCTTAGTATATCAGTTATGTTTATTTTTAATAGTTTTTGAAGGTTGTCAAAGAGTGATATATTGTTTTAATTAATCTAAAATATAAGTCTACTTTTAAATAACACTATATTCCTTCAGTTATGTTGTAGGAATCTGATAGCAGAGTATTCTAAATTCTCTTACAGTTCTTATGACACTACTGTTCATTTCACTTATAAATATGCTACGATCACTCAACGTAGTGTTATTACCACTACTTTTTAAAAGAGTTATCTTTAGATTGATTTAAAAAAATAGGCTGGACGTGGTGGCTCATGACTGTTATCACAGCACTTTAAGAGGCTGAGGAGGCCGGGCGCAGTGGCTCAAGCCTATAATCCCAGCACTTTGGGAGGCCGAGGTGGGTGGATCACGAGGTTAAGAGATCAAGACCATCCCGGTCAACATGGTGAAACCCCGTCTCTACTAATACAAAAAATTAGCCGGGCACGGTGGCACGTGCCTGTAATCCCAGCTACTCAGGAGGCTGAGGCAGGAGAATTGCCAGAACCCAGGAGGCGGAGGTTGCGGTGAGCCGAGATCGCACCATTGCACTCCAGCCTGGGTAACAAGAGCGAAACTCCGTCTCAAAAAAAAAAAAAAGAGGCTGAGGAGAGACATTGTATGAGCCCAGGAGTTTGAAACCAGCCTAGACAACATAGCGAAACCTCATCTCTACTAAAAATAAAAAATAAAAATAAAAAAACAGATGTGGTGGCACCTACCTGTTATCTCAGCTACTTGGGAGGCTGAGGCAGGAGCATCACTTGAACCCAAGAGGTTGACGCTGCAGTGAGCTGTTGAATGTGCCACTGCATCTCAGTTTGGGCAAAAAAGTGAGACCCTGTCTCAAAAACTAGTAATAATATATAAAAATTTCAATGTAAAATATTTTATTTTACCTATGTGTATACCTTCTCTAATGAATTGTCTTTCTTTGTAGATCCACATTTTTGGCCTATGTCATTTTCTTTCTGCCTGGATACAATCTTTTACAGTTTTTCATAGAGCCAGTTTGCCAGTATTGAATTTCCTCAGTTTTTGTTTGTCTGAAAAAGTCTTTATTTCTTCATCACTCTTAAATATGGTTTAACTCAGTGTAGATTCCTAGGTTTCTTTTTCGTTCTAATACTTAAATATTTATATGACTGTTTTTTGCTTTCACAGTTTCTAATAAGAAGTCTTCTGTAATTCTTATCTTTGGTTGTCTGTGGATAAGACTACAACATACTCTTAGATTCTTTAAGATTTTTTCTCTGTTTTTAAAGATTTGTATAGGTCATGATTTTGGATAGTTTGTGTTTTATGCCATTAGTGTTGGTATTCCTGAGCTTTTTGATTTCATGGCTTAGTGTCTCTCATTAATTTTGAAATGTCTCGGCCACTATGACTTTAAGCACTTACCCTTCCCCCTTCTCTGCATATTTTCGTTTTGATATTTCAATTATGTCTATACTGATTCAAATTGTCCCATAGTTTTTCAGCATTGTGTAATTTTTAAATACTTTTCCCTATTAATTTTAATTTGTAATATTTTTATTGACCCTTCTTCAAACTGACTGATCATGCCTCAGCCATGCTCAGATTACTGATGAATTAATTAACGGCTTCCTCATTTTTGTTACAGTATTTTTGTTTTTTCCCTAGGATTTATCTTTTTTCATTACCCAGATTTTGTCAGAATTTCATTTTTGTCAGTAGACTTTCTAATAGAGTGATGGATATTTTAACTTCCCTATCTGATAGTTCTAAATATCTGTGGCCCATCTCTGTCCTTCTGACTCTTGTTCTGAAGCCTGCATTTTTCTCTTCCTTCTATTTTTCTCTTCTCGTTTAGAATGCTTGTGGATTTTCATTTAAAACTGAATATGCTTGACGTGGTTTGGCTGTGTCTCTACCCAAATATCATATTGAATTGTACTCCATATTGTAATCCCCACGCGTCAAGGGAGGGAGCTGGTGGGAGGTGATTGGGTTATAGGGACAGTTTCCCTCAAGTTGTTATCATGATAGGGAGGGAGTTCTCAAGAGATCTGGTTGTTTGTTAAGTGTCTGGTATGTCCCCTGTTTGCTCTTGCTCTCTTCTGTCACCATGTAAGATGTGCCTTGCTTCCCCTTCTCTTTCTGCCATAAGTTTCCTGAGGCTCCCACAGCCATGTGAAACTTTGAGTAAATTAAAACGCTTTTCTTCACACATTACCCAATCTCAGGTTGTATCTTTAAAGCAGTGTGAAAATGAACTAATATAATGCCATAACAGGTAATAAAAAATGAGGTAAAAATTAATTTATCATAAAGATTTGTGGTAATCTGGTTAGGAGGTGGGTTGTATTTTGTGTTTGCTATAACTAGTTTTTCAGTGGCCTAAAACTTAATTAGTATTCTTGTCTTTTCCCTCTTCTTTTCTTTCTTTTGGTCTTCCTTAAGAGATCTTCTTCAAATGGAGTCTGTCTTTCAACTGAAAATCACTGATTGGAGTCCTCTGGGTGCATTAGTAAGGTGTGGGAGAGGGAAAGGGTTCTGTGACCATGTGACTAAATTTCAGTCTTAGTGGACTGGTATTCCTGAGCTGTGACATTCACTAGTGTTTCTGTCCCTCCCTTCCCCATAGGTGTCACAGCAAACACAGAGAATTTATTGGAAAAATGTTCTTCCTTTAAAAGGGATGAAGTTCTGATAAAGTCTTCCCCTGGAGAGTAGTAGGTCTTTGTTACAAAGAACACTCTGGGCATATTTCAAAATGTTTACTTTTTTTCTTCCCTTTTCAAAGCCAGGAAGGAATCTTTTTTGGCTCTTCACCATAAGAACCTGGGTTTTGTTTGTTTGTCTGTTTTATCCTACTTCTGTTTGTTTTTTCAATACAAGCCACTAAAGTATGGGAGCCCCATGAGACTGCAACCTTTAGGAGTTTCTTACTCTTAAGCTGTTGCACACCAAGCCTTCATCAGCTCATCAAAATTGCCTTTTGAGTATTAATGCCAGCTTATGACTTTCACAGTTTTTCTTCCAGAGAAGCAGACTTTAGTTGTGACTCTGTGTTTACATGTGTTTAGAGAGTTTAAAGCTTTGGTTTACCCTGTGACCTAAGTTATCTGATGCATCAAAGAAAATTTGTTGATTTTCAGTTTGCCCAGCACTTTCTTGTATACAAATAGGAGCAACAATTTCCAAGCCCTTTATGTATTGGAGCTGGAAACAGAAATCCCTGTGATTTCTTAAAACAAACATAAAATATTACACTCATTTACATTCTTATATAACCAGGGAAAGGTAAAGACAGTAGACACCTAACTTTCCTTAGAATTACTGTGTTTTCTGGTGTTCTTGCAGCAACTAAGAAAGAATTGAGCATTAGTTTTAACTTTAATTTTTAAATTTATAAATACAAAATTTACATAATTTTGCATTTAAAACCACTATTATGACATTTAAAACCACTATTTATCAATATCTCTTTCCGTTGAATACCAACAAATCTATACACACAGGGAAAATCACCATATATACATTTGTGTTCACAGACAATATCCAGAAAAAGGTGGAAAAAAAAAAAAAGGAAACTACAGTTTATTGGAAACCTGCTATAACCTGGTCTAGGCTAACTTGTATTTATAGTTATTTACCTGACTGTCAAGTAACTCTATTAGGAGGTCATTATTACTATTTTACACATGAGAAATCAAAGTTTTATGACAAAAATTACTTTACAAAATTCATGAACTAAACCTTGTTAAAGTAGATACTTACAACTAGGCAGCTCATTATCCTACACCTAGTAACAATATGAAACAGATGAGATACTTCTTTTCTTTATAATGACACTAAGCAATTTGCATATACCTGATCATTATTATAGTCAGCAGGGAGAAATGTTTGTTCTGCCGTTCGTTTCCTATTCTGCACTCCATATGTTCTTTACCATATTGCAAAACCTATACGTGTTACATTCCAATCACCTCTTAAAATATTTCCTGCTTCAACCTTAATTTATTTTCTGGTTTGAAATCCATTAAGACACCGTATAGACACTCTTTTGCTAAAACTATAAATTCGGCTTTCTAGGAGCTCAACAAGTCAGCACCAAATATTCATGTAATTCTCCAAATGTGTGTAGATCCTGAAAAATACTGCATTTTGCAGTTTGTGGAAACAGATGTATTTTGCATGAAATATTTCTTCTTGTGTTATTGCTAATCTCCTAGCCTAGCAAACCATAATCCTACCATCTCTTAAATCCTACCCTGGAAAAGAAACCTTGTCAAGAAAAAAAAAAGAAAGAAAAAAGAGGTAACTTAATACAACTTAAGGTGAATCAGTGAGTCTTAACTATGTCTACACAAAATCAGCTCCAGCTGTAACACAGTTATAGTCAGAGCTTTAATTCAAAACAGTTGCGTGTGTTGTCATGACAAATCCAACATCTGAGAAAACTGTATTTTGAAAAGTCTTTTTCCTTAGATGGTAATTTTGTAAAAATTCTTCAACAAAAATAAATATATACAGTTGAAGAGCAATTAAGTAGGGATTAACAGAAGAGTTTCTAGGAAAATATCATGTTACTAAAGTTCTTTAGAAATAGTCTTATTAAAATGTTCGTTCTACAGGCGATTTCACTCGGTAGGAAATGAACTGACCGTCACAGTAGGAAGTAAACTACTCTTTTCTCAGGCAGAGAACTTAATTAGTAATCTTACCTTCAGAAGTGTAAAGCCATTATGTTCATTCTTTTCTAGTGTATTTTACGGAGTCAAGGATTCCTGAGGTGTGTGATTTACATGAAGGATCAGGTACTTTTTCATTATTTTCCTCATGGAAGCACTGGACTTAATCTGCATAGTCAGTAAACTCAAGATTTCACAGCTTTAAGAGTGTTTGAATACAAGAATGGTAATCTTCTACTTCACCAAGTGTTAAAGAAAACTACAGCAAACAAATAAAATAAGATCAAACTAAATTTAGTTTCCCAAAATAATCTCACTTTTTTCTGGGAAGTTAATTTTCTAAGATGTTATGCAATAGCTCAATGGAAAGAAAATATCTTTTATCTAAGATATTTTATTCAGTATTTGAACTAGGGAGCAAAAGTCAGGCAATGCAGTTAACATTTCCATACAAATATCTTCTTTTTTGACTAAATATCAAAGTTTTTCAGACATTTGTGAAGGAATTTGGCCAAGATAAAGGAAATAAAAGTGACAAATAATATCAGTCCATTTTTTTTTTTAGTATCTCAGTGTTTCAGTAACCTGTTTAAAATTAACAAAATACATTGCTTAATAAGAAGATTGTACTTGAGAATATTTGATAATACTACAGAAATAGAAAAGACTGTCTTTTAATTGTCTGTACTTTAGAGATATCCATATAAATACATATTAAAAATAAAAACATATGACGTTAAAAAATATAATTTACAATGCAATCAATATTTTAGAGTAAATTGAGGCTGGGTGTGGTGACTCATAACTGTCATCACAGCACTTTAGGAGACCAAGACAGGCGAATCATTTGAGGCCAGGAGTTTGAGACTAGCCTGGTCAACATGATGAAACCCAGTGTCTACTAAACATGGAAAAATTATCCAGGCATGGTGGTGCATGCCAGTAATCCCAGTTACTCGGGAAGCAGATGCACAAGAATCACTTGAACCCAGGAGGTGGGGGTTGCAGTGAGCTGAGATGACACCACTGTACTTCAGTCTGGGCAACACAGCAAGACTGTTTCACAAAGACAAACAAATAAACAAAAGTTTTAGAGTAAATTGGACAATTAAAGTTATTAATTGGAGAGTACATTCATACATGGAAAGTACAAAGTAAAGCTTTCTAATGCAGCTTTTGGTAGCACTAATATTATAGAGTGGTAATTAGCACAGAAAAAGAACTCATAGAAAGTATTTTATTTCTTGAGAGACAATCATCCAGGATTTTGGCAAATGCTAGTGTAGTATTTCATGTTGTTAACTTAATATTTACAAATATGTACATTTGACATATTGATATACATATATATTTAGTTAACTTGGTAAGTATAGAGTTAATTTTTAGATGAAAAATCACTAAAATGCCATGCTATACTCATCAAAGGATCATAATAAGATATATAAAGCAATCTTTATTCTACTTTGTGTTCATTATTTAGTAACATATATTTTTATTTCTCAACTCCCAAATTCTCAATATAAGTGATCTTACAACTTAATTAATACAAATTTGAATGAAAACACAGGAAAGAGCTTTGGGTTGTAACTTTATGCTTGGGCATAATTACTGTCACATTTATGTGACAAAATGCTTGGATGTAATTCATTGCTATAATTATTAAACACACATGGCACATTACATGCATATATTTAATTTTGTATAAAAGGATTCACAGATGTGAATGTGAATTTCACAGATGTGGAAATGGGGATGGAAAGAAGCTGAGTGACAGAGGTTTATTTTGAACCAGGTCTGTGTGCCACCAAGATCAAACAGTAACCTCCATATCCTGCTCTGTCTTATAAGACACATATAGAATTAAACTGATAGTAGTAATAAATCTTCAAGCAAATATATTTTTTCTGTAATGTACGATGAGAAGAGTTGGCCGTCTGATTTTATAACTTTGATTCCACTGCTTTGCACAAAATAGTACTGATAAAAACTGAAGCCCTTCTCATTTTATAATTTCAGAAAATAAAAAATTGGTTTTGAAGTGCTTTTTCCCACAAAAAAGAGTGTATCTAGTATTATTAGAAGCACTCAGTAGAAAGAACACCATAATCCCAAAGTCTCCTGTCTTCCTGATTTACAAATATTAAAATAAATATTCAAATAATAATGCAAATTTCCCCATAGAAACACATAACAATGTGTCCACCTACATTCCTGGAATCCAATAGATGATGTGTTTTATTTTACTATCAGAAGAAATTTTTGGTGGTTTTTAAAAAATTCATACCCTATTCCCAAGTAGCCAATGACTATTTAATCATACAAATTTAATTATATCAAACTTTTAAAGAATCTTAGGCATCATGTTGATACACAGCTTTTCTGGTCCTTACAATTTTTCTAGTATTTTCTTTCTTGTCTTCTTTTCCTTCTTTATGTCTCTCTGTTCTTCCTCATATTTCCCCATAAGCTGTTACTTATTGTGAAAAATGGTGATAAAAAAATCTTATAACCATTACTTTAATGTGGCTTTATCTTTGAGTGCAGGGCATGATTACCATGTGGCTTAACTATAGAGAGACAGCTGTTCTGAATTAGGTAGAACATTACTTTTTTCAGTTCAGTTCAGTTAAGTCAAAGTTGTAAAAATCAATTACAGATGTTTGAGATTCTGGACATCATAACTCTTTAGCACTTTTTGTTTATGCCACTCGTTTGGAATAAAGTATATGCTAGTTTATATTTTAAATAATTTTATAGGCCTTTTTGTCTGCATTTTATTATCAACCTCATTGCCAACACAATTCAAACTTCCCAACGGATTGTTACATCTAACCCCATATACAATATATGTTCTATACATATTTGTTGATTGAACACAATTTAAAACAACCCGGATGTATTAAGTAGCCTACTGTAGGTGACTCAAATAAGAGCAATAGGTGTTTTTATGTAAAATAATCATAAAACCAATGTTCAAGGGGCTTTAGATGTATTGGGAGGAAAAACGTACTATAAATGTGATGTAAAGTTGCCTAGAGAGAGTATTTACTAAGATTGATAAATCATTAATAAAGTATTACCATTTATTACTTTTGTCAGAAGACATTTCATTGATAGACACTGAAGGTAATATTTAGTCAATGATCAATAAATGTTGACTAGCAGTAATGTTTTTAAACAGGTGAACAAATGAAAGGACCATAAGACTCAAGGTTAAGGATAACTTAGGCAAGTTATCTGATTCAATTAGAACACAATTAGCATAATGTTGAAGGGAGATAAATTTGCCTAGAATTTTAATTATTAATATTATATTATCAAAGACTGTAGAAAGCAGTAATATTGTCTCCAGAGATGTCCACATCTTAATTTCTTAGAGTCTATGAGTAGGGAAGAAGGGACTTTGCAGGTATGATTAAAAGTATAAACCTTGAAACAGGAAGACTAACTTGGATTATCTGGATGCGTACAGTTAAATCACATGAGTTCTTAATAACAGAGAACCCTCCCTATCTATGATTGATGAGCAATGTGACTGTTGAATAAGAGTCAGAGGGATGTGCTGTTCTTGACTTCAAAAATGAAGAAAGTAAGTCATGAGCCAAGTAACAGAGGCAGTCTCTGGAAATAGAAAAGGCAAGGAAACGGATCCTCCTTTAGGAAGGGCGCAGCCCTGTCCAGCTCCTGTTATAGTACTTTAAAAGTGCTATCTTCATGGTAATTTGTTACAGCAGCAATGGAAACTATTCAGTATTACATGACATTCTATGTGGTTAAAATTAATTTATCAGATTATAGAGAGCTAATAAAGCTTTTCAATCAAGGCAATGATTTTACTTAATTTCATATGTATTAGGAAAATGAAATTACTTTGTCTTTAAAATTTAATGCAAATGAAATTAGACTTAGAAAACTCAAGTTTCCAGAAGAAAAAGAAAATAATTATTATATACAGGAAATATATTTTGCCTTTAAATATAAATTGGAAACTCCAGTATAACATTTACAGATGAGAAAATATATTTGATATAATTTATAACTGCTTAAAATAAACTATTAGAGAAGGTATCTATTTTTTCTTCTGATATTTTGTTACCTTTCTAAACAGTTTGCAGAGTTGAAAGAAGTTTAGACTGAAGACTTGTATCATCAAAACCTAAATCCTATTATTGATATTGTTATACATGCTTTATCACAGATCTATTCATCCACCTATCAACTATTTTTTATTTAATACATTTCAAAGCTGCAGACATGGGTATTACATTTCTTAAATATTTTAGGTATTTTATATCATTAGCTACAGTTCTATATTTGTTTAAAGTCATTGTGTGGAAAATTTACAAAAAGTAAAATGCACTTATTGTAACTGCATATTGGCTGAGATTTTTCAAATACTACTGTTAAAATGCCATCAGGATACAGAATATTACCATCTTCTAAAAAGCTCCCCACATTTTACTGTGTGAGGAATCAGCTTGAATCAGCTCATAAGAGCTAATTATGCATACCTTTTCCCAAATTTGGTTTGCTGACATCAATTTCATAGCTTATAATTGATCATGGTGATGGTGGTACTATTCACACCAAGGAAATACGGAAATCCTTCAAATGTAAATTCCCTCTTTATTCCTCACTTCATCTTCCTGGAAGCTGAAGACAATAACTCTTGCAGTTCCCCACCGCCCCACCCAAATTAACTTTGTCTGGGCCAGCATTTCATAAAAATGGCATCATATAGTATGACTACTTTGAATAAATTAACATTAACTCATCTCAGTAACATTTAGATCTATCTTCGCTGCTGTATGTATCAGTAGTTTGTTTCCTTTTATTGATGATTACATCTCTAATGTATGAATAAACCAGTTGGTGAAGTCATTCTCATGCTGATGGACATTTGGGCTATTTCCTGTTATTGGTTGTTATGAATAAAGCTTCTATGAATATTCTTTTACAAATGTTTGTAAATATATTTAAATACTCTGATAAATATTTAGAATTGCTGGGTCATGGGGTAGGTTTATGTTTAATTAATAGGAAAATGCCAGACCTTTGCTAAGGTGGTTTCACCATGTTACATTCTCATTGACGATGCATGGTAGGTATAGTTGCTCCATGTCATCTCCAACATTTGATGCTGTCAGTCTTTTAATTTTAGACATTTTAATTGGTATGTATGGTTGCCATTTTTCAGTGTAAAATTTGATTTTGCTCATGACTAATGTTGTAAAGTAGCTTTTAATTTGTTCACTATTTGTATATTTTCTTTTGTGAGGTTTCTGCTAAAAATATTTGTGTTTTTTATTGGATTAGGTGTCTTAATTATTATTTCTTAGTTGTGGGAGTTCATTTTATATGTTTGATAACAATCATTTACATGTTTTTTTTTTTTTTATTTTCTTCTATTGCCTTCTTCATTGCCAAAAATCTCTAGTACAGTATTGATGTGAGTGAGAAGAGTGGACATCCTTTCCTTATTCTCAATCTTGGAAAAATACAATTACTATTTCCACATTAATTATGATGTTAGCCAGAGGTTTTCCATATTTACACTTTAACAGATTGAGAAAATTTCTTTTTCCAGTTTGATAAGAGGTTTAATCATTAGTGTTTAATTTTTTACAAAACTATTTTGCAGATATTGTTAAGATCTTATGATTTGTTTATGGTAAACTGACAAATTATATTTCTCCATGTTTATAGGCTATCAACTGATACTATGTTTTAAGAATATAATGTAAATTAATTAAATAAAAATGAAAATAGCCATTAGCTCAAACATTTATTTATTTATTTATTTTGTGGTGGGAACATTTGAAATTTACTATCAGAAATTTTGAAATACACAGTGCAGTATTATTAACTGTATTCACTATGCTGTGTAATAGATCTAAAAAAAACCCTCAAAGTTTAGTATTCTTGTCTAAGTCTTTGTATTCCTTGGCCATCAACTTCCATTTCTCTCCACCCGCAAGCCTCTGGTAACCAATATTTTGTTCTCTGCAGCCATGATTTCAATTGTTTTAGATTCCACATATAAATGTGTCCAAGAGATTTTGGTATGTGGTGTCTTAGTTCTCATTGGTTTCAAAGAACATCCTTTTTTCTGCCTTTATTTCATTAATTCCAAGTAGCCATTCAGGAGCAGGTTGTTCAGTTTCCATGCAGTTGTGTGGAATTGAGTGAATTTCTTAATCCTGAGTTCTAATTTGATTGCACTGTTTTCTAAGAGACTGTTTGCTATGATTTTCGTTCTTTTGCATTTGCTGAGGAGTGATTTATTTCCAATTATGTGGTCAATTTTAGAGTGAGTGCGATGTGGTGCTGAGAAGAATATGTATTCTGTGGATTTGGGGTGGAGAATTCTGTAGATGTCCATTAAGCCACTTGGTTCAGAGCTGAATTCAAGTCCTGGATATCCTTGATAGTTTTCTGTCTCGTTGTTCTGTCTAATATTGACAGTGGGGTGTTAAAGTCTCCCACTATTATTGTGTGGGAGTCTAAGTCTCTTTGTAGGTCTCTAAGAACTTGCTTTATGAATCTGGGTGCTTCTATATTGGGTGCGTATATATTTAGGATAGTTAGCTCTTCTTGTTGCATTGATCTCTTTACCAATATGTAATGCCTTTCTTTGTCTCTTTTGATCTTTGTTCATTTAAAGTCTGTTTTAGCAAAGACTAGGATTACAATCCTTGCTTTTTTTTTTTTTTTTTTTTTTTTTTTTGCTTTCCATTTGCTTGGTAAATCTTCCTCTATCCCTTTATTTTGAGCCTATGTGTGTCATTGCACGTGAGATGGGTCTCCTGTATACAGCACACTGATGGGTCTTGACTCTATCTAATTTTGTGGTCCATGTCTTTTAATTGGAGCATTTAGCCCATTTACTTTTAAGGTTAATATTGTTAAGTGTGAATTTAATCCAGTCATTATTATGCTAGCTGGTAATTTTGCCCATTAGTTGATGCAGTCTCTTCATAGCAAAGATGGTCTTTACAATTTGGTATGTTTTTGCAGTGGCTGGTACAGATTATTCCTTTATATGTTTAGTGCTTCCTTCAGAAGTTCTTGTAAGGCAAAGTTGATGGTGACAGAATCTCTCACCATTTACTTTTCTATAAAGGAATTTACTTCTTCGCTTATGAAGCTAATTTTGGCTGGATATGAAATTCTGGGTTGAAAATTATTTTCTTTAAGAATGTTGAATATTGGTGCCCACTCTGTTCTGGCTTACAGGGTTTCTGCTGAGAGATATGCTGTTAGTCTGATGGGCTTCCTTTTATGGGTGTTTTTCAACTTGGTTCCATTCTCCCCGTCACTTTGAGATGCATCAATCAAACCTAGATTTGGTGGTTTTACATAGTCCCATATTTCTTGGGGGTTTGGTTCATTTCTTTTCAGTCTTTTTTCTCTAATCTTGTCTTCTCACTTTATTTCATTGAGTTGATCTTCAGTCTCATATCGTTTCTTCCACTTGATTGATTTGGCTATTGATACTTGTATATGCTTCATGCAATTCTTGTGCTGTGTTTTTCAGCTTCATCAGGTTATTTATGTTCTTCTCTAAACTGGTTATTTTAGTTAGCGATTTGTCTAACCTTTTTTTAAGGTTCTTAGCATCCTTTCATTGAGTTAGAACATGATCCTTTAGGTTGGAGAAGTTTGGTATTACCCACCTTCTGAAGCCTACTTCTGTCAGTTTGTCAAGCTCATTCTCATTCCAGTTTTGTTCCTTGAGGACTAGGATTTGTGATCCTTTAGCGAAAAAGATTCATTCAGGTTTTTGTCATTTTCAGCCTTTTTGTACTGGTTTCTCCCCATCTTTGTGGATTTATCTACCTGTGGTCTTTGATATTGTTGGCATTTGGATGGATTCTCTGAGTGGATGTCCTTTATGTTAATTTTGATGCTATTCCTTTCTGTTTGTTCCTTTTCCTTCTAACAGTCAGGACCCTCTGCTGCAGGTCTGGAGTTTGCTGGAGGACCACTCTGGACCCTGTTTGCCTGGGTATCACAAGCAAAGGGTGCACAGCAGCAAACATTGTTGCCTGTTCCTTCCTCTGGAAGCTTTGTTCCAGAGGGGCACCTGCCAGATGCCAGCCCGAGCTCCCCTGTGTGAAGTGTCTGTCAGACCCTACTGGGAGGTTCCTCAATCAGGGTACACAGGGGTCAGGGACCCACTTAAGGAGGCAGTCTGTCCCTTATTCTAGCTTGAATGCTGTGCTAGGAGATCTGCTGATACCTTCAGAGCTGTCAGGCAGGGACAGTTAATTCTGCTGAAGCTGCACCCACAGCCACCCCTTTCCCCAGGTGCTCTGTCCCAGGGAGATGGGGGCTTTATCTGTAAGTCTCTAACTTGGTCTGCTGCCTTTTTTTCAGAGATGTCCTGCCCAGAGAGGAGGAATCTAGAAAAGCTGTCTGGCTGCAGCAACCTTGCTGAGCTTTGGTGGGCTCTGCCCAGTTCAGATTTCTTGGCTGCTTTGTTTACACTGTGAGGGTAAAATCACCTCCTCAAGCCTCAGCAATGGTACACACCCTCCTCCAACCAAGCTCTCGCATCCCAGGTCAACTTCAGACAGCTATGCTGGCAGAGAGAATTTCAAGCTAGTGTATCTTAGCTTGCTGGGTTGCGTGGGAGTAGGACCTGCTGCGTCAGACTACTTGGCTCCCTGGCTTCAGCCCCTTTCTAGGAGAGTAAACAGTTCTGTCTCGCTGGTGTTTCATGTGCCACTGGGGGTCGGGGGGAAACGAACTCCTGCCACTAGCTCATTGTCTGCCCAAATGGCCACCCAGTTTTATGCTTGAAACCCAGGGCCCTAGTGACATAGGAACCAGAGGGGATCTCCTGGTCTGCCAGTTGCAAAGACCATGGGAAAAGCGCAGTATGGACCTGAATGCATCTTTCTTCCTGGTACAGTAGCTCATGGTTTCCTTTGGCTAGGGCAGGGAAATCCCCTGACCCCTTGCGCTTCGTAGATGAGGTGACACTCCACCCTTTGTCAGCTCCCCCTCCATGAGCTTCACTCACTGTCTAACCAATCTCAGTGAGACAAACCTGGTACCTCAGTTGCAAATGCAGAAATCACCTGACTTCTGCATTGATCTTGCTAGGAGCTGCAGATCAGAGCTGTTCCTATTTGGCCATCTTGCCAGTAACCAACTATACTCTAATTTTTTAAAAATGTTAAGCCAACCTTACTTTTCTAAAATTAACCCTACTTGGTCTCAATATATTATTCCTTTTACATATTTCTAGATTATATTTGCTAACATGTTTTTAACTATTTTTACTATATACATAAAGAATATTTTTATTTCTGGTTATATTGGACTTATAATTTGGCAGTATCTTTTCCCTGTGTATTTTCTAAATGGTTTGAGTAGAATTGGTATTATTTCTTTTATAAGTGTTTGATGAAATTTACCAATAAATCTATCTGTTACTGTACAGTTTCTCTCTGGCAGTTTATTTTTTACATGTAGCAAATTTAATAGATATAAGGCTTTTAATATTTTCTATTTCTTCAGTCATTTTACGTGGTTGTGTCTTTATAGGCATTTATGCATTTCATCTTTATTTTCAAATATATTGGCATAAAATTATCCACAGTATTATTGTATTATACTCTTAATATTTCCCAGATAGGAACTCATAACTTTGTTTTATTCCTAACTTTTCCGTCTTCTTGGAATTAGTATTAACCTTGCAACCACAAATTACCATCTATAATTCTCAAATTTTGCTCAAGTTCTATATATCTACATATACTATAAATAGTAAGAGATAATATTTTACTTTTTGCTTTAGATGATCTATGTTTTTATAACTAAATAGAAAAGATAAATAGGTTTACCCAAATATTTACCATATTTTTATGTTTCTCATTTCTGGCTTAAGAATTTCCTTCAAAATTTCCAGATTAGATCCAATAGAAAGAAATCTCAGGTAGCTTTTATATGAAGATTAATCTGTTACAATTTCAGTCTCAGTGGATATATTTGCTTAGCATGCAATTCTTGTTTGAAAATTCATTGCTGTCATTATGTTACTGATGTTTTACCAATGTCATTTGGACTTGATATTTTCTGTTGAAGTTGGCTTTCATTCAGAGATTGTTTCCCTGTGTGAAATGTCAGCCTTCTATAGCCTTTTTTGAAATTTGTCTTTGTTGTTTGTTTTGCAGTAGCTCGATTATGATGTGTCCAGGCTTTACATCATTTGGATTAACCTGCTTGTTCAATTTTATTTTATCTGAAGTTTGTTAATACATAACCGATTTAGAGGTCAGTTAGAAACTCAGAGAAAGTTACACCAATAATTTGGCAGTATCTTCTGGAGTATTTTCTTTCTGGGATTCTCCCCTCTCTTTTTTGGACACATTATTTGCTCTGAACTTTTGCCACTGAAGTTTCATCTCCCCAGAGTAGCATCTATTGCAGGCTGACGTCAGACTCAGAGGTACAGGAATTGATAACTTACTCTTCCTATCCCTCTTTCTACGTGTCATCTCCTGGATATATTTGCTCACATTTCTGAGTGTTTAGGTAATTGTTTCTTCATCTGCTCCTAGATATTATAGTTGTCTGGTAGAGGAATGGGTATAATACAGACCACACAGTCATACTGCAGCAGATATTCAATGCTAGGAATTTATAATGAAGAAATAAACCATCAAAATCTGTAACTTTGGTAGTGAATAAAATTCAAACTAACTAAACTTATTTTGTACTTCTGCTGGGCTCACTGATCTGGAAATACAACCAATTTCATACTCAATATAAAAGGAATGATAATATAAAGAAACTAGTGATTTCCTTTGAGAGGTTTTACTTTTCATAAAGGCAGTTTGAAGACCATCCTAGGTAATGATAATAGTTCCATTTCATTGTAATGAACAAATTTGACCACTCTTTTTCTTCTCCACTTCCCTACAACTTACCACTTCTCTCCTTTTACAAAGAAGAAACTATAAAATATAAAAACAATTGCACTATCATAATATGATGATTATGGAATAGCCTGCAAACCATCCCAGTACAACTAGGTCAGATAGATTCAACAGTTTCTAAGCATCTTTGCTAAGATCAGTACCAAAAAAATTAATTATTTTGAGGGAATTACATTTTAGTAATTAAAGGACGACAGACATATATTGGAATATTTTTAATTTACCAAGTAGTGCTATGAGAATAATAAACACACAATTCTATAGAAACACATATGTAGGGCACCAAACCCAAAGTTGTCAGGAGGGAAACAGGTGTGTTTTTTATGTCTTACGTTGCCATATGATGAAATAACTGAGTCCTAACAGACTTTTAAAGTTAATCATCTTTAGAATCGAGGCTTTCTGACTTCTACGTGATTTGCTCCAGTATTTCAGACAATATCTTCTCTGACCACAATAAAATTGAACTTCCCTTCCTGATGCTAACTATGTCCCCTTAGTTTTATTTCTTTTCCCTGAGATGCTTACTATTCTCTAAAATACTACATATTTCCTTCCTTTTCCCCTCACTCTGCCAACCAGAATACATGTTTCATGATCATAGGTCATTTGTGTCTGTTTTATTCTCTGCTCTGTCTACACTCTTAAAGCAGTGTCTGAAATACAGCAGGTTTTCAATAAATATTTCCCATATGAATCAATTTGATAATGTTGTGAGTAATAAATAGTATAAATAGTGGGCAATAAGACTTGAACAATTTTCAAGTGCTACATAATGTAGCACCATAATGCTATACTAAGACATGTGGAACTTGTTCTCTATGTGATGGGAAATCATCAGAAAGAAGAAAATCACCTGTTTACATGAATTACTTTCACAAATGTAGAAATAATAGATCTAAAGGGGCAAAAATGAGGTTATTTCTATTGATTGAGAAAATCTTCAAATTTACAGCATAATTATAAAATCTATTTTCAATAGAGAATATAGAGTTTTGTGAAAGTACTAAAAACTTAAAAAGCTAATCCTTGAAGATTCACCTTTTGTGAGTAATGCAAATTTGCCTTAAGTAAATTCTGCCATAATAATTAAGAAATTAGGAGTGTTCTGAATCTTTAAATTTTGTGAGAATGTTCTGGAATCTGAGGGAGCAAAAATAAAATTAGAGGAACACAAAGTTGACAGGCAAAAAATAGTACCTGCAGAAGCACAGAGGTACAGAAGTGCATGAACTGCTTGGTGAACCAAACTTGTTTTTATTTATAAATAAAATATTCATGTGGAAAAATGCAGATCTGTTAGATTATTAAGTGAGTATCGCTTATATACCTGTTTATTTGTATTCAGCAAATATTTATTAAGCATAAATTTGTCACTATTCTCCATTTCAAGAATACAGTAATGGGTAAATAGTTTGACACCGACTCTGACTTTAGGAGATTTACATTTTAGACATTTCCACAATTATTGATGCAAATATACATTTCCAGGTTATAATAAGTGTGCTAACAATCTAATATACAATAAAATAGGGATACAATACCTAATATTGATGGTTAGAAAATAAGTACAGGAGGAAATAAAATATCTACTAACCTAGACTATATTAAGAGAAATTAAGAGTAAAAGAAATATAGGTAGGGTACTTGAATGCAGAAGATAAACTCTTTATAAAGTTTCCATGTTCGGAATATTTAAATAACTCAACAGTGGTAGGTGATTAATGCCTAGAGAGTGGCAAAAAAACAGACATATGATAGGAAGCAGGATGTAAGGCCTGGGCTGTATAAAAGTATCAGAGTTCGTACAATGATACGGGCTATACTTTAAACAGAATGAGAAGTATTCATGCTTTAGATGCCAAGCTAAGGAGTTGAACACTACCCTTATCGTAATGGTGAGTACTGAAGTATTAAAAGCTGAGAGTCAGACAGTTCTCAGGCATAGTCCTGGCCATACATTCTTATAATTTAACTTAAATTTATTAAGCACCTATGATATAAGATATTACTCTAAGCTTAGAGTAATGGACAAAGCAGTTGAGGATCTTGCCCTTTTGAAACCCATATTCTCTTTGGAGAGATGCATTTGATGATAAAAAATTGAATGCTGCTTGTTTTAATCTTAAAATCTATATTATCATTGTTTCCTGTTCCAAAGAAACATAATACACTCACAAAAATGAATATAACAGAAATATAGTACTCAAAGCAAAAAAAAAAAAAAAAAAAAAACCAGTATGGCTCTTAACAAAGTATTGCTTCAGGTATTACAATTTGAGGGAAAGAGTGTGGGCAGCAGGAAATGTCACACAACACAAAAGTTGCTTAAAATTCATCTTTAGAAATCTCCATGTATAACATACATTCAAACTTTACAATTTGGAATTTAAGGGAAAAATTGTATAGACATAAAATGAACATTTAACAATGGAAAATAAATAAAGGAGTTATTTATCTTATGTAGCTAAAAGCAGATATGGTTAAAGATCAGACCAATAGCATAAATGACTGTAAAGTTCCAGAAAAACAAACTTGGGCAGTTCTTGTGCTTCGCCTCCTGAGTAGCTATAGTTCCAGGTGTGTGCTGCCACCATGCCTGGATTTTTTTTTATTTTTTTATTTTTTTTATTTTTAGTAGAAACAGAGTTTTACCATGTTGGTCAGGCTAGTGTCAAGCTCCTGAGCTCAAGCGATCTGCCCACCTCAGCCTCCCAAAGTCCTGGGATTATAGGTGTGAGCCACTGTGCCTAGCTAGCAAAGACATTTTAAAGTAAACATGTAAATGTGTGCTGCTTTGTTCAGTTTATCATGTTACCTACAAGGCTGCCTGTTTTGTTGGAGCAAAGAAAACTCTGTATCACATCCAAGTTCTACTAAAATGCCACATGTCACTCGAACCTTATAACCCATCAGATACAATTTTGCTTTAAGTGCCTGTGGCAGATGTGAACTTTTTTTTCTAATAAGACTTGATAGAAGAATTGCAATGTTTGGAACAAGGTCATGCTATATTTAGCCAACAATGTTCTTCATTTAAAAAGAAGCTCCTGGTTTGCCATTGCTAGTAGGTCACTTCTTCTAGTGCATAGAGACTGAATGCTCAAGAAAATGTAACCAAGTGCATATGCAACCTGAGTTATCCTTCACAAATTAGGTGTTGTCTGATATACTTAATCATAAAGGTGGACATGAGAGGAAACTTTTGAATGTGTATAAGCATTTCATTTTTACATAGAAATAGTATAATAGACCTTGATATAGTATGACCCCTCATGGAAAGTTCAGGAAGATACAAATGAATTAATAGGTATCTCATGTCTATGTATATCTATAGTTTCAAGGAGAATTTTCTAGGATGAGTTGATGTAGAAAGAAGAATGCATGATCCTGGTTTATGAAAGAAAACTAAAGGTATAATTACTCAAACTGACAATGAACTCCTATAACAGAATTCTACTCATTTATCTGCATGAATCAACAGATTAGAATTTCCCTCAACAAGGATTATTCTAGCCATGGAGCCTTACATAAAGTTTTACCTGGCTCCTAAGCCCAGGCCATGACCCTGCCCAATTGCTGAACATAGCAAGTGGCCTCACCTAAGCAAGAAGCCCAGCCAGTGGCTCTGATCAACCATGGAGCATAGTGTGTGTTCCTACTAAACTGGGGAATCAAGCTGGTGACCCTAACTCACAGCAGAAAATAGCATGAAGCCACACCCAACCGTGAAGTACATGCAACCAGAGATCTCCTTTGATAGTAGAACCCAACCTGCAGTCCTGCCTGAATGTGGAGTCCAGCCAGACACACCAATCAGCTAAAAATGGCTTCCCACCTGACCGGGAGTGATTGCAGAGCTTACCTGCAGCCCCACTCAATCATCTAGGAAGTGACCCTTTCTAGAAAAGAGATTAGTCTGTAAATTTGCATGACTAGAGGTGATTGAAAAGCTCAGCTATTGGCCTCACTGAATCAGGAAGCTCAGGCAGTGGTCCTACCAGAATACAGAACTTAGCCAGACAACACCTAACTACAGAAGCCAGAGAGCAGCCCTACACAAGCTTAGAGCATGGGCAGCAGACCTGGACAACTACAAGCCCTGAGATCAAGCCCCTTCTCACAGAATTTACCAGCTGGCCTGTCCAGAACTCCAGGCTGGACTGACTGGTGCAGGTCTTTCCCCACTAAGTAAAGGAGTCAATGCTGAAAGAAGTGACCCCTTTCTCAAATACACAGACTTCAAAACAAATATATAATTTTCATACATAACCAAGGAAGCAAAAAATCTTCCAAAGAAAACTAATAAAGTTTCAACAACTGACACTAAAGAAATGAAGATCTGGGCCAGGTGTAATGGCTCATGCCTATAATCCCAGCACTTTGGGAGCCTGAGGCAGGTGGATCACTGAGGTTAGGAATTTGAGACCAGACTGGACAACATGGCGAAACTCCACCTCTACTAAAAATAAAAAATTAGCTAGGTGTGATGGAGTGCGCCTGTAATCCTGGCTACTTGGAAGGCTGAGGCTTGAGAATTGCTTGAGCCCAGGAGATGGAGGTTGCAGTGAGCCGAGATCATGCCATTGGACTTCAACCCGGGTGACAGAGCGAGGCCCCATCTCAAAAAAATAAATAATTAATTAAACTGAAATAAAATAAAGGAAAATCTGTGAACTGACTGACAGACAACTTAGAATAATTGTCTTGAAGTTTAGTGTGCTACAAGAAAACAGAAATAGACAGTTTAATAAAATTAAGGAAACATTTTGTGAACGAGATGAGAAATTCAGCAAAAAAATAGAAAAAAATGAATTTTTAAAACATTACACAGAAATACTAAAGTTGAAGCATACAATGACTGAATTAAAATGTTTACTAGACAGCTAGGAGAAGACTCAATGAAGCAGAAGAAATAATTGTTGAAGATGAAAATAGGTTATTTAAAATTATCCTGTTAGAGGAGCTAAAAGAAAATAATGAAAAAGAGTGAATAAGGCATATGTATGGGATATTATTAAGCAAAATAATATATGCATTATGAAAATATTAGATGAAGAAGAGAAAGGGACAAAAAAATCTATATAAAGAAATAGTAGCCAAAAAATTCCCAAATTTGGGGAGAGAAATGTACATCTAAAGTTCTCGTATAATTGTCTCTGCTGATAATATGATCCAGTATCTAGAAAACCCCATCTCAGCCCAAAAGCTTCTTAAGCTAATAAGCAACTTCAGCAAAGACTAGTATACACTGTTAATGTACAACAGTTACAGGCATTCCTATACATCAGTAATAAGCAGAGAGAAAAATCTTGAATAAACTCCCATTCACAATTGCTGAAAAGAGAATAAAATACCTAGGAATAAAGCTAACAAGGAAAATGAAGGACTTCTTCAAGGAGAACTACAATCCACTGCTCAAGGAAATAAGAGAGGACACAAACTAATGGAAAAACATTCCATGCTTATGGATGGGAGGAATCAATATTGTGAAAATGACCATACTTCCAAAACTAATTTATGGATTCAGTGCTATTCCCATTAAACTACTGTTGACATTCTTCAGAGAATTAGAAAAAAAACTACTTTAAAATTTATATGGAACCCAAAACGAACCAAGACAATCCTAAGCAAAAAGAACAAAGTTGAAGGTAATACACTACCTGACTTCAAAGTATACCACAAGGCTATGGTAACCCAAACAGCATGCATGATACTGGTACAGAATCAGAGGCATAGACTAATGGAACAGAATAGAAATCTCAGAAATAAGAATGCACATCTACAACTATGTGATCTTCAACAAACCTGACAAAAGCAAGCAACAAGGAAATAATTTCCTATTTAATAAATAGTGCTGGGAAAACTGGCTAGCCATATGCAGAAAATTGAAACTGGACCACTTCCTTACACCTCATACAAAAACTAACTCAAGATGGATTAAAGACTTAAATGTAAAACCAAAACTATAAAAACCTTAAAGGAAAATCTAGACAATAACTTTCAGGACATAGGCACAGGCAAAGATTTCATGATGAAAAGTGCCAAAAGCAATTGCAGCAAAAGCTAAAATTGACAAATGGTATTTAATTAAACTAAAGAGCTTCTGCACAGAAAAAAAAGCTATTATTGGCTGGGCATGGTGGCTCACGCCTGTAATCCCAACACTTTGGGAGGTCAAGGTGGGCAGATCACTTGAGGTAAGGAGTTCGAGTCCCGTGTGGCCAAAATGGTGAAACCCCGTCTCTACTAAAAATACAAAAATTATCCTGGAGTGGTGACATACACCTGTAATCCCAGCTACTCAGAGGGCTGAGGTGGGAGAATTGCTTGAACCCAGGAGGCGGAGGTTGCAGTGAGCCAAGATTGCGCCACTCTGCTCTCCAGGCTGGGTGACAGAGTGAGACTCCATCTCAAAAAAAGAAAAAACAAAAACTACCATCAGAGTGAAAAGGAAACCTACAGAATGGGAGCGTTTTGCAATCTATCCATCTGACAAAGGTCTAATATCTAGACTCTTCAAGGAACTTAAATGTACAAGAGAAAAATGAACATCTCCATTTACAAGTGGGCAAAGGACATGAACAGACACTTCTCAAAAGAAGACGTTTATGTGGCCAATAAACACATGAAAGAAAGCTCAGCATCACTGATTATTAAAGAAATACAAATCAAAACCACAAGGAGATATCATCTCATGCCAGTCAAAATAGTGATCATTCAAAAGTCAAGAAACAACAGATGTTGGTGAGGCTGTGGAGAAATAGAAACACTTTTAGACTATGTGTGAAACTGTAAATTGGTTCAGACATTTGACTGTGTGGCAATTCCTCAAAGACCTACAACCAGAAACACCATTTGACCTAGCAGTCTTATTAATGGGCATATACCCAAAGAAATGTAAATCATTGTTATAAAAATACATGCCCATGTATGTTCACTGCAGCATTATTCACAATAGCAAAGACATGGAATTAACCCAAATGCCCATCAGTGATAGACTTGAAAAAGAAAATATGGTACATACATACCGTGGAGTACTATGCAGCCATTGAAAGGTACAAGATCATGTCATTTTCAGGGACATGATTTGAGCTGGGAGCCATTATCCTCAGCAAATTAACACAGGAACAGAAAACCAGATACTGCATCTTCTCACTTATAAATGGGAGCTGAATAATGAGAATACATGGACACAGAGAGGGGAACAACACACACTGAGGCCTGCCAGAGAAGCAGAGGGAGGGAAAACATCAGGCTAAACAGCTGATGCATGCAGGGCTTAATATCTAGGTGATGGGTTGATGGCTGCAGCAAACCACCATGGCACGTTTACCTATGTAAGAAGCCTGAACATCCTGTACATGTATCCAAAAACTTAAAGTAAAAATAATAAATAAGATTAAAAAGAAGATTTCCATGTAGGATGAACCTGAAAATATCTAGACCAAGACGATGTCAAGAACCTTATTCCAGATTTTTACTCTACAAATTTCATGGGTCAGAACTTACATTAATTCTTTACTCCATTTGGAGTTAATTTTTGTGAATGGTTTATGATAGGATGCAATTTCAATGATTTGGTAAACAAACCAAGTTTTTGGATATTCAGTTTTCCCAATACCACTTGTTGAAGAGATTATTTTTCTCATTGTGTATTCTTGGCACCTTCTTCAAATATTAGTTCAGTGTATATGAAAAGATTTTTATGCCAGTACCATTGTGTTTGATTATGGTAGCTGTGTGTGTATTTGAAAATCAGGTAATGTAATGCTCCCAGCTTTGTTCTTTCTCAATATTGCTTTGGCTATTTGAGTCTTTTGTGTTTCTGTACAAAAGGTTTAGGATTCTTTTTCTATTTCTGTGAAAAATACCATTGTAACTTTTATAGGAATTGTACTGCATCTATTGAAGACTTTGGGTGATTCAGGCATTTTAGCAATATTAATTCTTCTAGTCCACAAACACGAAATACCTTTCCATTTATTTGTTTCTTCTTCAATTTATTTTGTTAATATTGTTTACATCTCAATTACAATTACAGCTCTTTTACATCCTTCCTTAAATTTATTCCTGTTTATTATTTTTGATGCCACTATAAATAGGAATCTTCTCTTAATTGCTTTTTCAAATAGTTAATTGTTAGTATATAGAAATGCAACTTATTTTATCTCATAACTTTACTAAATTTATTAGTTTTAACAGCTTTTTAAATGTGTTCTTTAGAACACATTTAAATATAAGAAAATTGGCTTATTGTGAATTATCAAGGAATTGTGAATCAAAACAACAATGAATTATTACTTCACACCTACTTGTATGCCAATTATTAAAAAGTCAAGAGATAAATGTTAGTAAGGATGTGAAGAAAAGGGAACACTTGTGCACCATTAGTGGAAATGTAACTTGATGCAGCTATTATAGAAAACAGTATGGTGATTTCTTAAAAAAATAAAAAGTAGAACTACCATATGATCTACCAGTTCTACTTCTGAGTATATGTCTAAAGGAAATAACAATTTTGAAGAGATATGTGGACTCTCGTGTTCATTACAGCATTATTCAGAATAGCCAACACATGGAAACAACTTAGGTGTCTATCAACGGATGCCTGAATAAAGAAAACAGAATATATATATACATACATACATATATATGTATGTATGCACACATGTGTTTGTGTGTGTATGTGTGACTATTCAGTTACAAAACATAAATCCTGCCATTTGCAACAACATGGATCAGTGTGGAGATTGAGCCCATTATTCTAAGTGAAATTAGTTAAATACTATGCAATCTCGCTTAAATGTGGACTCTAAAAAAGTCTAACTCATAGAAACAGAGTAGAATGTTCCTTGCCAGAGGCTGGAGGTTGAGAAAAACAGCTCTACTTTGGTCAAAAGATATAAATTTTCACTTACAAGATAAAGTCTGCGTATCTAATATACACCATGATAACTGTAGTTAAGAATACTGTATCATATACTTAAAGGTGCTAAAATGGTAGATTTTAAATGTTCTCTTCAAAAAAGAATGATAACTATGTGAAGTTATGGATATGTTTACTAACTTAATTGTAATCATTTTATACTATGTAGAAATATAAAAATTATTATGGTGTATACCATAAACTTAAAAAATTTTATTTGTAAACGAAACCTCAATAAAACTGGAGGAAAAAAAAAAAGAAATGCCACAAATAGCGGAAAGGAGAAAAAAAGAGAAAAAAATGCCACAAATAGTTCATACACGTGAAATATACTGGCTTTACCTCGTGCCCTACTATCAGGTGCAGTCCATCTCAATGAAAGATGATTGGTCGATAAAAAATTTGGTTACAGTACTAAGACTAAGGGGAAACCATTCCCTAGATGATTAGGTGTTGTCCTATATTATTTGGCATAAAAATTAAACTGGTGGCTAGAATATATTGCCATTTTCTCCCATTTATCCTGTAGGCATTATATACAGGCTTCTCAATGAGAGATGAAATTGGAGATGCTGTCTTTCACCTATTACACCAAATAAAACACAGAAAGAGTTTTGATTTCCTATCAGCACAAACCTTGGGTTGGTGAGTTTTGACTTTCTAGTACCCAAAGGAGGTTTAATGTCGTTATGGAACATAATCATGGTTTTTTGAGTTGAAAGTCAAGATTGACCCTTTTTTATTTTACATTCTTCATATTATTACACTCAATCAAAGAAATAGGATGCTGTACTGGCCAGTGTTGTGGATCTTAAACACCATGAAAAATTGAGTATTTGCTATACTGGAAAAGAGAATTGCTATGTCTTGGAGATTCACTGAGTTTCTTCCTTGTACTGTGCTTAATGTACTTCATCTGTCAAGTGTATTCCCTGTGCAATTTGTTATTATTCGCCCCATATTTAAGCATTATGAACAAAGGAAACTTTTTGTATGGCAATAAACCATATGCTTCATTAAAAAAATAAATGGTCATGGGAAAACTGCATTAACCCAAAAGAGACAGGATCAGTAGGTGTTTGGGTCCTATAAAGGTTTGATTCGCGTCATTTACAAACATCTCTGGACACTGGTTGAATACAAGAACATAGACTCACAGACTGGGTGCTGTAATTCTCACTTTTGGCTCCATTGCCAGCTCCAGAAGAGAGAACTGCAGTTGCTGTGCTTTATCATTGAATTATTTCCTCTTTTTCCTTTGGTGCCTTTTCTGCCTTTTCTGACGTGTGTTATTCAAGGTTCAACTACACGTGTTATACATATATGCATTATGATTTATATACATGCACATTTGTTTTGGAGATTCAGCTAATAAACCTTTACAAGGAAATGACTCCACGTGTACCTGACTCCAGAGCATGCATATTATATAGGTAACTAATCTTGGCTTTATTTTATCTTTCTTTTAAATAAAAATTCTAAGTGATATGGTCTCTACAATGTCTTGTTTTAAAGTTCATCCTTTATATATTTTGTAAGTAACCTTAAGCTAAAAAGAGGAGGCAAAGATTTCAATATAATTTGAATACAGTGGTCTATGGATATGACTTACTTTTAATTTCTTTAGGGAAAGAAACTCTTGTTTCTTTTACAGCCTCAGTTTGTTCTATCCTTTCTGGTGATATTTTATCAAATAGCCCCTTTAAGTCATAGATTTCAAATACTGTAGTACTGTCAAAATTGGGCTTCAGACATGAAAATGAAAACATCATTTATGAGCTTTTCTAGCTATTCCAGAAATGTCATTCATATTTCCATGTGTAGTAAATTTCAGATTTGGGAAATACCTCTGACTATGGCTTATGCCTTTAATTGAATTTGAAAAATTGTTAACTGACATTATTCCTGATTTCAATTTTTTCTTAGTTTAATTGTCCCAATTTTCCCATGGCTTTGATGGATAATTTATTCACCATCATATTAACTTGGTTTGTGCCTATTGTTCTGACTATCTAGAACAACTACTTACATGGAAAAGAATTATGAGAACAAAGAGGTCTTGCGATACATTCAAAGACATTACCACATTTTCTTAGGATTGTATCTCTTTTTTTCTTTCTTTTTGTTGTTGTTGTTGTGTGTGTGTGTGTGTGTGTGTGTTTTCTTTCTTTCTTTTTTTTTTTTGGAGACGGAGTTTCGCTCTTGTTACCCAGGCTGGAGTGCAATGGCGCGATCTCGGCTCACCGCAACCTCCCCGTCCTGGGTTCAGGCAATTCTCCTGCCTCAGCCTCCTGAGTAGCTGGGATTACAGGCACGCGCCACCATGCCCAGCTAATTTTTTTGTATTTTTAGTAGAGACGGGGTTTCACTGTGTTGACCAGGATGGTCTCGATCTCTTGACCTCGTGATCCACCCGCCTCGGCCTCCCAAAGTGCTGGGATTACAGGCATGAGCCACCGCGCCCAGGCCTGTGTTTCCGTTGTCTTTGTGTGGTATTTTTGTGTATCTCTTTTTCAACAGACATTTTAATACCTTATACTAATAATTTTCTGAGTAAATGAGTTCATAACAAATATTAGCCTTTCCCTAATTTCTTATTTTCCTCATCAGTATTTAAGTAGTATATTATTCATCAGTTTGTAAATACAGCCCTCATTTGATATTATAGGTAAGCTACTAGCATTTCAGATCTTGTATTTCTATACTGGATTATACTACTTAATGTCTTACTACGTTTATATTTTTAAATTTTTTAAATTTTATTTGGCTATGTTGATCCTGACGTTTTAAGCAATATTATTCTTTAAGTCATCAACTAAAGTTCATCCTTCTTTAGATTTCTTTGGTTTTAACCCATGATACTCATTCTGTTCCAAGATCCTGTTTAAGTATACTGAATTATATGTAGTGCGAATGTCTTTTTAAGCTTCTCTTGGCTATGAGACTTTCTTACATAAGACTTGTTTTTGACACTTTGTAAGTTTAGTGGAGTATTAATCAGGTATTGTATCAAATATTTATCAGTTGAAATTTTTCTAATTTTTTAAATTTTTTGCAGTGGGGTAGTGAATTTTGGGAAGGAAATACATGTAAGTTATGAAATTTGTGGGCATGGACTCTTTGTATTATTATAATTTAATGTCCGCAGGATCAGAAGTGATGACCTCTCTCTTATTTTGGTTATTCGTAATTTGTTTCTTCTCTTTTCCTTGTATTGCCTAGCTAGAGGTTTAATACTTTCACTGATACATTCAAAGAACAATTTTTGTTTAATTTATCTGTTAATTTACTGTTTTCAATTGCATTGATTTTTTTTTTTTTATTTGGGACGGAGTCTCACTCTGTGACCCAGGCTGGAGTGTAGTGATTCAATCTCGGCTTACTGCAACCTCCGTCTCCTGGGTTCAGGCAATTCTTCTGCCTCAGCCTCTTGAGCAACTGGGACTACAGGTGTGTACTACCACGCCAGGCTATTTTTTTTATTTTTTATTTTTCAGTAGATACGGGGTTTCATCTTGTTGGCCAGGCTGGTCTCAAACTCCTGACCTCTTGATCCACCCACCTCAGCCTCCCAAAGTGCTGGGATTACAGATGTGAGCCACTGCACCTGGCCATCATTTTTTATTGTAAATTGGAAATTTATATTTGTCTTTACTAGTGGAATAAAAAGTGATGTCATTATTAATGAATACAGTGTGGAATTCTTAAGTCAAGCTAATTAACAAATCCACTTCATATATTTATTATGTTTTGTGGTTAAGTACATTTGAGATTAACTCAGCGATTTAGAAATGTACAGCACACTTGTTCCTTGTTGTCTGAAGGGGATTGGCTCCAGGATCCCTGGCAGAGACCAAAATCTATGGATTCTAAAATCCCTTGTATAAATAGGTTTAGTATTTGCATATACGTTATTCAAATTCTTCCATATGATTTAAATCATTTTAAGATTATTTACAATATCTAATACAATGTAAATTCTGTGCAAATAGTTGTTATACTATATTTTAACATTTGTATTATTTGTTATTATTGTATTCTTATTTTTATTACTTTTTTCTCCTTAATACGTTTGATCCATGGTTGGCTGATTCCATGGATGGAGCTTACAGATACAGAGGGCCAACTATGTTCATTACCCTGTGGAATAGGTCTCAAAAAAAAAAAAAAAAAATCACCCTATTCTTCTGGTCTAAGGCTTTATCTCCTTTAACCAACATCTTACTATTTCCTTCACCGCTCAGCCTCCTGTAAGCACTATCCTATTCTCTGGTGCTACAGAGTAAATTATTGTAGATTCCATTAAGTGAGAACATGTAGGATTTGTCTTTCTCTGTCTGGATTACTTTGCTTAGATAATGGTTACCAGTTCCATCCATGTTATCAGAATAAACAGAAATATATTCTTTTTTAAGGTCAAATAATATTTCATTGTGTACATATGCCATGTTTTTCTGTATTCTTCTGCTGATGGACACTTAGGTTGACTCCATAATGTGTCTATTGTGAATAGCACTGCAATGAATATGGGATTGCAGACATACCTTTGACGCAGTGACTTCAAATCTTTTGAGTAATTGCCCAGAAGTTGGAGTGCTGGATCATATGATAATTCATTTTCAGTTTTTTGAAGAACTTTCATACAGTTTTGTATAATTGTTACACTAATTTACATTTCCACCAATAATATACAAGTTTCCTTTTTGCCACACCTTACCAACACTTGTTCATCTTTTTGATAATAGCCATTCTGAAAGTTGGGAGATGGTATCTCATTGGGAATAGCCTAATTAGTTTGCTTTTCTTTAATGATTAATGATATTGAGCATTCATCATATATCTGTTGACATTTGAATGCCTTCTTTTGGGAAATATCTATTCTGTTCCCTTTCCTTGACAATTTTGTAATATGATTATGTGTTTTTTTTTCATTGAGTAGTTCTAATATATGTTTTGGATATTGACCTCTTATCAGATGTATAGCTTACAAATATTTTCTCCCAGCCTGTAGGTTATTTCTCGAATTAGTTGTTTTATTTGGTGTGCAAAAGCTTTGTATTTTGTTTTAATCCTTTTTGTGTATTTTTTGCTTTTTTCGCCTGTGCTTTTGGAGTCAAATCTAGGAAATCATTGCTGAGGCCGGTGTTGTGCAGTTTCCCACTAAGTTTTCTCTAGTAGTTTTACCACATCACATTTTTTTTTAAGTCTTTAATCCATTTTGAATTGATTTTTGTGTATGTTTTGAGATAAGGGTTCAATTTTATTCTTCTGTGTGTGAATATCCAGTTTTCTCAAATTTATTTATTGAAGAAATTGTCCTTTTTATTGTGCATTCTTGGCCCCTTTGCTTAAAATCGATTGACTTTTTATGTGCAGTTTACTTCTAGGCTTTCTATTTGGTTTCATTGGTCAGTGTATCTATTTTTATGCCAGTATATTGCTGTTTTAATTGATGTTACTTGTATTATAGTTTGAAATCAAGTAATATGATACTTCCAGCTTTATTCTTTTTACTCATGGTTGCCTTGACTATTTGAGCTTATTTTGTGGTTCCACATGAATTGTAGAATTTTTTTTCTATTTTTATGAAAAATGACATTGGAATTTTGATAGTGATGCATTGAATATGTAGATCACTTTGGGTAGTATGGAGATTTTAACATTAATTCTTCCAATCTATATACACAAGGTATCTTGCCATTTACTTGTGTTTTCCTAATTTTATTTCACTAAATTTCTGTAGTTTTCAGTGTGTTTTTTTAATTTCCTTGGTTAAATTTATTTCTAAGTATTTTCGTTTGTGTAGCTATTATGAATGGGATTGCTCTTTTGATATATTTTTCAGAAAGTCTGTTATCATATAGAAATGTTACTGATTTTACATGTCAATTTTGTATAGTGTAATGTATTTGTTTATAATGTTTTTTTTGTATTTGTGGAATCTTTTGGGGTTTTCAGTATATAAGATTACATCATTGGCAAACAGTAAGACTTTCACTTCTTCCTTCCATATTTAGATGCCCTTACTTCTTTCTCTTGCCTGATTGCTGTGGTAAGGACTTCCAATACTATGTTGAGTGGAAATGATGAGAGTAGGCATTCTTGTCTTCTTCTGGATGTTAGTGGAAAGGATTTCAACTTCAACTTTTTGCCCTTGAGTCTAATGGTACCTGTAAGTTTCTTGAATTTGACCTTTATTGTGTTGAGGTACATTTCGTCTATATCTAATTTGTTGAGTTTTCATCATAAAAGGATTTTGAATTTTGTCAAAATCATTTTTTTGCATCTAATTACAAGATTATATGGTTTTTGTCCTTCATTATGTTAATATATGTGTCACATCTATTAATTTGCCTATGTTGAACCTTTCTTGCAGGGATGAATAACACTAGATCATGGTGAATAATCCTTTTAATGTATTGTTGAATTCAGTCTGCTAGTATATTGTTCTGCAGGCTTTCTTTATTGTATTGTCCTTGTCTGGATTTGATATCAGGGTAGTGCTGGCCTTGTCAAAAAAGTTTCAAAGTTCTCCTTCCTCTTCAATCGCTCCTCAAAATTTGTGAAGAAATGTTATTTTTTAAATGTTTGGTAGAATTCAGTTGTGAGGCCATTAGGTCTTAGGCTGATTTTTGAGGAGAGACATTTTATTACTGACTTAATCTCTTTACTCATTATAGTGTATTCAGAGTTTTTATTTGTTCATGATTTAGTTTTCATAGGTAATATATGTCTAGGAATTTATCCATTTATTCTAGGTTATCCAATTTGTTGGCATAGAATTGTTCATAATAATTATTCATTATCTTTTGTATTTCTTGTATCAGTTATAATATCTCCTCTTTTATTTCTGATTCTATTTATTGGTCTTCTCTCATTTTGCTTAGTCTAGCTGTGTTTGCCAATTTTGTTTATCTTTTCAGAATCTGTAACTTTGGTGTTCTTTCTTTCTTTATTTATTTTTTATTTTAGGCTTTGGGGTACATGTGAAGAATATGCAAAATTGTTGCATAGGTACACACGTGGCAGTGTGATTTGCTGCCTTCCTCCCCTTCACCTATATTAGGCATTTATCCCATGCTATCTCTCCCCAACTCCCAACCCCCCACTGTCCCTCCCCTATTTCCCCCAACAGACTCCAGTGTGTAGTGCTCCCCTCCCTGTGTCCATGTGTTCTCATTGTTCAACACCCGCCTATGAGTGAGAACATGCGGTGTTTGATTTTCTGTTCTTGTGTCAGTTTGCTGAGAATGATGGTTTCCGTGTTCATCCATGTCCCTACAAAGGACATGAACTCATCATTTTTGATGGCTGCATAATATTCCATGGTGTATATGTGCCACATTTTCCCTGTCCAATCTATCATCGATGGGCATTTGGGTTGGTTCCAGGTCTTTGCTATTGTAAACTGTGCTTCAATGAACATTCATGTGCATGTGTCCTTATAGTAGAACGATTTACAATCCTTTGGATATATACTCAGTAATGGGATTGCTGGGTCAAGTGGGATTTCTATTTCCAGGTCCTTGAGGAATCGCCACACTGTCTTCCACAATGGTTGAACTAATTTACACCCCCACCAACAGTGTAAAAGTGTTACTATTTTTCCACATCCTCTCCAGCATCTGTTGTCTCCAGATTTTTTAATGACTGCCATTCTAACTGGAGTGAGATAGTGTCTCAATGTAGTTTTGATTTGCATATCTCTAATGACCAGTGATGATAAGCATTTTTTCATATGTTTGTTGGACTCATGTATGTCTACTTTTGTAAAGTCTCTGTTCATATCCTTTGCCCACTTTTCAATGGGCTTGTTTGTTTTTTTCTTGTAAATCTGTTTTAGCTCGTTGTAAATTCTGGATATCAGCCCTTTGTCAGATGGGTAAACAGCAAAATTTTTTTTCCGATTCTGTTGTTTGCTGATTTACTCTAATGACTGTTTCTTTTGCTGTGGAGAAGCTGTGGAGTTTGATTAGGTCCCATTTGTCTATTTTGGCTTTTGTTGCCAATGCTTTTGGTGTTTTGGTCATGCACTCCTTGCCTACGCCTATGTCCTGAATGGTTTTGCCTAGATTTTCTTTTAGGGTTTTTATGGTGTTAGGTCTTATGTTTAAGTCTTTAATCCTTCTGGAGTTAATTTTAGTGTAACGTGTCAGGAAGGGGTCCAGTTTCTGCTTTCTGCACATGGCTAGCCAGTTTTCCCAACACCATTTATTAAACAGGGAATCCTTTCCCCATTGATTGTTTTTGTCAGGTTTGTCAAAGATCAGATGGTTGTAGATACGTTGTGTTACCTCCGAGGCCTCTGTTCTGTTCCATTGGTCGTTATCTCTGTTTTGGTACCAGTACCATGCTGTTTTGATTACTGTAGCCTTGTAGTATAGTTTGAAGTCCGGTAGTGTGATGCCTCCCGCTTTGTTCTTTTTGCTTAGAATTGATTTGGCTATGCGGGCTCTCTTTTGGTTCCATATGAAGTTTAAGGTGTTTTTTTCCAGTTCTGTGAAGAAGGTCATTGGTAGCTTGATGGGGATAGCATTGAATCTGTAAATTACTTTGGGCAGTATGGCCATTTTCACGATATTGATTCTTCCTAACCATGAACATGGACTGTTTCTCCATCTGTTTGTGTCCTCTCTTATTTCGTTGAGCTGTGGTTTGTTGTTCTCCTTGAAGAAGTCCTTTACGTTCCTTGTTAGTTATATTACTAGGTATTTTATTCTCTTTGTAGCAATTGTGAATGGCAGTTCGTTCTTGATTTGGCTCTCTTTAAGTCTGTTATTGGTGTATAGGAATGCTTGTGATTTTTGCACATTGATTTTGTATCCTGAGACTTTGCTGAAGTTGCTTATCAGTTTCAGGAGATTTTGGGCTGAGACAATGGGGTGTCCTAGGTATAATCATGTCATCTGCAAATAGAGGCAATTTGACTTCCTCCTTTCCTATTTGAATACCCTTTATTTCTTTTTCTTGCCTGATTGCTCTGGCTAGAACTTCCAGTACTATATTGAATAGGAGTGGTGAGACAGGGCATCTTTGTCTAGTGCCAGATTTCAAAGGGAATGCTTCCAGTTTTTACCCATTCAGTATGATATTGGCTGTTGGTTTGTCATAAATAGCTTTTATTATTTTGAGATATGTTCCATCAATACCTAGTTTATTGAGGATTTTTAGCATAAAGTGCTGTTGAATTTTGTCGAAGGCCTTCTCTGCATCAATTGAGATAATCGTGGTTTTTGTCTTTGGTTCTGTTTATGTGGTGAATTACTTTTATAGACTTGCATGTGTTGAACCAGCCTTGCACCCCCGGGATGAATCCTACTTGATCATAGTGGATAAGCTTTTTGATGTGCTGTTGTAATCGGCTTGCCAGTATTTTATTGAAGATTTTTGCATCAGTGTTCATCATGGATATTGGCCTGTAGTTTTCTTTTCTTGTTAAGTCTCTGCCGGGTTTTGGTATCAGGATGATGTTGGTCTCATAAAATGATTTGAGAAAGATTTCCTCTTTTTGGATTATTTGGAATAGTTTCAGAAGGAATGGTACCAGTTCCTCTTTGTATGTCTGGTAGAATTCGGCTGTGAACCCATCTGGACCTGGGCTTTTTTTGGGTTGTAGGCTCTTAATTGCTGCCTCGACTTCAGACCTTGTTATTGGTCTATTCAGGGTTTCGACTTCTTCCTGGTTTAGACTTGGGAAGAGGCAAGTGTCCAGGAATTTATCCATTTCTTCCAGGTTTCCTAGTTTATGTGCATAGATTTGTTTGTAATAATCTCCGATGATGGTTTGAATTTCTGTGGAATCTGTGGTGATATCCCCTTTATCGTTTTTTATTGCATCTATTTGGTTATTCTCTCTTTTCTTTTTTATTAATCTGGCTAGTGGTCTGTTTATTTTGTTGATCTTTTCAAAAAACCAGCTCCTGGATTTATTGATTTTTTGAAAGGTTTTTTGTGTCTCTATCTCCTTCAGTTCTTCTGTGATCTTAGTTATTTCTTGACTTCTGCTAGGTTTTGAGTTTTTTTGATCTTGCTCCTCTAGCTCTTTCAATTTTGATGATAGGGTGTCAATTTTAGATCTCTCCTTTCTTCTCATGTGGGCACTTATTGCTATATATTTTCCTCTAGAGATTGCTTTAAATGTGTCCCAGAGATTCTGGTATGTTGTGTCTTCATTCTCATTGGTTTCAAAGAACATCTTTATTTCTGCCTTTATTTCATTGTTTATCCAGTCAACATTCAAGAGCCAGTTCATTTTCCATGAAGTTGTGTGGTTCTTTTTTTTATTTTAATAGTCTCTATTGCATTTCATTTAGTTATGCTCTGACCTTCACTAATTATTTCACTCTCCTAATATAGCAATTGGTTTGTTCTTTTAAAAAAAATCATTAAAACATAGCTTTCTTAATTTAGGAGATTCTTGTTTGATTGAGTTATTTATTGCTATAAACTTACATTTTGGAACTGGTTTTTTTGCATGCAGTAAGTTGACATAATAAGTTTGGTAAACTATGTATCTATTTTTGTTTCTTTCAAGATATTATAAAACTTTTAATTTTTCATTAAATCATTGGTTGTTTACAAACATTGTTTAATTTACATATATTTGTGAATTTTTTCAAGTTTCTCTTGTTACTGATTTTTAATGTTCTAAATTTTTATTTCTTCTTTTGTTTACTTTGGATTGTTTTAAAATTTTATTTTAAGTTCAGGGATACATTTGAGAGTCTATTATATAGGTAAACTAAACTTGTATTATGGGGGTTTGCTTTACATATTATTTTGTTATCCAGGTGTTAAGCCTAGTACCCATTAGTTATTTTTCTTGATCCTCTTGCTTCTTCCACACTTAACTTACTGATACGCCTTGGTCTCTGTTGTTCCCATCTACATGTCCATGTGTTCTCATCATTTAGCTCACACTTATAAGTGAGAATATGTGGTATGTGGTTTTCTCATCCTGCATTAGTTTGCTAAGGAAGATGATCTCCAGCTGCATACATGTTATTGCAAAGGACATAATCTCATTTTCTTAGCTGTATAGTATTCCACAATGTATATGTGCCATATTTTCTTTATCTGGTCTACCATTGATGGGCATTTAATTTAATTTCATGTCTTTGGTATTGTGAATAGTGCTGCAATGAGCATATGTGTACATGTGTTTTTATGATAGAATGATTTATATTTCTTTGGGTATATACCCAGTAATTAAATTGCTATGCCAAATATAATAGTTCTATTTTAATGTATTTGAGGAATTGCCACACTGTCTTCCACAATGTCTAAACTAATTTATTCTCCCACTAGCAGTGTATAAACTTTCCTTTCTCTCTGCAACTTTGCCAGTATCTGTTATTTTTTGACTTTTTTATAATAGTCATTCTGACTGGTGTGAAATGGTATTTTATTGTGGTTATGATTTGCATTTCTGTATTGATCAATGATGTTGAGCTTTTTTGTTATATGCTTGATGGCTGCATGTATATTCTCTTTTGAAAAGTGTCTGTTCGTGTCATTTGCCGATTTTTAATGGGGTTGCTGGTTTTTTCTTTGTAAATTTGTTCCTTATAGGTTGTTTACGGTTCCTTATAGATGCTGGATATCAGAACTTTGTCAAATACATAGTTTGCAAAAATTTTCCCCTTCTGTATTTTGTCTGTTTACTCTGTTGATAGTTTCTTCTCCTATGCAGAAGCTTTTTTAGTTTAATTAGATCTCATTTGTCAATTTTTGCTATTGTTCCAATTGCTTTTGGTGTCTTAGTCATGAAATCTTTTTTTCTATGTCCAGAATGGTATTACATAGGTTGTCTTGTAGGATTTTTATAGGTTTGGGTTTCACATATAAGTCTTTAATTCATCTTGAGTTGGTTTTTTTATCTGGTGTAAAGAAGAAGTCCAGTTCCAATCTTCTGCAGATGGCTAGCCAGTTATCCCAGCATCATCTATTGAATAGGGAATCCTTTCTCCATTGCTTGTTTTCATTCGCTTTGTCAGAGATCAGATGGTTGTAGGTGTGTGGCCTTTGTCTGGGCTCTCTATTCTGTTCCATTGGTCTATGTGCCTGGTTTTGTTTATCATGCTGTTTTGTTTACAGTAGCCCTGTAGTAACGTTGGAAGTTGGGTAGTGTGATGTCTCCAGTTTTGTTGCTTTTGCTTAGGATTGCCTTGGCTATTTTGGCTCTTTTTTGGCTCCATATGAATTTTTCATTTTTTTTTTATTTCTGTGAAGAGTGTCCTTTGTAGTTTGATACGAAAAGCATTAAATCCATAAATTGCTTAGAGCATTATGGCCAATTTAATGCTATTAATTCTTCCTATCTCTGAGCATCAGATTTTTCCATTTGTTTGTGTTATCTCTGATTTCTTTGAGCAGTGTTTTGTAATTTTCATTGTAGATATCTTTCATCTCATCTGTTAGTTGTATTTTTAGGTATTTTATTCTTTTTATGGCAATTTTGAATGGGATTGTGTTCCTGATTTGGATCTTGGTAAGACTGTTTTGAGGGAATAGAAATGGTAGTAATTTTTGAACACTGCTTTTGTATTCTGAGTACGCTGTTGTTATTTATCATCTAAAGGCGGAATGCTTCCAGGTTTTGCCCATTCAGTATGATGTTGACTGTGGGATTTTCATAGATGCCTCTTATTATTTTGAGATATATCCCTTCAATACATAGTTTTTAGAAAGTTTTCAATAAGAAGTAGTGTTGAATTTTATTAAAAGCCTCTTCTGAATCTATTGAGATCATCATGTGGTTTTAGTCTTTAGTTCTGTTATAGGATGAATCACATTTATTAATTTGCACATAGTTAACCAAACTTGCATCCCAGGGATGAAGCCTGTTTGATCATGGGGATCTTATTTCTCCTTTGCTTATGCAGCTTAGTTTGAATGGAATAAAATTCTTGGTTGGAATTTATTTTCTTTAAGAGTGTTGAATATTGGCCTTCGGTCTCCTGCCTTATAGCATTTCTGCTGAGAGTTCTGCTGTTTGATGAGGTTCCCTTTTTAATTGACCTGAACTTTCTCTCTAGCTGTCTTTAATAATTTTTCTGTCATTTTGTCCTTGTAAAATATGGCGATTATGTGTTGGAGCTGATCTTTTGATGGAGTACCTTATGGGGGTTCTCTGCAGTTCCAGAATTTGAATGTCTGTCTATCTAGGTTTGGGAAGTGCTCATGGATGATAAACTAAAATATGGTTTCCACGTTGCTTACACTCTCCCAATCTTCAGGGACACCAATGAGTCATAGATTTTTTTCCCTTTACATAATTCCATATATCTAGGAAGTTTATTATTTCCTTTTCATTCTTTTGTCTCTATTCTTGTCTCACTGTCTTATTTCAGAAAGCCAGTCTTCAAGCTCTGAGATTCATTGATCTGTTTGGTCTACTCTACTTTTAATACCAGTGTCCACATTATGAAATTCTTGTAATGTGTGTTTCAGCTCTGTTGAGTCAGTTATGTTTTTTTCTAAACCTCAGATGTTTTATTCTTGCCTTTTCATTCTTTTGTATTTTTTCTTGTCTGGCTGTCTTCAAGCTCTGAGTTTCACTGCTCTGCTTGCTCAACTCTGTTGTGAATACCTGTGTCTGCATTATGAAATTCTTGACGTGTGGTTTTCAGCTCTATCAGGTCAGTTATGTTCTTTTCTATACTGGCGATTTTGTCTGTCTTCTCCTGTATTGTTTGGTAGTGTTTCCTAGCTTACTTGGATTGGGTTTGCACTACTTTTGCATCTCAGTGGTCTTTGTTTCTGTCTATCTTCTGAATTATATTTCAGTCATTTAGCCATCTCAGCCCCAGGTAGTACACTCATTTGGAGGCAAGACGGCACTTTGGCTTTTTGAGTTGTCAGAGTTGTTGCACTTGTTCTTCTTTTCTTTTTTTTTCTTTTTTTTTTTTTTGCATTTTAGGTTTTGCGGTACATGTGAAGAACATGCAAGATTGTTACATAGGTGCATACGTGGCAGTGTGATTTGCTGCCTTCCTCCCCTTCACCTATATCTGGCATTTCTCCCCATGCTATCTCTCCCCAACTCCCCACCCCCCACTGTCCCTCCCCTATCTCCCCCAACAGACCCCAGTGTGTGATGCTCCCCTCTCCCCTCCCTGTGTCTGATGCTCCCCTCCCTGTGTCCATGTGTTCTCTTCTTCATCTTCTTAGGCTTTCATCAGTTTCTTCAAACTTTGAGGTTGCTGATATTTGGATGGGTTTTTTTCTTTTTTTATCCTATTTGATTACCTTTAGGGTTTGATTGTGATATAATGTGTATTCATTTGACTGGCTTTGTTTCTGGAACATTTTAGGAGGTCACTGCTCAGCTCTCAACTCCTGAACTGCATTAGCATTTCCTAATACACAAGATTATTAATTCTGCTTATTTTTTCTTTTCCAATATGTGCAGTCAATACTATTAATTTTCCTCTAAGCACTGATTTTGCTGCATCCTACATATTTTGGTAAGCTATATTTACTATAGTCATTTTCATCTAGTTTGAAATATTTTAAAATTTCTCTGAGATGTGTTTGTTTTATGTTATTTAGAAGAAGTGTGTTATTATCCAAATATCTGAGGATTGAAACAATCTTTCTCTTACTGATTTTTCGTTTAATTCCATCATGGTCTGAGAACAGATATTGTATCATTTCTATGCCCTAAAATTTGTCAAGGTATTATTTATGGCTTAGAATTTGATCTATCATGCTGAACTTTCCCTATGTCATTGAAAAGAAAATATATTCTACTATTGTAGAATGAAGTATTCTATAGCTGCCAGTTAGATACAGGTGATTGACAGTGCTATTCAGTTCAAGTATGCCCTTACTGTTTTTCTCCATTATAGTATAAGAATCTAGTTTGTCTCATTTCTGTTATTACAGACTGATTACAATGGATTTACAGTCCATAATATGGTCTATCTTGGTTAATAGTCTATGTGGGCTTAAGAATACCGTATGTTGTGCTCTTGTTGAGTGGAATAGTCAATAAATGTTACTTATACCAAGTTAAATAATAGTGCTGTTTAGGTCAACTATATTCTTATTGATTTTCTGCCTGACTGATTCATCAATTATTTACTAAACAGGGGTGTTGAAATCTCCAAATATTAATAACTTTGTCTATATCTCCTTTGAGTTATATCAGTTTTTGTCTCATGCATTTTGATACTCTATTATTTGGTGCATGACCATTTAGGATAGCATGTCTTATTGGAGAATTGGCCACTTATCATTATATAATGCCCCCCATTATCTCCAATATACTATTTTGTTCTGAAGTCCATTTTTCTCCTGAAATTAGTGTAGCTACTCCAGCTTTCTTCTGATTATTTTGATTAGGGTTAACATGAAATATCATTCTCCATCCCTGCACTTTTGACCTAATTCTTTATAGTTAATGTTAGCTACTCATAGACATCATATAGCTGTGTCTTATTTTTTTATTTACTCTGGCAGTATTTGTATTTCAATTGTAATATTTAGACTATTTCCCTTCAAAATAATCATTAAAGTAATCAGATTAATATAAATCACATTTCTAACTCTTCCATTCATTGCATTTCTTTTTTGTCTGTCCCCCTACTTTTTGGTTTTATATGAACATTTTGTATAATTTTATTTTGTCTGTTCTCTTGGTGTATCAGTTATCTTCTTTATAATTTGTTTTTTCTCTAGATTTTATAATATATATTTGAACTAATATAAGACTACATTCAATTAGCACTATTTTTCTTAAAGTATAATATAGATACTTTATAACAGAGTATCTTCAGTGCTTCCCTCCTATTCCTTAGAACATTTTTCTTCATTTCACTTAATCCATGTGTTATAAACACTCCATACATTGTTATATTATTACCTCAAAAATTATTTTATATTAAATACAAATAAGAAAATTAAAATATTTTATTTAACATCTCATATTCTTTCTCTGATGTTCCTCTTTTGTTTATGCAGATCCAAGTCTCTGGCCTGTATCATTTTTCTGATGCCTGAAGAAAATCTTTTAACGTTTCTTGCAGGGAAGATTTGCTAATGATCTTTACTTAAATTTTTTTTGCTTGAAAAAAATTTATTTTCCTTTAACTTTTGAAAGATATTTTCATTTCTATTGAATAATAAAATCTTTTCCCAAACACAATAAATATTTTAGACAATTTTCTTATTTGCATGGATTTTAAGGAGATGCCTAGTTTGATTCCTACCTTTATTTTTCTTTTCTACATCAAATAATCAAAAGGATCAGAATCCAGTTTAAAAGAGTCTATTAAAGTATAAAGCTGAGAATAGACATTTAGGTAGCACAGTCTCCAAAGGAATGGAGTCAGGGCTCTGAAGTTAAAGGTTTAAAGTCTTTCTTATATATGCAAAAAACATGGAAGTTTAATAGGATTATAACATTTTCTATACAAGGCTAACTTATGAGTTACAACAAATTAATTTGTTATACTTCATCTTCTTTTCTGTACAGCTTTTTTTCCATTTCCTTTCTATTTTAAAAGAGTGCATTTAATATTCCTTCTTAGACAATGTGATTGTCATAAAGTCTTTGTCTAAAAGGAGTAAGAGGAAAGTTAATCTATAAAGAAGATCAACAATAAGAGGGAAGACATCTTCCCTGGCATTCCTTAGTCTTTTACAACGTTTTACAAAACAATGTAAGTAAAGAACAAGGCTAATCTATAATAGGATAAACAGTTATAGCTGCCTGTTTACTTGACTCAGGCCCCATAATCACATTAAGGCTCAAAATATTTTAAAGTTCTAACAATTTAGATTTTAAATTATTGATTTTCATGTTTTATAGTAAATTGTTTTTCCTGTCATTTCTTTTAAGATTTTCCTGTTGTCTTTGGTTTTCTACAGCCTGAGTATATTTGTCTGTGTGTCCTTTTGTTTTTATTTTTAGGGGAGTGGTTTTTAATCTGTTTGCTGTTTTCTGACCTTCTTGAATTTGTGGTTTGGTGATTGTCATTAATATTGAAAAATTTTCCAACATTATCCATTATTAATTTTTTTTTTTGAGACAGAGCTGTTGCCCAGGGTGGAGTGCAGTGGCAGTGGCATTATGTGGGCTCACTGCAACCTCTGCCTCCTGGGTGCAAGTGATTCTCCTGCCTCAGCCTCCTGAGCAGCTGGGATTACAGGTGCACCCACCAAGCCCAGCTAATTTTTGTATTTTAGTAGAGACAGGGTTTTACCATGTTGGTCTTGAACTCCTAGCCTCAAGTGATCCACCCTCCGTGTCCTCCAAAAGTGCTGGGATTACAAGCATGAGCCACTACACTTGGCCAACCATTATTACTTCTAATTATTCTTCTACCTTGTTCTCTCTTTGCTTTATGTAATATTAATTATGCATATATTACAACCCCTTGAAATTGCCCCACTGTTCTTAAATCTATTTGGTTCTCTCTCTCTTTTGCATTTTGGTTTGAGAAATTTTCACTGAACTAAGTTTATGCTCACTAATTATATTTTTTGCTCCTGTTGTGTCTACTGAGGTGCTCATCAAAGGAACTCTTCACTTATTTTGCAGAGTTTGTATTTTCTGGCATTTTCTTTTGACTTTTTCTGAGAGTCTTCATCTCTCTGCTTATGTTACTGGAAAGAGGTCCCTATCCTGACCCCAAGAGAGGGCTCCTGAATCTCAAGCAAGAAATAATCCAGGGCAGATCCGTAGAGGAAACTGAAAGCAAATTTATTCAAAAGTAAAGAGATAAAAGAATGGGTACTCATGGACAGAGAAGGGCATTCCCAAAAGCAGGAAGAGAAATGCTCCCCTTTTGTTAGGTCCAGTGCTTGTTTACGTATAAGACAACAAAGCAAAAAGACCACGGGGAGGTGTGTTCCACCACAAAGACTCCTGACAAAGTATTGTTCATCTTTGTGTAACTACTTGTGAAAATCTTGTGACTTTCACAAGACTCTATATGGTTATCTTTAAACTGAAACTTACTCTTAAATGTAGAATGCTTTTGCCCTTAAGATAACAAGATGTCCAGAAATTTCCTGAGTCTTTTAGGTCTAGGTGTGTTTAGTAAACATTATCAATCTTTTCCCTTATTCATAAACATGTTGTGACTAAGAATGTCTAACTCCTGGGAATGCAGCAAAGCAGGTCTCAGCCTCATTTGATCCAGCCCTTATTCAAGGTGGAGTAATTCTGGTTCGAATGCCTCTGATACTTACATGATTTCTCTTTTCTTGCATGTTGTCTATTCTTTTCATGAGAATTCTTAACATATTATTGATAGTTATTTTGAATTATTTCTCTGTTAATTCCAAAGTCAATGTGATATCTGAGTTTGGTTCTTATAAATGTTTTGGTTTTTTTTTTCTTGTACATTGTTTTGTTCTTGCCTTTTGGCTTGTCTTGTAACTTTTTGCTAAAAACAGGTTGTATTTTATAGAAAAAGAGGGGCTGAGACAAATTGGCCTTTATTTTGCAAATTTATGTTAGTAGGGCTAGAGGTAGTGCTGTATAATATTTGCAATATCCATATGTACCTTAAAACATCAAATTTTTCTTTTGTCCCTATTTTTGTCCCTCATCATCACTTTGCAGTTTTCTAAGTATACTCATCACAGAAAATCTGTATCTTGCAACTCTTCAAGCTGTTATTCATACTTATTGTGATGGAAGCCTGTTGGTATGTTGGTGACATGTGGGATAGGCAGGGCTTCCTATAATCTTATAGTTAAATCTGAGTCTCTTAATGGCCCTATTTTTAGGGCTGTGATCTTCACATGTGTCACTCCAGTGGTATAATATTCTCCCTTCTGCCCCTAACCATTCTCATTACTCCCTCCCTAGCTACAGCACTGCAGTCTATCTATCTGATGGCCTAAACCTCAGTAACTATGTATTTTATTCTCCATTCATGAGATAAAAGACTAGAAGAGACTGGAGTGAAAAAAAAAATGCATTTCTCCCAATAGTATAAGGCAATGTCAGAATCTTTCCAAAACGCAAAGCTCTTGGCATATTTCACAATGATTACTTTTTACCTCCACTTCCTCCAATCATGAGGGAACTTTTTCCGGAGTTTGAACATTTGAATAGGTTAGGACTCCTGGCCACAATCGTGTGGGAGTTCTCCTAAGACTTCAGTCAATAGAAATTTCTCACTGTAATACTAGCCTACACTCAGTCTCAGGAATTTGTCAGTTACCATTCGAATGTCTGTACCAGTTTAGGGCACCAGAGTTTTCTGCTCCAGATAAAGGATATCTTAGTTGTGACTATCTGGATATGCTTATCTTTCCTTGTTTCCAGATAAGACTATGCCCTGCAACATATTTCTTGTTGGGTTCATGAAAAGTTATTAGTTTTCAGTTTTCCTAGATTTATCTTGAAGAATGGGAGTAAGACTTTAAGCACTTTACATCGTGAAGCTGAAACCAGAAGTTTGTTATCATTAGTTTTTATTTAAAAATATTTGTTCTTTAAACTGTGCTTAAAATATTCCCACTTTGAAATCCAGGTTCATTCATACATTGTTGCCTTCTTCTGTTTTTAAAATATTATATTTGAAGGGATATTGATGCATATATGTGCTTTATTTACTGTTGTATACCTGGTTGAGTTATGTGGATATTAAGAATTATTACATGTTCAATAATTCAAAGAGTCTTTAATCTAGTGGAAAATGACACCAAACAAGGACTTTAAATATCATAGGAAAAACTGAGGTTTTGTCTTGGGCTTTTATTTCTAGTTTACCATTTACTCACTGGGTCATCTTGTGAAACTGAAGCTTTCCATGCAGAATTGCAGTGAAGTCTAACTGATAACAATGTAGTTAAAGAGCTTGCGTGAACTCAACTAAACTTATCTATTTCTATTAATATGAATTAATGTCACTGACAATCAGGCGTACAATTGCTTTAATGGGAATACTGACAGAACAGCATGGGTACAGAAGAAAGCGTGTCTTGTCCTGACTCACAAGGTCAAGAAAGGTACAATGCAGAATGTGGAATATTTCTTTTCATGCTGTACCTGAAAGATGAGGATGAGTTTTCTAAGTACACATGTTTGGAAAAGGCTTCCTATGCAAAGAGAACCTTGAGTGCAAGGTGTGCTTTACAATTTCAATAATACTACAGCATTTCTCAAACATAAAGTAAAAATTAACATAAAGTAAAAACATAAAGTGAGCAAAGATAAAGCTAAACAGAAAGCAGGAGCTTATAATGGTAAGCGTCTTAAATCCAAATAAGTTTAGATTTTTGTCTTAATGTATGGAACATTTTTATAGTAGAAAAGTGACATAACTGGTTTGAATTTCAATGTTTATTATAGATCAGATTAAGATTTTTCATTACTTAATCAGGAATTTCAGAAGATATTCAGAAGACAACAAATGACTAATCTAGAATGAGAATTAAGATGTATGTAGATGGGCCGGGCACGGTGGCTCAAACCTGTAATCCTAGCACTTTGAGAGGCCAAGGTAGGTGGATCATGAGGTCAGGAGATCAAGACCATCCTGGCCAACATGGTGAAACCCCATCTCTACTAAAATATAAAAAAAACTAGCCAGGAGTGGTGGTGTGCACCTGTAGTCCCAGCTAATTGGGAGGTTGAGGCAAAAGAATTGCTTGAACCCGGGAGGTGGAAGTTCCAGTAAGCCAAGATCACTCCACTGTACTCCAGCCTAGTGACAGAGGGAGACTGTCTTAAAAAAAAAAAAAAAAAGATGTATATATATGAATTTTACATTAATAATCCCTTGAATTTTGAGCACTAGTTTCATGAATTCTCTAAAGTTTAGTATCATGCTTATAAAAGTAGGGAATGTAAAGTGTATCTTAAAAAGTTAAAATATACTTATTAAAATGAGGATTCTAAAGCATACATTAAAGAAGTAAATGAGTAATGTACACCAGATATCCTAAGCCAGCGCCCACCTAGCATGGTTCAGATTCTTCCCTGTTAGTGTCACTCATCAAAGCACAAACTTTATCAAAAGGAGAACAGAAGTTACTTGATCTTTCTTGCTATATTTTCCAAAGATAACTCACAATGTTCCCATATGGCTGGTTCTTTTTAACTTCCTTTATTTTCATTCTGAAGTCATAATTTTTTATATTTTCTCTTCCACAACCTGTTACAAAAATTTTCAGTGACTTATTTTCCAGGTTATACATAGGAACACCTGGTCTCTATAGGCACCAGGGCAAAGATTTTGGAGCCAGTTGGTGAACATAAATGTAAGAAAACAGATGAAATCTAAGAGTGAAAGCATTTAGATGGCCTTTTAAATGGAAAAAAGTAGAGAGCAAGAGAAATCATTATATTGGCAGCAAACCAAGAAGAGAAAAAATAATGAAGAAATTGTAGTATTTTCTACTACCTCCTTCCTGCTTCAATGAGTTTACATTTTGTTTTATTGATGAACGTTTCAGACTGTTTCCACTTTTCTGAGAAACCCTTTACTTAACTGAAATATTTTGATCTTTCTCTCTCTCTCTTTTTCTTTTAAGACGGGCTCTCATTCTGTTGGCCAGCCTGGAGTGCAGTGATAGGATTATAGCTCGCTCTAAGCTCCTGGGCTCAAGCAATCCTCCAGCCTCAGCCTCCCAAACAGCTGGGACTACAAGTACACTGCACCACATCTGGCTAATTTTATGTATGTATGTATGTATGTATGTATTTTAGTAGAGACTTACTGTGTTGCCAGGGCTGCTCTTATACTCCCAGCCTCGAGTAATCCTGCCTCAGTCTCCTGAGTAGCTGGGACTATAGGCATGAGTCACTGTGCACTGACTAGTCCCTTCTTCTATAATGACCATATTTTATAACTCTTCCACTACCTTCCTTATATCAGTTTTTCCTTCCTTACTCTTTCAATATCATTTATTGAGTTTCGGCTCTGGTCTAACAGTTGAGCTAGCTCATTGGAAAATCATGTGAGGAATTGCAATTTCTGCGTATATGAAGATCATAATCTAGTGGAGAAGAAAATCCCTCACACCAAAATAAAAATAAATAAATACCTTTGACAGTCTACCAACATAGCAAAGTTTATAGTAGATAGAGTATAATGTGTCTAATAGGGAATCCAAGCAGCATTTCTTGGTTCTTCTGTGGGATAGGCTAAGTGCTATTTATATTACTTTTTTTTAAATCATTATAATGATTCTATGAGATTATATTATTTTGCCTATTTACAATTGAGGAAAATAATGTCCCAGAGCAAGAACGCTGTTAAGCTAATAGAATGAACTCCTTCAGAATAGATGTCTTTGACTGTCTTAACTTTGAATTCCCTCTGCATAACCATATGCATAGGACATGCTAGCTCCTACATAAAATGCGTATTTTCTGAATGAATTGAAATAATGTGTTTTCAAGGTCAAAAGCCTAGAAATCGTAGAGGTGAGGGGTTCACTGTGCTTTAGGACGAGAAGGCACGTGGGCAAAAGAGAACTGACGAAGGAGCTTTATTGCAGCAGTTGATCCTTGATTCTGGCATTCAGCAAATACCTGCTCGCATATAAATAGGCTCTTATTGCACAACTGTAAAAAAAGATACTTATTTGTTTATACCATTTATTACACAAAAGTGTATAGTTATATAATGTCCTCAGGTATGTCAACAGCATTTTTGGCACTCTACATTTAGGTAATCTTGAAAAATGATTTAGTTACAATTTTTGTTTTGGTGACAAAATATATTCTCACCTTTTTGTTTTAACGAAAGTCATAATTTATTTAAGATTTTTCAAGTGGTTAATTATTTTCACCTTGTATGCTTTTTCCTTTTTTTTTTTAAATTATACCTTGTAACATTTTTATTATAAATTTCTTATAGTGCATGCTTATGAACACAGGGAGACTCAAGTTTAATAGTTTAACTTTCATGTATTTATTTAAATATCATTTTAATTACCAAATTATGCCTAAAATCTTCTAAAACTCAGGCATGAGATTTTCAAAAACAGCTGAAATCTTGAGCTCTGATATCTGTCCAAAAAATCCATTTACTTATCATTAAATTGGAGCACTATATTCACTCACTCCTAAAATAATCGGTAAAATATAAGCCTCTATCATTCCTTATTTTCTCAATCAAGGACATCGTAATTTGCCCACTTGGGTCTCTTTAAACTTACCCAAAGAAAGAAACCTGCTGAAAATGCCTTTAATCAAGCTGAACTATGTCTTACTACTCTCATCATTTTGATCCTACCAATTTTGGCACCTTTACTCTTTAATTTTCAGTATTTCTGCTCAAATTTCATCACCACTGCTACAAAACAAATTGTATCGTTACCGTGACTACAAAGCAAATTATATTGTTTAATCACTTTTGGAGAAACTATTGGCTTTTTAATTTTAATTTTTTAAAGATATTATTCCTATCCTTAACTCCAGGGCTCTTAAAAGCAGGCAGAGTATTCTTATCTCTGGTAATTCGTGAATATCTTTTTATTATAATTAAAATGTATTATTTTCATAATCTATCAGCTTTTGCAGCTTTGCAAATGTTGATAGTGGCTGTTATCAATGCATCCACAAAATAAGAAATAATTTGCAAATCATCTTCTATTCTTCCTTGCACTTAATGTAATAAATTCTATCTACCTCCAAACATTCATTTTTGTTCAAGCTAGCTCCCCTATGAGAACTTGTCCTTTTATCTAACTTAAATGTCTATTACTTATTTAATTCTGACTTACTGTTTATTGAATTCTTGGAGATATAGGCAGAGACCACTGATAACTGACCTCATTATTCTTTATATGTACTTTTGAAACATTGCCTGCTGTTCTCTAAACAAGTACTTTTCAGTGTGTATTCTGTGGGTCAATGGTATCTTAAATACTGAGTTGGAAACAAAAATATTTTGTGGGCAAAGGAAGTCAGTAACTGCCAGAAAACATACCCTTTTTTTTAGATGCATATTAATCCATTAGTGATTCTGGGTTCATTTAATACAAAGAAGCATGTTTAACTTACATTTCCTCAGCATTTCTTAATTTTCACCATGAGCTTCATTTCTCATGTAGTATCTCTGAACAGTCTGTGAAAAAGTGCTTTGGGAGTTACCACATTTGCTCCTTTTTTGAATATTTTAACCGTTTTGCCTATATTCCATCATTTGTTAATTTTATTGCTTCCTTTAATGTTTTAGTTTCTATCTCACATTTTTTAAGAATTATGTTATAGACTGTGAACTACATTCTAGTAAGGGTCAGATGAATATGAAATAGAATAGATAAGGCTTTCAGACTCTTACAGAACTTCACAATTTTAAGACATTCTGATATCATTTCACGTCTCCTTTTGTACTGAGGGACCGTACCGCCACATGCATACCAAAATAAAATGGTAATTTGTGTTTACCACAAAGTTTTTCCTTCTTGTTCTTTAGACATCCAGATAAGGATAAATACTTTCTTTTCTTCTTTAAAATCTCATAGTTACATAATAGAAAAATAGTATTAAGTCTAATTATGTTGGACTTTTCCTCCTCCATCACTACATTTTTTTAAAAGGGTTGAGTATTCCAGTGAGATTATAAAGGTTAGTACTTCAGTTCTTATTTTTAAAAACAGGAGAACAACATAAAGTTAAGTGAGTTACGCCAAAATAGTTCTTTGATTCCTTTGGGTATCAGCTGGTGCTTAATCTGGTGAATTGTGCCACCTCTAGGCAAGGAACTAGCAGTTTTCCACTGCAGATCAAGAATGAGACATGTCAGCCAAAGGAAAGAATAAAAAATCAGTGAAGCTTTTGACAGCTTGATATGCCCTATACTCTAATGAGTATTAAATGTCAACAAAAATCACAACAAAACAGTTGTTGGTTTCATTCTGATAATTTTATCTTCCCATGTAAAGCAAAACAGATATCTAAGGCAAAATAATTCATATAAAAAGAAGTGTTTTAAGGAATGAAAACTATCCTGTTTACTACCTTAATACTCTACTTAACTAGAGGTGAAAAAATAGGTTTATGCCACCAAGTAAGTAAGTTCAAAAAGTATTGTTTCGGAGACTGAAAAGTCTTGATGGTATGTCTTTATGTCCCCCATATAATTACTTATTTGTATTGCATTTAATGTGTATATCAGGTGTAAGCGTTGTATGGGCCTTTGTTCATAGGACTTGACAGTACATCCCTCATACTGTACTGAACCACTCCTTTCATTTGTGTTATCTTTCTGAATTTAGAAAAGTTAATGACACTTACTTCTTTAAAAAAATCATTCGTAAGACTCTAACGAATATGAAATAGATCGGCATTATATGGAGTGGCATTCCATACTCTTCTCAGCCTGCGGCCAATTTGCCTGTTCACCAGCATCCTCAGTCTCTAACAAGTGGCCACTTGTGCACTGTAGGATATTCGTGTTTGTAGGGTGTGCAGTGTACAGATATTCGCATAGGTTGCAACGTGAACGAGCCCTGGAGTTGAGGAGTGTGATACTTCTCTTATCTCACCATTTCCTGCCTTATATTGCATGGAAATTTTTTTTCATTTTCTGAAACTGTTGTATTGTCTTACTCTACTGTCACTTTTCCAATTTTTTTTGTTGTTTTTGTATTTTTGTCTGAAATGGATTTTCTGTTGTTTGTAATCTGACAAACTCATAGGCATTCTTTAAGATCCAGTTAAAACATTTCTTCTCTGAGGACTAATGTGACTCAGAATTTGTAACTGCTTGCTATGTGTTCAGTCACTTGCCTGTAAGCCTTACTAGTGTGAATACTCCATGAAGGCAGAAATAGGTCTCTAACGATACTGCTTTCCTATTATGTTATAACAAATTACTGCAACTATAATGGCTTAAGAACAACACCAGTTTATTGTATTGCAGTTCCAGAGGTCAGACATCTGAAATGGGTGCTACTAGGCTAAAATAAAGCTATCATCAGGGAGGGAGTCCCTTTGGAGTCTCTGCCAAAGATTCCATTTCTTTGTATTTTCAGCTTTTAGAGGTTGCTCACATTCCTTGACTCGTGACCTGTTCTGTTTTCAAAGTCAGCAGCGTGGCATCTTTAATCTCTCTGTCTGATTCTGATCTTCTTTTACTTTTAGGACCCTTATGTGATTATATTCGGCCCACCTGGAGAATCCAGGATAATTTGCCTAACTCCATATGCTTGATTTAACCATCTTCAAAGTCATTTTGCATTAACTTGTAATGTAAACATAAAATGGCACATATTCACAGGCTTTGTAAATTAGGACATAGATATCATTGAAGGGACATTATTCTGCCTAACAAACATACTAATCACATGCTTAATCCCAATATTTATTAATTGAAGGAATTTGTGAGATTTCTGGTTATTAGCATTCATGGTAGCCTTTTACTAGGTTGTGTAATTCTTGAGCCTAGCATGTTTTCATTAGCCCTCTGTTCTCATGCCTTAAGTAATACCTGTTACATAGTTAATTAAAAAAATAATAAATTTCTTAAGAGAGATACAACTAAGGTCTACATTTAATAAATATAGCTGATGAAATATCTGCTTATGTATATAAAACAACACTTTCCATAAGTTTTGCATTTTGAGTCTGTTAAATCTTATTTTAGATATAGTATCAGATCAGAAGGGAAAGTAGAAATTATTACGCAGAGCTTGCAGCCTTTCATTTGGAATTGCTAGGTTCTCTTTGATTCCCTTTTTGAGTCATTTCTAAGCTATTTTTTCACTTCTATTATCAATATTGGTGATGCTGATTTCAGTTCGTAACTATATGTAACTCAGGTCAGCATGGACTTAATAAAGCGGTTCTTATAAAAATAATCATATGAAAGTGATCAATAAAAATTAAAAGATCATAATAATATAGGGGAGAAATATATTCCATGACAGTAATATCAATGATCTGAGTTTTCTAAATGGTTGCTGTATTTTACACTTCAGTTTTCCTGTGCTGGTACAACCTATGGGTCATAAGCAATGAATTATTTGTTTAAGAGATGCAGCTACAAGGTGTGCCAGAACAATAGGATTAAATTACAGGGACTCTTTCCAGTCTTGCAGTGTGCAGTCCTGGCCATTATCACCTAAAACAGTATTTATTTTTCTGATACTTTCAAATTGAGGAGTACATAAATGCTACAATATATCAAAATCTCCTTGCTCTCCTGACATGTTATGCAGTGCCAGGATGAGAGTTGCTTAATATATAAATAGCTATTTAATTAAATTGAGTTTTAAAATAATAGACTCTTATTCCTTCCTGTTTTCGACCTCTTTGCTTGTTTCATCTTGTATAAGCAACAGGGTAAATTTCTTTATTCTAGCTAAGCAAACAATATTCATAATTTCCTTAATATATGCCAAGTTCTACAGTCATCCAAAATGATATTTTATTTACTCCTATAAACACATATATTTCATACCATTTTGTTTCTTGTTCTTCTACACTACCAAATTTGAGTCAACCTAGGAACTCCATCTTTTCTTGGGAGCTTCTGCACGTGTTCTATAAAGACAGTATTTTATTTGCTTATTTCATTTGGTGTACTTACCTTTAGATTTAAATTTCTAGATAGGAGAGGGCATGTCTGTTTGATATCATCATACTTTAAATGTTTTTAAGAGGAGAAACTGTAAACAATAAAATAAAAATCAGGTTTCGTAAGTGGTTGCAAAATTCAGTCAATGGAAGAGTCCGAAGAATGATACAGATTTTTAATTTCAGATAAACTCAGCGAGACAAAATTATCCAAAGGGAGTTTGAAAGTTTTACTTTTATTCTATATCTCTCCAATCAGTTGATTAAGGCTTAGTCTCAGGTCAGTATATCTTTGCAGCTTCCTGTTATTTTTGTCATATCCATGAAGTATAACATTTGTTTAAAAGCTTTCAGTAAAAGCTTGGGCAAGTGTGTCAAAGGAGAGAAATAAACACTTGTATTTGTTTTAAGCTTCTTTTTCTTATTGGACTATAGGGATAGTTTATTGGAATAATATGTATTACAATTGCTGTTCTTTGTTTTAAAATGAAGAACAAAGAGTGAATTATAAATATATGATAAGTAATATGATATTCGTAGCAATTGTGTCAAAATTATTAATCGGGATACATGTTATGATATTCATTGATTTAGAATATTTCTTGTCCATCTTTTCTTTTTTTTCCTTCCTTCCTTCCTTCCTTCTTTCCTTTCTTTTTTTCCTTTCTATCATAGCAAAATGTCTAGGGGATCAGGGTGTAATTCAGAGAAGACTCTGAAGAAAGGAAAAAAATAAAATAATGGTGGGAAAAGGCCTAATCTTTCTTTGAGTGTTCCAGATCGGAAAGAAGATTCAGGGTATTGGCAGTGAGTAGGGAGGGACCTAGGGATATTCTTCCTGAATGTGCTGGATTCAAGATACTTTGGCAGGAGACTCAATTTGTAGGTTAGGTTCAAAGTTGACGAACAAAGGAAGTATCAAATACAAGTTTTGCCCAGTTCTCTAGAAATGTGATCATTCTTTAGGTCCTATCCTCATGGACTTGAGCTGATATAGCAAATATACCATAATGTAGGTGGCTTATAAAACACAGAAATATATTTCTCTAAATCTAAGAGCCTGAGAAGAACAAGATGAAGGTACAGTAAATTTGATGCCCTGTGAGTGCCCCATCATCATAGATGGTGCCTTCCTACTGTGTCCTAACATGGTGAAAGTGGCAAAGAAGCTTCCTTGGGCCTCTTTTATAAGGACTCTAACTCCAAATCTATGATCTAGTCCCCTCCCAAAAGGCTCGACTTCTTAGTATCATCACCTTGGGATTATAACATGGATTTTGAGGGGATGAACATTCAGACAATAGAAGATCATTTAAATGTTCATTCTTAAGGAGCCTGCATTTCTTATGGTACAGTCTTTTTGTTTGTTTGTTTGTTTGTTTGTTTGTTTGAGATGGAGTTTCGCTCTTGTTACCCAGGCTGGAGTGCAATGGCACGATCTCAGCTCACCACAACCTCTGCCTCCTGGGTTCCGGCAATTCTCCTGCCTCAGCCTCCCGAGTAGCTGAGATTACAGGCACGCGCCACCATGCCCAGCTAATTTTTTTTTGTATTTTTAGTAGAGACGGGGTTTCACCATGTTGACCAGGATGGTCTCGATCTCTTGACCTCGTGATCCACCCGCCTCGGCCTCCCAAAGTGCTGGGATTACAGGCGTGAGCCACCGCGCCCGGCTATGGTACAGTCTTTAACTCACCAAATCTTTGTTAGTTGTTTCCAAGGGCACCATTTGTTGTAAAAAGTACTAACTGCTCAGTTTATTCATCAGGAACTACAGCTCTGTCTTTCTCATCTCCCTGATCTCTGTAATTCTCTTAAGTGCAAGGGTGGTTTAAGTGGAAAAAGCTGTCTCCAGCATGTGGTATAACTATTAATCCTCCATTAATCAGAAGCATAGAAACTATCATTTATTCATACAATTCCAGTAAGCAGTGAGTCTATCTTGTGTATCCTATTACATACACTGGTCAGTTGACTAATACAGCATTCACATCATAACATTATATATGTGAATTCTTCTGCTTTCTTTTTCATGCTTTCTTTGGAACTGTGATCCCTCCTTAATTACCTTCCCTTTTTTCATTCTCTGAGATTCAGGTTACAGATGACTGTAGCAGTGAGGGACCTGTACAACAAACAGAAATATGAAATGATTCACCTGTGAGTCAGTGTAAAGAAAACATACATTTTACTATACGGACTTCCTGAAGGCAGCCTAGAGTAGTGGTTGAGCATTCTCTCTGCGAACAGAAATAACAGACTTTGAATCTTATTGTGGCTGCTAACTGGCTATATTACCTTGTTCTTTAAAACCACAGGCCCCAAAATGGGGAACCTACAGTATCTCACAGCGTAGGCATTATAACTCGAGTTTCATGAGAAAATTTACATAGAGTGTTTTTGATGACTTATCCATAGTAAGTGATTCATCAAAGACAACTACAGGAGGAAGAATGTTGCTTTCCCTGGGAAGATGTGTCTGCTAATAAAAAGGGCAAACCTTGATGGCCAATGGAAGGCTGGGCATATTATTTTAAGCATTCCATGGGAAAGAAGAGCTTTGGAAGACCTGCAGCCTCTAGCTTTGATTCATGCCTGTTCTTTTACTGAGTAGAAAACTTAAATTTCACTGAATATCACTGATCATAAGACCCTATAGTTCAGAGACACTTGAGGATCTTCAGGGGCCAGCAGATAATTGTGCTTTCTTTTCCCAGGTCTATATCTGCATCACCCTCACAAGATAAAGGGCAAAAGGAATTGTCACTTACTTTACTCACATGTTCAGTAGAGGAGACAGGGAACACAGTTACGCACAGGTCTCTTACTTGTTTTTAGCTTCTGTTAACTCTTGTATGGTCCTTCTTAAGGATTAGCACAATAAAAACGATTTTCCTTTGGCTTCTAATTGACTGTGATTGATACTCTTATTAACTTTTCTCCAAAAGTATTCACCAGTGTTGGCACCTACAACACTCCTGCCCTCACATCCTGTGATATCAATGAAGTGTATAGTCTTTTCCATGCATAGCAGCCAAAAACTCAAGACTTTTATGAACTCTTTTTACCACCTTTTTCAGCCTGAGTTACTGGGCTTTAAGTGCACACTATATTATATGGTCTTTTTATTTCTGTGACTGGGATTTCTTAGATTGTATAGGTATTCATTATATATTTTTTTCTCACAACCTTCTCCTTAAGCTTCCCCTCCACTCATTTGGCAGAAATAGGCTGTATTTTTGAATTTCTTGTCTTTCTTCTTTTTGGTAAGCTTCATAGCATTATTCTACTGAGGATGTGAGCTCATGTGCAAGAGTCTCATCTCTTCTTCTTGAGGACAAACTGCCTTCAGGTGTACAGTGAAATGTCCGCTTTTCCAAGTTTCAGAATTCCACTTTATCCATATATGACTTCATCTCATTAGAAACATAAATTCATTATAAGCATTGCTTATATGAAGGTTATTGCATAATTTGTGTACACACTGGTTCCATCTGATAATTTTCAAATCCCTATAGCAAGTGGGATATTACGTAATTCATGTTTTTATACCCTATAATATAAAACACATTTGTTGCCCAAAAGAATAAATACGTATTTTGTTTCGTTTGAAGGAAATTCCTGCAGTCTGTGAGAAGACACCAAGTCTATTTAGTGGAGGCAATTCCTTGACCATTGGTTTACAGCAAAAATTAAATGAGCAATCTTGATTTAGATCTTTAAACATTTATCCTAATTTTTTTATTAGCAAAATACCTAGTATTTGTTTAAAAAATTTTTGTTTCTTTTTTTGTGATTTTTTTGTTTTTGTTTTTGTTTTTGTTTGAGACAGAGTCTCACTGTTGTCACCCAGGCTGGGGTGTACTGGCACAATCTTGGTTTACTGCAATCTCTGCCTCCCAAGTTCAAGCAATTCTCATGCCTCAGCCTCCTGAGTAGCTGGAGTTACAGGCATGCACGACCATACTCAGCTAATTCTTATATTTTTAGTAGCCATATTGGACAGGCTAGGCTCGAACTCCTGGCCCCAAGTGATGCTCCCACCTTGGCCTCCCAAATTGCTGGGATTACACGTGTTAGCCACTGTGCCCTGCCTAATTGAAATGTTTTCAGAAAAGATATATTTAACTTCTCCAAAGTTTACAGGAGACTATTTTTATTATTATTATTATTATAATCCCAGGCCTATTTGAAGATTGAAAGAAATTTGGACATTGGAGTTGAAGAATAATAAATAGCCATCTTTCCTCTCTTAGTTATGCAATTCTCAAATTCTATTTTATCTGAGTAGTGCTAATTAAAAATATTTTTCCTTATATAATAGGGTGCAAATTTGGATGAATTTTAAACCCGAATGGGCCCAAGTGTGGCCATATGCTGAGTGGTATTGAGCAATTTCCAATGCCTCAGAGTTTGTTTCAGCACATGCAAAGTGGTGGGTGATAATACTATTTCTCCATAGGATTGTCATGAAGATAAAATAAAATAATGCATAGGAAAGTACTTTCTAAAGTATAAGACCCATTTCAAGTGTAAGATATTATTATAATTTTTGGCTTGCAAAATAATACAACATCCAAACTATTGAAACTCAATTTAAATGCAATGGATAAGCTGTAATTATCTGCATAGTTGTTACTTATTCTGTTGAAAGGGTTATAAAAACAGAAGTTTTATACCTTTTGAGGAAAAATTTCTAAATACAGTTTCTGTGTTCTAACAGGACCTGTATAGGTGGAGTTTTAGCTTGCAGTATGAATTTCTGGTAATTTTGACCTATTTAGAAATTTGTAACTACCATATTTTGAATGTTGAATTTGCATTTTTAATTACACATTGAAATTCAATTAGATCTCAAGAATTATGGTGGTCTGAAAAACATTAATGGTTTTGAACATGCAGAAAATTGAAGCCATAAGTTTGAAGTCTTCTAGAATTTGTAATTCCTGGTTCTTAAATTAGTCAATCAGATAAATTTATAGAATAGAATTATTTTCCTAGCAAAGAATTTCTTCATTTATCTTAAGGAATAGGAGGAAAAAAATTTGATAGCATGAAAAAAGGAATGGATTTTCTTCAGAGAACTCCAATTTGAAGTTTAGCTCAACCACACTTGAGTTACGGGATTCACATCTAGGCAAATACTTTAGCCCTGTGAGCTTCAATCTACTCAACTATTGGATCATTTACAGGAATCAAGAGAGAAAATATGTATTGACTGAGTCCATATTTGTATGTTTGTGTATGCATAATTTAACATTCAAAGACAAAGGCAGAGTAATGTTTTCCATTAAGGAAAATGACAAAGAGAAGCTACATAATATAGGTTTATATATTTTTTAAACTGTTGTACAAAGTTGGGCACGGTGGCTCACTCCTGTAATACCAGCACTTTGGGAGGCTGAGGCAGGTGGATCACCTGAGGTCAGGAGTTCAAGACCATCCCAGCCAACATGGTGAAACCCTGTCTTTAAAAAAAATAAAAATTTAAAAATTTAAAAATAATAATAATAAAAAACTGTTGTACAGAAAAAAATCACAAGCATATTCATGTTTGAGGAATGTTATAGGAGAGGCAGGGAATGGCTGAAGAGGAAAGAGAATAGGAAGATATAAGCCTGATAATGGAGGGTTTTACAAATAACGCTAAGAGAACCGGACTTTATTCATTATGTGATCATGAGGATTTGAAAAGTTTTACACAGAAAATAAGAATGGTGATATTTTTATTTTAGTTAGATCTGATATAAGCCACAGAGTTATTGCCAAGATTGTAAGTTTCCTGAGGCTTCTCCAGCCATGTGGAATGGTGAGTCAGTTAAACCTTTTTTGTTTATACATTTCCTAGTCTCAGGTAGTATCTTTATTGCTGTGTGAAAAGGGACTAATACAGTATTGTTCTTTATCTGTAATACAGTATTAGCTAGCAGCTTTTCTATTTGGTCAGCTACTGTTACCTGCTGAATTCCAAATTCTCAAAATAACTGTTGGCTTTAATTAAACTTCATACATCTGTAGACGATAGAAAATGCTGCATAGCTGTGTATTGTAGATAATATTGGCTAAGCATAAAGTGAATTAATGTTAACTTACAGCCTTTTACATCTGTTTGTAGGGAAAGGCTGATGCTAAATATTTGTAGGACCTAGAATAATCATATAAATAGAAGCAACATAATTGTCTAACTACATAAAAGTTATAAATCAAATTAACAACTTATTAAATAAAACATGTTCTTGGAACATCTATCGTGATGATGACTTTAAAATATGCAAAGCTGTAATTTTTATATTATATGCAGACAGTAGGCAAACATGATTGAACTTAATGTTTTCAACATATGTCTCATTCTATTAGTGGACAGTGTTATTTATATATGTAGTAAAATAAATTCATTATTTACAAAATATTGTTGTCCTATGCCAGATGTCATTTTGGTCAGCAACAAACTACATATATGAAGGTGGTCCTATAAGATTATGAGACCCTATTTTTACTGTACCTTATGTTCAGGTACATTTAGCAAAACAAATATATACCATTTTGTTACAGATGTCTGTAGTTTTCAATACAGTAACATGCCATACAAGTTTGTAGCCTAGGAGCAATAAGCTATATCTTGTAGCTTGTGTGTATAGTAGGCTTTAACATTTAGGTTCTTGTAAGTATACTCTGTGATGTTCACACACTGATGAAATCACCTATGTATTTCTCAGAACAAATCTCTGTCATTAAGGGATGCATGATTGTATATATTTAGTTCAAACATTGTTTTCTGGCCCTCAATATAATTTCATGTAAATAGCATACAACTATAATAGAAATGTGTAAGGATATATTGCATTGTTGCCCTCTGAAAAATGTCAAATTAATTTTCTTCCTTTGTTCAAAAGCAGACTTCCATTGCATCAGTGGTGGCATTATCTGCAAACTTTCAAACAATTTAGATATAGTTGTCTTTCCTTTCCGGAACATATGGCAAGAGTTGGGAATAATTGTTTTCTTAAGGTCTATCTGATGTTAAATATGAGAGTAAACAGTTTGGCTTATGTGATGTACCACAGTTGAGCACCATATCCTGAGTTCCTGAGACACCTATGTTTCTTAATAACATTATTTTTTGCATGAGTGTTTGTGACTTTTAGGGCTATCTAAATGGGTGCCCCAAAACCAAGGATGCTCTTACCTGAGTCCAACATACTACTGAGCAAAAATAATAATAATTAAAATAAAAATTAAAATAATTAAAATAAAAAATGTGACAAAATTTTTTATATTATAGAGCCATGTAATTAGAAACTGAGTATCCAATGAGAAAGTGATTCTTTCAACTGAAAGAAAATAAGACAATCACAACAGTACAGACAAAAGAAAATTGATCCTGGGTAAAAATAGAGCTAGAGGAGAGGTTTTCACCTCACTGTATGTCAAAGTTCCATGTGGATTTCTAAGAAGTACAGACCTTAGTAGTCTGTTTATGAAAATTCTGCCTTAGTGCAAATAGGTTGAGAATAAGGAACCTATATGCTTAAGAAGCTCCTCATGTAATGCTGAAACAGCTGTTTGGAAACCACATGATGGTTTATGATTAAAAAGGAAATGGAAGAGCTAAGCAAACAGATCAAATACATTCTAGGGCATTAAATGATAAAGCAAAGAACAGCATTTTACCAAATAAAATAATGTTTGCAAAATTAAACTAATCACTTTTTATTCAAATGAAGAAATAACTAATTAAAAATGGCAAAACTAAAAATGCTGCCAAAATTTTTAAAAAGTTAAAATGAAAGTGACTCGATCTAACAACGAAGGCATAGACTTAAAACAAAACATAACAAACAGAACGTAGAGAGGGATCTCGTTCAAATCTCTTAGACGTAGGAAGCAGATTCTAGGCCAGAGCAAAGCAGTGACAGAAGGTCAGAAAAGAAGGCAAAGTTAATTCTATTTTCAATTCATTCTATTTAAAATGTATCAAGGAAATCTTTACATAGAAGGTAATGTTTGTGCTGGACTTTGAAGAAAATACTCTGTAAATTGACAAGAACAGAGGTTCTTCAAAAAAAATACATATTCTAATTAAATGTGAATAACACTTGAAAAGTTCATGCAATTTTCTCTTTCCTTAATAATTTAAAAGATAATCCATTATCTTAGTGTTGCCAAGTCATTACTTTAGACACATATTTTTATGGAATACACCGAATTATTGATTTGATTTTATTTTTTACTTAAAGGAAGGTCTACAGGGTATTAAATACTGCAAGAGAAAAAATAGATACAAAGCAGCAGATTTTAAAAGATGGTTTAAAAAATAATAATAGCGTTGTGCTCCTGAGAAATCAAGATGGGAAATTAGAATAGCAGCAGTAAGAAGAAAGTGCGTGAAGACATTACGACACCCACAGTAGAACGTGTGATAGGTAGAGGGAGTGAAGTCAATCACAGCGTAAGACGCCCGTGATAATTTTTGAACCCATTATCTACTTTTATGACTTTTGATTATCTCCAGTAAAAATGATCAGAATAAAAATTGCTAAATAAATAAACAGCAAAGGTGTATATGCCTTTGGGACTACACTAAGAAAGAAATAGTGGAATAAAAACAATATAAATGAATGATATTTTTCCATCAAAAGTCACACAGAAATGTTAGGGATGGGATTTGAATAACTATCCATGTATAGAATGATTCAATCAAGAAAGGCTGATGAAGAATAAAATTTGGTTTTTTTCTTGCTTATATTTCACACCGGTATTTGCTGTGATCCTAAGTGCAGAAAGTTGAGTCAGTCATGCTTCTGCTCCTTGTAAGAATGTGAACCTGTCTCACATTATTTTCTTTCCCCTTCATAGCTGATCTCCACTTCTGTTCAACTCCCGATCATGGCCAGTGTATTCAGTTAATATGTTATTAGTTTGGTTACTACTATTTGGTCATTACTATTTTTTCCCACTCAACATTAGCCGTTTATTGTTCCAATGGGTTGCATAGCATTTGCCAGCATGTATATTTCACATTTCATTTCTCCGTTTCTTCCTGTTCCATCTTACCACAAGCACCATTCTTGAATATGATCTCCTCTATAACCTAGACAGTAAACACCCTTATGTGTATCTCTCTTGCAGATAAACACAAACACACATACATATACACATACACACATATGTATACATATATATCACATATACACAAACAAATAGTACTGCTATCATGTAATGCTTATATATTTAATTATAAAAATACTGCCAGAATACAAAACTTAGCCGGGTGTGGTGGCCTGTGCCTGTGGTCCAGGTTACTCAGGTGGTTGAGGAAGGACAATTACTTGAGTCCAGGAGGTGGAGATTGCAGTGAGCCAAGATTGTGCCACTGCACTCCATCCTGGGGACAGAGCCAAAGTCTGTCTCAAAATTAAATAACAAAAAAATACTGCCAGATGTTTTCCATAACTACTATGTCAGTTTAAATGGCCATTAATAGAGCTTGAGATTTATGTTTCCCTGCATACTTGTCAATATATGGTGCTCTCCTACTTTGTGTTTCCTGCCTTTCTATGGGTGTAAAGTGTTATTTCAGCATGCTTGTAATATTTCTTTATCTCAGTATAAATGAAGTTGAGAGTCTCCCTTTATAGTTGTTTATGATTTAGATTTTGCCTTTGCTGAATAGTCTGTTGAAATACATCATTATGTTTTTAAAGTAAATACATTTTCTTATTTGTTTTACATAATCCTGATACTGAAGTATTTATTTTTAGACTCTGCAGTTATTTATTTTAGGTCTATATTTGATACCCATCTTGTCACTGTTGAAGGAAAGTGTTCCTGATTCAGACCCCAAGAGAGGGTTCTTGAATCTCATGCAAGAAGGAATTTAGAGTGAGTCCACACAGTAAAGTGAAAGCAAATTTATTAAGAAAGTGAAGGAACAAAAGAATGACTACTCCATAGACAGAGCAGCCTGAGGCCTGCTGGTTACCCATTGTTTTTTTTTTTTTTTTTTTTTAATCGTACTTTAGGTTCTGGGATACATGTGCAGATCATGCAGGATTGTTGCATAGGTACATACATGGCAATGTGGTTTACTGTCTCGATCCCTCCGTCATGTATATCTGGCATTTCTCCCCATGTTATCCTTCTCCAAATTCCCTACCCTCTGCTGTCCCTCCCCATCCCCCCGCAACAGACCACAGTTTGTGATGCTCCCTCCCTGTGTTCATGTGTTCTCATTGTTCAACACCAGCCTATGAGTGAGAACATATGGTGTTTATTTTCTGTTCTTGTGTCAGTTTGCTGAGAATGATGGTTTCCAGATTTACCATGTCCCTACAAAGGACAAGAACTCATCATTTTTTATGGCTGCATAGTATTCCATGGTGTATATGTGCCACATTTTCCTTGTCCAGTCTATCATCTATGGGCATTTGGGTTAGTTCCAGGTCTTTGCTATTGTAAACAGTGCTGCAATGAACATAGGTGTGCATGTGTCTTTATAATAGAACAATTTATAATCCTTTGGATATATATCCAGTAATGGAATTGCTGGGTCAAATGCAATTTCTATTTCTAGGTCCTTGAGGAATTGCCATACTGGTTGCCCTTTATTATAGTTATTTCTTGATGATATGCTCAGTAAGAAGTGGATTTTCATGCTCCCCCTTTTAGACCATATACGGTAATATGCTGATGGTGCCATGACATCTGTAAATTCTCATGGCACTGGTGGGAGTATAGCAGTGAGGACAACTAGAGGTCACACTCATGGCCATTTTGGTTTTGGTGAGTTTTGGTCTGCTTCTTTACTGCAACCTGTTTTATCAGTAAGGTCTTTATGACCTGTATCTTGTGATGACCTCCTATCTCATCCTGTGATTTAGAATGCCTTAACTGTCTGGGAATGCAGCCCAGAAGGTTTCAGCCTCATTTTACCCAGATTCTGTTCAAGATGAAGTTGCTCTGGTTCACGCACCTCTGACATCATAATCCTATAAATTTCAGTAATTTTTTGGTCTTATATACCACTGTGTCACCAATACTGAGTTTAGCGTTTGGCACAAAAATAAGATTGAGTGTATTTGTGTATTTGTTGAATGGAAGATTATGTATTCGTTGTAGTGCTTCTGCACACACAACCCCAAGTCTGTGATGTCTACTTGCTGCTTTTGTGGCTACATGCATCATTTAACACACTAGCTGAATTTACTGAAAGTTTGAAAAAATTAGTAAAAATTTGGTTCTAGGTTTCTATAGAATAAAACAAGCTTCTTGGAATTTGTTGTCTTCATATATTTCCCACACCACATTCACACACACACACTCAAACACCAATATTGCTAAGAAGGCAGATTATACCAACATTAACCCATGCCTACGCTATACTTGGGAGACACGGAATGCTAAAACTCATAAATTACATGGAAGTAGGGAAATAAATACACAAAATAGCTGAGCCAGGTTTAGTACTTGCAACTGAGTTAAGAGTTAAACGGGTTCAATAAAGAAGGAAGCCAATCGGGAGCCTGTGGGTAATGAGACACAGGTGAATTTACTCAAAACATATGCAGATAATGCAGAGAAAATATCTGAGCACTGGGATATATAAGCATTGGCTACTCAGAAATGAGAATGAAGATTTGATGATGCACAGCACATGAAGTGCCTTTTTTTAATAAAGAGGAGGAAATTTGGAAAGGCAAGGAGTCCCTTGAAGGCATAGTGGGAATGGGAAAGAAGGAGTCAAGATAGAGGTCAACGATCCTTTCTGATCATCAAATCAGAAAATAACTGCAACACACACTGTCTTCTTCCCCCAACCTCAAAAAATAAGACAGCATTGATTTAAATAAAAGGCATGTTAATATATCAGCAGAAAAAACCACTCTTGAACTAAGAGTCTATTAAGTCACTCAAAACACTTAAACCAGTGTACATAAAAATGTATTGCTTGTGAACCAAAAATAAAATTCTGAGCCCCCCAAATGACTGAATGGTGTTTAGATCTGCACTTAACTCTCTCTTGCAGTTACCTGTCAGAAAACCGTTGGATCCACCTATGACCTGTAAACCATCCCCTTACTACCCCACAAATTCCCCACCTCCGTTTTCAGTTGTCGCACTTTTCCAGACCAAATCAATGTACGACTTACATTGACTGATGTTTTATGTCTTCCTAAAATGTGTAAAACCGAACTGTAACCCAATTACCTTAGGTACATGTTCTCAGGACCTCCTGAGACTGTCATGAGTCATTGTCATCACATTTGGTTCAGAATAAATCTTTTCAAATATTTTACAAACTAGCTTTTTTTTAATCAACATTCTAGTCTTGAAGATATTAAGAAATAAACCCAAAACAATGATGTCCATGAAAATTTACCATAAGAAATTAAAACAGAACATGAGAATGAAAACCTTCCAGCTGATGATGAAAATTTTCCTGCCGCTTCCCAAAAAAAAACAAAACAGAAGAAAACTGCCCACCACATCCTTACCTCTGAATTAAATGTGCTTAAAAACACCTTTGGAGATAAAAACAAAACAAAATCAAGCATTAAACCAGAAATTCAAAAATCTCATAATGTTAGCAGGTAAAAAAAGAAAATATACAAAGGAGAGGGCTGTCTCATTTTAATAATTAAAATGAAATAAAAGATATTTTTTAAATCTTAGAAATAACGTTACAAAATGTTAGATTGTTACAAAATCTTAGATTGCAAAATGTTAGGACAATATATTTTACTTAAAACATAATAATGTATATCAAGAAAATGTGTAAAAATCAGCCTGAGAATAGAAGTGAAGAAGAGGTGAAATAGAAAGGAAAGATAATTATAGAAAATAGAAAAGGAAGTTTCAATATATATGTTACTGGAATCTGTAAACAAAACAAAGTCACAGGATATAATCATATTCAAGGGAATTCTCCGGAATGCATGTTATTCACAGCTACATTTTGAAAGCATCTTAACACGTAACCAGAAAAATTGGCCCAGAATAATAGACTACAAAATACACATACTAAGTGTATTAGATATTAAGATAAATAAAATCTTCAGACCTTACAGAGAAAATATCCTGTCATGTAAAAATCAAAGAAAACTAGATTGATAATGGACTTAGAAGCAACAAGGTACAAAATAGAATGATGTTGGAGCAGAAAAAAAAAAATGGAGTTTGAGAGACAAGCCAAGGATTTGAAATCTAGTAAACATATTCTTGAAGGATCAAAATAAATAGATACACCTCTAGACCATTTTATGCATACTATTAAAAATATTAAAAGTGTTCCAATTTTTTAAGAGATAAAGAGGATAAGAAAATGTGATTTTCCTGAGTAAGCCTTTCATAAAGAGTTGAGGTTTTGAATTGTAAATATTTTATTTATTCAAAAGGTAGTATCATATGCAATAAGATGAAAACAACCCCCTACTTTTGTATAAATAGAAACAATCCTCACTACAAATCAAATTAACAATACATAAATAAATAAAAAATGCCTATGTATGCCCTCAATGGGACATACTCTAAAGACAAAAAGTACTGTAAACAATTTTTACTTAGATAACTTTGCTTTGCTACTGGTAGTAGTATGGTAATCTCAAAATAACTTTTTGTAGGATTATGTGTTGACATTTGATGCTGCTGAAGATCTGTTATCTCTCTGTGGGAGGAAGAATGCTAAATAAATGAATAAATACATTCATAAGTAGAATAAGAGAAAAGGAAAAGCTCTTCACAGAATATTGCCAGCTCATAAATACAGAAGTAATGGTCAAATTAGAAAATCACTGTTTCACAGCAATCATTGTAATAATTGATCTAGGCAATCATCAATTTACATTAATCCAATAGTATCAATGAACATATTAGTTGTTTGCTTATTACTAATTTTTGAAAATGAACTATAAGTAACTCTCCTGCCTACCAATCTCCTGCCTAATCCATCAATTGGTAGACATCATTTTAACAAAAATGATTCAATTTAATATTACTAAAAATGGCACAAATGAAGTGCCTCCTAATGTGGTACACTGAGAATAGAGGACAGAATATTACCCATGTAATTAGCACTCCTGGTTTTAAAAACTATATTTCCTTTGCATCTAGTCAGACAAGAAAAAGTGAAGAACATCTGTTTAATCAGTTGTATTGGATGCTTTAAAAAATGTCAGTGTCAAAAAAAAAAAAAATCTAAACAGTGAGGACAGAACAACAAGGAAATATCGGTACCACTTTTATGGATTAGAAGAATTATTAAATTTTCATAAGAGTATGAAGGACTCTGCCCAGAATCATTAGGTGTAAATGAAAGTTTTATTTTAAATACAGTATTTAATTTGGCATTAAGAGTAAGTAGAAATGTGTCAAAAATGGGAATGAAAATGTCATAGTCAAAACAAGGGCACTCTTTTATCTATATTTATCTGTGAATTTCATGAAAATATGTGCTTTTTATGTAAACGGCTTGAGCAATCCAAATTTATGAAAGAGTTGAGAACATGAAGAATTGCTGCTACTTCTGCAAAGGAAACAAAGCAGGATTCACTCAAGAAAGAGAAAAAAACAAGACAAGAATAGTGTAAATTCCCTACCTGCTCCTGTCCACCCAGTGGACATCTGGGCCCATGAGTCAACTGAAAAGAACAACACTTACTGGACCCAATTTTATATTAGTTAGTATTTTTCTACTTTGACAGATGAGCCAACTTTATTGAATATCACTACAAAAAATTTTAAGGAATCATGATGCCCATAATGAGAACAATCTTACAATGTCTGATCTTTAGAACTTTTGCAAATTATCACCAAAAACTCTCGACAAATGTGATAAAAACAATGGCCTTGGCAGAATGACCATCCTTAAGCAAACTGAGGATTTCAGACAACCTGGTAGCAAGGGTACATGCTCCAGTAGCTGGCTAAAAACATGTAAATACATTTCAATTATGTCTACATTATATTTTGAGGGAAGGTACATAAAATCTATTTTTGCCTGTGAACCAAAGCAAATTTAGCAAAACCACCTTTCAATGTAGCCACAAGAGAATCTTCACACAGGCTAGAACAGCTTTGAAATATATGTGATCTAGCTTTGGAAGTTAGACAAAGATTCAGTATTGGTGCTATTGTCTTGTGTGACTGACATTTCTTTCATTGTCTTTAATCTTTTGCTATTTTCCTGTGAAAAGTTTGTTTTCAGATAGTATTGGCCAATTCGCTCCTTGCAATTTACAACAGTCATCACTTCCTGCTTTTAAGTAAGGTCTGCTCTTGGTTTTCTGCATCAAATGAACTATGATTTATTTTTTTGTTATGTCATCCCATTTGAAATATTTCCTTTTGATGTTTTATTTTCAAGCTGTCTCAAATTTCTTTCAATGTTCTAATCTTCATGATTGCCAATGTTGCCATCAGATTAGGTTTTTGTTTTTTTCTGTTTGTGTTGATTATTCTCTAAAGGATGCTCATCTAAAACTCAATTAATAAAATTCAGAGGCAAACTGTTTTTATTCACAGGGCCTTTAAATCGAATACAGCTGTGCCATGTGCCGCTTTTGTTGTCAATGGGGTACGATGTGCCACTACCCTTTACTGTTTCCAATTTGGCAAATCAGTCCCATTACATTGGTGTGATGATGATTCCTGATGGAAATGTCTCTGAGGCAGATAAATGATAATTGAAATACAAAATAATTCTACTTCCATTAAGAAATGTTAAGATTATTAAGGACATTATTCTTAATCCTCAAGGAAACATAAGATGGGCCATAAATAGAGGAATGCTCTGGAGTACATTTATTTGTGAGTCAATAACTTCAGTCATCTAATCAGTACATTTAAAAGAGTCACTTCTGTAGAGTTAACTTCGTGCTCCTGCATGGGGGTCTTTGTAGTCCGAGGCAAGAGAGAAAAATTGTAATGTCTATATTAATGACTTTCTAGAAAATTGGGCCAAAAATAAGCATACTAGAAAAAGCATACTAAACAATATGTATATGAAATCCTAAACATTATGTGTTAGAATTGTTCAATGAGATGGAAAGACCAATGAGTGACTTTATTGTCTTTAAGGATATTAAGAAGCATTAATACTAAAATGCCTACCAGCTGTTCTACATTTCCAAAATGAGTATGAGCTAAGCAGTAAATAGAATTCAAATTTGCCTGTTGGAAGGCAGGGAGCCAGATCAAAAGACCTTTGGAGATGACTTCCAGCTCTAAGATTATAAAGAAAATAAAATGTCTTACTTTAAGAGCATTGAACTATACATACTGTCAGACGAGTTGAGACAATCTGTTTATGGAATAATGTTAACGTGTTTCCAGTGATTTCTTTCATACATATAAATGAAGTTATTCACCTTCCATCACAAAAGCATATACTGTTGGTGGGTTGTGCACTAGCGGTGCTTTATTTATATCCTATTCAATGCAGGTTGTTTCCAACTCTAAGGGGTAGTAAACTTAAGTGACTCACCTGGCGTTTGAACTCACAACCCTTGACTCATTAGCACTAAGCAAAATGAGCTAGCCACCTGAACCAAACCACACCAGAGTATTTTAGACAAAAAATGTTAATCTGTACATATTTTGTCAGAGACAAAACAAATTAGGCATAATAAATAAAGTAGGCATAATACATTATTGAGTCCTTTTTCTTTCTTGGGATTCTGAGCCTATATAGGGGTTTTAGAGGAGAGAGAGAGATTCTTCCATGCCTGACAATTGATGAAACTTTTAGAATGAGGCAAAGGTTTTAGTCAGGACTCAAGATAAAAATGACTGATGCTCTCAGGAAGAAAAGGTGATTTTTCTGACCCGATTTGCTGATTCCAAATGCAACCCGCTGATTCTTTTTCATTAAACTACTAGCCACCGTGTTAACCATTTTATATTATTATTCAACATGGTCACAGTTGAGCCAGTTTTCAAGGCGTGATAGTTTTAGAATAGCATTAACAAAAAAGAATTTCTCCAGTCAAGATAAGCATTTTCCAGAATAAAAAGACTTGGCTTGAAGCCTTTCTGTTTAGTGCAAAAAGCAAAAGATAAATCAGATATATTCCCACTGTGGAGTAAGTAGAAGATGGCAGTGTATTTTTGTAGGCATAGAAATGGGAATTGAATAACCCATATATCTTCTCCCTGCAAAGTGAGGGAACCTCAGAGAGGAGATACATTTACCTTCTGCAGGGCTTCAAGTACCAAATTCAATTCAAAGAAGAAAAGCACAGAGCAAAACTAACACTTTGGATTGCAACAATAAAGAGTGATGGCAGATTCCCATTCTCATCCCAATGAAGTAAATGCTATCCTAGAGGGAGTTGAAATAGAAAATGGAAGCTGACAATTTGATTCACCAGGGGAATAAATAGATAAAACAATAATTTGTTTTCACATGTAATTTCTTGCATTCCCTTAGATACAATAGGGGGCAGACATTCTTGTAGTTTTATAAATGCTTCCCAGAGGAAAGAACGTGATATAGTATAGATGTCTTTTACAAATGTCAAGTAGACATATTATTGGGTTATAGAATTTATAGAAGTTAGGCAAGACTGCTAATAGAGTATGAATACTGAATGTCCATTAGAGAATGACTGTTTTGCCTTCAAATGGAGAATCTTTCTTCCTCTTCAGAACTCTAGCAAAATTCATTTAGTCCCCAAGAATCCTGATTATGGGCTCACACGATTCATCTGAAGGGCAGGAGGACTAGGAAAAGACAGAGAAGAAAGGCTGGCCAAGTTACCTACTGCCTTTGAACTCAATAGGAGCCAGTAAACCTGTTAAGGTATCTCCCATTTTCACTGAGCCCTAGTGAGCAGAGCCTGAATGGCAGACTGTGAAATTCCAGTCTGTCACAGCCTCCTGACTTCATAGTTGACTGACCAGCTCTAGATTTTTGATGAGTCGTGTCAGTCAGCTTCCTTATCCTGGAATGGATTCACAGTTTCTAGGTTTAATCATTTCCATACAAAAGAGACAGTAGAATGCTTGTCTTTTCCCCAACATGTCTAAAATGTGCAAATACAATTATGATGATTTAATTCAGTCTGCCTAGTTCTCAATTATTTATATATTTATTATTTTTTTTTGAGATAGATTATTACTCTGTCACCCAGTCTAGCATGCAGTGATGTAGTAATGGCTCATTAAAGCCTTGACTTCCCGTTCTTCATGCTCCAGTGATTATGATCATCTCACCTCAGCCTCCTGAGTAACTGGGACTATAGGCACGTGACATCACCCCTGGCTAATTATTTAATTTTTTTGTAGAAATGAGATCTCATTATGTTGTCCAGGCTAATCATGAACTCCTGGGCTCAAGTGATCCTCCTCCCTGGGCTTAGAAATTCCTGGGATTACAGGTATGAGCCACCACACCAGGCCTCAACATTGATATTATAGAACAATAAATATCCTTTCCTGTTGAATAGGTGCCAAGGGAAGTAAAACAAATCCATTCTAAACAATGACTTTTTTAAGACTCATTTCTAATTGTGACTTGCTCAGATTTGATGATATGCATATTTATCTGTAAGGATTCTTACATAGAGAAGATGGAAAGATAATTAATATTGATTCATTAATATTTGCTTTATTTCACTATGATACAGACCTTGTATATTTGTTTATCCCCATTTATGTAGATATGTGACTTCTATCCTTGTGATTATTAAGAGGTAGAGCTGAGGTTAGAACTGAGCTATGCTTGTTCTGATTCACTACATACACAGAAGGTGGGAAGAAGGAAGGAATGGTAACTATGTACCTTGGATTACTTATTGCCAGCTGTATTATACCACTTCCCTAAAATATAAATTTTAAGTGTTCTTCCTGACAGTGAGGATATTTTTAGTAGTGGAAATAACACCAGGCATGAAGCCAACTGAGCTCCTTCTTAGTAACCAATTAACTTCCACATCTCAGCTTTCCTAACTGTGAAACAGGAATAAAAACTGTGTGGCATAGGGGACAGTGAAAAGAGCATGACGTGATTTTGAAGTCACTTTGTGAATTGTTCAAGTGACTCAACTTATCTGAGCTTCAGGTTTTACCTGCAGAAACTAAGTTTGGATTTGAGAAATTACCTATAAACACAAAGCCACAGCTTTAATCTATGAATTTTCTTTCAACTATTTCTTTCTTAATAGCATTTTATTGATCTTTGAAGTCCTATGCTTTATTCCAAATATTCCATAATTTGTCAGTCAAAATGTGCTAGGTTATGCTGAGGTAACCAAGAATCCTAATATCTCAGTTGCTTAGAGCAGCAAAGAATACTTCATGCCTGTTGTAGGTCAGCCAGGGCCCTGCTCCATACCATCTTGACTCGGGATCCCAGATTGGTAGAGTTTCTGTCTCAGACATTGCCAATTATTATTGTAGCCCTAAAAGAGATATGATGAACTCCATACTGGCTTTTGAAACTTCTGCCCTAGCTGGGCATGGTGGCTCATGCTTCTAATCCCAGCACTATGGGATGCCAAGGTGGATCACGAGCTCAGAAGTTCGAGCACGGCCTGGCCAACACAGTGAAACCCTGTCTTTACTAAAAATACAAAAATTAGCTGGGCATGGTGGTGGGTGCCTGTAATCCCAGCTACTTGGGAGGCTGAGGCAGGAGAATCACTTGAACCCAGCAGAGTTGGGGTTGCAGTGAGCTGAGATCATGCCACTGCACTCCAGCCTGGGCAACAGAGTTAGACTCCATCTCAAAAAAAAAAACAAAAAACAAAAACAAAACAACTTCTGCCCCAAAGTGACTCAATGCTACATACATCCGAGTGAAGCAAGAGAAGAAATCAATAGAAGAACGTCGCTAAACAAGTCACAGAAGTCTTAGAAAAACTATCCTTTCCACCAAGGCCAAATTATTAATTATTTTAATGTTTTTTTAAATGGGTGTGTATAGTGTACTCTAGGTATGGGGAACATAGACACAAGTCACGAGCCCTATCTTAACAAGACCTCAGTCTAGTGAAGAAGACAAATATATTGTCCTTTTATGCCTAATTATAGGATTTGAAGTAGAAATGTGACTGGAGAGGCTTTTATGTTTTTTCTCTTTTAAGACTTTGGTGATGCTTTGGATCATGCTGTGATATTAAGAGCAGTGTCAGTCATTCATATCCATTTGCCCCGTGAGCATCGAAACTTAGAGGCTATCAATACATCTTGGAAAGTTGATACAAACACAGTTTGCAGGTCTTAAATCATTCATTTACTTTGTCCTAAGTGGAAAACCACAGAAGGAAATTTAATATTCTTCTGAATATTAGTGGCAGTATTCAAGCAGCATCATTTTGACTGTTAAATAATAAGTTTGGAAATAGCCAACCCTAATTTTGAAGTACCTACTATGCTATTTTAAATTAAATTATTGCTTTAAATGCAAATATTAATATACCATACATTTAATAACGATTAAAAGTCCCTTATACAGTGTTGACTTACATATCATCTTAGTATATGGTATCAAATGTAACAAAATGTGTTACGTATAATCTACCTCTGACTATACTTATTCTTGAAACCCAGGTTGCACTAAAACTTCTCTACATTTAACCATGAATTGACAGAAAATGCTTGAAATGCCCTTTAGCCTCCTATACTTAACCTATCGAGTTTTCACGTAGATTTACCCCTCCGCCTACCTTCTCTTTCACAAATGTCTTGGCTGTATATGCTTCTCTGTTGGTGATTTATCACTTCACTAGGTGGTTGTCTCACTCATCAGTTCTTGTACCATGATTAGACCTAGTAAAGTGTCATTCTCCCAGTTCTGGAGAGGTGTAGGCTTGTGATGATTGCTTATGATCTTTGCCACATATTTCCTGCTAACTTTTTTCAAGCATATGCAGGATTGCCCACCACTACTCTCTTTAACGTTAGGTGTGATCATATGATGTCTTTGACCAATGAAATATGAGCTGAAGAGATGTGTGTAATATGCTGCTAGAAGTTTTAAGAGCCGGTGCAAACTCTGCAACATTCCCAAGTTTGTGCCACCAGTCAAGTTATGGCCCCAGTCACCCTAGGTCTATGGATGACTATGAAAGTAGACCCTGCTTGCCGGCAAACCTCGATTGAATGTTTACTGTGTATGAGAAATAAATGTCTGCTATTTTGAAACATTTTTCAAATGTTATATTATTTCAAATGTTGTATTATTTGTTAGATTTTCTATAATGTCAGCATCGTACAGCCTATTTAGGCTGATACGATGATGAAATGATGTAAGTGATTTAGTTGTTTTTGTTTGTGATAAACCACATAATAGCATTCTTTAGTAATTGGTTATATATGTTTTAAAATGGGAGTTTAGAGCCTATTTAATTTTTTTGCCTTTGTCTTTAAAAAAAAACTTACATTATTAAAAAAGAAAAATGATGAAATTCTGCTCCTGAGTAAAACAAAATTCCTAAAAAGGGAATTTTAAACATATTCAGATAAATATCTTAAGTTTCTTCCAAGGAATTGTATGCAAAAATTCTCTGCCAGAATGATTGTATCTCTAAGAAATACTTTGGCGTTTACAAGGCCAACATAAACTTAGTATTGGAATTTGTAGATCATTCTCAGAGCATAAGATTAAAGGAAAGAGCTTTAAAAGTTTTCAGCTGGTATATGTCAGCGTGTTCACCTCAATAACTAAAGGGAAAAAGGCTGAAGGCTCACAACTTTGGTATTTTATATAAAGGAATAACCTTATTTATCTCCAGATCACTGATTTTTATCTACCTTAAGTCAATTTACTAAGGATTTTTATGGCTTTTATGAAAAAGTTGGTGGTCTGGACTGGACATAATATCAAATAGGCAGATGTATAGGTCATAAAAGCAAAGGTTTGAAAGACTGAACCTGTTGTGGCTATATAAAAGGAACTAACAGCTAAGGGAAAGTGACCAGATAAATCACGCTACTGGGCAGTTAATGAACAGTAGGAAGAAAATGGCCTGAAGCACTTGCTTAGAGCATTCTTCTTCATCAGTTTCACTATATATATCTAAAAATTGTCAAAACTAGAATTTACCTTGAAAATGTTTACTGACCATCAGCTCATTAACTGCTATTGTCTGTGTGTCCATATGTTTGTTTTTATATATTGGTGAAAGACTAGAGAGACTGAGTAAATGTTCAAATTCCCTGGCTCCATTTTTGGGGCTTTCTTATTCAAGGGATATCTGTGGGTGTCAACAATCCTATTTTAAAGCTATTATGCTATGAAATACTTTAATCTTATTAAGAACAAGACCCAGCCCAAGCAAAGGTCTTGCATGTAGCAGGTACCCTGTTCACGTTTGTGAAAGTGCACGAGTATGTACTTGTGCATTTAGATGTATATCTATCTTCCCGACGTACTCAAGATTTTTTCTATTATTTTAAGGTAATTATTTCAAAACACTTGAAAGCTGTGCATGAATTGATGTAGAAGGCACTTTTCTTAAATGAAAAACCTGCACATATTGAAACTTTTGATGTTTCTTGACTCCTTTGGTCTTGCCTTTTGCAATTTTAAAATATGGTTTAATAATACATACATTAGACAATTTTGGTTCTTAGAGTAGAAAGGGACCATTTCCCTTAGCCTGTGGAGTTAACTGACCTACCTCATTCTTAAAATTGAAGTGTGTTTTTCAGATGATGTAACTTTCTTCAGAAACCATCTACTCCCTTGTTCTATTTTGTAAGACTTTATTCCCTTTCTTTTAACTCTAAATTTATTTTATTTCAGTTGGATAAACAATAGCATCAAGTGTATTTTATGGTCAGGGCAACATGGATAAAAAATATTTAAATGTAATCACTTCACCATCACATGAACAGTAGTATTATTACAGGATTTAACTGGTGGAAGTCCAGAGTGCATGTAAATATTATCTAGTGGAATGTAATAAATAGTAAGGCTTCTAAATGAAAAACAGAAACATGCTATAAATAAAGTGATACCTGCAGACATCTGGCTATGAAACCAAGTTTAAGCCAGGATTAGATGTTTATATATAATATTCATGCTGTAAACATAGCTACCATTTTTTAAAATATGCCAGCTCCTCATAATTTGAGTCAGGAGGATGGCAAACTATTTGAAGAAAGAATACTCCCATACAACTTCCAAAAGAACATCTAAATCACCAGGTAGAATGTTAAATATATCTGAGGTGTTTTTGTCAAGCCCGTGATTACAGAATGATCGCTTTCTTTATCCGTTTTTCTCCATGGCCGACTATGTCTTTTTGATTTTCAATGACTTATTTTGCACCTGTTGGAGGTGGACATTACTGGAAGCAAAAACAAAAGTGAGGAAAATGAGTCAGTGGTATCAGTTCATTGTCAAAGTGAAAGAAATGATCCGCTCCCATTCTTTGTCCCAAGGTAAAAAAAATTCTGCGAAACTCCACAAAGTTGTTATACTCAAGCCTGTGTGACTACTGAATTGTAGCTAAATCAAAGACTCTGCTCTGAAATTATAAGACAACTTAGCCAAGTACAAAATGCAAGCTGTGATCTGCTTTCCAGTAGGATTTTCTTTTTTCCCCAAAGTGTGTTGAAGGATGTTTGTGTAATTGTCGTATTTATGAGAATCAGTATCATCAAAATCATTGCCAAGCACATTCATAGTTTAAGTATTCTTGTGAAATATTTAAAGTAAAACAGTTGTGTATTCCAACTTCTAGAAGCAAACTTTTTGTAAATTCAGGTTGATTGAGATACAATTTACAGATAATAAAATCTACTCATTTTTAGGTGTACAGTTTTATAGATTTTGACAAATAAATGTAGTTCGGTAACCACCCCTTATGCCCTTTTGTAGCTAATTTCCTCCTCTAACCCCTCACAGTTAGAAACCATTGATATAATTTTTGTCTCTATAGTTTTACATTTTCCAGGTTGTCAAATACATGGAATCATGCACGATTTAGTCTTCTATAACTGGTGTCTTTCACTTAGCATAATGCTTTTGACATCATTCTTGCTATTTCATGTACCACTGGTTACTCATTTTTTATTGCTAAGTAGTTTGTCATTGGATGGTTATACCTCAATGCTGTTTGCATGCAGCACTTGATTGACGTTTGGGTTATTTCCATGTGTGGGCAATTATGAGTAAAGCTGATTTAAACTTTTGCTTAACTTGCTAACTTTGCTAACAAAGTCTTGCTAACTTCAGGCTTTCACATTATCTTAACTCAATGTCACGTGAATATGTGATATAGATGAGATGTTTGTCCTTTCAAATCTCCTATTGAAATGTGATCTCCAGTGTTATGGGAAGTGTTTGGATCATTGTGGCAGATTCCTCAGGAATAAGTTAGTGCCCTCCCCGTGGTAATTAGTGAGTTCTGGTGCTACTAGTTCACATGAGAGCTGGTTGTTTAAAGGAGCCTGGAGCCTCCTCCCCTCTCTTTCTTTCTTTCTTGACATGCCTGCCCCTTTCACATTCTGCCATGAGTAGAAGTTTTCTGAGGCCTCGTGAGAAGCTGAGCAGATGCTAGTGCCATGCTTGCACAGGCTACAAACCTGTGAGCCAAATAAACCTATTTTCTTTATAAATTATCCAACCTCACGTATTCCCTTACAACAATGCAAAATGGTCTAATACAACATGAAATGTATATAGTAGCTACTTAAAATTGTATATAGAAGGAATGATGAATGATTACCTCAATAATAATGTTTTACTTATTTTTTATATATTTTATTGTATTTATTAGTTTCTTTAAAACACACTGTATCACTATGTTTTCTTGGATGGAGCGCAGTGGCCATTCACAAGCATCATCATAGTGCATTATAGCCTTGAACTTCTCAACTCCATTCATCCTCTTCAGCCTATTGAGTGGCTGGGACTATAGGCATGCACTACTGTGCCTTGCTTAATGTTTTATTTCACATATACATAACAGCATGTGTTAATACATAGGCTGAACTCTATAATGTTATCACGTATATATATATAGCATAATACCAGAACATTTATTCTGTTAATAATACAACAGCTATCAAAAGTAGAGGCATGGAGAAATGCCACAAAATAATCATCATTTATCATTATTGTTATTAACATTATTAGCATTATTTATATTTCAATCACAATGTGAAGACTCTCACCTAATTTCTACTCTCAACTATTCTTGACTTGTGTCTGTTCTTTAGACAAAAGAAGACTATGTTGAATAGGAAAAAAATGTTTACATGACTTCAAGAAAATTAAAAAAAGCTTTACCGAGATCATCAGCTCTACAATCATGTTACAAAAACAAGAAGGCTTAAAATTTCTATTCCCCTGCAATAGTGATGGGGGTATTTCTCCAGTTAGCCACTTCCTCTTCTTACCCGGGAAAGAAAAGGACTTTTTTATACCCAGGATAGTTATTCTATCATTAAGTAAGTTTCTTTAAAAAAACACAATTATGTGATAAAAAAAAAAAAAATAGTAGGTTCTGCTTCTCCAGGTCTCACTACCTAAAATTTTGGGAGCTAACCTGGTCTGAGCTGATTACATAAGTAGGTTTTGTTTTGCTTTTTTATTTTTATATTTTTGAGACGTTGTCTCACTCTGTTGCCTAGGCTAGAGTGCAGTGGCACAATCTCAGTTCACTGCAGGCTCTGCTTCCTGGGCTCCAGTGATTCTCCTGCCTCAGCCTCTCCAGTAGCTGGGACTACAGGCACCTGCCACCATGCACGACTAATTTTTGTATTTTAAGTAGAGATGGGGTTTCATGTTGGCTAGGCTGGTCTCAAACTCCCAATGTTAGGTGATCTGCCCACCTTGGCCTCCCACATTGCTGGAATTACAGGCATGAGCCACTGTGCCCAGCTGCATAGGTAGTTTTAAGTGGGCCTGTAATCACATGATATGAAGTTAGTGTTACAGAAAAACATTTTCTCATTTTACCAACTCACCCCATAATCCTTGGGAATATTCCTCTTCAAGTCAACAGGAACTTCAGTGCTCATCATTAGGTTCAATGATTTGATTAAGAATAAGGTCTCCACGCCTGTAATCCCAGCACTTTGGGAGGCCAAGGCGGGTGGATCATGAGGTCAAGAGATCGAGACCATCCTGGTCAACATGGTGAAACCCCATCTCTACTAAAAATACAAAAAATTAGCTGGGCATGGTGGTGCATGCCTGTAATCCCAGCTACTCAGGCTGAGGCAGGAGAATTGCCTGAACCCAGGAGGCGGAGGTTGCGGTGAGCCGAGATCGCGCCATTGCACTCCAGCCTGGGTAACAAGAGCGAAACTCCGTCTCAAAAAAAAAAAAAAAAAAAAAAGGTCTCTCTAAAATATAAACAGGCATTTCCAGTTCTGCTCTGTGTTTAATATTTCTTTAGCAGATTTTTAAATTTAATATTAAGATTTATGATACCACTGTAAAATCTGCTTGCACATGGGAAAATGGCACCCTCTAGAAGATACCTAAGTCTTTGATACAGTTTTTAAGAGTAGTTCCTGCAGTGAATCGTGGTTTGATAGCGTATTAGGCTTTAATAAGTTGGGAAGAACATAATTGGCCTCTGTGGAGCCAACGACACTTGTTTTTCACTCTGACTCAAGGATGCTAACTAGATTTCCATTGCCTCTGAGGATGTGCACATTAGCAGGGATAGACTATTTTCACCTTGTACTGGTAGACTTAGTAACCTTAAGTCTACTAACCTCTTTGCATCCCAAGATGAAGCTTTGATATGCCTCCTATAAATAGCTTCTAGAGTAGACACTGGTCCAAAGTTTTCCTGTTCAGCCAGCTACTGTGCCTACTTTCCTATTTTACAATATAATTAATATAAAAATATTTTAGAAACCATTCGGTCTAGCAAACAAATTCATGGTAAGCGTATTGTATTGTTTTCATGAAAAGCAAGTGTTCAACCTTGGTATTCTTTGAAAGTATTCTATGTAACTCTGAGATCCACTAGTGTCAGAGATCATACCAACTTTGATTCACAGAGGATTTTTAAATACTCAATAAATAAAATACAGAAAATGAAAATTTCATGACATGTTTCCTTCTAACAGTCCTCTTTCCCTTGTATATAAACTGTGTTAATATAAATTGCTGTTACTAGTATTTCATGTTTTATCATTAAACTTCAGATCACACTGCCCATTTGAAGTTGTCAATTAAAGCTTTCTATAGACATGAAATAATTATAATAGTAAGAGATTATTTACAAGTACAACACCTTCAACACTAACAGTTTCAACAATAACAGTTATTTTAAGTAAGAAAAAATATATTTTTTCTTCCTAAGTTGTTTACTGAATTTTGAAAACAAAGCATTCAACAGTCTTTCCTACGTCTGACATTCTGCAAATGAGCATACCTGACTCTTGCCTGCAAGCATCATAGATTAAACTTTTTTTTTTCTGAAGAGCCCTGGGTTTTCAGGCATAGTTTGGGGTAGTTTCGGCATCTGTGAGAACTTCTATGTTAAAAGAGTAACTATTATTATTATTACCAGTAGAGGCTTTCAATTCTCCAGTTCACAAGGACAAGAAACTGTTTTTCTTTTTATGTTTTTTGTTGTTGTTATTCTGGCTAGAAATCAAAGATTTTGCAAAGACTTGGCAAAAAAATAATTCTGTGTAGGAGGAAGAAGATCTAACCCTAGAAGTTTACCAATAAGAACAGCAATTTTTTGCATAACAATGGAAGATGTATCACAATTTGTTATAATTACTTGCTTGGTTTCCTTTTGCCTAAATAGTGTTTTTGCTTCCATTCTATATATCTGCTCCAAAAACTACTAGTGTATTGAATGTCTTAAACAAATGAATAAATCAAAGTATAAATGTTCAGTCTCACTTAGCAGCATAGACAGCTTTTTTTTTTTAATTATACTTTTTAAGTTCTGGGGTACATGTGCAGGTCGTGCAGGATGATTACATAGGTATACACATGCCGTGGTGGTTTGCTATATCCATCCCCCCCGTCACCTACCATAGATATTTCTCTTAATGTTTTTCCTCCCCAAGCCTCCCACCCCCTGCTATCCCTCCCCTAGTCCCACCATGCCCCAACAGGCCCCAGTGTGTGATGTTTCCCTCCCCGTGTCCATGTGTTCTCATTGTTCAACACCCACTTACAAGTGAGAACATGCGGTGTTTGGTTTTCTGTTCTATGTCAGTTTGCTGAGAATGATGGTTTCCAGCTTCATCCATGTCCCTACAAAGGACACGAATTCATCCTTTTTTGTGGCTGCATAGTTTTCCATGGTGTATATGTGCCACATTTTCTTTATCCAGTCTATCATTCATGGGCATTTGGGTTGGTTCAAAGTCTTTGCTATTGTAAACAGTGCCACAATGAACATACATGTGCATGTGTCTTTATAATGGGACAATTTATAATCCTTTGGGTATATACAAAGTAATGGGATTGCTGAGTGAAATGGTATCTCTATTTCTAGATCCCGAGGAATTGACACACTGTCTTCCACAATGGTTGAACTAACTTACACTTCTACCAACAGTGTAAAGGGTTCATATTTCTCCACATCCTCTCCAGCAGCTGTCTCCAGATTTTTTAATGATCGCCATTCTAACTGTGTGAGGTGGTATCTCAATGTGCTTTTGATTTGCAATTCTCTAATGACCAAGGATGAGGAACATTTTTCATATGTTTGTTGGCTGCATAAATGTCTTATTTCAATAGTGTCTGTTCATGTCCTTCGCCCACTTTTTGCTGGGGTTGTTTGTTTTCTTCTTGTAAATTTGTTTCTTTGTAGATTCTGGATACTAGCCCTTTGTCAGATGGGTAGATTGCAAAAAAATTTTTCCCATTCTGTTGGTTGTCAGTTCACTCTAATGATTGTTTCTTTTGCTGTGCAGAAGCTCTGGAGTTTAATGAGATCCCATTTGTCTATTTTGGTTTTTTTTGGCCATTGCTTTTGGTGTTTAAGTATGTAGGTAACTGTCTTTCTTTTGTAGAAGCCTCTTATAAGCCTGAGTAATTCTGCAGATACTTCCAATTTGGTCAGTGTTTTTACCATAAAAGGATGTTGGATTTTGTTAAATACTTTTTCTGTTAATTTTGATGAACACATGCTTCGTGTCTTTCAATCTATTAATAATATGGATGGAAATGGTTACTTTTCTTCTTTGTTGTGAAATCAAGTTTCTCTTCCAGGTATAATTCCTTCTTGGTCAAGGGATACAACCCCTTTTATATGTTACTGTATTTGGTTCACTAGTATTTTGTTGGCGATTTCTACACTTTTGAGAGATATTGATGTGTGGTTTTCTTTTCTTATAATACCTTTGCATTTGATATCAAGATAATATTTGCCACCTGGAATTTTTTGGAGGAGGTTGTTTAGGATCAGTATTAATTTATATTTATTTCTATAAAATCAGTGGTGATATCAATCAGGACTTTAGTGATTTGAATCATCTCTCTCTTGTATTTAGTCAATAGATCTAAAGTGTTATCAATTGTATTTAGTTTTCCAATGAAGCAAATTTTGGTTTTGTTGAATTTCTCTATTGTCTTTTATTTAGGATTATAGAAATTTACATTCTGGTATTTATTTTTCTGTTTCTTCTACTTGCTTTGGTTAAATTCACTCTTCTCTTTGCAGTTCTTCAGGTGGAGGTTTAAGATATTGATTGAAAACAGTTTTTACATAGGCATACATAGGTATTAATTTTACCCTAAAAATAGAATTTCTCTACTTTCAATTCATTCATGAGTTTTGGTATATTGTGTGTTTTTTGTTTTTGCTCATCTCAAAGTGTTTTCTAATTTCCCTTTTGATTTCTCCTTTTGGCCATTGTTTATTTGCAAGTGTTTTTGCTGAATTTCTATATATTTGTTCATTTCAAACAAAATTCTCTTTCTTTATTCATATCTAAATAATTTTATTATGTTTAGGAAACACACTAAGTATAACTGTAAACATTTTACATTTATTGAGGCTTTTTTTTTTGGCTTAACATGATCTATGTGGTTTATAACAATATTAGCTTCTTTTATTTCCTTGTTGACCTGTTGCCTTTCTCTTTCCATGTTGAAAATGTGATATCCAAATTATTGTTTGGTTCCCTATTTCTCACTTTAATTCTGCCAAGTTTTCTTATATTTTGAGACTCAGTTGTAAGGTTCATATATGTTTTTAGTTGTTATATCTTTGTGGGAGATTTACACATTAATTTATATTAAATGCCATTAATTGTGTTTTTTCTTAAAGTCTACTGTCTGGTATTTGTGCAGCAACTCCAGTGTTTAGTTTAGTTTTGGTAACTTTTGGAATAATATAGCTTCAACTTTCAATCTGTTCATGTCTTTGAAATTAAAGTCTGTCTCTTGTAGCAGTATACAGTTACATCACATTTTTGTGTGTTTGTTTTATTCTCTGGCAGTCTCTTATTTCAGATTGAAATATGACAGAAAATTTGATACTGAGAGCCATTCTAGAGAAAAATAATTAAAAAGATGAATTTTCTGCCACGTATGGTGGTTCATGCCTGTAATCCCAGCACTTTGGGAGACCAGGCCTGGTAGATCACTTGTCAGGAGTTTGAGACCAGTCTGGCCAACATAGGGAAATCCTTTCTCTACTAAAAATACAAAAATTAGCCAGGAATAGTGGTGCATACCTGTAATTCCAGCTACACGGGAGGCTGAGGCACAAGAGTCACTTGAACCCAGGAGGCTATATGTTGCAGTGAGCTGAGATGGCAGCACTATGCTCCAGCCTGGATGAGAGTCAGTCTCAAGAAAGAAAAAAAAAAAAAAAGATGAATTTTCTGAGTTGGTTCTGAGGTTCCTCAGATTGGTTCCCTAATCTGATTAGATATAAAGACCAAAAAAACTCTTTCCAATTATTTAAAAAAAAACACTGATGTGTCATGACAAGATACGACAATAGAGATATAAAAAGTATTACCACTGGATACATCTTATTAAATACTAATAAATGGTAAGCTCCTGGTGAACTTATATTGATACATTAGAACACTTTTATCCAATTAATGTGTATAATGAGATTAGCTATTTTCTCCTAATGGCTTCAGAGAAAGTAGGGAGGGGAAAAGGATGAACTCAGGTATTCAAATTGTCAGCTCAAGTTCCACATACACAACCTGAAAATTTCTGTGTCCTCATGAAAGAAACTCTAATTTCCCTTAGCCATAGACCTGAGATTTTTAAAAAAACAAGTTTGGAATCTCATCCTATGGATGGCTGAATTACAAGGCAAATTGAATTTTCAACCTCACAGCTGGTATGCTGTTAAACTGAGGACATTGTTTGGGAAGAAACTGGATTTTTAATCTTGCAATGGGAACTTATGGGAAGATTCTAATGAAGCAGGAGAAACTGAACCCTTAAATTCTGCTGAGTCTTTTTGCCAATAGTAACAGTAATCTACCCCTTTCTAAAAAGACTCAAAATGTCACTGTAATCTACCTATCAGAATTGGGGGCTTCTGAAGTTCACGTGATTAATAGAATTGTAGCTCAGGCTCATTTTACAGTGGGTCCAGTGACTACTCAAACCTATTATGTGGTTATTTCCCCAGGTTCAGAATGTATAATTGGAAAAGACATGCTCAGCACTTGCAGAATTTTCCCATTAACTGTGTAACCTTTGGAGTGAGGACTATTATGGTAGGAAAGAGCAAGTGGAAGCCACTAGAATCGTCTCTATGTAGGAAATAGTAAATCAAAATAGTGTCACATTTCTGGTGGGATTGCAGAGATTAATGCTATCATCAAGTACCTAAAAGATCCAGGCCTGGTGAGTTTCACCACATCTTCATTCAACTCACCTATTTGACCTATGTTGAAGTCAAATAGATATAGAAGAATGACAGTGGGTTATCATAAACTTAACCTGGTGGTGACTCCAATTTTACTTCCTGTTCCAGATGTGATTTAATTACTTGAGCAAATTAACACATCCCATGGTATTTTGTATGCAGTAATTGATCTGCTAAATGCTCTTTTCTTGGAAACTGTCAATGAAGATCACCAGATAAAGTTTGCTTTCAACTGGCAATGACATCAATACCATCACTGTCCTAAATCTCAAGAGTATATCAACTCTCCAGCCCTATGACATCATTTAGTTCACCAGATTTTAATTGGTTTTCTTCCACAAACTATCACACTGGTCCATAATATTGATCACAATATGCTGATTAAAATTAGTTGGCAAGAAGCAGCACTTTTTTTTTTTAATCGTACTTTAGGTTCTGGGGTACATGTGCAGATCATGCAAGAATGTTGCATAGGTACGTAGATGGAAAGGTGATTTGCTGTCCATCCCCCTGTCACCCACATCTGGCATTTCTCCCCATGTTATCCCCCCGTGCTGTTCCTCCCGTAGCCCCTGACAAAAGACCCCTGTGTGTGATGCTTCCCTCCCTGTGTCCATGTGTTCTCATTGTTCAACACCCACCTATGAGTGAGAACATGCGGTGTTTGATTTTCTGTTCTTGTGTCAGTTTGCTGAGAATGACGGTTTCTAGAATCTAAAACAACCATGTCCCTACAAAGGACACAAACTCAGCGTTCTTTGTGGCTGCATAGTATTCCATGGTGTATATGTGCCACATTTTCCTTGTCCAGTCTATCATTGATGGGCATTTGGGTTGGTTTCAGGTCTCTGCTATTCTAAACAGTGAAAGCGGCACTTTTCAATACTTTCTTGTAAGATATTTGCAGGTCAAAAGGAAAGAAATGTTACAAAATTTTAGGGGCTTTCTATCTCAGTGAAGTTTCTAGGCCCAGGGATGTAAGGAATTTTGAGATATCCGTCTTAAGATGAAGAATAAGTTACCGAATCTGGCCCTTTTTATAATCTAAACAGAGTCTCAGTGCTTAGTGGGCCAATTTGGATTTAGAGGCAACGTATTTCCCATTTGAGAATATTAGTAGGGCCTGTTCACTGAGTGGTCTGAAAGCTTCTAATTTTGATGGAGGCTCAGAACTAAAGAAGGCTCCGAAAGAGATCTAGGTTGCCATTCAAGCTGCCCTTTTGGTTGGGCCATATGATCCAGTACAGTCAACAGTGCTTGAATTTGGGGGAACATTTCTTAAAATAATTGTTCTGTCCTTTTCATTTTGGAAACCCCAATATTCATAAATTAGTTGATAATGTTTCAAAGATCTCTAAGGCTCTGTTTATCTTATTTTCCCTTTCTGTTCTTCTGCCTGGAGAATATCTGCATTCTCTGATTCTGTTTTATGCTAACTCAAATCTACTCTTTAGTCAGTCTAATAAACTTTTTTTTTTTTTTTTTTTTTTTTTTTTTTTTTTTTTTTTTTTTTTTTGAGACGGAGTTTCGCTCTTGATACCCAGGCTGGAGCGCAATGGCGCGATCTCGGCTCACCGCAATCTCCGCCTCCTGGGTTCAGGCAATTCTCCTGCCTCAGCCTCCTGAGTAGCTGGGATTACAGGCACGCGCCACCATGCCCAGCTAATTTTTTTTTTTTTGTATTAGTAGAGACGGGGTTTCACCATGTTGACCAGGATGGTCTCGATCTCTTGACCTCGTGATCCACCCGCCTCGGCCTCCCAAAGTGCTGGGATTACAGGCTTGAGCCACCGCGCCCGGCCCAGTCTAATAAACTTTTTATTGTAGTTATTATACTTTTAAACTTCCAAATTTCAATTTGGCTTTTTTTTTTAGTTTTATAATTTATATTTTTATTAATATTCTGTATTCGGTAGTGTATAGCTCTGATACTTTCTTAGAATTCTTTAGACATGGTTACATTTAGTTCTCTGAACATATTTATAATAGCTGATTTAATGCCTTTGCTTATTAAATGCAACAAGTAGGCTTCCTCGAGGACATTTCTATTGTTTTGTTTTGTATATGAGTTGTACTACTCTGTTTATTTTAATATACATTAAATAATACAATGTTTTATATGTGTTTTTCAATGAACATTTAAAATAACAATGTTGTTTTTCTGGAAATCAGATCCTCTCCCCATATTTAATGCTTTTACTGTATGTCATTTTTGTTCTTCTTGCTGGTATTTGTTTACTTGCACTTCTGTATATTCTGTACAATTTGTATTTGCTGTTGTGTACAATCACTGAGGTCCCATCTCAGTGAGTTTAATGTTAAGGTAATAATTGGAAAGAAATGTCTTCACATTCTTTGAACCAATACATCTTGTGTCCTTGCTGAGTTGCTCAGTGGGTGTATGGGGCAGCTCTTCCATGTTCCAGCCATGTGTAACTATTCTTCAGTCCTCACTTTCTACTTGTTCAGGAAACAACATCAGCCAAGATGAGAGGCTGGGACTTCTCAGGTCCTTCCTGGGCATGCATATAGTCGTGTATTTGTTTTAGCCTTCTACATCTGAAAGAACATGCTGTTATTTTCAAAGCCCCTATGCAGATCTTATTTTTCAGATAATCATTTTAAGTTTTAAGGATCTTTTTTTCCTTAATTGGTATCTCTTTCTCATATAGCCACAATTGTAACAAAATGTCAGTAATATTTTTTGAAAAATGTCGTATGGAATAGAGCTTTTCCCACCGAGTGAGTCCTAAATCAGTGAAAATAATGTATTGCCCTGTGATTAAAATTTTGTCAGGAGGCTGCCCGACAGGTAAAATAATAACAATACTTTGAGGATGGGATTCTTTGAGGATGGGATTCTTTGAGGAGTTCTTACCCTGTTATTTCCTCATTGATGGCTGCTATTTTGGTGGTTTTTATATTTACTGTGTGGCTCTGCATTTTTTCAAAGTTACCAAGAAGCTGGAAATCGGGATAAAGATACCATAAAACTTCATATTAACATTGAGGTTAGGCAGCTTTCCCTGAATACATGATCCTCAATTATTGGAAGTCTTTGGTTGATTTCCAGAGTTCTGTAAAAGTTAACTTCGACAATTCTTGTCAGTGGTCTCACTGCTTTTATGGATGAATGCTTACTTGGCTGTTCCAGAGTCCTGCTGCCCCTTAAGTTATCTAATTATTTTTCTTGAATAGCACTTTAAATGATGAAGACATATTTTTTAAATGACAACTATTTCTTACTGTGCATTATGTGTTATGTTTCTCTTTGAATAATTTTATAGAGATATATTCACAAATCAATTTGTGTTAGGGGCTTTGTCATTTTTGTTTCTAAATTACTCATACTTCAAATTGAGAATAAACACATATTAATGATGAATTAAGTAATGTCAACATTGTTGAAACTAAATGTGTTTTAGTTCAACAAATGTTTTTATGACACATACATACACATATATAGCTGTAAGTTATTAAGTCCTTTCAATGATAACTCTATGTAGTGTGTGTGATGTGTGTTTGTGTGCGCCTGTGTATGTGACATTTCTGTGCAACACTGTAATATCTGAACAGGATATTATTATTTTATTTATTTTTACTTTCTCACTCTTGCTCATTCTTTTTCCATGTGCTCCTGACTTGTATACTAAATATCATTAGGCAACTGTTGCCCAGGCATAGAATATTCAATAAATGTAATCTCCAGTAGTTCAAACAAATATATTTTAAGATTCTATAGGATTTAAAATGAGAAAGTAACTATTCCTGTCCTGAGGAATATCTTCCAGAAAAATATGAGTATAGATCTCAGGGGCCTTAACAGTCCTGAGAATCTAAACGGGGCTGATTAAGAAAATCTTTGTAGAAATATTTGTATTTTATATTAATTTGACAGTTTGAGAAAATGATGGAAGAGGTGGAGTATTTCTATCAAAGGAATGCTTTTAAAACAACATGATCCTTAGCTGGAGCATTTATTTGTTCCACCTTACCAGATCATAGAAGAAAAATACACAGTCCTTTCACCTATTTAATTAAAACATTCACGATTTGATGAAAAACACACAGTAGACGTAACTATTCCAAGTTTGTTGCTGAGGAAACTGCCATTATTTTTAAAAGAGTGAACAGTATTTTCAAATCAGGATGCTAGCACTAACTTGTGCATTACTGCAAAACTCTATGAAAGCCATACGATCTGTCTAATTCTAGTGAGAAGTGACAGAGACGACATTAGCGTTCCACTGTTGAGAAGCTGAGGAAATGAGATTGCCAGTGGTTGCAACAAATGCATAAAACCCAAGAGAAATACATGCGTTGACACAGATTGAGCAATACTGCAGCTTCCCCTTGTATTTTTCCGCATCCCTAAGATATCTTCAGCATATTAATACAGCATGTAAAGAAAGCAGTTACCTTGGGTAAAAGTTAAAACATATAAGCAAACAAAACATGAAAAACAACTTTTAAACTCTCTAAGACAGACCAGTCCCAGTTGGATATTCCTGGCACAGGTGCACATAGTCCCTTTTAGCATGTAATACTACTTAGCACAATTATGTGATTTGTTCTAATATCTATACTTTAAATTGGTAATATGTTTTCAATGAATTGACTATTTGAGAAATTATAGGATTATTTCAGAATTGAAATGAGAAAATAGAAAAGGGAAAATGCTCTGCTTTTATTTTAAAAATCAGTTATAGTTAAAGTGAATAGTGCAAAACCATCTTATATATTAATTTCAAGTAATATAATCATATAATTTATTAATTAAATGTGTTAATTAGCTGTAATATAGCTAATACATTATTAGAATATGGAATAGCTATAATTAATAGATATTAGTACAAACATTTGCACTCATGTTTTAAGAATGCTAATGCAAATTATCACTAAAATATTTGCACACTCAAGGTGCTTAAATTATTTAGATTTTCTGGGCATAATTGCAATATGAAAAATCTCAAATACAAAACTGCCTTCCTCAAAATCTTATCATCTGATAAACTTCTTAAGCAAAAACTTGATGGGCATTTGCTTTTTTCCATTGGGCCGATACTCAAACCTGAAGTGACAATTGACCTTTTTTAAAAAAATAAAATGATACAGAGTTAGGACTGAATTTTAAGGGATAGTAATTGACTCCCTTGGAGGAAGGAAGGTAGGTACAAATTCAAAGGGTCAGCAGGAAAATTTGGTTTGGTGTGAATCTTAGTATCTGCCAGGTATGAGAAGCCAACAGAGAAAAAAGACATCACAGCAGGTAGCAACTGGCTTAGTGTGAAAACTACTCGGGATACTGGTTGAAAAATAAAGAAGGTAAATCTAATTGAGGTCTGTTTCTGATGAGAATGGTATAGCCCAGTTGTTGCCTTTCTTTGATGCACCCTTAAAATTGGTAAGTGTTCACTTTTCTTTTCTCTAGGAGCATATCTTGGTGGGTTGCAGTTATTTGGGAAAGCACAGCTTTAATGACAAGAGATTTAGGCTTTGACTGAATTTGGTAAATCACTTAATTAGCTACCATTTAACTCTCAAGTTGATTGCTCATTGAACAAAAAACAAAACCATTCAGAGAGGTTGGTATGGGAAATAAAGTTACCAGCCCACCTCCAAGTGATCTGTAGGAACTGGTAAACTTTTTATACAGACCGAATGTACTATGTATGTTGGTATAGGTGGAGGAGGGCTCTTTGTTTAAAATCTTTGTTCAGAAGCTATCCTTTTTAATCTCAGTCAAACAGCATATATGTTTAAGAAAGAAGTTCTTAGTATTTCTTATTCCACTTTTTCTCTTCTAGATGATTCATTCAAAAAATTTAAATACAATGGGATAGACAAAAGTTGCTTTTAAAACTTTACCAAAATGAATAGGCAAATACATTGGAGGAGAAAATGAACAGTCATATCTATACTATACTCTTTTAAAAACTGGAAGATGACACATAATGGATTTGATGAACCTATAATTATGTTATTAATATAATCATTTAGAGCTAAATCTGAGCTTTCACAGAATGTTGAGATTCAAAGCCAAAATCAGACTGAAATATTGGCAGAGTATATCTATTTATGTTAGATTGGATCAATATAAAGATTTCCCCTAATGTGGATTTTATAGCCAAAGATAAAACCAAATGAATAAACAATATTGAAATCATCATTCTATGTTTAACTTCTCTAGAACTAAATTCACATTTTGGCTCTGTCCACATGATATTAATTGTAGGGGGAAGGAGTGAGAAAGAGAGTAATTTTTGGCATCATGCTAAATTATCCAGATGAACAATGATAAATAGCACTGAAACTTTATGCTTAGAAGGTTTATTATTATATTAATGTATCTTTTATTATCTATTTTTTTTAAAAAAGTAACAGAATGGGCATTAGTGCATATATTTAATATGAAAGGCTAGCTTTACTCAAATTTCTTTCCGCTGAAGAGGTTTATTCATTTTAATTCTAGAACTTTGAGGAAAAGTTTGTAAATTAATATATGTCATGTTTTAAAGAGCATGTTTCTATGTTTAATTTGACCAACATGAAAGTTAAAACAATTCATTGCCCTAAAATGAATATCAAATATTACATATAGGATAAAATATTCACAAATTGATTTAAAAAGCAAAGTTCCTAAGAACAATGAAAATGCAAATCTGCCGTGCACATAAACATTTTTATCAATTTCTAAAATGTACACAGCATTGTTTTTGTTGCTTTGAACATATACACACACATACAAGTACACATTATGTCTAACTAAAATAATTAAATATATCTTTCTATACCGAATTGCATGCTATGGCAAACAAATTCAGATAAAAATTAAACTTCATGTTTCAAACTATTAAAGCACATTAAGAAATGTAGTGATTACATACAAAAACTTTATGTGCATTCAAAACTTATTTCCACTCTGGCTGTGTCACTTTCTAGCTCCAATGACTCTAAACAAATTACTTAAAGTTTCAGAACACCTATTCCCTTATCTTTAAAGGGGAGAAGTATTATTTACTTCAGAAGTTGTTAAAAAGAGTAAAGTTGTTTGTCTGTGTAATAAAGTGTTTGTCCTAATGACTAGAAATGCCGCTCTATACTTTTGATGATAATTAATTAATATGACTAAGCAACTTACGATACTGCTTTACTGGGAAAAACTTAGACAACTCCCATATCTTTATGCAAATACCTCCCTTTTAAGTCATTCTTTTCCTGAAAAACTAACTTACTATCACTCTTTTTAGTAGGCGTCTTCTAGTGACAATAATAATAATCATAATATGAAAACTACTCTATAGCAATAGCCATAATTTAAGGTTACCCTTACTACTTCTCACATGCTAAGCACTTTGCTAAAATACTTCAATGTATCCATCTTTGTGTAACCTCACAGAGTCACTCTAATTCCATTACAGAATTTAATTGGACAACTAGATATCCCATCTGGCATGATGGCAGAAAGTGAAGGGGAATGTACTGAGAATGCATGCATATATCAATTGTTAAGAAACAGTAGAAGTGGACAAATATAACCACTTATATGTGAGACCTCTATCCAGCATAACTGGTAGATTGCCAACCAGTAATACATCACTGGAACATGTTCTAAAGATACAACTATGGCAATGGACTTGGAATAAGAAGACCTGAGTTTTTTTTCTTGGCTTTGACATTCAGAAAACATGGAATTCTTCGGAAATTAATTACACTATTAATTCTCTAAGTTCTTCATCTATGCAATTAAAATAATCCATTATTCTTTGTCCTTTTTGTCGATTAAAGGACAAACTGATTAAAGGATTAAATGTTAGGTAGATGGTGCTATTATGCATCTGTATCATCAGATTTATTTGCATTTTTGTAAACATTGATGAAATTCAGTCATAGTTCCAATGACTATTGCTGGTAACAAACCACTCCAAAATGTAGTCACATAAAAACATTTTAGATTTTGAGGCTCCAGAGTTCAGGAAGATCACAGCAGAGATGGTATATATCTACTCCATAACGTCTGCACCCTCGGCTGGGATGACTCCATGACTGAGGGCAACTTGGTTACTGGGGGCATGGAATTATCTAGAAGTATCTTCTTTCACATGTCTAGTAACTGATGTTGACTGTCCCTATAACCTCAGATAAGACTTTCAACTGGAGCTTGCCTGTGATTTCCACATGCGGCTTGAATCTTGTAGTATGACAACTAAGTTCATAGAGAATTTCCTAAAAGAGAGCTTCTGGACAACAAGCATTTTAAGATGACCAAGTTGATACTACATGGCTTTTTTTGACCTTTAAAGCCAAATGGCATCACAATTCTATGGATTAAAGCAGCCACAAGCCACCTGAAATTCAAGTAGACAGGCCATAGACCCCAAAGCTTAATGAGAGAACTGTCGTAAATTTGGGGACCCATGTGTAGAACCAACAAAGTCATATATTAGTATTTATAGATTATTTTATTTTTTTTTCTTATTCCCTCCTCACTCTAAAATACAATATTCCAATGTTCCTAAATGGGAATTTTTTGCCTCAATATTTTAATTCCCTCTGATCCAAGTTTATGGAAAATACTCCATCAAACTAGATAAACCCCATTTGTTTCAATATGGAAGTGGGTCTATTATTTGTTTACTCATTCTTTTAATCATTCCATAAATATGTTACCTACTAAGCATGTTTACACCTAGTCAAAAATGGCCAGTATTTTAATTATCTTATTTTTTCACACCATGGTTGACAGAAAGAAATTAATGGCATGTGTTAGTCTTTTATCAAAAAGCTTCCTTGAATTTAATGAGTAAAGTGAGTAAATGCATACATGAATAGCCACTCAAATGAATGCAAAACTTTAGCCTGCACAGGTAGTCAGGTGTTTTCTGTGGGAGACTATATTCTATAGGCCTTCTTACTTCAGAGTGTACCAGCCTATTGCCTTCTGCTGGTGTATGCATCTCTGTGCCTGATGGCTGACTCCAAAGGAGGCCAGAAATTAGAAATGCTTATAGCCCCAAGTAGCCCATAATCAATAACTGAGAGGAGTTAGGGTCTAAATACCCAGGTCAAAAGTCCTTCTTATGCCACAACTCTGAAGGGTAAGTTTTATGTTGGTTTTCTAATGATTTACCCCATAGGCTTATGCTGCGGCGACATAGCACTGGTTGTCTTTATAATGCACTGCGTGTTGGCTTTTTCTCTTGCTTACGTTACCTCACCTCATTACTCTCATATCAATGTCTCCTGTACCTCCAAAATGTACCACTTGCAGTAGTGTAGTGTCCTATTTTCAGGATCTGTTCCTGTAGTATCCAAACTACATTGCCCAACTTCCATGTATATTGAATCAGCTCTACAAGATATATGTACTGGGGGCTAAATTAGCACCTAGAAGAAGCCTTTGGAAGACCCTAAACTGTCAAGTGACAGCTGAGCTGAGTCTTGAAAGAGGCAATCAGTTGATTTCCCAGCTTCCCTCTTTCACATATAATAATACATTAAAATATTTTCCGAATGGTATCTTGGTCCTCATTTCCTTCTCTATGAATCATATTTTACTTTATTCACCTTCAACATCCATTCTAAAGGCCTCCTTTTTTCACGTAGGGGAGAAACAGCCTGCAGTCTGTTATATTCAGTCTCAGATACCAGATTAATCTATAAACTGCGAAGACCTTTTCAAAGAACTTCTGAACCTCTGCCTATTATTTAATATGCTCATTTAATGGTTACCACTCCTACACAAGTTTAAAAATATATTCATTTTAGGCTTATTTATTTAATACATGGTCATGGATTATACATTTTTAATTTTTATTTGTTGAGTCACAACTTTAATTGGTACAGCTCAGTGTGAATTTTATAGTGCTACATAAAATATTAAATTATGATTCCCATTACGCTAGTTATAATCATTATCATTATCCATCATGATCAAAAAGCAATAATTATCCTGCTACACACAATATTACACAAAGCAAATCACCTGTCCTGTGGCACTTAATACACAAAACATAAGACGTTAATGCACACAAACATCTAAACATATATATAGTATATATTTATAGCATTAATATTAAAAAATACTGATTTACATTTTAGTAAGCAAAATAAAAATACTGACATTTAGATTTTGAAAACCTGTGTTTTAAACATTCCATCTACCAGTTTGAAATTTTACTTAGAATTTCTTCAAATAATCAGCTTCTTAATAAAAAATAACATTTGTCTCATTAAACATTTAACTTTACATGTTTTTAGAGCCATACTCACTTATTATCTCTTTAGCAATAGGATAAAACTCAAATTATTTACATGCATTGTAAAAATAATTCCACGTGTGTATTATATGAATAAACCAAATCATATAAGTCAACAAAAACCAACATCTCAGTAATTCAAGGGTATATTAACAAATTCCTAATTATGTGGATATTTTAAAGGGATTTTATGCACTTGAATTATGACAATTACTGTTAATTCTGAACTTTACTTGTTTACTATGTAGCTTTAAGAATAAAACGTAAGAACATAACATAAACGTAAAAGATGGGAAACTTGACAGTAATTTCCTATTTTGAAAGAGGTTGGATTTCAAAATGTTTTCAAAAATCTAACCCATTAACACAAATTAATAAGCCAAATTACTATAATAAGAACTATGAAAGAAAACAACAAAAATAGATAAAATGGTGACTAAATGAGTAAGGCAACTTTGAATTCAGCAGTCAGAGAAGACCATGTTGATATATGGCATTTGAATTTAGACCTTGATAAAATCTGGCCTAAATTAACTTGGTTATAAACAATGATTTACCTATTTTAGCCACTATAAATACTGCCAAAATACAGATATAGGCAAGGGCCAGCTATTTCCTCTCAAATTCCATACTCAGTTAAAAATAAAAGCAAGTCTTAGGTCCTATTTCATTGCATATAGTTGACTATGTCCCACACAATGTATTGATAGGAGAGAGCTTAATTTTATTACCTCAGTAAGTGAGAACACTACTTCAACAGGGCTTTGCCAGTATCTCAGAGGGAGAAGGACAAGACTGGATTTTATTGAGAATTTGCAGTTTGGTTTAAGGTCAGTTTTTCAATGTGAGAACTGGATTGAAATTGTGTATCCATCATGTAGAGGAAATATACATATATATATATATATATATATATATAATCACCGTGTATTTATATTTAGGATTGATGGAAACAGCAATATGGAGATGTTACATTGAGATATTCAAAATGTCTTATGGTATAAATTCTGTTCATGCTTTCTTGAGGAGTCAATGTTTTGTTTGAGAAGTTCCTATAATCAATAAAATTACTTGCCTGGAAAAGGATTTCTAGAAATAGTTAAATTTTGCCACTGAGAGCAATGGAATAGTAATTTTGCTTTAATGTAGAGATATGTGGAAGTTCTCAATATAGTCATTTGTCAGGCCAAATGTACTAACAAATTAGGAGTAAGAAATTCCTAGGGTAATTCTATGTCATTTCTGTTACCTCAGTTCTTGGTACTCTGGTAAAATCTTGAATAAAATAATTTAAGGCTGACACAATATTTAGTGTACAATGAGGGTTTATGACTTTATAGTTATCATTAAATACAAAATCTTTTGAAACTATGGTCAAGCATGGACATTTCATAATCAAGTGTTGACTGTCTCTTCAAAAGGTGAAGGGTTAAGGCCTTATCCAATTTACATGCTTTTTATTTAAAGGGGAGAGGGATCTCTAAAATATTTTGACTAACCCATATATCTTGTGAGCACCATTATGTCTACCAATTAAACTCATTTCTAATTTCTACTATATTATAAACACCATAAAGGCATGGTGATAAGAAGATAAAAAGATGGTTCAAGTGCTGTAGTTGTAGATTTAATAGACTGTGAATACATTAATGGGGTAACCAGTCAATCACCACTAGAGTCATTACCAAAGCGATTTCTGCCAAAAGATGTCAAAAATTCAGACTCCAGAATAGATGTGTGGGATGATTCCTCTAGGCAGAGGGTGCAAGAAGTATCAATATCCAGAGAGGAAATAGAGCCTAGTGTATTTGAAAACAAGAAAGTGGCTGTAGCTCAATGGGGGAAGATGATACGATTTTGGAGGGGAGCTAGCAACAAGGTCATACAGTGCTTTATTTTCCATGATAGGGAGTATACATATAATACTATTCTAAGGGAATAATCCAGAATAAAAAGGCAGAGGTAGGTTGGAGAGAAAGGAGAGAGAGAGAGGAATTAGAGAATACAGATAGATGAAGGATATAGTTCTAAAGAGGGAAAGAGTAGTAAAATCTAGAATACAATGAGAGACACATACTTGTGAAAGGAGCAGATACACTTCCCTATCGTACTAGAAGGAAAGCCTTAGAAAATGAGATTCTGATCTAGGTAGGTTTGTGATATATCAATAGAAATATAATAGAATCCTACTCAATTTGCCTCTAATTATCAGTGAATTATGGGGGTCTGGTCATTTTGAAGAGACAGTTTGACATGAAGTCTTAATATTTCTTTAATTTTTATTTGGAGAAGATGACCTTCATAGTATAGTAAAAAGAGATCGTGGCACAATACTTGCAGGGGCACTCCAACTCTCCTCTCTCATTCATGATTCAGCTTTGGACCCGAATACGTGTGCTCCACCAAGTAAAACAAAAATTCCACAGTGAATCCAATTTAGAAGACACTCAGTCATAATAATATTCCCTTTGGAAATGTTGTTTCCATTCTCTGTGACTTGTCGAAGCATTCCTTCCAATTATTTATAATAGTGTCTGGAGTGTTGAAACATCCCCAAGAAGAACAGAAACGTTGCATTCACTCCAGATACTTTATTGGCCAGTAGAGACTGACATCCTGGGCAATTCCTTCAGTCTTTTTATTCAGATTTGTCTCTTTCTCTGCAGTTACATTGTTGCTTGACTCTTAGAGCCTTTAAACTAAGTGTTCTTCCAGAGTAGGGACTACTTCTTATTCATATTTATTATTGTTACTAGAATTCAATGGGTGCTCAACAAAGCCTTCTTGAATGGAAACACTAATTGAGGGCTAAACTAGTAATGGGAGAATAAATAAGCCAAATCAAATTAAGTTGGCCAATTCAATAACAACATTTTAAAAACACATTACAGTAACTTATCAGTTGTTTGAATTTTTATATCAGAATCTCTGTTTATCTGTGTTATTTCTCCTAGGCCTGATTCAGAAGGGTAGTCTGTACAAGCTGCAACCATAGTAGAAGTAGTCTGGTTTCAGCAGAGTTGTAATTGGCACCCCTCTGACTTGACTTTGCTTCTCTGTGAGAGGCAGACTAAGTGCCGACAACCAAGGCATTAGACTAGGGAGCAGTAGGGATGTTATTGACAGAAAGAGAGCAGGCAGATGGGGAAAGTAGCGTGACTGATTGTTGCTTGATGTCCTGAACTGAGAGCTATGAGCAACAGACCTCAAGGAAATGTGGGTGATTCAACACCTATCTTAGGCCAGGGAAATCAAGTTAGCACCAGTTGATATCTTGCCAGACTGCTAAGTAGGGCCTTTATAGCTTTGGGTACTTTATTTTGGCAAACAAGAAAGCTTTAAATTGTCACTGAAAAGACAAATGAAGCTGGCACGGAATTGGTGACTTTGTCACTCCTCTATGGACACAGCAACCACCAAAGACTCTTGCATGGCATGCACAAGGCTTCATCTCTTGGCCACTTCCAAACCCAAATATCATTTATTCCATAAGATCTTAATAACTTCATTGGCTCTGTTACTTTCTCTTGTGCTATGTGAGACTTTACCAACTGAGATTATAGTGCTTTATTAACTGGTTATGAATTTATTACTGAAAAATACCCTTACCTAATGCGTATATAATTAATTGTAACTTTCTAGCCAGCAGAGCACTTTTATATACACTATTTAATTCTCACTGCGATTAGAGTGTTTTTAATTATTTTTTTGTAAAAATGTAAAATTTAAAGCTCTGATATGTTAAGCAATGTACTTAATGCATAATCTACATAATACTTTGAGATAATTTCCACGTTTATGATCTACAGAAGAAAGGATTTCTTCATCTTGTATACAGTGACCTCCTAGTTGCTCTGTAATTATATATTTTATTTACTGAGTTCCAGTAATGCACTAGGTTCTTGTCACTCCACACAATATTTATAACAAATCTATGGGGTAGGTGGCAGGAAGTGGAAATCAGTTCCTAGGCTAGCTTGTTGCTGGTTAATTATATCCACAAAATACTATTTTGAAAAATAAGAAATGCAATCTAAGCTCTCTGATTCCAGTGGGCTTGTTAACATACAATTTTAGGTCTTTCATGATCTGGTTCCAAGCTATCTTTCTAGATTCATCTTTAATTGTATCATTCTGTATACCATGGTCTGCAGTCTCACTAATCTATCAGCTTTCTCAGACACAGCCAATGACTTTCCAACCTCCTACGTTTGTCTTACTCTTTTTCAATGTGGAATACTATGCTTTATTTTCTATTATTTGAAGTCTTACTTGAATATTCATATCTAGTCTGAATGGCCTAAAAACCCTAGCAAAATTGACATATACTGTATGATAACAACGTGTTGCTTATTCCTGTATTTTATTATTGTAACTTTCTATTACTGATATTGTCACTCATTCTTCTTCTATACTAATAATATCATGTTTTGTGCTTTAGAGCTTAACAATTTAACAGTGTTTAATTTTGATTTTTATAATACCCTTTGGAGGGAGAAAATATAGTATATTATTGCCCTAATTTTAGAAATATTAAAAACAAAGCTTACAGAAGTTAAATGACTGGCTCAAGTTCATTACATGTGTGTTTATACTCAGCCTTCTGTATCCACAGGGTCTGCATCCAGAGGAACTGAGCACAGGTTAAAAACATTTTACAAAAACAAAACAAAAAATAACAGTACAACAAAATTATTATACAAATAAAAATACAGTATAACAACTATTTACATTTTATTTACATTGCATTAGGTAATATAAGTCATCTAGAGATAATTTAAAGTACATAGGAGAATCTGTATAAATTGTATGTGAATGCTATATTATTTAATCATTTCATTTCAGGGACTTGAGCATCCACAGAATTTGGTAACCATGCATTCTCATGTCCATGGAAATTCTGGAACTAAGCCCCTACGAATTCTGAGGGATGACTGTATATACGGATGCCTACACAAACAAACACACAAGAGAGATGGCCAGAAACAGAGAAGGGTCCTTTCTCTGTGCCACACATATTGCTCAGCACATTAACATGTGTTGTCATGTCTGTACTCAACATTTTGAATAATGGACCACAAATATATCCACATATTGATGAGAAAACTTAGGAACAGAGATGTTAATTATGTTAATTATTACACCTGGGTTTATTACAGTGTACGATAATAGAATCTGGATTTGAACTCAAGCAGTGTGGCTCCGGATCTCTTGTATCTTTTTCTTATATGATGATCACAGTTTTACATTTCTCACTCTTTCTGTGTTCTTAAATTCTGATAACTGAGCCACCTTGTCACTTTCTCCTTTCCAATAAGATACCATGAAAACTAGCCCAGGAGTCTTGTTTCAAGTCTCTGAGTTTTTGTCCAAAAGTGTCATCCAATTCATCCTCCACTCTAGGACTGGAGCTTTTCCGCTAAATTCTAAGCTCATATTGAGGTCATTATGGTTTGCGAAACTGCAGAGAGCTTTGGTTCAAATTAGAAAAAGACAAAAAAAAAAAAGGTGTCTTGTATAGGTGAATGTAGTAAAGTCACTCACTTGGTATAATCCTAAAAATGTTTTCCACCTAATGTGTCTGGCTACTTTCAGATCACAAACACTCCCTAAAGCATCCTGTAATATATTAGAGTGTTCTCTGGATGCAGAGAGTCGTAATGGGCATAGGCTAGATTTCAGTTGCCTTAGGGCTTGAATCTTGTCACTATTATCTCTAGGATCTTGGGAGAAGTACTTGTGTTGGCCTGAACACATTTCATCACCTGATGTAGAGTCGTTGGGGAGATTAGCAATAATCCATTTAGAGTGAATCACATAGTGCTTGATTTATAGTAGGTTCCAATAAAATGACCTGTTTTACTGATAATCTGATAAGCTAGGTAGAACTTTAGAACTATTTTAGAACTAAAATCCAATTGTGCTACTACTTAATTTCAAACTTCTTAGTAATTTTTAATCACTGAAATAGAATAAGGTTCAGACTTTCTATTCTAGAATGGTTTATAGCTCTGTAAAACCTGGTTCATAACTACATAGTCACCTTATTGATGCTCTCTTAAGCTTTTTTGCTTTTTTTCTCATTAATAGTCTCAAGTTACCTTGCCATTATTTACTTAAAGCTCATATTAATATGTGAATTTGGTTTACTCGGCCTAGAATTTTGTTTTGAAAACTTGTCTATCTAATGAACTCCTTCATATCTTTCAAAATCTGTCTTAAATGATATACTTTATGTGTATTGGCCACTCCACTTTACCCTATACCCACCAGATGACGTGGATCATGCTAGAGTTAACGGATTGGCTCCCACTGTTGATGTTAATGTGTATGTGTATTGTGGGTATTACATATACACCCCCAGAAGTTGACTCTGAGCTTCTTTAGGGCATGAATAATGTATCACTCATTTTACCCTCAGGCCTGGCATATAGTATGAACTGAACTTAAAAGTCTTGAATTACTCAAGGTCTAATAGGCAAAACGTATTGCATCATGTTCTTCATCCTTAATTATCTTAAGCTGGCTTCCTGAGATGCTCTCTTAAAAGATTCTAAGACTAGATCCAGATTCATAGGAAAGGGCATCATGTTTATTTTTGTTTAATGCTGTGGTGTTAAATTTTAAAATGACTTTAGGAATTTTTTATTCCCCACTTCTTTTTTATTTATTTTGCTACTGTCTATACACGAGGTTACATTTTCTACATCTTCTTAGGTCACTCCTAATAGATTTGACTTTAAGCCCATTCTTTTTATGCTAGAAGATGTTATTTACTAACTACACATATAGGCATTATTTCAAAGCCTGCATTTTATTTATGTAACTCAAATGGCCCATTACAACAAAATGCACTTCAAACAGCAAGACCAGTTAAATCTTTTTTATACTTTAAGTTCTAGGGTACATGTGAAAAATGTGCAGGTTTGTTACATAGGTGTACATGTACCATGGTGGTTTGCTGCACCCATCAACCTGTCATCTACATTGGATATTTCTCATAATGCTCTCCTTTCTCTAGCTTCCCACCCTCTGACAGGCCCTGATTTGTAATATTCCCCTCCCTGTGTCCATGTGTTCTCCTTGTTCAACTCCCACTAATGAGTGAGAACATGAGGTGTTTGGTTTTCTGTTCTTGTGTCAGTTTGTTGAGAATGATGGTTTCCATGTTTATCCATGTCCCTGCAAAGGACACGAATGCATCATTTTTATGGTGGCATAGTATTCCATGGTTATATGTGGCACATTTTCTTTATCCAGTCTATCATTGATGGGCATTTGGGTTGGTTCCAAGTCTTTGCTATTGTGAACATTGCTGTAACAAACATATATGTGCATGTGTCTTTATAGTAGAATGATTTATAATCTTTTGAGTATATACCCTGTAATGAGATTGCTGGGTCAAATGGTATTTCTAGTTCTAGGTCCTTGAGGAATTGCCACTGTCTTCCACAATGGTTGAACTAATTTACACTCCTACCAACAGTGTGAAAGAGTTCCTATTTCTCAACATCCTCTCCAGCATGTTGTTGATTTGCCTTTCTCTAATGACCAGTGCTGATGAGCTGTTTTTCATATGGTTGTTGGCTGGATAAATGTCTTTTTTTGAGGAGTGTTTGTTCATAATCTTCGCCCACTTTTTGATGGAGTTGTTTTTTTCCTGCAAATCTGTTTAAGTTCTTTGTTGATTCTGGATATTAGCCCTTTGTCAGATGGGTAGATTGCAAAATGTTCTCCCATTCTGTAGGTTGCCTGTTCACACTGCTGATGGTTTCTTTTGCTGTGCAGAAGCTCTTTAGTTTCATTAGATTCCATTTGTCTATTTTGGCTTTTGTTGCCATTGCTTTTTGTGTAATAGTCAGGAAGTCTTTGCTGGTATTGCCTAAGTTTTCTTCTAGGGTTTTCATGGTTTTAGGTTTTATGTTTAAATCTTTAATCCATGTTGAATTCATTTTTGTATAAGGTATAAGGAAGGGATCTGGTTTCAGCTCTGTACATATGGCTAGCCAACACCATTTATTAAATAGGGAATCCTTTTCCCAGTGCTTGTTTTTGTCAGATTTGTCAAAGATTAGATGGTTGTAGATGTGTGGTGTTATTTCTGAGGCCTCTATTCTGTTCCATTGGTCTACATCTCTGTTTTGATACAAGTACCATGCTGTTTTGGTTATTGTAGCCTTGTAGTATAATTTGAATTCAGGTAGCATGATGCCTCCAGCTTTATTCTTTTTGCTTAGGATTGTCTTGGTGATGCAGGTTACCATAATCAATTTTACAACATTTTTATCATCCCCAAATGGAAACCCTGTACTGCTTAGCTATCACTCCCCAACTGCCCCCATCACCCAGCCCTAAGCAACCATTCATCCTTT